>NC_140629.1:27636608-29094108 GCF_057382275.1 Copadichromis virginalis
ATGTACAAAAAAAAATCTTCAGGTTCGGATTTTTCTCTCAGCTTCAATTTTTTTTTATTCACTTTCAGATCTCTATTTTTCAGTTACAGACTTTTGGCCCTGTTTTGGCCTGGTGGGCGTGGCTACACAGAGAGGGGCGGGGAATCATGAGTGACAGCAGACCGCTGCAGGCTCAAGATGGTCCATTTTTCATGTTGCCTTCAGGAAACCTGGGAATGAACATAATTTATCAAACACCTCCTGCACTGTATTATTTGATAATGTTTAGAAAACATGTCATGCATAACTGCTAAAACTCAGTTACTAAAGCTCTTTCAAGCAGTAATGTGTACAAATTACGCCGTAACTGATCAATTATGAGACGTTTTCCCAGCCACTACGTGAGAAGTGGTCATTTCCCATGCTCTCAAAGTAGCGCGCATTGTATCGGGTGGGGGCTGCTTTTAACTTGTCCCTCAGTGAACGATGGCGTCGTCTTCCAACAACACTGCTGGCGCGAACAATCAGGTGAGTGTTTAAGTTTGGAACAATTACACTGCAGTCTGTGAATACTACGAATTTAAGAAGTGGCTTAGCTGCTCCTAAATTAAATACAAAGAATTTTACGTTACTTCACTAACTTTGTTGTTCTCCAAGCTTACAGATCAACTAGGACGTAAGTTTCAGCCGAAAATGATAGCGAGGCGTTTCTGTTGAGCTAGCATTTCAGCAAAAAACGTTATAAAATAAAAAAACAGAATAGCCGAAAAATTAACCGTAACAATAGCCACTTCTTAAATTCGTAGTATTCACAGACTGCAGTGTAATTGTTCCAAACTTAAACACTCACCTGATTGTTCGCGCCAGCAGTGTTGTTGGAAGACGACGCCATCGTTCACTGAGGGACAAGTTAAAAGCAGCCCCCACCCGATACAATGCGCGCTACTTTGAGAGCATGGGAAATGACCACTTCTCACGTAGTGGCTGGGAAAACGTCTCATAATTGATCAGTTACGGCGTAATTTGTACACATTACTGCTTGAAAGAGCTTTAGTAACTGAGTTTTAGCAGTTATGCATGACATGTTTTCTAAACATTATCAAATAATACAGTGCAGGAGGTGTTTGATAAATTATGTTCATTCCCAGGTTTCCTGAAGACAACATGAAAGAAAAATGGACCATCTTGAGCCTGCAGTGGTCTGCTGTCACTCATGATTCCCCGCCCCTCTCTGTGTAGCCACGCCCACCAGGCCAAAACAGGGCCAAAAGTCTGTAACTGAAAAATAGAGATCTGAAAGTGAAAAAAAAAAAATTGAAGCTGAGAGAAAAATCCGAACCTGAAGAATTTTTTTTGTACATTAATTTAAAAGATCTGAATCTGAAAAAATGTAATCTGAGACTGAATAGATTTAAAAAAAAAATAATAATGAAAAAAAGATTACTGAAAATTTTTAAATAAAGTTTACTTAGAGAAATTATAGATAAAAGAACCATTGGGTTTTCAGTTAATACAAATATTCAAAACGTTTGATTTTATTTTAAATCCAACTCTTTCTTTTTCAAAGTTCACTCTAAAACTGTGACTTTTGCTTTCAGTTTACATATTTTCGATTTCAAATTTTTCTTTTAACTACACAAACATTATGGCCTTGATTTAACTCCATACATTCCCAGGTTTCCTGAAGACAACATGAAAGAAAAATGGACCATCTTGAGCCTGCAGTGGTCTGCTGTCACTCATGATTCCCCGCCCCTCTCTGTGTAGCCACGCCCACCAGGCCAAAACAGGGCCAAAAGTCTGTAACTGAAAAATAGAGATCTGAAAGTGAAAAAAAAAAAATTGAAGCTGAGAGAAAAATCCGAACCTGAAGAATTTTTTTTGTACATTAATTTAAAAGATCTGAATCTGAAAAAATGTAATCTGAGACTGAATAGATTTAAAAAAAAAATAATAATGAAAAAAAGATTACTGAAAATTTTTAAATAAAGTTTACTTAGAGAAATTATAGATAAAAGAACCATTGGGTTTTCAGTTAATACAAATATTCAAAACGTTTGATTTTATTTTAAATCCAACTCTTTCTTTTTCAAAGTTCACTCTAAAACTGTGACTTTTGCTTTCAGTTTACATATTTTCGATTTCAAATTTTTCTTTTAACTACACAAACATTATGGCCTTGATTTAACTCCATACACAAGCAACAGAGATGTGCAAACACAACAACACAAACGAGCAAAATACAAGAATGGCCAACCTGAAACTAATAAATATATGTACAATATATAATAGTGTATGCATTTCTGGATGTGTATACTAAATATTTTCCTACGTGTGTGTATACACATTTTTACAAATTAAATAGTAAAAAAAAAAAAAAAAATCGAACGGTTCAATATCGATACGAATATCGTTGCACCCCTAATATATATATATATATATATATATATATATATATATATATATATATATTGTTCTTCCTCTACCCCCCCCCCCCCCCCTTTTTTTTTGCACATGTCGAGGAGCGTGTCAGGCTACATTTCACTGTGTGTTATACTTGTATAACTATGCATGTGACAAATAAAGAACCTTGAATCTTATAACTTTTGGAGGAAGTTCCCTATTTTTTGCCATGTCCAAACTGCACAAACTAGGAACTATCAAAGTTTTGCAGTGATCTAAACTGAAGCTGTTACGTCAGGGTAGGTACTTTCCAGCACAAGCAAAACCTTTGAGTAATATGTAAGGCAACTGCTCACAACAAAAGCATGCATTGACTGATACAATTCAATTTTGACCTATCAAAGGAAAATATATAAAACGATGCAGCATTTCTTCTCAGTACAGTGAGATAATGTTTAGAGAAAATCATGAAGCTGAATTAAATTAACAAGATGACCACAATAACTAAAGCACAAGTGTTATGGTTTACTAAACATTATCCTTTGTCATATATCAAGATATTCTGGTAATGCAGGCACAATGGGTTCATTTGTTAGATTTCTGGAAGGTATTATCAACAGAAACAGGAGCTGCACTGGAGAAAGCCTCTGTCTAAAGATATCAATCCTTTGTATATTAAAAGAAAACAGTTTCTTTTAAACTTCCATTACATAGCAGAAAAGCATGAAATGGGTGTTTTCAAAGGTCAGGCTTTCCAACTCTACTTAGTTCAAACCAAAACCCAGTTTAAACAAAATTCTGATCCAGTTTACTGTTGTGGTTGTAGCATAATGTAAAGGGCTTAAAGTGCACAATGACATAATTATAAAGACTATAAGCTTCACACAAAGCAATCTGAACTTGTTTAAAGCAAATTAAACTTGGCACTATTACTATAACATAGGACAAACTGGATTCAAGGGGAAAATCAAATCTAAAGAGCACTTCAAGATAATCCAACTGAAAGCCGAAGCATTTTCCAATCTCGGATGGCTTTATCATGTAATGAGTAATCTGAAAGAGCTCATCACTGTGATATATAACCAAATACCATCTGGTAGGGAGGACCATAGTTAAATGTTGACAGTAATGACAATTTAGATCATCAGCCTTATTAAATAAAGAGCTCATTTATGCAGACATATGGCCAATCAACTCATTGCCTGGCACTCCATCATGCACGCACGCACACACACACACACAAAGAAAGAAAAGGAAAACAGTAAATGCATACATGCAGGAGGCTGCAATATGCCTATAGCCAAATCCTGTTATTGGAACATATTTTACATTTTTGTCGTAGGAATAACAGATGAGACTAAAAGACTAAAAGTTTGTGACACGCTACTTTAAAATAGTTTTTCTTGATCAAACAAAGCAAAAGTAGAAAGATATCCTGAATTGGATGAGTGGTTAAGAAGGAAGGAAGATGGATAAATGGATTCATTTGAGAGCATTTTTAAAATACATTTAAGGCATGCTGGAGGTCATTCACAGAAAATCAACAGACAGCTGGCGTTTTGCCCTCCCTGCCAATCTAATAGCTCCTTCTGTGAAGTGGCGTCCTGGGTGTGCAGACTGTTCATGATGTTTTCTGACCAGCTAGGTAGCAATTAGTTTAGGACATACAGCCACCAGCTCTCAGTAGCCCATCTTTGTCCAGAAACGGTGTCAACTTTTGAAGAGAGCTTTGTTTTGGGATTTAGTCCACTTTGACAAGACACTCAAACTCCCTTGTGAAAGCTGTTCAGTTCAAAGATTACTGTTACTGCCACCAAGTGTGTTTGCAACACTTCTTGCTTTATTGATTAGTGTGGACACTGCATCAGTCAAAGATCTCTAAGTGGAAAAAGTAATAAATCTTTGAACTCCAAGCAAACTTTCTTTATTCATAGAACATATTTGATAGTAACAGACATAAAATCTGTGTGAGTTGTTATATATGTAACCCAGTACTATTTTACTATCACTGTAGTACGTCAAAGAATGACTGTCAATATCCATTTCATCTTGGATGATGTCTGCCATCTCAGACAGCTGTGCAAAGCTTAAGGCGGGGCGCTATATGCGCTGGGTGTGGGGCCAGTTTTGTCTTGCCATAACAAATCCCACATGGATCTGTCCTGTTGTAGAAATTGTCGTCAAGTAAGCCACAGCAGCTATGGGAATGGGAATGACTGACGGATCTGAAAAACACACAACTCTCTGTGGCGAGTCTGTGTGGACACAGAAACTGGAACGTTAGAACAACTCCCGATTCCAAGACCTAAGTCTTTCATAGAGATTCTCCAGGTTTTCAATTTTCCTGGTTTGATGCTGGCAATGGTCTGTCCCAGCTAAACTGCTCAACAGACCACTTGTCGCTTGGGAAGGCCGCAGGACACAAATGGCTTCCGCTTCACTAGGAAAATATTCAAATTTGTCGTTCACATAAAAATTGCGTGTGATGAACTCTTGCACTGGTAGTGGAGTCATCTGCTTCCCGAGTAGCTCGCCTGAGTTAGTAAATGACAAATGCTGGTAATGGACTGTTGCCCAATACATGAATTGTCGTTCGAAACTCTTTCACAGGTTTTTGTAGATTGCTGTTTTCATACCATAAGAACATCAGAAAGTTTCGATGTTCTTCACAGACTTTGAAGAAGTAGAACATCTCTGCACATCTGCTGTAACTGCTATTGGTTCTCTGCAGAAGCAGATCAGAACTCCAAGAAGAGTGTTGTTCAAGTCGGGTCCACTCATGAGTATATCACTGAGGGAAATTCCTTTATGTTTGACACTTGAATTGAACACTACCCTTATCTGGCCAGGTTTTTGTAGATGGTAAACCCCAAATATTGGTAGATACCACGTTTCCTCACCTTCTTTTGATGGCGGTGCTGGCTCTGCATGTTTTTCATCCAACACTCTTTGCATGAAATCGATGAAGTGTTTCATTTCTGATTTTTTTCTCTAGTTTTCCAAAGAGATGAAAGACTTTAAGGCTTAAGGTCGGTTATTGGGAAGGCTGTTTCATGATGACTCAAAATGCAATGGGGCAACCCAAGTGTTGCAACCATCTTTATAGACTTGTTTTTCTAGCCTTTTCAAAAAAAAAAAAACCTCTTGTCATGGCACTTGACATAGCAGAGATTTTGTCACGTTGTGTCCTTTGAAACACCTTACTGGCAAAATCACTTCTCTTACTTTCCAGGTGTTGTGCAGAGCTTTAGAGACTTAGATTCGATGTGTGACAACCAAGCTTTTCTTTGACTTGCATATTGTTTGGGCATGCACTCAAGATTGAAGCTTGTCCATTTGGTAGAATGTTGGGCTTGTATACACTAATGTTAGCTGTCTTTTGCACCTCCTCCAGACACCCTTCTCCCACAATCACCCAACCAAGGTTGAGTACTAAGCATATGGCTTGTTATGGAGACTGTTAGGCTTTTTTCTGATTTTGTGCACACACAGAATGTCTCTCCCAAGGAGGAGCAGGATGTCGGCATCTGGATCAATTTCTGGAATTTTACCTTTGACTGGCTTCAGATGTGGGCAGTAGTGAGTAACTTCTGGTGATGGGATTTCTGTCCTATCATCAGGTATCATATCAGACTCAATAATGGTGGGCAGGGAAAGCTGAGTGGTACCATCAAAAGACTCTAAAATGAAGTGGCTGATATTGTAGAGATAGCAAGGAGACGAGCAAAAGCATGGTTTCGATGTATATGGTTCAAACTGTCCTTCAGACTTAAAAATGTCAAAAAGTATGTTTTAGCCAAGGAGTGATTGCTGTGTTTGTCTAGAACAGCATAGATCTTGACTGCTTTTATTGGATGTCCAGCAGGATACACTCTGAGTGTGAGAATCGGATTTACTCTGTGGGCCGTGTCAGGGTATGAAAGGCCTGGAAGCTGACCGCTTGTTTTGGCAGCACAAAGTTCTATTGGAACAGGGGTGTCAAACTCATTTTAGTTCAGGGGCCACATGGTGAAAAGTCTATTCTCAAGTGGGCCGGACTGGTAAAATCATTGTATATATAACTTAAAAACAACAACTTCAGATTGTTTTCTTTGTTTTAATACGATCAACATAAAAATAAAGCTAGAGCCTGTGGACAGTATGTTCAAAATAGTACAGGCACAACATAGCTATTAATCATAAAACATCTCAAGTTATTTGAAAATTCTGAGGACAAAGAACGCACAAACACACAGTGCCTCAGTGATTCACAGAACTGTTTCACAGATCACAGAACTATATCAGGGTGTCACTTTGCAGGCAGCAATGTAGATAAAAATAATGAAATCCTGTTCCCCAAACATAATAACATAATATATTTCTTATAATACATGAAATAGCCTGAAAGCATGAAAGCCTTACTAAAGCCTTACTAACTCAAATTACAACTTGTCTAATCAAGAGAAATGCGTGAAAAAATATTTAGTGTCCCTCTTGTTAACTCAATGCTAACATATAGCGCTAGCAAACAGTGCGACTACATGCTAGCTTCAAATATAAGGGTCAGAACTATTTCACATCACTTATTCGACATAAACTCAGAATATACTGATACTTAGAGGCATATTTTCCCATGCTCTAGTAGAAACTAGAGATGGACCGATCCGATATTGCGTATCGGTATCGGTCCGATACTGATCTAAATTACTGGATCGGATATCGGAGAAAAATAAAAAATGTAATCCGATCCATTAAATATCACGAAAGCACCTCACAAAACTTGCAACACGCCGTAACTCGCCTCAGAACGTTAGCACGTCGAAGCAGTATGCATCACGTGATAGAGCGGCTGTGGCATGCGGGACCCTGTGGTGGTCTGGATAGCATGTGGAGCTTCGCTAGCAACCCGGCATTTCATCTCCGACAAAGTTATCCCGAGAGAAGTAAAGCAAGTGTGTAAGTCCATCTCTGAATGTTTGTAAAGCATTCCTGCGTTAAGCTTAACAAGCGATATATGGAGCGACTGCCTCTTCTTGCTGCTACTTCAATCATGAAACTGCTTAATGATCAGCTGATCGGCTTTTCTGTCGCGAGTCCGTGTCTCTTGTTTGCTTTTGGCCCACTTTGCACCAGAAAGAGGAAACCAGCAGCTGAACAACAGCAGCACGTTTAAGCTTGATCAGCTGTTGTTAGAATGTATTTAATATTACTTTCTACACCAGGATCTTTTTCTACGTAGCTGACGCTGGTAACTGTGCAGGGGCGGATCTAGCAAAGTTTAGCCAGGGGGGCCGATAGGGCATTAACAGGGAAAAGGGGGCACAAAGACATACTTTTCTTTCTTATTCTCATTTAAAATGTCTAGCTTTTAATAAATAATTATCTGACACCCAAAGTTTAAATTTGATGTAAAATGAATAGAAGTCAATTACTGTATATACTAACTATTAAGTCTAATATATATACCCTAGTAAGCTATAGTACTTTTTCCTTTGGGAAGGTACCATCTGTGCAGTCTGCAATCTTGTTGAAGAAAGATGTTGAATCTATTTAATATTTGTTGAAAAATAATTGATTTCTGTGCATTTTTTTTTTCACACTGCATCAAATTAAGGTTGATTACGTCGATTAAGCATCATGAGGTGGAGCGTGAGGGGTGGTTCCCTTTTTTTATTTATTTATTTTTGTTGTTGCTGGGAGTTGGAACCCTATTAGTTAGGTTGCTTAATATTTACGCTAAGTACTCTTTAAAATACCAGAATAGGGAGGATGGTGTAGGTTTAAGTTTATTAGATTGATCAGTATTGCTGAACTATGAAATATTTTTTTTGCATACAGGTATAACAGAATTGCTTTAGTGTAGTTGTTGTTTTAAACTTGAGTATGAACTTATACAAAATGCAGCAAGATATTTAAAAAAACAGTTTTGTTGATTAAAAAACACTATATCGGATTCATATCGGTATCGGCAGATATCCAAATTTATGATATCGGTATCGGTATCGGACATAAAAAAGTGGTATCGTGCCATCTCTAGTAGAAACAACTTTGGAACTAGTCTGACTAAACTTAATTTTTACTGTAGAAACTTGGTTAAACAAGCCCACTTCCTCCCCCTAGTGGGGTGATGGAGCTACTGCACCCAGTAGTAACAGCACAGCTAGTACAATCTTTACTGGATTCCACATAAACATTTCCAATGTGTGAAAGAATTGGCATTTGTGCTCCACATGGTGTATCCAGTGACTCAAGGTGTTGATCTGTGCAAAAACGCTCGTGATCCAGCTCCTGTTTTCAACACATGCAACTGGCATTCAACTCTGAGTGAACCCACACGTGTACACAGGGGTGAGTGGAAGAAGATGACAGTGGGGAAAGCAGAGAAAGGACAGCGAGGGAGACTATTTTTTTTGTCCTTTTCAGCACAACCATCTGCATCATCTATCTAATCTCATGCTTTTCTGCCATCCTATTTATCCTCTGCTCCTCTTTAGCCTCCAGCAGCCTCACAAACGCAATGTGATAATCCATTAGTTTGCTTTGTCTGTGACAAGAGGCAAGTAACACAACACGAGACTCTAGAAAAGCTTTAAACAGTCATTAAGATCAGGCTGAAAACATCAATAGTGTTGTCAAAGATTTCCCCACCAAACCTTCAGAAGTTTAGATGGCAACTCTCACACAATCCCAAATCATGGAGCAAGTAACAGAAAATGTTATGCGTAACTGGTTTAGAATTTGATAAGAAATCTGGCAGTGTTTACAGAGGTTTTTTTCTATTTATCTTGCTCTTCTTGCTGATTGACTTTTTATATTTAGTTGACATGCAGTAATAAAGCCTGCTATACTTTGTATTACTATTTACAACTTTGTACAGTAATATAAATCTCCAAAGTTGGCAGTGGAGTCACATTTTTCTAAGAGAAAGTACTCATTTATCTTGATGAAATCAAAAATCAAATTCTAGTGACAGTTGCTGGAATGTTTGCTTTTGTTGAAAGGCCAGAGTCAATTAAATCTAGCCAAGCACAACCATGAAGTACTGATGGAAGCGATAAACTGAGTTTTTGAGTGTTAAAGGATCTGTTACGCTTTCCATATTATTTTTATTCTTGGACTATGCTAGAGTTCACATCGCATGGTTCACAGTTCAAATTATTATAATTTTTTTAAACTGGACTTTTGCCCAGCCCCTCTGTTCATCATGTGTCTGACACAAACTGTTTTCTCTTTCAAGCCAATTGGCTGACAGTCATGAGCAGAGGGTTTGAACAGCAGGTGGGCGGGGCTGCAGCACTCAAATTCTGAGTCACGTGTCACGTGTATACATGATATTAGGGTATCCTCTCTTGCTGCTATCACATATATGTAACAGTAGAAAAATAAACTGTCTGAAACCTGAGCTGAATTTAGGGTATGATTAATGTGAGCATTCATCATTGTAGTAGTATATATGACAGAGCATCCAGTTTAACTTCTTAACTTCTACCTGGGATTTGTTTTTTTCATTATTATTATTAGTATTATTATTTTGCTATTACTTGTGTATACTTATATAAATCTTTAAGATTCTAAATGAAGATTTTAGGTTCTTTAACTCAAGCTCAAACATAAATATATTATATAAGATAAACATTATACCTCACATGTGGTCTATTCTGCTACTTATAACACATTGTTTGGACCTGATGGTAAAAGCCAACTTCAGCCATAAGATTGGATGACATCAGTGGGGTGCTTTGCTTTAATTTAAGGATAGGTTTTGTTTTATCTCACATAGCATACACTAAAACTATTTTTATGATTTCAGTAATTCTTCTTTCACTGTGTTTTGCATGCTCGCTCCCCATTGGGTGTTTCTCTTGACACCTCTTAAATCTCTAATCTTTACAAACAAGTCACTTCTCTCTTCCCTCCATCTTTCCTATACGCAGTCTTCTATTATCAATTTTCTCATAACTCCTTCATTTTGTGTTCACACCTCTTTCATCCTCCTTCTCACCTCCCTTCTTTCCAACCTCCCCTTTGCCCTCAGGTGTGGTTTAGATAAGGCTAGCGGAAGGGATTAGTGAAAGCTCTCTGCTATGTTTGCCTTTGGCGCAGAGGACAAAAGGACTGGGACGTTTACACTGCTCCACCATCTCCATTCACCTGGCCGTGTGTGGAAAACAGCCATGCAAGGACGCACACAGACATAAGAACACACACTCACACTCACCTGTGTAATGACTGTGTCACTGTGCCCCAGTTATGAACTGAATCAGCATAATCCCTTCACACTCCATTAAACAAGAAAAGGCAGGGTGTAGTTTCACAAAAGTGCACAAACACACACACACAGAAATACAGTGCTGACACATACCCTCACACTGTGTGGTCTGCAAATTTTAGCTGGTCCCATAGGCTGATATTACTGGTCTGGTGAGCAAAGTCAGACACAGCATGCGCATGCTACAGGTATATTTGTGTGTAGGCACATATCTTCTCAAAAGAATACGAGTTGAGCTACTGAAGACAACACACTGTGCCGTGTTATTACAATGGGATTGGCCTTATTTGCGCCACAGGGCCTAGCAAAGCTTAGCAGGTGGTTCTCATTATTTTGTTATTAATATTTATCGACATTTATTCAATTGTGTTTTTAATCCCATTTCCTACAGAGATGATTAGTCAGCTGTATTAAAAGTTTTAATGAAAGAAAATTTTGATTGTATAATTGCTTTTGATTGCACACGTGTCCATGTCCAGAACAGGTCATTTTTATGATGGCACGGTGATTGTCTCTACCCGTCATTCATGTCAGTTGCCCTGCCTATTATTCTATTATTCTATCCTATTAATCTATTGTAGGGTAGAAAGAAGAGTCTGCAAGTCTGCTAAGGATCCCAGTGACATACACTTCATCACGAGACACCAACGTGTCTGCCTGTTTTTGTGACTGCACAGAGTCATTGGCTGAGAATTTACATTATAATTCACTAACTACACATGTGCTCAGGTGGTGGACTTTAAGCGGATGTCAAAGAAACGTAACAGGAATGATTATTCGACAATCGGGTCTCCAGCTGTCCATGTCCGCAACAGAATATAATCTAGGCTTAACACATACAGACAGACATTCACAGCTACAGTTAATTTAGAATCACCGGTTAGAAACTCCATGCATGTGTCTTTGGACTGTGGTAGGAAGCTGGAGTACCCACAGAAAACCCATGCAGACACAAGGAGAACATGGAAAGTCCACACAGAAATTCCCCAAACTGGATTTCTTAGCCTGAGTTGACAGTGCTAACCATCGCATCACTGTGTTGCTTCCTTTTTATTAACATGTTAAAAAAAAACAAAAAACAATTTTAAGTACCGATTTGGTAGTGACGCAGTATGCACTATAACGCACACACTATGTGTACACAGTTTATGTGGCACAGGTGGAACTGTATATGTGCAGCTCTTACTTCTCTATTCTGTGGCAAATGAGAGGACAGAATAAAAGCTAGCATAGACCATAGCGGCAGGACAGCACTGAATCACAGGTAACCTTGCTCACACGATGAATCATTTCATCTACGGTAATAAATAGAAAAATCATATCTATATTAATTCTTACATTACCCGAGTTTTAATAACAAAACTTTGTATTTCCTTCTAGTTCATTTTTGACGTTTGGTTTTCTTTTAAAGTTGTTTAAACAAGTAAAAACAGTCACCATGAACATTAGTCTAAAACACTAGCATACATTAGCCAACCTAATGATCGATGCTAATGTCTGAAGGCAGGGGGTCAACTTAGAGTCAGTGGACTGCTGGGTTTGCAGTACCCTGGCAAAAACCATGCTGATTGCATCCTTTTCATGACAACAACTGAAGAGAGGAGATGAGGAGTGCAGCGGACAGATGAGATACAAGAAGAGCTACTAGAGAGGTGAAGAAGAGGAGCATATCAGATAAACTGATAAGACAGAGCATTAACATAGTTTGTCTCTCTTCCAAAGGTGCCGTTGTCACAGAGTAAAATCAGACGCTATCGGGCCAGGCTTGCTTAACAGCTTTTCAAAAGTTTAACAAAGTATCGTCGGCACGCAACACGACACATGTTTTAGCAACATCAAAGCTCAGATTTTCTTAGGAATTTTCTCCTGCAGCCAAGAAAGAAAGAAAAAAGTCTGAATGCACTCATTTTGTTTGCTTGATTTGATTTCATGTTGTGAAAAAGAGCCTATGCATCCGACTGAAACCTTTTGATAGAGAACAGTTTCACATCTTACATTCTTTTTCCTGTCAATAAACTTGAAAACTGTGCAATTATCAGGTTAAAATCCAAATATTTATAGCTCTGTTAAGCTCCCAATATCTTAAGCACATCAGAGAATGAGAACACTCTTTGAGAAGCACAAGTGCTTAAATGTTCACAGACACCTGAAGCCATAGCTCTTTCATTTCGCAGGTCAACAATGCTTAATCATCCTGTTTGTTCTTTTTTTGTCCTTCATTATGTGTGGGGCAGGGATAGCTCAGTAGGTAAAGTGGTCGCCCCATGATCGGAAGGTCGGCGGTTCGAATCCACTTAACGGCTACCCTGAGGTACCCCTGAGCAAGGTACCGTCCCTACACACTGCTCCCCGGGCGCCTGCTTAGTGGGCTGCCCACTGCTTCACTGAGTGAATGGGTCAAATGCAGAGAAAAACAAGTAATTTCCCCATGGGGATCAATAAAGTATCCATTATTATTATTATTATGATCAGTCATTCCTTTTCTCCTCCCACATGTATCCAAAAAACTAGTACAGTCTGATTTTGTAGTGCATGGTACTGATGACTAATCCTTTACCAGTGACTACACAAAAAACATCTATAATACCAAGCCGGGTGAATGTTTTGGCTAATCCATATAATGGTGCTACCCAAATTTTACAATGTTGCCAATCCCTTTATTTATCCATCAGGGATCTGCTCATCTAAGTGTTGAAAACTGGATGAGTCTGATACACAGTCCAATGGGCAATGAGCCATTGTGGACAGACAGAACAATCAGTGAAATATGTACACAACAAGACCAGAGCAACTAGCATATTTGCACATACAGGCACACAAATACACAAGCCACAAGAAATCGTATACATGAAAGCAGACTGATCCAGTGAGTGGGCAGAAAAAAAATATTGAGTTAGTGAGAGAGAAAAAGGAAGACAGTGAAAAAGAAAATAGTCAAGGGAGGAGGAAAAATATGTGCAGGGTTTTGTGTGTATGCGGGAAAGAGGGAGTGAGACCTTGTATTTCTGTTTGCTATCGGGTGAGTGTGTGTTGTTTTTCTAGCACCCACCTATCAGTCAGGGCCTGCAGGCGGGGAGTAGAGCAGTGTGGGTAGGAGAGGTGTCAGCTAATCTGCCATGATTGATGTGCGATCCAAAACTGATGAAACTTTACTATACACCTCGAAGGCACACACACATCTATATGTACCCATGTCCACATGCACATGCATGCCACCTCACACCGTTTCTGAGGACGCCTGCTGCACATGATTGCAGAGAATCACACATGTTCCCTGGGCTCCTGTGCTCATCCTGTACAGCCTGAGAGCCTTAGCTGAGGTTTCACTGAGATGCGCTTTCCATTTCACCTAATTGGCCATGAAAAATGGATGACAGACATAAACAGTGACTGTCATTATGTCATTAAGCGTGTGCAGGACGCAAGAGTTCGAGCATGTTTGCGTTATATCTGGAGATTGGCATGCGTAAACTAAAAGTACTCTATTTGTTTTTAAGCCTAATTGCCGAAATAACAGTACACTTTCAAAGAGGGCCCAGATGTGGTGAGCTGGCTGGTACAGAACACCCACACTGAACTGACAGTAGAGCGACACAGAAATAAACACAGAAGGAAAAAGAGAAAAAACAACAACAACATTTTGTCATGTCAGTAACATTTTAAATAATATCTAAAAAATAAGGAATAAAATATCCTCATAATCACATTCTCCATTAGTTTTCTACAGTCTCATTGTTATTCAAATTATATATGAGATATAACTTTATACCAAATATTTCTTGGTATTCTTTGCCTGCATTTAACCTAATGTTTATTAAAGATAAATCTCATCCCAAAATATGCTAAAGGGACCACACTTTAAGCTTGAAGAGGAGTTTGAACAAGTGAACAAATATCTAAATATAAGCCTTTAACTGTTTACATTGACTCATACCTTACTTTGAAAAGTTTGTTTTTCTTATTAATTCTTCTCTTCCCTGGAGGCTTTGAATCACAACCACACTGTGTGCCGTTTTGCGGTCAACCACTGGGCTGCACAGATATTGACTCCCCTAATCAAGCAAAGTTTATACAGTGGTGTGTTGGATGTAGGCGTTGCCATATGAACACAATCTGTTTAGGTCATTTCACTTCTTTAAAGGTCTGCTCCAATGGAAATCTGACAGTAACTTATTTGTTAGTAGATCGACTCAAAGCGAAGGAGACAAAAGGTGCAGAAGTACATGTATGCTATTTTAAGTCCTGAAGAGTTTTTTAGGGTTATATCAACAAGGAAAGGAAAACAAAAAGAAAAGCAGCTTGTCAAAAAGGACACACTTTAAAGCACAACTCAAATGTGAAGTTTTCCCTTTTTTTTTCCCCCATTGCGTCTTTGTTGTTTTTGCTGTCGGCAACAGAATTGATGTTTCATTAATGCTGTAAGTGGCAACGATGGGTTCTTTGCACATTATCAGGGGGGTTTATTTCCAGCAAACATTTCTTCGTATCGCACAAAGGAGTAACTTTCTATGTCTTCTATGTGGCATTATTGAACATCCACTAATTAAATGTTGCTGGATGTGTAGCCTTCTCCATGTGAGTATTAAATAAATTGAATAATGTTTGTCACATATGGGCGAACTTCCTGCTGTCAGTAGAAATTGCTATCACTATAATTTCATGTGTTAAGGCCTGAACTGTTTTCAGCTAGAAGAAATTCAGTGCAAATCTGGCAAATTGAAATCATTGCATTCTGTATAATGGCAAAACATCATCATGGTACCAGCATTCAGTCTATTCACAATTGTTAATTTTGGATGACAAAAGTCGTTGGATGACAGAGACAATTTCTAAGCTACGCTGTTCAAATTTGGAAAAGGCTGCAAATGGCAAAATTCTAAGTGGTTCATTTTTTTTTCTATTTGTTTATTTTTTGCACTCGGTATTTTCACCTTGAAATTTTTTCACTTCAAAGCTTCCAAAGGAAACGGGGGCATAACCGCACACTTGAACAGTACTCGGTCTCCTTCTTCCTGCGTTGCAATTACAATTGAAATGACAAGCACACACAAAACAAGGAGCCAAATGCAAAGTCCTGAAAATTTCAAAAGCCTTCCAAACAAATCTTTAGTAAGACCCCAGAGCGAAGGGGCCCGGGTTAGGATTAGAATCAGAATCAGTATTAAGGGACATTGACATTCTGGAGGTGGCGTACTGATGGGAAACTTTGGCAGGCTTGTTTGGCTGTGGCTGGAATTCCTGATGAGTCGATGTTTATCTTATCTGGGAGAGATAGCAATTTTTAAAGTGTTTTACATCAATTCAACTAATTCAAACAGGACGTGGATAAACAGGAGTGCTGCATCCAATCAGGCAGGATATGCTGCCATGCATAACCCTACACACGCAAAGGCACTCGCACGCACGCAACCCAATGCCCGTAATAGTCAATGCTTATAAACTGTGTTCCCAATCCTGAGATGCAGTCAGAACAATAAGGGTGAGCCTGCTGCAGGACAGGAATGAGAAGAAAGTGTCCCCCTTCAGCACTGAGTCTCTTGAGGGCCAATTAGAGAAACCATGGTCAACATTACACAACCCTCTTCTTCACTTTATTTCCATTGATGGCTCCTTTAAACCGAATCTGGATCAGAATTGCTGAATATGAAATTTTTGATTGGCTACTTATGAACTGACATATATCCCAATTTGCCCCGCTTTGTTGTACATGTTTAATACCTAGTTTGTGGATGTTAACAACTGCCCAACGTTTGTCTGAATAAACATGCTTCTTAAAATACTTATCGTGTATTCTGGGAATAGCGGTCTTTACCTACCAAGCTGCTCATTATTATGTGTCTAAGGAAGCTTTAATCAAAGGTCCAACACCTGATTGGTTCTTGCTGGCTTCCTTCCTGCTCTCCACCAGCATTCTTTCCTGGTCCAACAAAAGTAATTACTAGAGACCTCTACCTCACCCTAGGGACAAAGAGGGGAGCATATGCTGTCAGACTCACACATGGACACATACCCATCGCCCCACACACACACACACACACACACACACACACACACACACACACACACACACACAGTAAGACTTACCAATATGTATCACAATCTTTTGCTCCCTGGCTACTGAATGACAGTTTAGCTAATTAGAATCTGATTTACTCATTTAATGAAAAAGGGAATAATTAGATAGTTAAATAGCAGCCAGGAGAAATTTGCTGGGTATCTGTTTAGAATCAGTGTGTGTGTGTGTGTGTGTCTGACCAGAGGGGAATTGAGTTTTGAAATGGGATGCCTGACTGCACCACCCAGCTAACTGTTTTCTAAATGGTAGTGTTCATTAGATGCACATATGTAAACGCTCACACTTATAAGCACACTGTCCCTCATAAAAGGACACACACTCTATCACACATACATACACAGGCAGTATGTGCACACATGAAAGGAGCAGACAAGAGGTGGCTGTGCGCCGTCTCTTCTGTATCACACTGGCAACGAATCTACTCCTCCATTTTCCATTTCTTATTACCGAGTGTCCTTCTCTTCACACTGGTGTGTATTTCAATCGTGACTGGACATAGACTAATTTGATTGGGCTTTGGGAATTCATTCTCTGTTGCTGCAACTCTTGTTAGAGATGACACTTCACAAGCTTTACACCATTTAAGCTGGCTGCCTCATGAATTGACAAAAAATAAATAAAAATCTTGCCTTTGAGATACTCCTTTATTTCTGTGATCACAAGTGAGGATTGCCTATAGAATTTGGGTCCCCGTCTCATTTCTTAGGAAAAGATGATGGCTATTGTCTTACATTGATGGGGGGATTAGGCTGGTGTGAATAGTATACTATATAAGATGGCATAGCATTGTCACTCACTGCTGTGTTCAGTTTTTTCTCGGGGGCAAACATCTGTCCCTCAAGTTTTTCCACTTTGTTGTACATTTCCTCACGTCAGTTCTGACAGTTTCAGCAATCGCCCTCCAGGAATTTTCTGATTTGTGAGTCCCTAACATTAAGGCTGTGATTATTTTTTCTTACATTGAGATGAGGACTGTTATTTTCTCGAAGATAAATTCAAAAACTGCTGTTAAAAAGTAACTGGAAATACATAGGGAATCAACAGTACTGAACAAGCCAATAACAATAATTGTGGACTGTGTTTGTGGTTACGACCTAGCTACAGTGCAAATTTACCTGGTGACACTTAAATGAAGCTTAAAAACGAGTGTGAATTTTTTTTTTTTTTTTTTTGCCTGTGCCATTTGGTTCTTTAGCTGTCACAATTGTTGTCTGAAGACCAACAAGGATACCCAATGGATTTACTTTAACAAATAGAGCATCACGGCCTTGCCGTATTGCTTCATTTGATCTATCCTTTGTTGTTATTATTTATTTTATTTTAGTTTCAGTTGTTACAGACAGGACAGACATGACGGAGGGAAAGGAAAGGGAGAAAGAAAGATGAAGGAAAAGAAAAACAGAAGGGAAGAAGGACAGTGAGAAAGGGCACTTAAAAAGAGAAAGAAGAGAAAAAAAAATCTCCTGGATCATCTGTTGAGAGAAAAAGAAGAGAAAACAAGCAAAAAAAGAGCAACATACTAAACACAACACCATCACGTTAATCAAGCTAAGTGTAAACAGCAGTAAATACTAAATATTGAATGTTGTTGTGTAGCAAGCAGGACCGACAGCACACAATGTGCTTGGAAATAGAAGCCAATAAAGGTGTAGTTTATGTCTATGAACAGTGAACACCCGTGTGCACACCTGTGTGGATCAGCGTGCTTGAATTCAAAAGGTTTCCCCATGTAATGGTCTGCTAGAGGATGTAGAGAGCCATAGCCCTGTCCCCCAGGGCATGAAGCAGGCATGGAGGAGATCCAGACATCCAGAGGCCCCAGAGTGCAAGAGCCCAAGGAGTACCACCGGAGGGGCATCGTGCCACCCTCCTGGGAAGAGCTGAGGACCTCTCCTGCACCCTGGTGACACACCCGCACCCCAAGGCCCTACTTGTGTGGGTTGTTGTGTTGGAGCGGGAAGAGGGAGGCAGCCGGGGATGGGGAGGAAAAGAAGGGAGGAGCAAGATGCCCCTCCCTGGGGCCAGCCTCCCACTGACCCCAGTAGGCACCCCCGTCCTTCGGCACCCACCAAGGCAAGGGAGCCCAGGCCCATCCAGATCGGGGCCTACGGCAGCAGGACCACCCAGCCCCACAGGACCCGGGGCAGCCCACCCGACCCCACCGCAGAGGAAACTGTACCCACCCTAACATTCAATCATCTCCCAGACTGCACAAGTAGACACCCAGGTTAAGTTTATTCTCCACCTCTCCTATGACTCTCCCCCACCTGCAGAGTGGACTCCTGCAAGGATGGAACAAACTCCCTGTCAGTTGAAGAGCCCCCTAGTTAGGCCGATGCACCAGAGGCCCCCTGCCCCGTGCACCCACCCGCCCACAACCTTGGCGACACACCAATAAGGACCTAAGCCCCCAAGGCCCAGCCAGAGCCCTAGAACGGAGGCAAAGCTCCCCGAACCCCACGAGTGTGAAATTTAAAAAAAACTTCCAGAAAACACAAACTTTGCATTGAGGCATCAAAGCTTTCATACATTAAGCAAAACACATTGGTTACTTGATGGATTTGGCACATTCTCTTGCAGACTTTAACGTCCAAGTTTCAAGAGTCAGCTGCCAAAAAAGCAACATCTTTATTAGCTATGTTGTCAGAAAATCGATTCCAGAGAAAAACATACATGGGTGATGTGAGACGGATAATGAAAATTTAGTCCTCTGTCAGGCAGCGAAAATTGCTGTTTAGAAGTAGAATTCTGGATGTCAGTTTCCAATTGAGCATATACAGACAAGTCAAAACAACCCTTATTACTGCTGCATCCCTCAGACATAGCCTCCACTGGGAAATCTATAGAGGCGCAAAATTTGCGTGATTTGTATAATTGTGTAAGACATGCAAAGTATTTAGAGCAACCCTTTAAAGCGATCAAATCTGTGGCCAATTAAAATAAGTAGGTAAACAAATGAATGCAAAATATTTCACTTCAAAGCAACACAGATGGACAGAGACGACTCTGGCCCTTGTCCTTGAGCACAATGTATAGGTAAACAGTCATAATGGTCAGTTTCCAGGTGCATGAGTATTCGTGTGTCCGGTCCTTTCTCCCTTTGCTGCACATGCTAATGTGTTAGTGAACCTACCAACATAAATAAGAGTTAAGATTTTAAATCAAATTTCAGTGGCAAGGTCAAAACCATTTGGAATGTAAAATGAGTCAGAAACCTTCTTTTACCCTTCTGGCTCCAAACTCTCCATATGGCGTAAACAAACACAAGGAAGGACATTTGGTAATGAGATGGCATTGTTACAGTTTCTGAAGTTATGTGCATTAGGGGACTCTCTCTTTCAGGGAGAGACTCATGTGTGAATGCATGGAGATGAAAAAAAATTCTCTCACATGTAGCCTCTGAGAGGCACGCATTTACATAAAAGATGTTTGGCTTTATTTCACAAGGACTGGAGCATGTTGCCAACTTAATTATCTGTTAAGATGTAATCCATGTTGTTTGTTTTTTGTTTTATGTTATTCAGCCATAGCAGAGCTCGAGGTAGCATGCAACAGGTAAGTCCCACTGGCCAGAAATCTCCGTTCACATCCGAACTCTTCCGAAGGAACACTTTTTACACAGGAAGTTTGACTAAGCTGCTCCTGAGGCAGAAACGCCCGCCCATCCTCAAAGAACTGATGGAGCATTCACCTTATGCCTCATTGAGCTGACTCACTGTAGCACTGCAGAGGATACAACATATGGGAGGAAATAAATAAACAAATGCTCCTCTTTGCATCTTGGCTCCGTGTCAGCTCACGGCCCGGGTTTGTTTCCTCACCCTTCACTCAGGTCTGGTGAGAGCAGCCCCAAGGGGGCCACTGGGCCCTGTGTTGAGCCATCATGGTGCATCATTATGCTGGATCCTCATGCCTGAAGAGCAGCATGCATCACAGACAAATCTGTCACATTTGTTTCTCTTCTCTCTCTCACAGTCTCCTGCTTTATTTTTCTTGCTCACTTACAGCTCTACATCTGATCAAACAATGCATCCCTTCATTGCCATGCCCTCCAGCATGCTTGGTCTGGCTGTCAGGAAACTGTCTGACACTTCCAAGACAACACACCAACACCTCGAATATATCGAATTACACACAATAGAGGTGGTCGGGCATTTTTTGTTTTTGTTTGTTTGTTTTATGGCTGATGTCTTGTTGCATGGTAGGACAGGTAGATAGACCGTTATGTACTTGGGGTCACTGATTAGGTGACTTACTGCTGGCAAGGATTGCAGCACATACTGCAGGTATATGTGGAGCTCTTCATATCATAAGTCATTCCTTGTTCCTTCTTTATGACACAAGTACAAAAACAAAAAAAGGATGTTTGCCTGGGAGTAAAAAGAACATTGTCTACATGCTCATGTTTATGAAAATGCAAGTGAGACCTGCCTGCATGCATCAACAAATGTCCCTGCGTGTGAGAGCAAGTCAACAGAAACTTTAAAACTTGCCCAGGGCAACTTGCTGCCTTGGAGTCGCAGCACTGAGGGGGAAAGCAGGAGAGAATGATTGGCATAAGGCTGTTTACCGTAAACACTAACCAGCACTGTCTGGTTATTATGCAGGAATGCACCCTTCTCTCATCTTTATGCTTTTTTCTGTGTGTTTTTGACTTGCTATAGCCACCCCCCAAAACACCGACACAGCAGCATGTTTTCACTCTTGACTAGCGCTGGCCACGACTGTGTGTGTGGTGGCACGACTGATACAGGATATCTTTAATTAGGAGGGGAAAGTTAGTGAGGGGTGATTACTAATCTTGAAGGAGTTTATACAAGGTCGGAACATTTAATCTGACTCTGAATCAGAGGGTTTCTGCGTGCCTACCAGTCTTTCATTTATTTGGCTTCCTCAGATCCATCTGTCTGCAAGTATGTTAATTTTCTTAAGTCAAAGGTGGCACCACAAAGTCAATTTTGAGATCTGATATAATCTCTCCCCCTTTGATCCCACTCAGTCTCTTCCTGTCTACTTCTGTTCCACCCCAGCTGCACTCACCATCTTCACTAACATATGGCATGCTGTTGTTAAACAATGGTTTGGCTGTCATTGATAAATGTTATTTAAAATGAGCCGCATTTGCCATGTAATTTTTGACTCTGTAATTCATCTAAAAGCCATCCTGTGTTTATTAACTGCTGTTTACTGTACATTTCTGATCCCATTATCTATTGTTCTTTCAGGAAACAGTCCTCCACTTATCTGCACTATTCCCTCATGTCAGATGAGATGAATACTTAAACAGAGAAAGCGATTACACACAAGCTTACTCATATATACAGATGGTTTTCCTCTGATCTCTAAGCTCAAGGTGTCCCAGATGAGTTCCCTCATTTCCACAGTTTGTATTGCAGAGACTGCTAGTGTAACAAAAGCCAAAATCACATTGCAAACACTGCGCATGCAAAGGCATGCAACAAAAACAAAACTGCAGACATAAAATCTTTCCTTTCCTTCCTGGACACACGATGGTTTAAGTTACCTTGGCAGAAACCCAAACTTTTTTCTACCTGTTAACAGACTGATCATGGTTCTTGCCTTATTTCTACACTCTGTCCACCTCTTTTTCTTGGAAGTATTTTGTGCTACCATGGACTGTACTTGAGGGATAAATCTTCTAGGGCTGTAAAAGGTGGACACATGCCTTAAACCTACATTCTTTGGTAATACATCTAATCATTAATAGGTGGCGAGTCAAGGTGAGAAAACAGGTCCAAGTCTATGGGACACTTACCTTAAAGCTCATATAGCAGTAAACATTTTACCGATGAGTTTAGTTATAAGTCTCATTTAACATAGCAAGAAGTCCATTACGTAAAAAAGTAAACACTTAGATGATAAAGCAGAGTATTTAAAAGTTGCTACCACATGAATTACAGTGTCCTTGTCAGTCAGGTCCAACCTTTGCTCGTGATATCTGCGTTACATGAAAATAAATTAAGATACCAGATGCAGACCAATGGGTGAAATCAATGATCAATCAATCATCTTCCTTTAAAATACTCTGTGTGCTACAAGTGAAAACTACTGAATCACAAAAAAAGCACAAAGATAATCAGCAAACCATTCTCAGTCTCATCCTGCCACTTCCACTCTTTTCTCTTTACACTTTTTATTCCAAAATGTCTGTTCCAGTTTAAATGTTTGGCCCACATTCCTTTGCTCTGCCTCAGCCTTAACATCATCCCACGACAGGTCCAACTTCTCTCTCATAACAGGGTGTGTCTTCTTGTCCTGGTTTCGGGCCAACCCTTTTCTTCACTTCACCATTTTTTGTCCTTTGTTAATCTCTTTCCTTTAGCCTATACCGTCCGCTTCCAGTGCTCTCTTCCTCTCATCGAATTTCCCCTATAGCACAGTCTTCTAAGATGCATACTAAATCTCTGTTGTGCCTTTACTTGTCTATAGAAAACAAAACCACAGCAACCTAATCAAAGTGTATTTTCCTCTTTCAGTCCTTTAAAGGAAATCAAACAGAGGAAAAAGTGCATCGCTGGTCCTGGTTGCTAGGAGACCATGGGTCCACGCTTCAAGCAGCTATTTACAAGCTTCTATTTACACCCTCTTTCTCTCTCTTTCCCTTCCATTCCCTTCTTTTCTTCCTCTTTCAGCTTTACGCCGATTTACTTTATCTGTTTATTGTCTTATTATTTTATCTCCCACTATTTGGCAAACTAAGAGAGAGGACAGGGCCAAAATGAACAGATTAACTAAACGAGAAGAGGCCTGTAATACGGAAAAACACAGCTCGTTTCTCCTGTTTGTTCAGAAAGATGGAGGGAAACATGAAGAAGTGAAGAAGAAAGTAAAAGCTATTGATTTTCTCTTTTTTATTGTTCTCCTTGATTTGTGTCACACAAGTGGAAGCTCTAAAATGAGAAGGTCTCATTTAATTCCCATTTTCCACTTCTACTACCTTGACCCCAATTCATTGTTCTTACCTGCTTTTCCTCTTGTTCTCCACTATCCAGTGTCAGTATCCCTGTGCCCTGCCAGATTTCTATCCTCATCTGTCTTCACTGCCCTCCCCTCTTGTCACCTACAGCCCCTCCTCCCAGTATATATTTTTTTCTCTCTGACAGCAGTGCCGGGTGGGGCGTGGGGCATTTGAAGGGAGGTGTGGTAGCCATTAGCTAAGCACCTCTGCTACAATCTGCTACATGGTGGGAGGATGAAGGAGGAAGATGAAGGAGGAAAAAGGAGAAGGATGTAGCGGCTGATCCAAGATGATCTCCGTTGCATGTTTCCTCCACTGTTCTGTTCCGTTTCGTTTTGTCCTTCCCCTGCATGCTCCTAATGGCTTCCTAATGACAGCTTGCAGGCACCACACACCCAGCCATTTATAACCATCTAGACAGAGAGACTGGGTGTGTATGTGGGGTGTTTAAAAGACAGGGGGACATTATATAGCAGATGCACCTCATCCACATTGCACGCAGAAACACACACATGCTGTTAGCCATCAGCCTACACGGTCCCTGTGTAAACAACAGTAGCCTAAGGCGGCTCTACGTGAACCCGGAGGTGACATAAAGACTTTCAACATCTTACTAGGAACCATTCTGGCCACATGTTGTGTGAAAGTCATTAGAAAAGGCTATTTTGTCTAAATACCTACAGGCTATTTTTCCATGAAATTCACAATACAGCTCTAGCTTTCCTTCTTCCTCCACATATAACTCACACAGAGATGCAAGAAAACTAAGATGGCAACATACAGTCTGATTTTTCATTGCTGGTTGTTAACATAAATGCTTACCTGTACATAAGAAAGCAGAGTTTGAGAAGGGATGTTAAACAGCTCCCACTTCTTCTACTTCAGTAGAAAGGTTGGCATTGACATTTACAGTTTAGTCAAGGTGATTGTTTATTATGTTTGACAGAGCAGGAGGTGCAGTCAGAACTGACTGAATTAATCCAGCAGCTTGTTAAAGATTTAACTTGCAAGAAGACAACACAGCAAACACTTGTTACTGGATATGCACTACAAAACTTTCAGAGACAAACTTAGCCAGGATAAGTAGTCTGTCATTAGCAAATGAACAAGAACTCTTCAGAATTTCATAGATAACGCTCTGTCATCTAAGAACCACATATAAGCTGTGAGGCCACCTCATGTAAAGTGGTCACAAATGAACACTTGACTAGGTCACATGCACACTATCTTACCCAAACCACCTTTTCTGAATCTAAACAAGTACTAAAAAGCAGGGTTTAAAAATAACTAGGCACAAAAACCAAAGCTCCCAACTGGGATGAATGAACTCTTGGTTGACAGGCTTGTGATTTAAGCCACTTCAACCCCTCCTGCCTCCTTACATGGACTTTGTTGCTTTTTCAAACTAGAACATTTGCCAACATCCAATACCGCTACGATCAGTGCACAAAGACACCAGTGCTAAAAGGCATTATGTTTATCTAACACCAGTGACTTTGATGCCCTGGAAATGAGAACTGACTGAGTTTGCCTGACTTGAGTATTGAGTTCAAATCTACATGGTGTTTTTAAATAATTTTAGATAGATATGAACTTGAACTTTTTGCAGTTAATTTCAGCAAAGGATGTTCATGGAGGTCCTCCTAGTATTCATTCAGCTGCTTATTAAAAACTCAAACTTTTAAAAGTCTGAGTGATTGTTTTTAAAGACAAAAATGTGTTGCCTGTTCTGAATTCCAAAATAAAAGTCTGACATTTTTGACATTTTGAATACAAAGAGAAGAGCGGTATGAATAAAAACACAAACACACAGAGGGTATCCTATAATCATGTCTTACCTGCTTGCTTAATGTGAGAGTAGAAACGTCTAAAAATCCTTAACTATATCCCTCTTGGGCTGAAGGGAAAATCCCCGTCCCTCAGAGTGTGTGAGACTGTGTGTGCCGAAGGTGTTTGCATTGGATCAAATCAACACCTCCTCACAGGTTCTTTCTGATGTGTCTGTATGTGTTGAAAACATATGCCACCCTGGTAAGAAACAAAAAAAACTGTGACCACACACACATAACGCCACATGGAGCGGGCTATGGGATGTTTTATATAAGATCAATTAGGCATTTTTGTTTTTTTGACTCTATGAAATGGATATTCGGAATACAGCGCATCTAATTATTTGATTTGTACGTCTGGTGTATGCCTGTCCAGTAGTCTGTCATTTTTTTTTGAACAAATTCATCTCTCAATTTTCCATTGACCCTGTGAGTCTCCTGAGATTATGAAACACAGATTTGCCATTGGAAGTGCATCCTCAGCTGTGAGCAGAGCTGGTAGCAGCCATATGATCATGGTGTTGACAGCTATCCATGACCTCATCCATTTAAGTCCATTTTCAGCTTAGAGGCAAAAAAAAAAAGAAAAAAAAAAAAGAAAAAAAAAAGAAAGCGAGCAGGGAGTGAATAGAAGAACTGAAAAAAACCTCAGTAAACTAAAGGAAGACAAATAGACTGAAAAGGTAAAGCGAGAGAGACAGAGATACAAGAAGAAAGAGTCAGAAGAATGCAGAGGGAACAAAGGGGAGAGAAAACGGTGAAGAGAAGGAAGAAGAGAGGAGGAAGCTGAAAGGAGCTGGCAGTCGGTGACAATGCAGATGGACTTCAAAGCATTACTGCAAAAGGTAGGATCACAGAGTGCATGCTGATAAAAAATTGAGTTCTAGTAGGTTACTTGGAAACTTTACATGCATCTTTAAATCAAGCACACAGACACCGCTGTGCACTTGAACGACCCTCGAGCGCACGGAAAATAAAAAGAAAAGAGAAAAGAAATTGGATTCAGAAGTTCTCGGAGAAAGAAAGCTCATGCAAGTGCGCATACGCTCCCTGTGTAAGATGAAGTTGCTTGGGTTCGAGCAAGGTAATCAAATCGGACACGTGGATCAAGTGTATTATTGTCGTTATTTAGTAAAACATTCGATAAACACCATCTTAATGCTCCCTTAAAAGTTGTGTCAGCTTCTCGCACTGGCTGTTGTAATCAGCCTCTTCTCTTTCAGTTCTAATTCACTTAACATTACTAAATGAGAAAAAAGAGCTGATGGGCGAGATAATGGAGCTGACTCACAACTTGTCTATACCAACTACTGTGTACGAGAGGCCCACACACAGACAACAGCACGACCGCTCATTCAGAGATGCTCAGCCACCCATGCGTAAACCTGTATGCGCACAGACAGATGCGCATAGCCACAAGACGGAGATCAGGTTGGAGTGGATAATGAAACTGCTTCTGACCCCGTCCACTTATGATCTGCTGTCCATTACCCAAATGGACACCACTCTCTTCTATTGATCACAGCCCCCTTCTCTTTCACTTCTTCGCTGCTCTTGTCGTTTTTCATCTCGTTACCTCTCCGCTCATCTGCATCGCTCTGCTGATGGTTTCCGTGGCCGTTGATGGGACTATAAATCAGCAGCCGCACCTAGCGATTATCACCAAAGAGACCAACTTAGAGCACGCTTCTCGTCCCTGAAAACCCCAAATGTCCTCATTGGAAACAATACACACCTACTCAGACATGCACAATGGATGTCCTCTAGCTCAAGTTTACATTTTCTGAGTAGGTGGAAGAGTCTTTCTCTCTCTCTCTCCCTCTTTCACTCTCTCACAAACACACACACACACACAGACAAAGAGAGAGAGTTATGGGTTACAAGAGCAATAATGGAATCCCTTCCTTGATGTGAGGTGCTGGGCCCATTCGACGGCCCGTCAGCCATGAAAATGTCAGCAGTGATCTAGAGGGGCTGGAGCAGGTTTATGACATCATCAGTGTGCTGCCACAGCAGAGATATTGCAGCGAGAGTCCTGATGGTCTGATTTTTCCACAAGGTCTCACGTTGTGCAAACAGTCACAAAGTGCTGGAATAGGACACATCTCTAAGTGCTTCATTCTTTCCCAAACAGAATGAGACACTTCAGACAGGGCGGCAGCATAAAGAGCGGTTTCAACTCAATCAAAAAGGTACACACTATAAGCCAAACAGGAAACCTGTGAGTGTGTTGTGGGTAAGACAGAAGGACACTGGATATGGACCTTTTAGCCTGGTATTTAGTCTGTGGCAGGGGTTTTGCTACTTGTCTGGTGTCTGCCTGCGCCACTTTTGGTGCCAACCTAAGCAAACTTGTGAGACTGTAATCACAACAAGACAATCACAAGGGATTAATACTAGCATGCACCATTTGCCACATATCCACACTGAGACACTTCAAAATATGCAAGTACATACTCGCAAAGGAACCCACAGATGTAAGCACTCTAACCCTGAGTAAAGCTTCTGATTTCTAAACATATGGTTGCCTGTATTGTGCCGTTGGTAATGTAAGAGGCCAAGCTATTTAAAATTATGCTTTATTCGCTGTCAGTGGATTAATGTAAATACATGTTCTCACAATAACGTTTCACACCCGCAGTGAGCTTGAAATTAACAAAGTATCACTTTTCACTGTATCTTGGACAGACAAGTAATGCTGGGTGCCATTCAAGGCCTACACCCTAAAATTTGAGACTACTTTGTCATTAGTGCTAAAAATCCAAGTGCCAACTTCTTTTTAATTCAGTTGCCTTAACAAAGAAGCATCTGTTGGGTGTATCTTTGTAAGAGCTGTATATGATTTTCCTCACTAGCATTACCCTTGACAAGTAATTAAACGAAAATGTTATTACACCCCAGAAGCTTAAAAGGATGGAACAGAAGACAGAAGAAGAAGAGCTCATGACAGAAAATGTGCAACACTGTAAAAAGGTCTTGAGCTAGCCCATATTTCTTTTTTGCTAAGAAAATGGGAAAGAGGTTGTGTGATTCATTGAAACATGTGCAAACATAAATGGAAATAGAGTGGTCAAAACAGAGTTTCTACAATTCTAACAAGCCAACATTTGCCATGACCATCTTTGTTCTTCAACATAGCCAGAACTCTCTTTGGCAAGCTTCTTGTAATTTCCTTAAGTAGTCTTCAGGAATAGTTCTCCAGGCTTCTTGAAGGACATTCAGAGCTCTTCTTTAGTGGTTGGCTGCCTCTTGTTCTGTTCTCTATCAAGATGATCCCACACTGCTTTAATACTGTTGAGGTCCAGGCTCTGGGGAGGACAGGTCATGACTGATTGTATTCCATTGTGTGTTTTTCTATCCAGGTATGCTTTTACAGCACTAATAGTGTGTTTAGGATATCGTCATGCTGAAAAATGAAGCTGTTGCCAATCAGACACTTTCCAGATGGTATTGCATGGTGGATCAAAATCTGACCATACTTGTCTGTGTACAAAACTCCACCAATTTAGATGAGTTGGACCATTTGGACATGGCCCAAAACCAGGATAGAGCCTTCACTCTATTTTACAGATTGTTGCAGACACTCACTGCTGTGCCTCTTTGCTGACCTTACCCAGGCAGTTTAAACCAGAAATTTCAAATGTGGATTCATCACTCCATAAGACCCGTTGTCAATGATTTTCAGTCCAGTTCTTGTATAATTTGGCAATTACAAAATTACCAAAATTACTCTGTAATTTTAAGCTTTTTTCCCTAGTTTCCCCTTCTTAAAATTGTTTCTCGACACTCACCATTCAGTTCAGATCACGACACTTGATGACACAGATGAATCAACTGAAGGGCCAGATGCATCTCTCAGGCTCTCTGTCAGGTCTTTGTTCCTACATTTGTTCCTATTTCATAAGCACATGACTTTCAGATACAGTTCATCTGCTGTGAACAGTTTTTCCTCAGCCTGCCACTTCTTTTTTTTGTCCTCAACTTGTCCAATTTCCTTAAATCTCAAAGGACAAAATGCACACAGTGCTGAGATATGCCAAATTTTTGGCTAATAGCTCCTTGGGAATCAAAAATACTATTTTATGCCTGTCAAACTGTGTTGTCTTTCGCATTTTTCTTTGGGTTGAGCTAAAGAAATAGGAAGAAAAGGTGTTTATGCAACACACTGCTAGTAACAAGTGCCTAAAGATACAGTTTAAAATTATGTGTTGGCACAACACTGTTTCATCTCATAGGTCAGGTGACTTTTCAGTGGATGACTGATTCATATGTCAGTGTTAAGTGGATTAACAAACTAAAAAAACCATTTCTCTCTAAATAAGTGGTCAGGTACAAGGACTGGACTGAAAATGAGTGAAACATCAAACATGGAAAAAAAAAAGACAGACTTTGAAAGACCTTTAGAAAGCCTGGAGAACTGTTGCTCAGGACCACTTTAAAAAGTTATGAGAAAGTCTGGCTCCTTGGAGGGAAAATATAGAGAAATGAGGGGTGACTCGAGACTTTTGCACAGTACTGTAAACAGGAAAAAAGGGAAATATGTTAGAGGAGAAAAAAGGAGCACAAATGAACAGGCCAGAGAGAAGGAGTAAAAAGAGTGCTATGTGGATACTGGTAAATGATAGGGTACAAATAAATGAGGGTATGTAATTTGGGTTGTTTAGTAATTACACTGGTTTGACAGAGCCATGTCAAACCATCCCTTTCTTGATCCCCCACTGCTTGACTGCCTGCTTTTTTTCTGCCAGCATCATGTTTTCCACATTTAGCTCTTCTCACTCTCTTTTCCCTCTTCTCCCTCCCACTCGCTACAGCTTTAAATGCTCCACTCCAGTCAACGAGCATCAGTCAAAAAGTTTTACTAGCTGTATATCCCGTCTACTCCCCTTCATTTGACAAGCTTGAAATATAGAGGAAAATGTTAATATATGTTTTCTAGTCACTGGCCAGGTCTATGAAATTCATTTATATTGGTGGATGCTGTTCCAACAATTTGACGGCGGGTGTGTGTGATCTTGTGGTGATTTATTTTATCCCAAAAACGTATTGTTTTGAAGTGTGAATGAAATATATATATATATATATATATATATATATATATATATATATATATATATATATATATATATATAGAGAGAGAGAGAGAGAGAGAGAGAGAGTGAGAGAGAGTGTGTGTGTGTGTGTGTGTGTGTGTGTGTGTGTGTGTGTGTGTGAGAGAGCTATATAGGACTTCTGTATGTGTAAGAACTCTTTAATAAAAATGCACCATAAAGACTTTAGTCTGAAATTTCAAAAAACTATTACTTTTTTCTCAAACATCAATATCCACATGCTCTGTTGATAAAATCCACATTAGCAAGGCAGGAAACCAGCAATAAAACCCGACACATGGAAACAGTCAGGCTCCTGTGATTTTTGCAGTAGTGTAAGGGCTCTCCAATGAATATATTGTATGATATAACAATGGTGAAAGACTAAATAGAGAATTAAGTGGATTTTATATATTTTTATTTATATATATATAAAATAAGTTGTCTGTCTTCTTAACTTACATTTTAAGCTAGTTTGAAAACAAGTGAGTCCCTGCAGCAATCTGGCACCGCACTGATTGCACTCACAATCACAAAAAAAAAGGACTGAAAGAGTGTTGAAATGTACATAAAACCAAGGATTAGTTAAACCACACTCAAACTGTGGGCCATCCCTTCTATTCAATCCACTCCTTATTACATTACATGACCACAAGCATATAAACACATCTTTGGCCACACACACACACACACACACACAAAGAAGCTTCCTAGTTCTGTTTGACTGCCCCGGGCCCCCGGTAGTGTTTGCACCCTGACCTTGTCACATTTGAGTGGTTCTGAGGGGGAGAGGGGATTCTGGGGGTTCGATTTTACACGGAGGAGGTCACAGAGAGCTGGATCCTCAGACAAAAGCCCCAGTTGTGGCGGGTGTCTGCAGGTCATGGTGGGTCATGGGTCAGCCCCCACAGCCTAACCCTTTTTCTGTCTCTGTCCTTCTTTTCCTCCTTTCTTCCATCCATCTCCCTTTTCAATAGAGAGGAAGATCCAAGAGGAACAATGGCCTTCTTCTGCCCCCAATATCATCCCAACAGTGGGGATGCATACTGAACAGGGGCCACGGCAAGCCAAGGGGTTCCTCTCACTGCTTGGCCTGTTTTCTCCTCTGTTCCTTGCATTCATATCCCTTTGCCCATTAAACTCTCCACCCTCCATCTCCTTTAACCACCCCTCCTCCTTTCCACGTTATATATCCTCATTCTGCCTCAGCTTGTTTTACAGACTGACACAAACTAAAAAAAAATGTTTTTGTCTTCTAAAGCATCACCTGCTTTTATGTGGCATGACAAATAAATATGACACAAACAAATAGTAAATCTGTAATGAAAGCTAACCTACTCCACATCATGTTATACACCCTACTCTAAACTTTCACCAACATCTTCCTCTTCACCTTTCATTCATCCTCTTGCCACTTTTTTTAAACACATCTTCCCTTCCAGGGGGCCTCACAGGCTTCTCTCCAGCTGGCACTACAAGCTGACCTTTGCCACAACAAAACATCCAGAACACTCTCTGTCTCCCTACATGTATAACACACACACACACACACACACACAAAGAACACACAGGCCTACTACTACAAATGCAGCAGGAATGCCAGCAGGAGCACGAAAGAGGCCGAACAGGAATACAAAATGACAGTCTTGTTCCGCTTTCAACAGAGTTAAACTAAAGCCTTACCCCCCGTTCTTCTCCCAGCCCTCCATTCTCTGCTTGTCTGACCCTTCTAGTTCTTGTAGTTGCACCTAAGCAAGGGGGCTCATATTAAAGAGTGGCAGCTAGTCCAAGTCCAAATGTGATTAATTTGCTGCATTCACCAGGGTTGTTCTCCACACACAATAGAAATGGACTGTCTAGGAGTCCATTAAAAAGACTCCCAAGCCGAAGGCCCCCATCCCAGGCACTTGGCAATGAGTCACCTTCTGCAGTCAAGAAGTTTTAAAAGGTGTGTGTGTGTGGGAGAGAGAGTCTCCACAGCATTCTGTATGTGTGTACATTTCTCTAACAGGAGAAATAATATTTTAAAAGCTTAGCGCATCACAATACCTGACAATAATTTAGTGTAACTAGAAGGGCTTCTACTGTGTGATAGGAACCCATTAAAAAGAATTCCTGAGGTAATCAGTCATGAAAGACATTTAATGCGGCAGCCATTAGAATTATCTTCCATATTTGGATCACAAAAGCACTTGTTAAGCCAATTTTAATATTTGCGCACTGCATTGGTTGTTGATTTAATGTTAATTCTCACCCCAGAACGAAAGCAGGAGGAGGAGAAAGTGTAGTTCAAACATTACATACATCCTCCGAGGCTTAAAGAATTGCACAAAGAGTAGATCACACTATTTTTTTAAAGCACTGCACATCCTGTCTTGCATTCGTATTTGTGTTCTGCTCTGCTTATGGAGCCTTTTGCCATCCTTGGTTCCCGTCTGTCTCCCTCTCTCACTGTCTCGTTTGTTGAAACAAAGCAGAGTGCCGAAACAGTGTCATAATTAGTCTTGATTGATGTAGCATATTAAGCTGCAAACAATTAGCATACAGTATATTGCAACTCAGGCCATCTGAGAATGACTGATGTAACTGACCTGCACTAAGCACAGGCTCAGTAATAAAGGCAGGGAGAGACGTTTGCCACAGAGTCAAGCAAATCATATTGGAAACCTTTCTGCTCTGTTATTTGTCACACAAACAAGTCAATAGCATTTGTAAGATAGGCGGTTAAAAGCACTTATGGGTACTTTTAAAGCTAATTAGAATACTAAATAAGAGCCCTATACGTCTGTATGCCTAGTAGTTAATATCAGATGAGGGTTTTCTTCCCTTTATTTCATTAGTGAAAGCAAATGTTTAAAAATCACTGTTTACTTGCAGTATATGACTGACTGAAAGAGAGAATGAAGAACACACCGGTCCTTAAGGGATAAATACTCTAAACAAATACTCAGCTCCAAACAATCAGTTTAAAATTTCTCATTGTCCTCTCGTTTAGCTGTGCTCTATCATTAAATACCAAGAAGACTCCATTCACACGGATGAGTGAAAAAAAGCGCCTATTATAATGTTGTCCATCACAGCTAAAAAGTTTACACCTAGGCTGTATAACAAAGAAGAGTAGATTACAGGGTATGTGTGTGATTTACTCAAAGACACTCAGCAGAGAAGCCACACTGTGTGCAAAGATACTGAAATTAGCTCACATTTACTGGCATGCCGTTTTAAGTTCAGTGAAAGTGAACCATGCCTGAAACGGTCTAACACTTTGTTTGCATTTCTGACTGTTTTAATGCCCGTGTGTGAGCTTGATTATGCTTGTCAGTATATCCCTTTGTGCACATATGTGTGCACAGATGCATCTGTTCAGCAGGTCACATGAAACGTGCTAGCACAATTGCTGAAGGGGGTTAATTATCCAGCTTTTTTCTTAGCGTGGGACATCATCCCTGTGCAAAGCAGAGATTGAGACAGGGTCTCTGAAACCACTGCGACCAATTGTTCTGTCTCTGTCAGGCAAATGACAGGCTGGCGTTCACATATAGGGTGGCTTTAAATGGCATAGATGCTGGGGGGGGGGGCTTTATCTTTCCATTTCAAAAATAGCAATTTACAACAACATATAACCCCTTTTACGATCTTAAAATTTACACAAGATTCCCCGAATTCCTTTTCTCTTTTCACCTCTCTGTCTTACAGTCTGTTTCTGCTTTCCCTCTTCATCTCTCTGTGGCGAAACACAAGACCTTTAGCAGATACTACAGGGTCTCTAGAGCTCGCAAATCCCTGGGAGCGCTCTCACAGCAGCTACGAGCCCAGCCTGGGGCTCCCTACCTGGGGCTCTGTGCTGTTGATGTCTCCTTGGGGACCTGAAGACATGGGGGAGGTAGGCTAGAGGGATAAACACAAATTTAATACTGCTGGGAGAATTTAAGAGGTGAGAGTAAAATGGCCTGTATTTATATAGCGCTTTACTAGTCCCTAAGGACCCCAAAGCGCTTTACATATCCAGTCATCCACCCATTCACACACTGGTGATGGCAAGCTACATTGTAGCCACAGCCACCCTGGGGCGCACTGACAGAGGCGAGGCTGCCGGACACTGGCGCCACCGGGCCCTCTGACCACCACCAGTAGGCAACGGGTGAAGTGTCTTGCCCAAGGACACAACGACCAAGACTGTCCAAGCCGGGGCTCGAACCGGCAACCTTCCGATTACAAGGCGAACGCCCAACTCTTGAGCCACGATCGCCCGTAAGGAGAGGGCAAGAGATGTTATGAAAGCAGAGGGACTCGGAGAATAAGTGATTCAAAAAAGTAGAGAAAAGCTGGTATGAATAAAGGATAAGCGAAGCTGCAGGCATAGTAAAGTATGTAGTTATTTCCCTTGGGCATGGGCAGGTAAGACTGGGCAGATTTCCCAAATGCAAATGGAACAAAAGGTGAACGAGTTTTTTTTCCCCTTTCTTTTCTTTCAAGAGGGTGTGATGAGTGCACTTGATGCCACACAACTATGAAAGAAGTTGCTAACTCCGATCACGTACACGTCATAGTTTTGGCATGTATTGCTTAGCATAGCTGTTTATTATTTTATTAGTATGACTGTTATTCTTCGTTGCAGTCCATGGTTCCTGGGAAGCAGTTGTCCTAAATACCATAAATACCAATAAGGATGTACCAAGCATTCTCCACATGAGGTTTGGGAATATTTATGCATTTAAACTTAAAATAGGAATTTAAATATTTGGGGATTTTATATGAACCAACAAAATAACATTTTTTGTTTATATTTAGCTAATGTGCTTGCTATCTGTGGAAAATTGAGTTGCACTTGAGCAATTACTTTATAAACTTACTTTGTTATTATAGCTGTAGTTCGGCATACTTGACCTCCTTTATGGACCAGATCTTTATGAATGTGACAGTAAACTGGTTTTTCAATTTACCGGTATATAAAGCCTGTATTTTCAAGATTTACTTCTGACACCGTGTACCTTCCAGCTTGGCCCCACATCTTATCGTTGAAGTTTATAGACCTGTCCAGCCTGTTTCTGTTTTCATCAACAGCGGATAATATTATAGGTTTGAATCTATTTGCATCATAAATGGATGCAAATGCATGAGTAGCACCTCTGAACATTGTCAGTTTTGTGTGTCTTTTACTGATCTTGCCGTGCATTTGACATTTGAGAAAACACGTCTGCATATATGCGTGCGTGTGTGTGTGTGTGTGTGTGTGTGTGTGTGTGTGTGTGTGTGTGTGTGTGTGTGTGTGTGTGTGTGTGTGTGAAGCACAACAGTGTAAAGTGTATGCTAACATAAAAAGCCACAGGGAATGGAGGGCACTACTGATCTCCCGCCAACAGAAAAGGTCAAACTCCTCAATATTAACTCTAGCTCAGGTCACCATGCTGATTATGCTACAATAACCATTTTACGCACTGCATCTATGGACCCCGTCCACCCACACATAGATGCACTTTTTTTACTCTGCCAGTCCTCACACGTCCGTTTGGAATTAAAACCCACCCCGAGAGACAGCCCTGTCGGCGCCCCATGCAGACATACATTAACACATTCTCACACAATTGTCCACAAGCATAAACCCTGAGCCCTCAGAGACCACTGCTCCCCATGCTACACCACACAGTGGAAATATAAGTTGATATGGCAGAAGTGTGAAAATGCACACGTTCATGCACGCACCCACACAGATTGCAGAAGTCCCAAACGTACAACAGCAACAGAGCTCCAAGAATGTGATGGCGTTACATTCGAGACTTGACCAGACGTTCAGCCGTGACCTAGACGGATCTCAGTATTTCTTCACTATGTCACACTGGAGGTAGATGGTAAAGACATGAACCCTTTCATCTTTCTCAGGCACTGCTACCATCCCTTTCTTAGGTTCTGACCACAAAAATTACATTTCCACTTTCCGAGTTTACCAGAAGAGAGGGTGAAGTAAACAAACCGTGTTTTCTGTAAGAGTGTAGACTGTGGATGAATGCTATGTTGCAATATTTGGGGGGAGATGATGCAAAACTTCCAAATTCATCATCCGTATGTTTTCTTAATGCCTCGTAAATGCAATCACCATTTTACCCCATGTGCATGTACAGTTTTTTTTGCAAACCTGTTGACAGTGCAACTAAGCTTCTGAAGTCTTGAAAGAAAACGAGGAATGGGCATATGTGAGTGGTTGAAACCTATGCTCTACCCCTTGTGTCAAGAATTATGAAAAATGAAACAGACTAATTTTCCTGCAATTTGGTGGTATTCTGATTGCTGTCACATTTAAAACTGGAATTAAATAAAGTTCGCTGTGATGAATGCAGAAAGAGACAGGGGAAAAAATGAAACAAAGCTAAATATATAAATAAAGTAAAATGAAAAGAGCAGAAGTCATCACGAGTGAATTAATTTTGGCTCAGCAGTGGAGCTGTATTAAATGACACCTCGTGAAATGTGTGGCTAAAGCTGTCATCTCCAGCACCTCCTTTCCACATTGAGTCATCCTAATCCTGTTTAATACTGTACTGCTAAATGGCTATCTGTCCTACCCACAAAGTCTTAGAGTGTTGTGTTAAAATATGTGCCTGAGTGCTTCCTTTCATTACAGTTCCAAAGAAAAGGAGTGCAGTGGTACGAATACAAATAGAGCCTGATTACATTTAATAATAAACCATCAAGGATATAAGGTGTACTGGAGAGTACGATTTTATTATTTCATTTTTATCTTTTTCCTCAGTCTTCCATTTTTCCAGTTGTGCAGTCATAAATTTTAGCACATTTTACAGACTGGCTGTTCTTCATTTTCACGACATAAGCACAAAACGTCTTCTCAATCAACTTTAGCACTTAAAAAAAAACACTACTCAGGTTTGAAAAGAAGCATCTTCATTATAATCACTGCTGATTCAGAGTTTAACTGTAGAGGTAGCCGATAAATCAGCGTTAATTGTGAGTCTGGCGGCTCCTATAGCCACGTTGGCCACCACCAAGCAACAGCTTAGTGGATAAATCACATTTACCACTAAGAGATGTCACACAGTTGCCTATCCAAGAGCTGAAAAATGAGTTCCAGGTACAAAGGGGAGTCATGACAGATCTCCTCCCTGGTCTCATATCTGCTCCTACTGTGATCTGGGCCATCCGTGGGTGAGGAATGAGACTCTGGGAACGCAGTAGAAACACTTTGTCATCTCCGACGATGAGAAGGAGGAGCTGTCAGGTATAATCAGCAGGGTGATGTGTGAAAGCCGAGAAGGGCACTGTTTGAGGATGAATGAAAAGAGGCTGACATGCCTCTTGTTAACACAAATTATTAATCCAACTCTGTTGGCGAGTTTAAAGTAAAACAGAAGTAAAAGCAATAATTTCTCTGTCATAATCCTTTTTGAACAAACTGGCAGATAATTGCAATCACAGTGTCTGCTGTGACAGGTTCTCCACACTGGAACTGATATTTGTTCTAGTGAATGTGACCTCCACATGATTATATTAGGCAAATACAGAGTAGGTCTTTTTTGCAATTAGTTACAGAATATTATACAAAAACGCCACATATCAATACTGCATGTTTGACTGACTGTCTTTTCCTTTCAAATGAATGGCTGTGCATGCTGCCATTATGGTGTGAGCAATGGGGGAATATAAGCTGGCCTTTTTTTATTATCTTTCCATTTTCCTATTTTATGGGTCAAAATGTAAATAAACATGCTTACGCTTTAATGCACAAACACTGTAGGCAGCAGGCAAAGGGGGAAAGTATCATTTGGCGCAATCAATTACTTCATTTGATTCCCTGGAAATAACAAAGACAGTGTGAGCCAGGAAGCCCCAGGGTAGACTATGGTGTGATTCATACCATTTTTAAAAAGGGAGGAGGAAAAAAAAAAAAAAAAAAAAAAAAAAAAAAAAAAAAAACACGGGGCAGAATAGTTTCTAATAAGAGCTGAATCACTGAAAAACCAGCAACATTTTACACTTATACAGTAGTTTACTCCTGCTGCATCTTAGATGAATCCACTGATACACCACTGAAAATGAGTAGTAACAAGATGCACAAAGACTAGCTACATGCTTATATTTTTTATTTTCTTTACTTATAATATTCTAAAAACACTCTACCATACTGCTTACTCTCTTTAATCCACCAAGAGTCTCTTGCGTATATTCGTACTCATGCAAGCCAAAACAGAAATCCCGTTTTAAATCCCGTTAGCTTACAAACTAATGCAGTAGTTGCTCTATATGCTCTTTAATGTACTTATTGCTCTATAAGTACATGAGTCCAAATGAGACGCATGGTTTTATAAATGCATGTGTCACACACAAGTTCTCATTCTCATGTATTCTTGCTTCTAATCTGCCATGTATTTAAAACTGTGCGTGCACTTGCAGAACTAGATGTGTTGACGCCGTCATTAAAAGAAGAGCTTACTGACTGAATTTGCAAAGCAATTCCGGGCTGGACCTTATTTTGCTGCTGCAAAGCACATTTTTACTTTCTATTGATTGAGGAAGATTGAGGAGGATGCTGAACAGTTTTCACATTTCTGTCAGACTTAAGAGGATGCAGCATTTGTACTATATGAACGGGGAGAGAAAGCTTTTTAAAAATCTCTTTTCTACTCTCTGACCTCCAGATGGAATCAGGGAGCTGTCATGACGTGCAGTGCCCAATGAGGGCAGAAGTTCCTCGGTTACCTTTTCAGGCACAAGGACCCAACAACCACAGTCCCCATGCTGGAATGAAAGCAGAGAGATAGATGAAAGCAGCAGAGGGGATGACTCCCCTGATCCCCTCCTGTCTTTTCCGTCACCCACCCAGAGGAAAATTTAATAAAGTCCACATACCAAGAGAGAGGAAAGAATACATGAAAGGAAAGATGGAGAGATGGAAAGATGGAAAGAGGAGGAGATGGAGGGGTGGCAGTGATGACTGACCCCTCTCCCATGGTGTCATCTCTGACCTTCAGAATAGCCAGGGAGCATTGAACCTCAGGAGACAAGATGAAACAGAGATGCCACACACACATACACAGGAAAAACACAAACAATGCCGACAAAAAGAGAGCTTATACAGCAACAGAGTAAAAAAATAAACACATTGCTGACACAAATTCACTTCTTCACATACAAGCTGGCACGTGTTTAAGTAATGCATTAATTCCTGTGAAATTAGTCTGTGGTTTATTTGCTTGTTTGAAAAATAGAATTAAAAAAATGTCTGTGTTTGAGCAGAGAATGAGCGCTATTCATAAAGGCACAAGAACACAAGAGTCATGTGATTTTCAACACACACACACACACGCGCGCACACACACTCACACTGGTCCGAGTAGCTGTGACCTTGAAGGAGGATTTGTTGAGTATTTGAGAAGGGAGTGCTGGGTGAAACAAAAGTGGGCCATGTTGGTATCTTGGCCCACTCAAACTGTGACACACACACGCACACACACACACACACACACACACACACAAAGCCAACAGTGTTAGCTGTGGTAACATTAATTTGTCCTCTTTCATAGATGATTACACCCAGCAGGAGAGAGGGGGCATCTCTTTAATGACAGTCTTTCACACCCAAACACTCCCACCAGACGTGCAAGATATTTAGGTAAGAAGGAAAGCTGAGAGTTGAGGATAAATGACACAGAGAGCAGTGCAGGAGAACAATAAAGTGAATTAAGAAAAAGAAGAGAAAGTAATGAAAGTAGAGGAAAATAGGAGAATGATGGCAGTAATAAATTATAGTCACAGGAAGGAAAAGGCAAGTCAGGAAAGATGATGGAAATGGAAAACAATAAAACAAAGGTGAATGTAGGAAAAGATGAAAGGCAACAAACAAGAGTATGATGTGGAAAATGTAGATAAGTGACATAGTTATGTGTACAGTTGTGTGTTTGTGCGCCAGAGGGCAATGTACTTGTCAAATGCCAGCCAACAGATGGTGTCTAATCTATGGAGGGCACCCCCCACCCCTGAGGCCACAGCAGGAACTAAGGATCCAAAGTGGCGCTCACACAATTATCAACTGTCAGTGGGGTTCATCTCTAAAAAGAGCACATAGAAAAACATCCACCACACAGGCCTTTAAACATGAAAAATGGAAACATACATGTGATAACGTTTTAGCCATTTTAGGTCTTTACATTTTTATCCTTTATGCACTCGCAGCAAGAAAGCGTGTGATCAGTCGCAAATTTATTCCTCACCAAGTAGACAACGACTCCTAACATACAGCCAGAGTCATAAAGAGCTATCTTAAGTAACAAAAAGAACAAGCAGTCCTGCAGCAGATGGTCTGGCCCCCACAGAGGCCTGATCTCGACATCATTAAGTCAGTCTGGGATTACACGAAGAGACAGGAGATACTGAGACTTCCTAAAAGCACAAAGAAACTGTCGTAACTTCTCCAAAATGCTTGGAAGAACTTACCTACCAAGTACAATCGGAAAACTTCAGACATTTACCAAAGAGAATTTCTACTATTTTAAAGGAAAATGGCGGTTAGATGAAATTTCTGGTGGCACTTTGTGTGTTGTGCTTTCTGGCAAATGAAAATATTCACGGAATTTTTATTTTAAAAGTATTTGTTTATTCTTTGTACAGTGTGGTTATACAGACACAACTTCTACAGGTGTGCAGTCGTGAAGATATTTCTCGTTGTATTTATCAGAGCTTTTAGATGTCTTTTTTTCTTCTGCTTTTTCAGTATTTTTTAATGTTGGGAGCAAAACAAACTAAATTAGAATTGCCTCTTTAGGGGGGATAAAAACAGAAGTTTAAAGAAAGATTATTTAAAACCAACTCTAATTAAAACTTTTTGCATCACTAGATGCAGCTCAGCGTTAAGTGAGGAAATGTGTTCTTTGTAATTTGGGTGAACTGAACCCTTGAGCCTGCGGTTAATTCACTTTGCCACGGAGTTAATTTTGGAGGTCAATTTTCTTTAGAATCAATAGGGGGGGGAAATCCATGGTGAAATGCCTGTCATATCCCATCTGTCACAAAATTTCGTATTTTAACTGATGCTTTCATCCGAGGTAAATTGCAATAAATGAGCAGGTGAGTGTACAACATCAAGAGCACTCATCTCTTGATGTTGTACACTGGTTGTCACATCTGTGACTTCTCTTTTATGGCACTTTGTTTTATTTCACAAGGGCAGACAGGTTGGCCTTATAATTTGAAAGAAAGACCGTGGAAATAACTTCCTAGTTGAATACCGCATTACCCCAAATACCTGATGAATGCTTAGTCACATACAACATTTACTCCCAGCAAACACACACCATAATGTCTACGTGGCTCTGTATGGTGTCTGCCTGCCGTAGCCCTCAGTGCTGATGCTGCTGTAAGCAAGTGTCTGAATCAGCACGATCTAACACTGAATGACTGACTGAGGAAGGTACAGCCAAACAGGAGCCAAGGCTGAAGGTGTTTGCTTGTGCATCAAAGTAAACGTATCTCTTTTTGTTTGTACGCGTAAACGACTACTCGAGGCGTGAGTGTGCACAGGTACAATCTGTGATGTGTACGCGCGAACGTGAAAATATATGCAATGAAAGCTGAAAAGTGAACGAAGGAATAGGGAACCATGTGGGATGAATTAAGCATTTCTGTTTAAAAAAAAAAAAGAAAAAAAAAAGGAGGTCTTGAGGGCCTGTTGAAAACCTTGGTGTGAACAAAGAGGAACTGTTAGTCACCCTGGCCCCTCCTGGGCTGCCCCTTCCAGTGACATGTGGTGAATCAGAGGCCATTTACACAGAAATAATAGTGTCTCAAATCAGCAGTCATTCTAATGGGACTAAATTACTCTTTTTTTTTTTTTTTAAGCCAAAAGTCTAACCGGAACCTATTGTATTCTTCTTCATGAATATCCAAGGTTCTTTGTAGAAATTACAATAGTGTATTCAGGCTACTGGGAATGTTCAATAAGCAACTGTGTAGTTGTGTGTACTTGTACTGTACACAGATATGGGTGTATCTACCTGCTTCTGTTATTAGATAAATATTTGTGTAATTAAAGCCTGTTTAACAGGCTCTACCACAAACATAATTCATGATAAAAATATACTCTGTGCATTTTAAAGGTGACTCAAACAGAAAAGGTGAAAGAGGTCCTTGTCACATGAAAGGCTCCATTTCTCACCAGATATGGGTCAAACCATGTCTGTGAGTCTTTTTTCCCCCTTTACTGCCTTCGACAAGTACCTTTTTTAAATTCAGTTCATATAACCGAGCGCTTTACACTATTAATCCCTCCCACACCCCACCCCCACAGCAGCTTCCAGTGTCTGATCCAGAGACACAGGTCATTTGTCATCAGAGAGGGGAGCTCTAGGAAACAGCAAGCCCAGCATGGGAGCTCCACACTGGGCATGACAGCTCTCAATGCTGCTCCTCGAAATCGCTGAATATAGTCAAATAGCGGAGCAGCAATCAGAAAGAAAGAGAAGCAAAGAGACAGGGATGGGGATGAGGTGTCAGTGTGTTTGCAAGTGTGTGTCACCCTGTCCCACTGCCTGCTTTTCTAGCAAGTGTTCATGTGCTTGGACGTACATGTGCTCGGCTGTTTCTCTCGGAACAAAGCTCAGCTGGGACAAAGAAGGTTAAAGCAGAGACGAATGCAGATCGAGTCAGCTCTGCACGTATGGTTTAACCTGCTCGCAAACATGTTAACCTTAAAATGCGCATACACCCACAGACCATGTCCAGGCAGGGTACTAGGTTATAATGGTGTTGTGCGCCGTTGTGCGCGTTCACTGTCACTGACCCCAATATGACTCATTACTTACACAAGCACACATACACGCATTCGGACTCTGATTGCAAACCTGCCCTAGGAGGCGGCGGAGGAGAAGGAGGCACACAGGACAAGAGGGGAGCTGTAAATGCATTCTCAATCTCTTAACTCTCTCACCTTTCTGCATTATATCCTCACTGTGCAAAGAGGGAGGCGAGAAAGCAGAAGAGGCACATAAAGTGAATGTAATAAAGAAGAAGCACAATAGAAGACAGGTAAAAGGATGAACAAACAAAAGGACGCTGGTTTGAGAAACATCAGCCCCCCACTGTCACAGCGTTATATAGTGTGTGCTTGTGTTTTATCCCAGTGAGCATGCAGATACTGTATTGATTGGAGCTGAGAGGGGCAGGCAGTGGCAGAGGGGTGTTAAATAAAAGAAGGGGGGGGGTGAAAAAAAATCAATTCCCTTTTCCCCCTGAAAAAAAAGAGGAGAAAAAAGAAAACAGAATGGGAGTGAAGGAGAAAGGATGAGATAAAATACAAAAAATAAAAGAGGAGTGTTGGTCAGGAAGCCAAGTTGGTTCATTTGAGTCAGGCTGTTATGGTGCATCTACTTTCTGTGCACCCTTGTCTCAGCCCACACTCCCCAGTCCCTTTGTCACTGGATGCTCTGGTCAGCACATTCTGCCTCTTTGTCTGCAGAACCTTCACCTTTCCTTCTGTTGTCAATAACTGTGTTACTACCAAGGGTGGGTGGAAAAGCACAGAGCCACACTTGGATGCACAGTTTAAAACGCAGCACACACTAACAGACATAGATATAAACAGGTGCACAATGCAGCTCTCACATGTCCAATCAGGTTGGAAGCTGAAAAACCGTAGTTTTCTATGTCACCCGATGTCAGAGGTGGGTGCTGTGTTTATGCAGACATCGCGTGCCAAGAATCACCCAGACATATCTTTTTGTATGCCCACCATGTGGCCCACATTACCCCCGCCTACATCAGCAATGTACGCCAGACATCACTTATCTACTGGCCACCCTCCTCCCTACACCCTCCTTCACTCCACCCAAACCCCATCAACGACACGGGACCAGGCAAGCGTGAGAGACGGGCTGGCGATAGACACGAAATGTGGCACGAAATGCAGAAAAGTAGCCCCACAGACACACACATAGTGTCAAGCACACAGACGCCTCAGACTTCTAGCCAAGCCTAGGTTGTGGTTAACTCCTGGCATGCCACGCAGAAGCAGAGGCAGCTGTTCTCAAGAGGGAAACGGGGGGGAAAAGCGTCCTAGTGTGAAAACGGCTAAGAAGAATACGTGCTCGCACCTTTTTGAACTAGCACAACATGTAACAAACATATGCAAACATACAACTTCAGCCACAAGGTGATAATTGCTTCTTTGCATCTTTTGAATGTTTACAGCAAGTTTCAACACAATTGTTCTATTTAAATGAGTTCAGCGTTCAATATTCCCTATTTAGAAATAACAAGAAAATTACATCTTTATGTCTGCAGGTGGGTTTGGATAACCTTTAAATCTGCAGTAGGCAGGTGATCTCCCGCTACTCTGAAACGCGTCCCCCTGACCTTCCAATTAGAGCTCACTACCCAACAGCGTCTACACACTAAATCTTCCCACAGGCTGGTGGTTTGGACACCGGTATAAAACAGCCTGCTATAAAATCATTACTGGACTGTAAAACGCTAGAAAAATTCACAATTAAAAGACCAGCAGAGACACAGAGAAAACAAAGACAGAATGAGGGGAATTATTCTGTGTCCAGATATGTGGAAGTAAAACATTTGCACAACACACTCAGTAAAATACCAGCGTGTACTGTACCAAAGTAATGTTCTCTTTGTTGTTTTCAAGGGGGGGATGGAAAACGGGTGGGGGTTGAAAACTGTGAGCTGAGATACAATCAACTCATATTTTGACAGCTGTAGTGCTGATTTAATACTCCAAATGATAAGCAATGGCAAACGAAGAACTCCGCATCAATCATAAATCAAATTCTCATACATCAAAATATAGTTTGCAAGCAGATAAATGCATGGCTAATCTGAGTTTTGCCGTGGCATTTAATTAATTGGCTACAGACAAAAGTCTACTCCTAATTAACACGTTTAAACAAATGTATCAAACAGACTGCAGTTCATCCTCCATCAGCCATGTGTGAATTTAAACTAAATGCCATCTACAGGCACTGACGGTTGCATTTTCTGATGAGACGTTCATCATGATGTACAATATAAAGAAATCACATGCAGGAACTTCTGCATAGTTTCCGTTCACACTTAAAATATATAGAATACTTGCACATTTACATGTAACTATGTAAAAGCAGATCAGTTTTGGAGCAACGAATGGCACAGCAGAATGATAACACATCTAACTGCTGTACAATCTAATTAGCGACACCATAATAAGCTATTATATCATATTAATAGCAGTACACACTAGTGCTGATGGGGGATTTGGGGGGGCGGGGCTCATTTAGGACAGAATGTGTAAAAGGTCACAGAGAAATGATTTACGGGATGCAGTCTCATCAGGTTGGAGGCATAAATTGTCAATTCAAATTAAAAGTGAAAGTGTAGAGCTTTGTAAGCCGAGTCTGAACAGAGAACTGAGAGAGTCCCGTCTACTGCAGGAGGAGGATTCCCTCAGTGAACATCACAGTGAGACAGAAAGGGGTCTAATCCATACCTGCCTGTGCTAATAGCACTCCCATACTGGCACACTGAGCCCATAAGTAAGCATATGAGCTCAACTGGGCACACTGACCTCTTCACATATGTTATTGATGAATGACCACAGAGGGCTGCAACTATCGTTTCGGCGCCTTTGGGCAGCAGCGTTGTTTACCAAATACAGTGATGCAGATTGCTTAAGTTTCCTTTAATTAAAATTCTTTCCTCTTATGGGAAATTTATAAACGAGTCATTAGCACATAAAAGGAATCATTACACCAAAAAGTATTTTCTTCCCTGCAATTTTCGTTTATAATAAGAAATCGGCAATTCTCTTTTTAAACACTTTTTTAAAGACTACAAAAGACAAGAACATTAATTCTGGAAGACTACAGCGAAAACAGCTCAATGCATTTAGCCTGTAGGAAGAAAACAATAAAACAAATCAATGGTAAGCTTGTAAATGCTGCAATTTTAGTTTGAAAAGGAGTGTCTAAATTGGAAATAACTGGGTAAGTCAGAGATTAACCTCCCTCTATCACTTATCGATCCACATTTATTACTTTTAAATGTGGGTAATTGGGGAGAGTTTGGTACAATCTCTGTCTGCATCTTTATAGAATGGCTCCAGTAGGTGTATGGGCCTTAAGTGCACTCATAAATTGGTTTTATTAGTTTCTGAGACATATCGCTGTTAATGTTTCCACTCGACGGCTTTATGGCCACATTGTACCGACTCCGGTGAAAGATGCTACCTAACATACTGCAAAACTGATGCTGACCAAAAACAGGGTTTTGACGTAATGCTTTCATTTAAATTTTTAACGAGATGTGTGGCACGACTACAGCGTTATCAGTCCTGGAAAATAAGAGATAAGAGAATACTGGAAGTCTCTTTATTTTGAGGGGGTGAAAATTACACTCACTACGATCTGGGCAATTTATTTGCACACGTGAAAACTGTGATCGGAGGCAAGAACTTGAATGAACCTACAACATGTAATACTGCTATGACATTACGTGTGAATGTCTGTGTGAGTAAGCATTAGCACACGCCCTGTACAACTCCCTGTATTATTCTCCAGATGTTTTCTTTCACAGCTCCGTAAAAGACTACCGGCATTTATCCGTCTTTCTTTTCCTCCATTATTCCCCGCTCTTCCTACTCACACCATACGATCCCTCCATCAAAGCGGGCCACTTTGCCAAACATGATCCCTGCCTGTTGTGCATTGGTTTGGTTTCGAGAAGCGGATTAAACAGTTCCCACCAACTCTCTGATGTGGACCTTATCTCAGGTTTCTCTTGACACTGGTAGGGTTGTGCTGTTATTAAAAGCTAAAGGGCTTTGTTATGGAACACAAAAGTTAGAGCTAGACAGCAGTTAGTCAGGCTTTGTTAAGGGTCACAGAGGTGTTAAACAGACTACACCTGAGGCTGTATTAACACCTGAAACATACAAACTTCCATGGAAAAAAGTTCAATTTATTTAAGCAGATTAACAAAGAACAATTGTGTAATGAGGTGGAAAATATATATTACTGATTATTGCTAATTTTTAAAAAATAAAAATAAAAAGCAGGCAAAAGTTTATTTTGGGAACTGAAAATGATGATTGCAGCTAATTGAAATAATATATGGAATAGTGTTTTTAACTATTGAGTATTGTCTTTAAACATTTTCAAGAGGTTGACTAAATCGATTTCTCAATAGATGGCCTCTCTTAACTGTTGGAATTGAGCCAGCCATTGCTCTTCTCCTGGGGTTGCTGTTTATTGATCATAGTATCACATGGTTGTAATGTGATGTCAATGCCTGTCTTACCTGTCTGAGCAAGCAGCTATTGCAAAAAAACAAAAAAAACAAAAAAAAGGTGGATTAGGGCCAAACAAATCCAAACCCATGATTAGAAACTTGACACATAATAAAACTATTGTGGATACTCTTTTTTTAAAAATAATTTAGGAGAAAAAAATAAATAAAATACATAATTTTTTTGGTAATTAAATTCAGTTTAATAAAATATATTTGCCCACACTGAAGTACTAGATTAACGCAGAATGACCACATTTTGGGGCGGCTCAGCGTCAGGCCTTGTTACTCAGGATCCCCATCTTTTCTCCCTCCCACCTCCTTTCATCCTCCTCATCCTGGCCCCCGCCTCAAAAGACTAGTCTGGCTCGCCTACACACGCGATCCTCATGCTAGCTGGGCCTAAGCCCCGTAAAGGCTAACACAAGCTCAGTGTAAAAACTCCTACAGGGGCCCACCTCCATCCCTCTATCCCCCTTTTCCCCATCTTGTGCTGCCTGACTACACTTTCGCTTCACATTACTTCTGCTTTTCTAACTTTTCCACTTCTGAGCACTATCAATTATGCACTAGAATAACAGTGGGGTCAGGCTTGGCAGCGGGACATAAAGGCCGATTATGAGTGTGAATAATTCAGCCATCTTCGTGCCATGTTCCTCTTAACAGTGATACAGGCAGGAAAGCTTTGCCGCTAATGTACGACTGTAGACACAATCTGACCTGAGCCTAATGTAAGTACAGCTCTTTACATCCCGGAGAAAGGACATGGAAAGTGTGACTGTACTGCATTATTAAAGCTGCTGCAAACCCAATGCCGCTCACAGATTGACAAGCCAGATACCTTCACGGGCCTTGCAAATGACACCTGTCACCCTGTTGACGAGAAAGCCAGAATCCAGGGGCAGAGTTATCATGATATGCACTTATACAAACAAAGGATTATTAAAACATATGGATATAGAGATGAGCCTTTATTTTAAAAGAAACAAAACAAAAACAAAAAACAGGCAAACAAAGGTTTCTGGTCATGGTAGCCATTGTGAAAGTTTGTGAAAGGTCAGTGAAATTAGTTAAGCAGACAACCTTTCATTGCCTTCAGGCTTAAAACATGCTACCTGTACTAGAGTTTTCATGAAATCGCGTGCTAAGGTTTAGAAGTACTACTCTTCTTAGAGATCACAAACAGTAATGAATATTTCATCACTCCACCCAAAGCCAAGCACGCACTCTAATCCAATAGAGGAGAAATATGAGGCATCTCATTTCCCGCGGACTAATGGTCTACCACAACTCTGTACCTCATAAAAAAATATCACCACTGAGACATCTGCAAAATTTCAGGCATTTCCATGAAAGGAATCCTAAACAGACGGCAACTTTGCAACAAAAAAAACCCCCAAAACACACACGTATATATAAAGGAGCAATTATTCAATGTAAATAAGATATATTTTCAATTTTTAAAGAAATTAAAAAAAAAAAAATACTGGAATTAACACAATTATTTATTTTAATTATTTAATTTCATAGCAGCAGCTGCTACTTCTCTTGATCAAACAGTAAATTTTTTTGTTGTAAATATTTTATAAATAAGAATGTTTTCTGTATTAAATATGTGCAAAATGTAACCGTTTAAACTGTATTGAACAGAAGCAAAAATGATATTTAGATTTTTTTTTTTTTAAACAAACAAAAAGACACAAAGCAGTGATGCTATAAAATTTTAGAAGCATTTTAAAAGCAACAGGCGGGCCAAATGCTCCTCTGCTTCTTAAAAAAAAAAAAAAAAAGAAAAGCAGAGTGAACAGCCACTTCACTCCCTCCTATTTGTGCTTCCGTTTGCCATGAACGCACTAATCCTGGCTGGAATGTCTCCGGTCGTGGGGTCCTACGGCCCTGAGGAGCAGAGCAGCAGGTGAAACTGAACTCTGATGGCTTGTCGCGCCTCCCAGTAGTTCTACTGTATAGTTCAACCAGGCCATCTGTTACACAAGAACCCAAATGTGCAAAAGAAAGAAGACCGTTTTCTTCATATGTTGTTTGTTTAATTTAAGGCTAAAAGAAAATTAAATCAATGAAAGGTCAAATTTGAGGGGGTAGGGACTAATAAGTGTCTGTATGTAAGTGGAATGAATTTTTGTAATGATTGTGAAGGCACATGTTTGAAATAAAAATGAACTGAACTGTAAAGGAAATAATTTAATAAATAAAATCATAAATCAAATATTTAAGTTTAACAGCACTCTAACAGAACTCTACACGTGGAGTTGAAGCAGATTATTACAGATAATCTAATTTGCCTAAGAAGGTTGTTCTTACCAAGTAGCTGTAATCACAGTTTTCTAAAGAATTCATTTTTTAAAATCAAAACTCGATTCTGACGGGTCTTGTATATATAAACGTCCATGTTTCTGGCTAGTGTCACAACAACACACACACACAAACACACACATACGAACAATAGACATAGAGGTGGGAGGGGCTAGGTTACGGATTAAAAAAAGAAAAAAAGATTTTTTTTTAAAAAAACAAAAAAAAAAAATCCCCAAAAACCAGGGGGAGGTGGAGTGTGGACGCAACTGTCACTCAAGTGCTGCAGCCACAACATGGAGCCTAATGCTAACAGTGGGCATGCTGGGTCACCTCAGCAGGATCCCAAGACCCCAGTGCAGTACAGTTAAAGATCTGGTAATCCCAGAGACAGGAAAGAGGGGACAATATGGCACAAAGAGCAAAAGAGCGGGAGTAAACCAACTGTCCTATATTTCAGAGATACGAGGCAAGGTAAGAAAGACAAAAGCAGCTATGTGTTAAGGGCAAAAAAAATGCCCGTAGGAAGAAGTTACCTTAAAAAAAATTCTGGAACCCAGCCAACAAAGCATCAAAACCCATGTCCATTATCACCTCTACAATTACGAGGCAAGTGATGACTGATCCAGTTTGGTATTGTTTTGATTCTCAAAGCTCAACAGTGAGATTAAGGACATTAAAAACTTTTGTATGCATGACTATCCTGAAGAAAACACACACACTCCTGAGGATGTAGCCATAGGCAGCGCTCATCACCTCTGTTTATCTGGAGGGCTTAGGCCACTTTGGGGACTCCCCTTAAGTCTCACTTATCTCATTAGACCCTTAAAACTGATTAATATGAATGCCAGCAGAGGCCAGCTCAAGGCATTCCTAAGAATGGAGGGAAGGAGGAAAAGAGAAGAGATGGATGGGGTGGGGGGATTTTAGAGGAAGGGGGTTTTTGTGTCTCCGGACAATGAGCTGATGGCTTTTTAAGCCTCTCAGTGGCTCTGGGTTAATACTCAGGGCTGCAGTCATGGGATAGGCCGCGGTTCAAAGGCTGCTGCACTCTGAGCCTCACTGCTTGCTGATTTAAAGGAAGAAAATAAACAAGCAGACTAAATACCACATCTCCTGCAACTTGAACCTCGCTAAAGAAATAATGAACTACCCGCCTAAATCGGAGTGGTAAACGTGCATGCGTGCGCGTCGGTCTATGTTCTTTGGGGTGTCATATTTGGTTTTGTGGGATAATGTTCAGAATAAGCCAGACCAGTCAACGCTGGGCAGAGATGAGAGGAAGAGGGAGAAGATGGGTTTCATCACACATTCAGGGGATCGATCACTTTCTCTTCAGGGGAAAAAAAACCAAAAAAAAAAAAAAAACCACACTCAGTACAGTTTCACACCGAAATACCAACCATCACACAAACAAAAAGCAGCGCGCACATGCACAACACAATGCAACTTCACAAAATGGGAAAACTATCAAGCAGCTCTCAGAGGAGCAGGCTCAGAGAATTGGGTCAAGAATAGTGCTGCGCTCTGCCGTAGTAGTAGGTATGCGTTTCTGCTGCTTCATTAAAGCAGGCTTCGAAGCAGAGGTCGTCTCAGGATAACCACGCATGCTAACAGAAACTCGAGCATGCGCACAAGTAACTAGCCACTGGCATGCGAGTAAACAGAAAGATACCGCCAAAAGACACAAAACGCACACTCGTCTGAGCATCAAAGCCATCAAAGCGGAGGATGCTAGACTTGGTTCAGTGTTACACATTTTTAAAGTATGATTTATTAACTGCTTGATTCTAGATTCTCCTTAAAGTTTGGATCAAACATCGGCATCTGTTGCCTCATAAAAAGCCTGGACTGGGAAAAAAACGCTTTTAATGTGAGTAGTAGTAGTAGTAGTAGTAGTAGTAGTAGTAGTAGTAGTAGTAGTAGTAGAAGGTAGTGATTTAAAAAAGATAAACTGCACTTCATCTTGACAAGAAGTTTGAGAAATGCAGAATGATATCTCTAAAAGATCATTTTCATTTGTTTTTAGAGTTATTAAACTCCAAGGTGGCGCAGCTAGAGACAAATATGAAGAGATTTCTTTCACATTTAGATATCTACTATTTGAATTACAATCATGCGTAATTATCCACACTATTCATCACAGTCTTTGCTTCTAAAGTACATTTACGTCTAAGGACAAAAACGACTCGCTCTTATTGTACCAATTTGTCGCCACAGCAGATATCTACCATTTTGGAACGAAACCTTCCATTAAGCTGCTACATAGCACACACCCTGGCATTCTGACTGTGATACATGCTTTGCAGTGGAAAATGCACTTTCAAGGGCACAGCGTGCAATGTGTCACAGTAGTTAAGAATAAGATGCAACTTAGTAGCACAGCACCAACTCCCGAGTAAACACAACCCTGTGTGTGGGAGTCTTTAGTGTCAGAGGAAACAAAAGCAGGGGTCTAAACCTGAGCAGGATTAATCCCGTCTCTGTGGAAGAAAGCCCCAGTGTCACTAAACTCAAACCGTAAAGACAACATCTCCTCAGGGTGAAGACCCAGAGTTTAGCCCCAGGAGAACTACCACCAACCAACCACAGCCGCCACCCGGGACACAGAGACAGCCGGCGAGCTGCATGCATCTTTAAAATGTGGCAAAGCCAGACAAGGAACTGAGGGGGGTGGAAACTGGGGGGGTCGATGAGCCGGATGGTGTTGAGGGAAGAACATAAGAGAAGATGGGGAAAGGGCAGTTGGAAATAAGAGAGAATGCCATCTTTTCTTTTCCAAACACTGTGACACCCCTGGCTACTACTACGACATAGCAGCCCCAGCAGTGTCTGGCACTTGCATTATGCTCTTCCTCTCCTCCCTTTTTCTGTCCAAAAGCATACTACTACTTCAGCTGCTCGCGCTCCCTTTCTCCTTGCCATTCATGTGATTCTCCCTCACTCCTCTCCTTTGGCCTCTCTTTTTTTCCCCCTCCGATTAAAAGGCATGCGCTACTTTCAGCCCTGGCTATGTGGAGTGGACAGAGAGAGCAGAACAATGGCTGCCTTTCAGTCTAGCAGCGCAGCGCTGGGGGGGGGGGGGGGGGGGGGGGGGGCACTGGCTGCTAGTATTTTTCTCTACTGTCAGTTCAAACAAGCTAATGCAGCTAGCTTATTATTGTCATGTCTTGTTAGAACCACAGAGTTAACGAAGTGAAAAACAGCACTGTGTGACTTTGTTTTTGTTTGCTTACATTTCTGTGCTTTGACCTATATTTAGTCCACTTTTTCATGGCCATGTTAATGTAAACAAGAAGGAACTCGTTGAAAGCAGAACAGGCTGTGTCAGCCATTTTAAAATAATCACAGGTGGTGAAGGAGTTAACGCCGTCCTAATCTAAAATCAGTGTTTTATATTTTCTAATTTTTCTTTTTGCGGCGGGGCTGTAAAAGTCTGCAAATATATCAATAAGATTGCGTCAATACCAAAGAGAAAGAAGACCACACAACTTTACAACCCAACTGTGTGTTTCTCAGTCTGTCTGTGAAGATGAATTACCTCATGAGTCATTTACAACTGGCTACAACCTGTCAATTAGGTCTTTATTCACAAGCTTGAGATGTGTTCTCTTCTGGGATCTATTCTCCACACTGCTGCCCAGCTAGAAAAACATCCAGTCACTCCCCCGCAGCACCCCAAGTTAAATAAGGAAAACGGCAGCGTACAGTCCGAAGCCAGTCTACCATGAAAGGAATTATCTGTGGAAAATGTGCCTGGCAAAAAACCCGAACAGTCTCAATCGCTCCCATTACATTTTCCAGTTCAGATAGTGACGGGTGACAAAATAAGTGAAAACATTTATTTATTTATTTATTTTCTTAAAGAAACCCATCAGCTGTTTTGGCCTTACACACGTATCCGTGTAGTTCCTGTAAAAATAATATGAAGTTTACAGTAAATGAGTCTAACAAGGTCAAACACAGAAAACAAAGTGCTGGTCTATACCAATATAGATATATATATCTCTTTCAACACTACTCCTTTCAACTGAGATCAGAGGGCACAGAAGGTATCACACCTCTCTCAGTAGCGCCCCTTTCTGGTCAGGGGGGGATAGACCAACCGAGCGTTATAACAGCTGCTTGTAGGCCTCCATCTTATGGAAGAGCGCAGAGGACGTGAAGATGGATATGGTTAAGCGCCATTTTCAGCCGCGAATGAGAATCGTAACAAACGCGCGAGCTTTCTGGATTGGTGTTTGAACCCTCATTAGAACTAAAGTGATCATTTATTCCCGTTGACCACTCTTTTTGATCTCCTAAAATGCATTATACATATTTTCTTCTTAGTTCTATGTTTATTTAACCTTTTAAACCATAAATTAACCTGCCGTGTTCACAGTAAGAGTACACTTTGGATTCAGATGATATGAATTCACTTTAAGAGGAAAAAAATTAGAGTTGGTAGGAAAAAAAATATACAACTTAGATTTTTTTTTGGTTAATTTTAGCCAGAGAGGCCTGCGATAGTGGCGCGGAAAAACAAACAAACAAATAAATCAGTCTGCAAATAAAAAACAAATGCATCTAGTACAAAGGCAACAAAGAAAAAAAAAAGGGTAAAGGTTTTTTGTCTTTACATTTTCATAACAGAATATAAGTCTTGCACCAAGATTTGCACACGTGGAAGTTGCATAAGCTGGTAAATACTTTATTGTTTCCAAGTACAACTATACAGACTGTTTCCCCCATGGGTTGAATGCCAACAATTGAATGAGGGCTGAAAAGTAGATCACTCAGCTGATAGCAGTGTTTCAGCACACCATCTGACCTTGGTGTGACTAGTGTGAAAACAATTACCTGGACATTAATGTGTGGTTGTCCGGGCAAGGGAATTATGCGCTTCAGAAATTATGTTTTATTTTTAAAGCAATCCTGCCTTTTTGGAGTAAATAACGTTTAAAAGTGGTAATTTTACAGTTTACCAGTATGATATCGCTACTCATTAATATATATCTACTAATGAAAAAACACGAGTTTTCTGATATATATATCTATAGACAAAGATGAAAATATTAACATATAAAAGTATATTTAGTTATATAAAAATACACTTCCGTACTTTCGTCATAAGGTGCTTTCACCAGGATTAGCATATGCAAGTCTACAGTCTGACCAGTCGCCCCCGACGACAGGGCTGCTTCTGTCCGCTGCATAGTTCCTTCACAAGGGTCACGGCCAAGAGCCCTACCCCTCTTCCACTGCTCACTGAAGAACAGCTGCTCTGCCAAGCACATTGACTAAGCATTGACTGCTGCCTGCTGGGCTCATTTTCTAGTTAATAGGAAAAAAAATCTAATTTAAATGGAAAGTGCATTTACATGTCTGGTGACAAAAATACTACATTTAAACTGAATAAAAGTATTATACTGCCCAGCACTATCATTACAATTTGCTGGTTTTCTATCAAGTCCTATATTTTTCTTTTTTGGTCTTTATTCTCTGCCTCGATCTCTTTGTGTCCCCTCCGCTCGCAGTCCCTGCAGCTCTGCCGGTGGCTGTGCTTGCCAATGCCACAAGCATAAAAAAATGACAGAGCAAGGGGTCATTAACAAGAACTAATCAGCCTGCAGACAGGGGGACAGAGGGAGAGGAAAGAGTAGAACACAGAGTGAGTCAGGATGAAAACGATGAGGAGGTTAGGAGCAACTAAAACAGGGCAATATCACTTGACTTTAAAAATTACAGGTATTCAGAATTTGTAATCATACGAATGATAACGTAATATAAAATTTTCCCATTTGTTAAAGGCAAATGCATGTAGAGACTATGATTTTCCAACTTTATGCATTTGTGCCTTAGTATAAATCAATGCACCTACATGCAAGCACAGATTGATAATACATATATTCATGACCCACTAGTCTATGACAGGTAATGAGAAGTAAGAGGCAGAAACATGTGATTATTGCAGTATCCAGGAATATGAAGAAGCGGAAACAAGCCCTTTATGACCTTATGGCTCATTTGGCACACACACACACACACACACACACACACACAAACAAAGATGAGCCAATCAAGACAGCAACAAAAGCAGACTAATACTAGGAGCAACACTACTATATACAGGTCTAAAGCAGCTTGTTAGAAAATTTCATTGGTTGAGCTACAAATTATGCAGCAAAATACAAATCACCTTGAGCAATTTGCATGACCACAACCGCATCAAACTGTTTATGTTAATAACACCTTCCACTTCAAGGAGAGTTGCAGTTACTACTTTGTCTGTTGCAAGCCAACTTTCTGCTTCGTTATTCCTCTCCGTATGTGTGTGACCTCTCCCTGAGCTCCTCTCAGAGTGTGCCTGACCTCTGCGCGTCTTTCTCCACCATCAACCGTGGAGGGACTCTGAAAATATCTAATTGTATTCATTCATTTTCTGCGCCTGGCAAGAAGAGACAAAAAGAGAGAGGGAGAAAGGGAAGGAAGGAGAGAGAGAAAGAGACGGAGAGCAGAGAGGCAGCACGGGATCAAGGCAAGGAGGGATATGGGGAAGAAGAAAGGACGAAGGGGGAGCATGGAAGAGAAAGCCATTTCTTCGCTATTACAGCTGAGACATCATTAGAGTCACTGTCTGTCCCTTATTGGAATAAATGCTCGCAAGCAAAGACAGTTAGTGAGATAGCAGAGGGACAGATTCCACAGAGAGAAGTGTTATTTCAAACTAATGGAAGTCTTTCAGATAAAACTGTAGGGTTTCATCCAGGATTTCTCCAAACATCCTCAAAAATGCTAATATTCCAAATTAAATTCTTTTGAGTAACTATCAAAGAGAAAACTAAAAGAGAAAGTTTAGATGTCTCACAGAGAGAGAGGGAGATTAAAAGATAAAGGTGCTATTCAGAAAAACAATGCAGTTAGCAAGTTTTTGGTCTCATGCTGCGGCCGTGAGAGACAACGATGGAACCAAGCCAACAAAACGGCAAGGAAACCCCCCTCAGCCTGCACCCAGATCAGGAACAACACAAACACCCGGCAGAAATTACTGTGGCACGGCGAGCACAAATAGCATTTCACAATAATGTGTAATTCAGTTATAATTTCGAATGAGAAAACTTTTGAAGAAAATGCAAACTTCACGGGGAAAAAAAGCAGAACGTTTTATTCCAAACACAAAAACTTCCAATCTGAGGCTCCCGGTTCTACGTTACTGACGGTCTGTAAGCAGGTCTACCGCAGTGTGCTTTGTATATCAGCGAGTGAAACTAAAGCATAGCTCACTGTTTAAACTTTGAGCCCTTTCACTTTTTCCGTTTACATCGACTTCAGACTTTCTCAAATCATTTAGCACGGCATGACACTTGAAATCAGACAAATTCATGTTTACGTTCCTGCGGACAGTTTCAGGCTGATTGATGTTGGACAGAAACAGATGTAGCAAAGTTTACGAGTCAAGCTGTTTCACCTGGCATTTCCATACAGAAGCTTTCTCTAGAAGAATTACTTCTGTGCATTTCAGGTGATTAAGTAAGCAAGCAGAGCACAGCACATTGCGCACACTGAAGTGAAACATCCAATTTGGTTAAATGAATTAAAAGCAAAAGAGGTTTTATGACAAAACCCAACTCAAAGAGCAGCGTTAGTGTGATGGATCATATCTCTTGGGCAATTTTCAAATTCGAGGAAGCTGCAGTTTCACGCGGAGCAAAAAAGGAGTGTCGACAAATGGCTTTTTCTCTAGGTAGTAAAACAAGCCCTGAATGATTGTGGTCAGATACCAGCAACTAAGAATATGAGCTGATTCAAACATAGGGGGAAAAAACATGGAATTAACTCTTCTAATAACATTTCTGATGAATTACATGATGATAGCAGTAAATCAATTGGAAAGTAACGTGCGAATGAGTCTGTTTGTGATCAGGGACGCTGTAAATTCTTTCAGTGTGACTGGAAGCCTCAGAACAAAAGGCAGACGCACACAAGTTCCACTACCATGCCACACCAGCTTTCTACAGTAATGCATGAGGAAAGGGACTCAATATTTATTAACAGAGTCATCAATAACACACGTTTGCCATCTCTGCCTCTCTCCTTTTCTTCACTGCTTTTTAACATTACCTTTCTGGCTTCCTGCCTCAGACCTGCAGGGGTGAGAGTCAAACAAACTCTATTTGGAGTAAGTAGAACAGAGTGACTGGTGTTAGCATGAAAACCTGTTTTCTTTCCTCGGGCAACAAAGAGCCTCAGAAACAGATGAGATGCAAGAAACTATCTGTTTCTGTGATTTTACAGCGGACTCAAAGACAGTAAAAGTGCAACACGGATCACTACAACCGTATTTTACACTCTCACCGTTTCTTTTTTCCGCGTTCCTATGTCAGATCAAAGATCAAACGTAGATGTACTTATATTTCCATTTTTCTTTAAACCGTACTTTGTTTTTTGTTGTTTCTTTCTTTACTGAAACTTGTCAGCACATCTGGAAGATATCAAGTTAACAGAGCGGCAAGTCAAGTCAAAACTGTTTTGTTGGGGAAAAAAAATGTGCAGACTAATGAAAGTGTGTCTATCAACAGCAGAAATCTTTAACTCAAACTTTAACTTAAAATTGTGTTTGCCTCTACTGAAGAAAGCGCTCCATAAATAAACAGCCAGGGTAAGCTGGAATAGGGACTAAGACCACAGCAGTCACGGTCTACGGTATATCAGGCCGAGAATCTACACACCCCGCTAGACTGGCCCCGACTTCAGGAGAAAGCTTACAGTCAGCCCTCCGTCTGTAAGCCTGACCACTAATTGTTTCAAGCAATAAATCATGTTTTCCCAAATTTCAAACTGAACGTAAATAGTTGTGCAACAAATTCAGCATATGCTATTAATGGCTTTGTGTTAAGCATTTTATTCAACAAATACTAAGTGCCATTGGCAGCTCAGTGAAATCTCTCTGTAAACTCAACCAGCAGCATTTAGACTTAATAAGCCTGAGACAAGGCTGTACAGTTTAACTCCATAAGGGACTTTTAGTGGGAAATGCTGTCTCAACGAATGTCCACAATGTGCACTGAGGTTAACTCAACGTTGTTGAAGTTTCAGTCTCAAGGACTGCAGCACTTCTCACAAACTTTCATTTTGCTTTGCTGAAGTTGCCGAGTTTGAATGACCTACGTTCTCACTTACAAACTGAGTTTTGGTGAATCTAATTATGTTAAACACATAAGTATCTTTATTTTCCTAAAATAAAAAGTGAAAAGCGCCTCTTTTCACAGTTACATTAACTGTTCCATTTTTTGACAAGATAGATGTCCTCTAAACTCTAAAGTAACAATTTATCTTCACATCTATGAAAAAAGTAACAAATAAATAAATAAATTTCAAGAAAAACGTCTCTTTCAGAATAACAAAGGAGAACATTATTTTAAGAAGACAAATTATTGGTTTTCACACTAACCAGCCATCTTTTTACTAAGGCAAATTAAACCTTTCACAGATGACACAGTTAATTAGTATTCTTGTATTTAATTTTAGCAAAACATCTGTTATTAGTTTCTTTAAAAGCTTGAAAAACGCTGCTTAATTTCGACATGCTTCATTTACTGCTTCACTGTAATAAGTCCACACATGCTACAGTTCAATGCTGCACAAATGTAATTTTACAAACTATATTTCACATTGACTGTTAAACGTATGAACTAAAGAAACATTGATAACATTTTGCTTAATTTTCCAGCAACCCTTAAAGGTGATCCGAGAACAAATTTAACAAGGAGCAACTTAAAGAAGAAAAAAATAAAACTTGACCAATTAAAACTCTCAAAACTGGCGATAACGTCACTTCGGATTTAATCTACTGCGTGTTTTTATTATTCAAATGTGAGTTTGACATTTTCTGTCATTTTCTTTTTTTGCTGTGGTTACTCTGTACTTATGAAGCACTCCTTTAGGTATTTTTAGTTGTGTTGATATCGCCGAATGCGTCTAGATTACATTATGGTAACTGTCCTGAAATATGAAAAATTGATTCTTTAATCCTGACTGACATATAGGCTATCTGTGCCTACGATCAGTATCTTAAGTTTCTATATTGTGACGAAGCCATAAATGCCCTGAACGCAAAACGCACAAGCGACATAGAGAAGCCCTCCTCCGTAGTTCACAGGTCTGAGACATTTGGCCTGTTCGTGGCGTTACTCCTATAACTGGAGTTTTCCGAATGAAGCAAACACATGTAATCTAAAAGCGAGGAAATTAATTACCATATTTTGTAGGTAAATGGGCTTTTTGGATTTGTGCTGAGACTAATAAGATACAGGTGTTAATGGCTCCGGTGGGGTCGTGTCAAGCACAGCTTGAGTCCACCGAGGAGAGAAAGAACATAAGATAATGATCCTGATTGTATGGCACAGTCCCTCTGTCTGTAAGAGGGTAAATGGTTACTTTCCTTATCAGGACGATACTGACAGCGGGTAAAGCGAAGGAACATTAGGCTTTACAGGTTATGTCCGGGCCTTGTTACGCACGGTTTTAATCTATAGTTTCTCGGCAGGTACGCTTTTTATGAGCAGCCTCGCGCTGAAAATAAGACAGAGGGTTTTTCCTGTCCTTGGTTGTAGCATTTACCTACAGATGCTGGCATTATGCCCTCACTGCGGAGAATAAATACTGATGTGGTCCGGCAAACCTGAAAAGCCGTCGTTCGTACATAAGAGAAGGAACCTCGCCGTCCCTCCGTAGTTAAACCTGCCCGGTGAGAAGCCACTTACTTGGTGTTGGTTCGGTTCCAGAAGACAGCGTAGCGGTCGGCCACCACTTTGGAGCTTGGCTCCTGGCTAAATACACACATCAACAGCACCAAGCAGACGAAGACAACCATTTCCAATTGCAGCATCACTACAGCAAACTTCGGCACGTATTCCTCTTCAGCGTAGGTTAGTCAGTCAAGTTGCACGGGCGTTTCAACCGGGACAGGTGATGAGTCTCATTCACACGTGTCCGCGTGTTTCTGGCGCAGTTTGTGAATACTAAACAAATACAAATGCGCACAACATAGAAAACGAAGGAAAAACCATTAATGACAGTTCGGATGACACTTCTTCGGGTCGAAGGAAATGTGAAGTTACAAAAGCAACGCGTTTCTCGCTGACGCAGAGAGAAAGTTCAGATGAATCATGAGCTTTATTTGGTGAAGGTTGTCAACTCTAACAAATCCGTATCAAGGTGACAAAATATCTCTCCATCTACTGCACAAACAGTGATCAGCAAATGTAGGCACCAATACGCAGCACAACAGGCAGTGTCTTCTGTGGTGTGATCGTGTTCCTGCAGGGAGCTACTGGATGTAGCCTGTATCAGGGCAAATGACAGCTGCTGAACACTTATTCTTTACTCCAAACCGAAAGCGCAGGGGATTAGCCAGCCCAAGATATGATGGAGAAAAAAAGAGAGAGGGGGGAATCAATGTGTCCAATGACGCTGTAAGGCGCACGTCAGATGTCCATGTTTTCCAGGCAACTTTTTAAAGCCATACAGTCAGCCAGTCACTGAGAAATGAATGGGGAAAGCTGGACACGGTCTTTCGTTTCCAGCGTGAAAAAAAATAATGTTATCCTTTCCCGGCGATTTACCGGGTGTGACACGACCGATGCGGGGAGGAGTCCTTCTCGGTGTCGGGGAGGACAGAGTTATGTTTTCTCATGCGCTTCTGTCCGTGGAGGCGCTTGTTTATGGTCGCATCCCAAACTGTCCTCCTCATATATAAGCCATCGTGCGACGTGCAGGCATGAAAAAAATACTGCGTTCTCCCATGAGCGCGCTATGAAGTCTTCCTCTTTTTCTTATGTTTGGGTTTCAAACGCCGGGACACGCAGGAAGGTGAGGGCACAAGCAGGCAGCTTGAGACGCCGAGTGAGAGAGTGGGTTTGCTTACGACGGAGCGGGGGATAGTCCCATTGGTTTGAAATTATTTGAATGGGCGTCTCTCGAACAAAGCCAAGCCCCTCCCCCACCTAAAACCGAGCTAATTCAATTACCGAAAGGTAGAGCTGGAAGGGGACATGGAAAGAGGTGCGCACAGCTGGGACAGTGACCGCTTTTAGATACTCTGTCCACACCACGTTGTCAGCTCCGCTTGATAAGTGCGCTCGGCGCAATTTAATTACATGCAAACGGACGCAGCGGACCAAAGAAGACCATGGGCTCCAGTTACACTCTCATTTCAATTTAAGTTGCGTTTTTTTCTATTAACAAGAGGAAGCCTGTAACGAGGTAATGGCCAAGATGTTGACATAACAATACTTTTATACATAAATATATTCGATTTTATAAGGAAAAAGATAATTAATATTAACATGTTATTTTCTTTGTACTTTCATTGCCCATTATTTTTTTCATCAATCTAATTTAAAAATATATATTTAATATAATTTTTTATATTGTATTTAATTTTAACTACTTTACCTCCACAAAGGTCAAATCTACAGTTAGAGGAGGAGGGCAGCGACACTTCTCAGCCCTTCTGTGTGATAGCGCAGTGTTGAGAGATGATGACCACGCATTGCCCGTGCAGATGTAGCGGGGCAGCCTGTTGCTGGAGCGGTTCGAGGAGCTGCTCCAGCGCCCAGACGCCCCGCAGTGGCGAGTCGCCGACTCAGCCAAGGACAAATTCAAGCTCGAGTGCGCCAGGGGAAGCGCGTCTGTCGTCGAGTTAATCAGACAAATGCTCACAAGGAGGATTTATGAAACTTTAGAAAATAAGCTGTAGGCCTAAACTCAGATGGGACATCCGCAGCGAAAATAATGTGTAATATGAACAGCCTATAGAGGCAAGAGTTATGGGGTGAAATTTCACCGATGGGGCCATTCGGAATGATTTTTAAATAACAGTAATAATATTGAAGACATACTATAAACTTTAAGGACTAAAATCTTTGCCCATCTTGTGTAAATGTAAAAATAAGTGAGATATTAAACAAAGCAGATATGATTTTTAAAGGGAGAGAGCAGGTGGAGGAAGTGGAAAAAGTAGTTCCAGTGAAAACAACAAGCACATTGAAGTTTAAATAAGTGGGATTTAAAATGTAAATCTAGAAAATAACATTTATTATAATAGGAATGAACAATAAATGTGATCATTACAAAGAGGTAAGTAAAGTTTATAGCTACGTTTTCTGTTGTTTTCATTTTTACATTTTCCACATCTCTAATATCACTGTCAGCAAATAGCTAATATAAACCTATTGATAAAAAAATAGTAAATTCAGATAAAACCTTGCCTGGTTGCCTGGTGCATCAATATCTCTGTTATAAAGTCAAGAAAATCAAGACATTTCACTCTAAATTCCAAAAATGTCTACTTTATGTGAGTGCAACAGGTGCTGTGTCCCTTTCAGAAAACAGGAGGGGAGGAAACAAGAGTGGAAAGACAAGAGAAGGGAGGAAAGGGTAAGAGGGCAGCTAATATTTTAAGATAATTCTCTTGACCTGTTCTCTTGGACTAGTGTAAACTAAGGACCACTCACTTACATCTATCAGCGCGCACATGCACACTGGCAGGACACTCACTCTGCAACCACATACAGACATCAGCACCAGACAATCCTGGAAAAATGTTATGACATACACACTTTTTTTTCAAGCCTTTTTTTTTTGTAACACGCACACACACAAAGGGAGGACATTATCAGCTACTAGGGAAGGAGGGGTGGGTAGGTCAACCCGGAGGTCACTTAACATGGCTGTTTTCACACCCACTTTACAACCATGACTGCATTCCTCTCCTGCTGTGTCTCATCTCTCTCACGCACACATGCACACATACACACTAGCATCCAAAAAAAAGGGGGAAAAAAGTTGATAACAAGCATGTTTGACTGACTAGCGCACACAGCGTATACCCCCAGCTGCTTTCATTTTCTCTGGCATAGGAACAGAGCTATCTCTCCCCATCCCCTTCTTAACCTGCTGCCACCATCATAGTGGGCTGCGTTGATTACTTCTCACACAGGCCCATTTTCTCCCTCACCTCCATCCACATGTTCCCGCCGAGCGGTGCAAAGATGGCTTGAACTCTATTTTCAAAAAGCGGGGTTTATTTTCCTATTTGATTGATTAGTGCGGAGGAAAACAATACCATCATAAACAACCAGTGACCAGGTGATGCGTGTGTTCTTTTTAAATGAATGAAAGTTTGCATGCTCATATTTTTTTTACTTGCTGCTAACATCTCATTGTATGTTCTTATTATCCTCCAACGCCCCCTATGAATTGTGTATTTTTACAGAGCAGAGTACTTTCTAATTTTACTGCAGTGTCATGTAATTCTCCCTTTCTTACTTGAAGGTTTTATCATTCAATTTCATATATATATATATATATATATATATATATATATATATATATATATATATATATATATATATATATATATATATATATGTAGTCGTTCTTACAAAATGACAAGTGTCTGGCTTTAAGCCAGAGATTTTCCTCCTCTCACATACAGTAATCTGAACACTCACGCAGGCAGGGTCACTGCAGGGTGAGATGGGAAGGCTGACTGACTGACTGGGTGGGTGAATCATACCTATTTCAATGCAACTGTTCATTTATTATCAGGACAATTATAGAGAAGCAGAAGTTGGGAGGAAGAGGTGAGAACGCGGCTCGTTGGTGTCAACATGGAAGGTCAGCCATGCCAACAAGCAATTATAGACATGAAAATCAAAGAGGATTCTGTGCATGGGTTCTTAAAATAAATACATTTTTAAAAAGAAACAAAGCCTAGCAAAGCATTAGTTAAAACTGTCAGCACAATCAACTCTCTTTTTCTGAATAGGATTTATTGCATCCTCCATTAGATGTAGATTTCATTAATTATTTATGCACTATCATCAAAAGAGATATAAACCTAAACCACCAAAGAGGCACAGTCAAAGTGGCACCATTCTGTTATAATGTTGGCTTTTCATCCAATACACAAAAATAAGAAGAGTAATAATAAACTAAATGTGTTCACGTCCCCATAATCAAATTTTTGCAACATATTCCCACACTTTTACACTACATCACTATGTGTTACAGTCTGTCATTTCCATAATGTTATGCGTGTTTACAGAGATAGCGAGCAGCATTGGAATACAGTAGATCAAGCACTGTACTGGAGATCTGTGTAATGATCTATTCAAACAGTGCTGTTTCATATCTCATTGATATACAGCTCACACATCCATAAATATGATACTTTCTCACAAGCCCAGGCAATGGGATCCTTGTCAGTTAGCATTACTGGGAGCACCATGCATGTGTTTTTGCCCTATAACCCCATTCATGCTATCATGTGCGTCAAACTGCAAACACAGATTGGGTTGGGTTACATGCTGGGAGAAAATAGGATTTGGACCTCTTTGGAGCATAGATGAAAAAAAAAAAAGTCTATTTCAGCAGATAATAATCTCAGTTCACCTTCTCGAGATATCTTCCACAAAGAGCTTAAAAAGAAAAATACGCACTCTGTTGCAGTGTATGTTCACGATTTGATAACAAGGAAGAATATTTGACAAACCGTTTAATGTCATGTGTTACACCTGAAATCGCAAATCTATCCATCTGTAGGGCTGTATCCTGCATTTCAGTAACACGATACATTATATCTTATCGAGTGCATTACCTCCCTCCTCTGTACCGCTGCCTCACTCTCTCTTAATTCTCCACCACCTCCCTCCTTAGGATGCATATTAGATTAAAGATTTTATTGTCACACTCAATGCACTTAGAGTGTTGGCAAACTGAATCGCAAGGAGACAGCATGTCATAGAAGAGACACCTTGGGTTGACTAAGTCATGACGAGCCAGCACAAATCGATGAGATGGACTAATCGGATGTATCTGCTGGGACGAGCCCTGCCCTGAATCCAAATGATGGACACCAGATGGGGACTGATGTTGCCATTAGTACTCAATCAGTGCGGTAGGCAGAGCAATGTAAGGACAAGGGCTTCGTTTTCAATGAGGAATGAGCTTTTCAATAGAGACAGCCAAGGTCCCCCTATTCATAGAGGGAGAGCAGGAGTCTGCGTTAGAGATGGCTTGTCTGTGTTTGTGCTGGTGCAAAGAAAAAGAAACAGAGATGAATAAAGAAAAGGTTTTGAGTGTATAGATACTTACAGTGTGTGCATGTCAGGGGGAGGGGGTTATACTTAGGAAGACACCTTTTCAAACAAGGACAGAAAGTGTTGCAATGGGCTTGGGGGGAACTTGACAAGAAATTACATCTCACAAGAAAATAGATCCATGCCACTGTTAAGACATTTATGTTATTGTTACTGATCCACATTTCCATGGGACGTCTTGGGAAAGATCATGGTCATGGGTAAAAGAAACCAAGGCAGAATTATGTCCACATGATAACAATATTAATAATAATATTGCTTTTGTTTTACAGCATCCGTTTAAACCGGAGAATTTACCCAAAATGCAACACAAATGCATAAAATATGCATAATATAAAATGTGATTAATAACAAAGTAAAACACTAAAATATTAAAAGCTTTTTTTTTTAGAAAGCCATTTTATTCAGGCAGCGTTTAAACATTTAGTTTCTTTCTTTTCTTTTTTTTTTTTAAATGAGGGATTGACTGAGCTGATCAAGGGCGTTCCAGGACGAGAACAGTAAAAGCACAGCCCCTCTTTGTTTTAAGGCTCCACCGTGGATTCAAAAAGCAACCAGCTCTCCAATTTGCCAGGTCTGAGTCCTGAGTAATTGCTTTAAAGTGGATGTGTATTATGTAGAAATGATCTGTAAAAAGTTATATTTAATGTTGAAGCAATGCAGGGGAGAGGATTGAAATTTGGGTTTAAAGTTTCACAAAAGAAAACAATTGTGGGAAATTCGCCTGTTCGCTTGCTTGCCAAGAGTTAGATGTTGAGTTCAGTCAGTAGATATGAGGCTACTGTGCCAGTAAGCTTAGCTTGGCAGAAAGATTGAAAACAAAGGAAACAAAGAGCCTGGTTATGTTTATAGGTAAGGAAAAGTTCACCAGTAGGCACATACACTATATCCTGTTTGTTTAATCACTCAAAAAATTGTTTTGTTTCTTTGGTGGGGAGGGATTGCAGGCCATGTGGTTTCTAGATCTGAAGATAGGCAGATGTGTTTGGATGTAGCCAGGCCAGATGTTTCTCTATATAAAACTAACATATGCTAATCAGTAAAACTAACTCTATTAAAAGGTATAAATCTCCATACTAAAAATTCTTCAAGAGGGTGAAGCTGAAATGATAATCCACTCAACAACTTCTCTAACCACTCAGAGTAAATGTCTTTGCCTTCAGATCTGTCAAAGTGCTCACATTACCAATAAACATAACCAAAAAGTATATGTCACAGAGAGAGTTTTTCGCTGTGAGTCCCGTTTCTTATCTTAAGTAAATATTCCCAAGAAAGCACTTTCTTAGATGAATGAGAATGTCCAGAAAGGTTTGTTTCTCGAGGGGTTTGGGACATACCGTCATCTGATAAAGAATTAATAAGAGCATTCTTCGCTCTTCAGCTGGACATTATCAGCTGACGCTAGTGTGAAAACGGCTGTTTTATGTCTGACCTACTCCCAGTTTTTCAGCGGCTTTACAGTAACGCTATCCATTTTCTTTTTCCTCCCATTCTCCCTGCAAAAAAAATGAACGAAGGCTCGCTCACATGCACAGAAGGAAACCACAAACAGTCCCCTGTGATCCCCAGGTTTAAATATTTATTTGGCCTACAACAGAGCAGTTTGTTTCTTTATGTTTCTTAATGCAGTGTGTTGTTGATGGCATGCGCTGACAAATGTGTGCACGTGTGCAGCATACATTCAAAGCATGTCGACTAGTGTGAGCTATTCTGTGTGCGAAACATAAAGATAAGAATTGATAGTATTCCTTTTTTTTTTTCTTGTTTTAAACCAAAATCTTTCCATGTGTTATACTTAAGACTGTTTCATCCAAAGGGGAGATCCAGAGTTAATAATAAAGAATACATAGCATGGTGGCATCTTATCCTTAGATTTAATTCGGAAAAGTCTAACTTATCCTCATTACAGGGACCTGTAGAGTAACAAATGATGAATCACAGTATGTGATAATAAAGGTGACACTGTGAAAATCCCTTGGCTGGGATCCATCTCATCATTATGAGAGCATTATGAATGGATGTAATAAAAGTGAATTAAGACAGGACACCGCTGATATAGATATTATGAGCACATTGTCCCTACCCTAATGTGAATGGTGCTTCAGCTGGCTTCTGCAATAAGGGTCTCAATTTGGAGAGGCTATCCTCAACTCTGAGTAATACTTACATACAATCATGACCAAAAAGCTGGGAGGAGAGAGGGTGGGCAACTATTGAGTCCTCTTTTGTACTCTCTGTGCTCCTTCATTACAGCAATGAATGTAAAAAAGTCTTTGATATCCCTGGCTTCAGTGTGCAACGCAGCAGTCATTCGCCTCCATGGGGCCTCGCATCTCTCTTTGAAGTCCCAGGAAGAAATTGATGTTCCACTGTCCCTTTATGACTCTTCTGTTGAAAGGAAATATAGATTCATAGGCCCAGGACAAAGCTAATAGCCAGACTTGTTCAAAGCAAAGGAGCAGAATAATAGTGCAGCGTGTCAGTTCAAGCCAAAGAACATTAATCTCTTATTAATACCAGTTGATTCTGCTTTTCAAACTGTACTTTCTCTGCTTCTGTCTGTCCTTCTGCCTCGTTCTCTGGCGGGTGTTGCTCTGCGGAGAAGGCCACCGCTTACGAGCTCAGCTATACATCATTGATGAGGGTACAATAGCATTAGTGTATGCTTAGCCTGCTAATTCTCCCTGCCATTGTGGAAAGTTTTATAATCGGGCCATTTGTAATTCCACACATAAAAGGATAAGCTGAGATCCAAGAGGACTTATGACACTGATCAAATTAAGATCATTTTCTCCCAACAGGAATACCTGATAATGAGAAATACAATTGCTACGAACAGTATCGCTGACAAGCTATTGACAAGATTTGCCCCGTGGTATTTATGACTAGGCACTTGTTATGCACTTTGCATATGCAAAAATATTCCCATCTACAGGCAATCCATTTTCATTTACAGTGCATTTTCTTTCCATAATTGCTATTACAAGCATTAAACCTCAATGAAATATTGTCATTTTATGTGTATTTATTAGGGACTCTTGGCCCCATTGTGGCATTTTCCTTGCTATCTGTGGGAATGTGAGAATGCTTCATATCCCCCTGACAGCACATTAATTCTCGCAGACATCACTCAGTCACTGAGACAGACCATTTCCTTCTCCTGTTTTTCTTTTGCTTTTTTAATCGAGGGAATAATTGAAGGAATAAAGGATACATAGGCGCTCGGGGTAAACCAGCATCGGATTACCTGCCAGACACACATACGCACCCATTACGACATGCCCAACAGATTCATGTTTGAATGCTTGTGCACACCTAAACACATTATCACATGCATAATCACAGACACAGAAACAAGAAAATTCAGCCTCTGGAAATTATGGGGTGGAAAAACCCAGTGTGTGTGTGTGTTGTTCTTAATTTGATGACAAAAAATGTTTTGTGTAATTACACCTGATAAGAAAGAAGAACCATATTGGCTGTTAACACTGTTTGAAATAATGCAGATGCAGAAATGATGAGAAAACATGACTCCAGTCAGCCTAAATTCTTTACATATAAAAACATACCCGCATATAATTCTGGCCTCTCACTTTGACTTATGGCTTTCTGTTTCAGGAGGGATACTCATCACACCTGGGTTGTGATGTCATCAATTTTCTTTTCAGTTCTTCATTAAATATGATGTAATCATTCAAAGTCCCTGCAGGGAAATGTGAGGTCACTCCCAAAAGTTACACAATCACAGTGACTTCCAGAAATTCTACGTGCAGTCCAAGCCGCGGCCGTGCTTAAAGAGGATCAGCACTTTTTAAGCATGAAAAAAATAGTGTCACTGCCATTCTGATTTAATCACAGCATAGGCCTTACATTACCACAATGTGACACTTTAATTAGAATGATTAGTACCAGAGGAGCATATGTATTTGTTGTCCTCGGGCTTCATGGCAGCAAGCTGAAGTTAGGAGAGCACCCAGGAAAGCTGACGCATTGTTCAAAATGTAGATTTAAGGGCCACTTCACCTAAATCACAAACATGTGGTCGGGTCTGTCATTTGTGCTACAAAATATATTCTGATTTGGAAAAGCAAGCCGTTAAATTTTGCACGGCCTTTGATGGGTTTTTATAAGAATCATTCTCAAAGGTGCAGCATGGAACATGAAACAATATTATCCCTGTGTGATAAGTATCATCGTCACTCCTCCACCAACCAGACTTCCAGACCTGCTGGTCAGCCAGTCAGCAGAACACAGAAACACCATATTTGACTAATACCAACATGTCAGCACTACATATCCCTGCAGCTCAGGATATTGGAGCAACTACCCTTATACATCACCCCCTAGGAGGATAGGAGTTTTTGCATCCCAATTCATATGTAGGGCTCAGTAAAACAGATCTAACACCAGTGCTCACTTGCTGGGGAAGAAGGACTCTGTCATAATTAGCAGTGGCATTTGCTGACAGAGAGGCCAAGCCGGTCTGGCTTCCATTGAGATGCTTTAGCATAGAGAAAGGGAGCGAGAGAGAGCCATCAGATAAAGAGAGGTCTTTCACCCGCCCCCGAAATGGATGTTGTTGCCTGAGGGGCCACTGTGCCAATCAGCAACTTTCCAACCAAATCATTTGCATCATAAACAGTCTGTTATGATGTGCTTTGAATTAATTTGTTGTTCGGTTAAACACTAGCACGAATGAAAGTTTGATTCAACTATGATTAAAATTCAGACCGTTATGCTATAATCACAGGGTTTTAGACTTTTCCGCAAATGCAAACAGAGAAGCGTTCAAATATAGAGCGTTTACGCGGGCTTCTGCTCGTATGATTCAGGAAATTAAAGTTTTTAAAACAAAATAGAAATGCTCCCTTTGATTTAATATAGCTATTACCAAAAGTTTGTTTCCCTTTTATCTTTTCTGATTCCTTTAACAATAGTTCAAAGCAATGATTCAAGTGTTGCTGCAGCTGGCAACTCCGGAGACAGTTATCAATAGTAGTGGTGCCTGCTAATTATCCACCCCTGGGGGAACAGGGATGATAATGCAACTCTGCTTTTCTCTGTTTTGAATCTTTACCTTTCTCCCTTGGCTCATTAAACACCACCATCTCCATGGGTGGACTGGTAAGAGAGCACTTTGGTGTGACTGATAACGAGCTTGTTGTTGTTGTGGGATCGTGCTGCTCTGTATGGGCTGTGTACATAACACGACCAATGAAAATGTAACAGTAACACGGAGGAGGGTTAAAGAAAAACAGGGTACATTTGGAGAAATGTGCACTTTATTACAAGCCACAGATTGCACTCCAAAATACTGCATGCATATGAAGGTGAGCGGTCTTCCTTGAAGACACATCTGGTGTCCATCAGCGACATTTTTCTGAGGTCAGGGGGCACAGGATATTTAACGTTTCCATCAAAGAATCTGGATGACAAGGTAATGTCTCCGGCTGAGACAAAGGCTCATTAAATTACATATATTGCTCCTTCCTCTCATGATCCGGAAAGAAAATGATAGTAATAATTTTAAAGACCAGGAAACAGAGCAATCCAGATGATAAATGTCACCTCACAGGTTTTTCATGTAGTTTACAAGTTTATGCAGGATGAAATAGAAGAGGTTTTGTATCCCATCATGTTTGCCTCAAGGTGAAAAAGTACCATTCACGTATGATGAGTAAATGAGCCCATGGCCCATCTCTGTGGCATGTGTTATGTATAAGCAGCAGTGAAACAAAACAGATCCCTCACCTTTATGTCAGTCAGTCAAAAGTCTCAAGGAAAAGCTGTGTTGAAAGGAGATGGATGAAACATTTTCAAAGATGAATGAGCGCAAGCGTGTCTTGCGCACTAGCTGCCACCCATTAAGAAAGTACACTTTCATAGCTATAGCAATAGCTCACTGGCCTCTTTCGCTCCTTTCTTTCAACATCTGTCTTTCCTTCTTCCTCCCTTTCTCACTTCTTTGCCCCAGGCGGGACATGGGACCACCTGCCACTGGTGAGGCAGGAACACAGGCAACAGTGACAGCTCTCCAATGGATTTGCACACCACTGCAGGCCTCGAGGCCCCGTGAGGAAGAGGGGAGGGCGGGCAGAGTGGCAGATCCAAAGAACGGAGCTTCAAGAGAAAGAGATGAACTGCCTACCGCAGGAAACAAGACGATTAATTATGCAAGTCACACAGTGACTTTTTAACATTTGTGGCAGAAGTACACGCTGTGTGGTAATTGGTAATTTAAAACAACATATATGATGCTGTAATGGGGTCATCGTTCACCCACATGCATTCTACTCTGCTTACGCACAACACAAAGCACTTTTAAACCCTTTAATCATTCAGACTGCTGCCGTGATATTTTTGAAATAAAGAAAGTGTCCTCGCCCAAAAAAACAGAAAGGACAAAGTTTGTAATTTGGTTGGCTAAAAAAAGTGTCTGTCTTTGTTTTCCCTATAAATTTGTATTATTATTGTCTCTAAGAATTAAAAGCAAAGGAAGCAAGTCACTTTTCTTCTCTCATCAGCCACTATTTACCAGTCCACATTTGTTTGGTTCACCACAGTCTCTCCTACAACTTGGGCCAGTTGTTTTTATGTCGAAACAACATGGCAGCACTTTGGTTAAATCTCATGCCAAACCAAATTTACCACAAATCGAAAGACCTGTAATTTTTGTGCAGGACCAACCAGGGTGACTCTGAGTTGGTCTCCACCCTCTAACTGAACCTGTGTCTCACACCAGTTTCTCTGCACGTGTCCAGAACAACTTCATTCTTTATGGTTCTGAATTTATTTTATGACAGCGTGGATTTCAGATATCCTCCTCTTTTTTTTTTTTACAATTTACTGGTCGTTTGACAGCCATGCTAGAGTTTTCCAGCATTGTTCTTACAGGAGCTTTTTACTGTGAAGCAGATTATGAAGATGTTCTGCTATCCTGTGAGTGAACCTTTACCCAAGTTTGGATAGTCACAGGTGCTCAAGGCTCAGTTCACACCCATTTGACGTTACAGTCTTTAAGCCACAGAATCTGATTTTTTTTTTTTTTTTTTTTTTTTTAATTTGGAAGGTTTGTTCTGCAGACAAAGAACTTTGACCTCTGTCCTATCTGAGATATTTTCTTTTATTAAAACACATACATTTTCATTATTGCTACAATATTGCCTCTATCTATTACAGTCAGTTATCTCTCGCTTTATACTTTGTTGGCTCTTCTCTTATTGTTTCCCGGGCCAGACCCGTGCAGACAGATTGCAGGCTGACAAACCTGAGAGAGAGTTATGGCTGTTCCATTACAGATTTGACAATGGATATATTTCAGACTGGCTCTCTGTGCCTGTAAAACAATGGCACATCAGACATGCCACGTCAAATGTTGTTTTTCTGGTATTAACTAGAATCAGCTGTGGATTCTCCTCCCTGTGCTCTGAGAGTCCTGCAGTCCTTGTGTGGCTGTTCACTTCACTTCACTCACAAGTACTTGTTACACAAGAATGTGTGTGTGTTGTGTGTGTGCTGCCATGCATGTGGGTATCCTCTCTTCAAGAGTCTGCTATGGCATGACAACACTTGCAAGATAAAGGGGATAAGAAAATGGAGCGAGACAGAGAATGAGGCAATATATATGGAAGATATGGACAAAGCTCAACTCTGAGACAGCGGATCCCCTTTGAAAGTTTCCGATCATAAATTAAACATATGCATCTTAATAACACTGCATGGGAAAAAGCAAACCACCCTGAATGGGATCCCCGGTGCTTTCTGCAGTCGTGGTGAATCAGATGCCTGCTTCTTACAAGGGTAGAATGCATGAATAGTCCGACAAGGGCTGCATCCGCATCACAGGGCTATGGGAGAATACCAGAGGACAGATTGACGAGGGTAGAGAGGTCATTGTTCTGGCAGGCCAACAAATAAGGACAAAAGGTTAGATAAAGAGGGAGGGTCTGTGAAAAACAGTCACAAGGAAGGATATGATCTAAGACCTTAAAATGCCATTAAATTCTGAATTTTTACAAAGTTTTCACAATGGCATCTATTTCTTACCTAGGCTTGAATGAAACAGGAAAAAAAATCACACGTTTTCTCAATTCTGTACTTTCCCACATAGAAAAAATCCATAAATTTATGTTGCAGTCAAATGTTTTTCTTTTTTCTTTTCTTCTTTTACTTTTTTTCACAGTGGAAAGCAACGTGAGAGATTCACTGCTGCTGTTCTTCAAGTCATTCTACATGGTGCCTATGCACCTGTTGGGGTATGTGTACACATCACAGGGATATATTGTTTGTGTGTACACAGTACAGATTGTGCAGAAGGCTGCTGGAGCAGACAGAGCGGAGCTCTCTGCACAGTGGTGCCAGAGGCAAACCATTAATTAAGCAAAGAGACAGAAATTGACCCAGCTGGTGGTACAACTTATACACAAGAAATGCTACGAACGCACACTCAAATGTAAACAGCACACGCACACACACACAGATGTGTTTCTTTATATGTACATATCCCAAATTACACTGATGCAGAAATGGGCAAGTGTGTGCACCACGTGCTCACGGACAACATATATACTGAGGAGAATCAGTCTGTGGGTGAGAAACAATTAGTATGTGAGCAAGGTAACACTTTATCTTTACAAGTCTCTCTTTCTCTGTGTGTGTGTGTGTGTGTGTGATTGTCTGTGTGTGTCTGTGTGTGTCGTTTGTCTGTATGCAGCTGACATTATAACTAGATTATAAATTTGGATATCTGCCGATACCGATATGAATCCGATATAGTGTGTTTTTTAATCAATAAAACTGTTTTTTTTTAATATCTTGCTGCATTTTGTATAAGTTCATACTCAAGTTTAAATAAACAACAACACTAAAGCTATTCTGTTATACCTGTATGTAAAAAATACACTGCACCCAAAAATATTTCATAGTTCAGCAATACTGATTTCATTTCATTTTTTTTTCATTTATTTATTTATTTCACACTTGGTACAACAGTTTCCACAGTTAGCTCTTTCAGACAAACCAACCACACTTTCTATCAGTAAAGCACTGCAACCATGTGTGAAAAGGAGCAGGAAGAAGAATCAATCTGATCAATCTAATAAACTTAAACCTACTCCATCCTCCCTATTCTGGTATTTTAAAGAGTACTTAACAGAAATATTAAGCAACCTAACTAATAGGGTCGCCAACTCCCAGCAAAAAAAATAGGGAACCACCCCCACCTCATGATGCTTAATTGACGTAATCAACTTTAATTTGATGCAGTGTGAAAAAAATGCACAGAAATAAATTCTTTTTCAAGAATAATTAAATAGATTCAACATCTTTCTTCAACAGAATTGCAGACTGCACAGATGGTACCTTCCCAAAGGAAAAAAGTACTATAGCTTACTAGGGTATGTTAGACTTAATAGTTACTTATAGTTATAGTTAGTTATACAGTAATGGACTTCTATACGTTTTACATCAGATTAAAACTTTGGGTGTAAGATTCAGATAATTATTTATTAAAGCTAGACATTTTAAATGAGAATAAGAAAGAAAAGTATGTCTTTGTGCCCCCTTTTCCCTGTTAATGCCCTATCGGCCCCCCTGGCTAAACTTTGCTAGATCCGCCCCTGCACAGTTACCAGCCATCTGCTGCGTAGAAAAGGATCCTGGTGTAGAAAGTAATATTTAATAAATTCTAACAACAGCTTATCAAGGTTAAACGTGCCGCTGTTGTTCAGCCGCTGGTTTCCTCTTTCTGGTGCAAAGTGGGCCAAAAACAAAGCAGAGAGACGGACTCGCAACAGAAAAGCCGATCAGCTGATCATTGATCAGTTTCATGATTGAAGTAGCAGCAGGAGACGGAGAGAGAAGAGGCAGTCGCTCCATATATCGGTTGTTAAGCTTAACGCTGGAACGCTTTACAAACTTACACACTTGCTTTACTTCTCTCTTGGATAACTTTCTCGGAGATGAAATGCAGGTTTGGTAGCGAGGCTACAAATACACACAGCTGCTCTATCACAGGAGGCACACTCTTCCAACGTGCTACGGTTATGAGCCGAGTTATGCCATGTAGCAAGTTTTGTGAGGTGCTTTTTTTGATATTTAATGGATCGGATTACATTTTTTTTCTCTCCGATATCCGATCCAGTAATTTACGTCAGTATCGGACTGATACCAATACCTAATATCGGATTGGTTCTAATTATAACCCACCCACCCCTTCCGCCGTTGAACCTGCTGTTAAAATATATGTATAGACAAGCCTGCATGTATGGAGCTAACGACTGGCTATGAAAAGAGAGAAGGATTTTATGGCTTGGCTGTGGGGCTCCCACGGAGTCACTGGGGCTTTGTTTTATCTCTGGCTTTACATCTTTGTCCCATTCATCATGTTAAAGACATGACAGCAAAAAGCTTTGCTTAGGTACAAATAGGGAGCTCCGCCACATTTTCTACATCTACTGTTTCTACCTCAATGTCTTTCTCAGCTTTGCACACACAGTCATACTGAGGAAAAGAAGTGAAATCAGGTTGTTTAGATTGGTTTTCTCAGAGTAAATCCTCAGTGCTGGACCCTATGGAGTGAGGTCATTGAAGAGCAGTCAATATGGATTAAGTCAAATTGCAGGGTTGTCCATCTAAGAGGCAAGAAGAGGAGAGGAGATTTGTGCAAAATCATAAAGCATAAAAACTTGTTTATGTGCTCTGCTTTCAAATGTGATACCTTGAAATTGACAAATACCTGCGCCCACACACACACTGCACACACACACACACAATCAAAACGCTAAACACAATGTAAACAACACATCTCAGCAGCCTTAACTCTCCACTCAGTCCATAGCTCTCTTCCAAACACTCCAAGACAGAAACACACAAAACCATTCCTTCTGTTTCTTATTATGTGGGCATCATGAGACATTTCTGGGGCGACATTTCCAAAGATCTGTCACTCTTAGCTCTTTTAACTGGCCCTGTGGAATGTGGAACCTTGCTGTCTTTCCTTCACACATTCACAAAGCTCCATAATGGTAATTACTCTTCACATCATGATTAGAACATATGCAGCCAGTCAATAGCCAACAGATGTGGCCTGATAATCTTGCGATTTGGGGATGAAGATAATTCTAACCTTGCCTTGAATACACAATCACCCTCCTTTTGAGATTTTTTGTTGCTCTGTTTTCACTGTCCTGTCATGCCATTTACAAAAGTGATGAATGGGTTTAGTTTCCTCTTGTACCAAGGACAATTTATCGGAGCTTTCAGTTAAGGGATTTGGGTAGTCTAATGCCACGTATACTTCTAGAATAAGATACCAAGACAATTTTCTCACACAAACATCAGTCCTGTTTCAAGAGGAAGAAAAAAAAAATCTGCCTGACCTTATCTTGTGCACATCTGTCTTCTAATTTTGCCCATTTATCCAAGTTTCTTGGAGTACTGATCGTGCTTGTTTGTCTTGGCCAGCACTAAGACGTACAGTTATTTCCTTGTGTTTCCTGTTATTGTTGCAGTTTTCCCATCTCTCTTATCAGAGTTATGCCACGAAAAGACTTAAATTGCATTAAAAAGACGCTAGACCTTGAGAGGTTTACTCACTGTGACCCATTTTTCAGCTCTTTTTCAGCTCTTAGTCAGTGACAAGAAATACATTTGTACACTGACGATCTTAAAGGCAGCTTAGATAGGTAGTGAAATAAATTAAAGACATGTAGGTCTTTGTACTTTCAAAGACAAACAGGAAAAAGTATGTTATTCAATCAGACGTGAATTCTTCAGTGCAGGGAAGCAGGTTGGGCTCCTCAGACTTAGAAGAAGGATCAAATTACTCTCACTGAATCCTAACCTAGACAATTAGAAGATCACATGCTAAACCAGTCCTTTATCAGCATGTGACTGACATCATGCCACAATCCTCAGGAAGGACCATGGGCTCCATGGAGTAATATCCATTACCCACCAAGCACCATGGCAGCCCTGGGCTGCCCATCACAAATGAAACCATCTGCCTCTTCCATCTGCACTCATTTTGTTCATTATTCTCGGGCCAAAAACAGTCCTTTCCTCCAACTTCTCCCTCACGCTCCACAACTCCCTACTGTACATATCAACTTTTCCAGTTATTTTTAGTACTTTTAACTGCTCGTTTGTGCACAATTATCATTTTGTTCCTGTTTTCTTATTAATTCGCCTCAATACCACAAAATGTAAATCCTCTCAGCTTTCCTAATGCTGACATTTGTGTGTGGCCATTTATACAGCAAATTCCCCCATGTCAGGTGTGTGACTGCCAGTGTGTGTGGTTCAATGTCTTCAGTGTCTTTCAACATCTTAATAAAGATGGAGATTGCATCGCATCCCAACTTATTAATCAGCTATCCCCCCCACATCACTCAGCACGTCTGCATGTGAACGCGTGTATCTCCATATATTAAACTTCATGAAGCACAGTCTCTTATCTGATTAAATGATTAACATCTGTTTAAGAAGTAAGTAGTCTTAGGTAGTTCACATTTTAAAAAAGAAAATAGGGATGCTGAAAATATTGCAATGTGTTTTACTTTCTTCAGATAATTTTGATAAAAGATCACATCTAAGAAAATGTTTGTATTTATTAATCATTTAATAAACATCCACTTTTTAAAGATCATCAATTATAAATTTCAATTAAAAACCATTTCAGGTGATATATCATTCAGATACTTTTTAAAACGTCAGACTTTATCCCTTAACTGTGTTTTTCAGTTGGTTGACTCATTAGTAGTTAGGATGCGATAAGTGCAGTCCTGAGCCACCACGAGTGTTCTCATCGTTGATTAGTTGAATATTTCAGATGCCCACATCAATCATGTTTATGGAGGCAGGGTGATTAAGATTTACTGGAACACCATCTCCCTTGACATACTCAAGATTAATGTTTTAATTCAGATTAGATTACCGTGAAAAATATATATTTTTCTGTTTCCAGGATCGTGGACATGTAGATTTCTTCAGCAGCTGGGAGAGGGACTGGGTTTTTATATATCCCAATTAATCAATTTCAACATAAAAGGTACAGGTGTACTGATTATTTCTGGAAATGAATGCATGTGATGAAGCAGTTAAATTAATAATTTGAGAATTGACCTTGCTAAATATACATAGGAGTAAACTTTAAAACTGTCTCAGACCTGTTCATTTACTTCTTCACCAGTTAGTGGGGCGATCGTGGCTCAAGAGTTGGGAGTTCGCCTTGTAATCGGAAGGTTGCCGGTTCGAGCCCCGGCTCCGACAGTCTCGATCGTTGTGTCCTTGGGCAAGACACTTGACCCGTTGCCTACTGGTGGTGGTCAGAGGGCCCAGTGGCGCCAGTGTCCAGCAGCCTCACCTCTGTCAGTGTGCCCCAGGGTGGCTGTGGCTACAATGTAGCTTGCCATCACCAGTGTGTGAATGGGTGGATGACTGGATGTGTAAAGTGCTTTGGGGTCCTTAGGGACTAGTAAAGCGCTATATAAATACAGGCCATTTTTCAATTCATTCTTAACCTCCACATTTTATTATAGACTTCCTCCTTGGGGCCCTCTCTTTCTTTGTTTTTTTGATTTCCTTCCTCACTTTTTATTTCCTGTCCTTCCCTTTTTTTCCGTCTACCAGATGTACATCGGGTCAAATATTTTCAAAAGCCAGTGTCTGATCTGTGCCAATCACATCGCAGGGTTTGTTTATTTTTTCACATATTTAAGTGCATGCAACACTAAATCAAACTTGTCATGGTGGTACAATAAAACACAAGCTGAAATCCAGGGGGTTCATGCTTGGACCAAATTCTGGAAATTACTGTGTGAAGGGTGGAACAACACAGCGAGTATAAATTATTAGGGTGTGTGTGTCTGTGTGTAAATATATGTGTTTGGAATAAAAGTGTGGAGATATACAGTAGAGCTGGAGCTGGAAAGTGTTAGATGCAGGAGTTTTACAGCGTGGGGCATTGACTGGGGGGAGTGTTTTATTAAAGTTAACGAGTGAAGGCCTCGCCCCTTCCACTGGCCATGCCCAAGCTTAAGTGCTTGATACCCTGTTACTCTGCAGACGTGTAAATCTCCCTCCCTCTCTTTCTCACTCACTGTCTCACTCCTGTTCTCCCTCACACACCCAAATGGGAAAATGTTAGCCAGAGGGAGCAGTGTCTTATAAATCCACACACAGAATAGGGTGCTTTAGAATCCAAGGGGCATTTGTGAGTCCTCTCATGTTTATGACAGCAGCATGTGCTGTCGTAAACACTTCACATTCACACAAATGCAGATACACTTACATGCCAAACTGCTGCGATTGACTCTCTTAACCGCTTTTTGTCAGACTGGACATCTAAAAGTTGCCATCCAATTTGCGAGCGGGTGAACAGACGAAATAAAAAGAAGAGGTCAAAGGCCGAAGATTGTATAAACTGCTTGTAAAAATGACCCCATATATGTCAGTGCTAGATGTGCTTTCAGCCTCCTTATCCGGGTTTACAAGTTGTCTGACTTCTCTCTGCTTCTGTGTGGCACTGGAGGAAGACGAAGACACTGTGTCTGTAAGGGAGGAAGCAAGAGGAGAAATCAATAAGGCAGAAAATTAGATCATAAAAAATGATAAGGAACAAAGAGCAATGTGTCTTCTGCCATTGATGGATATTGCATTTTCAAGTTAATGCCAGCATATTAAATTGTTGATGAATAATGACAGTCAGCAGCAGGGCTTGAGATGATTTTTGATGAATGACAAGTTAGGATACTTGCATGTTTACTTGAATGATAGCAAAGTACCATTCAGTATACTGAGATGTGCCCGTGAACCACAGCTACTGTAAGAGTGGTGATAAAACACGAGTGTGCACTCATACCTGAAGTATTACAGTAGAAGTCACGAGAGCATGGGCGTCTATACTGTACCGCAAAGTAGTTCTGAGAGTTTTAGCTGTAGTGGCTACGCCAGCAGTTTATACCTTTGCTAATATTCTGCTAGTTGTAACAACAGCACAGTGCTACTGCAGCACTTTAACATTTCCAGTAGTTTTATAGCCCCTTTTAAAGCCAGTAATTAAGCTCATACCAGAAGGAATTAGTTAAACTAGTTAAACTTGTTTTTTTCTTGACTGAGTACAGTGGTGTGGGCTATAAAAACAAATTGTGTTGTACTCATTAAAAGTACACCGGCCCATCTTGATTTCCAGGTGGGTCATCTTGTGTTGGATATAAAGAGCAACTTAGACCCTGGAGATGCATAGCAAGGTTTTCAGTGTAGTGTCTAGAGTCATATAATGAATGATATATAAAGAATATTGACAATTTAAAAGTGCACCTGGTGTGTCAGGCCAATGCCATTTCAGAGTACTTTTGTTTTTTTTAAGGCGAATGGTCGGTTATTATTCCCTGCTTCTTTTTTACAGGTATTCCAACTCTAGTTGAGGACCAGGATATTTGCATAGTCAATCAGTACTTAGATAGCGTGTGCTTGGATTCTTCATTCCAGCCTCCCTCTTTCACTTTCTGTGTGTTGCTGTGTATTAAATGCATGCTGATGTGCAGATCTGGGACAAATCAAAGGAAAAACCTAAAGGCCCAGTGCCTACTATGAGAGGATCTAGTAGCTGTTATACTGAGGTTTTAGTCCGTGCCATGGTCATGTGGTGAAACCTCACTGACAAACTTTAAATTGATCTTTCCAATAATTTGTCACCCATATATATGTATTAATTTATTTTTTAGTTACTGGTGAATAGCCACAACTGAACAAAATGAGAAAAGATTTTTAAAAAATGAATGAATAAAAAGAAAGAAAGAAACAAAAAAAAAGTAAGGAGGCATAACATAACAAGATCAAAAGAAAAAAAAGCTTTGTGTTTAGTAAGAAACCAACCAACCGGCAAGCTCTCTTGCTCCCCGCTTTCCCTACAACTCCAGGAGAAGTAAAGGGCAAAAAAATGAAGGAGGAAGCAACAGAATAAAAAAAAAATAAGAACGAGAGCCTCTGGAAGAATGAAATGGAAAAATAGGAGATGAGAAAGTCGAAAGGGTACCCTGATGGAATAATGAAAAAAGAAAAAGATTGTGAAATACAATATAAGAAAGAGGGTTAGGTTTTTGAAGCCAGATAAGATCAGATATGTGTATATAGGAGACGGCTGAAGAGAAATCATGAAGAAATGAAAAGAAAAAGGGAAAGAAGGGTGGAAAGTGCACAAGTCAGTAGGGTGGAGTATAAATACAGTGGGGATTATAAAGTCACCCTGTTCTGCTCTCTGCTCCCCATCTCTTGTGACAGAACACAGAAAGAGGCTTACTACTGAGTTATGCATTGCAAACAGGGTGTGTATTTGTGTGTATGTGCAGCTGCCCATTGCCATTAATCACATCTTTAAAGGATTCAGCCAGGCCTGGTTTTGTCCTCTGTGTCCTGTTCCAGACGGAATACTACTGACCTGACTGACCTTATGATGTGGGCTCCTAGTCTGATTATCCACTATTAAATAAATTCCAAATGGGCATTAATACCACATCTATCTTTTCCACACTGAATTACACAGTCATACCCACTCAAACCTGTGTGCATATAGTCGCATTGGCCTACTCTAGTGGGTAATAGCTGCATGGCCAGCATCCAAAATTTGATTTCACTTATGGAAATAAATGATAAAACACCATAAGAGTAAATAAGCAGTCACTGAGGTGCTATTTCATATCAGCAAGTTGGTGACTGTCTAAAACGTCTAGATGAATGACTCTCTGTCAGACCTTTTAAACACCCAGTTGAGTGACACTGGAACAAATACACGCCTTAGCTGAGCCACCACTCAGGTTTATTTAGCTAGATATTGATTTTACGCCACGGGAGAAGAAATATCACAGCCTTCCAGTAAATATCATACGCATGTATTCAGATGTGAACTAAATGACAATAAATATTTTTTAAATTCAACTAAGCTGATGTAGCAACCTGGCTGTGGAGTCCTTTAACTGCGCCAAGCTGTATTCAGATATTGGATTGGTTTAAAAGAATGTTATTACAAGCCAGCGAAGTATACAGCGCAGTCACATTCTTATGTCAGTCATACAGAGGATTTAAACCTGTATTTGAACAAAGAGAAAGAAAGAGAGACATTGGCAGGAAGCCACGCTGATGGAAGTGCTAATCATTAAAAACAGAAAGCCTGACACACAGTGACTTCAAGAGGGACTTCTTTGTGACCTGAGAGAAACAGTGTATCAAGTTATGCAAGTTGCATGCAAATAAATAGCCTATGGAAAGAGCTTAATTCAGCTAAACTTGATTAGGAATAGGTTTTAAGTCTAATCCTGACTACCTCATTTCCTGCAGCTGTAAAGTATCCAAAAGAGCAAATTCATAACTTTCACCCTAATGCCATTGGACGTGGATTGCCAGTTTACATCGCTTTCTGTACAAAGATTAGTTGATTTTGTAGTTGTTAACATCCTTGTCATCTTCATTATGCTGAACTATCAGCTCTTGTTCTGCGTTCCTGCATCTGTGCTGCTTAAGGCACATGTGATTTGACTGCAATAACCGGAGCAATCACAAGTTATTTCACGTGAAACCAATCAAAGAACAAAATCATACTTAGAAACAAATGTGACTTCCACTGATAAGATTTTTTATTTTATCATCTTTCCTTCATTAAAATATTCTGGAATAAAGCCTGAGGAAAAAATAATATTAGCATAATTTGCTCATAAGTGCATCATTCAAAATATATTATAATTTGATGTATTTGTAAAGATGTGAAAACTTCTCCACGTTCTAACATGAAAGTTATGACTGAGGAAAATTATTTTGCAATAAAGTTTGTGAGATTACTAGCATGTAGCATACATACAACAAGAAGAATTTAAGAGAATTTAACAATAATCACAATCTCTGTAATTTCACCTCTGTACACCACTCCAGTGGCTTTGAAATCAAACACTCAAGATGTGATTGAAGTGCAGACTTAATTCAAGGGTTTAACAAAATTATTGTACTGTTTATTACAGTAATACTTATAAACACTCAACCGTTTTCAGAGGCCCAAACATGATTGGACGAGGATTCATTCTTCCATGACACATAACAGATGAAAAGGTATAGAGTAGAGTCCAAGTGTTAAACCTTTTTTTCACTAGAAATTTCAATATGGCGTCCAAATAAATGTCATTGCAAGAGGATTAGGTAGTCATTAACCTGAAAAAACTAAATAAACTTATAAAGGACGAAGCAAAACCTAGGTGTGGCCAAACCAATAGTCGGGTACATTCTTTAAAAGAAGAAATATACCAGCGAGCTCAGACACATCAAAAGGTGTGAAATACTGTGGAAGAAAACTGAGGTGAATGATCACAGAATTATCTCCATGGTTAAGAATAACAACATCACAACATCTACCCAAGGCTGGAGCGCTCTCCATGAGGCATATCATTGTCAAAGTCTAGAATCAAGAAGTACCTTCATGAGGGCTTATAGCAGAGGGTAAACCAATGGTCACACTGGCAATGCCAGGTTAGACTGTGTCAGTAAACATTTTTTTAAAAAGCCTCAAAGTTCTGAAAAAAAACCCATCAACTACCATAATGATATAAAACAAACCGTAACATCTGTCAAACATGGTGGAGGCAGAGTTATTTCATGGGCATGTATGCCTGCCGGTGGTCATTGTTGTTTATTGTGACTGCTGATGAAAGCAGCAATTGGTATTTATTCACTAGAACTTTCAAAATAAGATCCATAAATATGTCGATGCAAGTGAAGGAGACTATCAATATACTGAAAAACTAAAAAGAAACCCATCAAAACATAGTAAAAATCTTAGGTGTGGACAAATCAATAATCAACAAACTGTGACTGGTGACAGAAGTAGCAGCATGAATTCTGAAGTGTACAGGGCTATACTCTTAGCTCAGAATTAGCCAAATGCTGCAAAAATGATCAGACAATGTTTCTCAAGGCAAAAAAAAAGGGATATTGTTCACTGGCCAAGTCAGTCATCTGAACTCAACTCAGTAAAGCATGCTTTTCAGCTACTGAAGACAGGCAGAGAGACCCAGAAACCAGCAGCAACTGAAGGTGGCTGTCATAAAGGCCTAGTAGAGTATCTCAAGGGAGGAAGTGCATACCCATGGGTTCTACACTTCAGGCAGTGACTTATTAAAAGCAATTCTTACACTTAAATTGATTAGTTTTTCCTATTACTTGTATCCCTCTGAAATGGGCAATTATAAATGTATGATAGTGTTATTCTGTTCCACAGTAAACACAACGGGTTTTGTTGTTAACTGTGACAATCTAAGAATGGGTTTTATAGGGTAAAACTGTTGGACTCCTTAATTTGTTATTCAAAAGAAAACAGTGACAGCTTCTAAATTATTTAAGTGCCTTGGATTCCCACTAATTCTTTAACTGCAAGGACCCCTCTTGTCAAAACATTACATTATTTTCATTTGGCAGGAAAGCTAAAGTGCTAAAAAGCCAAATCTGACAGAGTGCACTTAGGGTGACATTAGTGCACTTGGACAGGAAAAAAAAGGAAACAAAAGCTAACAGGATACAAATAACAACAAGCTTTTTCTTGTGATACTGAATTCAGGGATAGGTATTTAGCTTTTAAATCTGTATAATGTTCAGTCCTGTTTTTGTGGATTTTGTCATCATAGCGCCTCAGTGTTTGAGACACAGGGACATATCCTCTCATTTATGCTGCTTATGAAGACCCCTCTAGTGCTCTTAGTCAGTGTTCCATACTATCAGTGATGAGTTTAGCTAATCAGAGAAGTGCACTGACAAGGGTGTTATCTCGGGTCAATAAAAATATCATTGACTGCCATGAGCAGAATTACTTCCAAGCCTATCCCATCTGTGTTTAATACAAAGCTATGTGGCAAAGAAAACTACATATTTGCATCATTTTTGTCAGCAAAATGAGACCGAAATCTGAGCTCGACTCAGAGTTGTCTGGTGTGTGGTTTGCCACCCAGCCTACATTCCTCACCCCTTTGATTTATATCAGAATCTGAAAGTCATCCTCTCTTTTGAGTCTCTTGAGAACATAATTCAATGAACAGATAAATGTCTGTGAGCTGAACCAAAAAAAATAACAACTGCAACCTTCTGACCTTTTAAATTTAACCCCAGTCACAACCTTTGACCCCAATTTAAGATCCGAAAAGTGTATTTACTCATTAGCATTCATGACACTGACATACCCTTTCCGTCATAACCTTTTAGTTAGTGACCTCTGTTTGTCTCAGGGGTCATCAAAGTGTGGCTAGAGGACCTATGTTGACTCAGAATTAATATTCGCCTATTGTAGCCTCTTTTGGTTTGCACATCTCACCCTCATCTGGCCATAGGTGTGAATGTAAGTGCAAATAGTTGTCTGCCTGTCTGTGGTAGCCCTGCAATAAACTGGTGACCTTTCAAGGGTGTGCCCGGTGTCTCACCCTATGGCAGCTGGAATAGGCTTCAGAACTGGGTAAGTGGAAGAAAATAAATGTATGGAGTTCTTTAAAGTGACCCTTTCATTCACAAATGTTTGGAAAGACAGACTGCATGGCTAAGTGATTGATTATATACACCTGTTGGTGTGGGATGGAAAACACCCGAATTCAAAGATTAAGAGGCGTGGCCTAATACTTTTGTCCATACAGTGTATATTTCAAACTTTATTTCAAACATTATTGTACGATCTACTGTACAATACAAAGCGCCTTGAGGCAACTGCCGTTGTGATTTGGCGCTATATAAATAAAATTGAATTTAATTTAATTGAAAAAACTTATAACCAGATGTTGTATGTATACATTCTTAAACACTTACATTAAATGATATGACAGATTCGCTCTGTAGAAATAGAAGAACAATGATTCACGAGGTTCAGGGTCATTTTTTAAATAGATAAGTTGTACTTTTTATGTAAATATTCAAGGAAATCAAGGGAAGAAGAAAAGCGGCATTGTGACGTGCGTCTTGTATGGTCACTTCTACATCTAATCTCCCTTCCAGATTACACAACACAGTAGGCTCTGCACAAGCTCCAAAATTAAACAAGCAGTCAGACTGTCCTTGAGGCCTTCTCAGACACAAAACAGAAGATGCCAACCTGAGGTCAGGTCATCAAGGTCTAAAAAGACTTCACTGAGCTTGACCTCATAAGAACATCCCAAATTTCTGATAAGTCATCCAACAGAGGGGGGAAAATGCACCTTTTTTGTCTTTTAGGTAAAAGTCTTGGAAGTATAGATGACCACCATTTTTATTCTCAGTTTGCATTTATTTAGAAACATTTGATCAAAAAATAGGATGTGTGTGGCGAGCCTCATTAAAAAATTACCCAATCATTTTAGGGCAAAGTTCATCTCTCTATCTGCTATCTGCCTATAGACTCGGACAGTTTCAAAGAAGTGTGACACATCTATAATAGAAATGTCTCAAAATCAGCTAAAGAAAACCCACTTTGTGGTTCTTCCACCCACGCAATCTAAAACTTACCCTGAGGGATAACACTTGCCAGTCAGAAACAACAGAATGGTCACAGTGCTTCAAAAATGTTTCTTTACCTTTTCCACTCGTCTTCCTCTCTTCCCTGTGGGTGGATGACAGCACATTAGAAGTGTAAGATTTTACTTTACAACACTCTTTTCAAGTGATAGCTGTTAGCATTCCTCTTCAATGATGATCTCCTTTGAAACAGATTGTCACGTTGAAATATTATCATTTTAACACCCTAGAATGAACTGTTTCATCTCCTTGTCAATCACAACGATTTTCTTTTCCTAGTTCACAGTTCTTTGTTCAAACCAGTGCTGATTCTAAAGATTTGTTGTCTTTCAAAGAAAAAGAACTGTATAAACCATGCCCCTCGTTTTCTCCCGGTAATTATCATTCAAAGTATTTCATTTGTTGTGTTTTCTCTTCAGCATCTTCCCTGCCTAGCCACAATGTTTATTCATCAATCTGTCTTTCCGGCATCTGCGCACACACGTATTAAATGTGTCAATCAGGTCATGACTCAGATGGTTGGAAAAAATGAAAAATGAAAAAAGATGAAAAATACCCTTTTGCACACAAACCATGTCACACTGCACCTTCTCACATGGCCTACCTTGTGGGATTGCTGCAATCACTAGACATCATGTGCATATCCAGTGTTCCTATCTCAGCACTGATGTTTGTTCCTTTTTTTCTTCTTTTGTGTTGCCTCAGTTAAAAGCAATGTGCGTGAGGGCAATTTGACAGTGATAGCATACTGAATTGGAGGCACCACAACGCTCACTTCCAGTCTCCCCACATACACTGTGTAATCCTGGCAGGACATTATGCTGACTGTAGGTGGAAGTGAACTTTACATTTCTATTCGCTATCTCTGGTTGTCTTTGTGTATGTGTAGACATTAATCTCTTTATAAGTGTTCGTACAGAAAAAGTGGTGGTCTCTGTTTGTATTTTGTAGTGGTTTCTTGCTGTAGCATAAGCTCATTGAATACTGTGTGTATTCATGTGTGTTCAGGTATAGAGCATCCCGGGCCGCCTCTATAGGGAAATCTCTTCTACCCCTCACTGTCTGCTTGGACACGGCGAATCTGTGTTTGGACTGTTGCTCCCAGCCGGGGCCCTGCGCCCTGATGTACTCGTCATGCAGCTTTAGTTTACCTCTCCTTTTCTCCCCTACTGCTTTTTCTTTCTCTCTTTTTCACCGTCTTTGAGTCCCACAGCAGTCAGATACACAAATAGTCACAGCAAACAGGGGTGTACAGAGCATTCATGCGCATATTCACATTCTACTACACGTACACGCATTACTCATTCAGTTGCACTCAGGGATATGTGACTGACAACTAATATTCAGTAGATCTAGGACAAAGTCGTGACTCAGTCTGAATACAACTCCTGACTAAAGTGCATAGTAATAAAGCCTATATTTTGAGTACTAAAGAGGTCGTTATGCATTCCTGATCATTTAAATAAAACACGTGGTATTACCTGTCACACAGAAGATTTGCCCTGAGAACGGTTAATGAAGAGGATAACTCCAACTTTGACTGTTATTGCATTCAGTTCTGATACCTACAGATATAACTTGTTGTCTTCAAAGTTGCTGTAACCTCTGACTCAGTACTTCGTGGAGTGTTGGTCTGGGCTCTTATGTGTGAGGGGATTATGACGAGCTGTCCTGGTCGGCTTGTGGTTCCTTACACATATTTTTTCATCTTCCTGAGGAGGACGCAAAGCAGCAGAGTTTCCAGAGGCTGAGCCACACCTGAATCATCTTCACCCGATTATGTTAAACGGGCTGGCTGTGCCAGTTCTTTCTTTTTCTCCCCACAGAAGGAAGGAGTTTGGGTTAAGTTTTAGCTTATGCTAGCTATAACATCGATACAGTGGTGAAACTACTTATATAACTATCCATCCATACTTTTTCTTCCACTTATACAATTCAGTAACACAGACACAGACAATGAGTCACCAGTGGATCTAACATGTATGTCTTTGGACTATAGGAGGACTATAGGCCCCAGCTTCATTGGTGAATTCACGACCCACGACCTTGTTGCTGTGAGGCGACAGTACTAACCACTGCACCACTGTTTCCCCAAACTTATACAACTCATCTACATCCTGTACTTGATATACTGATGTGTTTTCAGGTACAGGGCTCTCCCTTGCTTTGTATGAACTGTTTGATGGTCAGTAGCAACTGTCGAATGCATTAAAGACTGGATCACCCATGACTAGAAAGGCGTGGCTCTTTCTCAAAATATAGATATATGACTGAAGAGAAGTACAATGAAACACTGTTCTGAAAATGCTGTTAGAAACGAATTCCTCCTGTGCAACTGCTTTCATGTTGCCTGCTCTGGGGTAGGTAATATTATGATCAAATTAAGACATCAGAATCTTCCCCTTGGATTTTGGCAAGCTTGGCAAACCATGCTCGAGTGTATTAGACAATTGTGTTACCAGGCTGGGACTGGACTGTTTTTTCCAGGCAGATGTTTTAGAAGATACCTATCACTGTGGTAATATCCTTTGAGGCATAAATGCATGAGCAGATGTCGTTTATAGTGTAGACACTCCAGGTATGCATACAGTGTTCTAGCATAAATTTGGAAAGTCATGCTCACACAGCTCGACTCACACATATACTTTTTTGCCCCTTTTCACAAAATTGTTTTAAAAACATGATCGCAGCATTCGTTGCTTCTTTCTGCAAACTGGTGCAAATTGAAAATGAGGGCATGCTTAAAAGTTGGCAGACATACTATAAAAGTCCAGCTTGTGAAAAGGATATTAGTTTGACACTAAAGAGGCCTTAGAAAATCTAAATGTTTTGCACTACATCTTATCAGTTTGAGCTTCATGGGAAAATAATTTATTGCTGCTGTGCTGTGACCAAAAAAGGCAAAGTAGTAAAAGAAGTGAGGGTAATTTTAGGCAGTTTCAGTTGCCATAAAAAGCAAAGTAATTGATGCTGCGTACTCACTGCCCACACTTTACTAACTATTGGAATTTATTTTGACATAAAAATTACTTTTCAAAATGTTGTGGAGGTTTTTAAATCTGGGGACACTATTTGGATCAATGTCTTAATCAACATTTATAAGCATTGCTGTTATTCTTGAAAATAAACCTACACAAATGTCAGAAACGACTTTAGGTTTTTTGAGACATCGGACACTGGTCCTATCCGTTTCCTAAATCCATCCTGTCGCAAGCTTGTTCCTCGATAAGGAGTCGGAAATATGAGTGGGACAGATTGAGAAGTGTCATCGAGCGCTCTCTCGCTCTTTCCTCATTTGCAGCCTTGAAAAACAGCGGTTAACACGGAAATGGAACCAAAGTAGCGTTTCATTCCACCCGTTCCTATCCTTTAGGCAGTGATTGAATTTTCCCGTTGCTTGCACAAAGCCAGTCCCCACAGGAGTGTTGGCATAAATGCTGTTGGAAGCCTGCCTGTTAATCCGCTGAAGAGAAGCATGATAAGATGTATCATGTTCGTCATGCCCATCGCATCAGACACACACAGACACTCACACATCTCTCCGTCCAGCCCGCGGAGGCCTGGGAAATGGAGAATGCCCATGATAGTGGAGAGAAAGCATCAACTGACCTGTGGGAAATAAAGAGCTCTCTCTGGTTAGTCACACCTACATCTAAGCCTATACTTTCTCTCCGTTTGGAAGAGTAGCTTGAATTTTCTTTTTAAGTATGTCTTCCATCTAATGTATATGGGAAAGCAGAGAGAGAGAGAGCGATGGAGGGGACCTAGATAGAGAAGACACAGTAGGTGTGTTGTGAGGCGGTGAGGAACCCTGCACAACTTTGACCCCAAGATAAAGACAGACACTGGCAGTTAAAGACTATAAAGTTATCCTTCTACCTATTTTCTCAGTGAATGCACAGTCTGCATTTAGTGCAGCCACGGAGAATGCTGGCAGAGCCTAGAGATACTGCTGACAAGCATGCTGTCCCCATTAGATATTTCACATTCCTCTGAAAAGGGGTAGATAAGTTTCCTCAAGATCAGGACGCTGATCAAACATAAAGGTTTACGAGATTGTGTGGAAGTCTGCTTTTGTGGGTGTGTGCATGCGTTCATGGTGTGTGCCATTCCTCACGTTACACAGTAGGCCTTTGATGTGATTGATGTGATTGGATTTGATCCACTCTTTCATCAACATCAAATAAATAGGCAAAGAATAAATTCAGCCTTCTCCGAGCAATGACACAAAGAGACTAGATAAGTTGTGTTTACTGTGTATAAATGTATTGAGGACACACCTTGGTGCTTTTCTATATAATGTCGCATGTGTCAGTATGTGGCAATGAAAACACAACCTCGTTCTGCCCTGTCCCCTCAAAATGTATTCTCAAACTGTATATTTGTGCAAAGCTTTGGTAATGCCACTTGGATTGATTTTCTGCATTAACATAATGAGGATTGTTTTTGGCAGATGCTGCAAATACAAGAAAAATGAATGCGTCAGCATTTTTTTAAAAACCAAGAACCTTGGTAATGTTGTAAAAAGAATGTCGGTAAATCAGTGCTGACTTCAAGAACAAGAGCGGCTCTAATGACTTGTTCATTATTTCACCCAAAAAAATTTTTTGTAAATGGCAATTTTAGTGTTTTTCACAATGTGACAATATTAAAGTTAAACTAGTAGCTCACATTTTACTCAGAGAAAAAAAAATTCCATGGACTCTTACAGATGTCTTCAATTAAGAGTGGTTTCTCTTTTTGTTGTTTTTTTCCCTCATATTTCTGGATCTCTTAGCTCCTGGCGATCCTGGTAGTGACTATTTAATTGTTCTGCATAAACACATCTTTTAAAAATGCTAACCACTGACCCTTGAGGGGATTAACATTGTCACATTGCACGAAACAGTCACGCCCCCTTGCTTACTGGATGTATTGACGCAGCCTCTCATTCCGGCAGTTTAACACTAAAACTGCCATCAGAGGGGAAGAGATGTGCAGTTTTTTTGAATCACTCCAAGATCTCATGCGTTCATCTCTATGTAAACATAAGCCAGTTCACATAAATTTCACTGAGGGTTATACAGTAGCACTCAGGTTGTTTTGTATACGTGTTGGAGGAAATATCCTCTGCGAGTGTTATTAGGAAGCTTGTGTGTTTGCCTCTAGTCGAATAAACACTATGGTTGCTTTGATAAACCACGAAGCCATCATTTCAATTTGTATATCTGAGCTCCGGCCAAAACTCATCCGCAAGAAATTTGCTGTGCCGTTCTCTAGGAGATTGGTTTGACTGTGTTGCCTTTTGAAAGTACTGGAGCTAAACACTTGGTCTGCATGCTAAATGCCAGTACTCGTTCCTCAAGGGAGGTCTCTTAGCTCTCAATACGCATTTTGTTTGGAATTTCAATTTACTAGAAAAAAGAAAAAAGCTGTATTCTTTTGATTTATTTCAACAGACAAAGAGTGGGGTCTCTCCCGGCCCCAGCCACTCTAACAGCACACCACCGCCCAGGGGTCAAAGCATGTGCTGTGCTGGGATACACGTGACTGTACGTGTGTGCTCTCGATACTTTTGCGTGTATGTCCCAAGCATTACAACAAAAACAGGAAGCACACAACTAAGCTCAGATTCATCCCCTGCTGCTTAATAACAGAAAATGTGTTCTAATTAACTGTTAAGTGATCTTATTAATACATTTGAATGATTAACTTAGAAGAAGCAATGACTTGTGAATGCACAGGTCTGGTGTCTGGTGAGTGTTTTCACATTTTTGTGCATGCATGAGTGAATGTGCTTTTCTGCATGTGTGTGTTTATTAACCTTTTGCCCCCATCTCTGCCTTATGTCTTTCAGGTCCCAGGAGCCTGACACTAGCCTGCTCCACATGTGCACGCATTGACATCACAGGACATGACACCCATTGCATACAAAAACACACTCACACACAGCCACGAGCAACAGCATAGCAAAAGCCAAACCACAGAAAGAGAGAAAGTGACAGAATAAAGGATGTGTATGATGATTAAGCAACAATTTAGTTATAATAAACAAAAAATGATTGCGTTCTATTTCCAAACACACATCTGTGCACATACTGTACTCACCAGGAAATGTCACTCAGTTCTCATTGTGTCTGAATGTGTGCATATGCAAATACTTCCTTGCAGGTATGCATGTGTGGGTGTGTGTTCTAAAACAGTCCCACAATACAAGTTTGCTGGAAGCGGAGCAATCAAGGGGAGAAATAATACAAACAGATGGAGCCATCTCTCCCAACAAGACACAAAAACGCACACACTCAGCCATCACGCCACATACAGATGTCCATAGTTTCAAAGGTTGCTATCAAAGCATCTACTGGTGCCATGCTCTCCCATTAACAAGGCAGATGGCCTTAAACTGTTTTGTTTGTTAGACTCACAAACACCCACAGACAAACTTTTAACACATTTGAAATACCGCATTATAACATCCACGCACTCTTGCACCAGGTGCTGTAGATGAGTATCAATATGTCATAATTCTTAAAAGCGAGCAATGTCACCTTAAAATATATTTCTAGTTTGAGGCAAAGTGTTTCCATCTATCTGCGAAAAAAGACCTAAAAACTATCTGTAAAATCCAGCCTGCAACTTTGACAGTATATGCATACTTCTATTTCTTTCTGTAGATGTAGTCATGTGAAAAATAATGTTTGCACAGTACTTCATGTAGTCCTGTAAAAAACTAAGTCGACTCCATGATGCAGTAGCTCTGATATTCATTGTTGTGGAGGACTTTTTGCTTACTCGTCCTTACAGCGTGGCGTCATTGTTACATTAAGGTGTGCATGCATTCATTTATACACCCGTCTCTTAACGTCCCACAATAGCAACACTTTTATTCTCTTATTTTTCAGTCGTTCTGCTGCAGATTTACTGCCGTGTTAGGGCTCATTCTCCTGTTGCATGAGCCAGATTCACCCAAGCTTTACCTGTGGACTGATGACCTCACCTTTGACTCTACAATACTTTGGAATACAGAGGAGTTCACGGTCAACTCAATGACTGCCAACTCAATGACTGCCCAGGTACAGTGGCTGCAAAACAAACCCATAGTAAGCACCTCTGCACCACAACGGTTGACAGCTGGTATGAGGTGTTTGTGCCAAACATCTCCACTTTGGTCTTATCTGTCCACAGGACTGTTCCAGGAGTCTTGTCATTTGTTCAGATGCAATTTTGCAAACCTAATCCATTCTGCCATGTTCATTTTTAGAGAAAGGAGGCTTTCTCCTGGGAACCCTTCCAAACAAGCCATACTTGTTCACTATTTTTTTAATTATACTGTCATGAACTTTAACATTTAATATACTAACTGAAGCCTGCAGAGTGCGAGTAGCTCTTGGGTTTTCCACCTGAATGCTCTAGACCATCAATGTGCCTAAACATCTGCTTTTCTAGACATGGTTACGCTTGCTGATGATCAGTTAATCCAGTGCGTTTCAATCAGCAGCTCTTGGCTGTTGTTTAGCTGTTTACCTTAGTCCTGTTAAAGTTTTTATCCTTTTTTTAAAAAATGCAATTGTATAATGCGTCTTTGATCTTTGTGACATACTGTAAACAGATTTTATACTTATTGCAACCTATAGTATCTGGGAGTTATTTATTGTTGAAGCCAAGAGTTTAAGAAACCATTTATCTATGGAGCTGATCAGAAAGCTGAGAAATACAGAGATGTTTTTGTCATAAGCCCTAAGAGACACATCAAGCATTTTATGAAACCTCTTATTTTTCATCATTTTGAGACTTCTCATACTCTACCTGTGCCTAATGAGTCCAAACAACACATAAGGTTTCAGGGTCTGCTTTGGAGGTTCTTTGTTTTTTTTTTCCTCACTTATTTTTTTATTTTATTTTTTTATTTATTTCAATTTTGGCCAGCTGTGAGATTATTAAAATATATTTTAGGGAGAAGAAATTAGTTTTTTGTGTTTCTGTCACAATGCACGGTGACATGCTGTGAGTAATACTCAGCCAAAAACATCAATTTACCCCAGAACAGAGTGTCTTCATGTGTGTGTCGAGCTGCTCTGTGAAGAAAAGACAGCAAGCCTGAAAAGTAGGCATGTGAGATGTTAGTAAAAGCAGACATGTCTGTTTGAACTGTAAAATATATCGCGTTGGGTTTGCAGTGGTAGTTTACAGTTGTATAGTTGGACTAAGGAAATGATGATTTAATTCTGAAGAGGTCATACCCTGCTTAGCTTAGCAGGTTAATTAAAATTAACGTGGCGGTATTACTTAAGCTCATGAAGACTTTCAAGTCACAGGTGTCTTAATCTGTGCTGTCCTGTTACAGCCTCAGTAAGACTCATGTAAGAGTTATCACAGGAGCATCGGGTATTATCAGTCTGTTTGGTGGCAGTGATTAGAATAGTGAAATAGACAAACTGGAACATGGAGATGGAATCTGCACTGGGACAGACAGTTTTTCTTTCCATAATGTAAACATACCATGTGTTAGATAGCAAAAGCTATAATGTATGGGAATTCTATTAGACTAGTCAAAAAACTGAATACAATAGGACCAAGGTCCTCTGTTAGTTGTAAATCACTTTTAGTCCAAATTGTGTGATAAATTGTTCCTTCAAGTGCTTGTCAGATAAAAGTAGCTTTATTTCAGGGGTGATAACATTACAATAAAATAATTAATCATCCCTAATTTTGATCATTATGACCCCTCTTTACTTATGGGTCTTAATATGAAAACTCTCTGTGAGATTCTGATAGCATGCCAGTCTTAATCCTTATTGATATTCTGCACCACACACTTTAGAGGTGAATGGAAACTTTAGAGCTGCAGTTTGTCAAAGAGCACATGAACCCTGGACCATGAGGTCAGGTCAGTGTGTGCCAAACTCTCCAGCAGGCAGGTTTGTTTGCGTGCTTGGGAGAGTCAAGCGCCGTTTGAATTTTGATCGAGAGTTTCTGTCTCATGCTCTGTGACAAGCTCTGCCTCTCTGTGTATCCAGGTAGCAGTCAGGTGGAGTGGAGTAAGGGGGACAGCAGGGTTGGATGGGTAAAAGAGTGGGGGACAGAGGAGCTTGCTGAGGGCAGGCTTTAATCAGTTGGCTTGGCAGTTGCTCCTCAGTGGTGGAATGCCGGGTCACTTGCTCCATTCTTTGTTGTGAGAAGTTTCTCTGCTTGCTGGAGTTCTGCTGAACTCGCTGGACTGCTATCATATGGTAAAGTCAGTCCTGCTGAGCGTGGAGAACGATGCAGACAGGAAAGGGCCATGCAGGTCCTGGGAGGCTCAGGTGAGTTAAAAACCATACAGATTTACCTGAACCCCCTCTGCCCACTTTAACAAGACTCATTTTTCTGAAAACATGATGTAAACAAGGAGAATCATAGAAATACAAATGTTTAATTTTGGGTGAGGTGAATGTGGCACCAGTCATATGCATGGCTGTAGGCATCTGCTTTGTCTGCCTGAGAAAGCTTTTATCTTTTTTTATTCTTTTTCTGTGGCGTAAACTGAAGAAGCTTTGTTGCGAAAATTGTATGTAGATAAGATTCAAATTCAAGTCACCTTTTAAGGTATCAGTAGTTTCAAATCCTCAAAAAAAAAATTAAAAAAAAGACACATCGCTGCAGAATAAGCAATAACTTACATGTTTCTTCTACGTGCCTTTAGTGATGGATTCACAGTGTGGGTTTTAATGACTCATTCATGTCACTCCAAGCTAAATAAGCTCTTCTAGTATCTGTCCATCTTTGTGAGCTAGTGAAGGCCACCGTTGCCTGTGTGACAAATAATAAGCATGCACGTCCTGCTTTAACTGCTCTCAGCCTGGCTGTGAAAGCCAGACAAGACAGCAAGGCTCTGTTAAAGAACAGTGAACTCCATAACCTCTCAATCTAGACAGACTAACTGCCTGCTAACGCTGTCAAGTAAAACCATGGTTCAAGAGGCTGAAAAAGGTGATAAAATAAAAGACAAAGAGAGGGAAGGAGAGTAATAAATTGATGAATGAAGGCAGAGAGATTTAGAAGACAAAAGAAAAAAGATAAGGAAAGTCTGCAGATGAAAAGAAACAGCAAAACTTGGAACAAGACAGAAAAATGGAAGTGAAAAAAAAAACTGAGAAATTGGGGAGTGTAAGAAAGGAAAGGAGTGAATAAGAGTGCCATAACAAAGACAGAAGAGTCCAAATACACAATACACACACTAACACACAAAAACAACAACCTGGCCACTAAACTATCTAAACTGAGGGCAAATAAAGAACTGCAGCAGTGTTTGGACACCTTCCAATTGCCATGCAGGAAGTGTAACGACAGGATGATTGAGTAGTTTTTGGACTAACAACATTCTGCCTTCAGAGGAGCCAAACCTTCATTCTTCACCCCCCCCAAGACAGTCAGTTATTGGAGCTCTTATGAGCGATGATGTTAATTATGTATCTAACTATTTTTACACCAAGAAACAAGGGCAGATTGGATCATTACCGGAGCTCTGGTTGCAGACAGGTTGGCAGGTAGATGGTGTGATTTGAAAGTAGAGGAGACAGATGGGCAAGTGAGACCGTGATTACCAGAGGATGAGAGATGATTGCAGTAGAGATTGCCACTGTCATTAATCAAACAGTGGTCAATATGTTGCACTGTGTCAGCGGCCCTGATGCATAAGCAATATTTTGGAGCTAAACTCTATGAGATAGCAACAATAACCAACATATCTAATTCCACATAATTGAAGTAGAGAAGAAAGAGCGTAGGGGAGCCTATTTGTACTTGTAGTTGGGTACCTCATTGTGATTTTAATATATGACGCAGTAAATGTTTTTATAAAGTTAAGGCAACTTTTGAAATACCAAGTTAAGAAACATCTATTTGGATGTAGCATGGCATCCTCCTGCTTGGTTTCCATCTTTTGGTTACATCGCTTTACGTACATTTGTAGTCGAGATTTACCTACACGGACACATCAGCACCCGTTGGTCTCTGTAGCAGAGAACTGTGTGAACTGCCAACTTAGTATGATTTTCTTTCTCTATTGCATACCATGCATACCATCGTCCTGACTCTTGAACTTTGGATTTTTCATGCTCTTGTATACAAGGTATACAATATATAATCAGTCATTTAGAGGGCAGAGTTCTGGCCTGGCTTGAATTCTCATTTTCGAGCGATGACTGCTGGTTACCGAACCATGAATAATCAACTGGAATGTGTCTCTTGATGTGGCAAACTGCTGTACACAAGTGTCCTGTTTGGAATAAATAAAGCTGAAATTTGAAACATTTTTATTTATTTGAACTAAACATGTCACACATCGGATCCAAAAGTTTCCTTTCTTTGTGTCTTCCAACACACACACGCACGCAAACACACAAAATACCAAAAGACAGTTTCAGGTTTTTTTACAGCCTCAGTGTACTGCTAGTTTATCAGAAGAACCTGGAGCTCCTTCACAGCCACTTTGAACAATTTTCCAGGAAGAAAATTTTGGTAATTGATTTGTTGATTGTGAGATTAGGGAGAGTTTTCTTTTTGGTGTAATGGGTGTTGTTGTTTGTGTGTGTTCGTGCTGCCCTGACCCTGCTGGTGGACGCAGCGCAGCTTGCTCACATTGGATACGACACCACTTGCTCAGTTTCTGTATTGGATGCACTCATACACACACTTCTGCATGACAACTTGTGTGTACTTTAACATACACACACGCATGAAAACTGAGACCACAGTCAGACTGCAAGGTCAAACTAGTGGATCAGCAGCATCCCCCCCTATACCTCATCCTTTCCTCCATCTTTCCCTACCCCTCTCTCGCTGTCTGGGCGAGTCACCTTTCTGCCCTCGGCCTCTCCTCCCTCCCTTTCCTCTTCTCTCTTCCATTTCTGTGTCGGTGCTCCAGGTCCCTTCTTCCCATATCACTTTCCTCTTCCCCTCCGTTGCTCTTCCGTTTGTCCTCTCCTGATGGTTCAACTCGTGACCTCTTGGCTTGACCCTCTGCTGTTGCTCTCATGCTCTTCCCAGTATCACCAGCTGCCCGTCTAGTTTGGCTGTTGCGCCAGTGTAAGGAAAAGCTGCAGCTACAATAAAAATAAAAATCTGAGCCCATCACAGAATGCAGTCATTTGGAATTTAAGGCTTTTTTTTTTTAAACGCAAAACATCTGTTGCAGTTAGATCCATCACTTTCACTTGTTTTTGTTGTGTGTGTGCTTTTAGTCTGTCTTTAGAAACACGAGACCATAAGGCCTGCTGTTTTCTTTTTTGATCAAATAATTTAAAAAGAGTGATCGTGGTCACACAGTTACATACCTGTGTGTGGAATGAGTCATTCAGGCAACAGATTTGGACTTCATGGCACACAGCAAACACAGCTCTAACCTTTTAGAGCCTGAAAGGTCAGATGAATCCAGAATTGTTGAAGCTGAAGTAGCAATGCTTATTTTCTGTGCTACACCATCCACATTTATTACCCTCCTCTGTCTCTGAGTGTTACCTGCTGCACAAAAGTGGAACTGTTTGCAGACGGTTATGAAATGAGTCAAATGCACAAATATGGAGTGGCAACATATATGTGTAATCACACCTTACTTTCAATTGAATAAAATAACATATTCTCTAAGAAAACAAAATGATCAGGAAAAGAGTAAAGAGACTTACCCTGACAAGCTTAAGATTTTACAGGCCATTAAGATCAAAACTCACCGAGTGACTCCATCTTTATAAGGCTAAAACAACTGACGGTATTTTATCATCGTTGTCTTTTTCTTCACATTATCTTCATGTTTTTTTCTCCAGCTGCACCTCGTTTTTTTTTTGTCTTGTGTTAATGTTTTCCAGACAGACCTTAGAACAGCTCTTATCCTCCCAGTCCAGCCTTGCCCAGGCCTAGCCAACTTATCACCCATGCCAAACCATCTTTTCTCCATTACACCACAAACAAATTGGTCTGTTACACCTCTGTCTGGACCCAGATTGCATTTCTCTTCTCATCCCTCACCGCCTAAACATTCTTTCTTCTTCACTGTGACATTTTCAGCCAGTCAGACACCTTCTCTCTCTTCATGTGTGCCCTCAATGCTTAACTGCCTTTACTTGTCAAGATTGAATCACATCTCTCTTTCACTGCTTCACACAGGTGCACACGGGCACACACACACATATACAGGAAAGAGAAAGCCCATAAAATATCTGCCCACACAAACAAAGACACTTGTTCTTCCATACCAATTGCGAACAGAGAGTGAACGCCTCGTGCAGCACACATGCATTTTCTTGTGTCTGAGGTGCACCTCTGCGCCTGCTTGCATTTTCATGTCTGAAGAACCATGCAAAAAAAAACAATAATGAGGGAGGAAAATGCATCGCTTTGTTCAAGATGCATTGCTTTTATTATTATTATTATTATTATTATTATTATTATCTGTTTTGGATAGTTTACTACTGTGTAGCTTCACTACACAACATCCTTCTAGTTGAAGGAATGTTACAAAGGGTGCACGCAGAGATTGAAAGGGAGACTGAAAAAAATACCCCCCTTAAGAAAAGCAGCAATTTATGATGATAAATGATAATTTTCTGGCTTTGGTATGTAACTGCATTGAATGGCTTTCTTAAGGCACCGATATTCAAAAACAGATGTGCTTCAGAGATGGTGGAACAGAATTCGAAACCCCCTCCTCCACAACTATCTGATGTCAGACGCTGCTCACATGCAGTAGCAGCTGGGCAGGTGTGTGGAGCTGAGCAAGCAGGGATTGAACTTCTCCCTTGAGCTGTTTTTACTCCACAGAAGTTGTTATTTGACCAATCAGTACTGGAAACATTTGTTTTAATCAACTGAAAATTATTATCTGGGAAGTAACACATATGTCTGTGTAGGTCATCAGACTTCCTTTTTGTTTCAGAAAGCTGTTTGGCCTCTCATCTGAGAGGTTTCGTCAAGCTTGTGGCTCCTGCGACGACCCAGGCCAATCCCAAACCAATTCACACTTTGGCTTATGTGACCCTTACCAGCTCACACGACGATAGGGCGGGTCAGCGACAACCAGGAGTTCTTCCTAGGGGACGATCTAGGTATTTAATTATGGGTTAAATACCCGGGTTGCCCCTATCATTTTTCATAGATGAGGAAGCCTCTTGGATGAAAGATGAAATATCTTCATGAATCAAGAAAGAAGTCCAGCTGCTTTAAGACCAGGCAAGTATGGGTTTTAGATAAAAGATTATGACGAATAATGAACAATGCTAATCTATATATAACATTTAAATTTGTATTCATCACTTCTGTAAGCAATTCTTTATATTAAACAATGCACCTAAATTATTCAGTACCCTGCATCTATTGTCTGGTGCTAAACTTAGTAGCAGTCACTATCATGAATGTATGCATGTATATAAATAAATGTCTTCCAAATCCAAACTGCTACTACTGTTACACTATACCGTCATCTTTCAGTTGGATTTTAGGCAAAGTTAAAATAAAACTATTGTTTTTAACCTTTTTATTTCCTTTAAAAATGTTTAAATGGATTAGATGGTCTATTTCATATTTCCTGTCAGAAAAAAAGCTTACTTTTGATTTCATCCATTTTTTTTTTATTTGCATTGTTTCAGTTTTAGAATTTGCAACAAAATGCAACAGAAGTATGTTGAATTGGAATGGAAACACAAAGTTAAAGAACTTAATATTCATAAATAGTCTGCTACAGAGTAATCACATATGATGCATGATTTCTATTATTTTCCATCTCATTTTGTTTTTTTGTCAAAAAATTTGCACACCCTGGTCTAGCATCATAGCAACTACCTGCTTAAAGAGGTGGCCCTTAGAATTTAGTTGGGTTGGGGCATGCTACACACTTGATGGCAACAACAACCAAAAAAAAGAATTCAATAGAAGTTCAACCGATTTAACAAATCTCAATTTTTCAGAGATTAAAACCCTGAGATGGTGAGACAAACTGAAGTATACTCAGCCTCAGAAGTGCAGGCACTGCATGCTCACACTAGGCAGCAGGGGCTGACTCATCTGTGTAGGGGTCTATGGGAAAATTATCCTACTTCTCACTTTATATCATAGATCTGTAAACACTTTACTAACAAGCCTATGGTCTCAGTTGCTAGGTTTAAGTGCTCTTCAATATGGCATAATGTTCATTTTGTAAATTATAGTCCACAAATCACCAAAGCAAATCCATAACAAATAATAAATGTCTGCCTTTTATATGCAGTATATGATTTGTACACAAGTGGTGTTTCTCTGTTTTGAAGACTCCTAACTATAGGGCTCGAGCCATACCCTTAAATCTCCTGAAATCTTTCCACTTGTAGTCCCTGTGAGTTTTTGACCAATCTCGGATCACATTTGAGGTACTGCCAGTGAGTTCAAACCTGGAATGTAGCTTTTGTGTTTGTTCCAGTACTCTCCACTGAGTGAAATGATTTAACCACAGGATTATATCAGCTTTCACTGCAGGCAGACATAGGGTATGACAGAACTACTCCTCTACTTTCCAATGTATATCAAACCACACGCCCACATATTCACACATAGTGTACTCATGTACCCACAAACACATGCTTTCCCCTCCTCCCCTCAGTTTGCTGACACTCATATTGAGCAATGCAATTGATATTTGTTCCTGTTGATGCAAATCCGTCAATGTAGCCTTTTAATCAAACAGTTTTTCTCACCCTTTTACTCTCCCCGCCACCCACACATTCTCCCAAAACAAGCATATTGACTGGGATTTCAGGGAAGGATGAGAACAACAGAACAACTACAAACTTTGGGTGCCAGTGTTGAAAGTCTGACAGACGTGTACAGTCAGCTTGTGGTGTTTGCTGTGCTGAACTTCAGATTTTTACTGCTTCTGTGAGGGTGTATTAATGGTATGGCCTCTGCAATATTATATACTGTGTATCCCCATTTCTTTCCTGCACGTGTACCGTATATACATCACCTCTCGGTTTTCAGTTTGAGGGGAGAAACAGAAAATCACTCCAAGCACAGACGACAGTTTAGTAAATGGTGCAGGCCATCTTTATTTACAGTCTACTATGTGTAAGGGATACTGTGTACTATGTGTGAGGAATGCAAATGTTTAATATCAAAGTGCCCTGGAAAAGCTCAAAAGATAAGCAGATTGCATCAGCTGTGAGGTGCAATGCAAGTGAGTAATGTTGAGAACAATATAGAACAGTACCTGGAAAGTAAACAGGTTGCTTTTTATGAATCGTTACCATAAAAACTGGCATAAAAATCAGCCCGGATCACAGGACCGTTTTATTATTCATTATTTATTTATTTTTAATAAATCGGGGCTCCAACAGCAAAACCTGAATGGAACAGCAGGGTCTGAAGTGATCTCCAGTTTTCATCAGTGCACCATTCAAGCCAACCATAGAAATCTCACAGTGGAATTCTCCGGGCCGTGCCAGGATCCTGCCTGTCTTGCAAATCCACACAAAGAAGAGACACAGTGATGTTTCCGTGTGGAGCGTGGCCATGGAGTTGCAAGATAATCCACCCCACGGCTGCCTGTGCAAGCCTGTGCCTCCCTTGAACAGCGAAGAAAGAAAGAAAGAAAAAAAAGAGCAGGAAACCATGACTTGTGAAGTGTCACTGTCATGACATACTTTTCAAGTCGGATTAAAAATCACAGGTTTCTCCCAGTGGGCTCTGCAATCAGTGAGAACTGACATATTCATTTCTGTAGATGTACTGTCCATTTATAAAACTTCTAAAATCAATTAGTCTCATTTCAGCAAAAGTGAGCAAGAAACTAAAAGTGTAGAATAAAAATTTAGGTCATCTACATGATGAAATACTTTAAAATCTGTTTGTTAGAATGACTATCACAACTTTTTCTTCATGTACACACATTCTGAAAAACTGTGACTTTGGTATACTCCAAAGAAAATCCAGCAAGGCGGTGAGGTCAAGTAAAGTTTCTCGTTCTTTATTAATATTGGAGTTTATTGTGTTCAGAAAGATTTTCTGAGGAGCAGGAGAGATGCTGATACGCACAGTCTTTATCTTGGAGATGAAGGAAAACTCCTCCACAGGAGCCAGCATACCTCTGCACACCTGCAGCACAGTGATGCATGGCATACACTTTGTTGATAAAGTTCACTAGAAAGGCAAATGACAGTGCACAAGTGTGACGGTATTTGAAAAGTTCAGTGTGACACTCAGGTCACTTTCAAGAGACAAACATCTAACATACAAAACGTCGATTTTTTTAGTGTTACATTAGTAAGAAAAGTAGACTTACAATCTTCAGAGTATGTATCAGAGTTTGCTTTAAAGTTCAAGCTAATTATTGGGTGACCTTTTTGTTACCTGATAATGGCTTATTGTGGTAAATATTTTATCTGGATTATTCATCAGTCCGTGTTCAGAGAGCAAAGAATTTCTTTTGCAATTTGTTCACTTTATTCGCTTTTCTGCCAATTTCTACATGGGAAAATGTGCAGCATTCTCCCCAGATATGAAGTTAAAGCCGGGCTGTTAGCTTAACTTAGCCCAGAGACTCCAAGCACTGGAAAAGAACTAGTCTGGCTCTCTGTGAAAAACCACCTAACAGCACTACTAAAGTTCTCTGATTTAGTCCAGACAGAAAACCTGCAGGTTGTGGTGTTATAAGGGTCATGTGCAGCTCTATTTCGTGGCTTTCCTGTGAAGTTGTCTGGCAATGTGCCTGTCCAAGAAGTAAGAATGCTATAAGGGCTTTGGCATTGCTCCCTGCAAAATCACTATTTGTTGTTACTACATTTTGATTTTTGTACAGATAAAACAAACGACCCAAAACATGCTAATTAATCAGCTGCAGAGGTGCTAACAGTTGGACAGTGTTGGACAAAGCTAGCCTCTTTCTCCATTTGCTGTCCTTATGTTAAGGCAGCATCTGCTGTAGTAGTACATTTTTATACTTACCTTAGAAAATAACAGTGTTATCAATCTCGTCCAACTCTTGGCAAGAAAGTAACTAAGCATATTTTCACCAAACTGTTCCTTTTAAGTGTGTTACTATGCAATTAAAATAAATATATTTTTTAATCATGCTTCAAACAGCCTCATAACCTCATCTTTTGGTGAAAGGGGATTATTTTGTTATGTTCTGTGTTTTATCTCCATGTGAACTACATACCACTGAAACCTAATACACCAGCATACCCACAGCACATAACCACATTCTTCCACTATGACTGCAAAACTGTCTCCTCGTGCAGGAAAAATCCTGCAGATAAAGATAGAAACGAAAGGATGGGGGCTTTTTCAGTTAAATCACTGTGGTTTAGTTTCATTGCTGACAACTTGTAGAGACCCTAGAGCTATAATATAGATACAGCGCTGTGAAAAAGTATTTGCCATCTTTCCCTTTTGCATGTTGCAACTACCTCCGGAAAACAAATTTTAACATTACACAAATATAACATGAGTAAATACAAAAAAGCACTTTTTAAATTTTGATTTTATTTATTTAGGAGAAGTAAAAATTCTCTAAATATATCTATCTACCGGTATGTCAAAAAGGAGTTGGAGATAAATTTGAATTTCAGGAGCAGGACCACGCCTCCAAACACGCCCCTTTCGGGTCTTATCTATGTATGACCCCCGAGTTCTACAAGCTGTTTGTTCTTGTTTTTGTGCTCCACCATCCCCTCTTTTCAATTCTTTCACTTCTTCACTTCTCAATAGTACATGGGGATCTGACAGGCCCGGGAGCCACCACCAGTCCCCTTCGAGGCCTTCCCCAAACCGCAGATCAATTCTTGTTTAAGCCATTCGGCTTTCTCTCCTAAAAAAAACCCACTGCCAAACCTAAAATGAGGACGTGGGGCCCAGCTAGTGAACTGGCCCTTAAACCTAATAACTGGATGTGTCACCATTGATAGAAAGAACTGCAAGTGTTTGTGATAACTGGCAATGAGTGTTTCTCACATCGCTTTGGAGGAATTTTGGTCCAGCCTTCTTCATAGAATTGGTTTAATTCAGCCACATCGCAGAGTTTGCAAGCATGAACGGCCCGTTTAAGGATCTCAATCTAGTGTAAGTTTCAATTTTGATGAGGCTGCTCTTCATTTAGTTTATTTTTAGTTTTATTTTTTGTTGTTGCTGTTTTGAGCCATTCAGAGGTGAACTCAGTGGTGTATTTCATTACCGGGCATTCTGTGTCAGGGTTTTCTGGTAAAGAGCAGAAATCAGTCTTGCAGTCATTTATGGCAAGTTGTCCAGGTCCATGAAGCAGAAAAAGCAGCCTGGGACCATCACACTACCACCACCATGTCTGACTGTTGCTTTTTTAATGAAATGCTGCGTTAACTTTATGCAAACCAGTCTCAAACCTTTGAAAAACCTTTTGTGTTGTCAGTCCACAGAATATTTTTTCAAGTGTTGGTGATCATCAAGATGTTTTGGACAAATGTGAGAGAAGCCTTTGTGTGTAATAATGGGCCAGCAGCGCTTTCTGCCTTTCTTAATTTTGAATCATGAACACTGAATTTAACTGAAACAAGTGACACCTGCCATTCTTTAGATGATGTTCTGGGTTCTTTTGTAACCTACTGGATGATCGATGCGTCACTCCTGGAAAGGATCACCGCTGTTCCAAGTTTCCTCCATTTGTGGATAATGGCTCTCACTGTCGTTTGCTGGAGTCCCAAAGCCTTAGAAATGGCCTTATAACCCATTCCAGACTGATAAATGCCACTGATGCTGTTTCTTTAGATCTTGGCATGCAGTGTTTTTGAGCTAGTAGCCTACTTCACTTTGTCCATCAGGTTCTATTTGAGTAAATTTGTGATTCAAACAATCTGTCAGTAATCACACCCGGGTGTGGCTAGTAACACTGAAGTCAGCTTTCCAAAAAAAGTAGTTAATCACAGTTAATTCATGATTTAACAAGGGAGGGAAATTACTTCACACATCATTTTCACATGGGGCCAAGTAGGTTTGGAAATCTTTTTTCCCTCAATAAATCAAATCATCCCTTAAAAACTGCATTTTGTATTTACTCAGGTTATAATAATTAAATATATTTGATGATCTGAAGCATATAAACACAGCAAATATGCAATAATATATGAAATTAGGAAGGGTGCAAATTCACCAGAGTTTCAGTGATACAGTACTCACCCACTCTACCTATTGCCACATCTGTCTTGATGGTTGCCATATTACAGCTGACCCACATAATTAGCAGCATGTCAAGTTGGGAACATTTATTCGTACACCTAAATCTCTGGGGAGCTTCAGTCCAAATACATTTTTTAATAAATCCAGCACAGTTAATTGCCTCATCATGTTATCCAGCTGGATTCACACAGTAATGGATCATCTTTATGCATGACAATGAAAACACAGGCATGATCTATAAGCCTACACTTAGTCACCGTTCCTACAGTATTCCAATGCATTCTCAAAATTTCCTTGTTCTAACTGGTATAAAGAAGGACTTGAGCAGGCTGCACTCAACAGTTCTTCACTGCTTTGTTAGCTGATTAGAGTCAAAGTTGTTTGCTCGTGGAAGTATGCATATTTGCAATGCAATGCAGCGATTCAACCATGTGATGTGTGTGTGTGTGTTCTCCTACTCTAGGGAACATACGCAATGTGTTTATCAAAAATGAACAAAGAGTGTAAAAATTTAAATCACACAAATTAACATATGCAAACATATGGTTTTGCGAAACAAGATGCCAGTCACATAACATCACAAAGCAAGGCGAGGTGAAACATTTTGCTGTCTTTTTAAATTGCATGCCTGCAGTTGGCATGTAAAGATTTAAAATAATTAACAATATAACATTTAATCAGTGGTTTATTACAACGATACTTTGCTTTGGTCCATTTTTGGACCAGAGAAAGACAGCCTGTGGAGTCATGACCTGAAATACGAGTCTTCATCATAGTCGACTACTATTGTTGAATCTGGGTCACACAAAATCTCACCTTTATTCCCTTTGTTTGGCACCTTTTTACAACATGCCCATAACCAATAAGAGTCGAAAGCACTCTTACACCCAACATGTATACAAAAGTGAAGTGAAAGGCTGAGTAAAAAAATCTTTTTAGGCTTTTCCTAACAAAACACCTACAGACTGCTTCAGATGTCATTGTGTTTTTGCACACTATGATTGGACCTACAATTGGACTTTCTAGCATTTGCCAGGCCAGCAGACAGCAAGAATTTATGACTCTATAATTGCTTAATTTGCCACAGTCAACAGTTTATCAGACAGTAATGTTGTGTAGTCCGAATCTGACATGAATCTTCACAGTCTGTGTTTTGTTTGTTGGCACTGTAAATAGATAAGTTGCCTCTAAATGAATTAACGCTGCTCTTATGTCATGACATGGAATGATTTTTGTGTTTACGTCACTTAAGACACTTAAATCGCAAAAAAAAAAAAACTTAAATAAATCAACATGAATACTTTCCTAAACCACAACAGTTCATTTATCCTAAAAAGATAGAAGAGAGTAAATTACACCATCTGTGATTCTCCATGGAATCAGAAACCAAACCTCGTAGGCTATAGCCGCCTGGAGAGAGAACCCTCCAGGCTCCTATTTCAAACCTTCATTCAGCCAGCAATACCTACTGTTCGCTCTATAAGATGATAGGGAAGGTAAAGACGAACATGATGATAGTTAGAGTGATGGTGGTGGTGTGGTGATGAGCATGATGATGATCATGGTCTGCTATTCCTGTCAATGACAGCCCCAAGTCTTTCACAGGTAAAGAAAAGCAGGGCGGCTACACTGGCTTTATCAGGTTGCCAGTAGGGGTCCTGGGCAGTAGCAGCAGGATAGGTAAGATCACATTAAGTGGAATGAATGTGATTGGGCCCCAGGTTTGTCATAAACACATAGGCCTCCGACTGTTTCTGGATTACATCGTGAAGGGCAGCGAAGAAATATCCAAAAATTGCCTGCAATTTACTGCAGGGTGTTGGGAAGTAGACGTGTATATGGACAAATACAGTATATGTATATTACTGTTTATTTTATGGGAGCCTGGAACTATGAAAAGTCATCCATCACTTCAAGAAAAGACAGAGCGGAAAAGAATCACTCCTTAACTGTAGAGTGCCTGGGTTTTTTTGCCACCAGCAAAGAGCACTTTGAGCCCCAACTCCACTACTTACACCGTCAAACAGCCTCTTAAGTGTCACTCTGTCTTGTAACGACACATCCACTCCGACGGATGTCTCTATCTCTCTGTGTCACTTTCTGACAGCTCCTCTTTAGACTCTTGTTCTGTGGATGGATCCACCTTTTCCTGAAAAAATGAGAGGAGAGGAAAGAATGGGGAAGGAAAGAAGAGCTGGAGGAAGACGAAGTGTGGTGGATGGCATTGAGAGGAGACTTGTCAGACACATAAACTGTCTTTCTCTGATTAAAATAGCATGTTTTGGAACAACACACGCTGGTTGCAGCATAGCTATGTGAAGGCCCTGGTCGATAGCACTCCACCGCGGTGGAATATGAAAAGTATTGATCTGCCTTTTACCTCGGACAGCTTTAAGCACAAAGCCTGTGATGTTTCTGTAGCCAACCTTCAAAGTCAATACACTTCTCTCTACATCACTCTGGCTTGTAAAGAGAAGGAAAAGAGAGAAAAAGAAATTCCTGTCATATCGGACAGAGAGCTGTGTCCTCCTCTGAGGTTTGTGTAGCAGAGGTCGGGCTGGTCGTTGTGTTTTTTACCTCACGGATCTGATGCAGGGTTAGGAGGGGAGAAGGGTGATGAGGGTTTGGGTCAGCTGGTGAAAGGTTAGAACTCGTGAGAGACAGTTCGTGGCAGGGAGGGACGAGGGCTGGAGGTACAGTAGAAAGATGAGGCCAAGCCAAGGCTACAACCCCATGTCTTTCAAACACGTGCACATGAGTTTCACTTCTCATGTTTGTGAATTAGGCAGGCAAGGATAAAACAGAATGCTTTTCCACCTCCTTTTAAACACAGAGAGAAGAGGAACTTTCAAATAAGCAGCCTTAAACCTTCAGACTCAGGAAAATCAATAGAATCAAGAAGAACTGACAGACGCATTTAAGGGCGCAGATCTTGTGTAAGAAAATCCTCCTCCACACAGAGACCTACTGAGAGAAACACACTTGGGACAATCCTCGGTGTTAAAGCTTGCTGATCTCAGATCAGAGTAGGGGGAGGTCTGCAGGGAGTAATACAGAGAGACAGACAACCAGAAAGGACCAGAATAACAGATTGCGGAGCAGCCCCTGGGATGAGAGAGGGGGGGAAAAAAAATCTCAGACAGACACAGAAATCGAAATCCAGATGCTTTCCCTTGCTTCTTCTCTGCTCTTATGTGTTATAACTGCACTACTAAAGAGGGGGATACTTGTATGATGCTGGATTCACCACTTTTAAGACAGTCTTATTGTTTAAAGCCTAATTATTTCTCTTGGTCAGCACCATCGGGTGTATTCAAGTGTCTGGGTAAAAATAAAGAGACTGTGATTAGAATCAAGTGAGTAAATGCAGCAGGGTGGCTGAGAATTGGACACCTCTGCTGTGATCAGAGAAGAGGTGCAGCTCTGCAGACCTCTAAGTAGCTGGATTAACCACTGGCCATCGGGCTATTGATGTTATTGAACTGGCAGGCTGATAAATGGAGTCCTTCCACAAGGTGTATGAGTCTGTCGCTTTAGCTGGTTTGCATGTTCACTGGTCAGGCAGTGCTAGAGAATACAGCAATTAATCTTGAGACCAAAAGATTCTTTAAGGCAGGCTTTGATTGTCTGGAGGACAAGCAAAATTTACATGATTTACTATAGGCTCAGACTTGCATCTGGAGAAGAAAATAGGTCTGGGTTACTGGTTTGTGCCCATGATCAGGACAGATTATCTGGTAATGTGAGGGAACAGCATTGTCTTCTTACTCACTGCTGTTAATCAAATAGCCTTACTCCAAAATTAAACCGGCTATAGACATCGACTGCACTGTAAGTAATCAGGTTTTGCATTCAAAAACAACACATTTTAGCTTGTAGGTTAAATGTTATTGTGTTTGAGGTTAATGTGCAGTAAATTGTCTTTAATATAAATGATAGCGTTACTATTCTTGTCAGGGATTTGACATACGTGCCTCAAAGTCTGCTGCAAAATGTTGCAGCTAGCTGCACACTTATCAGTCTTGGGTGCACAACTACTCAATTTCCCATTGTCACTGTCAGACTATGCTAGTAGTATGAAGTACAGAGTACACACTGTACTGCATGGAAGTGTACAGGATTATCCAAACTGAGACACAGTGCAAGTCAAAGAAAGAGAGGTGCAGTAAATGAAAGGAGCTGACTGTGAGACAGCAAGCTACTGCACAAGTGTGCTGAAGAGTTGAGTTGAAGAAAAGTCTTTTTTTATACACCGCAATAACATGATTGTCTAAACAAGTCACAAAGAGGAGACGGTATTGCTAAGCAAAGGCAAACAATTTGCATTCCCATAAATACAGGAGAGATGGTGTATTTCTCCCTCTGGCACAGCAGTCTTATTAACATCATGTAGTGTCTGTTGCAAGCTTATTATCAAATCTACTGTGTGTATGTTTGAAATCTGAGAGGAAGGTTTGACCTTATTTACTGGATTTTAATATCAGTTAGAGTTAAAACTCCTGTTCTGAGCCCAGCATAACAATTAAGCGTGTGCTGAGGGCACATTGTTCAACTATTAATAGCAATTAATCCACCTTATTAACCCTCCATCTGCAGCCAGTCAATGTGGACATCCTATTAAAAAAGGATCCTGATCAATGATGGAGAAAGGACTGATGTGCACAATCAACATTCATTGTTTTGATTTTAAGGTTTAGAGTCTAGTACAGTTGTTGCTCCATACAGCTCAGTAGATATAATTCCAAAGTCATTATTTCATGCTGAATTGCTATTCAACTTTGTGCAGCATCACTAATCAAATGCAGAAATAGCTGGTGATAAGAAAAGAGAAGAAATGAATGTTGTCTTTATTTAAAAATATCCCATTGTGCAGACCTGGCTCTCTGTGTTATGACTTTAATTACTTTTTAATACTCGTGCGTTGGGTTAATTTTGTTTTCTTAGCACAACATGTTGTCATTTGGGGAAGCTTATGGAGAATTAAAAGTATTTGAAGATGGGGAGGGGGTGTTTCTGCAGAGCAGCTACCAACTTACAATTAGTGCAGCAATTTATTTCACAGTATCTTAGAGCAATTATCTTAGACTAGTGTCATCAATGTTTTGCTGTATGGTACCAATTAATCTAGAACATTATGACAACTAACAAATTAAACAAATAATATCATTTGTCTTGTAAGTTCTATGGTCTGGATAATATTTCGGATGGAAAGTGAACAGTCTGTTCTCATGGTGGACGTGCTGGGTGCGGCTGAAATGGGCAGATGTGACTCCTGCTCATGGTGAGTAAGAGTTGCCCAAGAATGGTCACCATTAATAAATTTTTGTATCCTGTATTCATGCAGACGCTGCGTGAAAAGTATGGCTTCTCTGTCATCTCTCGTTAACATCTGCTTACATTTTATTCAGACATCTTTCCTTTCCCATTCCCATGCAGACACATGCATGTACACAAATGCAGAAAACTTAAATGTACATCCCTTGTTTCCAGTAATAAGTAAATTTGCATGTCATAAGTTATTTAGTCACGTTTTCAAACAAGCAATCACTTACTGTTTAAGATCTTACCAGATTTTAATATTTGCTTGTGATAAAATGAAAAACAAAGAAAAGCCTTGACACTTCTCCAGTGTTTCCATCTGCCTCTGACTCTTTGGCACATAAGCTGTGCACTAGTGGAACGTATCCAACCCTGTGATTGTGTCTTTCAGGTCAGCTAGTCTGATGGTAGAAATGACGTCCTTTACAATGTGGAACTAATCACATTATTTTGTGCCAGGGTGATAATAAACGGTAATAAGTGTTAACACCTGCAAGCCACGTATAACTCCGCAACGCTGGTAGTGAAGAAGTAGAAGCAGAAGTGCCACAGCTTCAAAAACACAGCAACTAGCTTAAAGTTTGGCTAAAGCTAGCTGGTCAACAAAATGGGCTAGCGTGTTGGTGGGTGTAGGATGTATAGGAGATGCTGCTAAGTCATTACAGTCAGAGTCCTATTGAATATGGCCAAGATAAATCCAAAGGGTGTGTGTTTATTGTGTTGATGCAAAAATGATCTTTTAAAAGCAATAATCTGAAAATAAGACAAGTTATGTGAAAGTTACAATTGGCCACCAATGCACAACTACAAAATCAGGGAAATATTTCATTTTTTGGTTTTTAATATTTAGCTGGAAAGGTTATTAATGGTGTTTTTTTCCTAATCCAATGATAGGATAGGAAGATTACACATATTGGTTTCTTCATTCCTCATCTTTGTCTGGCAGAGGGAGGCTAGATTCAGTCAGCTGAGCTCCTCAAGAGAACTGCAAATCTCTTCCCATTCAGACAAGCCGCCATCCTGCCCTCACTTTGATGTAGAGGCTAGGGGAGAAAGTATAGCCAAATACTAACGCTACAGACTCAGAGGGACAAGCCAGAAAAAGATGAAAGATCGTGAAAGGATCCAAAGTGGAACAAAGGACGCGGTGAACAACGTTACGACACACTCATCCTCTTTTATAGAAACAATCTGTTATTGTTCATCTAGAAAGCGTAGAACAAACAATCCCAGGAAACATTAACTTGGCTTCCAAACAAAGTCTTCAGGCCAATCAGATAGTGGAGATATTTCAATGACTGTTGCCTCAGCTCTTATTTCTTCATTATCTTGTCTGGAAGCAAAAGTGACATATCTTATCTGCGCTGACTGAGGAAGAGGCTGACATTTTGCTGATTTATGATTTTATTACTCTTTTTACACATTTATTATCATTTTTGGTTTAGGCAGAGAAAACAAAACACTTTTCTTTCTCTACAGATTCAGTTAAATATCTATACAAAAGCACAAATTTGAAGGTAATTCAAGTATTAAGTTGTGAAAGCTGTTTTATTAAAAAAACAAAATGCTGTTGGTTTTGTTAAAAAGTACGTTACATATTGAGCTTAAGCTTTTTACTTGATAAAAAAAACACTGATTTTTTTTTTCTTTTTAATTGCAGCCAGTAGTTATGTTTTCTGATTACTGTCTTATCACAAAAAGCAATATAATTAAAAACTCTTTATTTATTCTTTGCAGTACTGTCACTTAATAAACTGGAATCAGGTTTCACATTAGTGCAGATGCTTTTTTATGAAATTTTTAGGCAGTAGCCGCAACTTAGCAGATTCCTGCAGTCTTTAAAATATATCTATATCTATATATATATATATATATATATATATATATATATATATATATTTATTAATGATGGTGAACAAAACAAATGGAAAAACAATCCTAAGTTTGCCCTTCCTGTTTTGTTCTTTTATCTATCCCTAAGCACAAACATTGGAATCTTTTATTAAGAAGAAAACAGCGTTTTAACAAAATACTTTTTCTCCTATGTAGCTACTTTATGTGTTGTTTAATGTGTTACAATTGTAGAAGCTGGAAAGGCATATGGTCACGTATGCCCACGCGCAGACACAAACACTGGTGCACACACCCATACTTACACATATTCACTCACAGTCTGGCATTGGTGCTGGTGCCAGTGTATTGTTTAACTTGTTTAGTTTTTAGATAGGAATCCTCCCTCATTTTGGCTGTAAATGAACTGCATCAAAACAAAGAGCAATGAAAGAAAAAAAAAAAAGCAGGTCCAGAAACATGCTTGGCCGTCACGTAGATGAGAGTTGACATGGAGACATTTCGCTAATTACTCTGACATTAGGTCAGTAAAATGAAATCTAATGGAGCCCGTTATGATGAGCTTCCTGGTGAGCTGGCCATTCAGATGCTACAAAAAGCCCTAGAAAGTTTTTCTACGCATAGTTTCTCACCAACCATAGCTCAAAAAGTGCAGGGCTGTTTCTTCAAATCCCTGAACTGGGAACATGAAGGCTAAGCAAAAGCCCAAGCCAGCAAATTCCCAAGTAACTTTCATGGAAGTGACTCTGCGCAAGGCAATTAACACCCGGCTAGTCAAGTAGAAATGCTCAGAGAGCAACAGTGGGGAAACCTTGGCTCCCAGAGGTGTAAATGCGAGTAAATGAATGTGGGTGAAGCAGGGCATTTCTGAAAAGGAACGCAGCATGCTTGGTCAGTCTAGCCTGAGTAAATAAAGGTAAATAAATAAAAAAGTCTGATTTTTAGAGCCTAGCCACAGCAGAGGAAGCACTGTCATGCTGGTTTGAAAAAGATCCCCGAACACTGTCTAAAGAGCACAGCGGGGAACGCTGCCTTGGCCCACATCCTGTGCAAATTCACCCCATTTTGGTTTATTCAAAACACAATATTCTCATTACGCTCAGCTGGCTCGCTGCACTGTCATTTCATCTGGTTTTCCGCACACCAGCACATTAGCCCCTTTGGTCTAGTAATGTTCAGAACATAACCCATAAAGAACTATTGTAATATGTCTCTGCCTCATTATTGCCAGGTCAGTGTATGGAGCAATCCAGGAGAATAGGGTGCCTCGCATGGCTTGTTAATTCAACACCTCTCTCATTTAGAGCAACATTTGCACAGCTGGCCTTTTGAAGGGAGTTTAAACTATATACTCCCACATATATATGTAGTGACATTGCACATACACAGGCATACAAATCTTAGGCTGCTCTGACATCACTCCACACCACTGGCTCCTGCCCAACCTTCGGACCCCACCTTGGGAAATCACCCTGTGCCTGTCCAGCCACTAGGGCGTGAAATACACACCCCTTGAAAGCAACTGAAGTGGGTGGAGGGAATGAACGGTCGGGGTGGTGAGGGGCCAAAAGGTGGCGAGTAGCAAGCATGAGTGTGTGAGGTTTGGAGATGGAAAATGAGGGGGAAGAAAATGCAGAGGGGAATGTGTGTTAGACTGATCTGGAGGGAGCAGAGGGGGTGTTGATTAGAGGGCTTGAGTGGTGAGAGATGGAATTGAAGAAGGATTAAATGGACACTGAGTTTCAGGAGGAGGAAGAGGGAAAGGTGGGGGCCACTTTGAAAGGAGGTCCGGAGGTACGCTCTTGGCCTTGAGACTGGGGCTCCTTCACGCTTCACATCTCTGCAAGCCACTTGGGCCTGTGCTCAAGAGGAGAGTCAGCGCAACCTTTGTTACAGTTGAGGAGTGGGGAGTGACAAGGCATACCAGCATGTCTGACATGTCAGAGCAGTTGGCTGGGAGACCCAGAATCTGGTCGAATCTGATGCCGCCCATCTGTAGCCTCAGTACAGGACCGGACTGTTTTAATTGACAAAAGCCGCCCGAGGGAGGATATGAGATCGTGCTTGAAGGAGAAAACAAAAAATGTGGTTGGTAAATCGGGAACTTATTAAATGGGCATCGAGTTTTTTCAGCAGGTAAATAAGACCGCCACATACGATGCACAACCCTAATCATAGCTAAAGGATGAGAGGAAGTTAGTCGAAGAAAGTCTTTTTTTTTTTTTTACCTGAAAGACAAATAGAAATATGCATGATTAGATTTAAGCTTTGCTCAAGTCCCCAGTTGGATAAATTCATCCTTATTCGGTTCTCTCAAAGAGCTCCCTTTAATGTCACCCAGCAAAGGGAAGTGATGAAATGGAGCAATTATGTATCCATTTGTGCTATTCAGGTGAAACCAGGTGTAAAATTTCCAATCTGTGCACCTGCTGTATCTTCAATTCATTGTGCTTCTCCAACAGTGTTGCCCGTTAGATGGTAATATCCAAAATATGGACAAAATATTACACGCAATAAATCTATTTACCATTATCATATTGCTTCCAGAGAAAAGGATTGCTCTTCCTGTGCAAGCTTACGGACAAAATTGCAATAGCTAAGCGATCGCAGCCGATGAAACCAACACATCTTATAGACTTGAACTAAATTGTTAAGTTGTGCTGTAATAAGAAGAAAAACACATTGCAATTAAACAAAATTGTCCCTCATCAAGAAGAAACACACTTAATTTGATATCCAGACATTTAGGAATATGAGAAAGCAAACAGTGAAGCATTCTCATCTTGAAAGGGGATGAGTACAAAACAGATAGCTGAGTTATCTCCCGTCGGAGTGGAGATTAATTTTAATTTTCCAAACAGTTTGTGCAGATAAATATTCATGAACCACCTTGAAAAGTGATGGGCGACTATAAGGCGGTCAGCAGAGAAACCAACAAACCTCCCCTCCATTCTCTGCAGCTGTGCCGGGGGAGGGAAGTGGGGTTAGTTCATGATGAAAGACTCTCACTATCCACGACCTTTCCAGTCTAAAACAAAGATTTGCACAATTAACTACTTTTAAATGTCATCCAACTGCCAAATCTGCATATCAACACCAGGGCTTGCATAGAAATGAGGATGTTTGTAGAGGAAATCATTTTTCTCCACTGTCCCATCCCAATGCCACCAAATGAGTTCTTTCTCGTTTTAGCCAGCAAGGAAATGTAAATGTCAACATATCTTGTGTGGAGATCCTTCTGTTACTAATTAACCTTTGCCGTTTAGAAGCTAGACTGAGCTCTGCCTAAACACTGCAATTAACTCAAGCTTCAAAAGACAGGGAGACAACATCTACATGGAGCCTGCAAAGGAGGAAATCACACCGACTTCATTATCCATGCCGACACACATACTTTGCACCCCTCACGTATTTTGGGGTTCTCGTAGGTTGATATTTCCCCCAGGCAGCAGGAATGAGTCTATTGGGAGGATGTCAAAATTTAGTGGATTAACAAATCTAATTTCTTTTTATCTTCATAAGCTTGGACAGGAAAGCTAGTTTCGTTATAGCCCCTGGTGAGAGGAAAACCATAATGTGGAAATCTGTAATCGTAAATCTCCGTATTTAAAGCTGAGGACTGCTGACGTCTGTCATGTTCAAGTTCAACTTCCAGATGCAGGGACTGGGAAGAAAATTTGTCCTGTGGCAAACTGAAGACTTTGGTGATCTAAACAAGTGAACGAGCCAGTGTAATTTAAAAGCTGTCTTCCGTGTGGGTCTCCTTTGGGCTTGAGCTTCACAGGCTCCTCTGGAGTCATGAATGCCAACATTTAGCTCGTTCTTCAGCTCAAGGGCAGTGTCAGTTACAAAGTCAACCCATTAACATCTTCACTCTTTAACGCCATGCTCTTTCTTCTTAACAGAAGAACCAACACGAGTCAATAGGCAGGTAGGTAAGCAAGTGAAATACCTCTGTTTTCCCCTGGGAGGAGACTAAAAACGCTATATAGTGGGCAGGAATTTGTTTCTCTGATGTGATGTTAAAAAACCGAAGGAGTTACCCCAGGACTGATGCACACAAATGACTGACATAATTTCCAGGAGAAAGGAAGTATCTGGGCTTTAAGAGGGTAAGGGTGAAGCTGAGTAAATGCTGGGGAGGTGCCAGAATAAAGCTGATACCATGTAGAGTGAAAAGGATGAAGGAGAGCTTTAGCAGACTAGACCCTCCACAGTTGGACAGTCTGTAAGGGGAGAAAGTGAGTAAAAGGAAACCCTTTAACGACAAGGAAGGTATCTCTGGCAAACATGATCAGCCGAGCTTTTGTTGCAGACAAGATATGGCTAGTTCAAGAAAGCTGAGAAGATAAACCTTTGTGTGACATGAAGTGATATTAACAGCAAAGTGACAGGTCTTAAATTATATCAAATGACTAAAAATAAAAAACGTCAGCCCTCATTGCTGGGGGCACCACGGGCAAGATCAGAAAGTTAATACATCTATTATTCAACCACAACTATCAAGGTTTCTTCCTGAAGAAATACTAACAGGTTCTGGCATACTTAGCTCCTGCAGCACAGCAATACCTAAGGAAGGTGCACTGCTGAAACACAGCCTTCATCATTACTAGATGCACTGCATCAATCCTTGTGAGGAAGTTCAAACAAGCTTTGGCCCTTTTCACTTGAGGACATCCGTCAATGTCAGCCATGATTAGGTCTTGAAAAAATACAAATTTCTTGGGAAGACTAGACTAACGTCCTTGCAGGTCCGACATGACAAATGTCCTGTATGGTCAGCGTCAATTCTTATCAGCACCTCATTAAAAATGTAATGATCACATGAATATTTACCAAGTTTAATTATGGCTCCATATAGCTATTCTGTCATGCCCTGCACCCCCTTTTCCTTTCCAGGAGGGCAGTCTCTCATCTAAGTTCCAGCTGAATGCGTCCTTCCACCTTGATGAATATTGCAAAAGTCCAAGGAGAGCTAGCCGCTGATGGAATCCACCTCAATCAGCAAGAGAATCAATGGCATACATTCACATTTGCAAAGGCTCTAATTGGCAGCAGTAAAATTCAGCAATTTACCCATGAGAGAAATGGGAGTGGAGTGCAAGGAGATCAGCTCATTTGTAACAGAATTTATTTTTTATTTTTTAAACAACTTGTCCTTCTAAAAACAGGAGGCTTGCAACAGATGAGAAGCCCAAGCAAAACTATTAATGTCTCTGCTTGTCTGGACTAGTTATTGAAGTAGGGATGCAACACTGGAGCTTTTTCATTAAGGTTTTAGCCAGAACTGGCAGTATTTGGTTTATTTCTCTTTACCTGTGTTCTGCTCAAATATAGTCTCAACTAATATAATGTAAAGATCTGATATCACAACTGTTATTCCTTCTGACAAATAGTATTCAGTAACTGGCCTTTTGAAAAGTTGATAGAACCGATGAGCAGTTTAAAACAAAAATTAACAATTTATGAAGTTAGTACTAATTGTTAGACCCTTAATTCTCAATATTTCAAAATTATATTTTCAACTATACAATAAGAAATGTGTTGTATGTATTCTTTATGTACACTACTGTGCAAAAGTCTTGAGCTGCTCCTCATTTTGTAAATGTTGCTAGGAAAATGGTAAATAGACGGAGCAATTCATTGAAACAATGGAAATGCAGTAAAAAGGCAAAACACAGAGTTTGTACATTTCTAATGTGCTTAAACATTTTCCACCATTCTTCAACACAGTCTCACCTCTCCTGGGCAAACGTTTAAGTAATTTTTTAAAGTAGTGTTTAGGAATAGTTCTCCAGATTTCTCGTAGGACATTCAAAGTTCTTTGGATGTTGGCTGTCAAGATGATCCCACACTGCTTTAAAAATGTTGAGGTCAAGACTCTAAGGAGGCCAATCTATGACTGATAGTGTTTCATTGTGTATTTTTCTGTCCAGGTATGCTTTTACTGCACTGGCACTGTGTTCGGGATCACTGGAAAGCATCTGTCTCTCAGATGCTTTTGCCACTGACTTTCAGTCCTTTTCCTGTGCGATTTCCTCAGCCTTTTCTCCTAGGTTCTCTTCGTTAAGACTGACTTCTTGACAGCCCATACTTCCATTGAGATCATTTCTGATGAGACTTTGGTGAACAGTAGATGCCTCAACTGAATGCAACTCTCACGTCCTGTGTTAGATCTTTGTTGGATTCCCCACCCCCGCATTTCTTCAGGCACTTTCAGATACTGTTCATACATTGGAGATAGCTTGTTAAACATCCCACTTCTTTTGTCCACCACCTGCAACGCACTATACATCATGTCAAGATATGGCATAAGTTTGGATAATAGCTCGTTGGGAATCACCTTGTTGGTGCAGAACTGTTGCCATATTTTGCAAATTCCACTAAAGAAAGTAACAAAGTACACCAAAATGCAAAAAACAGTCGGTTCTTTAAGTTTTCTGCAGACAGAATTGGCTGATCCCTTGACTTATTCTATGCTTGAATGATTGATAGGTCAGTGTTAAGTGACTAAGCAAATAAAGTAACCATGCTCTAAAAGACTGGACTGAAAAAGCAGCCAACAACAATCTTGAAAAATCTTCAGAAAGGCTCAAGGCCACTTCAAACAAAAAAAACAAAAAAATCAAAAGACTTTTGCACAGTACAGTCTTCTCAACATAACAAAAACAAAAGGTAAACAAAACCTGATAAAACAGCTCCCTATGTGTTTATTCAGATTATGAAAAGTCATTTAGCTGATAATCAAGTGAACAGAGCCTCAAGTTGATACAAATTGTGTTGACAACACAAATAATCCATCTGGGAAGAACCAGCCTTTGTATCCTTTTTGATGCCATCTCCGGTGTTTAATCACTGAACACGAAACACACTGAACAGTAAAACAGGCCTTTATAAGAGGGGGACATATTGAGTGACATCTTCTTAGCTCTTTGAGTCCTTTGCTGTCCTGCTGGGCAGCAAGCTGATGCATCCTCACTTTGTCTCAGATGTAAAAATTCTGTCCAAAGTGCCGAACTTGAAAGTCTATCCCAGTGGAAATGCAGGTTTATTATTTGTTCGGGTGCTCAGTAGAAAAGAGATGATCGAAGCACAGTTTAGGGTTGAAAACATCTTTATTTCTAAAAATACAGAGGCTTTGGTATGTCATACTCATACATTCCAAGGCCTTAGGTTCCAAAGAAAAACATGCTGGTATCCCTATTTGCATTTTACCTCAGAATGCAGTTTGTGTTAAATTTCACCATTCTAGCATTATAAATAGTATGCCCTTTTTGTTGATATGCAACTCATATAATAAAGGGTCTGGAAATCCTGATGGAAAAAATGTTTAAGTGCTCAACAGATGTTGTAAAATGAGCGGAAAAGTGTTCCACTGGCGTTCTGAATATTCCTCTCCTGACCTGACTCAATTCCAGACATACAGAAAGAAATGAGGGGGGGAAAAAAAGCTTGAAGTAGTAGTGTTTTATTCATCTTTATGTAAATCCAGTCATTTACGGTTGCCTTAACAAATCAGGAATCAAGTGTGTCAACATCTAGCAGAGAAGGAAGTGCATATGGGGATTACAAAAGAACAGAAATAGAACAAAAGCAGATCGAGGGAGAAACCCTCCGTCGGTTAAAGTCTACAAATCCTGACACGAATAAAATGAACATGTTTTTAAATTGTCTGAATTCGCTATGTGCTGTTGAAAGTTTACAGTAATACTCTAAATTCTATACTCAGTAAGCTATTGTTCATATCAGAGTGACTTGGAGGCTGAGCCCCGAGCTGCTTCACACCATAGAAAAATATTTGCATTTTTAAATGTACATTGCTGAATTTCTAAAGAATGGATGAAAACGATGATTCTCACCTTGCAACTTCTTCTCACTCTGGTGTTAGGCCCAAGCCAGTTTTTTCTTTTCTTTGCATCCTACACAACTAAGAAAGAGAAACTGCTCGTTGCTACATAGCAAATGTTACAAGTATATGCTCAAAACCAATATTCCAATAAGTAAACCCCACACAGTATTTATTTATATATATATGTATATATATATATGTATATATGAAATCACATACACTTCAAAAAAAAGTTGAGATGCTAAGTGAAACATTTAAAATAGAACTAAGACATTGTATCAAATGTTGAAATTGAGAAATTATGCTGTATATTGAAAAATATATTACGACTTTGAATTTCATGCCAAATTGGCAGACCTGGCTTGCAGACAGATCAGTCAGCAGACACGCTCTGACTACGAAGCCATGCTGTTGCAATATATGCAGAAAATGGTTTGTCATTGTTTTGCTGAAATAAGCAAACCATTCACTGAAAAGTCCTTGTTGGGATGGCACATGTTGCTGGAAAAACTTGCATATATTCAGCATTTAAAGTGACTTCAGAGGGGTGTAACCACCATACCATGTGCACTAATGCATCCTTATACAATCGGAGGATTTTGGCTATTAAACTATGCACTAATGAGCCAAAAGTGTGGGCTACATTCTGTTTCCCAAATCTCAACTTTTCCCTCCCCCTACTGATACCCAATTCAAAATGAGCATTTCTCAGTTACAACATTTAATGTGTTGACTTGTCTTTTTTTTTTCCAATAAAATCTAATATAATTTCTACAATTGGATGGCATTTGCAAACCACTTAAGGCTTAACACTTTCGCTTAATTATCATGATGACTGTGGTTAATATTCTTATAATATGGCCCATCATTTTTGGGTAAAGGCAACTACTATTTCAAGCACTGTTAAATTTCTCAACATAACGCTCCGTTTCGTGCACGGAAATAGAGCACACTTGATTCCAGGTAAAACGGATGCCAATTTCATCTTCACATTTCAAAATGCTCCATATCCTGCTGAGACAGTAAGGTCACGATCTCACTGCAAACATGCACATTTCAATGCTTTCTTCTTGCCATAAATTTTCCACAGTTCTGACTTCTTCTGGAGTGAATCGTCCTTTTGTATGATAACAATGTGCATACTGAATCACTGCAAAGAGCTCTGTCCTTGCCAAAAATCTCACCAAGTGTACTTGTACAAGTCTGCAGGCGCTTTTAATACTGTACTGAACATCCAAGAACGAAAAAAAAAGTTTCAAGTGGACAAAATAAACGTAACTAATTTCAAATAACCTTAAGTGAGGTCTGAGGTCCTGGCCGTTCAGTTGTTGTCTGCTCTGAGGCAGTAAGATGATGCCTCCTGGGGCGACAGAGGTGCAGTGTAGATCACCAGTTCTGGTTGGTGAATTAATTTTTCTGTTTTGAAGTTATTTCACTAAAATAATTCTGGTCCAGTGGTTTCTGAATGTTTGTCGTCTGAATCTTTTTATTCAAGACCAAAGCTTTAGCCTTGCAACTTTACCTCTAATCACCCCACCACGATACAGAGAAGTGAAACGGTATGAGGAGTGATACTCCTTACCTTTGCCTAGAGCAGATATCACTACATCGCCTGACTGAATTGTAAAATCTCATACTGAAGAGATTTGCTTCAAATAAAACTAATGGACTCAGACTTTGTGTCTGTGAGTGTGTAGCTACATGTTCACATGCATGTTTGAACAGTCAATGAGAAGCAAACATGACTGAGCTTCGCATTTTGTGTGCGTATACAAAAAAGGGCCTTTGTATAGCAAATGTGTTTTATGTGCTTATGTGTGCGTGTGTTTGTTGAGCGTGTCTGTGTGATCCAGCAGTAGCTACGAAGTGTTTGATGTGTTGGGACTCCAGCCCATTTGATAAGCTCTCTCCAGGGTTCTCTTGCAGTCCTGCATCACTGTGCTGAACACAATGTGAGGGTACTGGACCACCAGCCTCTCCACTGTCTCCTCGTTGACCTGCAAATACGAACACAAAGACATGCGCTGTTAACATATGATCGTGTTTTGTCTTAGCTTTAGACCTTCTAACACACTACTGTTGCTTCTATCAATCTTACATTTTTAAAGTTCCGGTTTAAGGAGCCAGCTTATGTTTGAGCACATCACCGAAATAATAAAGAGTTAAAGTCCAACGCAAAAATTTTAGTATTGGAATTCTGTCTATTCAGATGGTGGTGGGTTTATAGTTGTTTTACACCAAGGGTGGGGAACTCCAGGCCTCGAGGGCCAGTGTCCTGTAGATTTTAGATATAACTCTGGGTCAGCACACTTGAATCAAATGATTAGTTCATTACCAGGCCTCTGGGGAACTTAAAGACATGTTGAGGGATTATGTAGCCATTTAAATCAGCTGGACATGTCTAAAACCTGCAGGACACAGGCCCTTGAGCCCTGAAGTTCCCCCACCCGTGCTTTGCACAGTAGTAGGATGGATGCTACAGTTCTTGACATCATCCTTAGTTGTAGTATTACTGAAGTTTAGTCTGCTATGATGGCTGGAACAGAAAGACCTTAGAGAAATGCTTCTTTAGTCTCACTCAGTATGCAATATTATAAAACCTTGGATAAACAAAATGTAAATGTGCACTGTGTCATTTTTTTCCTTCTCCTTTTCAAAATGCTACCAAAGGCATTCACTAGCCCTTGGGATCTAAGTCCACCTTAATGATATGATCGTAGTTTTATTAATGAAAGAAAACAGGAGAAGTCGTAGATATGTAGACTAGCTTTTGTTTGCAGCACTAATGTCTTTCAATATTTCCATTCAATCACTTAATAATGTATTTTCAGTGGCAGTGATGGAGGATAAAAAAAAAAAAGTATAGTCCTCCTGTCTAAAAGTATATGCTTACAGGCTTCAGGAAAAACAAGTCACATCAAATGGATTCATTTTGAAGTTACTGAAGAAGTGACGTACAAACATTTCCTCAGACAGTATTTCTTTTCTAGCCTAAAAAAAAGAAAATATCCTGTGACTGGCAGCTCTCTGGTTGAAAATGCCGTGATGATGCCAGAGGTCAGAATGCTTCAAGCTGATAGGAGGCCAACAGTAATTTAAATAAGCATTTGTTACAACTGAAGTATGCAGAAGAGTATCTCTGAACACACAACACGGGGAACCTTAAAGCAGATGAGCTACAGCAGCAGAAGATTACACCGGGTGCCACTCCAGTCAGCTAAGAATGAGTAACTGAGGCTGCTATTCACATGGGCTCGCTAAAATTGACCAACAGAATAGAGAAATGTTGCCTGGTCTGATGAGTCTGCTATGATATTCAGATGGTAGAGTCAGAATTTGGCATAAACAACATGAAAGCATGGATCTATTCTGCCTTGTATCAGTGGTTCACGCTGGCAGCGGTGGCGTAATGTGTGGGTACAATTTGGGCCTCTTAGTACCAACTGAACACTGTTTGAAAAGCCTACCCGAGTAGGTTGTTGACAATGTCCATCATTCCTGACTACAGTGTACCCAGGATACAATTTTGGATGTGCAGCTATCAAATCTGCAGCAACCGTGTGATGCCTTCATGTCAATATTCCCCCAAATTTCTGATAAAGGTCCAACCTGATACTAGTGAGATATAAGCAAGTGTTTTCTTCTACAGATTCAGTGCAGCAGACTTTGTTCCGGTTGTTTTCAGTTAAAAGCAAGTGATTTGCGAGAGGATTATAGAATTTCCTCCATGGACAGGAGGATAAAGAGCAAAAAAAAAACTGTTGTAAAATGAATACATAGACAACTTTCTTTGGACAGAGAAAAAAGCCTTTAAGATTCCCGTAAAGGTTATTAGGACACAGCCAATTGCTGACTTGAACTTCTGGTTAAATACAACTCTTTTTTGGTAGCAATTCATTTTTTACAAGCACTTAATAAATGTATAATATAAATACATTTAAGCTATAAAATGATAAACAGTAATGATAAATTTTGACTATTGTCCAGGTTGGAGGTGCCATGATTTGTGCGATCACTTACCCCATTTCAGAATAGATTTCCAGGAGGTTGTTGGTTTATTCTTTAAAATAAAAGCTTACAAGGATATACATTTAACAGAAATATGGTTTTAGGTCCAATAAACTATTAAATTGATTAAATAAAAATATGGTTAATGACCTAATTAAGACTAGCAGAAACCCTGCTTGGCCTCTTAGTGCCTTGTACAAATTGAACTACTATGAACGATAGCTGATTCTGTAGGAGCATGCCGTGTGCGTGCTCATATGCACATACAGCTAGACTGTCGTTATGGGTGAAGCACCAGTGGACAGCTGAGATCACCAGGCTAATAAGGCCCTCATGTTCTCAGAGGACAAGAAAGACAAGGAGCTAATAGCTACTCTAGCACTTCTCTGCCAGTCAAACACTGTCGGGCCACTTAGAGCCAAGAGTGAGAAAGCCTGAGAATATGACAAAGAACAGAGGCACAGTAACCCTAGAGACCTTGAGGGGTTAACCGCAACCCACCCAGAACCAACCCCCCCTACCCACCCGTGAGCATGACACTTTCCAGGGGAAATCATGTATAAACACTTACACACATGTTGACGACACAGTCATCTGATGTTGCCAGTGACAAAACAAGTTTCACAGTTTCCCTGAGCTTAACGGCCAAACGCCCGTTGGTGTCTGTGTTTAGTATCACAAGAGTCTTGCATCCCCACAGTTCCCTGACTCTTGCTTGGGTTATGATCTCTTCTGGGTGTCATTATATCTGTCTAATTCATTATTGTTCTTCATTGAATACAAACTTCTTAAGCAGTGGAAATCAGCAATTTATAGTGACAAAACAATGGAAAGACAAATGCAAGACAGACAGAGTTAATTTATTTCTCTAAATCTGCTGAAAAGAATGAATGAGCCGGGAGACCACCAATGTCTCCTGGTTCACAGAAGGTGGATGGAAACTCTGCATAAAACAAGTAAATCCAATAAGACTAAAAGGCAACAACATCCTGTTAGTCTTCCCTTTGACTGCCAAAGTACAAACAAGCGAGCTGAAGTTAAGGTGCTTGATGCCAAAACCCAGAGTCTTTTAGGAAAGCAGTGTTACAAGACTAATGTAATAAAATCACAACAGGCACAGGGTCAAAAAAGGAATTCTTAATGTCATCTCTCTTTTTTTCTTAGTGGGAGGGGGAGACCTCATGTTAAATGCTCAAGATGCCTACTCTCAGCTCTCTCTTTTCACTCAGTGTTGAAGGGAAAGACAATAACAAACAGTAGAAGATGTTGTAATTTTAAATAACTCTCTGAGCTCCAATTCTGGAAAAACACTTTGAATCATCAGCAGGCAAACAAACGAGAAACGAGAAATGGAAATGAGAAAGTTCCAGCAACTCATTCACCGTTGTGATCAGGGATACTTTAGTAAAGCTGAGTCTTTAATAAAACAGTGTTTCAGGATATTGCTTTAAAGAATTCACATTATTATAAGATATTATATTCCAATTGCTACGCAAATCATCACATATCCTCAAGTACTGTGAAAGATAAAAGTGAACAAGTGAAGCGTTGCCGTGGAGTATACATCGAGCCATGAAAGGGGATAACAATCAAAGAGTTCCTGCAGATGTCTGAATATCTCAGTATTTTTCTACACGAGAATCGCTGGCTGGGCCATAAGTTACCCTCACAAGGCCTTTTATGGTATGTTTTTGGATGTGTTTCAGGCCACCTGTTTTTATGCACATTTTGAATGTGTCACAAAAAAATCAGGGTGGAAATCACCCTTTCCCTTCTCTCCTAGTTACACTTGCACACTTGTAGCTACTTAAGTTTCTGTGATGTATACAGTTGCTTCTTTGTATAATCCCAGACTGAATACACAATGTTTTGATTAGGGCTTGGTAGGGGTCATACCATCTGTTGCAGGACTCCCCATCCTCTTTGTACCTGGATATGGTCCTTCATGACTTTGCTTTGGTTGGCCTGAAATGCTTTAAATTACACGATCCAAGACTGTCCTCTTCATCTGCAGCGATTTAATAGCATCTAACGAAAACATATGGTTGGATGTGCCCACTTTGTCATACAGTCACAAAAGTAGTGACTGGAAAAACACATTATAGTGAATTTTGTTTTGCAGCTTTTGAAAGATTGATAAAAAAAAACAAAAAAAAAAACGCTTTGCCATTTGGATGGAAACTTGTTTAATCATGTCAGGTTCTCACACAAGCTCCTATAACTAGTAGGTACTTATGGTTTTGGGAGACTAGGCCGGTTCTAGCTATAGGCAGATGTGGGATCAGCCAACCCAAACTGACGAAAGCAATGAAAAATTAGTCATATTTTTTCAGCCAATAGAAAAGCACCCAAGAAAGCATGAGTAATGTGCAAACTGCCTAAGGCCCGCTTCCAAAGTCTCCCCTTGTACCGCCTCTTAACGTGATCAGAGGCACAAACACACAGAGGTCAGAAGAAGCAGACAGCTGTGTCTCTCGGAGGCTGCACAGGTGTCCAACTATGAACTCAGAGCAACAAGTGAACTACACCAACATGGTCCCACTGCTTGTGAGGCAATCACACACACTCCTGGTTAAAAGTGTTGTGAAGCTTTCTCCCCCTCCTTTGGTTTAGGCTATCACGTGTAATTTAAGGATAGATAATTGCTGACATGTTTTGGTCTGTGAAAACATTGCTCCTGTGAAATCCTTGGGAGACTAAACTATTTCCATCTTTTTTGACTGACTGTGCTGTCAGAGTAGCTGCTGCTGTGAGTATGAAAGTTCCTTTAGATGAATGTTATGTGCTTTATAATATTCTTGAGTATTTTTATCTAAGGACTACTTTGAGCCTCACAGTATAGAAATCAGCTCTAATTGAGCACGTTTAGTGGCAGACTGGCCATCGGAAGTACAGTACCTGGAATGCATCCTGGTGAGCTAAAGGTCATTTTGGCCTGCTGCAAATAAGCTGATGGACTTTTCAGAATCCACATCAAGCGTGACTCTGTCGCCCACTCTCAGAGCCTGAATCCTCTTGCTACAGTGTATCCATTATGCACGCACTGCAAAGACTTACCCAAATGCACACATGCAGCTTACCCTTCTCCCTTACTGTTTCTGCAAGGCATGCAACGTCTATCTGCTGCTCTAAACATAATGTTAGAGAACTCACAGGAAAGGTGGAGAAGATAGGGAGAGAGAACACTAGGCAGATCATCTGAGCATGTCTGAATTGCTGTACTTTTTGTTTAGTTTCAGCGCGTATGTGTCTTTTAGGAATTTTCATCATTTTGCTCAGTGTTTGAATATAAATATTTTCATTTGAAAGTTTGACCTCAGTCTATATCTTATTCAGTGATCATGAGCTGCAAACTACTTCTTTTGGTTGTCAGTGTCTAGCTCTGCATATCAGACTGTATTCTGATTGGTGCACCGATATAGCCGTAGCAGACATCGAAAGCTCAGGTTCAGACAGCTTTGTCTCGTCGCCCCAAAGTTTTGCTTTTGTAGTCTGGAAAACTTTCAGATACATATAGTGGACAAGTTTCACCTGTAGGGGTTTTGCATCTTTCTTGCAGTAATTAAGACAACCATAGTATTTAAAAATAAAATGTTGGTTTTTATAATACTTATAAAAATCTTTATTAACCATAAATAATACTTTTAATTCTTCTTAATTAATTCTTTTTCATTTTCTCCAACCCATCTCCCACACTCTTTTTTTAGTTTAACTGATCCAAAAATAGAAAAGCAAATAGCTTACTGATAGCGCTATTATTTGCCTTTTGCTAAGACATCCAATAGCATCGTTAAAGTGAATTCTTTTAGTCGTGTACAGAAAATGTGGTAACAATAGTACATAACACATGGGGTTTGCCTAAATGGCCTGAGATTGATTCAAATTCCTGGCCTGAATTATTTATTTCAATCCAACCTTGAGCTCTTTTATTTCTCAGAAGAGATCCTGAAATGTACATCCAATCTAGAGGGAGAGACATTATACATTAAAATTGATTTTAGTAAATATTAAACTTATTCCCCAACTATTTTCATCATGCATTACTGCATCTGCAATGGCACTATATATAGCAGGATTTATTATCACTATTTTGACAGACTCAAACTCAAAGTCAACACTCTTGGAGATGATTCTGTGTCTATTGTATGTAGAACAAACATACAGATCCCTGCTCTTCTTCAGCCTGTGAGAATCATCGCACAGCTGCTGCATATGACTTGAAACAAATAATATTAATCACTGTAGTGTGGTAATGATGATTATTATGTTTTTGTAGGGATCATGTACAAACCATTTAAAGCAGCGGCGTCCAGGGTGCCACTTGGCTTATGCTCACAATATATAAGCACTGCAGGCCTGGCAAGTAAGTATAAAGTAAGTATAATAATGAAGAAACAAACATAATGGTTTAACAGCTGTCTCCTTTTCCTGTTTTTAAATTTTATTCAGGCGTCATGTCTGGGATCCTTTTAACAAATTCTCCAGCTGGCGCCAAAAGACACAAGCATAGACTTTACTATAATTTTAACTGATATATCTTGCTTTAATGTAAGGTCATTCACTGTCTTTATTAAGTGGACACAGTGAAATGAGAGAGAAGTCGAGAGATGGAACAAAGGTTTAAAAGATCGACACACACCCTCCCACTCGCAGACAAACACCTGCAGTTTGCCTGCAAAGATGGCAGGGACAAAAAACAAGAGAAGAAAAGCTTAACCAAGGCCTCCAAACGCACAGAGAGAAGTTAAGTTTGTTATGACATATGGCTGAGCCTCATTAACAGATAAAATGACAACCCCCTGATTGCCTTCATAACATATTATGCTGTATTCTTGAAAAGAGAATGAAACATTCCCTAGCTCGTTAATCAGGGCTTAATTACAATTAAAACAGATCTAAAGAATAGACCTGTCACGCTGATGGGAGGCCATAACATTCATTAATGCTAATTTAGTGCAGCTCCACTTGCTCAGCAAACATGGCACACACAACACGGCTCCCAATCAAAATGCTGAATCATTTCCTAATTGCTGGTTGTGGCAATGCTAAATGTTTGAGCTTCAACAAGATTGCTTTGATGGAAATCATGAAAACACTCGCTATTGTCCTGACCTGGGTTCTTCTTCTTTTCCCCCCCCACTGTCACATACAATGGGGCATGAAATAACTGCAATTCAAATATTTTACTTTGTGATGAACGGCTGATGTTTCTTTTTCTTTTGGACATTAAAGACTATATACGTTTTATGTTGATATAACGCAACGATTCCTTGTCCTGGTTTTGAGATTTATTCTATTATTTTGCAGGGTGGAGCCTACGCTGTGGACCAAAAAAAATCCACTGACTTGGACGTTCATACATCATAGCATCCCTTGCAGTAGCCTGGCAGCGAGCCTTACTGTAAGATCTTTCTGCCTACAAACGACAGCCATCTGTAAAGAAACACTGTCGCAGCAAATACCCAGAGTTCACGGATACAGTCCTTCTCTTTTCAGCTTGAACAACGCTGCGTGCCCTTTGCACAGCTGTGAGTTATGTGAAATGAGATGTGATGACATCACCACACCTGCTTGGTATTTGCAGCTCAAAGCTGAAGTTTGACATGAAGGTCAGACCATATGCTGTAGGTAACTGGCAGGTACAGAGGGGAGTCCTCTGGTTACAATTGTGCCACTGACTTCTTCTAACCAGCCATTCAGCTGCTTCCTCTCCGACTGGGTAATATAGCGCTTAATGATATTTTGTTGCTTGGCAACATAAACTTAAAAATGCTATCAGACGATGGGGCCTGTAGTGACTGGAATGGTGCTTTAGATATATGGCTCCTTGAGGGATTCTCTTCTTTTTTTTAGCCCATGCAGGCCTGATCCACTGTACTGTACAACCCCGCCGTCGAACCTGCTGCCAAATCTGTAGGAGAGCCATATGATAGAGCAGATCGCTATTCACTGATGATTCTAATCTTTGAGAAGCATCTGGGAGAGCAGCCACAGCTATCTGGAGCAAAGCCTATACTTATGATATTTTCCCCCATTTTAACTTCAAAGATGCTGCCCTCTAGATCTAAGTGCGGTGTAATTCACCCTGATGGGAAATGCGCTGCTGTCAGGGTTTACAAGAGGGTGAGGGAGATGAGGGAAAAACAAAAAGATGTATGTCTGATATGTCGTTCGACAAAGAGCACCTTTTATGTGAACATGCTGCGCAGTAAATGAGATTACGTTGTAGGGTTGGATGTGCAAGCGCACACTGACAACCGCTCGTCTACTTTTACATGAGATGGCTGAATGTAAGCGACAGTAAGTTGTCAAGCTGACCTCTTGCTCTCTCTTGGAGTGCTCTTATGTGCTTTCTTCCTGCGAGCCCTCTCTTTTTTTAAGACTAATCCGCTGATGCAAAATGCACTCTATCACCACGTAAAATATGCATTTACCGCAAACACTGGGCCCTCTCTTGGTAAGCAGCACAGTAAAATCCATCGTAAAGATGACTAATGCCGCAGCCGTTCACATTCTCAGATGGAAAAAGAAGAATGGGGTTGTAAATCGATAATCAGATACACAAACATGAAGATGCACATCGTATTAGACCGTCATGGCGAGAACACACTCTTCGTGGTTCTAGCAATCAGGCGAGGGAAATGGAATAAACGGCGTAATCCACAGAGCGCTGTTTTGTTCGTAGCAACGTGACCCTGAGAAAGAAACAGAACACTGACGGTTGATATTGAACAATAATTTAAACGAATGTGCATTTTAGAGAAAAGATATGTTCCACGGTCCTTCTTATATTACAAAAATGTTTCTTCCCAAAAATGGCCCCACTATTTTATTCCTTTTTTGTTTTCAATAAATTCGGCACAGGTCTGCAGGGTTCTTTTCTTTGTCTCATCTCTTCCCATTTTCTTTGGCCATGTGGCAGCCATTGCTAGTTCCTGGCCCATAAAGAGAGACAAATAGCCCCCGTTCCCTGTCTGTTCCTATGTAGACAGTGTATCAGTCGACCAGTAAATACATTTGGGGTAAATGTTTAAAAAGCCTGTTTAAGCAGCAGAAGAATGCAGTGCATCAGGTCTTAGTAAAACACAGCTTAAATGAGTCTGGATTTAAACAGGTCAGATTTATAGCCTTCTTTAAACCGCTCAGAGGAAAAGCCCCCGTTGTAAAGTTTCCAAACGAGTAACTGGACAACTGAACAATAAGGAGATAAGGAGAGGAAAGAGGGAGTGGGGAATGTATGGGAAAAACAAGAAAGCAACAAACTAGGAGACGCAGGAGCAGAGAGAGAACAAAGAGATCCCCATAAACTTATTCTGAAGGATTCAATATTTCTAAATGATCTACTGATGCATTGGCTCAGAAGCTTAAAGGAACATACTTCTGACCAAAGAAGGTCTGAGTTTAAATATTTTGATTTTGTCTCAAAAAGCCAAGCAAGCCTTGCAGAAATCTGCAGCGCTTGGCTCTGAACGTGCGTTTAAAAACCAGGTCAGGCACTGTTTGCGACAACTAAGGTCTGGTCCTCCTCATCCCTGCACAATATCAGACAGCAGCAGAACTCAAAAGCAGGGTGTCAGTACAAACACTCGCACACGCACACACAAAGAAGAATGGGGGCTCAACTGAACAGGGTCAGAGAAAGAGGTTCTGGAGGCCAGATTCTTAAACCCCACACTCCATCACGCGTGACAAAGGTAACTAAAGGAATGTGTAAAAGGCTCAAGCCAATCCTTCTTTCCACACCGGCCATCTTATCGCTGCAGACTGGAGGAAAGCATACCGTAGCTCAAAAGGCTTTTTGCAATTTATTTGTCCATCATGGTTAAACCTATTAGGCCAAATATAATAAAGCTAATTAAAATCTAAGGTGTTTTGTTAATATAGGGTAGTGGCTCTAAAGGTGAAGGCAATCCATACACTCACAATGAATAAGTTTTCCTAACATAGTCCTCTAAAGTAAGATTTAGTTCTTTTTTTTTTTTTTGAGGCAAAGAGTTTGCACAAATTTTTTTAAGTTCTAGGAATTAATTAGATTTTACAGCGTAGCCAAAAGGTCCACAAAGTAATACTGTTAATTATAAAACTGTAATGCAATATTAATAAGTGTGTCTTAACAGATGGTTTTATTTATGCCAATAAAAAGAATACTTCCCTCACCACAGCGTACAGAGGCAAAATTACAGTGGATTTCTAAAACAATTAATATCTGACTAAAGTGCAGAATTTCAGCTTTAATTCAAAGACTTCAACAAATATTTTGCATTTGCTGTTTAACAATCAGCCATTTTTGAAAGCCTTCTTTCAAGGGGACAAAAGTACCTGGACAAGTGACTGATAACAGTTTGATAATGCCTGTTCGCTGTTCTGGTATTCCGTGACAAATTAAGGAGATAAAAAGATCTGGAGTTGCTTCCAAGTGTTGAACTTGGATTTGGTAGCTATTCACTGGAACTTTTAAAAACGAGGCCCAAGAAGATGTTGATGCAAGTGAAAGAGACCATCATTATGCTGAAAAACTAAAATAAACCTATCAGAGTATAATAAAAACTTTAGGAGCCGCCAAATCAACAATGGGGTACATTCTTAAAAAGAAGGAATGTGCTGGCGAGCTCAGCAAAACCAAAAGGCCTGAAAGACCACAGAAGATAACTAAAGCGTTTGATTGCAGAATCCTTTGTTTGCTTAACAAAAACCATCACAACACCAAGCCAAGTAAAAAAAACATAGATGCATTCACAAATATAACTGCACAGAGTTTACAACAAGGGGCAAAAACGCTGGTTACACTCAGTGATGTGACTTCTGTCAGGAGTATCCTGATGTGCAGAGGCTTATACTCTCTGCTCAGCTTCTGCTCAGGAAAATGACTAGACAGCACTTCTTATTCTTAAGGAGTCGGATCTCAACCCATTAGATCATTCTTTTCAAGTATTAAGGACAACAGTAATGGCACAGAGACCCATAAATAAGTAGAAACTAAAGGTGGCTACAGTAATGGCCTAGCAGATCATCAGGGAGAAAACAACATTTGTCCCTGGGTTCACTTCAGGGAACCATTCACTGCAAGGATTTTCATCTTTATTAAAAACAAGTATTACAAACAATCCTTCTATTTAAAATCACGCTAGCTTGTTTAATTAGTTTTGAGCTTCTGAAAATGGGGGACCGTTTTTAAAAGGGGCTGTAATTTCTAAGAAAGTTACCAAGTTAAACGCCTTGTTTAAAGCCCTTGAAATAAAGCCGAAACTCTGCACTTCAATCACATCTTGATTATTGAATTTGAAATCCACTGTTGTGGTGTAGAGATGCAAAATTCAAAAAATATGTCACTGTCCAAAAACATGATGATTTCTTTGGGATAAAGAAAGTTATTGTGACAAACCACATCACATGAGAGCAAACGTTCACAAGAATTTTGCATGAGAGCTGTAGATTAAAAACAGTTCAAATGGCATTATAGAGCATAAAAACATTGCTGGAAAAAATTCTCCCCAAAACAATAATAATACTTCTAGTATGGTGCTCTGAAAACAAAATGCTTTCATTACAGGAAATACAATAAAGCTTCCTGCTTACCTATTGGACAAACTAAGATTTCTTTTTGGTTTCTAAAATCGTAAACAAGCTAATTGGGTACTGGCAAACACACACGAAACACAAATTCCATAGCGGCTTACTGGAGGTCAAACACTCGCACAATTCCTTAAAGATAATCACAACAGAGCTACCTTGTTTAATTATTTTGCTTTGTATGACTCCCTTGTTATTCAGAATAAATAAATAAATAAATAACAAGGACAGCTTGACCCTGTCCTTTCGAAGAAAACCATTATACAAAATTCATAGCGACTCTTTAAAGACCACAAGCAGTAGATTACGTCTGTAAACTGGTCAAAGTCAAAAAGCAGTGGCCAGCACTCAGTGATCTCATTTGAAGGCTGAAGTGTGCACAACACCTACAGCTGGGTTATTATCCTGAATTACTGGCTAATTCCTAATAATGAAATAAAAGCAATACAACTGGAGTCAAGTTCTGTTAAACAAAAAGGACAAACAAACATGTTGTATTCAGATTTCAGCCTTTTATTTGATTCTCTGTCAGTAAAAGCATTTTTATGGTGTAAATCTGTATCTTTGTTCTCAGCTCTAATGTTAAGCAAGCTGTCACAAGAACTCTGCTCCAATAAAAAATATTTATTGGATGTTTTTTCACAGTCACTTGTAAATCTGACAGATGTAATCAGTCCCGCTAAAAAATTTTTTGACCACTCTTACTACAAGCCTCATTTACCCATTCACAAAAATGCTTTTGTCAATGCCCAAGTACTTTTCTGCTAATACAAACACACACAGACAGGCAGGACACGCAGCCCCTTCCTTGGCGACAGCCCCACCCCATTCCTCAAACTTGGCTGGATGTATATTAAATTTGAAAAGCCGGTGCATTCAGTGATGCTTGTTACATTGTCATTAGCATTAAATACCCAATCCATAACTAACACAGTCAGACACTGTGCCTGCAGGCTAAAATGTTCTTTGATAACCTACCGTCGCCGCCTCTGTGAGACAATGAGGAAAAAAGAATGTACTGTTAGTTACTGCCCAAACACCTATCACATTTGGCAACTCCGAGTACCCCGAGCAAACCGACTGTTGTCTACTGTCTGCCCATGACTCCATGAGATTATGTTGACCTCAGCTGTAGTCAGTAAACAGCACTGGATGATGGAGGAAGCGGAGGGCGAGGAGACAAAGAGGGAAGACAGACAAGGGGGCTACTTGAATGAACTAATTGAATGAACAAAAGATGTCCGCAGCATCCAAAATTCAAACAACCTTGGTTGTCCTTACGCAGAGGAGGAGGAAAAGGGAGACGAAATAAACAGACAAAAAGATGGGAATGGGGTAAAAAAAACAAATAAATAAAGTAAGGACAAGATAGTGAGAAGGCCAAGATGTGCATGGGGGCGTATGTGTGGCCAGGTGAGGTCAGGTTTACGTGTGTGCTTTGGCTAGATATTTGTTGAAGGGCAATTCTGAGATTCCCTTGAGCTACTCGGTGAACTCTGTCAGTGTCTCACTTTATTTCACCCTCTCTCCTTCACTGTCCCTTGCTCCTGCCCTTTAGAAACAAGATGAAGGGATGATCAGGAGGCGGCTTCAGTTAAGACCGCCAATCAATACAGCTCTTCTGCGTGGGATGAGACTCCAAGATTACACTGAAAATCACAAATGGCAAATGACTCTTTCAAACTACTTTCTCCACTTTGAACATTCAAGCCTGACCAAAGCCTTCAAAATAGGAACCAGAGAAGCTCCCTATCTTGCACTTGATAGTGTGCACGCAGTGGCTTTCTCCTAATTCCCTTTCGCATTAGAAACCTTTAAACTAAGGATCCCCGCTGTTCACAATAACAACACTCATCAAAGAAAGTTTTACTGAACTCCCAAACTCTCATTTCCTAAACGAGAGTTAAAATGCCTCCTAACTCTTCACCATACTTCATCTTTGTTTTCTTCAGTCCAAACCTCCAGGCCCTGAACAATTAGGCCCTTGTTTATGTCTGCAAATTGCTGTGCCGTGCCTATCAGTGTATAGTCCCTGGCAGCTGGATGCACCGGTGGAACGACCATATTGATTGGGATGTCTGTTCTTTTAACAAGGTCTGTCTGGTTGCTCTATCTAGGGGTACAGCAGTGTTCATACGTGTTCCCCAAACACCGCTCCACCTCAGTTCAGGTAATGGAAGCACACTTCAAAACTGCTTACACAAAACACTTTTTGGTGGGGCAATTTGTAAAGGGAATACCCAGTACACGCTCGATTGTTCCATATTATCTAATTTTCTTATTATTTTCTCTTGGTTTCTGTCATTTGTGAAATTTTTTGTTTAGCCTTTTAACCACAAGGCCAACCCTCATTTTACTTTCTCTTCTCCTCCCCCTCTTCTCATTATTACTATGATAACTCTAACTTTCTTCACCAGCTGTCCCTGAAGAGGCCAGTAGCAGTCAGTGTCATTATTTTCCATAGTCCAGCTTCATGCTGACTGCATGAGTTTGCTTCTCTCTCTGTTTCACAGCCTTGACTGCCCATTTGTTTTCACTCTAATGAAGTAGTGGAAACGTAGCTGGGGAAGAAAGAAGGGGAAGAACTAGTGAAAAAGGAGAAGGGGGACTAGATGGGGTTAAAAGAGAGGAGGAAAGAGACAAAGCACATGAGAAGTTTAGGGAGTTGACAGAGGAAGAAAGAAAATGAGAAAAAAAAAGGGTACATTTGAGCAAGCTGTGAAAATGTTTCTAAAGAAAATATTCCACCAAGTCTGAATAAGATCAAAAATCCCCAAAAGTGAGATATACAGAAAGAAAGAAGACACAAAATTTAACTCGCAGGCCAGGAGGGCCCATTACAGAAAAAAGCAACTTAACGGAGATATGAATACAGTGTTGAGATAAGAGCACACTGAACATTACTAGGCCCTGTACAGATCAGTAAAAATCTTTGTTCTTTCTTTTTCCCATGTGATTGGAAACTTCCTTGTGGTTGTCCAAAAAAAAAGAAAAAAGTTAGCACTCACCTTCCACTTTAATTGGCCAATCACATACCAGCAGGTCAACCTAGTTCAAAACTAGCACCAGAATAGGAAAGAAAGGTGACTTGAGTGACTTTGAATAAGTCGTGGCTTTTGGAGCCAGATGGGTTGGCCTGAGAATTTTGGAAACTGCTGATCTACAGGGATTTTCCCACACAACCATCTCCAAAGTTTACAGAGAATGGTCTGAAAGAGAAAAACTATCCAGCGAGTGGCTGCTCTCTGGGCGAAAATATTTTATTGATGCCAGAGGTCAGAACAAAAACACAACAGGAACTCAAATAACAACTTGCTACAACCAAGGTGTGCAAAAGAGCATCTCTAAACACACAACGTGTGGAAACTTGACGCAGCTGGGCTACAGCAGCAGAAGACCACACGGTTGTCACTCCTGTCAGCTAAGGACAGGAAACTGAGGCTAGAGTATACACGGGCTTACCAATTGAAAAACAGTTGCCAGATCTGATTTCTGCTGTAACATTCGGATGGTAGGTTGGCAATTTACAACAATATTAAAACAATGATTAATCCTGCCTCGTATCAAAAGTTTGGCAGGTGGTGATGGTGTAATGATGTGATGGATTTGCACACTTTGGGTTCCTTAGCCACAGATGAGAATCGTTTAACCGCCACAGCCTACCAGAGTATTGATGCAGATCATATCCATCCCTTTATGACCATATCATACCCATTCTCTGATTCTGGCTGCTTCCAGGAGGATAATGTGACATGTCACAAAGCTGAAATAATCTCAAACTGGTTTCTTTGAAAGGGACACTTCAATCATGGAAGGGCAACTGACAAATCTGCATCAACTGTGTGATCCTGTCATATCAATATAGACCAAAATCTCTAAGGATACTTTCCACCAACTTGTTGAATCCATGAAAAATAAAGGCAGTTTCGATGGCAAAAAAGGCACCAACCTGATACTAGCAATTTGTACTTAATGAAGCATGAGTGTAGTTATGTGGATTTGTGTTAGTTTAGCATATTATTGTGTGCTTGTGTCTCTGCCTAGGGCGGGAGAATGCTTTTGTCATATTCCTATAATTTTAGTTAAAAAAAGACCTCTGAAGATAGTGTTCTAGTTACAATCATCGCGTGGATTAAAACATAATGTTGCTTTGTGTTTTTGGAATGCAGAAAGATGATTCCTTCCCACACAGAAGATCTAACACTTAACAGTAGACTTACTGAGGAGCTGCTCTTTTCTGAGACACACAGATTGACACATGCAACAAAAAGGATTCATTTTTCAGAAGATTAAGGCACTTTTTCCCTGAGTCTGATTACTTTGAAAGACTGGCACAGTCATAGCAGAAAGAGGGGGAAAAAAATGAATTGATTTGATTATTTTGAGGCAAGTCTGGATCAATCGCATTCTTTCCCCTCGTCAGAACGGGGTCATTTTGCCCTGAGGGCAGAGGGGTGTAATCATTTGAGGCAGGCGAAGCACGCCATTTTCCCGAGCCTAGGGGTTCTGATTTCAATGCTCCATTATGAGCTGTGTTAACAGCAAATAACATGAATTCCTCTCAGAGAACACACACTGTTACACGCAGACACGTTGCATTCGAGGGTGTATAAACACACTGTGACACAAAGGAAATCCTTCAGACAGAGCCCTTCTGAAGAAGGACAGAAGGGGTAAAAAGTCAGTGGGACAAAATGTATATGGTTTAGCCACTGAAGGTAGAAACTAGATAAGAAATCAAATAGATTTTACTCACATCTGTGCCTGTGCTAAGTCTGTGTTTGAACAGATTTAAAAAAAAAAAAAAAAAACAAAGAAGAAAAAATCCCTCGTATCACCCTAAATAGCAGTAGACACACAATTCAAGCTCCCCTGCTTTAAAATGTATACAGTACAGAAGCACGTTTGTATAAACTGTGACGAAGGAAATCGATCCTTCACACTGCTCCACATGAGGAGAGCCAGCTGGATCCTGTTAACAGTTCTTAAATGAATTCTACACTTTCTAAATCCGGTGACATTCAGGGAGGCTGTTACATTAAAATTCCCAGCGTTTTGACAATTCCAAACAAATTTACACAGGCTGGGTTGTGCTGCTCAGGCACTGAGCTGACTGGTTGGTCCGCACCATGTGTCAAGGTTAACACAAGATTGTGTTTGTGTAAGACTGACAGGACCCACTCTGAAACCTAACTCCATTAGTTAGTGTGAAAGATTGTGGGGGCAGAAGTCTGAAATTATGCTTATTTTGAATAGTTAAATGTAAATTATACAACCTGCCTAAATGTAATATTGACAAGTGTAGAAAAGCCCTGACGGGCAAGAAGAGGACACATCTAACGTATTCAATTTTTCCAGCAAATGACAGATATTTGCACTAAATTTCCACAAAACACACACGCTGAACAAAAACCAAACACAGTCCTTGTAAGGGAAACATTAACTTGAATATTTGCAATATGTCCACAACACTGTAAATACAGCACGAGACAAGAAGCAACTAATAACATTAGCAGACCGCTCTGTGTAAGCATATATAACAATTTATTTTTTGGACTGAAAACATTCCTGGTTGGTATGTACAGAAAAATAATTTTGGGCTAGGGAGTATCAAAAAGGCTTGTGTAGCAGTCGGCTAATTTGTTAATGCTGGGGTTGTTTCTTATGTTTGTACATTTATCAGGCCTCAGTCACACAGGCCTAGAAACAGTTCAGTTAACCCTGGAAACCACTGTTTCAAGGGAATAATGTGTAATTCCCCACCAAGTGGGTGGATTATTGCTGGAGGTTGCTGGTCGCTGCACCAAAACACCCCTTGCAGTTGCTAACAGTTTGTTGCGGTCACCCATAGTTTGCATAGAATATGATTAGTTTCTTCAAATGTTTGCCAAGGACTCGCTGAACAACTGTGAAACTTGAAAAATGGTGACACAGATTGGAAACAGAGACCGCTTGTCTTCAAAGCCAGGGTTGTGTCTCACCCCTGCAGCTAACATGTTTCAAAGGCGCAACTTTTACCTTGAAGGCGAGTGCTTTCTGTTTCCAGTTTGCAATGGACTTTTTGCATTTCTCTATCATGTATCAAACAGTTGGCGATGTAAAACAAGTTGTCATTTACATGCAAACTGGCCAATTAAAACAATCACAAGGAGGTTTTCAGTGCACCGTCACATAACTCTTCGTGACCAATTACCTGTAGCAACTGCTAGCAACCACTTGCCAACCGGTTGGGGAATACATATATGTATTCCCCAACCGGTTGGCAAGTGGTATACAAAAAGCAACACCAATGAAAAATATATGATGTCTACTCTTACCACAGGGTAACGTCAAACAATTAGAGAAACAAAACAGAGCGCCAATGGGGAGCAAAAAACCAGAGAGTTGTGACAGTTATCAAGCAGTGAGCGTAGACAGGGATTTTTATATTAGATGACTCTCTGACCGTCATTGTAAGGGAACTTTTTTTAACAAAAGAGAAAACAGTGGTTTGACAACACGGTTGTACCTTCGACATTTACTTGAAGAACAATTAGTGATGTAATGTTGAAAAACCTTGAACAACCTATGAGCACAGAAGCATGTTTTTCACAGAAGTACTGCTGACCTTGTACGTTGGTCATTCACGCTGTCAACAATATGCTTAAAAAAGTGGAGAAAACATAGCTATGCCTTACAACTTCTATTAAACAATGAAGATTTAAATAAAATGAGGCATGAGGAAAAAAATTCTAATGGATTTGTTAATATAAAGAAGAGATGCTGTGGCTGGGAGAAATTCCAACTTAAGTAATTTGCACAAGACTTTCATTATGTTCAAACCTTGTGGGATTGAGAGTTATCCCCCAGCTTCTATGTTTTGCCAGAAGTGCATTAAGGGCAAAGATTAGATTAGTTTGCCCCGAGATTGAATTGGACATGCCTTAGGATTTTACTGCTGTGATACACAAATAAAGCGTGATACAACATTGCTAGGGGCTTAAATGTCAAATGCATGCCAGAAAAAATTATGAGCATAATGAAAGCACTGCCTACAGTAACACAAATTTGCAAAGTACCTCAAAACATTGATTTGATTTATTTAGGAGGCGCAGTTTCAACAAACATTACAAAAACTACAATTTCATGCCAAGCAGAGGTCAAAGAATTTAGAATTGGTGCATGAAATGTTGATAACTTAGATTGTAAGACAAAATGTGTATCTTATTTGAAATTATATATATATATATATATATATATATATATATATATATATATATATACACACATACATATATATATACACACACACATACATATACACACACACACACACACATATATACACACACACACACACACACATATATATACACACACACACACATATATATATATATATATACATACATATATATATATATATATATATATATATATATATACACACGTATATATATATATATATATATATATATATATATATATATATATATATACACGTATATATATATATATATATATATATATATATATATATATATATATATATATATATGTATATACGTGTATATATATATGTATATGTATATATACATATATATATATACATATATATACATATGTATATACATATGTATATACATATATATACACATATGTATATACATATACATATATATACATATGTATATACATATACAACAACGAGAACTGAAGCACTATCACAGCCAAACGTTTGAGGCTCCAGTTATGTGGGGACAAACCCAATCGAAGTGACCTTGATAAAAAATTACTAATCAGGATTTGAGAGACATTTTAATAACAGTAAATACCCAAATGTAAAATAAATTAACATAAAACAGAAGCAACAATACTAATATCAAAGCAGAATGGGCAGATGATTTGAGAAAATGAAGGGAAGAAGGAGATAAAAGCAAGTGCTGGGGGGGGCAGAGTCACACGACAACACCTTGTCACAAAGGAATTGTGGTTGTCTTAAAGTCACACGACAACAAGGTGTGTGACTTTGAGACAACCACAATTCCTTTGTTCTGCTGCTTTTATTTCTTTTATTATCTTTATAGCTCTCATTTTCACTCCAACCTCAGTAACATCACTTTCCCCTCTCTCTGAGCAAATTTTGTATTACCCCCATTCCTCTTTCTCTCCCTCTACTCCTGACCAAGTCCTAACCCTTTCTTGCTACCATAAATAGCGAGACAGCAACATCAAACAAAGTAGTTTGCCTTGGATGGAGGCTTGTGTAACAAAGCCAGTTTAACATAACCAGCATATCCTTTCGTTATCTGGGTTAACTTACCTTAACATCTGTAACCTGGATAAGCAGTGGCACATAGCTGAGTATCAATTTTATAAGTATTCGATCAGTGAGACTAAAGAACTACTAATTTAATAAAGTCTAGCCTATTTTAAGGCAAGGAGAAAAGCCAGTAAAAATGTTGACCGTGGAAGTTGACAGATTTATCAAATTTTACAACTCTACCATTACGACATGAGATAATATGATGGATTATAATCAAATATTTCATTAAGTTCATGTTTAAAAAAGAGATTTGGTTTTTATTATTTCAGCTGCCGGTCTGGTGTTGTTTAACAGCCGAAAATAAAAACTGAAATCAAATTTAGGTTTGGACTAGAAGCAAATTTCTCATATATGCTCTGTTTTATGACCATATACTAATGTATACGCATTAACATTTTACACTCTCCTACTATTTTTGCTCAGAGTACTGGAGGATCTTTCAAGAACGGTGACATTTTCTGGAGAATTGATTGGTCAGTAGGCAGTGATTTCACACCTGCTGATCTCTAATCTGGAACCTCATCTGCTCCTGAGTAGGTTAGGCTTGCAAGATAAGTTAGCAAGGCGATACATCCCGGTAAGAAGGGAACCACCTTTTTTAAAAACAGGGTTAACCTTGAAATTACCTGGATAAGAGTTAATCCTGCTTTGTAGTACAGGCCCCTGGTCCTCTGCCCTTACAAATCTGACCAGCCTTAACAACGCGTACTCCAGGCGTATTTCACTAATCAAAAGTTTCGGATATGAAAAAAGGAAGCCGGAGGATGTGTGGGAGGAGTAAGAATGCAGTAAATTTGTTGTGTGATTAAGAGCTGGCGAGGTACTTGACCTTGGAAACTGTCAAACTCTTCTCTCTGTTCGATTCACACTCCATTGCAACTCTAATAGCATCAATTACTGCTTTATTTAGCTGTGTCATCCCCACATTCCCCCTCCAGAGCGGAGGGAAAGTAATTATTTATCTTTTCAACCTTCTGGCTAAACCGTGAGTATAAATATCACATCTGAAAAGAGAACTGGGTAGATAAATAAGGAAAAGCAGCTGGAATTGTTCACTGGATAGGAAAGACATGAATGCATATGGTAGAGAAAAACTAAGAAAAAATGTTATTCCAGTAAAGATGTGGGTCATTCCAGAGCACAATTTTTTATTAGCACGGATGTAGCTATTGATTGTTGGGTCACTGAGTCAGTGAGGCAGTAGTGAACCGGATGAAAATGGAATTTAAGTGATCACTTGCTATGTAATGCAGTTAGTCTTTATTACTTATAGATAAATATGATAGATGCACCTTCATGCCTGCAATAATGTGAACTGAGTATACTGCTTCATCACTGAGACCCTACATACAGGGTCACTGTCAGATGCTCATATATTGTCATTTTATTACAGTCTAAATAGATAAATATGATACACTGGTGTTCTTGTCGCACTTAATGAGCTCAGTGTGTTCATTTTTATCATAGAAATCCATAGGGTCAAGCTTGAGGCCATGACACACAGATATCACTGATTTTATAATGACAAAATAAAAATGATGAGTTTCCAGCCCACTGAGCAGCCATGACTATAAATCTCTCCTCCCTCGTTTTTCTCCCTGCCAACTTGCACTTTTCAAAAGCACAGCAGGGACTTTTAAATGTGCTCCACTTAAAACCAAAATGAATACTGTAAAATGTGAAATGAAAGCTCATTAAACACACAATTATATTTACTATACTGAAGCCTGTCAGGATTGGGATGGTGTCCTGTGTTGTGCACTCTGCTACAGAACAAGACACCAGGTTCTCCAGTATCAGTACAGACTACAGTTTCTAGGTTAAGCCAGCTTTTCACTTTCCCTTCCTTGCCTGCCCTCATCCCACTCATGTCATCCGCGCTAAGTGGATGCATCTGTGTTACAGGAGCTCCACAAAACCAATTGGCGACGTGGGTGGAGTTGTTACCATGGCAGTAAAACTACATGTACTTTCATCCGGTTATGGGTTGGATAAGTAAGAGGCCAGATGTAAGTGTAAGGGTGACTTTGAAAAGACTGTCCCTCCTCTCACCCAGAGGCATCTCAGAGCAGGTTTGAGACAGGTCATCATGTCATTTTACTTCTGTTATCACCCAACCGTGTGACGCATGTATCACACAGACAAACTGGGCACGGGCTGCAGTTAGATACTCGACGTCCCACATTCAGACGCTTTTAAATTGGCCCTAACATGGAGCTTTTGCGTATTCATATCTATGTGTCTGACTACATCTCTGTGGTTGTTTATGCGCATTCATATTCGACAACCTTAAGATGGCAAAATACTTCATATACCACAAGTTTAACAAACCCCTAAAATATTGGTGTATAATGATCACTGATCAGGACTGCTTTACGGTAATATTTGGATTCAAACTGTTTTTGATCCCAGAATTGAAATTATTACAACTCTATTATGTATTTATAACATGCAATATTGACAGTAAATAGTTATTTCTGGAAGACATTGTTGTTTTTAAGAAAGTAATGGTGCAACTAATGATATCAAACTGAGCTAAAAACTGAACATGTTCATTTTAAGTTCCAGTTTTGTGTTTGTGAGAGCAAGGGCCTGAACTATAAAGCAAGATCAGCGTAGTCAGCGAGTTGGTTGCCAGATGCCTCCTGACCAGCCTTTAGGCTTGTGCGTACGGGCTCTAAGAAAGACAACGATATGAGTAATGTTCGTTACCTTGTCGCATCTCATGAGGCCCAAGTAGCGAAGGGACTTGCTGCTCTGAGCAATCTGTGTGGCACCCTGGTCCGTGATGTCTTTACACCAGCCGGCATCAACAGTCTCAATGGTGCTGCTGTACTGCCCTATAGCTATCAGAGCTGTTGACAGAGAAGGGGAGCAGAGAAGGGGAGGTGGGGAAGGAGGAGGGAGAGAAACAAGAAAACGTGTTAGTCTGACAACCTTTCTCATGCAAATGTGACAGCAGCGTCTTCCCACAGAGACAGAATTTGAAATGAAACCAGGGCACGTCATATGGCCAGCTGTGACACATAATTCTAGTGTTTACACAACACCTTGACAATATACACGCATGCCCACAAATCCTCGCATACACCCATGCTTGGTCAGACTTCGGCAGGATTCATCCATTACAGCACCGGCATGACTCACGGCACAGAAAGGGAACGACACCGTGCCAGAGTAAAGTGTGACTCCATGCCAGTGTACGATTTAATTTTGCTTGTGTGCATGTTTACTGCTGCCAGGGCAGAAACAAAATGCCAAGGTAAAGAGTAACCACCAAAAACAAATATCTCACAGTTTCTCTGGGCTTTGTTATACCACAGAGCATTTGTGCATACACCGCTTGCTGCATATACGTAAATACACATTCACACACTCGTAGCGTATCTCACAAGTGTTGTTCTTTTGATATTGTCTTCCTATGTTGACAAATTGCAATGCACAGCTGTCAAACACGATGACATTACATTCGCTGTAATCTACGTGTAGCTCCAATAAAGGCATACTTTGCTGCATTAACACACAAACACAGACAGACACAACAATCTTCCTCATCAATCTTTGACCCGTCAATTGTTGGGTAGATGGAGGAGACCTGTGCTCCACGAGTCGATTGATAGTGCTCCTCGGTGATCGATTGGCAGGCCCGGGCTTTGTTCTCCACTCTCACAACCATCACTAATGAGAGTGGGAAGGTGGGAGGAGGAGTGAGGGATGAGAGAAAGATGAAAGGAAGAGGGTAAAGACAAAGAGAGCCTTTGACAGCACCTTCAGATAGTTACTTAGCCCTGATGTTGTTTTCTCATTTGCAGAAATCCATTTTACGTCAAACTTTTTTATAAACAAGCTTCCTTGAACAAGGAAAAATTAACCCGTATGAACTTTCACTTTGAATCGGTTCCTCCCGACTTTTTCACTTCTATGACCAGAGTTAAAAACAAAAGAAAACATACACGAAGCACTTGCGCGTGCATGTATTTCACTGTGTGTTTGTGGTACAGAAGCTTTTTTTCCACTGGAGACAGGAAATGAATAATCTTATGCTTTTTTCTCCACACTTTTAAACCTCTTTTCTCCTGTTACAGCCAGTGTATTGCACAGGCTTCTCTGCACGTAAGCACATGCTCCCAGGGACGAACTTGTGTACAGCATGTAACATATGTAATATATAGCTTTGGGTGCTTAAAGTACACCACATGTGGTTCCTGTTTGGGCTCTAGCATGCTCTTGGATGCCATGCATAATAGCAAATTATGGCTAAACAGGCAGTAACCCCGCTTTGAAGCTACAGTGTGTTTCATATAAAACGCACCGTGGGGAAGAAGAGTCAGTAGACCAGATGGGTGAAAAGAACATGAAGCTAGCATGTCATTTATTGACTAACGGCACCCTGGTAAAGTATGCTAAAAATGAAGACGCTGGTGTTTTCGTGAGTTCGCCTGAGCGTGTGAAAGATCGGAAAGACGTCGAGTGAAGGAATGGCCTCCCATCCAGTGCCCCTTGTCCTGTTCGATTACAGAATCCTAAATTTGATTACCTGGGCTTGGATCTTTCATCTTATGTTGAGACACACATATCGGTGCTGTTTAAACTCCCTTGCAGAGTCCGAGGAGATTTCTGAGGAAAAGGCAGATTAAATGAAAGAGGAGAGCTCCAAAGCTCAACAAATCAAAGAGAACTTTGCCAACACACATTTCTGCTTCTTCCCCTTCAACTTTAATTCTCGCAACTTAAAAAGGTGGAAAGATAGAAGCAGACAGATGCTTACCACTGTGAATATATAAGTTGTGCGAGTGACTACAATGTCTGCAGAACTGGACACACACAGAAATATTAAGTCAGATACCAGTACTGATATTTGGAGGTTTAAAATCAATGTTTTTTTTTTCCAGACACACAAACTTAAACAGATTTCTCAAGGATTTGCTGTGAGTAGTTATTTATGAATCCTTACTACATTATTACGACTATTCAGTTTTAAAATAATCTTGCTTTAGTCAGCTGATCCGACTTTGCCCGGATCAGCTGATTGTTGAGTGTGTCGATGCAGAGTGCCTTCTAGTAAACAAACTATGCAACATCAACATTCATAAGAAAGTTGAAGGGTGTTTCTCTCAACTCTTCTTCACTTCAGTTTTCATTTATTGGACATTATAAATGGTGATACCGATATCCTGGGAAATAGTTAATACCGTCCGATATATCAGTCGTCTCTAATTGTCAGTGCATTACACAAATAATGTGTTGCAGTCACGTAGCGGCACACCACCTGCTTAAACTGAATTAAAATGTTTTTTAACAGGCTCCAGACTTTTTAAAGAAAACATATAGCAGTCAGAAATAGCTGCGGGGAGAAACAGAAGAGCAAGTGGGACTAAACATCATTTTGTTAAGCTGTGAAGTTGGTAAACTGGAGAGTCAGATAATGCCTTTGTCAGAACGAGCCAAGTGTTAGGCTATTTAGACTTGTTTAGTACTCTATCAACAAGTTCATCTGGTTGCCATTGCAGTCTAATATGGATGTGTGTGCCGTGCTTCTCTTCCTCTTCCTTTGACTCTCTATCAGAAGACTATAAATTTCAGCTACTCCCGATGGCAAATGGAAACGTGACCACTTTTGAAATGACTAAAAGCTTTGAGCGAAACCTTTTAACTACAAATGAAGAGGTTTGTTCACATTGTCAGAGATAAAGAGTCTAAATAGAGCTTGGAGAATTTGTTTTGTAAGACAGTAGCCAAGTAACACAAAAAGATATGTTTTTATGTGTGACAGACTAGAAATGTAATTGTGTTTATGTCAAATATCTAACATAAAATCCTGAAGATTTAAGCACACAATAGTAGAACTTTTCAGACAGATGCAGAAAATCAATCTATACACTGCTGATAAAACACTTAACATGTAAAAACCTTCACTTCTCAAACGGCTGACTGCTACATCAGTGTGTATTAGTTATGCATTAGCCACTCATCTATTACAAAATTTTTTTTGCTTGTTTTTAGCAAATTGCCAATCTAAACATCATTTGATTGCAACAGATTTGAATGTGTGGAGAGTTTTGAATGATCCAATCTTTTATATAATAGTGGGACTTTAAAAGTAATCAGCACATTGAACTGGCAAAGTTAAACACTTGAAGCTTTTATACTGAAAATTGTAAGACAAATATGCAAAACGCTGTTGTGTTCCTATTTCTACCAACATACACTGTGCAGCATCATTTAACCGAAATTATACACTCGCTCAAAAGAAGTTTTATTCACTTTTTAGGCTCGTTTCTGCTAACTGGTAATTCGATGAATTGACATGTATCAAAAAAAATGCATACAGTTTTCTAAAACTTTTGACTGGCAGGGTATAAGAGACCATAGGAGCAGGAAATTGTCTTTCCTGACTGATAATGATTTTCTGTCTAAGAAATAGATGAAGCGATATGCAAGAGAAGTTAAGGTGAAAAAGAGGTTGAGGAGTCAGAGGAGAAAAGAGGGGAAAATCCCATTCTGGCAGTGTGAGCTGTGACTGAGTGGTGACTACACAGTCACAGACAGTAATGAGGACACACTCTGCTGCCCTGCCTGAAAATGGCTTTAGGATGTTGCTCCGTGTGTGCATGCGTAGAGGGATACTGACCTTAAATTCTGGATGTCATTCATTTTGAGCATAGCACATTTAACCAGTCTCCATCGACACAGAAGAAGCAAGTGGACGTCACATTTACAACCAAATGCTTCTGTTTATTTAAGTTCTCCTGGGATTTGAAACAACGTATCTTCTTGTCAATCAATCACCAAATCAATCATCAGGTCAATACAAGGAGTGTCATGCACCATTTAGTGAATTCAGGAATAGCATTTCTGTGTCGAAACCGCAGCCTTAACTCACTCGCTAAGACCTTTACAAACATTACAACTTTAGCCACAGGCTCAACTCACAGCCTTCAAGAAACCGCTGTGACAAATGTCGACCAAAGGTGAGCAACGCGTAAAACCGTAAATCTCTGGTGTACCATTAACTCCTACTTTATCTCCAGAAAGAGATTCATAACCTATTACTTTCTTACACAAGCTGTTATCAAATACCATGAAGAGCGGATTTATCTAAGAGTGGTTCTATACTAAGGTGAGCACACTCCTAACAGCAAGGTCAAGAACTGGTCAATCCTGTGATGACCGCAATGTGAGAGGAAACCTTCCTTAATCGGCTTATTCTCCTATCTCTGTAGGCCTACCTGACCTCAGAGTTTCAGGGGTTAAGCATCTTTTACAGGCTTATTAGATATTCACTTATTACATTTTCCTAAATGATGGTGTGCCATTACTGCTATCTTATTGCTTTAAAGCCATCCCCCATGACTGCCTCCAGTAACCTTATACACCATATTTTTGCCTCTGATGAAGACAGTACGCCTATGAAAGATGTGATGGTAGGTAATGACTTACTGTGGAAGCAGTGTGTGCATGTGAGATCTGTGCGTGTGTATAACTATGGCAGTAGGAACAACAGAAAAAGGCTTATTATGGCTGATGTATTCCAGAGAGCAGAACTGTCATGTCTAATGTTGAAGACATTCACTTGGGCCTTTGTGTGTGTTTAAAAACTTAACCTCAGCTTTGCCCTCTGCACCGTGCTGCTCAGTGCCCCAAACCAAAAGAAAACCCCTTTTCACTTCTCATCCGTTTATACTGTCCAAGTTGTACAAGATGCAATATTTTTTTAAATGCTATATCAATACTGACATGCACTTTCAAGAACGAGGTCAAGTTAGTCTCAGCTATTTTGTACTGTCTGACAATTCACAAAAGAAAGGTTAAATAATGGCCAATAGTGGTGCTCAGAAATCAAATACAGACTTGTCAGAACTTGGGTTGGGCAATTCTGGTGAGACAATATAATGCAATGTAATGCATGTGTCTGAAATTGTATTAAACTTCTTTTTATATAGCATGAGCTTTGAATGAATTAGGACTTGTTAGAGCTACATACATAGATATGTAATTTTAGCATTAATATGAAATATATAGAGATGTATTAGCTGAGATTTCATGGCTGACTCTGACTCTGAAGTGTGACATGCACTGATTTTTGACGATTCTTAACCATAACACGACAACAGCATTTATCTGACAAAAGATATCTGCCAATTTACCTTTCAGGAACTAGCACTTACCATATACAGAGATCAGCTTTTAACAATGCAAAATTGTATTTTCATAATAAAAGAAATAAACTGTACAAACTTGCCCAGATTTTCTCTCACTTAAGCAACTGAAAATAAAATACTTTTCAACTAGAAAATACTAATAATTACCTGAAACCCCCCCTGCTGTACACCCAATTTAACTTATACATTTTACCTTAATAAATAAAAGCAGGTGCAACAAATTTATATAACTAAAAATGTCAACTACTTATAATTCCATCTTTTTGTACTTGTCTCCATAATTTGTCTTGTAACTGATTTGATCCTTTGCTCATACCAAGGGTGCTGTCAGGTGGCTAGCTCTGAGCTGTGGCTAGCTTTGTTAGCTTTTCCAAATTAGACATGTTGAGCTGGGTAATAGTGATTTAAGTTTCTCATTAGGTTTGTTGTTATGAATAATTTCCTGATGGTTCCTTTACAGTTCACTTGGTCAAACTTTGTGTCTTCCTCCTCGCTCACAATAAATAACTTGTTAAAGGCCACATGCTAATGACATGTTAGCATGTTAACATAAATACAGACTGTGACTTGATTTTAATATAAATGATGTTTCTACATTGATTTTAGTCCATAAAAGGTGCATTCATTATAGTAAAAGATTCCTACAATGTCACATGAACCTATTCATACATATTTAATTTGCACAGAAGAACATAAAGGAGTGTTTTTTTCTGTTAGTGTGTAAGTATACAGCTACATGTGTTTTTCAACAAATGTGTAATATGAAAACAATTTACTGACAGCAAAAATGTGAATGGGCTTTCCCAGGAGTGTGTTTACAGACACGTAAACATGCACAAGCACATAAAAAAAGTAAGGAAGCCTCCATAGCAAGATGCGGACATCACTTAAGTCCTTTGAAGCCTGTCTGTCCTGACTAAACACCAGCCTCGCTGTCTGACTGATTAGCACAGCATGCTCATCTTCAAAGTACCCAGGTCAAACTAACTGGGGTCACAGTGAGTGCCGAGACTAATTCAGTAAACAACATACCAAGGGAAGCATTTAAGAAACGCACGCATCGAAGGTGGGAAACAAGAGAGAGGCTGTCGCGCTGACCTGCGGTGAGCTGAGAATTAACAATTTTAAAACTTGTGAGAACCAGAGGGAACTGGAGAAGGCTTGTTGACAATCTCTTGATTAGACCGGAAAATGCCTGCTGGGCTGTGGTCTCAAACATGAACTTGATGTGACAAAAAGCGAGCCATAACTTCCAAGTTAGATATAAATATGTAGAAAAAAAAAAGAGTGAGAAAAGGGAAGAGAAAAATGAATAAATGAGCAATGCAGAGGTTCTGTGAGGTGATGCTCTTTGCCCTGACATTTTGGACAAATGCAATCAAAGGCCAGGGGAACTGAAATCAGCCAGGCTTGGTAGAGAGACACAAGGGAGAGGAGGAACAGATTGAGTGTGACACAAGGAGGGAGAACACTTTGTGGTGGGACATGCTCGAGCTGGGAAATTAATTAGCCAGAGGGCAGGGAGAAGGTAGTGTGCGGAGGGCACGTGCATTTTTGCAATCAGCCTCTGATCTGATGCAAACCAGCTGCCACATGCAATTGTGCGGCAGTGTGCACTTATATGATTTTACGTGCTTTTTAGGGATGTGTGCCTTTCTCACAAAGAGGGACTTCTCAGACCCCGAGATGTTTAAGTGGCGAGGTAGAGCCAGTACCAAAAAAAAAAGAAAACGAAAAAGTGACTTTGATATTTAGTCTGATCTCGCATGTGAAAATAATGCACACGTACACACATACAGAGACTGTTTTAGTAGCTGATTTGCGATAACCTTGCGGCGAGGATGTGAAGTTTGAGGATTGGAAAGGTGAGTGAGTGACAGAAAGAGGGTGAGAGATAGAGAGGAAGAGTGATGAGCAAGGACAGATAGACAGAGTGAAGGGGTGATAAGGAGAGATGGCGCTATCACAGAGGTGACCTACAACAGGCCTTCCTTCACCAAATCTCTCTCTCTCTATTAGACATACACACACACACACACTCGTGCAAAAATGAAGCACTTAAGGAGGCTGGCATAATTTTTCAAGACCTGAGTTAGCTGATCATATTACCAGTCTAAATCAGGAACTTGGTGGGCTCCTGCTCTGGATCCAAACAGACTTAATTGTTTTATTAACAATTTAAATACCCTTGACATTTACTAACACAAGTCAGTACCTGTGAAGTAGCGTTTCCTCCTCTCTCACTGTCAGTGCATGTAGATAGGTGCTAGCAAGGCCATTAACCCATAGATATTTAAGTGAAGAGCCTCAGGTGCTAAAACATCCCACTCTGGAGGCTGCAGCCAGATGTAAATGTGTAAACAGTGCATTCCTAAAAAGATAACAAAAAGAAAGATAGCAAAACTGTGAAAGCTATTCGTATGTGAGGAATGTGGTATTTTTGTAGCTCCGCATAGTTTTGTAGCCTTGTATTTTGTCGTGAAGTTTCAGGTATGTTCAAATGTATCTTTTTATGCTCAGCTATTCACTGTCCTTTTTGTCTTCAGATGAAACAATTCCCCAATCAACAAAGGAAGGATAATACTTTTTTTAGTTTTTGTTTTCAATGTTTCAAGGTTTTACTTCCATCACTTCTTGTGATGCATTCAAACTAAAGATGAAATGAAGTTTGAAAGGATCATAAAATACACACAAAGCCAGGCTAACAATAATGCATATTTATACCAGGCGGGGAGCAATGTGGACCAACTTTGGTTTTAAATAGGGACAGGAAAAAGCAAAATTGTAGGACTTCGTTGTAAATTGTGAAAATATATTGTTTTGTGTTGTTCCTAGATATTGGTTGAATTCCTTCTCGCATCATTCACTGCTGGGGATGTCCCTAACATGAATGAGTTAAAAACTTGTGTTTGATGTGAATGCCACAACTTAGTGGCAGACGATGCAAAGGTACAGAGTGGGGTTGCCGACTGCAGAGGCCAGTTCTCTGCTGATTCAGTAACTGCGGAGCTCCAAACCTCCTTTGGCATTAACATTAGATCAGAAACTGTGCGCCAGGAGCTTCAGCGGAATGGGTTTCCTGCATCGGTGGCCCAGAATCTTTTACTATTGTGATTTGTGTCACAGTATTTGAATGCACTGATATAATTCTGAGAAGATTATTAGGAATGTGTGATCAAAAAGACCTCCCTGCTCATAAAATTGCACAATTATTGCCGTGAATGTGATTTCACTGTGGTATCAAACAAAATCTTGATTTTAATATACTTAACCAGAACACATACAGAGTAATTCCAGTAAAAGAACCCATTAAATGCTAATGATAATCATTATCATCAGCGATCTCTCTACATCGACGGGTGGGAGGCCTTATTGAGAAAGGCAAATTCTGGAGCTCGGAGTGTTTTTTGTTGGGGATTCTTTGCTGTCGCCTGTATCTGGAAACCTTTTGGAGTTTTAGTGCTTCTTTAACAGCTTCTTCCTTCACTTCTAAACCGAACAATGTCTTCTCAGTCACACTTATGTGGTCACCTGCGTCTGACTTCTTTTAACATGGAGAGACGGGTGTACAGTCAGCTGTCACAAGTTCCTTGATAGAGATGGACCTGCGATCGATCACACGGTCTCCATGACAGTTGGGGGTTCTCCCCTCCTGCTGCCTCATTGAACCAACCCCCCCGTTGGCTGGACATCATCCTCTGGCTGCCCTGTAAGTGAGTTCTTTCTTGATCATGCTTTGTCTGGTACATGCCTCCCAGCGTTACCACAACTTGTAGGATTTCTGCCCCCACTGGAGTGTGTAAATGCTGAAATTAATACACTCACAGGTTTTGTTTGCATAGTTATTTGCATAAACCGTGTGGAGGTTTTATATGTTTACATCTTTCTTCTCCAAAGACAAAATCAAGAAAGAGACTACAGCCTCACAAAACACACAACCTGAAGTTCCCACAGCCATAAGCAGTAAAAGCAGGATATTAAGCCCTATTTCAAACCTACAGCACCTCTGCTCCAATGCACCTCTCCTATGAGGATATTAATCCTCCCCACCTTTTCTCTCTCTCTCATTACTCTTGCTTTCTCTCCCTCGCTCTCCCTCTCTCTCATTCCTTATTTTGGATTGTATACAACAGGGAAACTGCTATCCAATTCTGACATCACAGATGGAGGGGCATAAAGCTTAACAACTTCTTTTCAAAATGAAAATCCGAGCAAGAGGAGGAGAGGAAATGAAGATGGGGAAAGAGGAAAAAGACAGGTGGCCTCATATTCGCTGAACTGTGTGTTGCATGCATCTAACTGGAATTAACGTAGCATAGCAATAGTTATGGGTTTGGTTATGGATTATGGCTAATCCTTTAACATAGGGAGCAGGTCTTAAAGGTAATTACACGCTACTATTGGATCCAGAGCCCAGAAATGGGCCCCTTTTGCATCATTCCTATTAGGATCCGGAAGAAAACTAGCTGTTGATGCATACTGCTTAGAAAGAGTACAGGTTATCATACCGTAGTATTCTCTGCCAATCCTAATGCGATCTGAACTTGTCTGGAAGGTGAGAGAGAAGAGAGCTTTTAAGGAGATCTCATCTGTTCTTTCACTGTAGTGTGGCTTGAGATACAACAAACAAGCATTGAAAGCTAAATCATTATGACTGCAAAATAATTTATCATAGAAAAATAAACAAAATAGCGAGCTGTTCACCCACATGGGGTGAAAATGCGATTAGCAGCATCACTCGGTGCAGTGAATATTATCCAACACAAAGACGATGACAAGCACACTTAATGGTTTTTATTTTAGTCCTCTACCATGCCACACCTAACCCTTTTTATTACCCGTACCGCCTCTGAAATACCCCTATGACCCTGTCTAATACACACAGCGTTCCAAGTGCCACTAAGTCTGTGTCTATGCCTTATCTCAAGTCTTTAACAGTCCACTCAGTCCACTTTAACCCAGCGGGAAACATTAACCAGACATACACTTCCTCTTTCCATACCCCTGACAAAACCTTCCAAATTGTTATGATCACTAGACAGTGTGTGTCTGTCTGTGGTTTTCGTTTGTGTATGAATTGGGGCCTACTTAGCCCCTGAGACAGCCCTAAAACAAATGCCAAAATACCAATTTCTTGTACAACAATTTGTTTACTTGACCGTTAATAGCAGGCAGACCCACCCAAAGAAAAGGCTCGAGTCTTCACTTGATCCTAAAACCGATAAGAAAAACGACCCACAATGTTGCGTTGACTTTTAGACAGCAGTGCGATTGAATCCAACTTTTTTTAAGATGGATATGCCACGTCTCCTTGAATTTCAGCAACATGACTTCTAGTTTTTTGTAAGTACGTGAACCTAAAACAAAGGCCTTATGTGTAACATATTGTGTGAAGCAAGTATTTCTTTTTGTTTGTTTGTTTATTAAGGAGGTTTTAATGAAAGTACCAAAAGAAACTGCGTGTAAACAAGCCACCAAGGACATCCTCAATGTTGTGATGTCACAATGATCACTGTCCTCCTTTAATATGTTGTTTCAATAGACTAAGTAAGTAAGTAACACTGAAAATTTTAATATGCCGGAACTATTTTATAGAAAAGTGATTTTGAACCTAAAACTATCACAACATTGAAATGAAGCAGGAGTTTAAACGTGTTGCACTTTTATTGCTTCAAAAGATAACAAGAAGCAGTTATCAATGAAAAGTTGCATTTGCATTTAAAAAGAAACAAGTGTTACTTTCTTATCTCTCTATGTTGTGAGTTCAGTCTCTTTTATAGAAACTCCTAATGACTCATGAGTCTATAATAACACTTAGTCAGGTCTCACCAAAAGCTCGACAGTAAAGTTTAAAGCCGCTGCGATGTTTTCTGATCAATACCTGGCCATAACTCAAATCACACGTCAAGTGCCATTACTGTATACACTGCACACACTCCGCCAAAGTACACCAGTGCGCGCGCGCGCACACACACACACACACACACACACACACACACACACACGTGTACATTTTCATGAGCTTAGACAGTGTTTTTGATCAATACCTGGCTATAGATCAAACATCTTTTTCAGTTTATGGCTAACCTTTCCCAAGGCTCATTTCAAATGCACACAGAATAACTCATGTCTTACTCGAGAATGCTGCTTTGACGGTGTCTATGAAATTGATAAGTGCTCTTAAATGTAAAATGACAGTTTAAGAACCTTGTTTTCAAACTGCGGCACAGTCGGAATGTCCCATAAAAAACAAAGCACTTTTATTCAAGAGGTAACTTCATAGTCAGCGTAAGAGCCAGAAATACACAATAGACCAAATTTTGTGCAGCTAAAGAGCCATGTGAGAGTTTGTCTTTGAAGGATAATTTGCTCAAATCTAACAAGGAGAACTATAAGAGGTGTGCTGGGAAATCACTTTCCCTCATATTATATGTAGAACAAAGGAAATAGATATGTTTGTGTCATCATAAATGTTTCATCTACCTGAATATTACTGATCTGCCCGAATGTTACAGGAACGTGCTGACAACTGCAATGGGATTGTAGTTTAGCTTAAATCTAATCAACCGAGAATCTTATTGAGGAAAACTTTTTAAATTAAATCACCGTGCAATGAAAAATACCCTTTTGTTCTTCATTATCGAAAATTCTCCCAAAGCAAACAAACAGGCACCTACTATGTGTTTCTGCTCATGTGCTTTTTATTACTTTTTCTAACAAGTGGGGCTGTAGTAGACGATGAGGCTGCTTCTGCCTAAAGATCAGATAGCAGTTTCGACAGAGTCATTTCCTTTGATCCTTTTGTCCATCCTGCACTGACCTCTCCCGTCATTTATTCGATTCGCTTGGCTCATCATCTCCATTCATTCACGTCTCTCAATCCTTGCTCTCAATCCTTCCTTTCTTTCCCCTCTAATGTTTTCTTTACCCTCACCTCTCTGATTTCCTCCCTCTGTCTCTCCCCCTCCTCCTGATCCTCTCTCTAAAGGATGTTCCTGTGTTCAGGGTCGCTCTACCTCCTTAGTAGCCGTGTTGACCTTTAGCTTCTTTACGACTAGGGTCAACGCCTGTCGCCATGGTGTTTAACATCCCCGTGGGAGGCCATCTGCGTGCATGGGTACAGTGTGCAATTCAAACATACAAATTATTTATAATGTCAGAGTCATGTGAAGTTGAACCTTTACATTGCCTTTCATCTTCCGCAAGGGTCACGAGCAAAGACAAACAGCAGAGTGTGACAAAGCCTCCCCGCTGTTTGCATCGTTTTCCTTCCTCCCTCCCTCAAAGTTTTTGTCTTTCCTCATCTCCCACCTCCTTCCTTGCTGTATAAACATATTTGATTGCTAACTTCTATGTGACTTTCAACTGAAAGCTATTGAGTTACACGACCACAACAGAAACACGTCCCACAATGAGAATTGTGACCATCATGACGATGGTCGTAACCTGTGACTGTGAACCGATGAAACGAGGAACTCAGTGGAAGCGAAACACCAACAAGACATTTTCGGGTATTCACGTTTTTGTCTTTAACAGTCTCAATTTCATCAAGTGAACATGTGGTAGTATGTATGTCACGAAATGTGGGCTTGCATTGTATGTGACAGCAATAGTAGTTACTCGGTTTTGAACAGTGCAGCTGGCTGCGGCAGTTGCTTAACACCCCAATTTTTAAAAATAGAACTAAAAAATAGAACTAAACATTTTTTAAATCTCCTTTTATTTTTCTACATAAGTACGTGATTTTGTAGCAATGTGTGTCTGCACACTACTTTGTTTTTTCTCTGTGTGTGGACCTGGCTCTCAGAGTGTATGCATGCGTTTCCACAGGGAGAGGGTGAGCTTAGGGAGGCCAAACACTCAATGGGCAAATGATACAAGTCCTGCACTCCCCCTCCATAAATTACCAGCTCATTACAGTAATGCAGCCCATTTAGCATAGAAAGAGGGGGAGGGTGGGTGGGGGGAAGAGATAGATATAAGGATTGCAGAAAAAAGTGGTGGGTAGCAAGATGCATAAGGGGTGGAACCATTGAAGCATAAATGTCAAGGGGGAGGACAGGGAAGGGGGGTGGGGGTGGGGGGGTGCACAACAGGAAATTAAGGAAGGAAAAAATCAGAGGAGGAGAGGGTGAGGGAGAAAAACAGGAGCAGAGGAGGAAGAGTTTGCTGGGATGTGTTTAAGGAGCTTTTCAATCTCAACAGAAGTGCTTTTCATTAGGTTAAAACCTATCATCTATGCTACTGCAGGGAAAAAACAATGGGGAAATAGTAATATAGATAGTGGCTACAGTAGGAGACACTGATATAGACCCAGGCAGAGCGAGCGAGTTGAGCAGAGAGAGAGAGAGAGGAGAACTAGAGAGAGAGAAAGCAAGAATGGGATGAGATGTAACAGTTGTAATTGAATAGTGAACTAGAGAGGGTCTGAGTGCAAGCACTGATTAATACAATTCAAATTGATTGTCTCCTAGTAGCTGTGAGAACATCTCATTCTGACTTTCATATTTGAATGTTCAGCATGTTCTCTGTGTGAGCGTGCGCATGTTCGTGTGGCTGCAGTGTGTAGCTACCCCTGTGAACAGACCTGTGCCTAGGGGTAAGGAGACAGAGAGTGCCCTCTAGTGCTTACTGTTTCTTTTACCCCGGCTTAATACAACGATCGTTAGTGTTCCTGTTTATGCTCCTTTTCCATCTTTACCACTGTCCTTTATACGACTCCCTGAGGTCATCTGTACACAGCGGCCCTCTGTTAGTTACAATCTAATATTAAGAAATGGCTTGTTCTATACTTTTTACTAGTTTATCACAAAAATCTTCTCCAGATGTCAAAACAATCCCTGTTCAATAGCAAGAGCAGCAGTTAATTTCAGGGTTCATTGATATTACAAGAAACACAAAAAAACATAAAGAGTGGTTAATAATTTCATCATATCAAGCATTCAGACAACTTTTTCCGAGCCTTATCTCTTTATTTCTTTACATTAATTACAAAACCTGCTGCAGATGACCCACTACACAATCATATAGATGAGAGGGAAGATGGCAGAGTTCCATTTGCACCTTAGGAGGGAGAAGGATTTATCGTTGGGGTGTGAAACAATCATTCAATTTAGCGAGTAAGGCCCTGCGTTTAATTAGCAATAGCTTGTGTCTCACAGCCTCTGAGCCAGAAAATCCAGTCAGCAGTGTACATGCAGGAAGCTCATACTTTTCTTCTAAGATCTCAACAATTAACTGCTCTTCTAGTGCTTTCCAACTGTGGGCAGCCGTTTAGACATCTGTCTGCATCGGATTCTTCAGAAAGGGTAACAACTCTGCTTCGTAGGTAATGTCCTCAAAATTCCACTAGAAAGAAGGAAGCTTAGTAGAAAAGGAGGAAGGAGTGGAGAAAGTGTATTTAAGAGAAGCAATCTGAAGTTTCCTCTGTACCTCTGGCTGGCATGATCAGTCTCTTATCTGTTTTTCCCACAATATGATATCAATTATATAACACAAACCTCTGGGTACACTGCATTAATACAAGTAGAAACTATTATTTTAAACTGCATTGTTTACTTTGGTGTCATATTGGAAATATAAACCGCGCTGATCGTGGTGAGCGACCTGGAAGCTGTCTGATAAAACAGCTACTCGCCTCAAGGTGAGTTACGGCCAGATCGGTGCACTCTATCTTTGGGCATTTGATTTCAGTGGTACAGCCTGCAGAGGTCCTGGCATGATCATGAGCCTTACCTGATTTATTTTTAAAGTAAAGATTTAAAAATATATCAAGGCCAAAAAGGAATAAACAAAACAAGGTGTGTGTTGACTTCAAATCTTGGGTAGATGTCCAAGTTTTAAAGTGTACAGCTGCATTATAAAGAGAGACTGATCTACTAACTTGAACTCTGACATCTGTACTATTCATCCCCCTTTTTTTGATCCTCTTTATGTAAATATTTTCTTATATATGTTAGTAAATGTCAAACTAACTCAGAGCACTTGGACACGTTTTGGTTTATTTTCCTTTTTGTGCACACATGCAAACATGCCTCTCATTATTATGTTGTAAGAAAAGATGCATTTTTCCTATTCACAATGCAACAAAGAAACTGGGGAGTGGGAAATGGGCAATTACTGTATTTTTCATTTCAGACAAAACAGTCTGCTGTGTTGGACAACTGCACTCTGTTTTTCCAACAGGCCTGCTCATTTTCAAAATACAGTATGCACTTAATGTCCTTCTGCTCTTTTAGAATCTTAAAGTCGTTTCAGCGACATCACAATTATGCTCAACAATTATCCTAACAGTTACCATGGTAAATGACCTAGAGTTTAACTTATTTTCTGTCTGCATCAGAAAACCAAGCACTTCCCTCGTCTCACTTTTAAGAAACTCACTTTTTTACCAAATCAACACTAGCACAAACACAGTGTGTGTGTATGCATGTGTGTTTGCCAGAAATAAAGTGGGAAAAAGTAAAAGCAAGCTACTCTTAAATTGCAAATCATCAACAAAGCGAACATTTTAAAAATACAAAAGTATTTTAAGTACAGCAAAAAAAGCAGCCCTATAACCTTTTTGTTTTTTTAATTCATATCAGCCTTTGTCTACAGCCTACTCTGCAATACAAAAAGCAAAACGTCTACCAAATATATCCATGGAAACTGATGATCTAAACTCCAAACATTTGGTAAAAAAACAAAAACCGTCAAGAATAAAATATTAGATTTATTGAAAACGTCTTACTGTGTTTAAGCCCCTAAACCCACAGAACCCCTATCCTCTAATTAAGGCATCTTGACTCTTGATTGTCCTCCAGCTCAAGAAAAAATAAAGCTTTGCTAATGTAGTCAGTAATGCTGGATGGACTGCTTTTCAATGGAACATAATGGGCAATTATCCTGCATGTGCGCTAATGGCCACATTAACTGGCTGCAGAATGGGGGCGGATTATTTAGTAAACCAATGTTTTCAACCCATCTAGAGTTGCGCCGCACATACGTAGGCCGTCTGGAGAATTGGAACGCTGCAGCCTTCTCAGGTGAGGTTGAATCATTCATCAAACCAGAGCGGCAGCCATTTAAAAGACCAACATCTGCTTGCATTTTGCAGCATCGTGTCGCAGAGCGTCTACTTGCAGGGAAGAAGGCAGGTTTTGCACTTCTGCAACATGCTGAAATCTTCTGCAAAATCTACAGCCAGCTTTTATGCACTTTCGTAAAGTATTCGACATAATGTTACTTTTAATATATTTACAATCATGATAACAAGTAGTTATGGAAATAATTAAGTAAGGTTATGAAGTGAGGACAGGGTTTTTAGGGCAGACTTAACTAAGCTCAAATCTTTGTAAAAAAGATTGTACATGCATGTACAGAGTTAGTTTTAGTCATAGCAAATGGTAAAGAGAACGGCTCTCTAGGCACTTCCTCTTTTCCTCTTCATTTTCTCAGGTTGAGGCAGAGGGACTGCCTTTCTCCAGCCTGCCTCTGAAGTAGAGTTCCTAAGTTTATAAGACTGTATCATCTTAATTTTACAATTTTAAGTGCCTGGGATAACTCTGGTTGAAAACTGTCACTGCATGAATAAAAATGAACTGAACACATCTTTTTTACCTTAGTGCTTTAAAAAAACCCTACTGCACATGGTCACTCCACATTAGCAGTGAAGCTGCTGCGCAAGGTTTTCACCTGCCATGTAGAGCTGCTTAGATTTCAGCGTCTTGCCTAAAGATACGTTGATATGATCCTAGGAGACGCGCAGGACTGAACACCCAACCTTGACATTAGCGGACAACCAGTTCTACCACCCTAGCAATAACATCCCAACATAACCTGGACCACTATGCTTGACTACTGGTTATGTGAATACTTTTTAGAGTATAAGAACTTAAAATGCAAATAAGAAAAAGCCAGAGAATCCCTCTGACTAAGCACTTGATGATGGTGTGGATGGAAAAAAATCGTAAGAAAGAAGTTTGGGAAGCCTTTGGATTTCTGAACTGATTACTAAATGCGGTCTGATCTTCAGTTAAGTTAAGTTAAGTTCATGCCTTCATTATAATCACTAACATCCAGTTTTTCCTCACTTGATATTAGGGCTGAACGATATATCGCATTTGCGATAATATCGCGACATGATCAAGTGCAATTTTCTAACCGCAAAGGCTGCGATTATACTCTGGACATGTCCAAATTCATGGGCTGCATCCTCCTGAGGCCGCATTTGTAGACCGATTACGTCACAGCGACGCGCCGAAGGCTGTCCAAATTCGTAGACTCCTCCGAATGTAGCCGACAAATGCGTCCTCCTTTTCCCCGAATTTGAAGGATGGGTCGGGTGTGTCCTTCGTGGCCTACCATATCCCAGAATTCATAGCGCGGCCCAGCCAAACTCCAGTTTCCAACAATGGCGGCCGCTACTAAGTTTTAAAATTACTCGTACTAATCTTTCTGGGTCACAAAATAAACTTTTAACATATTTTCAGGCGAGAAAGTAGTTGTGTAAACATCAAATATCTGCTCGGTTTATCAAGATATCCCATATTTGCAAAAGTGCTTCGACGTTTTCGGAGGCGTCTGCTACCCACCAGCTCGATAGCTAGCCGGGAGCTCGAGGGTTACTGATGCGGCCGAGAACGGCACAACTCCCGGCACATCATTTTCAGATCACCGCGGACTTTCGCTGCTCGGGTTAAACGTAATATATAAGTCACTTAGACAACCTAAAAATGTTATTGTTGGGCTTTTTTCAGTGTTTTGTTTGTTCATGAGTAAATCGGTTTGGCTGAGATTAAAGTTATTAGATTAGATAAAATAAAACTTTATTAATCCCCCGGGTGGGTTCCTCCTTGGTTTTCACACAGCTGACTAAACGTCAAACAGAAAACTTATTAAACAGAAGTATGAGACAGTCGAGAATTTACACCAGTGTCTGGTTATATTTTAGATAGCAAGAAGCAGACGGCCGAGTTTATTAAACTCCACCGAGACAGCGGTGACGCTAATCAGAAGGCTAGACCGTCCAATTTCACGCCTTTAAATTTTAAAGCCATGTTTGTGTGTGTGTTTATACAATTGCTATTATGTTTGCACTTTATGTGTAATGTTACTGACTGCAGAGATCAGTAAGATGTGTGTATTTTTTATTTATTAGTTTTATTTATTTAATATTATTTTTTAATTGAATGACTGTCTAGTAGTTCACAGATGTCGAAAAACTGAGTGTGGTAAAGCCACTGATTTTTTTTATGTATATTTCTGCAATCTGCACATTGTACTGACTTTCATTTTAACGTTTACACCAGGGTTCCTTGTCAGCACTTTATGCTCAGATGTTTGTAAGCTAAAAATAAACTATTGTGTATGTTCAAATATACTGTTGTGATTGAAGAAGTTAAATAAAAATGTCAGTCATCAATTCATGCATCACCTCATGTCATCATAACAGAGGTCTGTCTTCCAGGAAAGAACAGTTTAAAATTAATGTAATATAGTATTGGCCATCCTATATGATGTATTGCTTGTCTTTGTTTAATAATACAGAAGACAAAGACCTTAAAAAATAATCGCATATCGCATCGCAATCGCAATATTGGGGCAAAAAATCGCAATTAGATTATTTTCCATAATCGTTCAGCCCTACTTGATATGAATGAATTGGACACTCTTGGAGCCTCGGACTGCTTGGCATTCGTTCTGTAATTTAGCATTAGGCCGCTGCCTTTCTACTAAATATCACCCCCTTCGGTGACGCCTTTGCAGTTATAAAACTTGTAAAATGAGCACAAGCTGTCTGCACTGCTGCTTTAGGCTGTGTCGATTTTTAAGGTCCCTGCAGGAAAAATTGTGACTTGTGATACTAGCCTATATACACTGACTAAGCAAGATTGATTTTATATTGAGCAAGATTGTTTCCAATGAACTTTTTTTCGTGTGTGTGTAAATCTGGGTTTAGATAAGTGGCACCTCATTTAATAGTGGATGTTAGCACTTTATACGGCTTCACAAAGCTAGGAAAATCAGAGGTCAGCAGAAGATATAAGAAGTCTAAATATAACCATTACTTATTCATCTCATTAGCTCTCATTCCCCGTGCTGTTTGTGTAAACAGACTCTCATATCTGCACACGCGTAAACATAAACACAAGCCAGAAGCCAGTTCACATACACACCTAATGTAGAACCTGTTCGCCCTCAGCATCTCCCTTCACAATCACCTCCACAGCAATTAATCAAAGCTTGTTCTTTTTCTTCCACAAGTTTAGCCTGTCACACGTACCTCTCACTCTTTCATCATCCCTTGCTTCTAAAAAAGCCACGTGGCAAACAATATGAGACCTGTGGGGGCGGTGATATGACACAGCACCGACAGAAAGTAGCGACCTTGGTTTAAATCATACTGGCATGCAGATTTATCACTGTTTAACTTGTCCAAAGTGTCTCCTCTAGTTGATGTAGATCTGACTGTGTGAGCTGGTTGGCTTTCCTTTGGGAGAGCCCCAAGTCCCAGCCAAGCTGAGCTCAGTTCTGTTCGGCTTAGTTTAGCATGCAGCCACTACAATATCATACCATCAACTTTGCTACAAAACACAGACGGAGACTGACTTCAGTTCACAAGAGATCACTTCCATTGTCAACAAAGGTACAGAAAAGAGCAGGCTTATAGGGATTAGTCTTTTAAACAGATGTTAAAAAAAAATTTGATACTAGACATTCAATCCATTAATGATTTTACAAGTCTTCAGTAGCTAAAAATATGTAAAGAAAATGAAATTCAGAGCTACTTTTCATCCACATAAACACAAACCTGTGGAGATTACACAAAGACAGCCTGTTAAATGTAGTTTGAGGGTCATAGAAGCCACAAAGTTTTATTTATGTTCATCCTGTCAATTGCAACTTGGAAGTAATGTTATCTTTACAAGGCGAAAGGGCTAAATTGTTTTATTATATCTTTTGTTGTATGTACTTATTTCAATCCTGTCCTTTACCCTTATTTTACTGTATGCTGATTTTATGACAGGAGGCCTTCTAGCTTTCCTTTTTTAGTCCTTTCAGCTAAATCAATATTGTGGTGGAGGTCGATTATTATGTCTTTCGGCACACTGTATATATGACTATACAGTATAAGGCACTGCCTACAATGCATTTGTTTCCAGCTGAAAAGATTTCCAGACACCAGTGTTGTTACTCCCCTGACAATTATGCATAATTCATCAAGAATGCAGAACACAAAGACGCACACATTACTGTACATGTGTCACGCCTACACAGATATATGGGCCACAGTGCTACAGTTTCAATGTGCTTGATGGATTTGATGGCCAAGTGGATGACGTAGGTTAAAAATCTAAGAGACGTGTAGAATGAATGTGATGAGAAAAAGGCAGAAAGAAATAATAAATAAAAGTGATGAGGGACAAAAGGCAGAAGTCAAACCAAGTTAGAATTTAGATGTTGTGCATATGATTGACAGAGTAAAAAAAAATTGATCAAGCGCAATAAATAAATAAATTCATTATTAATTGTGTTTTGGGATTTATTTATTTATTTATTTATTTAATTTTTTTTTTTGGGGGGGGGGGATTGTGATGAGCCATTTATGTTTTTTCACCAAATAAATAAATTCTGAAAGTACCAAATCAAAGCGGAGGCATGCATAATTCTATCTGCTATAATCTAGATCGTGTCTGACATACTGTAAGTGACGGATGGATAAACAAGCAACCAGATGGGGACCAATTCACAGTCCAAGACAGAAATGGCTAGGAAAAAAATGCACAGGCACAATGAACCTTACAGCAGTGAGTGAGTGAGCAATTCAGAGATGAAAAGCAGTCATGAAAGGAGGAGAGAAAAGGTAAGCAGTCCTGCTGCATGAGGCGACAGGGGGTCTGCTTTTAGATGGATGGGTCCCAGCTATTGATAAGGTCAGACCTCATTTGCGCCAGACCTTTTACATTTTGCGAAATGTTGGCCTAGCCATTGGACTGTCAGGAGCAATTCGTCCCTGTGAAAAATGGACTGGCTCATTGAAAACTGTGACTCCATCGTAAAAGCATGAGGCCCTGGCGCTGTGCTGCTACTGTAACTCTTCTTATATAAAAGCTTCTCAGCCCTATTTGAAATCTCAATCATGCTGCTGTCTATAGTCAGGCTTACTTGGGTTATTTCTGCCACTCTCCACATCATTGCAATTGAAAACTATTGTCTCTATGTCAGGATTTTTAACCCCCATTTCCCCCAACATCACAGGTTGTCATTCTAGCATTTATCTCCAAAAACCCATTCTGAAGTGCAACCCACAGACACTTCTACGGCTCGTCTCCACTATCTTCTGCTGTTCTCCTATTCTCAGATTACAGCAGGCACAATGAAAGTACACAACATAAAAGAATAAAGAAGAAAAGGCCTTTTAAAATGTGAAAAAATAATCCACAGGGCTATTTTAATTAACCTGACAAACTGTCAGGCTTAACAGCAAGCACGAGTCACGGTGCCTGTGGACTATATCACAGCCAAGGTCAAAGAAGGAAGGACTGATCTGATGTGTAGCTGTGTGTGAGCACATTCATGTGGGCACTGTGTGTGTAACACAGTGAGAGGCCTGTCTCATGTGAGATCTCTCTCGTAATGAAAGCAACGGTAGCATATTAACCCAGACAGGGCAAAAGTACAAGAGGTATAAAAACGAGCAATCAGAGAAGTGGGATGAATGGTCAGAGAGATGGCATCGGCCATCAGTTAAACTTTTTGACCCCAAGAATTGGACACGACAGGAAGGTTAAAACCCTTGACAAACTGTTGTGTTTCCATGTCCTCTTTTCTTTAAATATAATGCATTTTACAATACAGACCCATGTAATCCTCAAATCTCACATTCATCACTCTTCTTGCAGGCTTTCCACTTATTTACCTTACAAAGCAAGAATGAAAATTAGACTTTACTTCCAAGCAAATTTGCAATCTGTTGCTTTCATGAAGCTTGGTGGCCTATATGACAAACCTATGGCTAAGAGGTAGTAATTCATTTAACTTTCGGGTGGAGCATTCAGGATCCATTAATTTATGGAGTAGATGCTTAAACCAGCGTAGAGCACATTTCCTAGATTGTCCAGCACACACTTCAGATGAGCTTGGCATCTAATTTGTTGGGGGGAAAAAACAAAAAAACAACAGCCGATCCATGTCAGCTTTTAATGTAAAATACAACCCCTTTTGATTAAATTGGACTTTGTGCATCACAAACAAGCCCATATATCAAAAAGTAGGAATTCACTTTATTTCATCTGTTCATCATTAAAGTACATAAAAAGCTGACCCTCCTACTCCTTTGGACAAGGACATATAACTTCAGTCCAAGAGGACTGTAACTCCCTACACTAAGACACCAACCTGGCAAATCTCCAAGGCACAGTTAAAGCAGCTTCCATAAAATAATGCTACCATCAGTGATTCAGATATGCAATCCAATTGCATCTCATCAGCCCGCTGGTCACTTCCATAAAAGAGTGCTGTCGGCACCACTGCGTAAGCTCAGAGTTTATTCAACAGCATTTCTTAGATGTTTCTTAGGGGTTTAACAAACAACAGATCGACTGGCATTCACATGGGAAAATCCACATTGCAGTGTACTGAGCATCCGCCACTAACAAGGTGAGTAAGAGGTTGGCCTGGTTTAGACTTGTGGACGTTTCAACCATATCCGTCTTAATCAAAACTACAGATGTTCTTTCAGCTCTAATATGCCTATTTATAAAATATGCAGCTGCAGCAGCAACACAGAGCTGTAACAGTAGACTGTCATAGATCAAAGTAGCTACAGTCAACAGAGGTAATGAGCAGGTCGCATGTTAAAAAAACACAAGGTACTGTAATGAGTGAGTTCTACCAAACAGATGAAAATGCTAAGGGCATCTGGGCTATCTTTGATGCCATACAGATACCATATAGGTATCTTGCCAGGCAGAAGAATGTAAGTCCTCTAATGCCATCCACCATAGGCAGCAGACAGCTAGCGTGACCGAGGCTAACACAGACCTCAGGGTAATTGACATAACAGGCCAGATTGGTGTGTCTGGATAACCTGGCTTCCTCGTGTTTACATTGGAACTCACTCACCATTAGTCATTAGGGGTGCACACAGGAACCATATCATGCAAGACAGCATTGTCATGGATCCTTGCAAACAAAATATATACATGTATATTTCTTGATGTGTTGTCAAAATCTCATTCCTGAAAAGAACAGGACACAACATAAAGCCTCTGTGTTTCACATTCATCTTATTAAACAAAGCACAGCTTGTTTGCTTTACTTTCTGGAGCAAAGTAGAGGCAAAAAGGTAGAAACTGCAAGTAAAAATAAAAAGTATCTGGTTGGCTAGGAAAAAAGAAAGAGGCCTTATCATACAATGGGCATGCGTACCCCCCTCTGGTTTTAAGAGTTTGCGTCAGCTCTACCTTTTAGCATGCTCACTGTGAAGGAAACTGTATTAAAAATGCAAACAAGAGTGATGTAAAGAAAAGTTTCCAGAGAAACTGCTGGTATACAAGTAACCACATACTGGCAACATGCAGCGTTAATAATGTAATATAATGGAGAAGCCAGTCATGAAATATAATATAGCACTGTCAGCTTCTGTCAAAGATCACTTTCGTGAATAAAAAGGCAAAATTACAAATTACTGGTCTTGAACATTCTTATGCAGCTGTAGCTAAGTTTAAAAAGTAAATGATATATTCCTATTCAAGGTTAAAATTGTTCTCAAACAAATTTAGAAACTATAGGAAAGTTGCCCGAGGACACAAAAAAGCAGTCAGAAAGAGTTTTAGCAAAATAAAAAAAATCCCTCTTTGCCTTTTGCACTATTTCCTGCAGCTATGATATAAACATGCAGTGCACGTATGAGATCTCTGATTCTGACCATGACAACAATATATTGTCTTTGCACGCATCTTCCTTTCCAGGCTAATAGCCTGCTAGCTCTAGCTTAGGTGGCTGGCCGACCCTGACTGCTGCCATATCAAGCAGAGACCTCTGAGCTGAAATCAATAGCAGGTCTGTGGATAGAGCCTGTTTGTCACCACGTCCCTGGTCTGTCAGTCACCACACCCTATGTCCTTCATCTGCTGCATTCACGTAACCTGGCCGAGGGGCTGTCCATGAAAGAGCCCTTGGAAAATCAAAAAGTCAAATAATTTTCGATTAGAATGCCGTTAATTGCATGGGCTCAAATATTTGTGGAGGCAGGTCATAAGGCCTGTGGCTGTAATACACAGAATGGAAGAAACTTTAATTTGCTGTCTATGTTCCATCTATAACAATTGTTAATTATGCTTAAATTGATCATTGTATTCATTACAAATCGGTGTTTTCTCAACCAGTGGATTATTAATTATACAAAGCAAAAATACAATATATTGCATCCAAATCATTGGATTCAGGTGTTCTGATCACTTCCATTGCAACAGGTGTATAAAATCAAGCACCCAGGCATGTGCACTGCTTCTGCAATAATTTGTGAAATAATGGGTCGCTCTCAGGAGCTCCATGAATTTTCATGAATGGTCCATTCATGAAATTTCCTTGCCACTGAATATTTCTCAGTCAACTATTAGTGGTATTATAACGAAGTGGAAGCAACTGGGAACAACAGCAACTCAACCATGAAGTGATAGGTCAGATAAAATAACAGAGTGGGGTCAGCAGAGTGTGTACTGAGGTCACCAACTTTCTGCAGGGTGAACCTCTACAGACCTCTAAAGTTCATGTGGCATTCTGATTAGCTCAAGAGTCTGGGTTTGGCAGTTTCCAGAAGACAGGTACTTGTCTGACTATACTGTGGCAAGTGTAAAGTTAATTGGAGGGGAGATTATGGTGTGGGGTTGTTTTCAGGAGTTGGGCTCGACCCCTTAGTTCCAGGGAAAGGAGCTCTTAATGCCTCAGCATACAAGGACACTTTAACCATTTTCATTCTCCCAACTTTGTGGGTACAGTTTGGGGATGGGCCCTTTCTGTTCCAGCATGAATGCATAACAGGGCACAAAGCAAGGTCCACAAAGACAGAGTTGAGCGAGTTTGGTGTAGGAGAACTTGACTGGCCTGCATAGAGACATGACCTCAACTCAGAAGAATACCTTTGTGATGATTTAGAGAGACTGAAAGCCAGGCCTTCACTTCCTGTCCATCACTGTCTGACCTTACAAATGCGCTGCAATACACACACTCCTAAACCTCAACCTGCAAAGCCTTCCCAAGAGAGTTGAAGCTGTTATAGTTGTAAGGGGTTGACTGACATAATATTAAACCCATGGATTAAGAATCGGATAGTTCATATGCAAGTGAAGGCAGACAAACAAATACTTTTGGCAGTGCAGTGTACATTGAAATAAATGGTTAAATAGTAACCTATAAGCAATGGATGTTCTTAATAATTAACACAAGATTAGTGACGCACAGCAAAACTTCAAATACAGCATAGAACATTTCTGTTTAATTTCAGGAACAGGACATGTTGTATTAATAATACCACCTGTAATTTCGATTTAGAATTCTTCATTTGTAAAATATGGTTATTTATTGTAACCAACTGAGGTTTAGCCACTGGGCAGAGAACATGAATGATCTTTCATTTTGCATTCAACTCTGATAAACATAAAGAACCTAATCAAACCCCATAGAGGTCGCTTTTATCATCCCACTACTCACCTAGAGCGCCTGAATCATTAGATTTAAAGATAGATTTAAATGTTGGATATTGTGGTTTTCAAAACTACTCTCTCTTTTTATTCATTTATTTCATTATTTAATTTATTTATTTATATATTGCCTTTGTGGACAGCTAAACTGGTGTAACATAAAGAGAGGGGATGGTATACACCACAGGCTTGAATCATATTTGCAACTTTCTACCACAGTTGGCCAGTTCATGAAAAGTAAGGCGGCAAACTTAATTTATATAAAGAAAAGTGAAGTTGACAAGTGTAGTTGTGCAGTCTATAAAGTTCAGTCTAACCTTAAATGTCATGCGCTAGGAGAACAAAGAAGGCAACATGCTCTTAAGGTGCTAGTGCTTAAGGTTTTTTGGAGGAGGCACTTAGAGGGAATTGATTAATCCTAACAAAAAAAAAAAAAAAAAAAGGAAACGGAAACAAAGAAAGACACTGCCCAGTGGCTTTAAAGGCTCATTTGAAAGGGTGTCAAGAACAACCAGAAACTCCACTTATCACTGGAAGCTGGCACCTAGCTCCCTATAGGAAACATTTCAGCTCACGGTGTCTGACAACCAATCTCTCTTCAAACCCACATTAGAAGGATTTCTGACACATGGCAACTGATAGTCCGATGTTGCAGACTTCTCTTTAACAGAAGCTGCAAAGCAACACAGATCTGATGGCATCAAGTCTTCTCTTACCTCTGTTGGAGAAACTCCATATGCTTACCTCAGATTACCTCTGTAGGAGACAATAGTCGAGGCATCTCCCAAATCCTCTCAAGATGTAAGCCTTGAGGAGCTGCCCCAGGTTGGGCTCTCAACTTACAGCACAGGTTACTCGAAAAAATGTATTTGATATTTGGGTTTTGACTGAGGCAGCAGCTCATAGCTGAATGGTGGTATAAGTGTTAGAATATGCTCTTTTTGTGAAGACGTGGGTGGTACGCCGAAGTTTATCAACTAAGCAAATATTCAAGGCAAAATATTGCAGAAATATATCCAAAACTGATGTATGTAAGTTGTTTAAGTGTTAATTATTTAATTCTGACACAGAATGTTTGCTCCCTCGACCAAGTAAGTGCTGAAAAATATTTCCACCGACTCAAAAGTGCTCTAAGGGTGCAAAGACTGGATCAAAATTAATGCTGAACAGTCGGCCCAGAGTAATTATCTATGTAATTAATTTGCTCTGAATATTTCCAGACGTGAGCTGTGGCAGCTAAACTAGTAAAGGGGCCAGGAAGAGAAAGCTATAGCTAATGAAGAGATATGAATTAAGGAGGGGAACATGTTGCTGTGGGAGAGCTAGATGAGGTACAAGCAACAGAGTAAGGGTTAGCTACCTCCACAAACACAAGGTACTTCTGGGGGAGGGGCTGTTTAAACATAACAATGGCTAAGAAAAGATTGATTTACAGTGGTGTTGCTTGGAGACAACACAGGCACAGCACGTTGGCTCATGGAGGAAAATGACAGAACTGTTTTCCAGGCGAGTTCCATTATGCTCCGAGGTGTGTTCAGACAGAAAGCAAAGGGAAGTAGCTCTGTGCTGATTTGCACCAAACACCCAGCGTACAAATTGCACAGACATTTGCTTTAACCTAGTCAGAAAAAAATTATATTGACTGCATATGCAGCTTCTGGTGCATCTCAACGTTTAATCTGCATTACAATGAACCATCATGATGACTCTGTATGCCAAGTGAAGTAGGAGTGATTTCTAAATGACATTCTCAGCCATTTTTTGAACATTTATGTGAAAATATTAAGCAATATTGACAACAGAGTGCAAAAACACAGAACCTAATTCAAGGATAAAATACACTTAAATGAAACTATTATGTCAGGATGGTTAATAACTTTCAGGGGGTGCCAGACAAAGGTAAACTGATCTTAATACTGTTTAGTGTTATAGTGGAATTCATTCTAGATTACATACTGTAAACATAAGTCCTTAAAAGCTTCTTAAATCAAACCCCTTAACCCCAGCTATTACAAGTGTTTATTTTATGAATTTACAGAGTTGTGCTTTAAACCATTAAAACAGCAGGAAAGTGCTCATTAAAATTAGACTTTCAAAAGTCCCAGTACTGAATTATCAGTCATTTCAGTGTTTGTGCTTCTATTTTAGAGCACATGTGCAATCATTCAGATGACATGTACACTCACACACACACACAGAACTTGCCACGCTGTCTCTAGTAAGAGCATATGGTGGATATTTAATATTTTTCGAAATGTCAGTTAAGCCTGTTTCGCAAGTGTCACCACCAAATCCCTGCTGGGATTTTTTAAAAGAAAAGAAAAGAAAAGAAAGCAAAAAAACCCGCTGAACTCACTTAGATACAAAACCACTTTCGACCTTACCACTCAGGGAAGAAAATTAAGGAAAAGAAGTCTGCAAGAGCAGGAGAAAATGCACAAACAAGTGCTGGATTAATGTGAACCAGAAGTAGGAATCAAGAAGAGCATTTAAGGGATTTTCCTCATTGCTATGCATTTCACTGCACATTCCTGTACAAACTCGCACACACCTATCTCTTTCCACAGCCATAACTTGAACGCTCCAGTCATTAAGCCTCCAGTGTCGCCCGCCACAAGAAACATTTCAATAAAGGCTGTTAATTAACATGCAAGGCGATTAGAATGTCATGTTTCAGAATGGGCAGCGATCTGTCTTCCTGTCACTTTACATACACGCACACAAACACACACGAATTGGTGCACACGCCTCACAGCCAGTGACTTAATGGCTTTTTTCACCTGCACTTAGCAATGGACTATGGTCTGTGAATAATAAGTGAGAAGACAGAGGAAAGATGGTGAAGGAGTGAAAAAGAGATGTATTTCATGGTCTGACTGTCAATATAAATGCCATATTCTACTGAGCATTTTATATATTCACTCCTATTTACCTACTTCTTCTTTATAGACGTGTACATCTTTCTCTTGCAAAAAGACAGCACTGGTATTTATGCATGTTGTTTACTTGGACTCATCTTATAATTTACTGAAAACCAGAAGAAAAATTGAGGGAGATGCTTCAAACTCCATTACAAGATTTTTTTTGCTTTAAAAAGGACACAAACAGACCCCAGTTTGATGCATTCTCTCAACAAACTGGCTTCACTCCACTCCAATAAAAGGGCATTTTCTTTGGCTCTGTGTAAGTTTGTATGTCTACACTTATTGTATTAGCTAGACGCCAAGGCCACAGAAATAGCTATGATTGTACTCGGAGAAGTGGGGAAAAATAGGCGTCGATAAAATGCATCTTATGCCACAATGGAGGCACGTTTGCTGCATTCCAATAGGGTTACTTTGAGCACCTGCGGCAAAGCGGAGTCACACAGAGTGGAGAGACACTCTAAACAATCAGTGCCCTTGGGTCTCACAAACACAATCTTTACAGACAAGGGAGGGGAAAACACACTTCCACAATTACAGCTAAGAAACGCAATTTAATTATAGTCAGTGCTTGAAACACCTTGCTAACGTCTGCTGTAGCGCATTCTTCACTGACTCTGTGTGCATTTCCATGTAGATCTCTGAAATGTTAGTTACAAACATATGACAGTGTTTCCAAACAAAAACCGAAAATTTCATCCCGCAAACTGTGATGAGCGAGTGAAATGTCACAGCCTATAGCCAAACAATAAACAGGAAAACAGAGAGCTAATGTTTACCTGAGCTCCCCAGGGTATGTCTATTGGTGGGAGGCAGAATTTCCAAGTGCAATTCTGGAGAGCTTATAGCTCAGTAAGCACGTGTATATGGGTGTGTGTTTATGTAACATTTCAATGAGGTATAATCCAAACTAATAAGAAGTAATAAAGGCAGTGTTGACCTTGTAATAGCTGGTTTCCTGCCAAACGTGGGGCTTGAAAAGCTGTCTTTGTGCGACTGAGGCTGCTGTTGAGGCTGATCACTACAAGGGTTAACTAAACCAGCACCAAACAAGGCCTTTCTCTATCAGAGACTCTAGGCTAGACAGCACCTTGAAATGAAACAAACTAACACAAAATGACATGTTTTAATGACCTGCATGTGAATCACAAGGTCAAACAGAGATGTAGTGATGTGTGAGGTAATTTCTGGGAGTGTGGACAGTTGATGATAAAATAGATTCTGGCACATGCATTTTATATAACTCCCTGGGTTTATTAATGTACAAGTCCTAGGGTACTTTTACACTTCTTTATTTTGCCAATCAACAACTCTTACTAAAATTTTAAACTAACAACCTCAGCAGATTGTGTATTTTTAAAAGCACGACAAAAAAGTTCTGAATATGAGGATGAGATTTGGTTCCTGACTAACTCCTTAGGTGCTCTCGAAAATGTGGCTTTATCGAGTATTATCAGCTTTATCTATTTACTTAATTATTTTTACAAATAATCCTATCAGGGGGCAGGATTATCTCCAGGTGACCTGAGATGTCATAACAGAAAATCTTTGTGCCACAAAAGCACCACCTGTACTCATTCATAAAAATTGCATTATTGGCTCTGAGTGGATGGAATCAGTTTATTTAGGCCTCAGTCACACAACTGTGTGAGGAAACAACTGTTTACCTTTAAAGTAAAAGTTGTGCCTGTTGAAACATGTTACATAGCACAGCGTTTACTGTGAAGGCGAATGGTCTTCTCACAGATTTGCTACCACATGATGAGTAGTTAAGTGTTGGTAAGACTAGTTGGTGCCTTCCATGCAATTCTACTGCAATAGTGAGTCAATCGCAAAGAGGTTTGTGGTGCAGCACTTTATACAATTGTTTTGATAAATTTCACCTAGCGACTGCCAGAAACCACATCCGAACCACTTGGGAAATACACACTTTTTCTTAGAGACCTGTGGTTGCCAAGGGGTGTCTCTGATCAGACTGACCAACATGACCGGGGGTTTGGGGGCTGATTTCCCAGCCACTGTAAACATCCTCCAGCAAACACTCGCCAACCAGTCTGGGACAACACATTTTTCCCCAGTGACCACATGTTTCCAGGGAGTTGCCATCCAGTCGCTAGGCACGTGTGACTGGGCTTTACCCATCAATGCTTAAGCATTGGAAATACACATAACGATCCATTTCAAGTACTGACTGACTTTATCTTTGAGACATTTAATGCATAATACTTTTAATAATGGAAACACAAGTGATCAACTTTTCACTGCAAAACCTCAAAGAATGGTCAAATGTTACAGGTCAACAAAAAAACTTTTATATGGATCTTGTCAAATAAAGCTCTCTTTTGTTTTGGGGGGTTTTTGTACTGGAGGCTGCACGAAAAGCAGAAAAGGAAGGTCAAGCTACACAGTTTTTTCTCCTTTTTCTCTTTCTTTTTTTTATTTTTTGCTAAAGGTTTGATGCCTCTGTGGGACAACTCAACAGATGAATATTCTATCTGCAGAGGTAGGCAGCCTTGAAGCAGTGAACCTTAACAGCAGAAATGTTCAAACACAATTCATTACTTGCTCTCCTGAGCTCACCTTTTCGTACTTCATCTGATTCCACTCTGGTGTCTTCGTGGGTTCAACACTACAGAGCCTCGCCATAGGCCTTAACAGCCTTGAAAATAGCGAGGAAAAGAACAGCCTCTACATAGCCCCGTTTTTGCCATCCACACCGAGCTCTTGTTTAGGTTAGTGCTTGTGGATGAAGGTTTCAATAACATTTTACTAACCTGCCTTATCTACAGTTTTAGCCTATTATAACCACTATTTTCCAAAGGCTTAAAAACACACTTGAATATCATCTGCTGGTTTTAGCAAGTTTAAATGGAGACAGTAACAGTATATTTGTCACGGACCCAGTTCCAGGGATTCGGGGTCCGTGAGCAGTGTGGACTACTATTGTAGTTATTATTATTATTATTATTATCATTATTGTGGTTGTTGTTATTATGGTTGTGTCTGCTGTCCTGTTTTTCCGTGTTGGTGTACTGTCAGGTGTTTAGGGGTGTGTGCTTGTGTATGTGAGGGTGCGGTCGTGGCAGGCACTTTTAGGCCTGGTGGGTGTGGCCCTGCCAGCTGACCGGTCCCACCCAGGAATCCACACACACCTGGCGCCGATCAAGCCTCGTCAGAGGAGCTTCAAAACAGTGTGGCTGAGAGCTCCTCGACGCTGGATCGTTGAGTGACTTCCCGTCAGTCTTAAGTGTATTGGGCAAGGTTAGTGCAAGTCTACTGTTAGGTTTTGTACTCACGGCTGCCTTTGGTATGCGTGTTTCCTCAGGAGGAATTGTGGCGACCAGGAGGCAGCACACGGAGAGTACACAGGGAACGGAGACAGAGCACGGAGCACGGGATAAAGGAGAAGACACGGAACGGGAGTTGGGATCGCACGGGGGGATTTATTGTTGTTCGGATGGTCACCACTGTAAATAAACACTGTTGCACTGTAGAGTCCTGCATTTTGGGTCCTCCTTTCCCCACATCCCCACGGTCTGCCAGCGAGACCGTGACAATATTAAGCCTTTCCAGGGATGGCTGTATGCATGTTCAGGAAAGATTTTCTTATAACGTGTAATAATTTGAAGTGTGTTTTCATTTTTTAACATGAATGTGTCATTGACAAGCACAGAGACGAGGACATCTGCTCTGGTCACAATCACTGATTCTTAACATGCTCACACCTGAAAGACAAACGTTCACAAACATCTACACAATATTCACACATAGTAGATACCTACAGGCATGTATGTCAGTTTTGGAAAAAGGCGAAAAAAAATTCACTGTTCATAATAATTGTGCCTAAAACAGAAGGCACACGCGCTTTAATAGCATGTGCTCACTCCATAGCTGACAAACCACTCCACAGTCAGTTTTTCACTTGATGCACACTGCAGTGAACAATATGATATGCATATAAACCCATCCTCACACAACCAAAAATGACACCCAGATGAGCAATAGCGCAAACAGGCCCCCCAAGTGTCTCTTTCCTGTATCTGGGTGTCACGCATATAATTGAGGGCTTACAACGCGCTCCCCTTCTGTTAAGCCTTCCTATCTATCGGGCCACACACTGCTCTCACAAACTGCCCTCCACTGGTACACATCTGATTAGGCTTGCTCTGTAAATGAAGCTTTACAGGACAGACTGATAACAGAAGGAGAGTGGATAGGAGCAGGGCAGGGGGGAAAAGGAAGATTAGAATATGTAAAGAGGAAGTGAGGCATGGACAGACTTGAGTAGCAAACAAGAACATCTAGATAGAGACAAGAGTGTGAGGAATATAACGTTGTGTGGAGAGGCAGGAAGGAGACCACGATGAAGTAGTTACTGTGTAAATGGGAGAATTCTTATTTCACTTGGAATCAAGGAAAAAATACTCCTTGTAATTGCTTTGGTTGCTAGCTGATTGCCATGCCCGCCTGTAGGTCTGCATGCCAACTTGTCTGTACTCACTTGCCAACTACTCTCTGACCAGTTACCTGCAAAATCAAAGGTTTTTTGAAACATGTTTGTGCAGTGGTGCACTTTAATTTTGAATGCAAACAGTTTCCATCAAAGCTTTCACAGTTTTACTACTAAGAGAGTAGTTGGCAAGTGTTTACAGACAAGTTGGTGTCTTCCATGCAAACTATGGGTAACACCAGCAATCTGCTAGAGAACAAAGCAATCACAAGCCCTCTCTTTGTACACAAGTTCATCTAAGACTGCCAGAAACCACTTGCAAGGGGTAGTTACTAGAGGACATTAACTGGTCTCTAAGCCTGTGTGACTGAGGTCTAAAACACGAGTGCCTATTGGGTGCTGGACTATTATTTATTGCTCTACAGTCACTGCAAGGGCCAGTATGAATGTGTGTCGTACAGCTGTCACACTGAGGAACATATATGCGACATCAAAAAGCAATATTAAATCCTAATTCACATTTAAAATTTTCAATTAACTTTAAGTGAATTCACAAAGGTAATCATCTATTTTAGCTTGTCCTCAGGATTTTAATCACCTTTCATCTGTTTTTGCATTCATTAAGCTGAAGTCATAAACCAGGGCTACTCAATTTGTAGCCTGAAGTCACTTTGAATAGTCAGCCTGATTTGTTTTGAACAAATGAAAACAATATAAATTTTCTGTTTTAAAAAATGTGTGCCTTGAGATGTTTTACACAAAAGTAATATGCTGGAAAAAACTTTAATATCCTGGCAAAGGTAATACTGAACAGGTTTAAACCATTGCAGGCTTAATTCAAGTACAATAAACAAAAAAAATTCTTGACTGGTAACAAACTAAAACAAGCCCTGTGCTAACACCAGATGGAATTTATGAAAACTTCCAAATAAGAAAGAGGTTGTTAGAAGGCAAACACTAAGGAAGTGTGTGCTTTTAGCTTCAAGGTAAGGGAATAACCTTACTGCCAATCGAAGAATCCTATGCAATCCTAAACATTATACAAAACAGGCATATGCTGAATGAAGTACATATGCTGTATTGGAGTAAATCACGATTTGTGCCAAGACAGCAACTTCCCACTCCTTTTATGTATAAAGAGCAGTGAATTATACATGCCTTTTATCATATAAACACGTACAAACGCACACATTCTGTCTAATGTCAGGGGGCTTTGCTCTACTTTTATCAGTGCCATTGATCAAATGATGAGGGGGGAATAGCCAGCACCCGGTGTGACACTGTGGCTTTTTGCCAGAACTGCTGCTGAAACATATTTAAGAGTCATGAGCTGAGCCATTTAAACACGGCCAATGCATTATGTATTATGGCCATTCTCTGTCAGCTGAATGATGTACAATGCATTTGTCAAACAATGAAGTAACAGCATGAGAGGACATCACACGGACAGAGAAAAGGGGGCAAAAAAGGAATGAAAAACTTTAGGGGCCAATGAAAAAAAGAAGAAGAAAAAAAAACAAAATAAAAGATGATATTAGGAATCCAAATGAAATGTGACCTTTAAGTACAAATAGATTTTACATTTAGATACTTCAGTAACCTTCCTGTAAGCAGAAGAATCCTACAGAGATAAAGACGGGGATGTTCTCTCGGACGGCGGCCGCCGAGGTGGAGTAAACCATGGCAACTATGGGAGGTAAATGACAGGTCAAAGGTCTGAGCCAGCAGGAGGAAATGACATCGGCAGGAAATATGAATAAACAGTGGGGGATAATCATCCAATACAAGCACTGACCTTGCAAGGGATTAGCAGTGGCATTATCTCTCAAATATACAGATGTAGAAAAATGAGGGAGTGAGTGACCTTCTAAGAAGAAAGTTTGTAATGTCGAGTGTAACTGAACTCCAACACAATCTTAACAGCAGCATGCTGCTATTGACTTGCAGCAGATTAAAATGTCGCTAATCACATGTTAGGAAACTGAAATTCAAATTGAGTAGGCCAAGTTGTAAGTAATTTATTTACTTATTTTTTATTTTGACAGTGTTAGGAGTGACAACAGTTTTCGTGTTATCGTTTGGGGTAATTGTAGTTTTTTCAAAGAAATTATTCTGAGGCTACAAGAAAAAGATGAGTGACATTCAAAGTGAATAAAAACATTTTTTTAAGCCTCAACGGTGAAGAACACATCTCAATTAAAGAGCTTGGCCTAGAGCAAAAACGGCATCCAGATTTTCTTTTAGTATTACATCTTGTGCTGCTTTTTCCCTTTACTTAGTGGACTTTGTATGACTAAATAAGAAAAATTAACATACTGGAAAAATGGGAAAGGACAACTGGGGTTATTTTTATATGATGAGGCTACAACATTAGTTAAACATGCAGTATTACTGCATCTAAAAGGTCACGGCTCACTCACTTGGACAGCTGAATCATTTACAGCAGAGATGGGCAATTAATTTTCCCAAGGGGCCACGTGAGAAATTGGGAATGTTGTGCAGAGCCACACTAATAAGATGAACTCAGTTCTGTTCAATATTCCTTTTATCTCTTTATATTTTGCTACTGGTAAGATGAGATGTTACAATTAGGAAGTGAAACTGTAAATATAGTACTGTGCAAAAGTCTTGAGTCACTCTTACTGTATATCTTTATACTGTACTCCATCCATCCATTCGCTACCGCTTTTCCTTTTCAGGGTCGCGGGGGGTGCTGGAGCCAATCCCAGCTGTCATAGGGCGAGAGGCGGAGTACACCCTGGACAGGTCGCCAGTCTGTCGCAGGGCTAACACACAGGGACAGACAACCATTCACACTCACATTCACTCGCACATTCACACCTAGTGGCAATTTGGATTATCCAATTAACCTATCCCCAGAAACTGTACTTCACTAGGAAAATAGGAAATGGGTACAGTGAAGTATTGAGACATTGCAAACATATATGACAATACAGTATACGAGGCAAATACAGAGTTTGTACAATTCTAACAAGCTTAAAAGTCAATATTTAATATGACCATCTTTTACTCAACACAGCCTGAAGTCTCTTAGCTAAGCTTTCTTGTAATTTCTTTCTTTAAATACTCTTCAGGAAAAGTTCTCCAGGCTTCCTGAATTACATCCAAAGCTCTTGTTTGGATATTGGCTCCCTGTTTTATTCATTCTCTGTCAAGATGATCCCACACTTTTCTATCCAGATAAGCTTTCCAGACAATACCAATCAGACACTTTCCAGATGGTATTGATCAAAATTGATCTACATTCATAATTCCATCAATATTGACGAGATCTTCAACACCCTGGCTGAAACCATGACAGAGCCTCCACCGTGTTTGGATTCATCATCATATGAGCTGTTGCCTCTGATTTCAGTCCTGTTCTTGAGAAATCTAACATACCTTAACCTTTTCTCAATGTTTTCTTGTGTTGAGAATGGCTTCTTGACTGTGATCATTTCTGATGACTCTTCATCGATGGGTCGATGTGTCTCTTGGGTCTCGTTTCAGGTCTTTGCTGGATTTTATTCCCCCTATTTCTTAAGAAAATACAGAGTGTTTTAGGCCTGTCAGGTTTTTTCCTATTTAATCATTTTTTATATCTGCTGTTAACTTTGGAATTTTCCATTGATTCAACTATAGAAATGGGAACAGGTTGCTAATAACAAAAACGTTATTTAAATTTCTGTCATACCGACACAATTCTGGTTCATCCCTTGAATGCCGATGCTTGAACAACTCTAAAATCAGTGTTACTTGGTTCAACAACTGGGTGAGGGGGAAAAAAAAAAAACAAAAAAACAGGGAAAAAAAACATTTCTCAAAAAAAAAAAAAAAAAAAAAGTAGGTAAATCAGCTAAAGCGATAATACAGGATCAAAATCATGTCAGAGAAAAACAAAATACCTCTTTCATGAACAGTAAATTGTCATCTTCTTAAAGCGCTCTGCTAAACTAGAGCTAATTACACAACCCTCAACAGGGTACTTTACTATTAAAACCTCTCAAGTCAGGGCAACAACTTACATCAACGCCCACATAACTTAAAGGACAACTGCATTCCCAGCAGAGAGAGAAATGAGTAGGAGGAAGATGAGGAGATTGAGACTGAATAAGAGCGCAAGACAGGGAGGAGGAAGAAAGTTGGCAAGAACAAGAAAATAAAACGTGATAACCACAGTAAAAAAACAGGAGCCTCCAAGTTATTATAGCAACACTGAGCATTTTACACCTGTCCACGGGTTGTATCAGTACTGCTCGGAAGCAATGGCACAGTGGATGTGATGCCGCCTCTAGAGAAATACTTTCAGACTCAGAGACACACACAATGAAACTAATAAGAGAAATAAGAAAATGCAATGTTTCACTTCTATAAACAAATTCCTTGTAGCCAGCAATAACAGGGACATCTCCTACACTTACACAGCTTGGTGTTATTGTGTCCCATGGGCACAGTTAAAGTGTACTATTATTAGGAACTGCAGGCCTGAAAGGAAGAGGGAGAGATTGTCGGAGTGAGATAGAGAAAGAACAAATGGACCATTTATATCAAAGCTTCATAAACACACATGGGGCCTATTGTTACTAAGGCTACCTCTATTAAAAACGAAAACACTATTGTCATCCAACAGCTCATAGATACATGATTACATCCTGTGGCGCCACGCACACTCTCGCGCTCACTCATAAAGAGGAACACATACATCTGTGTACACAGAGAGGACAAATGCATTTGCATAAATCTGTACATAAACACATACGCCCAAGTCATTTCAGTGCTTCCCCTTCACAGATTTAAGCCTAAAATAGCAGAGGCTTAAGGATTTTTTTCTCCACAAGTTACAGGAAAGCGTGTGTGCTGAAGTTGGCTGATGTGTGTGTGAGACGGAGGATATTAGCAAAAGCTCAAAAGTGCATCTATAACATGTGTGTACTGTCTTGTGTGATTGCGTTCGAGTCTGTGTGTGTAAATGCAAACGAGGCTTGCCCGGCTGTAATCCCCGAAGCAAGAGTACGCGTGTGTTAGTGGGTGTGAGAGAGAAAGTGTGTGACCAGTAAGATGGTCGACGGCGTAAGCTTCAGCCTTCACAGCTTAAGCCCCCCTCGCTTTTCTACCCCATAAGGCAAACAGTGGATAGACCACAGGGCTTAGCAGGAGAAAGAGGAGAAGAGGACAATATATGGAAACTAATTCAATTTCAGCCTCTTTGCGCAGCTCTCCGATCTGCAAATACCACCACAGGCTGATGTAAGGAAATGGAAATCTCAACTTATATACTTCAGACTATGGAGTATCTGTAGATTGGAATCCTATATATGCGCACTTCTGCACTTGAGGAGCAGTCATGCAGCTAAATGCCTTCTCCATGTGAGGTTCAGATCCAGCCTCTCAAGCTGTTTCTGCTCCCTCGTTACCTGTCACCGTCTCAATTTTCCTGTATATTACCTAATGAACTTTCCAAACTCACAACTGGTGAGAAACTGGTTATTCTTCTTTTCTCTACAGAAAGGCTGCCTTGCATATTTAGGGGTGCTAGTTTTGTAGAAGTAGGGGTGTGCTCCCTTTCATAGCAACTTTATGTTTTTTCAATTGATTGGTTAAAAGAAGGCATTTTAAGTCATCACCTTTTCTTGGCAAAACACAAACTAACTAATTTACTGATGAATAAAACCAAACAGGTAGATTAATTAATAATGATTTTCATTAGCAGTTGATAAGAAAGAACAAATGTCAGCATCCTTCAGCAATCAGGTGGACTTGCCGTAAGTCCAGTTTAATGAACTCCTCATAATCCTCGCTGTTTTTTCCCCAGTGTGCAGGTACTGTTGCAGAGATAACAAACCGTGTTATGAGTTTGATCCTTACCATATAGCCCTTTTCAGACATGGGATACGGTTTGTCTTATAAATATAGCATTCCAGGCAGGCACGTTAAAGTAATAAAACTATTTTATTCAGACAAACAAACAAAAGCACACAAACAAAGATCAAAATACTAATACTGTATTTTACAGTTTGAGATGTTGGTCAACTCATAAACAAGCTTAGTCAAGTCAGAGGCTCCACAACAGCAGGAAAAAACAAGCCTTCAACCTGTCGGGGAACTGTCTTGGGAACATGTGTGGTAGCAGACAAGTAAGGACCACGAGAGCCGTGGACGGAAGCAGATTGAGGAAGAGGTGAGGTGATTGTGACACAAGACAAGAATGAAGTCAGCCGACACTGAGCTACAATTGTCACTGGCTGACCCAAGGACTAGAGACATGTCAGTTGTTCTCTTATTGGACTGGTAAGGCACAGCATCGGTGGAAGCCGCTGTTCTCTGGTGTCTCTAGGGCACGATCCATTGAGCTGCTTTTAAATTCCTTGCATACTGTTCTTGGTAAAATTAACTAAAAAAGTTCAGTCATACCAGGGATTTCCTTGAGCTACATATAACTGTCTCCAGAATGACAATTTCTTTCAGCCTGTGCTTCAAGTCTATTGTGTAATCAAGCCATGAGGTCAAAAAATTTAAATCAAGTTCATCTCTCTGAGTTCCCTCAGATATGCACCCTGACTGGTGACGTCTGCTGGGCCCAGCCTGTTAAGGTTATACTGACCAGAAAACAGAAGGCACCTTAAGAATCCAAGAACAACGAGGTAACAACATTTCAAAGACTAGATAATTACCCAAAAACTAAACACAAACATGAGTCAAACATGCAGAGCTGATTTTTACATGTTAAATGTTAAAGAAACGCATTAGACAGTAACCATTGTTACCATCTACTCCAGTGATTTTCTAACACTTACTAATCACCGAGCAGTTTGTTTCTCTCAAGTATATAAACGTAAATGCAAATAATTGTATGTGCCTCAATTATAATTACACCACAGTCATTTCTCAGACAACTTAAAACATTTATTTAAAACGTTTATACTGTTTAATGAATTGCTTTCAGCATACTGATTTTTGGTGTTCTCTAAAGTGGACTTGAATAAACCTAACAAGCTAAAAAAAATGTCTCTGCCAGTGTTTGTGTAACACCAAGGCATTAAATAACAAAAGTCTCAGGTTAAAAAAATACAGATGTATACTAGCGATCGGGGATATCAAGATTTCTACTCATGCTAAGCTGCACGCCCAGAAACCGTGAAATGTTTCATACTTGACACACACACACACACACGCACAGTGGCGATAAAAACAGACAAAGATTGTCTATTGACTCGCTCCCCTTACCAGCCCACATAAATCTGCTGTACTGCTCTGCGCATTTTAATCAGCTGCTCTTAGGGTTACGTTATTTACCTACTGAATGCCAGATAGAGGAGCAAACAAGCTATTACACTATCTAAGTTTACATTACATTATGTTTCACATCACTTAGGCATATATGGTGCTGAACAGCTAAAAAAAGAAACATGGAAAACTAATTCTCGGAGCGAAACAGATGTGACAAAGAAAGAAGGAAGAAAGAAATAAGTGATCTAAGGAATAGTCAGCATAACAGTGTTTGATATCTTTACTGTATCCTTCTGAGGTAAAGCCACATTTAAATACAACTGACGATGATTTTTCTTTAATGCACTGATCCCAGTGTTGTTCTGCAGGTTATGACAAGTTAATCAAAACCACAAATTGTGCAGAAAAATAACATGTTAAACCTGGATTAAGCTTAAAAAGCACGAGAACTCTTGCGTAACAGTATACCCTTACAGCCTCATCATACGATACAGGGGAAGATAACAATCAGATGTATTTTCATCGTCAGTAAGATAGTTTCTGTGCTTTCATGCAAAGTAACCTCACCTTGTAAAAAGCACTACAATACTCTAGGGAGTGAGTGGGTATCAAAATTTGCCCAAAGGCACTGAAAACCTGTTAAAAGTACGCAAACGCTCACACAAAAGCATGTAAACAAGCACAGAGTTGCAAAGATATACACACGCAGCAGTAATGAAGCACACACAGCAATACTTCACTCCTCCGCTCAAGAGGAGGAGCACGCAAGCCCCATCTATCACCGTTCAGCGCGTTTAGAGTAAAGCACCTCAGATGAAAGCGAGCGCTGAAAGATGAATGGAAATAGCAATAAGAGGGGAAAAGAGGAGGAAGGGGTTTGGTCTTGGAACAGGATTGAAGGCAACCCAAAAAAAAATAGAAAAGGGGAGAAAAATGTGGATGCATGTTGACTATGTGAGAGCTACGAAGGGGGTGATCAAATAAGAGAATAAGACGCTAAAAACTGAATGACAACAATAATCTCACAAGCTGACAGATGGGTAAATACAGATGGACATAACAATGGAATTCACAACTGAGTAGCTCAATCCCTCACAACACAATCACAAAAGTCTGGATGATGGGCTGTCACTGTCAAGATTTTTTATTAGGGACAGAAGACACTTCCACATGAAGTATTTCCAAAACATTTATAACGATATCCTTGATTTCTAAGCGGCCACTGCTTTAGAGAAGACGTCAGACGGCTACTCTACATGCACGATTTGCCTCAAATTGACCTGAGCTGAAAGTAAACCGATTTAAACGCTGAGTATTTAATCACGTTTCCGTAAAGCTTCACTTTAGCTTCCACTTTCTATCAGCAGTGCAAGAAAAAAAAGTTTGTTCTATAATCACTATTTTTCTGAGAAATATTTAGATTATTCAATATATGAATCACCAAACGCTGTACTGTGTACACAAAAATGAAGAGGATTTGACTTCCATCTCTGAAAGTCTGAAATCATTCCTCCCCCTTCCCAATGTTATACTAGCTCTGCTGGAAGTCCTCTAAAAGCAGACCAAAGCTTCTCCTTTTCTTTCCTCTCACTTGTACCGTCTCCCACAGGTGTCTCGCTCGATCTCGTATTCATACAGATGTACACAGGAGGCCACGACTGACAAAGTAAAGGATCATGGAGAGGTGCGCGGGTGAAGCAGGAGAATTACCATATGTAAGGAAAGGAGGTGCCAAGGTCTCTGTTTCTGTCTTTGGATAATGCAGGTGGGCTACAAGGGACAAGATAAGCACAGACAGATGTACATGCACTAACAGCGTAGACACCATTGAATGCATGCGAATGCAAAACACACACAGCGTAAGAACAAAAGGAGCACAAAGGCGATGAGCACAGGAGAGAGAGCAGACGAGGCGGTATCGCTGTCGATCCAGGTGTGTTGAAGATACAGTATGGGCCACTGCCAGTGTATGAGTCAGTCAGATGAGGAAGAAAGTGGTGGTGTAGAGATCTGATTAGCACTGGGAGAGTGGCTAAGGGGGTTTTCTCATCAGGATCAGCTTTCAAACCCATGACATAGTGGTACTTTTAATTCAGCAAGGGAAATGGATAAACCAAGACTTCGCCATTCGTGTGCCTATGGGAATAAAGAACTGAGATGGACTTTGGGTTTTTTTGTTTAAAAGGTGTTGTAATATATAATTAGGTCCATAAGTATTAAGACGATGACAACTCTCCATCTGTACACGAAAATCAAACACTCAAGATGTGACTGAAGCACAGAATTCAAGATGTTTACAAAAGTATTACATTTACTGTTTAGGAATTACAGCAAATTTTAATATATAGTCCACATTTTCAGAGGCTCTAAAATAATTGGATAAACTAAGGGAATTTCAAGTGTAAGGATTCTTTTTCAATGACTGTCTTAATTTACAACAAATAGGCATCACCAAATGTTGGGTTTCCTCCCTGGAGATGCCAGGCCTTTACAGAAGCTGCCTTCAGTTTGTGGGTCTTTTTGGCTTCAGTTTTGTCTTCAGGAACTGAAAAGCATGCTCCACTGGGCTGAGATCAGGTGACTGACTTGGCCATTGAAGAATATCCCGTTTCTTTGCCATGAGAAACTCCTGGGTTGCTTTTGCAGTATGATGTGGGTCATTACCAATTTTCACTATAAAATGTTATCTGATCGGTTTTGCAAAATTTGGCTGGATCCAAGAACTGTACACTTCAGAATTCATTCAAGTCTAATCTTGCCTTCATGTTCCAGAGCTTAACCAGGTGTTTGCACCTTGCTGTAAACATTCTCTATTTACATTTATGACGACATCTCTTTCTCCTCCAGAGTTTTCTTGATTTTGCCAGATGTTGGGTTTTAAAAAAAAAAAAAAAAAAAAACCAAGGAAAGAATTCTGTGATCACTGACCGTCTTTCACACTCGTTGGTGTTGCAGAGCTGGCGAGTCCTTTCCTTCTTTTTACATTCCCGTTGTAACTACCTCTCCAATAATAATTTTGACCTCTTGCTTCAAAGTCTCCTTGGACCTCGCATTGAGAGTTCCAGTGTAGAGATACCAAATGCAAATTCAAAAGCTGGAATTAAATCTAGGTCTTTAATCTTTTTATTTGGCCATTCAATACTGACAGGACACGACTAACCTATTAATGAAATTACAGGTTAGTTAATTGTCCACTTGTGTCTGCCCTTTGAAAATGCAGCATCATGTATAAATATGAATGGGATACTTTTGAAAACCAATTAAAGATTATTTAAAGCTGAAAGCCTCCACTTAAATCACATTGATTATTTAATCTAAAATACAAATCATTGTTGCGCGGAGACAAAATTACAGAAATTGTGTCCATTAGGGCTGTGCGATATCACCAAAATCTCATATCCCGATATTAAGACATCTATCGTCCCGATAACGATATAAATCACAAAAATGTGTGCGAATAGTTCAAAAATAAAGTGGCATGTGTTGTCTGTGAGCCACCTGCATTGCTCTATAGTGAATCACCACATTGTATCTTTCCAGTTGCTAGAAGAAAATGCTTTTTAATATAATCTCTTTTATTAATACTTCCTTTACATTATCTCTAGTGGCTTTAATTGACCCTTCTTTTCTACAAAATCTATAACATGGGAAATTTGTTTCTAGACCCCAGTATCTCCCTTTCAGACTAACTACTTAACCGGATATTTAAACATAATTTTTAAATGTCCCAAAAGTGCCTTTGCAGTCCCAAAAGTCATCAGTGATAAGAGGGCACTTTATAGATAAAGCCTTCTTAAACAGAGGGTCAAGACTGAATTGCTTAGAAGGAGCACAGCCTTGAGTCTTGGTTACACTAAATGTATCCCATTATGATTACTCGACTCCAAGAACAAGAGAATACAGCAAATGAGTACCAAGGATCAAGGTAACTAACATATGCAAATGAATTTAAAATAATTAATTTAACGTCAACTTCTTGATTCACCCGTACTATTAAAAGTAAATAAGTTTTACCCAAGATCAACACACATAAAAGCACAACAAGAATCTTGGGGGTTAGCGACAGGGTCTCTGGTTTTTCCGACACTGTCTAAAGCCTTTCACTTCCATTGATGAACATCAATGAGTCACACATTTTCTCTTTTCTATTGGCAGCAAGAACTCTCATTAGCCTTTACATAGTGAACTGTAAATCCCAGAACTGTAAAAAGCCTTGCAAGCTTTATAAAACATTTCAACAAACAAACCATGCCTACATGTTTGAAATATGTTTTTCATTTGGTCTTTACTTGCTCCCAAGATTATTTTAACACTGGCAGCGTTGCAGCTGAAAGAATGAGGCTAATATTGAAATAACAATAAGAATAGGAATAAGAATATAAACACATTAATTTAATGAAAGATATCTTGTAAACTTTTTTCTTTGCCAGCTTTCCTTTTTTCCTTTGGCTGCAACAAATGTGTAGCTTTTAGCCTGGATCATATTGTTAAATTCTTCATATTGGTTTAGGATTATAGCTTTCTGTTCGCCGTTAATCCCTTTAAAAGTAACATGAGAACAGCAAAAATGTCTGAAAAGATTGAAAAGACCATGTGTATGAAGACTAAGTATCCCAAAGAGAAAACCACTTGTAATGCAAGACACAGGAAATCTGAAAAGAACGCTTTAGGATGTTTAATAAAATCTTTCAGTGCCCATTATTTATCATCAATCATAAGTTGTAGGTGTTAGTTGCTGAAAATCACAAACCATATGAAATATGTTAATCAGACAATCCAGGTGTTTAACAAACCTCTATACTGCTTTGATTGCAACCAAAATGTTATTTAGGCTAATTAGTACGATGTTCTTTGATGAATGCCACACAAGATTTGGAAGTTATTTTTTCTTTCCATGGCACTAACTGGGCTTTCAGTAAGATCATTACCCCAAAATGCTCTATCCTCACTTTTTCCATTTACTTCCTCTTCCTCACAAGATAATCTCTGAAACCATCTGCACTGGGAGTAAAATTGTCTCCTTTTATATCTGTTTTCAAAGCTCCTATAAAATCACACAGGAAGCAAAAGCTGGGAGGAAAAAACAGAACACTCAAACGTAAGAGGCTTGTGGACATCTCAAATGCACTCACAGAAGCCATTAATAAAAATAATTAGCACGGAGATGGGCGGAAAAAAACAGGGGCCAGCTTGGCAGATGTAAAATCTCATTTCTGTGATTTAATTTTTCAGAGGCTGAAGCAGGAAATCCACCAATCATTGTGTTAGAGTATAGAGCTCTAAGAACAGGCATCTCTATCCTGGAAAGAGATAAATGTACACACAAACATAAAAACACACAGACCCTATCAGCAGCCAAAGAGGGCCAGAGGGATCATTAGTGAAGGAAGAAGATCAGATATCGCTAATTCATCTTGGTCAAAAGGATTAGAGACACAAGCAGAGAGAAGGGGATATATACCGGGCGCCTGTGAACATTCCTGGTTTAATGTACTATTGTGATTTTGGAGTCATTAATCAGACACCAGTAGACACACGCCTACATAATGTTTCACTCACTCGCAAATGCAGTTCAGGTTCTAGTTCAGAAAGGTCAAGGTGACTGTTGTTAGTGTAATTCACAGAAATCGTTAGCAAATGGTAGCTCATGTTAGAGATTAACCATTCGAGTCTACAATCTACAACACAAATAATCATGATTATGTTATGGAAGGTTAACGCTTAGTGACGGCAACATTAAGTATTTTCTATATCATTTGTCCCTACTTTGCAGAGAACAGAGAAAACTGTAGTGGTGTGGTGTGGGGCAGTGTGCAGCCTTCCAAATGTAATAGAAGTAGTTCGGTCAGGAAAAAAGCCAAGAGTCGGAGTAATAAATTGTTGACTGTGGTGTTTCTCCAAGTGCAAAATCAAACAGGAAAAGCCTAAAATCCAATTTATAACAAAATTAAATGGCTTGCCAATGGATCCAAGCATCCTGGATCCATTAAGACAAGTGGATCGCACATTCCAAGATGTTGTCCTGTGCGTGTTCGGGCTACTCGTTCTTCTGCACACAATAAGCCTGAAATAATTTATTGTTGTTGACGTTCCAAATTTTATGGAAGAAAACCAATCAAACAAGGAGTCAGCCCAGGGTGCCACACTTGTCACTGTTTTACATGTTCTCCATTTATAATGAAACAAGTGTTTTGGGGCCACATGATCCAACAATAGTGCTGTTATGTATGAAAATCATCTCAAAGCCCGATGAGTTTCTCTCGACTGTGTTGATAAACTTCAAGCGCTATAGTTCCAGTTTGACACTCGGGTATATTAAAGTTTCATTTTATAGACATTTTAACAACAATTACCAGCTAAAAACAATTCACAGACGTTGCATTTACATCAAGAAAATCAAATGCCAAAGTTCGATAGACTATAGAAAAATCACCATGGTACTAACAAGCAACAGCTTAGTTTTTTGTGTAATTTCTAATAGCTAGTCAAACTACAGTGAGTTGCAAAACAAAAGAAAACTGAAGAAACAACACTTAAAAGTCAACAGGTGAAAAGCCTAACTATCAAAAAAAAAAAAAAAAAAAGAACAGACGGCTTGTTATCTTAAGTTTAATACATTTAAGTATCAAAACTAAGAGAACCCCATGTGACAAACAAGCAGAACATCCATTAGTTTATTATCTCATTAGTCCCTTTATGAAATTCCGAACAGGAAATTTGAATAGATGAATTATTCAAACAATAACAAATTAACATAATATAAAAGCAAAAGAAAACAGACAAACCATTGCGGTTGGGAATTATTACAGCTTAAAGTCAAATTAAATTTTTTTTGACGATCAAACTCAGGCTATCATGCATCACACCAAATATTTATTTATTTTTTTGGGGGGAGGGGGGGGGGGGGCTGGCTTTTGTTACGATACAGATTGTGGGTATTTTGAGCTGCAAAGATAACAGGAAATAGCATAAGTGGTAAAAACCCTTCAGACTCGAGTAACAGTAGATTGGAGAAAGCAGGCACCCAAAGAAAATAGTCGGCTGCGCTGCTGGGAGTGTCATTTGTGCAATTTGAAGGGTGCACACATGCACAAACACAACTAAACAGTGCCACACGAAGAACCAGGATTGCACTCCTGATGCTTCAGTACCGACGAACTCCAACTGTGTATTGTACTGTAGCTGATGAAAAGACTCAAATATTCCGCAAAACATATGGCAGAATGGAATCAAGCAGAGAGGCAAGGTAGTGTAAACAAAATAAAAAGAGGAGATGATGCTACAGGGATATAAAAGAGATATATAACACCTGAGTGTATGCTGAGGATGAAAACACCATGTATGTCCCCCATCAGACAATACAAACAACTCTAATCCACCAACACAAGTAAATGTATAAAAATCCCGAGTAGCCTTTTCATACCTCATATAATGTGCTCTGAAAGACTATTTCTCCAGAAAGCACAATATTTAACCTCTCATATAAGAATTCACAAAAGTCAGCCATCAAGTAACCACCGCATGGTTTGACATTGAGTGGCCTGCCGAGTAATGCTTCTCGGTTTATTTAAAGAGTTTACTTAAAGGTAAATCTCTGGTAAAGCTCTAGTGTTGGTAAATGTGCAGAAGAGCTCCAGCTAACACTGCTTTCTTCTGCTTGAAACTTTTCAATAATATTTTCACTGTTTACAAGTCTCATAAGAGGAAAGCTGTAAAATCAAATGAGTCCTGAATCACAGTGGTGAATGTGGGCAATAATGGAAATGATGATAATGTTGGCGGTTGACTGCAACAAAGGGACAGTGATTGAAAGTATCCTACCGTGGTCTGTAATTTTACAAGACACGAGATAGAGCTCCTTCAAACTTCTCCCCTCCTTGGCAATGATTTCCACACACCTACAAAGAGACACAGAAAAACAATAAATGTTTAAAACATCACCAGAAGCATCTGCGTCGTGTATATTGTGTTTCAATATTCCTTGAGGGCAACACTGCAATGCAATCCTCGATTATGCACACGCACACAGGCACGTCGGATTATTCCACAGTAAAGGTTAAAAAGCACTGCTGCAGGGTCATCTTTTAACACACATATTAATAATTAAATACCTGATCTGATTAAAGAAGTATGCATCAACACAGCCAGAGTGTGTGTGTGAATATGTGCATGTGTGTGCCTCTCATACACACATTAGTTGTAGGCCTGCTCACTTCAAAGAGGCATATCTGCATTCAGTCCACTGTCTGATCCCTAAGGACCAACACAGTGTGAGTGTGTGTGTGTGATAGATAGACAGCATACACTAGAGAGTGCCACGGGGAAGATCAGAGTATCTGTATCAAATGATTCTCTTTAAATGTCTCTAATGAGAGTAGTGCGTGCAACAAGTAGATTTTGATCAACGCATTTGACCCATTAACCTTCAGGAGAAAATGTTTTGATCTTGACGCTGGTGTTCTTTCATGAAAATTTATGAGACAAAACAGACTAGAAGCACATACACATGCATACTGTACAGCTCTCGTGTGTGAAAACAGAGGTGGGAGAGAAATCGTGATGTTCAGCTGACTGTTGCAGGTGAGTTTCAAATCTCAAATACAGAAGTACTATTGAGGGACTTTTTTCTCCCTTTTGCAGTGCGCTCTGTAAGAATCTGCTTTACACAAATCTGAACTGGCGACTGGAGGTTACTCCAAAATGCACTCCATGAAAGTCCAGGAGCATGAGTGAGAATCTGAGATTTCTTTCCTTTTGTGCTGTTCATGGCACCTCTTTAATATCTAGCAAAAAGGACTTAAAATACAATAACGGCTTGCATAAGATAGATTTCTTTTGTTTTTTTCTCCACGAAGAATTTAAGGTTGCCCGGTTCATGGATTTCATTTGATGTGTGATATATATAACACCAAACTAATCAAGGAGTAAACAGGTGCTAGAGAGAGAAGTTAAAATGTGTGTTATATTTTTGAAATTCTTATTTCTGAGTGGAGCCAAAGCTGTTAAAATGTGTACTGACCCATCTGCTTTAGTTCACTGGACTCCATCTTTATATTTTGCCTTTTCTATTAAATTTTTGTTGCAGCGGTCCTGTGAGTCTCTCCATGTTATCAGGTTGTCTTTCACCCACTTTTTCACTGTCACTTCGCATCTCTGCCTGTTTATTTTCCTCTTTTCCTCTCTGCTTCTTACTTCATCCCACCTTTCTTGCTTTGTATAGCTACTCTTCTGTATCTCTGTCTGCGGCCTACTGTGTGATGGGGATAAAAGAAAACACAGACAAGACCTGTTGAAATTGGCAATTCCTGACTCAAGATTGTGCTGTGGCCAGCCGTAGATTAGAATCAGTTACCGCAGGGTCACAATATCATGCTGTTTGTTCGGGGGCTACAGTATTAGACCTGCTAATAAATTAATGTACTGGGAAGAGCTGGTGAGGAAACGGATAAAAAAGAAAGCAGCAATTGAGGGACTGCGACAAAGGCCGAGGCGAAGTGCATCCTCTGGGAGCTTGTTACACTGTGCCCAGGTCCCCAGGGTTAGAGCAAAAGCAATTAGATCAGACATCAATGAACGCGGGAGGGAGCAGGGAGAGTAACTACAGCAGGAGACAGTAAGTAGAAATTTCTGTACAGTAGTCGAAGGGCTACATCATGGGAGACTGACAGATCTAAGCAAGTGGGGGAGAAAGAGAAGAAAGACTAAGAGGCCATTAACAAGGCCTGAGTGAGGTGAAATGACAGGAGGTGGGATCGAAAAGAAAACCAAGCAAAACGAAGCAGAGGTGCACGAAGTGATAACCAAGACATGGTTCATGCAACCTGGATGGGCTTCAAGATGCATAAACACCACACAAACACCACGAAGGTCAGCTAGCATTAGCAATCTGATCCTTTTGAACAGCGTACAGACCCCCATAGCTAAAACCCCTCAATGGATATAGTGTTCATGTTTTGACAGAGCACAGGAGCCAATCAGCATGAGTCAGTTGCCGTGATGCAAGCACACAAGTGAGGTTCATAACAGTTTTAAGGGAGTGGCAGGCCTATACATTATTATAGTAAAGATGCAGGTGGGTTTTTAAAAAAAAAAAACAGATTGCTTTCTTTTAAAGGCCCCAGGGGGTCAAGCCTAAGTTCTCTGATCTGCAGAGTGTGACAGGACACTGCTGGTGGCTTCAAAGCCTTTCTCCAGCATTGCCCATCTTACTTTTAGTTGTTTATGCAGAAACATGAAAGTGAAAAGCTGAGGTGTTGGCACAGAAAAGACCACTTTGTTGGTACGGAGGACTGAAAATGCATTACTCATATCAAGTGTTACGGGAGTGAAGCTCTCAGAACTGGGACGACATGATAAATATTTGTATTTAGCTGTGTTCTTATTTGCTTCAAGATAGAGTAAAGGTTTTTAGGGAAAGCTGGTCTTATCTGAATTTCCTTAAGAGTTTGTAAGTGCACTTGTTCTTGTTTTTGGCTTACTATAACAATAGACTTAATGAGCATGGCATTTGAGAGAGTGATCGTGTCAGCACTCTAAACGAATTCATAGTGATGAAATGCATGCAAATTAGAAGGAAATTCACAAGGAAATCTTCTTTTTACACATTGTTTAGCAGCAAAGTCACCAAGGTTGGCTTTTGTCAGATTTGACAGGTGATTCTCAGACCATTGGTTTTATTCTTTTTCATTTATATAAGAGCTTAATCTAGGGAGAAAAAAAACACTGCCTGATAATGCTGGAAGGAAGGATGCTATATGATAAGGCCTTCTTGCATAATCATTTTGGTAAAACATATGAATGCAAACATGAAGCGGAGGAAGACAAGATCATTGCAATGTTGTTGAGAAACTACTGGTAAATGGGGACGAAGGTGGGGTGAAGAAGAGGAAAAGGAAAATGATAATGATTAAAGACGTTTTAGAAAGAAAAACATTAGAAAGACAGAAAGGTGGTGGATATGATGAGGAAAGCAGACAATAGATGTAGAGGTTAGTTGTTGACAGAATGACACAGCTGATGTCAGATGAAGGATTAAGAAAAGCAGTTTGAAACAGAGGTGGACTGATGAAGTGACAGAAAAATCTGGTGATGCGGTGATGATAAAACAGTGTAAGAGGCAAGAAGAGAAATATCACTGAAGAAGAAAATCAAGGAGTAGAAATGATAAGCTAGAAGATAACGAAACTGTGTCAGAATAATGGAGAGGAAAGAATCAGGAAACTGAAAAACAAAAAAAATGTTTTACTTTGTACTAAATTACTGAGGCAATGATAAGTGAAGAAGAAGCAGACAGACAATGATTCACCACTTATTCAACAAGAGCTGCAGAGGGCTTAAGCCTAACCCATCTGATGCTGCGTGAGAGGCAGGTTAGATTCTGGACACGATGCTAGTCCATCACAAACAGCTCATGCCCTCATGCACAACTACGGCCAATCAAATGAAAGCATGTGTTTGGATTCTAGGAGGAAATGCAGGCCGGACTCAAGAGAACTTGCAAACTCCATACAGAAAGACTTGAGTAAATTGTAAATGGAATGGTACTTTTATAGTACTTTTATAGTACTTTTCTACTCACTTTGAGCACTTAAATGCTTTTTTGCTACGAGTCTCATTCACACATTCGATGATGCGCTTTTTTTTCTTCGCCTAAGCATTTTTATACACTTACAGTCACACTCCAAGGGCCATAGTGCTAACCGCTGTACTTGTGTACCATGAAATGATGAAAATTTTAAAAATGAAATAAATAAATAAATAAAAGAAAGGAAAGCACCAGAAGAAAAGGAGGATGAGGAGGATGACGTTCAAGCATCTTGTATATCGTACAGTTATGCAGCTAGCTAATACACAGCTCCAGGCTATCTGTTCCAATAAAATGACAATAAAATGGTTTCTATGATAACTAGGTACCACATGTGTACACGAGTACACATGTGTACACGAGTAGTGTACACATGGGGTCTCATCAGGGGTCATCTTGTAGTTTACGGTCTCTGTAATGCCAGCACAAACAGCTAGAGGTAAACAATTAAAGTGTCCCTCCTTTCTTAATCTTGTTTTTACAGTTAAACCTCAACAGGATCTAACTGTGGTTCAGTGCTTGGAGAACCGGGGAATTGTTAAAGTTTATCATTCGTAAAAGCAAAGTCAGATGCAAAATTTCTATCTAAATGAATTACTAAATCCATACCACTGGACCTGAAGGAGCAGTGGTATGGATTACTCTAACTCTAAAACATTTTAGATATAACTGTGTTTCCAAGACAGCTAATGCCGCCTGCCAAAGAATGCAGCCTTTCTTCAACTCTAAAATCATAAAAAAATTTAAAAGTTGTTTTTAATGAATACAACACATCTGCTACCTGAAAGAAAGAAAGATGTTATTATCCCATTACTGAGCCAATATGTAGAACTCTCAACGGTAAATAAACAATTTAATTATTTCTCTGAAAACTTAAAGCTCTAGATGGAGCTATATTTGTTTTATACCATCAGGTAAAATATATATTTTGCTCATACTTATTCACGCTTCCTTTGGTATTTTTCCAGAGAGAAAAAAAAGAGTTTAACTTACTTATCTTCTGATTAACAAAATTTTCTTTCTAGGATCCTCAGATGTAAATAAGACCCAAAAGTTTGACAGACTATGGAGTACAGATTACGATGAAAATACTATATATATATACACACATATATATATACACACATATATATATATATATATACACACACACATATATACACACACACACACACATATACACATATATATATATATATATATATATATATATATATATGTGTGTGTGTGTGTGTGTGTGTGTGTGTGTGTGTGTATCTGCAATTTTTATCTTGGAATTAAATTTGCTCAACCATATTTCCCAACTTGCTCACTACCACTGCAAAGCTGCATTCAGTACGTAGCTCACTGAAAAAAATTAAGACAAAATTAGATTTTAAAGGCTACTGTGTGATGGGTGAGCAGTATTGACTTCTAAAAAAAAAGAAGTTAATAAAAAGATTCTAATCCATCCCATTAAAGGTGTTATTTACAGGGACTAAATGTAATTATTATGATGTGTTATGAAGTGTTTTGTTTTTGTTGTTTTTTTAATCCCAGAGAAGCACTTTCATAACTAAAGCAAAATAATAGAACTGAATTTTAAGAGGTAATAAATCTTATCAATAGTGTACTAAATTTTAGGAAAATGGACTTTGAAGTCAAAGCCAAATCACTGAGGTAGGTTTTTCTTTAGTTTAATTCAAATGGTTTATTAAGACATCAAAGCTGAAAAAAATAGTAAAGTACATAACCTGGTATATGGTCATACTGCAGCCCTGACTATTGTTAAAAACAGAAAACTCCAAAGGATGAGCACCTAGAAAATCGCCAGCCAACCAGCACTGTGCCTAAGGACAGCCCTTAATACTGGCTCACTGTTTGATCAAACTTAATCTCTCCTATGAGCATGTTGCCATGGTCATACTCAAATTAGATAACCACAATGCTTATTTAAGATTTATGTCTCTATGCCACACGCTAATTTTTGTTATTTTGTATTTCTGTTGTTAGCTTAGTTTCCATCAAGTTACTGAAAATTAATCCAAACTGAAAATTATAGAGTTTCTTTAGTTACACAACTGTTATTAGTGTCACATCCTTCACTAGGAATTTAAAGCATGTTTTTGTAAGTATGCAGCATTTTTAATTCAACACTCCACTGGTTTCTATTTGTTTAAAATAGGGTAATTTGTCTGTGAAGAATTCTGTGGGCGACTTTCTAACACACCCAGTCTAACCACCTTATTAGGCAATATCCATACACACAGGGCCTACAGCAAGAAGATGCAAAAAAAAAAGAAAAGTGGGGATAAAGCAAGTGATGGACAACTTTGTGTGTGTGTGTGTGTGTGTGTGTGTGTGTGTGTGTGTGTGTGTGTGTATCATTACACAGTGAGTTGTTTGCGCTTGTGCAGTTCATGCATATGTCTCTCAGAGGTGAAGCTAATCTTCTTTCATGCAGCACAGCCAGAGGTATCCGAGCAGACAGGCAGCAAGAGGAAGAATAGTAACAATACTTGAGAGAAACAGAGGTCCATATTTATCACAAAGACTGCAGACAGTCTTGCAGCCAAGCAACATGTGTAGTGTTTCTCTTTAGCTAGCCGATCACAATGGAGCAGGAACAAAGACACGGCTGGGAGAATGGCTGTAGGTAGGTACACTAGCACAGTGTCGACCAATACAAGCCCTCGTCTCATCCCGTTCCTCACACAACCCACAATTACACGGCTGTCTATACTCACAAAAGAAGCAGGGAAATAGAAATGGCAGATTTTCCAAAGAAGAGTGTGAAAAAGGAAAAAAAAAAAAAGGAGAAAAAACTAAGCATCAAATGTATAAAGAAAAGCAGCTGAAGGTCTAGGGAGAGGTTGAAAACATAAAAAGTAGGAGGAGGAGGAGGAGGTAGCACTGGTGACAGACAAGACTTCAGACTTCCACGGCTGTCTTTAGACTTAATGAAATTGAAGGGCGGAGCAGCAAAGAGGAGGAGAGCGAGGCAAGACATGGTATATACTTGTGTGGAGAACGCTCTTGCAAAATTATTCTTGCTGTAAATTTTCTTTATATCACCAATAAATCCATAAGCACGAGCAAGGAAGCAGGGTTCTGCTTCCACAGGCGATGTGCAGCATTGAGTTTCTGGAATCCTCTATGCACAAAAAAAAAGAAAAAGAATTTTATAATGTTTTTTTCATTGGGTTAGAATCAATTGGTTCAAAGATATCCAATAACTTAAAAGAGCTCCTTAGTAAGCAAATACCTCATATTGAGGAATTGCAACAACAATTTTAAAATGAAGCAATTCAAATTTTATTGAAAATGTTCACTGCTTTTGAAGAGCTGATTTAATATGTGCAGACTGTTCTGTTGCTTAGGCTTTAGTCACACTACAGGTTTAGCTGTCTGTGAGTCATTGCAAGTAGTTTGTTTGCAAGATGATTCTGCACAGCTTTGTTGCAGGCAACCTGTCTCAGTCCAACTCAGACGAGCTGTAATCACTCCCAAAGTGATTGGCAAAGATTTGCAATTAAGGTGTGCAATCTAATTTATTAAAGCAAACATACTGCCAACAATCTGCCAACAATTTGTAATCAGTCTAAGTAAGCTGAGTTCCAACTTAACTGCATTACTAAGTTACTAAGGTTTGCAGCATGAAATTAAGTGCAAACTATGGTAAATTTAACATTGAAAAGCATGCCGTATTTTGCACCCAATGTGTGCAGTAGTTGCCTCTAAGTTAGCAAAACAGGTATAGGTGGATGGCTCAAAGCTGTGAGCACAGTAAAGTTTGGCTCTGTCCTGTAGCTCTTTACTCAGTCTCATGTGTTTAATGTTTAGAGCAGAGTGCAACATACTCCTGCGCTGTAATAATATTGGTATTATTGCAGCCCTGGTATTACTGAAGATGAATACATCTTTTTTTCCTGTTTTACAGTGAGCAGATCAGTACACACTGAAAACATATCTCCCCGTCTTTTCTCAGCAGTGCGCACACAGAGAGCAACATTCATGTGTCTTTCTTTTACTTTCCACAATAGACACTAATACATATATCTGTCAAAATGCATCGAACAGGACTGTGTTAAGGTGTTAGTTAAATATGCAAAATATTCCAAACTGTATGCTTTCTTCTTCAGACACTTGCAATCAAGTGCAAAAGAAAACACAATTGCAACTCTATATAAGCCTCAGCATCTTCGCAATTTAAAAAGGCAGCTGCCATGTCGTCCTTTTGTCTCATCATCATTCTCATCATGTGGTAACATCCCTTAGGTTTTCTGCTAGAATTAGTCGATTCTCTCGTGATCTACAATGCAAAAACACACACCTGGCTGCTTAATGTTTTTGCACCACAAGCTAAAAAAAAAAAAAAGCTTTCTGTCTCACACAGCCAGGCCCATCTTTATTTATTTTTGACAGCTTTTGCAGTCTCCAATGAAAGCCTGTTCTGACCTCTGTGGAAACCTAAGGGAATAAAATATATATTATATAACATTATATTATATAACATTACATCTATCTAAGAGCCATGCAAACCATTTGCCATGACCACAAAGTGTTGCATTTCTTAAAACAATACAAAACACAAACAGCACCACTTTATCTGAGTGCTGCCCATACAATTTATTCATGTGTTTTATTTTAAATGACCAGCAGGACATTTATCGTTACAAACACTGACACCTGCTTTGACAAGAAGTGGAGAGAAAGCCAGTGCTTACTTTATGCAACTTACTTATAACCCCAGCAGGCTCTGTTTCTGATACATCTGAACCTTCTAAAAGCACATCCACATCAGCTAACCTGAATCATCTGTTAGCACAATTCCTCAAAGTCTCTGGATACTCCTTTTCCTTTGTTTTTCTTTTCTCCCCTTTAATGGATCAACACTGATCTCAAACTTGATACGCGGATACAATTGTGTCTATTTGTGTGCATTCGGTGTACGTGTGTGTAAGTTCAAGCCGTCTGAATCAGAGTCTGCTTCAACAATTAGGGCCTGGATGACTTCCCAGGCTAGCCTGCCATACCCACTGCTGTGATGAGAATCACATTCCTATTGTGTTCCACTACAGTTAATCATGTTTTCAAACGACTCAACAAAACGGTAGAGCATTCCAGCAGGTTGTCATCGGCCTGCTCAAGAATGTGCCGATGGGATCATAACTGGAGCCATAAATGCCCATCAATCTCGTCTTTCCTCCACAACCTGTGCTTTTTTTGGTTTGTCTGGGAAAGCAAAGCAAGGACTAAAACACCCTTTTTAAGCCAACCAACAGAAAGGAGAAACATAAAGACCTCTGTGCCCCTGTCTTCTCTTATCCGCTGTGAAGCCTGCTATTTAAATAAACATTTTCTCCAGCTGTAATCACAGGCTAAAAAAATAAGTTTCCAAAGTAAGTGGTAGAAGTTACAGTAAAGAGACACAGTCCTGCTCTGAGTAAATAACAATTTGGCAGTTTGGGTAATAAAACTGAATTCAAAACTGCATCAGACTTTCATTGACATTTGATATAAATTCAACCGTAAACTCCTGGACGACAATCCCCAAGAACAAGTGTCACTTACAAACCGGTCCGTATTTCCATCAGAAACTAGAGTGAAAAAGCCAACTAAGCACTTTGTGAGGTTAAGTGGCAGTTATTCACTTGAAGTTCATCCAAATGGACAGCCTGTTGCCTTGCCAACACTGACGGGCCTCCGTGATGCACATGCACAAACAGTATTTTAAAGCCGCTTTTCGGTTGCCAGCAGAAACCAAACTGGGCTGACATCACTCACGCATCTTTCCACACTTCCTCTGCTACTCCTTCCTCCTCTCTCTTTCCCTGAGGACATGCAAGTGAGATACTCACCTGTAAATGAATAACCGGGTTCTGTAAAGCAATGCCATGCCCCTATCTGCCTCCACAGTCAACCCACTGCAGCCATAACACAATAAATAACCCAGGAGAAGATGAGCACTGCCCCGTGGCAGATGGTGATAACACTTACAGCCTCAGGTCTGAGCTGACACAGTGGCGTGCTGCCTGTGTGTCTGAGTGAGAGAAGGTTGGTGAATCTCTGCCCATGTGAGACGATCAGTTAAGACAGAGATGGTTGCCCATGATAGATGTCACTGTGTGGAATAAAAGTAGTGGATGCATCTGCTTTCCTACACACTATTTATTTATTTATTCGGTCAGCTTGAAGAAGAGAAAATTGGTTAAAACCTTTCAGTATTAAACTCTGCTAAAATGAATAATAGCCTTTTTATCATTAAAGGACTTTTGCTAATTAATTACTAATTAATGAAATTGTAATCAATTTAATTATAAAACGCACTGATAGTGCATTTTATAGTAGGGTTAGTAATAGTAGTTGTGGTAACCACTTTTGAGCCCACGGAAATTGCATAGATTGATCGGTAACAGGTACCAATCGTGGTCCAATCCAGACTGACTGCAATTACACTCACACACATTGGAAAACGTTTGCAAATGATTACCTTCTAATTTATAATAGAAGACAGATTGATAACGCAATCCGAGATCGTGTGCATTGTTCAGTGCAACTCACCTATAATGAAATGGTTCGGCTAAAGGGGACTTGACTCTGCTGGTTGCATTCTGGTAATAATTCCATATAAAAGCAACAGAATATTGTTTCAGGCCTCCGAGTACCACTATTTATGGAGGAATTTCTGAATTTACGTTTTCATTTTTGCCAGTTAATTAACCACAGTTAATTGCGCTATTATAACAAAGAGACTGCATGTAAGTGCCAACCTGATCGATTCAATCGCAAACTAATAGCAGACTGACTCCGTCTTAATGCACCAAGGTTGTTTTGAAGATGCCAACCAGCGGTCGCAGATCTGATACCGCTTTCAAAGGCAACAAGGTTGTTAGTTCATTGCACGTGGTCACAATAACTTTGGTCGTGTAATGGTTTCTCTTATGTGTTGTGTTGTGTTGCTAAACATGTTATCTATCGGTCTCTACTGTAGAAACACTGGTAGAGTTGACCATTTGTGGGAAGTTAACCTGAGTGTATTCTTATTTATTTTTTATGAGACATCTTGTTTGTTTTTATGGATCTCTGAAAGAAAAAGTTTGATTGACTCAAATATTAATAGAAATTACTGAGTCAGAACATTTTTTTTCTGTTTCTGACATTAAAGCAGGTCCCTATTTCTTTGAAATGCTGTCCAAAAGCACACAATAACATTTCACTATGATTAAATGCGATTTCTCCTGCAGAGATAATACAACCAATAAGCACTAGCTAATAACAGAATCTTGTTTCAGGCTCTGAAGAAAATAGCCAGTCTGACTTTGATAAATTGAGGTGAGCGTGCCCCTTAGGGCTGCATATCATAACTCTTCTGCTCCATGTCCACATGCAGAGAGAGGTGAACTATTACGATGTTTACCAATATGCCTGACACAGTGGCACACGGTATACACCCTCCGCCAACTCAGCCAAAGCTAATTGCTCTGCACTTTGATTACTGCCATCTATTTTAATGAGAGCTTATCAACCCATTCTTTCCTGCCCGTTTTCTCTGTCAAACACACATGCAAACATGACAAACACATGCATGAGTGTGTGCGCACCACTTAGGCATATGTCCGCACACAGACAAGAGAACAATACTGTGTGCCACGTTTGTGATGGTGGCAGGAAATTGGAGGGTGTTCATTAGGCTAATGGATATGAAGAGGAAAGGAGAAGGGGAATGTGTGTCTGGGGGGGTGGTGTGGGGGTGAAGAGCAAGAAGGCCACTGAATTTAACAACAACAAATTCTGTACAATGGTCCAACAAGTCGTACTGCAGTATGTAATTTTCTTGCTACTATGATAGAGAGACGAATACTTCAATTACACGAAATGGCTTTAATTACGGTGAATTTGCCTCATAAGCCGACTCCTGTTGAGAACAAATGAACTGTTACATTTTTGGTGCTAGTGCTCACTGCTCCTGCAGCTTGGCTGGATGGACTCAGCTTCATTACGATCACTGGTTTACCCGCACACACACCAAGATGACAAAGCCTAATCAATGGACTCACACTGCTCTAAAGACTCTGGAAGAGGAGAAACAGTAGATTCCGAACTGGACAGGGTTGCTGATCGATGGTGAAAATGGCTTCTGCGATCCTTTGAACACATTCAGCACACTTCTGTCACCTAGGATGTTCAGTAGGTTTTCCTTGAAACTTACAAAACATTCTATTTTCCCACTGACAGTGAACAATGTGAGCAGAATATGCTATGACAGGCTGCGCATCACAGAGCGCACACAAGAATACTGTACTTAAACGAGAGGGAGACGAGAAAAGAGAGAACACCAAAAAGGGAGGAGAGTGCAATAGAGGGCTCGAGCATGACAACCGCATTACAACCACAAATATGCCAGATCACATCAATACACTGTGCCTCATCATTTTACGAGACGCTGCTTGTCCATGAAACTACTTCAACATGTCTAGTAAAACAATCATCAATACCACACACACACACACACACACACACACACACAACTGCTGCTGCTGAATACTGCTGTTGTGCCAGGAAAACAAAGCCCCAAATAATTCTAAGATGAAGTTACAAAACAGGAATAGGAGATTATGCAAAACAATAATCTGTATCTCTTCAATTTTTAAAAATTGAACCTGAAGTTGTGCCTCATCCTGGCAACATTCATGCCTGACTTTTGGTCTCTGACTTGATTTGTGGAGAGTTCACATTGACCTGATCATCACCCCCATGACCCAGGGCACCATCTTTGCACTGAGATGAGCAAAACTAAGAGAAAGCTGAAAAGCAGCAGTACTGTCTTACAAACTATACTCGCTCTAAGCTACAAGTTTCCAGACAGATTTGCTGACAGTTGCTACTGCCCGAGCTAAAGCAGGCGGAGGATTCCTCTCGCTTTCTTTTTACACCCTAACACCTACACCTACAGGATAATATCACTGAATTGTCCTCTTTGATTTACAGCGCAAATTGCTTTCACATTCCCTTGGTGTTATAATATTAAAGTATCACCTCTTACCAATAAAACGCACGCGTCACACTACAAATAAAACCCCCACGTAAAAAAATAAATAACCTGTAGTATAGGGAGAGGGCTCTACCACATACTGTAAAAACTAGCTGCTAATCCAATTGTTCCCTCTGTGGGGACAGGAGAGAGAAACATCCTAATGAGAAACCGGTGGCTAAATATCCATGATGGTAATAACAGTGGGAGCGTCTCTCAGAGCAGCCGTTTGACTCTGGTGACACACGGCCATTAAGTATTCATGAAAACAGATGTTGCTTTGCTCGCCAGCCCATTGGCCCAAACACCCCCTGAAAAATGCCAGAATCCTAAATGAATTTCCCAACAGAACGCTCCGTTTGATCCCCCGCCAAGAGAAAGTGAAGAGTTTTACGTGCTATAGGAGAAGGGAAGAAACAGACAACTATGGGGGAAGGAGGACAAGAATGGGGTTTATCCCCCTTCAAGTTGCTGTCCTATCAGCCTCATGCAACAGCTCTTGATCATCACCATCTCTTTCTCTTCATGGCTCATGCCACGTTTAGCACAATCTATTAGCTTGATAGCAAAGTCAATTTACTGAAATGGTCTTGATCAGGTAACACTTTCACTGGATTACTGCTAGCTAAGTATAGGGTTTAAGCTATGGCTTTCCATCCACAACGTATTTGTATGATAAGTGCACTAGGGCAGATTGTTTACAGGTGGGTGACAAATTACAGTCAAGAACCTGAACCCATGAGCCCTCAACTGAGGCGATCCAATGGCTCTGCTATGTAGGGTTCATTGCACGGGCATGATTTGGCTACTAAGCAAAGTGGGACTGCAAATCAGTAGAAAGTAGTTCCAACTCATCTTTATCCTATAAAAATAACTTTCTATTCTGATGGGAGCTCCATCTACCATGATGCCAACGTCCACACCCACAGTGTGTGAATGATTTGATGAGTATAATAATCATCTGAATAACATGTTTGGCATTCCAAATCAGCATATCTCAACCCAATTACAGCCATATGGGAGAATTTGGACCGGTATTTTGACAGGGCTCCCAGCATCAACAATTATTTCAGCTATTATTATTTCCTTCACACTATATTACCTAAATCAGTATATAAATCCTTACTCTGTCCTCGTACTTAAGAATACCAAACACAGGGGTTAATCACTCTTGTTTATGCCTTCTGGGTTGTTTTTGTATCCATCTTTGTCTTTCTAATCATGTCAGTCAAGTTTACAGTCACATGGAAAAATGATGGATGACACATCTTGTAGCCCAAGAGGATTGGGAGCCAGATGTACAGCCTTTAATCTTTTTTCTTTGCATAACTAGTGATATTACAGCGTTCTCTTTACAAAGATCTTCTTTTTAGTGTGCCGGAGAATTGACCAGAGCTGGTGGTTTAGGGAGACAGAGGGAGGAAGACAAAGTAGAATAAGAAGAACAGGCTGTAATAGACAGTGTTGTTGATGGATGTGATTATAGCCTCTTCATGCTGCCCATTCATTCTCTATAGATTCCAGATGATAGCAGTGCTTGGCCCGCTCTTTCTTCCTCTCCATCTCACCCTCTGAGTGTTTTGTCTTGGGTCTCTTGCTTTCCAGCCCTTCATCTGAACATCCCATCCTTTTCTCCTGTCTTTCAACTTTTCTGTTACTGTTTAGCCCTCTTTTCTCTCTGCCCCATTCTTCTCCCCCTCTCTCTTTTTGCTCTCCTATCCCCGTGTACTTTCTTTGATGTTTCTCCTCCTCATAAAATCATTTTCTTCTCACAATCCCTTCCCCTTCTACCCTCTTGTTTTCCTTCACAGGGAGCAAGGAAACCCCATCACATATCTAAAACCTTCCTTTCTCCTCACCATAAAGCATTCTTCTATCCTTGCCATTTTTCCCCTCTTTACTACTGTCACTCATCCTTTCATGGGCATCACCCCAGTGTACTTCTCTAGAGTTTACAACAGGGTTCATATTTCCAAAGAAAAGACACCCCCTGATGAGTGGTGCGTGTTTGCCTCAAAACACATTAGCAGTGTTGAGTAAAACGCTATGACAAATGACAGGAGACTAGCAGTGGGGATCCTGTTGGTCATTCAGCCAGCCAGCAGAAGCACTGGAGTGAACTCCGGCACTACACTAAGACTCAAAGTGAAACCAATCCTCCAACCCCATACAATATCTGCCTTAATCTTACTCAAGCTCCGCTCATTACACACTCAGCATGGGTTGGAGACAGGCAACGCAGGGAGCTATGCAGCTGGGGTTTGGTACACCAACTGTGTGCGAGTTTGTGAGCATGCAGACGCGATGATGTGGTATCACAATCACTGCAAGACGAAGCCATTGTACTCAGATCAACAAGATTTACAATCCGTATCCTCCCCTCCTATGAGAGACACAACCACGGAGAATGCTAACTTCCACCTCCATAAACAAGCATCATAAGCATTACAATGACATGTGAGCATGTTTGCATGTCTGTGTAAGAATCAGCAGACATGCTGATACATAAAGTCTGCACACAGGACATGGCTGCATAGATTATGAAGTGATTTTATATTTGAGCATATGTGTGTGAATGGAAGTGTGTACGTGCAAGAGCAAGTGTCTGTGGACTCTTTTAACCTAGCAATAAAATAAACCCTGACCGTGATTCATTCACCACCCCCACCATGAGATGTGATGTCATCCAGAGTAAATTCAGACAATCCTAATTGTGCAGGGTGATAATGCACCCACATAAAGGCTAACATATTTCAACCCACAATAATATCCTCCGTAATCCAAAATCTTTTCAGCACCTACGAGTATCCAGCTAACATTCAAGGACGGGTGGAGCAAAGGCTCTGACAAAAGCCAGAGGGGTTGATAAAAAAGAAAGAAAATCCGAATTTTGTGCACAGAGACGCACACTACAAAGCAAAAAAAATTGCTTCCTTCAATACATTATTTTCTTATACAATCATGTGCAAATACACATGTACACAGACTCAACCCAAATCAGCAGACTGGAGGGCTGGAGAGGCACACCTCCTATTCTGCCAGTTCACTTTTATGTCTCGGCTTAGATACAAATCCACACAGCATGGAAGCTCACTCCACCACCTGAGGTGTGTGTGTTTGTGTTTATGTGTGCCAGTAGTGTGGGTATGAATGCCTAATCCACCACCTGTTTGTTAGATTACAAAGCCAAACCTTATCCAATTCCAGAGGGTGCAATTGGATGTTGGCACTGGATGCTTTAAGTGTTTTATTTTGGAATTTACATGCACAAGTCATGCGTGTATATGGGGTTTGTAGCCGTTGTACAGTTGAGGCTGTTCCTCATTAATCAATTTATCAAAAGAAACCAAGAGCCAGAGCTCTACTTTGCAAGTAGTAAAACCACAGTGTGCTCCTTCTTAGCTCCGACTCACATAACCCATTTTCAGGTCACACACAGTAACAAAAAACCCCACAGTGAGGATCACTGGCTTGAGCCAAACACATGCTAAGATTATTATAGTTTTTAGCTCAACTCCTGTGTGAATATATAAAAAGCAAAAGCATGCCTTTCTTTGCCAATTTTTCTTTTAATGCAAAGTTTGTTTGAGTGATCTAATGCCTGCAATGACACAAGTAATAATCGCTTTTTGCTGAAAGATATTATAAGTTAAAATTCAGGATCATTAAAATTCCTGAACGCTGACGGAGCAAAGTTTATGTATATATCTAAAGAAGATTAACATTGAAAAACAAGCAAAAGTAAAAAGAAAAATCTGTTTTAAAAATTATACAATGGAACACCTCTGACAGCCGCGGCCCAATCTGTTCAACCACATGTCCTATAACCTAAACTTTTCTCATTTCTTATCAGCCCCACAGAGAGAACATGACAAATGCAGCAGAACAATGTTTTATCTCATCTGACACCCTGACAACAAGGAAATAAACATAAGCTGACAGCCAATCACATCGCCCATCTGCTGTTCTGCCTCAAAGTGCCTGGATTGCCCGACAAGTGGTGAAGGAATAATTTCTGTGAGGGACATACCCCAGAGATGGTAAGTGGGGGTGCTGGTGGGGGGTGAGGTAAAGCGAGAGAAGAAGGAAAAGAAACAGAATACAGGCAGAGCAGAGTGGGCAGCCACATGGCAACTCTGGGCCACTTTGATTGGTGGAGGTATGCAGGCAGCCAGGCAGGGAAGACCAGGAAATGTAATTCAGGGAGGCTGTCTGGATATGACATCTCTGGGAGCTATTCAATCTGCAGCCAAACCCTCAAGTGGCGCCTCGCCTGGCATGGTGGCAGGGAGGTTATAACTGTGAGCTCACTGCCTGTCAACCCCACTACACCCTCTGAAGAAAATAAGATAGTATTGAAAAGAAGAAGAAGAGGACAGGAGACGGGGAAAAAAATAAAACAAAAGAAGTGTATTTATATATTAACAATGGAATAAAAAGGTGAAGCCAAAAATAAAGAAGATTTAGTGTGGGTTAGTGATGTCTTGTAGAAAAGAGGGAAGGCCAAGAGATGGAGGCACAATGAGCCTCTGGAGAATGAATGGGAGAAAGCCAGAGGAAGGAAAGGCGGAGCAGGTGAGAAAGTGATCCAGACGCCGGCTGTGATTCTTCTCTGTCAAACAAGGCTCATAAAAAAACAGTGATAATTGACAGCATTGGCTGACGTCCTTCCCTTTACCACTCTATTCATTACAAAACCAAAACAATCCACCTCGCCCTTCCCTATTATGTCTTAGCAAGTAAATTAGGCAACCGTACTAGCTGTCCTTGTTAATTATATCTAAGACAAAATGTCATATATTAAAACATTATGCTCAACAGCTGGCCTGATGTGGAGGGACTAGAATCTGATTTGGTGTCAGAGGTGGATGGAATAAATCTAGTAATTATAAACCACCCACAGATGAATGTTAAAACCAAGGCTGAGAGAGTAATTTTAAATTAGGCGATCGACCACAAACAAACACATCGCTAATAAGGAAATGGGCATTTATCTGAATGGGATAGCGTCACATAACAAAGCCAAAAAAATAGGAAAGATCACTGAAGCATAAGATACATCAGGCTTTAATACTTTTGCATGGTTTTTGCAAAACGATCAACTAAAATACAGCTTGTCCTTAATTTGTTCACCGTAGCGTCATCAGAAATGTTTCAATGAAAGGATGGCTTTCTGGATTTGTAGAAAAATTTGCCTTATATACTGTATTTCAATTTATGTTTGCACCTCTTCCAGTAAACTGTTGCATCTATTTCCTACTTTCCCAGGACAATATGAAGAAGTCAGAGGTGCGTAGGTCAAATGCTGATTGGCTCATAGGTGGGCTGGAACAGGAAAAGGATCGACAGTTGAGTTCACCACAAGTGGGAAAAGCATGCAATCCATCAAAGATCCTTAAAAAACATGCACAGAGGCCGCAGTGGACACTTTTAATTGTTTTTAACACTCAGTTTTGTTGTAGCATGTTGTATAACTTCACACTCTCTCTGATTAGCTGATGGCCCAAAAACAGCACAAGCAAGAGTAGCGCACAGACTGGCTGTTTGCGACAACGCTGCCTCACAACAGTGAACAGACAATAATAACCAAAGCTGTCCGTAGTCTCTGCACAGGACCAATGCCCAACCCCGTTTCAGCCATTACGAGTAATAGGGGATTATATTTCCGCTTTCCTTTTTTTCTCGTTAAACACTGACTGCTTTTTACTGAGAAATGATGAAGTGATTAAGTTGTTTTTAAGGGTCGTCACAACATCTTGAGCTTTGCGAGGTGCATGAGCAGCAGCTCCCTAACTAATGTCAGGGGTGGGGGTAAAAAAAACCCCCGACAAATAAAGAAGTTGGGAGCCACTGTGGAAACGGCATTTGGTGATACATTCCTAGATCGTTTCAGCTCACAGACCTTTCCACTGTTATCCAATCATCCGTAGATTTCTCTGTAACACTGTGTACGAAGTATTAAGAGGTGTTTATACACCTCTCTGAATTTAATTATTAGTAATTATTCATCTCTGGCTCTCTTCCACAGAGTGTCTTTGTCCTGTCTTCCTCCCCTAACCCCAACCGGTCACGGCATATGACCGGCCCTTCCTGAGCCTGGTTCTACTGGAGGTTTATCCCTGTCAAGGGAGCTTTTCCTTCCCAGTTTTGCCAAAGTGGTTGCTCATAGTGGGTCATATGATTGTTGGGGTTTTCTCTGTATTACTGTAGGGTCTTTACCTTACAATATAAAGCGCCTTGAGGCAAACTAAATTGAATTGAAGCAAACTGAATACACCCATTAACAGTGAAACAGTGCTCACTGTATAGCCCTGAACTTTGGCAATATACAAACAATTTCAGCCTAAGTGGATATTATTGTCAGAGTCACTGAGAACAAAGATGATATCAGTTAAACTCCAGGCTTTCCATCTATTCATAAACATACAGTATGGGTAACCTCACATAACGTGTATAGTTTTTTTATAGTTTACACATAACCCTGAAAATATCTCAGTATATTGAATTAGGATCATTTGCGAACGCACATGCACATTTGTGTAAAATTCACATGTTCCCATGCTTTTCACCAGATCGCACCTGGATCAAAGAGAAATGACATCATTGGAGGAAATGAGATGCTGCCATTCAGCTCCATTTGGCTTCCCTGCTGGTTTAGGGGGGTCCGATAGCAGCTCCTGAAGAATCTTATCAGTCAAGTTATGACTTCACTGTCTAGTCCCTGCCAGTCACCATTCAACCTGTGAGATAGACGATGACAGCTCGCCATTGGATGTTGCTCCAAAAAATCTTTTATCGAGCCCATTCATTCATACGTGCATACAGATAGAGAAATTCAGAGACACACAAAGACAAACAAACAGAATCACTCACCCCTCCTCCCTCCCGCACAGCCGCACTCATCTACCGTTTCATCCCAAAGAGACTGTACGCATTCAAACAAACAGAGGAGACGGTTATTGTCCAAATGCAATTATCTTGTACTGTCCATCTCGTTGACTGCTGTGGGACAAAGGGCCCCCTGTTGATGAGGATAGCAGTGTGTGAATGGGAGGTTAGACATCTTTGGCCTTTTCCATGGCTGTGGACATTCAATCTGCCATCCACACATCCCAGTGGATCTGATAACACTAAACAAACCCCAGAGAGAGCGAAAGAGGGGGAGAAAAGCCAGACGCTAATGGCTTCAGTATTGTGTGTAAATCCTCTCTTATCTTTCTGCTCTCTGTGTTAAGAGACTGGTCAAGGGCAGTGGGAAAGAATAAACTCTATAACCACAATGTTGTCTGCCAGCGTTCACCTCAGTGTAAACAGTTTAGAATAGGGCATGCCCATGCAAGGATGAGCATACATTGAGAAACACACACCTACACACACGCACTGTATGCATAAACTCGGTATCTAGACGAACGCTACAAAAGGCTGACCTGGCATTAGGCTGGAGCTAATTATTCTCAGCCTCTCGGATTCTCCCACTGGACTTCATTTCACATATGCGCGCACACACACAGACACACTAATTCTTGTGCTGATTCTCTCTTTAGCGCTGTCTTGTCTGCGTCTTGTCGCGACGGAACAGTAAGGGGGAGAAAATGAGAAGAAAGGTAACAGTAGTGAGGATGGTGGAAAAGAAAAGACACGAGGATTATCCCTCTAATCCCCCTGTCAACTTTTAGGGATTATAGGGAAGGCTTGGCTACATTAAGAGTACAGTAGCAACCTGTACTGCTCATCTCCTCCACTTTCCACACACTTTATTTGGGAAAAAAATAAAAGCAATGTCTTTTTAAAATTTATTTGGTATAATCTGACAACAAAAAAGGGTAATGGCTACACTTTAATATGTTAATAAAGCCTTCCAGTGGCTCAACAAATACAAACGCTCTCAAAATCTCCCATTGCTCTGGTTGTAATATCTAACAAATATCTCACAAATTAATTAAAACAAAAAAAAGAATGTTCAATTTTAGCTGATCTGCCCAAAATGTATTAGCTTAAATGAAAAAATGTGTCTGGATTACTGGCTTACTGTATGTAAAGGTAGGTTTACCTGCACCACAGCTCAGAGCAGGGACACTTTATATTCATCCATCACATGCAGTCACTGCCAAAATCTTCGTATAAATGGATTCTAAATATCTGGCTGCAGACTGATGCACGCCTGAATGTGGGTTATACCAATTTGTGAATAACCTCATGACTCTGTCACAGCTATAAAAAAAAAAAAAAAAAGAAAAAAAAAAGAAAATCTATGAGAATTGTTCACTAGTAATTTGTGTTTAAATGACGAAAACTCAGGTAAAACAAAGACAACAAAAGAGGTCTGGAGGATCAGCTGAAGTTGGGTGTCATCGTTTCATCATCTCCACTTCTCAAGAAAGCTCTCAGAAGCTGGCAGTCTGTCTTCTTTGTAAGTTAACTGCAATTTTTCTCAGTGTGAGACCTTGTTCTGCATTCACTTAGGAAAAGACAGTTACTCGTGTAGTTGCTGCTCCTAATTTGCAACTCAGACGCGCAAAGTAAAACGCGAAGAAGAGGGAAATATGAACAAGATGCCCCTTGTTCACTGAGCAAAGCTGCAGAACAAGATGGTTCAAACATCAACAATCTCTAAAAGGCACAAAATAGCTGTCACTTCAAGTTGCTGCCAAAGAAGACTCAAACATAGATGACTGCAGCTAAATTATAGAGAATTCATACACTTGACTTGCACGCATGCTTCCCACACACACTTGGTGTACGTGATGAGAGCAGGTGTTGGATGTAATGAGTTTGTCTACAAGCTGTTATAAAATGACAACTGGGAGTGTGGCCCCTATCGCTGGCAGATACACCCACTTTTTGCACACCGAACGCAAGCGCGCACAAAGGCACACTGCTGCTACATCCCTAACTACATACTTCTGTCAATACCACTTGTCTTTCAGGGAGCGGGTCAACTGTGAGCAGAGGAAGAGTTGTGATGGCACTGGTCCACACCTCTGCGCGCGAGTGTGTCAGCGCATGAATGAATGTTTGCCCATACTTCTATCTTACACACAGCTAGGGTGGACAGATGTCTTCCCGCATGAGATGTGTGTGGCAGATATGGTAATGTGTGAATTAATGTCACACGGCCACACCTTGCGGTCCGCATCACGCCGTCTCATCTCAAGGACACGATCGGCACTGCCAGCTACCGTGGCTGTAATTCACTCCAAATCCTCCTTTCAATCACTTTCACAATCTGCCCATCAGTAATACATCTTCGGGTGCCACACTCCCGCAGTTTCACCGCTCTTATCGGAATCATCATCAGACTCTGAGACACTTTAATTGGCAAGTGCAAGTAAAGAAGAGGGAACTTTTCTTGTTAGCAGCTGAGGCAAAAATCTTGGTAATAGAGAAACCTTTTCCAGCATTAATAATTCACTTTATTCTGATAGGTAATAACATTTAAGTGTATGACTAAAAGCGTAGGATGAATGCATGGCCATCAGGCGCTCTTTGTTATTCACCTGTGGAGTTTATTCAATGGTGAAAGAGAGGATCCACTAAGCGCTTGCTGGGGTCCAGAAATGGTGTCCTTCCTCCTTTTTTTTTACCTTCCTTTAAAAGTCCTTTCTCACTGTGAACACGGGCCTAAATGCTTCAGAAACCCATTAATTTGCATTCTTCCATCCATCAATTCTTCCATCTGTCTATCCACCTAAAAAGCTTCTCTGCCTTCCCCTCCATCCTTATCGCTCCATCTGTCCATCACTGCTCATTACTCTCACCAATTTCCATTCCTTCCTCTGTCATGTTTGCGACCATCCATCCATCTCCTTCAATAAAAACACAACAAAAACCGCAGGATGTGAGAATTCATTAATTTACTAGTGTTAACATGTAAATAAAGGTATAAGCATAGTCTATGTGCGTCAGTGTGGATTCACTTATTGAAGTTCTGCTTTTCAATTTGCAGGAATTTGCATTAAAAAAACACTTTTACTGCGGGATGTTAAAACAGTTCCTGCCTTTATTACTAAAGTTTTTGTGGATTGTACTGGCAATAGGGAAAGTTGTAAACAGTGTGAAATCACTACAGATAAATACGTTAGAGTCCAGGGTGAATCTTACTGACTGCTATAAACTAGGGAAACGACACAGGTAGGCACTTTTTAATTTGTATGCGTTTGCTTCAGGGAGAAAAAAAAAAAATGAATGTGTCTATATAAATTTTCTGACAACTTCAGCTAGTTTAACCTCACAAAATCCCAAGTTTAGATAGCAAAGGGAATTAGTCTAAACACACAAAGCGCTGTTTATTCTCGGCTTTATCTGCAAACTAATCCGGACAAACAAAACAAAAAAAAAAAAGCATCTAACACACCACTACCTGTGGTGACTTGATCTGATAGAAGTCCCAGCCAAAAGAATCGCCTTTGTGTAAAACCAACTCATCATCTCCCAATGTGAACAATGTATCTTTCTCTGAAAACTAATTTCCCTGTGAAAATGGGGTTTTAAGTCTTTCGAGGCCCCTTTTAGACCCTAATAAACTAATTCCAAGGCTGATGCCGAAAGAGGCTTATTTCAATTTCACAAGGCTTTGTTCGAATTTGTTTTACATTATGATGCTGCTGGGCAGAGGAGGGGGGTTGTTGGGTAATGTTCTCTCTTGTTTTTTTTTAATGTATTCAGGTATCTTGTTTTGTTGTTTGAGCTCCTCGCACTGTAAAAGCGAGAAAGGAAAAATATGTACAAGCTCAGTCTGGCTCGTTCTCCCGTTCCCTCTGCGTGCCTGTCCTTCTGTGTCTGCTGATGTGCAATACAGAGAATAATGGGTCACACATCTACTCTAAAATGGTGTATATTAAAATGATAAAAATCGTGCTCTCACCGATGCCTAGCCGCAGTGCTGGAAAAGAAGCCCGCGTCTTTCTGCACCACTTTAAGGCTGTCTTTCCATAAAATAAATATTTTTGCTGCACATTAAAGCAAAGTAAATCTCCATAAACCCAGTGATTATTCTCACTATTTTCCAGTTGGCCCGAATAAGCCAGGCAGCCTCATACCAACTGTTGTAAGTCCCTCACAAACAAGCAAACACACACACACACACACACACAAAATAAAGGACATAGACATGGAGTGAAAGTTGGACGAGTTTATCCTTGTCTGTTTGTTGTGAGCCGACAATAACAGCTATAGAGATGGATTTCATCACATAAAAAACACAAACAAAGAACATGAATGAGTAAAGTTGCAGGCACATCAAAAACCTCCTGAGGGAAAGTAATACGTGCAAAACTGTGGTTAACACACAGGGTGCAGAGCAGTATAATTGCAGCCACTAATGACTATAATAATATACTTTAACACTGGGCTGCTCAACTCTGGGCTGCCTCTGCTGATTGCAATCATTGTTAATTGCACGTGTTTGAGCCAATTAAGAACAGTAGCAATTTCAACTGTTGCTGCCCTGACTATGTCCGTCTCATTCTAGCAAGTTTACCGAAAATCAGCTTTTCGTTTTATGAAAAACATTATTTTAGGGGGGGGAAAATGTAATCACGGAAATGAATAAAGTGAGGAGTAAGCAATAACTTCAAAAAACTAATTATCGTCAGAGCAAGTAGTGCTAGACGTGCCTTTACAAGACACAAAGATTATGTGTCTGTTTGTTCAGATTAACAACACAGCCCAGGGGAAAGTAAACCTCTAACAGCCTTTAGCCTTCTGTTCTTACTGGAAACTAAATATTGTGCCTGAAAGTACACCAAAACCAATAAAATAACTTTTAAAATGTGAGTTTTATTTCATACGGATAATGCTTTTCCCGATAAATGTAGCGCCACACCTACGATCTGACTGGCCACCCGAGAGGCCACCTCAGTTCTGGATAAATGTGTTCAAAGATATTCTGTATCCAAGACATGAAAACTCACGGATATTCAGAAATATGAAAGCGAGAACTCCAAGCACAAGTGAAAGGAGTAAATAACGATGCTCCCCATTGACTTCCATGTCCTATCCCTCAAACACAGGCGCTGCATCTCAAGGACATGTCAGAGCCTCACCCTTTTAAAATCAAACCAAGTGCACTACTTTAACATTAATCATTGTAATGTTGGGTAAATAGATCAGATCAAAACACATTTACTGAGCTGAGACTGGAAGTGCTGTTGATGACATGATTTTTTTTAAAACTTGAATCTCTGGGTTGACATTGTAGGCACTGCAGCCTGAAGATGGTGTTTAGAAAGTCTCAATATCACTTTTATATTCTAAATATCACAATTAGTTGTATTCTAACTTATTAATAACATGCTTCATGAATTTTAAACAGCTGCACTCACATCTTAACCACATAAGTTTGAATACTTTCACTGGCTGGCAGTGCAAACTAAAGATTGTTTACTGGCAATTGTATCTCCACCACCACTCCATCCTCCTTGCACGGTACTCGTATGCTCTTGCAGCCAAGAGGAAACACTGTTATAGGAGTCAACAAGCCTCATATTGGTTGCATCTAACAGTACAGAAAAGAAGAAACCTTCTTGACATTTTTACATGTACTTGGTAACAATAATCTGCACAACAAAGATGAGAAAATACGCAAGCTTTATTGGACAGTCACACAACAAATGGTCGCTTTGCTTTTATGCCACAAATAGCAGCATGGGGCACTTTACAAGCCTCTCCAACAGTCAGAGCGTGGTCAGGGAGAGCAGTGTCATGCCTATAAATATCACCCCTCGCCAAGTCCTGGCATGATGGAACCAGCTGAGCTAGCTAGACGCTGAGGTAACATGTCATTGTGCGGAAACTAAAGCTATTGACAGGCATCCAACTGGCCCGTACTGCAGTGAAATGCTACCCCTAAAGTTACACAGGCACATCTGACTCACGACAGAATGGCTTTCCTTAACTTCCAGTGCCTTCTCTTTTTTTTCTCTTTTTACATTAAGGGCCTTGATGCCTCATTAAGTTTCCCCTTTATGAGACAAAACCATTTGGAAATGTACTGTATACTTCATCGCTGCCACTTAGGCTAAAAAGAAAAATGTTCCAAACATATTCTGCAAAAAGAAAAAATATAATTGTGTAAGAACTTATAAAGCGAAGCTGTACAATTTTCCAATTCTGAAAACACTTGTGATAGGTCTTTTGCGGTTATCCTTGTTCTTCAGGGTACATCAATACATTACCATTAAAATCAGAGCCGTGCATGCCTCTGTGCGTGGTTGTGTTTGTTACCATCCCCATTCCCCTGTTTGAATAGCAGTATAATAGCTTTTACTCATAATACCTATAACTAAGTAAAAAACAGTCATCTTTAAATGGAAAAAAAACCCATCTCTTCTAACATTTTTTAGGCAGATCAGCCTCATTCATTCACTGACCATCACTTCTGAGTGTCTGCATGTGTATTTTCACAGATTGAGACTCTCGGGGGACTATACTCTGAATTTCACCTGCTGCACCCATGTAGCTTGCACACACACAGATACATAGTGCCAGCAGCCATTTCACCATGCTCCTGAATGCCATTAATTCCTGTGCCACATCTCCTTAGGTGAGAAACTGGTGACAGAGGCAACCTCGGTGAGAGAAATGTTCCTCCTCTGCATCGCCATCCCTCTCTTTTCTCTTTCCATCCCTTCAGTTCCATCCATATTCAGCAGGTTGAGGCATGCGGAATGAGGAGAGACGGAAGAGGAAGGTGGAGATGGGGAGAAAGGGGGAAGTTGGTGTGGGTGATTGTAAATTCAGCACCAGCGCGTCTTGTTGCACGAGAATGACCCATCATTTCACACTGGGCCAAATGGCATGAATTCATAAATATAAATAACAGCAGCAAATTCATCTTTTCAGGATGGCGTACAGAAGCACAGGCAGGGCCACATTAGAATAAAGATGCCTTCTCTCTCACTATCTTTCTATCCTCTTATTATTACCCACTGCACACCCTTCTTGCCTTCTTTATCAACTTCCACGTTTTCCCAGCTCCTTCTTCCTAATTTCCCTTTTCCTCCACTATCTGCTTCCTTTTTTTGTTGTTGTTGTTCTCTTCCAACCAGTGCATATCTACTTCGTGATGATTCAGAGTTATACAGTATGTGGGAAGAGCAGACGAGTACACAGTTTTTCTTGCTCTCTTATGGAAGAATATGCATTAGACCTAACTCCCCTTGCACACTTTTCTACAGTACTGAAACTGCTTTTGAAAAATGTTTCAGGTGTAGGTTTAGGGGTGAAAGAACACACAAGAGACCTAACAAGCTGAAGTAGGAAGCAGCAAATGAGTGGGAAGAGATTGGCCTGGGCCGCTGACAGTTGGATTGATTAACAGCTTGGCTCTGCCTCTGAAAAACTGACATCCTTTGATTTTGTACAGTTCTTCAGTTCTTTTCGCTGCAAATTTCCATCCGCCCTACCCCCTTTGATTGTTCAGCTCGCTGCTTTATATTCTTCTTGACAATACTCAGTCAAACGTACACACACAATCAACAGTTCTGAATGTGGCTGTACACACCGAGAGGCACACAAAACATTATACCAAGGGCAGATACAACTGATTAGTCAAACTGCCACCTCTCCACACCACCAACGCTAATGGTTACCACAGTAGTCAGAGATAAATATGTCCAATCAGAGACAATCACTGAGCGGGCTGAAGAGGCAGGTGAACTAATGACAAGGATGGAAGAGAATGATGAAATCCTCTCACAGAGCCTGACAGTCATTTGGCAACAGTGAAAACAAGTGGGTTTATTTTTTTTTCCTCATGCATCAGGTGGGAACGAATGACACCCACAGCCTCCATCTCTCTCTCTCTCGTTCATCCTTCTATCAAGCTCCCCCCTCACGGTCTCTCCAACTCTCCAACTCCATTTGCCACTTTTCTGTAATAAAAACTCCACCTGAAGGGATTAAACAAATGTAAATACAGGTAAAGTATAATAGCTAGACCAGCACACCATGCTTTTACTCTTTCAACTTTATGTTGAAATGAATATGCAGGCCAAAGTACAACAGACTGCAGCTGCTGAAAATGTTTGAGTGTGAGTTCAGAAAAATAACTGAATAGCTGGATTACTGCCACTCAAGCCTAATTTTAGTGGCAGGTGTAGAACTTTGCTAGAGGTTGAAGCAGGTAATGACTAATAAAAAAGGAGGCAATGTATTTTTCTTTTCTTTTAAGATGTGCTGCAATGCAGAAAAATCTAATCAGACAAGTGTTATTGTTATCGTCAGGATTATTTTACACTTTTCATTGAAGATTTGGGAAAAAGGAGGGGACAATAAAAGCTAAACATCTGATTTATTAAAAATTTGAAACTCGCTGCTGCTACCTATTTGAAATATTTCTGATTGGTCGGTATTTAAAAAAAAAAAAAGCTCTTTCTTTGGCATAGCATTTTGTTTTCATGTAGTTTTTCATTGCTACTAGTCTGTAGCTGATACAGATCAAACTGCTGCTAACAAATAGGCCCCACTTTATTGCTCTGCTGTTTAATTTTTTTGCAAGTCTGCCAGCTTCTAAGTAATATCAATATATCTGTACTCAACGTCAGCGAACAACGCCAAAGTATTACCTGGTCTGTAATCAGTTCATGCAACCCCTGCATATGGCCCGCCTAAACGATCCTTCTCAGGCAGAGAACCAGCGCATTACTCAGGCCAGCACATGTGTCATAAGCCCTCTGTTGAGTGAATTTATAATGGAAACACAGAGCACAAGCAAAGAAGAAAATGCACTTAAGGGGTGCTTAATCACAGATGTGGCTCCTTGGTCTAAATCAGAAATGGATGAGGAAAACTGGAACTATATGGGCGCATGGATGTTCCAGCACTTTGTGGAGAGCAAAAAGGCTCCGAGGCATTAATGATGAACACTATACAGTTATTCATCTTCCAGATTTAGAGCTTTAAGGAGTTCTTCAAATAATAATGACTCTGAAAAGATTCAACAAAAAGGTCTTGCTTGGGAGAACATGGTTGATCTAATGTATAGGACTTCGGCCGATGGCGGCGCCAGATTTTAAATCTCTCAAAACATATAAGAGAAAGGTCATACGTGGCTCGTTTTTTTATTCAACCCCGAAATTTTCATGTTGTTTTCCTGTTGCTGCTAAAGGCTCTTTATGGAAAATGGGTACGGTGTTACATGCCAAACAAAGGTCAGTACGTGTGTGTGGAAAACTGAGTCGTGTCAAATCACAAAGGTCAGTATGACGCCTGCTTGCGAGAGGTAAGAATTTCTGTGAGTGACTGGTGCCTTCGGTATGAAGAAAAGGCCGCATCTGCTCAGTTTATTCACAGGATCTCAGATATTGCAACATTATAACAAGAAAATTAAAACAGATGAACAGTTAATACTGTTCTGCCCATATTCGCGCACTTTACAGTACTTTAGATGTGGGTAAGCAGTTTCACGCTTTAGTCATCTTGTAGGTGTAACTACCGCTGATGATTGCTCTGCAAAATCACATTACAGCTGTGGACTATGAGGCCATTTCACAGAATTAAGCGCACCCCGTACTGCAAACAACATTTGCTTGTGATGTTTCTCGGGTAGTTACACTCCCATCCCTGTATACAGTGTTAAACAAATTTAAGAGTGTTTCCATTAACACAAATCACTTGATTTAAACATCACTGAAACTTTATGGGAACCTCTGGAGCATCAAACGCAACACCCTCGCCTCTATCCTTCAAAGAAATGGAGGCTTCTTCGGCACTGAAGAAGTATCGTAGCACACAAATGGAACCGAAATAGAACATAATAAAGATAACGTATGTGCATGTGTCAGTAATAAAACTCGCGCACTAATATCTCTAATAGTCGATTAATATATTTATTTATAAGGAGAATAATCGTTTTCTACTTAGTCAGTTGCGATGTACTCGTTCTGCACAGCCACACAGTGTTAAAGAAAAGAGTCTGAAAATCAAGTGCTGCAAACAGACAACAAAGCAATAATGTCACCTCGGAGAAAACGTGTTTAGTTTGAAAGTCCAGGGTCCACTGCTGACACTCGAGTTCCTTTTGATGGAACCAAGACAAACTGCATTTATTGAAATGTCAAAAACGGTTGAACTAGCATTCCAGACGACTGGCCAGCGTCAACATACACTGCTGTTTATTTCCTTAACACCTCGCTAAGTTGACTAAACGGACATCCCACGGGTCTACTCGCTACATCACCACTGCTCCACTGAAACTGTAAAGAATCGCATTAGATTCTTATATTAATCTACACAACATGATGGAAACCAAATTATAGGAGGTGGCTGTGGCCTTAACGCTTCTTCTACCCATCTTATTTCTGTGGCTTCTTTCTGGTGTGGGTCTGTGTTGGATATTCTAACAACTAGCCTTTATCACACACACACGCTGCCTCTCCTCGCCGTATGCAAAAGGTGTAGAAAAAAGGCAGTAACTGATAACCCCCCGGGGCAAATACAGCAGGTGGCTGAGGAAGAACTGTAAGCGTATGAATGCGCTTTCATCATCCTGCAGATCAAAACAGCACACTAAGGATGGCTTGTTTGATCTTAAGAAATTATGATGTAGTTAATGCCTGAGCAGAATCTGGAGCTTAAAAATCCAATGGCTCTGTACCAAAGAGGGACAAAAATGTCAACTTCGCATCAGCAGGCCGGGATACCTGGAAGTCGATTCCTTTATCTTTAGGAAAATGTCAAAAAAGAGCAATATGCGGAACCTATCTATATGAGAGTCAAATGTCCGTAGCTATACTCTGATCATAGAGTAAATCAAAAACCGCATACAAAAGTATTAACTAACTACAAAGAGCAGTTAGCTCATTATTTATCACATTCAAATGTTTTGGGGGTTTTTTTAAACAAACTAATTAACAACAAATTTCTATCTCACACTTTTTCAGCAGCTAGTGAGCTATCAGCACGGAAAGTTGGTCTTTATTCCTGGTTGTAATCCCCGATTGGTCAACTGTTTATCCAGCTGGCACATACAACTGTCTCAGTGAGTACAAAGGAATTTCTGTCTGAATTACTGAAGAAATCAAAGCAGGCTCAATATTCAATATAATTATTTTTCTTGGAGAACTGTTACAGGACGAACAACGAGGCAGCGCGTAGAAATGCAGAGCGGGTTGGTCTTAAACATTAGAATCACTATAGAATGTAATGTTAAGACTTTTCGTCAAGTTAAGTAGGCATGTAGACCGTCTGCAGGCTCAGTGTTTCAATTTGAAATAAAATAATGAGTCTGTTTTTTATTTAATAGGTTTAATTCAGCAGGTTCACTTCAATAAAGAAAGAACTGCACTGGATGGCAGAGATATAGGTCTCAAGTCCAAGGGCTTGAATTATATGAAAACATAGAGATAGTGTTTTGGAAAAAAGCCCCATTCTATTTAAAATTTGGGAAAATCTTTTGCCATCTTTAACCCATATAGATTATTAGTCAGTATATCATCCCTTCATGCACTCTCCTGGGTGTTTCATGCAGTCTCCTTCAGCTTTTCCTTGTTCTTTTTCTCTAGCAAATATCATGCATCTCAGCCAGACTGAAGACAGCTGATTGATTCAATCAGTTTAGGTTATTCCACGCCTTTACCTAAAGGTTGTTTACAGTCATTGTCCTGCTGAATGATGAAGCTACTTTGGCTCCACATTTCAGAATCCCCCCTCTCTACATTCACATTCATTCTGCTGCTAACGTCGGTAGTAAAATTGTGGATAAATGTGTGTCAGCTCCATTCGCAGCTGTAAGAGCCCAAGCCATGACAAAACCGCCATGTTTGACAGATGAGGCGGTTCGCTGTGAGTCATCTGCAGTTTTTCTTTTCCACCACTTTTCGTTTACATAATTGTAATAAAAAAGTTTTCTTTTGTTTCAGTTTTGTTGAAACAGTCCACCAGTTGTTGTTTTTTTTGTTGTTGTTTTTTTTACCTCTAATGCGGCCTACAGGAAAGTTGCATCTTGTTTTGTATCCACTGAGGTTAAGGTCATGGATAACTGAATACCTACATTCAGGGGAGCATTCTTGACATGCTGTGCAGCCGTAGAGAAATTTTGCTTAACAATGCAAATGATTTTCTAGTTATCCACCAGGCCTTTGCCCTTTGGTCCAGCAGGGCATCATCTCACATGTACTTCTTCTTTAGTGCTGAATTAAACTACACAAATGCAAGCAAAGACCTGGTATCCATTATTATATATTAAATAAAATGTGTTAAAGACCAGATACATTTATATTGTGATATGGTGGTATAGAAAAAAGGTTGATATGCCTATCTTTAACGGTCATCAAGATTATTGGGCGTTAATCACATATATGGGAGTTTTGTTGTTACAAATTCTATGGCTACAGCTGTCAAAGAGGTGGTCATTGTTAACCTGGGCCCTGGAAGATCCAGTATGGAAATCTCGTTCTTTATGATCTGCAAGTTTAGCTCAACTAAGATTTTATGTTGGATGCCCTTCCTCATTCAACCCTCTCAGTTCATCCAGGCTTGGGTCCCGGCTTGGGATTACACTGCCAAATGAAGCCTAAAATAATGTGCAAAGATGCAAATAAACTTACCACACAGAATATCAGAGACATTTCTATCTTTGTAATGTAGAGTAAAGAGATAAAAAGGAAGAGGAAGGAGCAGAAAGAAGCTTTAACATGGGGGTCTAACAAGGACTGACTTGCTTCTAGAAGAATTGCAGTTACAGTTATTTACAGCATCGGCTTGGCTCTTCACCCCCAGAAATTGCCACTTAAACAAAACACAGACACAAGGACGATCACATGACTTGGCATGGCTTAAGAAACAGAAACTTAAGAAACTTGATAACTGTGACTAATGGCAGGGCACTACTGGTGCTTTAGTTAAGCTTTGTAGTAAAATATACTGTACAACTAAATGGAGTATTTGATTAGATGTTTCTTTTATTTTTAATACAAGCACAGATTGTCTTGTTATAAACAGTATGTGTGTAAATCATAATTGAGAAATATTTGAAAATTTTGACATGTGCTCACTGATGCTGGTACAAATCAGCCACGTGGCGCTGTTATCTGGAGTTACTGGTGCCCTATACTTCTTTCTTTGCCATGAAAATTTGGCATTACCTTAACTTTTTGTGTGAAGCCTCTTTGTAAAACAGTGATGCATGTCCCAGAGTGACTGGTGGGGGTAGTGCACTCAGCTACTATCTGAGCCAAGTTTCCTCGAATACAAATGGTTTGTAAAAACACACCAACAGTGCCAAATAACTGGCTAAAGCATTCATCTCTCATTTCTAATCCTTGTTAATATTATTATTTCTTTTAAAATTCTAAAGCTGAAAAATCTGTCTCTTTAACTTAACAATGTCCCCATTTTTCCAACCTCTCATCACTCATTCCTTCCCTCTGATCTCTTCTTTACCACTTCCCTCTTTGGCAGAATGATGGAGTAGGGATGTCAATGGAGAGGCATGACAGTCAGATCGTTGGCTGTCACATAGACTGATGTTTGTTTCTTCCCACTTAGACAAATCTGACAGTTTAACAATGAACTTCTCAATGTCCAAACACTTGCTGCGCCTACACGTATACTTTCAGATGTACACAATCATCACACTCGGAAGAGCTATAAGTTGAGCAAGCACCCCGCTGTGTTCGAATAAACGCAAACACGGATACACTGCCACGTGGTCAGATTGGTACTCTGGATCTCATATCACATGGAGTGTGATGAGTTGGAACAAAGAATGTCGGGTCAAAAGGAAACAATGTTTTTAACACTCAGATGCGACTGTTGTTAATAACAGACATCCTCTTAAGTTAAAGGAAATTCAACCTGCAGTATGCACGGTCAACTGCCACTTTCTAATGTACACCTGGGTTAACTGCTCATTAATTCAAATATCTAATCAGCCAATCACATGCACCATGTGCATATACTGTAAGCATGGAGACGTCAAAAGGAGCATCAGAATGGAGAAGAAAGGTGGAATATGGCGTGTTTGCTCATGTCAGATGGGCTTGTCCGATTATTTCAAAAACTGTTGATTAACTGAGCCTCAGTCTCAACTTTAAGGTCAAAATGAAAATAAAGTAATGACAACTAACCAACTGTGACCAAAAGTTCCACTACGATCTAAATTTGGTGTCACCTAAAAAGAATAACGTCTAAAAACAAAAAATTCTGTATGGTTACTAAGAGATCAACAGTTTAATCATTAGCATGTTAAATATCCAAAACACAAGAAAGAATATTAGGTTAGTGAATATAAAATAATACAAGACAAAACAGTGATTTAATCTTAAAATCTTCTTATTCTTCTTTAACAGAACAACTACATGCAGAGGTGGTTTTTTTTCCCTTTGCAGGTGTTTACAGTTGGACAGGGGTTTGATATCCTTCCTACTAGCTCAGCTTCTTCAATAATAGATGCCTGTAAGACGTTACTCTTCTATCTCCAGCTAGGGGGCCGTGAGCCAGCGGTTGCGATGGCTTGTGGAGGGTTATTCATAGAATGCGTGCACACAAGTGCGCACATATACACATGCATGCACACTCTTCCCATTTCAACCATGCAATCCTGCTCCCTCCTCTCCCAGCTGCCCTATTAAACTGAAGAATCTCGGGAAGTGAAATGAAACTAGTAAATCTTGACTGCTTTTATGATTGACTTGATATGATTTGTATTATAATTTGGACCCGGTGCTCCATCTTGCTCTCTCCTGCTGCCTCCCACCAACTTACTCCCTCCCCCCTTACTACTCCTTTCATTACTTAGATTGGCTCTTGTGAAATAGGCCATGGGGTCTTCATAACGCGCATATATTCATATGTATACACACATGCTCAACTTTAAAACCTTGCGGTCTCTTAATAAGTAGTTCTAAATGTGGCGTAAAGGCAGCAGAATGTAGGGAGCACTTAAATGTTTTAAAAGTGTCCAACTTTCACCTCAGTATGAGGAGAAAGCTTGAATGTGTAGATGAGATGAACACTTACAGCAAAAAACTGAGAACAAACAACGCAATCAGACCCCTCCCTGCACAGATTGGGCTGACTTCATAAATTAATGTATGAGAAAGCCTGCAGAGATAACCATTGGGCATAAGGGCCTCGGAGAGAATCATTATATCGACTAGGTGATGGACTAACTGACGGACTGACAGACTGATGGAGTGACTGTCTGAATGAATGCTTTGAAATGCAGGCAGTTTGAAGCTGAAAGTCTCAGGGTCTTTGACCATCTGACTCTGAACAGACAAAAGGCAAGAGAGGGCAGCTTTTCCAACTACGGGCCCTTTAGCCTTCTGTGACTTCATCAGAAGAAATGATAACTACAACTCCGGCTTCCACTCTGCTTGGCTGATGCCCTAGGGCAACACTTTCCTCACCGTTCTCCCTCTGTTAGTGAGAGCATCTGTTGAAAATGAAGGCCAAGTCGTAAGTGCTGGCCAGGCCTTTCTACTTCACGCTCAGATCAGGAGCCTAAGCACCTGCAACACCCTTCTTTATAAAACTACTTTTTTTCTAGTGACAATTTGCCAATGAGAATTCAAAAGGCAGGTCTTATCGGAGTAACAGCAGAGAGCGAGCCTTCGCCTAAGTAGCTTTTTAACCTTCTTTTCAAACTAGCTTTTATGTACAGAGAGTTTTTACAAACAGATTTTACATGAGCAGGACAGACTGCTCTGCCCACTCTCTATCACGGTCATTAGAATCCATAAAATGAAACCCAACTCTCAGTCTCCTTACTATCACTGTTTAACTTCTAACCACTATTTTTCCCAGCATAGCAAAAATATCTCCTATGTAGCGAGAATTAACTCTGGCCAAGCTTCTGACACAGCCACAGAAGGGCCTACAGCCACACATCTGTCTCCAAAGCTAAATGAGTCACAGAAGCCTGGGCCCAGTTACCTGCTGGGGCCCCATGTCTGTCCCAGTTGCTGACCACAGGAACACACATGTGCACAATTTTACACAAGGACACAGGCAGAGCGGCAAATACACACACACATATGCACGCCCTTTCTCTCCGCGATTTTCCAGTCTCCTGCGGATGGCACGTGTTATATCAACAACCTTTCCTGCCAATATCATCTCTTTTTAACAAAGTAGGAGCAAATCATTCAGTCTACATTCTGTGGTGAGAGGCCAAGGCAAACTGGATCTGCTGAGGCAATGGCATAGAAGCTCCTGGCACCGGGAGCAAAGCGGGGCAGAGAGGAAATGAGAGGAGAGAAGAGGAAACAAGGAAAGAAGGAAAAGAGGAGAGGTCATATAAGAGGAGACACGAGGAAAGAGCAAAGTATGGCACAGGAAGCACATTAAATCTATCTGTATGGTAATGCTATTACCTCCCATCCGATCAGCATGGTCCCCTCCGCACTAACTGGCTACCCTCTAGCTTTCATTAGCAACATGAATTATGGATCTGCTCTTGCATCTAAATGCTAAGCATTATGCCATTTGTGATGCATTTTTCCACATTCTTCCTTCTCTTTCTTTACCGACTCCCCTGTCTCCCTCCACCTTATCCTCCTGGTCTTTTCCAGAGTTGCCACAGACTACAATTACTGCAGAACCATTAGGTCCATGTTGACAAAATTTCCATACCATCATATACCCCTTGAGATGCCGATCGTGAGAAGTTTTCAGATACTGCAAGCATGTGCACGCGCACAGACACACACACACACACACACACACACACACACACACACACACACACACACACAAGTGCATCATACAAAACAAAGATTTTCTTCTGCAAGATGTGGCAGCACCAAAACTGTCAAGGTGAAGATGGAAAACGAGGATAAATGGACAAAATAAGTAAATTCTATAAACAGAAACAATGAAAAAACTGTGAGAAAATGCGTGGAGACCAGTAAAGAAATATGAGTTTAAAAAAAGAAGTATGGGATAAGAAGAGGATGAAAGAGTTTCTTCTGTTTCATGCTGCTACAGTGTGAGTGAAACCGCATCAGTACGCCTATTGCAGTGCAGGTTTTTAGACGATGCATCAGTAGAGCGTCTGAAACTGGACACTGTGTAATAACAGCTCACTAAAAACATTACAGCTACTCATAAAGAGCCCAAACTCACTTTAATAGCTGTTGAGATGTTTCCTTTGGTCTGACTCCGGGGAAAAGGAAAACATCAGAACAGGCAGGCGGAGAGATGGGGTTTTGTGTGGACTAATACAGGTCAGTGGATCTGTCTGCAGCTAGATGATCCGTATGACTTTTCTGCAAAGCCCCAAACCAAGTTCATTTGTGTGTCCAGCCGTTCTTTCATTAACAGAGTCACAAATAGCCCCGCTGCGGTTAGATGAATGACATCAACCTCTCATTGACTGCTTTACGAGCTCTTCTGACCAGCGTGAGAAACCATGGGATTGAAACCTCACGAAGGTACGGCCCAACAACCCAGCTGAAAGTACACGTGCAGAAACACACGCACGCTTTGCAGAAAAGACGATACACACACACACACACGTACATACACACAAGCAAAATCTACAGAACAGCGCTAGCTTAGACCGCACATACTTTCCCATGCTGATGGAGGAGTTACTAAGTTTTACAAGTTGAGTTTCTCCTCCTAGCCACATTTTTGGGTAAAACGCAAGATCTTTTTTGGAAACACACACCAAAGCAGACTTTTAACTCATGATTCAGATTGTTATAGTTGGAATGTGAACAGAGAGCACATACACATCACAGAGAACATTAGTTCTTGCCACTGTATGCCCTCCCCCTCACAAACTCGTAAAGCATCATCAGATTACAACAGGAGGAGAAGGTCAATCAAAAGGCAAAAATATAGACACTGGAGAGAAGGACTGGAGGACAGTTGGGCAAAAGGTGTGTTCATATTGATGGGAGCACTTCACTGTGCATCCATATGAGCTGAATGTGTTTGCGTTTTGGCAGAGTGTGAGGCAAATAGCACGACAGAGAAACGAGAAGATTCAAACAGTACAACATGGAAGAAAAACATTTTGTAGCACACCCATACACAGAGACAAAAACAAGCAAGGATCTCTCTAACCTTCCCTGTTACCGTTGGCTCTTTGCAATCAATACACTGATATTGGAAAAACTGTCCCACAATGAACTTTTAGTTTTGTCTAAATGCACAGAAAGAGATTATAAAGAAACACGAGAAGAAAGTCATGGACGGTTATTTGTGTGAAGGAGAGTTTAATGTATAATCATGTACAGATGTTTTAACTAAAATCTATGAAAGAGGTCTATAAATGTAACTATTTATAGACAGAGAGTGAAACAGAGAATGGCAGAGAGAAGAAACGTGTTTCCATATACTGGGAAAATAATGCTTCTTGGGGACATAAGCTGAAAACTTCAGACTGCACTCTGCCATCTCACGTTTTCAGTGCAGTGTGTGAGGTATTAGTCCTTTAACAAACACGGAACATCTTTGAAAAAGGTGCAACTCAAATGTACAGTGAACAGGGCCAGCTACGAAAACATGACCAGAGAAGCTATAATTACAACATTAAAGCACATTATCTCTGTGTGAGTTTATGTTCAGTAAATTATTCAATCATATTTCTACAAAGCAAATAGCTGCTTCTACAATGATGCTCCAAATCTTTCATATAGACCCTAAAATATTAACTTCAAACACTGCATAGCTAACTTTTGATTATTTCTCTCATAATCAAGTAAGGCTGTTCAATATAACGATATACAGTATATCGGATGACGACATAAAAACGTCTGTTTCCTATTAAGCTATCGTTTGTTTCGTGGTGTCGTAAAATAAACAGTTTACAGCAATATTTTTTCATCGTTTTGATGGTCACTGTAGTGGCTATATTAATTTCTTAAAGTTCTCTCTTTCTCTTATATTTAATATAACCACACTACTGAAGGACAAGCGCCTGTTTTTATGCGTTGTCGTTAGCAACAGCGACGGTAACACCTTCGCGTGTCCGCTTGCTAATGTTCCACATAAACCTTTCACAATAAAGCTCAAGATCCTGTTGAGACTTTTCAAAATAAAGAATCACGTGAAAGAGTATGCAGAGTTTATGGATGAGAAGCAAAAAAGAGCAGTCAGGTGCTAAAAAAATAAACCTTAGACTAAAACTTTCAAAGAAAATGGTGGCCGTTACAACTTATGTCTAAAAATGTATAGTTTCATGCATCGGTTAAAACACTGGACTCCAGGTAAAGGATGCCCAGATGGAAACACTTCACGCAAGTTGCCCGAGATTCACAGAATTTACATAAAATGTTACATTTTTGTGATTTGTATTGTTGTCAGGACGATAAATGTCTTATCTCGGGATATGAGATTTTGGTAATATCGCACAGCCCTATATAAAGTTACACTTAACAGTAGGTCATCTAACTCATGATCCATTACAATTCACAGGTTGTTGTAATGTGTGACATACAGAAAGGAAGCAATCTTTTTTTTACATTGTTTGGCTATATTGCACAAACTAATGAGAATCAAACTCCACTGTGAAGTCAAAGAGGCTCACAAACACTAACATCCAGAAAAAAATGACCTTGAATCACTTAAATCTGACCAATATCCTAAGAGGAGCAGTGATTCTTAAAAAAGAACTGAAATATTTGCATAAAAATCAAAAATGTGTCCTTGACCAAAGTTTGGGTAACAATCCATAGTCGAGATGTTGTGGTGTCAGTGTGTGAAGAAGAAGGGAAAAACCGAGAGAAAGCTGCTCTATGAAATTTAGGACAGATAGGCTTTAAGGATATTATTGGCGCAGCTAATCTAACTACAGCTAAAGCATGCCAGAAAAAGAAGGAAAAACATTTTTTAAAATAGCTGGACAATCCTTTATTTTACCTTTTCTTCAAACTGAATAAAACAGACAACCCCACCTCACTCATTAGGTTCCATTCAATTCATCAGCGCTGAATATCTGAAGCGATTTTAGCTGTTATCCTTTCAAGCTGGGGGGGTCACTTGGTGCGAAGAAACAGGGAGCTGCCTCAATGCAGGTAGCCTGAGGTGTTCTTGCATGACTGCATATGATAGTTACACAGCACTTTCAGCCCCCCAGAGACACTGACAATCAAAACAAACAGAGCCAGAGTTGGTTTGTCATGTTTCTTGCAGCTGCAAATTGCATATAACAGCCTGGTTAAATTATAGTTGCACAGCAGAATCCTTGTTATGTTAACATGACAAATGTACCATTTTGCCACTGTGCACATAAAAGCATAAACGGGTTTTTCCTGTGTTTTATTTTTTGCATAATATGTGATAGGTGCGACACTCTGGACAGACGCTTCATATTGCAGGATGTCCCCAGTTCTGCTTGGGAATCCCTTGAGAACTAACGCGACTAAATTTCTTGAATGAGAGCGTGCCACAAAGAAGGAGCGAGCTTAAGAACAGGGTTACTTATAAGTGAGAGAAATAAAGAAAGAGAAAAAAATGCCTATCCACTGTGTCATTGTCCCTCCTCCTTTGTATTCACCGGGAAGCTGGCTAAAAGACAGGCGGGGATACGGCCTCTTTTCCCCTTCATCTTTTGATAATCCCATCTTTTTTTGTGTTTGATGTTCCTCTCTATGCTCTTTGAACAAATCCCCTGTCCCTGCCCTCATAATCGCATTACCTCCTAAGGTGTGGTGCGCACAGGGTAACTGGACCTCACCAGTGCCAGCACACTACTCCACAATCCACTACTGCCTGCCAGCAAAACATACAAGCACATACTCATGCACTCCCTCTCTAAGAAACATACAAACAAATACTGAAACACACAAGAAGAAGAAGAAGAGGAAGCCAATTTTTCTCTTGCCAGAAGAGCCGACTGTGTTGAGATGGCACAAGCAAGCTACAGTTGGTTCAAACGACAAACTGGCAACAGGAGCGTCACACCTGACTACAACAGTGTGTGACCACACTAACAGATCTGGGAAAAGGAACATTGGTTTCTCTACCTGACTCGCTTTTTCTGAGAACCACAGCCACCAAAAGGGACGACGAGGACAAAATCACAAGAAGAAAAGGATAAGAAGAAGACAAAGACAGAAAGCAATATAAGACCAGAGCTGGGAAAGAAGAGTGGGTGGCGTCCAGAAGCTATTAAAACAGTTTTTCATGTTGAGCCAACAAACATAAGTGAGTTATTAAATATGAACCATATAAGACTGGGACCACAGAGAGAGAGAAGAGCAAGTAAAAGGAAAAGAAAGAAAACAAGTCACGAAAAAACAACAAGAAAAGGTGGAGAGAATGCAGGCTTTGTGGCTCTTTCCATAGAAACTCAGAACTGTTTCTCAGATATTTCCAGAACAAAGATTTCCCAGTGTCATGTTTCTCATGCATAACGGTCGACACATTAATTACCGTGGAGCCAGAAAATACTTAAATGATCAAAGCTATAATAAGCACAATTCTGAGGGAAAGAAGTTCAAGAAAAACTGGTGAAAATGATTAATGCAGTGTTGGTTTCCTTACCTTGATTTAATACAGCGACATCAGAAGCAACATGAAAAAGAAAGAGAGAAAAAGGGCAAGATGATGGTTAAACTTTCATCTAAACAAAGAAAACCTGCATGTGCTTTGACAATGTGTCAGTAGGAGTGGAGATTTAGTGCAGCGCTTCTCACTTTTAAGCATTATCAGTAAGAGCACTAAATCATAGTTCAGCCAAGTTGGTATAGTTACAACATTGGGCTGGTTCATTTTGCCTTTTTTTTTTTAACTTCTCTATAGTTTTCCAAGCTATACCAGACTAAGAAGAGGAACAAGTCCCACTAGAATAAAAATAGCATGACAACCTCTTTGTGACTCGATGGCTGTCCCGTGATTTCACTGATTTCTAATGTTGTCAGAGATCGATTTGCAGGTAGCCGTGGTGACCAACTGGTCGCTCAGGGATTAAGGATGTAGTACCCTCAAGCTCTGAGTGACCAGTTCCCAGGTGACTGCACAGGTCACCTGGTGGGAAGCAACCTGTCTCCAAACAATCGTGGTCTGACTTGGTCGTACTCAGCCCAACTGGCGAAGGTTTGCAGTGGATTAGCGTCTAATTTATGACTGAAGACATATAGCCAACATACGGTGGGCCTGTGAGGTCAAATGCACGGCAATGTAAGAAAACATCAGAAAAAACCCCCCAACGAAAATGCTGAAAAAGCACACAAGCACACTGGAACTTGAATAAAACACAAGGGAAATAGAAAAAACGGTAGCACTGTGGCCTCACAGCAAGAAGGTCCTGAGTTCACCTCCACCACAGGTCTTTCTGTGTGGAGTTTGCATGTTTGCTTGGGTTTTCTCTGCATACTTCAGCTTCCTCCCACAGTCCAAAGACATGCACTTGGTGGGGTTAGATTAATTTCTAAATTTAAATTGCCCATAGGTGTGAATGTGAGTGTTAATGATTGTCACACTGGTGACTTGTCGAGGGTGTACCCTGCCTCTCACTCTATGGTAGCTGGGATAGGTGCCAGCCCCCTGATGACCATGATAAGGATAAACGGAAGAGAATGAATAGATGGGTAGATGGATGGATGGTTGCATGGACATGATTAAAACACACATCATCTTTATCTTTTTCTGCCTCACAACACTGATGAACCCTCTGCTTCTTTTAAGAATGGCTCAGCGGGCTCTTTCACATGGATGGTTACTGCTTTTTCTTTTGCACAGCTTTCTTTTTCCCCCAGAAATTGTATGTTTGTTAAGTGATTAATCAGAGTCGAAAAATTGTATCACTGTAGAATAAATTGTGGGAAAATCCATATGAAAGGCAAAGAAGGCTATGAAAATACCATTTAACACTGTTTTCTATTATAAAAACATTAAATCAACCATAAAAAATCCTAAACTCACACCCAAACATCTCTGAGAAATGTTTTTTTCCTCTGCAATTCTGACATCAAGACCAATTTCAAAAGAACATGTTAATGAGGTACAGTCAAATGAAAGGTTGGGAGGTAAACAACTAATTAGAAACGGTTCTTGGTGTCACCCTAATTGCTGTTTGGTTAAGATGAAGCCACCACCTCTCTACTTTTCAAAACATTTAAAACCAGAACAGGTTCAGAGCCAACGTGACCTGTGCTGCTGGGCCACAAGTTAGACAGAAAATAGACGAGGTACAGCTACGAATGAGACCAGATTAAATCAAAAAACTTCTCACAAGCACAGAAAGACACTGACAAACAACGGGGACAAGGTGCAAGATGTCAAAACTATAAACAACAATCATAGCAGTGACAGCTCAGAGTGCATGAGGCATGGAAACTTCTGATGTACACAAACAGGCTAAACACACGTGCTTGTTCAGCCACAGAGGAAAGTCCATGCTCGCTGATACAGAGAAGAAGAAAAAACGTACACACAAACGTAAAGGCTCACACAGATGCAAACACACAACAACTCTCTGTTGGCTTTCAAAACAAAGGTATTAATCATCATTACACACACACACAAACAGAAAACGGGTGGGCTGGCGTTGGTGTGCCTGCGGGACTCGTCAAAAAGACACACTGACACCTCGGTGCAGCCTTACCGCTGCTGTCATAGCAACCAAGGTCAAGTGGTCTAAAGCTGTGTGCGTGCGTGCGTGTGTAGCACGAGTGCACATGCATCACAAGGAATTGTAACGCACTCCCAGCAGAACCGGTTGGATATAATGAGCTCGTCGCCGTCAGGATAGAGTGGGAAGACAACACAAGTCCCACAGCTGTGCAGCACAGCTCTGCCTGTCCACGCACCAAAAGCAGACACCAGATTGGAACGCAACAATTAAGCCTCCAAATAATGAAAAAAGGCATATCTTCCATTTAAATTACTAGCTGCACAATGGCCATTGTAATATTTTCCAGCATAAAACATTTGATTTTTGTTTGAAGACTAAAACACCTGTTCGACAAAGAAGAAAATATTTCGTGTAAATTCTATTTCTGAGGACACTGTTTACCTGAGGCGGTAAGACAAAGACATCTAGAAGGCAGCAAACTTACACTCATTACTGTACATCACAAGCTGGGTGGGAAAAAAGCACCCCAGCACTTAATTTTATTTTATTTACCATAAGTGATATAATTTTTATGATGTTTGCGGGGGTGGTCAACATTTCAGGTGAGCTGGCCAACATTTGTTATAAAGCACGTGGAAACAGAGTAATAATACAGTTTATCCAGTGATGCATTGAAACACCAGGTGATATCTTTTATTTTTCCTTCAGTTTAATCTTAAAGTTCAACATTTCAGTGACTTAACAGGTATGAATAACTAAATAATCATAAAATCTCCAGCTCTGCAGTATTGTCCACAGTAAGCACAGTGGTGTTGGGGTCGAGCCTGATGCCTCACAGCAAGAAATTTGGGTTTCTATATAAAGTGTGTGTGGCCCGTAATCAACCGGACGCCTCTCCAGGATGTAGCCTGCCTCTCAAGTCTATTCTCCAAAACGCAGATCCCATCTCAAGCTGGAGTTCATCCCAGCTGACCCTGTTAAGTACAGCTAATAGTGTGGTGTAACACCGCTGCCAACATTTTATTTATATCACATCATTTTTCTCTTTTATTATGAGCTGTTATTGGACAAGAGTTGACAGGAAACGTGAAAGGCAGTAAAAGATTTAGACTGCAGATCTTAGTTAGCAGTGCTTAATCAGCACCTTAGACTCCAACCTGGCATCCCAACTGTTTTAAGGATTTCATTTTCAAACAAACAATGTGGATTCCAGGCTCTCACACTTTTATTAGTTTTCAGCCCCTGTAAGTTGTCCTGCAAGGCAGACGGGCCCAAAAAAGCACAAACCTTGTAGTTAACGTTAAACATAAAACCAGTCAAGAACAACCCTTGACAAAGAGAAACCAATTCGGACATCCTTCATGCACAGACAAAACACCGTGTCAAAGATGACTTTGTGCAGAGGATGTGAAGAGGGAGCTTTTGAAGTGCAACTCAGTAGTTTGAAGTTCAACACTCCTTTCCATCTACTCCAATTTATTCTTGTTCTAGTCACTGAAGCATCAGTTTCCTGTCTCCAAACACGGCGAACTGTTGTAATCTCCAGTGGAGTGGTGTCACTCCTGACACAGTCTGTCTCAAACCACTAAAGAGGCGCTAAAGTACAAAACAACATTGGTTTCTCCTCGTGCATGAGTAAAAGCATGATCCAGACAACACCATTAAGGCCCAACCTGTCGAAAACACATACAGGCCGAGATTTAGGATCTAAAAACGCAATGTGTGAATAAGTAATCACTTCAAAGAAAAGCCAGAAAACATGTATTTTTGTGTGTTTACACATTCACATACCAGCACTATTTGTAAAGTTTTAAAACACACACACACACACACACATATTGTATTCAGATACACAGTACTTGTACAAATGTATAACAGCATGAATGGACCTACACGGTCACAGATGTGCTCAAAATTAAACACTCTCATTCGAGCTAACTTACACACACTGAAGCTGAAGTAACATTTCCTGACATGCGCTTCCATCAAGACACCGATGTTGTCTTAATGCTCGCGTCTCTCCTTCGCTCCCAGCCATACCTGTAGCTAATTCCCTTCATTTTTTCTCTCCTCTTTCTCTGTCTGCAGTACTTATCCAGTACCCCCGTCTCCCTTTCTCCAGTGTCTTAATTGCAGCAACAGGAGACAATACTGACCTTTTCAATGTAATCATCCCTTTGGCTCCATTAGATCTACACCCTGGGTCCAATCACCTGCATACACACACTCAAGCACATCCTAGTAAAACACCCCTACACACCACCAGAGGTTAATCACAGAGTGAAAGTAGCTATATCCGGAGACATGATAATCATTCCATTCCCTCTGGTCACTCATTGTCTCCTCAGTGCCTTAGTGCAAAGGCCTGTAGTGCTTCCAAAGCAGCTAACTAAAGGAAACCTGGAGGAGGGGGAAAAAACATCATCAGCGGTCATACTGTGTATTTTTTACCACTTTACAGCGGTTTGGCATTGCACATGGGTCGTAAAATAAATTCAGCACACGGAGAGAAATGGCTGCTATGAAATTAGTTCTGGTGGTGTTGATTCAGAGATGATAAAATCAGTTAGCGAGGATTACATCTGTACTTTTTGTGTGTGTTGGCAGGTGCCAGTATGTGTTTAAAGCTTCAGTGTAAAGCAAGAGGTGGGAAATCCTGATCCTCTGCCCTCCTCCAACAAAAACGTTCAAGGGCTACCTTAGAGCTCCACATACAATGAGGGGCAAAAATATAAGAAACGAGAGAAAACGAGTGCCAGGCTTTCCTGATATCTGACTTTGTCAAAAGTTGTTTGGTCGAAGAGGAAATACACCTCTCCTGCAGAGGATAAAGAACAGATGGACAGAGTTAAGAGAGGAAGAGGACAAGGACAGGTCCTCCTGACATGCCTGGGTAAGACTGGTGACATGGACAATATTAGCCTTCCACTCACGCTACCACACACTAGGAGTGATTAGATTTACAGCACACACGCGCGACTGGAAGACAAACAGACATTCACGTTCCGAAAACGGAAATGAAGGGCAAGGAAACACACAAGCAGCACGGAGACACACACACGCACACTGACACACATCCCCATCAATTAGGAAAGAGCCATCCAGTGATCAGTAAAAGCTGACTTCTAGCTATTAGTTGAGACAGCATGTTACAGATTGCAGCTGCTCTCCTCCCTTAACTCACCCTCTCTCTTTTTTTTTTTAAATCTGTCTTTTTTAAGTGAGGGCAGCATAATTAATAACTGGTATCATTCCAATAAAGCCATTAGCAGTCTCCGCATTTGTCCATCCTCTCACTCTTCTCCGTCTCTTGCCGTTTCTTTCCCTTTGCGTCCCTCCGCCTCTCTCGCTTTCTGTGATGGATGAACATGCTTGAAAGCAGCTTTAATGCAGGCCAGCTCTTAGGCACCAAAAATAATAACGGCGACAACAACACTAGAGCACCGTAAAATGACAATAAAACGAAGCCTGCCACAACAGCGCAGACCGGGGTTATGAAATACACAAACAGGATGTCACAAACCTGAGTCCCTAGATGCGGTCATATTCAGCTATTCCTATTTTGTTTACCCACTTCAGTTATGTGGGACCCACTCAGCAGACACACTTGAGAAAATGTGCAAGTAAATGTGTTGCTTTTCCTGTTTTCTGTCAGTCACATGTCCAGTTTCTGGAATACATTTTTGTGTTCACATGATAAAGCAAAATTCAATTCTGGCAACTATTTGTATGATTCAACAGAGACATAAACAGTAAAAAATGACACTTTGGCTCAAGTTACAGGTTGTTGTTTTTTTTTTTTAAATTGCTCATTTTGTGCATTTCTTTTTCAACCATAAAAATATGATCTGTTTTCCCCCCACTTTAAATCTTCCACATTGGATAAATAGGGAGAGAACGTGTTTGTTTTTACTCAGGGTTCTTTCGGTGCAATGTCTCCTCCTCATTAAACGCCCCTCTGTACTTAGTGCACCGCCACAATTTATCTGTTATGTGAACTTTTTCAAACTACTTTAAATTATTATTGTGTATCGCTCACCTAAAAAGACATTGATTGGTCACAGTCCCCTATCACTGACTTTCTGAAGTCTGAAAATAGACTCTAGGGGGGAGTGCAACAGCCTAGTTCCTTCTCAGACAACTGAATTACAATATATTGAATGGTTATCATTGATTATATTTTTTTAAGTCTAGTTTTGTCTAACTTTCTAACTTTTTCTAAAATCACGAACTAAACAGTTCAATAAAGTGAATCTGTTTCTCAAACTTTCCCATAGTTTGAATGCACTGATTTATTTGACTCAACATCTGAATATCAAGGGCGCAACTATACAATCTGTTTAGACAGAACCCTGATCAATTAAGATCTCATTTATTATTCACATCCTGTTAATTTCCCCCACTGTGGAGAGCAGGCCTGTTATGAAGTTACATTAAGAAATGTGTGTAAAGGAAAAGAAGAGACTGTGTCGGTGATCAGTGGAGTATAAAACCATAAAGTAAATTGGTCTGGATGCACATAATAACAAAGGCATTGCACCTGTGTGCTGTAAAGTGGGGCGTAAAAACAAAACTGTATCTATATGCTGATTCTTTATATTCTCCCTGTTCTCGGTTACCCTGAGGAGGTGGTGAGACAGCGAACGCTCTGTAATAGCCCGGTGCAGTGCAGCTTTTAGGGGTAAATTGATGTCAGTGACATCGTTGTAAGTTTGCATAAAACCGTGGGACGAAGAGCAGAAGGAAAATTTTGCCGGCGGGCTTGAGGGCAAACTGACAGAAGCCTGCGCTATCTAGCACTTTTCAAATCCTCAAACCCATGCTAACCTTTCTGCAATCACAGTCCTGCATGCTGGATACAGCTTTGAAGCAGCCCACATTAGCAGCTCCAGGCTGCGAACGAAACACACCATGTGCTCAAACTTCTGCAAGTTTTTGAAACACGAGAAGGGAAACAAAGGAAGGAGGCGCGGTAGATATTTTTTGACATCTATCATTTTCCGAGAACTGTAAAAATCTTCTTCACATACAATTTTTTTTTAATAATAGAAATTAGACATACTAGGTTTTCATCTATCACTCACGAGTAGTAAAACACACACAATTAGGCAAATTAACAACTCTGTAAGAATTAAATGAGCTTTGATTTTACTTTTTTTCCTCCTAGAATTAAAAGCGACACAGGGAAAAAAAAAAAAAACGTCACACAGCCAACAAAATTAATGAAGCACACTGAATGCTTGCAGAAATGCATGTTGCCTTACTTCAGAGTCAGCCAAAGCACTTACAGCACAAAGGGGTGCAGACTCAAACCGTGCTGCAACATCTGTCTGTTTTCCAGATCCTGGTACAGATGGGAGGTTGAATATATTCACTATTGCTAACTCTGCTGCTTAGCAACCATGTCTTTTTTGACAAAGCACATTAAAAAAAAAATCAAGGGAGAATAGTGAAATTTACTATTCATGGTCAACCTTGGATCTTACGAAAGAAGCTTATTTTTAATGCTCAAAGCCCAATTAAGTTTCTGGGGCCACAGCCCTGATCTGAAGCCAATTTAATGTCGGATTAAGTGATTTAATTGTGGATTTGTGTCCATGATTATGCTACTGAAGTTACAGACTATAAGGCTAATCACCACCCAACATTTAACCGCCGGCCACACAAGTGAGTAAGACAACCATGACAGCAGATGATGCGGCAAGGTTTAATCTGAAACTGATCAACTCGATGCACAGGAGGAGAGGGCAGCTTGAGTTTGTTAACGCTTCAAGTCGTCCGAACTGGGAGACGACTCTTCAGTTTTCAGCTCAAACCAGATACATTTGTCAACGTTCGGACACAGAGTGATCTTTTCATTAAGAGAATATCTGTGGCCTGACATTTACAACACCCGTTAAAATGAAGATGTATTACATATTTCACAAGGTGGCACAGAAGGCATCCATCTCTCTGTCTCGCCATCTCTCTCTCTCTTTTGCTCATGAAATGTTGTACAGTTAGTGGCTTATTAATTTAAAGTGTACCGCAGCAGCCTATCCGGGGTGAATATGCTAATCAACAATTTTGAGGCCTGATGAAGTATTTTACAAGAGGCTGTAAAAGTATTTTTGGGAAATTCACTGTCAGGTTCAATTGCTCAAAGTGACTATCCAAGGAGAACCATATCTCACCCAGTATATTAAAGAGGAAGTGGACTCGTGCAAAAACGGTGCAAGGTTTAAGAGGCAGATTTTGAGCAGTATGCTATTGTTAGATTAAGCTATCAGCAACGTTTTAATTTAATCAAGTATAAACAAGCAGATCATTGCATTGTGCATTTACACTGTAATGTTATGTATAAGTTCTGCTGCTGTTCTTTTTTTTTTTATTATTAAAGCATGTATTTTTTCCATTTTAGGAGACAAAATAAAGTAACATTACTATACAGTACTTTCATTTAACCACTACCAAGATTATTAACTTTGTTTGTTAGGTTTTTTAAAGAATAAAACTGATATAGACTCACTGACCACTTTCTTTGGTTACACTTTGCTAGTATTTTTTATTTATTTTAAACCCTTTATAGTTCCACATGGGGGAAATTTTGTAGTCCTCTGCATTTAACCATTCACTCAGTGAGGCAGTGGGCAGCTACCAATCCAGTGCCCGGGGAGCAGTGTGTAGAGACGGATACCTCAGGGTAGCAAACCTCCGACCTTCCGAAAATGGGGCGACCACTCCACCTACTGAGCTATCCCTGCTCCAATCAGGTTACGCCCCCTTTCGCCTTCAAGATTCAAGAAGATCATGGAAAAACGTGATTCTGCAGATTTCTTTGCCGCACAGCGAAATCACACATCTCTCTTAAGTTCCACCACATCCAACAGGTGCTCTACTGGCTTGGGATCTGGTGACTGTGAAGCACAGCGAACTCATTGTCGTGTTCATGTTTGTGGCATGGCTTGTTATCTTGCTTACACTGAAGTCATAAAGGAATTGGCATGGTCGGCAACAACACTCAGGTGGGCTGTGGCATTTAAACTATACACAGTTGGTACTAAGGGGGCCAAAGTATGCCAAGAAAATATTCCCACACGCCATTACACCACCAGACTGAACCCCTGATACGAGGCAGGGAGACCAATGCTTTCATGTTGTTTACACCAAATTCTGCCCCTATCATCCGCATTGGTCGCCTCAGTTTCCTGTTCTTAGCCGCCAACAGCAGCACCCACCAATTTTCTCTGAAAAATATCCAGAGACCTGCCTCTCACTGGATATTTTCTCTTTTTCTATTGATCTACAGTAGATCAGCAATTTCTGAAGCACTCAGACCAGCCCGCCTGACACCGCATTCAAAGTTGCCTAAATCACATTTCTTACACGTTCGAATGCTCAGTTTGAACAGCACGCCTAAATGCATTAAGCTGCTGCCATACATAGATACTTGAATTAACCAGCATTTGAACAGGTATGCCTAACAAAGTGGCCAGTGAGTATATATTCACTATTCTAAGCAATACAGACATTCAAGCCTACATAAACCCTGGGTTATGCAAACAGCTCTGTTGGTCATAACATTTTGATTATGATACAGGTGAGACGATAGCCATGTCCCCCGAGACTTTCTCCACACTACCCCGAGGACCTGTGTGCGAGAATGCAAATGTCCAACTGCGTTGGATCAGACGCTGAGCAGTCTTACAGCTCCTTGGTGCAAAGTTTTGTGTGGCGTCAGACTGCGCCCATGTGAGAACCGTGCAGGAAATATTCAGGTGAATTCACATAGAGCCAAATCAAACAGAGTATTTCCTGAGGTGAGAATGTGTCTGCAGAGAACCCTCCTGTTTATGTGCTACACATGGAAAAAGGCAGCTGTGTTCTGGCTTGATTCTTCTGACACTGTCTGGAGTTCAGGCGAAAGATGATCTAAGAAGCAGAGCCAGATCAATGCATCAATCACTGCGTAGATTGGCTAGTGGAGTATTTTGACACGCTGTCTTACAATGATCCTGGTTTCATGGTTTGTTTGGAGTTTTCTTTTTAAACCCTCAGAGGACCCTGCATTGTATTTGTTGCGGCCTTCTTTATGTTTTTAACAGATCACTTCTGTCTCGCCACTTCATTCAAATCAGTTAGCTGACTGTGTTTTATCATGCAGGCCAAAAGACAATCTGAGTAAGTGTTTTAGACAAATAACAAATCTGATAGACTACAGCAGAATTTAACCTGACATTTGTAAGAGGGCAGCATTAAACTGCATGAAACTCCCAATTTTTAAATCATACCCGACAGATTTTGCTCTGCTCTACAAAAATGATTAAAACTAAACAAACCCAAGCTAAGAGTGCTGTCTGTCAAACGTCTCAGATATATAAAATTATACATATCACGGCGTGATGTTGATATTAAATATTACGGGGCTTATAAGGCTCAGAAGGATTCTAAGGTCTTCAGTATCACTGGTTATAAAGAAAATGACATAAAACACTGAATCCATTCTATAACTCACTACATACTGCTCCTTTAGTAGCCTAAATACCTGAAATTGTAAGTAAAATAGCTGAAATCTGAAGGTGAGAATCAAAGAAGAAAAAGGCTTCTAAAAACTCCACCGTCAAGTCTCTTTCCCAATATCACCCATAAATCATAACAACCTTAAATTAAAAAGAAGTGGTAGTAACAGATGAGTAAGAAAAAAGACAGCTATGAGATTAGAAATCGGAGAGAAATTGGAGAATGGAAGACTTATCCTCTGCCCATTCTTAACACACCCTCCCCTCCATGCAGTCAGCATTTAATCCTCCATGAAAAGCTCTGATCGAAGAGTGATTTGCATGATTGCATTTTCCATACCTTGCATTAATAGTGGAGAAGGAATGAATAGCTAATGGCCTATCACATTTAAGTAGCCATCTCAACCAGCCATCACATTATAGCTCTCTCAATCTGCTAATGAAACAGGTCTTTCTCTCTCGGTTTCTGTCTCTCTAAATAGACATCTGGTCCAGGCAAGTCATGAAGATATCTGATAATCGAAAGTATTTCACGATGTATCAGTCACAAATTAGCTACATTTAGCTCAAGCGTGTTTGTTACATGAAGTATGCAAAGAAGTTAAAACAGCAGAATTCAGAAATCTAAGAAAGAAAAAATAAAATTAAAAAAACAAAACAGAAATTTAAAGAATAATAATTAAAAAAATTTATTCTAATCTACTACCCTGCTCCTACAGCTCTCCCATCTGTATTCTCAGCCCCTCCCAAAAAGCAAGCATGAACACACACACACACACACACACACACACACACACCTGCTTTAGACATGCTAGACTTTGGCTTTACAACAGATCTGAACCCTGTTCTTTGAGGTGAAATTACATTTTCTGACCCATTGCACCGCTGCATCTTACTTCTTATCCAGACTTTTTGGATGGCCACCAGCTCTGGCCTGTGATTGGCTTAAATTTCCATTCACACTCTGGAAGCCCAGAGGACACCCGGGAATCTAGTTCCCTTTCTCACCAACTAATTACAATATGCCTAAAGGTTACTATGGATTTTTTTTTTTTTAAAACATTGTCAAAAACGTGTTGTCACTCTAGCTTTAACTAAAGCTTTGGCTGTGCGTCAAACTGTCTGTTTATACAGAGTTTGTTTTAATCTTTTAGTTTCTGAAAGCACCAAAAAGCAAAACAAGCCAAACCAAGACAATATTGGACTCCAGGAAAATAATATTTTGCATTCAATCTATCGAGAAGACAAGCACGACTCAATAGATTATGACAATAAAACTCCTAAACTAGTCAATCTTCACTTCATAAACTTCCAGACTGACACTATGTGTTTTACTTCCAGAGTAAATTTCATCTCTCTGACAGTAAAGTTGGGCAGGCCTTTTGAGAATGTGCGTATTTATATAAATTGAACCATGTGCACAAGAAGCGCAGACAGAGTGCATTTCTTTCTACTTTTGGTTGTACAGCATCTGGGTATTTGTAATAGTGTGTGTGCATTTCAGCAAACACTTGAACTGTTTTCCCATTTGGCTAACCAAAGCGAGCAAGGGACACAAAACCTCATTCCACAAGGTCATCGACACCACACTCTATTCATATTTTTACTCTCTCAGGGTTATGGCAAGCTCTTCCAGCCCCTCTTACTCCCCACCACAACCACTTTTTACTGCCTCCCACAAGGCAGAATTTCCGTAATCTTCCGAATCTGCTGCCAATAGATTTCCCACCAGAGTTCACAATCTTATTGAAGATTCGTAGGATCAAAAAGAGAGATACACCAATGTGGATACATACACTTATTACCACAAAGTTGAGCTTTCACACTAAGAAAACCGGCCAAAAAAATTACAGTTGCTGCAAAAATACACACACACACACACACACACACACACACACACACACACACACTTGCTACAGGGTCTATAGACCTCTTTTAATAGTGTTTGGCTTCTAGGGAATATGACAAGACCCTGGAGCAGAGGAGAGTTTAAATACTGGTTGCTTAGATGAAAGGAAAGATGTCACTGGAGAAGGTGGGAAGGAGAAGTGAGGAAGAGAAAACGGGTTGGAAGAAAAGGAAAGGAAATATGGATCCAGTGAACAGAGCAGGATGAATGAAGAGAAGGAAGAAAACATGGAGAGAAAAAGTAAGTCAGGGGGCGAGAATGTATAAGCCTGAGCAAATAGTTATTACCAGTCCCTGAAGGGTGGTGGCGTGAGCTGAATAGACTGGGACTTGGAAACCACTGTTACCGGTGGTGATAGGGGACCGCTTCACAGCCCTGCAATCTGACAAAGGCTTAGTAGGTAATGGAAGCAGAATTTCGGCAGCGAAAAAAGAAAAAACACAGGAGCTTTAGCACGCTATAAGAGCTGACCATCAGATAAGCCCAAAACCTCTTCAAGTCCAACAAAGTAAACGTTTAAACGTGAAAGATGCTTATCGCTCGAGATTTGTTAAATATCAACTTGAGGGTGAACACCTGAAACTATAGATGCAAACAATAACTGCAGAATATTCATTAAAAGTGCAGGACAGTGTTTAAAGACTCTATTACCAGGCCACAGTCTCTACAGAATAGCAAGAAAGACCCAGCTTTGACCTTTGGAAACAAAACAAATCTCTTTCTACTGCCGGGATGGCATCTCATCTCTGACCTTGTGATTGGAACTTTCAGTAAGGAAACACAAAAGACAAATTATTTTGAAGTCAGTAGGTCAGTTCCCGTTGGCCTTAGCAAAGAAACATGAACATTTGATACTAGAAAGTGCACAAACTAAGTCTAGTGGTTACCCACAGACTGATCAGAAAGCAGAAATACTGGCCTCAAAATCATCTCTGCAAGACCCCAGAAAACATTTGTCAGTAACACAAGAAAACAAGAAAATAAACAGCTGCAAACACACACAAACATACTGTACAGCTTGAGTTTTACTAAATGACAGCAAAGGCAACTTTCAAACTCGTTACTACCGAAATTAGAAAGCAGCTTTCCCACAGTTTTTGGGTCTGGTATCTGGAGGGTGTTTATGCACCGTTCTACTCCAGCTGAACATTAAATTTGAGATTCAGAAGTTGACGGCCTGATCAAACCAGACAAGCCATATGTCATGGCTGGGCCAGGTTAACCCTGACTGATCGAAAGGGGAGATGAGTTTGAGCAGTTTCAGCTTTTCTATTTGCAAAGTCCTCAGTTGGTCGGGCCACGTGCTGATCAGATGCATGCACATTTGCACAAATTTTACATATATATCCGACATTCATCAGAACACATTATGTACCAAGTCTTCATGAGATGAAGCCTAGTTTTAAAATAGCGGGGAAACCAGTGGAGATATGACTATAACAAAACAAGCTGCAGAATGAGTTAATGAGGGCAATTACTGTTGTTTAACCAAACGAACTGACTACACAACATGTAAGTTTGATCGTCACTTATCCCATTAACTGTTCATCTGTCCACTTCAAACATAGCCAGTGTTTTTCTGGGGACTCGGGGAAGTGCAGCTTAGACTTTGAAGTTTTTTGCATCAGAAGTCATTATACCTCAGCTAAAAGTAGTTTTCAGTTATACTGAGTCAAGTCAGACCGAGAGTGCAGAGTGATGGAGAGCCAACAGCCAACCAACACTTTGGTCAAAATGCGCTAAAAGTGGACTAACTAAGAGTACGAGTCTGAGAGAACATGCACAAACAGCTGCCACTGTGAATCCACAGGATCACCTATCGAAATTTTATGACTTTTATATCTTAGATCTTGTTCATCAAAAACTTTTACTGGCATCTAGCAGAACTAAATGAATGACTTGAGGCTTTTAGGAAGGGTTGAATGCACATCACTGTGGATATTTATACAGTAGACAGACTGACAGAGAGAGAGGAAACAAATACAAAAAGTATATATATATGTCCAGTATGAATTAAAGTGGTGTGGGGACTATAAGAGCATATAACAGCAATGAATCAGAGTTAACTGTTCACATAGAACTATTTAGCTATTAATGATTTAATCAATTAACATTAACTGTTAATTATACATCTGGGTGAAAGGTAAAACAGTTGCTCGCTTTCTTTTCAGTGTTTTTATTTTCCTTTTTTTCAGCTGTAGAAGTGATTTGTTAGTGAATCTAATCTGGGGGAATTTTGGAAGGCTTGTGTGTAAAGGATTTCGCAACCGCAGGGGAAATAAATTCACGACTGCTGAAAAGTTTCTTGATGTCTTTACTGCAGAAATGAAGCAGCATGAAAATCTGTAAAACAAGACAAGACTTATGGTTGTCTTGGGCGAGGAGCTCAAAAAGAGAGTGTTATTAATGCTAACTGCCAGAATAAATGATTCTCAACACTTCAACAACCCGACAGGAGATGGCTGATAGACAAGACGCACATGTGTGTCTTTCCCTTTTGATAAGCAGACTTCCCCAAAATGTCCACTGCTGGAGAAGGAGGGGGTTCCTTATAACAACCATTTATAATTAGAGCAATACGCTGTGCTTACCTCCTCACTACTTGGTTCCAAAAAAACAAAAAAAAACAAGGAAACTGGCCGATTAAGTCTATTAAACATAAATGCACTAAACTCAACAACTGCCCATTATTTTGGGTTATGCTTGCAGGGCTAGGCTTTAATGAGGCCAAATTGTTCTGTCTTTTGTAACATTGCATAATATCTAATAGCCTGACCCAATTTAGTTTTAAACATTACTTTGAAATTATGTTGTTGTTGCTAAGCAAAAAGACTTACATGCTACAAATAGCTGGTGCAAGCCAAAGCAGGTTTTTTTCCAGTGCGCGAGCATGCTGCTGGCTTAGGCAGGCTTTCCAGAGGCTATGCTTAAGCACATGCATACCAAACGAGAGAAGAGGAATAACAATCAGCACTGTATTTGTCCCCAGGAGCTTCTAACACAAAACAGGTGAGCAACAATAGCAGTTAATAACTCCAATTTACTTTTTTTATTCAAGTCCCATCACGGAGCACTGTTTAAAATACCAATTGGAAATAGTAAATCAGCCACGCAGCAAAAACCTTTTACCCCCAGAGACTAAGACACACACACAGATATCCCACCAAACAAATCAGAACAGTCCCCTTCATCCATTTAGTATGCTGCGATACTCACAATTTCTTTTCATGGTCTTTGGTGGAAAATGGCCTCCCCTCTTTTTCTCCGACACTCAAAACCCTGAGTAATTTTCTTAATCTGGGCCTGATTCCGTACATTTGCATAAAAATGTTCACTTTTGAGACTCCCCTAATAGAACATGGCTCTAATACGTAATTACTCTCCTCAATAGTGGCGGCTAATTACAAAGGTGTCAGACAAACAGGTAGCAGAGCTGAGGGGGGTCTTTGACACAGTGGCTGAGGTGCTAGTCCGCCACATGGGACAGAGCGGCTCAGTGGAAAGCAGTAAATTCATTTAGGCTGGCTTCATTAAACCCTGCTCCTTGGGCCCTGCATCATGCTCTCCCCTTTGCTCTCCCTGCTCTCATTTATGTGGCAGAGGATGTGCTGTGGGTAAGAAGAAGGCGTTCACACAAATGAGTGTAAGGCAGAGGGAATGGGGGAATGCTGTGGGGAGTAAAAGAAGGGAAGTGAGGAAAGGAAGGAAAGAAGGGAAGGAGCGCAGCTACACACGGAAAGAATAGAGCAATATAACAGAAAGTGCTGGTGGCATGGATCGAGGGAATGAGGACATGTGCTCATTTGATGATAAAAAAAAAATAAGGCATAAAGGGATGGGCATACAAAAGAATCATTTTGAATATGGCTTTTGTTTTATTCATCTGACCCAGCCTTTCAGAAGCCGCAGAGAACAGAGGAAGGCAGAGAAAATTGCAGCTTTGGTCCTCAAACAGAGGCCAAATGCCAGGTCTCCAACATGGTGAAACAAGGACAGCAGAGCCCCGCGGTCTCTTTACCATTTAGATTATACTGGCTGCTTTCTGACCCCACAGTATGGATGACTATAATAAGCCACACCCCTTGCTGCGTACCACCTGTAAGCCAAACATCACCACAAAAACCTCAACTTGTGCAAAGAAATCCCAACTGCAAAAGCCTCCACAAACACAAACCACCTACTCTACTTGCCAAAAAAACGGAATTATACACAGTATGAACTTTCTATTTCTGCGTGAACTTTTTCAGACTCACTTCAGCACCACTACCTTTCATTTGCATCACCGTGCCCCTGTTCTAACCGAGTATGTCATCTCCTTCAGTGAGACCCCATAAAGTGCTGATGGCCACGCATTTCCACGGTGGAAGTGTTACCAACCGTTTTGTTTCCCAGCCAGCGGAGCACTTCATAAGAACATTTCTGTGCGATTACGTTACGTACTTGCGCGGCCGATGCACTGATTGTGAGTGACTCAAGTCACTTTTACATGACCCACACATCCAGCAGCTGAATGAACACACACAGCTCTCTGCGGAGGAGAAACAGAGATGCTGTCTGCTGCAGAGTCAGACAGTGAGCCCTAAGGCCAAAAGTGGTTAAGCACTCATTCACAGGGAGGCATCTACAAATATGCATACAGAAACTGCCACAATGGTCTGGGCACAGACCAAAGTTTCCATGCATATGCAAAAAAAAAACCAGACAGGCATGTGGGGAGGCACTGTTTTGAAGATGGAATAACAATTCCACAGAAATAAATAAATAAGTGAGTTGGAGCAAGCGAGAAAAGTACTGTAAAAAAAATCCCATTCAAACAAACTGCCTGAAATTCATTCAGTGTGAAAAACCATAAGAAAACCCTGTTTCGATTTATCATTTTATGAGATTACATATTCCAAACATGAACTGATCCCACATATGAAAACAGAAATTTAACCTTCAGCATGGAAATAATATGGGAATTTCAAAAAACCCACATAAATCATAAGAACTAGGGAACTGGATAAAGGCATAAAAATTAGATCAACATTGCAAACAAGACAAAATAAGATCAGAGAGAAAATCAAATGAGCAAAGATCACTACAAGGCAACCATCTGTTGGAAGACGCTCAATCTACATACATTTTACATCAGCGCAAAATTAGGTATTGAATGAAATTGATATTTTGTGTTCTATTGTCCTTTCCTCTTATTTCCCAGACTGGTAAGAGGTTACATTAATCAAAAAAATGCCTCTGCTCGACAAAAGGGAGCCTATACGTTAACAAAAAATTTAATTACTGGTGAAAGGTACTGGTCAAAATGGAACCAAAAATGTTATTGTCATGGATCAGCAATTTGGTTAGCATGGATTTTAGCTGGATTTCTGTGTCGGGCTTGTGACTCATTTTGTGAGATAATAGCACTTCGAGGACTGTGTCTAATGTGGTTGAACAGCTGTGTGATGCAGGGTTTCCCCATGTAATGATTACATTTGGATGGAAGGTAAATTAAACGCTGCCAACATAAATTGCTGTTTAGAATTTAATGCAACACTATAACCCGGCACTCAAATGCGGTACTTAACATCTAATGAGCTTACAAAGCCCCAAGAATTTTTGGACCTTGAAAGATTGTCTTACATCATGGCTAAAATGTCAGAATTGCATGACTTAACTCATAAGTTAACAAAGTGTTTGATACTGATTTATTATGCATTTATTATGCTTGTCTAGTTTTGAGCGCTAGGTGACTGCACAGGTTGCCCGGTAGGTGGCAAACTGTCTCCAAACCATTGCAAACTTAGACTGATTGCAATCGCTCTAAGACAAATTGGCAGTGCTTTGCAAATAAATGACTGTCATTAGATTGCAATTAACCTGTGTGAGTCAACCTGTGACGTGCTTCTTTACAATTGGAGATTCGACTTAAATGGCTCTTAACTGGTTGTGTTCTGGTTATATTCGTATATAAAAGCAAAGCTGCGGGACACCTGTGTCACTTTGAAGTCAAACTGCCGTCCTGTAGCAACTATGTTACTATTTGTGGAGGAATAAATGTTTCAAATGAGTATTTAACGTGATTTTCTGTATATGTAGATGGCAATGGACTGGCCATTTTTGCTAATTTATTAAAGTTAATGACTATATTATCACAAACAGATAGTACGTAAGTACCAACTTGACCCGATTAAACCACAAACTGACAGCAGGCCGACTCATTTTGTTGCCATCTTAATCCGCCAAAACTGTTCTGAAGAGAGCAACTGACCACAAGTGGTCGCAGACAAGGTCACCACCTTCCAAGCAAGCATTTCAAAGACTAACTAAACGGTTTAAGTTCGTGCCTCGGTCAGCAAACACTGTTTTCAATGTCTGACTGTAGCAACACTGAGCATGTTTTGTTGTGTTCTTAGTAGTTGAGAAACAGTGATGTGGTTCTCACTTTTCAGCAACATGTTACTCGCCACTGTGACCTGTGCAAAGTCCAATCAAGGTTACTTTATTTAAAAGCATGATAAAAGTCAAAGATTACTCAAGGACCCTAACATTCAGCAGCTGTCTAGTGGCGTATCGCCAATTAAATCTCATGGCATCCAGAAATAACTTCATTTCAATTGCACCAAAGAGCCTGGAGTAGCAGGAGGACCTGGCATCATCCGCTAGGAAGATCAGACGCAAGCGCTAGAATATATTTAACTAATTTTACAGTATATATTTTAGTCAGTCAAAGGTCTGACTTTTCAGAACGTATGCAGAGAGGTGCAGGAAGCTGTTAATCTCGGATCTGTGCCTGAATACAACAGCGGCTCTCATGCTGCTGTAGTCTATAAGCTCCAGCTGCTTGCCTTCATTGTGTCTCTGCGCCGCGCCACAAATGTTTCTCCATCTCCGATACTTATCAAGGCATTGGAGTTTGACACTGCCATTACTCAAAATTAATAACCACGGCAGCATGTTTATCATAGCGCACTTTCACACCCAACCTGCCAGAAATAATCGCCTCGGTATTTGTGCACATGACAGAAAGAGAGAGAGCGAGAGAGAAGGAAAAAGACAGAAGAAGAAACACAAAAAGACAACTGAAGGGGAGCTGAAGTGTGAAAAAGAGACAGAGCAAAGAGAGTAAGAATTTGAGATGAAAGGCATAAGTGAGAGAGAAATGAAAATATGCTACATGCGTACAAGTGCTTCTGCCGTGCCTAATCCCTCTGTCTCCATTACAGCTCGTTGGTTTTACCCGCACCTTTTCTTCCCATCATGTCTGACAACAGGGCAATACTAGCTCTCCTTGTGTATTCACTCTGCTAAGCAGGACTCTGATCTCCACTGACAACCAATCTGCTTCAACATGGCAGGTCCAAGCAAATAAAAAAAGGGCCTGCCTTTTTAATTTACAAATCATGCAAATACAGCGGAGAGTCTGCCCCTGAGTTCTAGACTGACGAAAAAAATGATAACAACAAAGGAAAGAAGGTTTCTTGTTTTACATGCGTAAAAATACAGACGCAGAATGAGAGAAGCGGCAAGGACACTGAAGGCCCTTCAGCACCTCTCCTCAAATCTGGAGAGACAGGTGGTGGAAAAACAAGACAAGGACAAATGTCTGTCAGTCGTTGGTTTGGGCTCTGCTGACATTTTCCTTGGCATTTAAGAAGCTTCCAAAGGTAGAGGAAACCTATGCACGATCCAGTTGATCCAGACACTTCAAATCGCCTCTTGTTTTAGGATTTTTAGAGCTTTTCCACAGCTTCCTGATTTCTTTATGGCCGATTTCAGTAACAGGTAAGATAAGTTGGAGTAAGATGAAATCAGGGGATTTCTTCCAAAACTTCTCAACAGCCTGTTCTCCATACATGAATCTATCCTTCCATTTTCTGCCACTCATCCAAATTAGGGTTGCTGTGTAGTCAATATACCTAACATACAAGTTAGCAAATAAATAAAATTGAAATCACTGTTATTGAGCAAAAAGAAAATCATGACTTACAAAACATTTTTAATTTAAAAAAAAAGACCTTTTCTTCTACTTGCAACAGCTATGTGTATGTATATGTATGCCGAAAGAAGTATCATAAATCAAGACAAGTATTTAACCATCATTCCCACTTTCTAAAAATAGGGTTGAACAGTGCTCAACAGAAACAAACAGATAGTGGCCAAACACAACGCTCCACTATGACTTTATTTACAATTGTGGTATTTTATCATTATTTTTATTCTCAACTACCGCCTCTATAAGTGCAGGCTTGCCTCCTTTTGTTAATAAGTAACTTAAGCTGAATGTAAACATTATAGAGCACTGATCACAGACTGTATTTAAAACACGGAGATCACCATCAACACCATCACATTTCACACTGATTTCTGAACGCGTATTTTTATTATTATTATCATTGATAATATCAAAATCAAATCAAGAACAGATAAATACATCCTTTTTTACAATCCTTTTATGTACCAGACTGAAGAAATATTGGTTTTCTGGTTGATGTCGAGCATTTTAACATATTTTAACGCATCTTTAGGGATTTGGAAGCCATACTTTTGGAGTAAGCCTCAAGCAGCCACTGGAGAACTTCGCACTTCCATGCAGGCTTCATTGTCCAGCCTACTAGGTTAAATCCCTGTTCTCGTTATATGCTACATCTTCAGGTAGATGTTTTTTCCATGTATTCCCACACTGGCCTTTTACAGCATCCTTAAATGAAACTTGGAGAACTTCAACTAGCACAGGCCCTCATTTCCTTCACTGTGACCAAGCAAAGCAGAGCAGCCAATTTCCATTTAACACATCATTGATCACACTGATGTATCATGTCATCATCTGGATTGGGGAGGGTTTAACTCATTTGTGATCACTGCCAGGTGGCTGCGACGAAGGCTATTTGAAATGGGGCTTCAGTGCAAACACCCCCAAACCCTAAAAAGTTTTAAAAGAGGCGTGTTTCTGGGAGAATGGGTTTCCAATTACTTCCTGCTTTACAGGCTCCTGAAAGTCAGAGAGGGCCCCCAGTCGTCTCTTATCTAGTTTGATTTCTGCGAAAGAGGGTAAAAAATAATGTAGAACAGCCAATTTGGGCCGTGATTTGTGATGCTCAGAAGTGACGGAGATGTGCTGAGAATGTTGGCCTCGAGTAACAAAGCGAAGAAGGAATGGATGAATATTGATTCCCCTGTTTAAATGAAGCTGGCAGAAAGACTGAGATGAATAAAGGGAAAGAAATGGAGGGAAAGAACGCCCAGGCTTTTGGGAAATGCCCAACTTCCAACAATACAGATCTCATAAAATAAATGACTCACTTACTCCACGCATCTGCTTTCAGCAAAGACTACAGGCCAGCTGACCAGAGCTTGCTCACATGCACACACAAAAGCAGACGGACACAGCCGGGGTTGCACATAAATCTGAATGTCAACACAGGCCTTGTGTCCAGTTAATGTTAGCTGAACACTGGATGACTCTACTTTTTTTTGTTACCAGAACCACTGAAAACTCTGTACCACAAACGTCACTACAACACACTGCCACTCGCACACACACAGAAAGTCCTAAAGCGTGACATCATGTAGATCTTTTTTAATCTCATCTTTCATGTCATCATGCCTTAGCAGAAAAACTGCACTATGATAAAAGCCATATTTACAAACACAAAAACACTATACTATAAAAATCACGACAGCAGGAAAGAAAGATTTCAGATAAAAAAGAATCTCCGCACACAGACACAAACAACAACACACAGTGGTAACAAAAAAAATAAAAGAAATCACAAATTCACCACGCACCAAGCACCAGAGAATAAAGAAAAACCGTTTAACTTTGACACTGTTCTCAACTTGGATCTAAAAAGTGAGCGCTGCCATTTGCTCTGCCATTCGGCTTTGATCATGACTCGCTCCCCATTTTCAAACGCTGTGACATTTGAAAAACACAATCCCACTTTGTTCTCCTATCATCGCTGGAAGAGGATACAGAGAAATAATAGGGCCAACACTGCCCACCTGCAGAACATCACATCCTCTCTCCCCAAGAAATGACAGTGACCAAAAAATAGGCGTCCCACTGTCGCAATCTGCCCATCGGACTGTGACGATGGGAAGTCTATATTTGGTCATCATATCTCGCATTTGTACACGGGGAGGCAGTTTTTCCGCTATTATTGAGGACAATGGTGGAAGCAAGATGACACGGGGGTTTTTTCATATATTTTTTTTATATTTCTTAAGACGAAAAACAAGAAAAAGAGGAAACGAGGAGGAGAAGAAAAGGGGGGGGGGGAAAAGACTGGAGTGTTTTACCTCCTACTGAGCTCCATCTCCCCAATGGCCTCTTGTTGGGGGCAAATTGAGCCTGGAAATAAGGGGTCATTTCCTCTGCCTGTTTACCTGTGCACAGCACACTGTCATCAGTTTGAACCACACACACAGGCACAAGCTGACCTAGCTGTACCCTCGGAGCACTTACGTCAGAGAGGGTTAAGACAGTTTGGTCTTCACTGTGACAACAAGTCAGAAACCTGTGTGTGGAAGTATGTATTGGCTTCTCCAACAGCAGTAACCCAGATGGCCTGATGACCTTGGGACTGGCAGTCTGTCTGCAGCTGTAAGATATCATAAAGCCACAGTCTAGTCTCTGATTTCCTGCCAGGCTTGTTTGCTGAGAGTGTGTGTCCATCTTGTCCATCTATCTACCTGCTATCTAATTCATACTCTAGTTACTGATTAAAGTTCTTATTGAGTCACAGCGCTAATTTTAGTCACAACACAGGAAATAAAATTTCTGTCACATTTGAATATTAAGGCTTTGGTAATATATAAAAAAGGAAAATCTGTTGCTGAGCAGAAATTTAGGCATTTTAAAAAAAAAAATTCTTAATCAAAGCAAAGCAGCAAGATTCTTAATTCTGCCTGAAAATGGCTCACAACATTTTACTCACTTACTTACTTCTCTTCTAACACTCAGCTACATCACGAGATTCGTAAAGACTCATGCATAAAACAGCAAAGGGAATAAGAGGTGAGGAAGCAGAGCAGCGTCAAGGCAGCAAGCATGTAGGATTCCTACGCCACTAATGGCCCACCTCAGCCTGTCACTCCCCACCATCTCTGCTTCATTCATAAGTCAACAGCACACCTACTGTATGCTGCCACACACACATACAGAACAACCTAGTTTTATCTCCCACACAGACTGCCAAACACACGCACACACACACCATTTTAAATTCCAATATTCCCACAGGTGATTCAGACAAATCCGGTCAAGCACACACACACACACACACACACACACACACACACACACACACACACACACACACACACACACACACACACACACACACACACACACACACACACACACACACACACACACACACACCATTTTAAATTCCAATATTCCCACAGGTGATTCAGACAAATCCAGTCAAGCACACACACACACACACACACACACACACACACCTTCAGTCCTTCAGCCTCTGGACCAATGCAGTAAATATCAATATGCAATCATTGCAGTTTTGAATCGCTTGAGGCTGAACCTCTGTGTGCACAAATGTGCGTTTGAAAAGGAAAAAAAGTTGGTAGCACAATGCGCTCCTATAAGGATCCCACCAAATTCCACGATTTTCAATCGATGAAGGTAGCTAAGTATTACCATAACTTTCCTACCACACGTCTGCTGTAAACTCAATAATTCAAGAGCGATTTCACACGTGCACATACACACACATGCGCACGCATGCTCGCCAGCCTCCATTGTTGCTACGCATCGTGGTGCATTCAATATTGTGCTCACACTCCTAAGACAGAGTGGGAGTACAGTCTGCAGAGAACCCTTGTAGATCAATAGATTAAAATAGAAACGTATGAATAAAACACAAGCTAATAAATAAAAAAGGAGATGGTTTACTCTTGTTGTCACATACAGTACAAGCCCTGTCTCACATTTGAGTGGGGGAAAAAAAGAAATGGGGAAAGAAAAGGATGAGAGCAGGAAATAGCAAGAAATAAAAAAGGAAAAGTTTTTGTTGCTCTTTTAACTTGTTTTTAATTCGCAAGTCATTCATTTCCTATGTGTGCATAGTTGTACAAGTATGCACACATAACTGAATGAATGCACAAGAAAAAGGAAAAAGTGATCTCATAAAACTAATAAGTCAATAAAACCCTCCAAATTTACTGCTTATCGAATGCGTAATCGCAATTTTTCTTATGATTCCAGACATGACATTTACTTTCCTTTTATGACAAAAAGCCAAATCCCCATAAAAAGACCGCATTTTTTAAATCATTTTTTTTAAGGCCCTAATAAGCCATTAGTCAAATAATTTAGTGGGAGGGGGCAGAGCAACTGAACCTTTTTTGTTGGACTTTTTATGTGAGTATTGGCACAAATTGGACGTTTGACACCACTTTTGGATAATAAATCCATTTTTGAACTCATTAACTGCAACAAAATTTCTGCTCCTATTTTTTCCCCACCCAAAGTTTGTGTTGCAAACTTGGCCGTCAGCATGCACCGAGATGGTCCATGCTGACTCAGAAAGCACATTAAAGACATACCTGTCGTTGATGCTCCAGTTCAGGCAAAGGTTGAGAGAGCTGAGGTTGCGACATTTCCTCACCACTTCCATCACCGTCTCGTTGTTGAGCTCCGAGATGTGTCGCAGATCCAGGACGCTCAAGTTACGCAGCTGCAAGAGGCAACACACAAAACCGTTTTCAGGATTTGGAAAAATGATGCTGAACAAAGCAGACGGGGAGCTGATCAGAGCAGACAAAGAGCAAAATATTTCAATCCAACTTCCAAAAAGTCAGAAAGAAATTCCTAAAGAAAAGCATGTGCGATATGCAAGCTGTGCTAAATTACATACACGGTTTTGTTATATTCCAAAGAAATGAAGAAGTTGTATCTCTATATACTGAGTAAACTTGTATTTTGCCACGTAATCCAAAAAAAAAAGAAAAGGAAAAACTGGGAAAAAACACCCAGCAGGAACACAAAACAAAATCTAACCAGGCAGATAAATGCTATGAAATTGCTTGTGGTTACTGTTTACAATTCTGTGCCGTATGCCTGGTGTGAGGGGGTTTTGAGCCAATATGAGCATTCACTTTCCTTCTTCCTTTTATCTCTCCGACTTTCAATAATCCCACTTTCCGATCTGAATACCTTATAAGAGGGGGTTTAGATTAATCCTCCAAGCAAAATCTTTACTTCCTCACACCCTCTTACAAACCCAAATTGAAATACTATTCAACAAGCGTGCCTGCACGTTGAAATTACCAAAGGCTTTTCCAGGTGTACTTTCTCTCATACATACCCAAATGTGTTTAAGGCACAGGTGCACATGTACACACTCAAACTCATGCACACATCGGGGATGCAAGATAACAGAGGTATGATGTTCCAACCAGCCGCCAGGGAGGCGTAGAGGTAAATGTCACGGCCGAGGCTAAAGAGAAAACAAGCTTACACTTGCCGTTAAGATCAGTGAGCCCTATTGTCGGCTCCATAGGCATGACATATACCTACCAGCATGAAGCGGGGGAATGGATAACCACGGCTCGCTGCATGAAGTAAGCACACATGTAAACGCTCTCCCCTTTCCCCACATACCGAGAATCAGACGTGCACACTGAGTGCAAACAAACACGCTAAGGATGCTGCGCAGCGCTGAAAGTAATAAAGGAGGCTTTCAAAACCTTTACTTCTGTCGAACCGCTCCGTTTCTCTGTTCTTCTGTAGCCTCTGGCTTTTCTGTCACTTCTCAGAGAAAATTGGATCCACACCTCTTGTGATAAAAAGATCTGCTTAGGCATGAAATAAACATGAAACGATTTTTTTTCCCCCCATCATATCCTCACCTATGAAAATATGCTTAGATATACAAATGAAATAAACATTAGACGGCTTGTGTGTGCAAAGGTAGGTCAAGAATGTGGCAGTAACCATCAGGGACAGCTGAACTGACATGATAAACAACAGTAAGTAATGAAAGGGGGAAAACCCCAAACTATGTGGTTTATCATAGATGTTCACAAAGACAGCACACAGAAACACACAAACCCACATTTACACAAAAACTGTCATGTGCCCCTGTGGCCGGCGTTGGATCGAAGTGCTAAATTATTCATTCAGGATGGCGCTGATCGGGGCCAGTGTGTGTTCGCTTGCGTATGTCCATCTGTCTTGTCTGTGTGTCTCTACTTGGTTTACTCATGTGGGAACACAAATCTGCTCAGCATACTTCGAACCTTGATGTAGGGCTAAGTGACCAACACCCCAAATATTCACCACAACAGACACACACTCACACAAAATCATTACCATCCACAGCAGACGCTTTTACTCACACACAGACAGCTATTTGCATTCAGTATGTATGACTAATAAGCTTGAAGTAAATTTTAAAAGCCCCAGCATCAAAAGCAGTATTTGTTCTCCAAATCTTCAAAACTGCTTATGTCTGCTAAATGTAATTTTTTTTACTACGACCAATAGAAACAGTTTCATTGATGTGGACAACCAATGAGAAATCAGGCCAACCAGTGTGAGTTTTGATTGGCTGAGTGTGTAGCTAGGTTGCAGAAATACTAAAAACTTAGCAGAAATCTTCCTGAGAAGGAAGAGACAGAGTCACGGTTGAGACTTTGTTTATCCAAGCGTGAGAATAAATTCCACACTTTAGCAGACATCTGCCAAAAGAAAAACATCCATTAAATAAAAAGTCTCACAAAAAAAAAACAACAAGGCTACAGTGCGAGTGTTTGCTTCTGCACTGCTGATAGATATAATCTGATTTAGACGTGAAAGGCTTTAATACTCCCAGCGTATTTAATAACGTCCTCTCATATTATAGCTTGTTTTACACCCAAGTATTTGTGTGAATCAAAAAAAAAGGGAGAACAAATAAATAAATGGAGAAAAAGGGCAAGGAGAAAGCATGCGAGTTATAGAGCGAGATGAGAAAGAAAACAAGTTTCAAACTCACACCGGGGCAAAAGAGACCGAAACAGAGAAAAACACACAGAGAGAAAACTAGTGAGAGACAGAGAGAGAGGCGCAGAGCAAGAGAATACAGAGCAGGGATTTGGTGAGTGTTTCGGCAGGTTTTTCTCCTCGTTGGCTGAGGTCTGTAACTAGGCAGAGTCTGACTCGTCTCCTCTGAGTTGGCAGCAACACCTGGATAATTATTCATGCCGTTCATAAAAAAACAGGGAAAACCTACAAAATCCAGCTGCTCTGAGGCCAGCGTGTCGCTCCCGCCCCGCAAACACATGCATGGTGCAGGAATTTATGTGCACAGCAATTATAGGAATAATATATGAACCCATGTTTACATGGACAGAATTCAGTGGTGCAAAGCATCTAAGGAGAGTCATATGAAACACTGTAATAAACTACAATTTCGAAGAACTTATAGCTCACATTGAATAAATTTTACTTCCATCTAATTTACTTTAGACTCAACTGTTTTCATTTAAAGGTTCAGAGTGAGTTTTTACAAATGTATCAAAAACATTGTATTGGCATAGATTAGGGAGCCCAATTAAAAAATATATGAAACCATTAGAGCACTACAGTGTATTGTTGGCATGATACTTAAATAATACTGCTCCCATAACTGAATGCTATAACACGCTCCAATCATGTATAATGAACAGTTTTATTTTTGCCTATTTAAGAATTATTTTTGCAAACCTTTATGGACTTTTGCTTAAACAAATACAATATATTATATTATATTACAATACAATATTGTAATATCACTGTATTGTATCGCCCTTCTGCTATGAATCTCAGTTATTTCACTTACTGAGATTTCTTTTTCTATTTTATTGAGCCAGTTTAGGTGCTTTATTTTACTTTATTTTCTATAGACTGTTTTCTTTTGTCATTTCTGCCCTTATAATACAAGAATTTCCCATTTTTCTCTGTCTGTTAATCACTGTCTGAATACTTATTTCACCGATAAATAACTGCACGACAAACGTTACAATATAATTATTTATATCTACAGCAATATTAAAGATATAGTTATGAAAGAATTACTGTAATCATAAGTAGTTAAATACATATTGGAAACGACGAGATATTTTAAACTTCAATACCAATGAATATATTTTTCTAAAGTCGTAAAAATCAAACTTCAATTTCATTATTTCCTACAAAGCAGAAACAACACTGAAAACGTAAAATGTGACAAATCTGAAAATCACAACAAAGGATGTGAATCTCAATTTAATGAGATTCCGGCGCCAAATCAATTCATGTATTGCTCAAACTCATCCATCCAAAAAAAAAAGAAAAGCAAAGACAAATGGCAAAAGCTGAAAGCTGTTCTGGTCTGAGACGAAGGTGCAGCAACATGTTTTTATAAAAAGAGGTTGTTTAATTCACTCCACATGACCAGTTGAGATCGCCACGCTACAAGCCGTTTGGCTTTTGCCTGCTCTAATTAGAAGCTTTTGTCCCAAAAAAAGAAAGAAAAGAAAATGAAAAGCCTCAGTCAGAGGTCAAATACAAAATATCACGTTAAATGGGGGGGGGGGTTTCGTGCCAGACTACGGAGCTATAACTACCTGTGCCATTACTACATATATTTACACAAGGCTGACGATGCCAAGCAGGAAGTTGAGGCCTGGTAGACCCCGTACAGAGGATATGATGTCATGGTTTGAGTGCTGGCACAAAAACAGCATGAGTTCATGGCTGTAGTTGTCCATCAACCTCAGTATCCCAGTTGACATGAAGTGGGATGACATTTAAAAAGCACAGACAGAGTGAGCATTGTTTTAGTCATAAATACCGAACATGTTCGATTTGGAAAATATGAGCTGCTGCTGTTTCATTACTGTAGTAAATTTTTAACCACATCAAGATTTACTATGTGAATTTGGTCAGTTAAAACAGGTCTCAATGTACCAAAGAAAAAACAGCCCATGCTTGCAAGAACTGTTTTCTTTGTTTTTGTTTTTTTAAGTAAAACTATCAGCATTTAAATTGCAAGACCGCCAAACATGAATAGAGACGAGTCGAAATCGCCTAGACAAAGTTTAGCCAGTCACTTTCAAGTGTATTCAAAGTCCTGAGCAAGAAGTCAAAGTCACAAGGTGTTGCTGAGGTGTCTGCTCGGCTGTCCGCATGTGTTTGGGACTGTGCGAGACAGGCTGAAGCAGGGGCAAAAAGGTGGGACGAATGGCAGCGGTGTCACTAGGTGAATACGAGTGCGCACTCATGCATGCACGCGCCGTCTTTGTCGGCTTTTTTTCCTCCATATCGGAACATCCCAGACAGTTCAGTCAGACAGAAGAAAGCTGTGTCGAGACAATCCCTCTGCGGTAAGCCTAAATCATGGCCCAGCCCCCCCAATCTCCCAGACACACACTCTGAAAGACACACACACGCATTTAATAGCATACAGACCTGAGCAGACAGAATGATATGAATATTTGAAAAAGGACTGAGGCAACAAAAAAGAAAAATGGTACAGGCCATGGATCTGATATCACAAATACATTGTCTGCATCAGCCATGGACCAGTGAGCTGATCCCTGTGTGTGTGTGTGTGTGTGTGTGTGTGTGTGTGTGTGTGTGTGTGTGTGTGTGTGTGTGTGTGTGTGTGTGTGTGGTTAACTCTGCTCTTTATCTGTCGCGTGCCAATCTACTGTCTATCACTTCTTTTCCCTCTCCTACCCCCCTTTTCACTTTCTGTTTCTCCCTTTCAGTCACTAATCCTGCATGTGTTGGTCTTGATAACAAACTCAGTGGTGAGGAAAAAGCTCAAGGAGATAGAGACGGTTGGTTTTTCCTGCCAAATGGCCATATAGACACGCGCGCATGCACGCACACACAAACCGAAGTGACAGCACTGGTTGGCAGTCACGGCACAGTGACACTAGTTAGGCCAATAATGAGACATGATATCCCTCCCTCCAGAGGTCAAAAACCTCTCTATCTCTGTCTGTCTCTGAGTTAAAAGTCTTACAGCCAAATGAATTATTCTTCAATTACTCTTGCAAGAGACGCACATCATCCTTAGGCTCTTCTCTCCTCATTATATTCATAAATCCCCCAATCTCCTCCATACAGCAGTCAAGAAAATTATTATTACAATTTTTCGACTCATTCTGCGACCCCCACAACCCTATTACCTTTTTTCCATCCAAATCCCCTCTGCTGCTTCTTTCCCCTTTATCCTCTCTACCACCCCTGAGACACAACACAGATGTGCGAGTACACAGTGACGCGCACATATGTACACATAAATGTGAACACAAACACACTTACTTCTTGGTTTGTATTGGGGGTTATCAGTTTGACACAGGGCACTCTGATTATGTATTTTCTGTGCTCCAGTGAGGGGGGCGATAAGAGGCCGGCAGACACCACTTTTTTCGATGTGGGGTGAGAGCGGCGGAGTGGAGGGCTCCCAGGTGGCAGTGGGTGAAGACTTGTATCTTAACCTTTGTGATTTTTTTTTTATATTCTGCTTGTGGGAACTAACAGAAAAAATTTAATTAAAAGAAATCAATAATTTCTTACTTCTTTCTCCCACTCTTTCTTTTTTCATTCATTCATATGCTGTAAGCCAAATTTGAAGTCAAGATGTAGCGAGTGCAAACCACTCCACTGAGCCACCACGATGGATAGAACATATGATGCTGGTTATGAAATTAAATAGCTTCCCTGTCATAAACCAGACTGTTTTATTTGCTCATAAACACACAGAGAGAATGAGGTATTACCCACGGTCCAATTCTGTCAAATTTAGAGAGCATTCCTCAAAGGTCCTAACTTTTTCTCAGGAAGAACAACAAAAACCACTGGAGCAGCACGGCTGAATTAATCTACAAGGCCCCAAATTAAGACCAGAAACATCCAAGTTCTGCACATCAGAGGAAGACAACACATAGTTATTACAGTCTCCAAATATACCCCTTTTCATGTCTGACACATTCTTCAACAGTCTCTCCATTTGTTATGTGTTTGGCCTCATCTCCCTCTGCCTTGGGCAGGAACTTTCACACAAACACACACACACACACACACAAAGGCATTTTGAGGCCCACGGTGTCTTAGGGCAGCGATAGGCTGATGTATGAGGAGGAGCATTGTGAGTAGGCATGACAAGCAAAGGGAAGCCATCAGTGGGACATCTAAGGCCCGGGGAATGAAGGCTCTCTGGCACCCAGAGCTGCTCTCAAACACTGGCTCTCTGATAGAGCCGACCTTGGACTTAATCACTACCAGAAGAAAAGAGCACCACTTGACAGGAAGATGGAGAGACAGAGGGAGGGTGTGTGTGTGTGTGTGTGTGTGTGTGTGTGTGTGTGAGCGAGAAAGACAAAAACACATACCGCATGAGTAAAAGACAAAGAGATACATACTGAGTGACAAAGACTAAAGCCAGATAGAGATTGGAGAGAGAAAGAGACATAAACAGGTAACGGCACTGTTTAAAGAGTTTTATAATGACTCTGCTGGTGCAGGTAACAGCAAAGTGCATCAGAGACTGCCAGAGAGGAAAAGAGACAGCACAGAAAACACAGCATGCATCCCCATCTCAGATACACGCAAATCTATCTTCTCAACGATACGCACAGACACACAATCGCATCTGCAGAGCGAACCTTCCACCCTTTTACACCTACAACCACAGACGCACACACTAAACCTATTGTGCTTCCACCTCTGCAGCTTCTCGCAGACTTCACTAAACCCTCTGAAACCGAATTAGGAAAATGATTAATTCCAAGCAGATCTACACAGACGAACGCATATACATAAAGTTCTCAAATTAGCTGCCGAGAGGGAGAGCGCCGAATCGCTGAAAGCTTGGGGACACCCACAAAGCCTCCACCCCAAGATGTTTTGTATCCATTATACAGCCTTGGGATGTGACAAGCCTCATCAATAAAACTTTTATTAATGTCAAGAGCTTCGAGCCAACTTTGAGCTTTAATCTAAAAGCAGCCGTAAAGACATTTTTACAGTATATCCCTGGCACAGTAAAACACTAAGCCACATTAGACACACGTTTACTCTTAAAATCATCAGTTTTTGTTCTCACGTTTGAAACAGCATATAATGTTTAATTTACAGCCAGTAAGGAAAAGTGTTACTTGTTTTTCCATTAGAAAGCTCTACGCTCACAGCCAGCAGAGATCTTGATTTTGCCTTTTAGTTATTAACAAGATGATGATTTATCAAACAGCGCCTCGCTACAAATATCGAGTTGTGTTGCACATCAGCGCGGATCAGCACAGCTCCTGTGATACTGAAACACGGCAAAACCATCAGAGGAGCGTAAATGCTACAGCTTTACAGTTACTCTACAGACCATCTGCATCGAACTTATCGCCGCGGGTGGCCTATTTCTACCATCGGCTCACTTGATTTAGAAAATATGATTTCAATTGATTTTCTCATACATTAATTTCTGAAATGTCGGTATAAAAAGGCTATCAATCTGAAATGAGTGTGTCATAAGAGAGAAGTTAATAAAAGTAATGGATTTCTTTTCTTTCTTTTTTTTCCTGCACATAGCTGAGTAGCAAGTGAGGAGGATAGGAAGATTATCAGCAAGAGGGAGAGAAAGAGAGAGCGATCGAGGGAGGAAGAAAGTGGGAGGGAGTGCGCAATAATCGAACAAGAGAGCAGCGCTACAGTCCTGGAATGGCATGCGGGTCCACGGAGTCATCAGAAATGCAACGATTCTAAAAGAGAGAATATGATTTTCAGTCGACAGTGGCTGGGACCGAGTGGGAATCAATGAGAGGAGGAATCAACTGCTAAATGAGATAATTACTGTCAGAGATTATGATGGAGAGAGGAAGAGACAGCAAAACGGAGGCTACGAGAAAAGAAACAGAAAGAGATGAATCAAACCAAATGAATAAAATGTTATCTCTGAAACATTTCCAGCCTGCCATATTTCAGAATTTAAGATCATTCCAGCGCTTAAATAGCAACTCCCTTCGAGAAAAAGCGAGTTATTTTTGATTTAATTGTGAGCAACAAGAACGAGCGCCATTACATTTTGAATAAGGAATGAAGAAGCGCTCTCAATCAAATATAGTTACGGTATAGTTCGAATTTGAGCGCTTGGAATCATTTAGTAATAACATACTGACCAAGCTGTTTGGTTTTTTTACATTAACATCAAGCATAAATCCCAGAAAATTGATTCAGTGGGAGAAACATTTCCTCACTCCATCCGAGTCTTCTTCAGTCTCATATAGCTCAATTACAGCATAAAGTTTCTTATCAATTAAAGAGTGGGGTTTGGTTAAACTATTTTGCTGTTATTGTTACAATAATGCAACATATTCTTTATTTATATATTTTTTTGTGTGTGTACGTGGGTTACATCGCATAATGAGAGACGTGATGAGGCTGAAAGCGTTTTTTTGTACTTCGAAGACAAAAGTAAACAAAAGTTTTACCACAAAGTCCACTCCATAGCTTCTCCGGAGGTACTGTACGTTTACCAGTAGAGTTGCGAACCACTGCCAATAACACAACTACCAGACAATTTTAAGCCAAAAGTGTCTGTGAAATTTTAACATGTGCAGTTGATGTCGACTGGGCGACCACACGATCAAAACAAGCTACTGTGAATCTGGTTTTTGTTTTTGTCCTTCCAGGACTTTTAGCCTCGCCTTGTGTGACAAATCTGCATCTTTCAAAAAAAATATATATATGAACATTATCAGAATTATGAACTTGTTCACCTGAACTCCTAAAACTTCACCTTGGTTAATACTGTAATAAATAATAATGAGGTGTGCTAGACTGTGTGCGTGCGTGAGGGCGGAGGTGTATGTACGCGTCCACCTCCATGTATGCTAATGCTGTTATGACTGGCTGGCTTCATTACTGTCTGTCTACAACACCATGGCCAAGGTCAGCAGAGGCTGCAGAGATGATAGGGGGCCAAAAGCATGAGCACAAATTAATCTGCTGTTTAATCTAATAATGCAGCGTGGCATCGGGTGCCTCAGTCCTATTAACACAACTGTAATTGCATTTGAGGAGGAATGGGAGCACACAGGTCCACAGAGGTACGCGCACACTCAAGTGTACACCGGAGTACATCGAACGCAAATGGAATTGTATTACACGAGCATGCGTGGACGTGGACATGACATGCACATCTGCACGTGGGTGCACAAACGTCCTATGTGGGTGTTAGGCTGGGGGAAAAGAAATAAATGAGAGGAAAAATAAGGTGCAGTGTTTTTCTGGTGAATTCAATTCAGGCAATCACCGTGTGTGGGTGCATGTGTGTCCATGTTTATATGGCATGGAACGCCTTTAAGCACGGAGCCCTGCTCATTAGCATGGTAATATCCAAACAGCAGGGTGTAGTCAGAACAGCAGTGTATTATTAGGATTCATCTCATTAGGCTTTCATGAGATTTAAAAGTTAACGAGAAATAACTTCAAAACTAAGTCTGAGATAAAATACACACCGGCATACAGAGTTTACTCTCCAAAAGTTAAACTTCCCCCCTGGTGACAATGCATGGCCTGTGGCAATGCACAGAGCTGACCTGTAGTAACAGGATTAGACAAAAATGTTGGTCACGCCAGAACTTGTGGTGACATTTACTGCTACAAGTAATTACTGTGAAAAAGAGAAATTAGTCTTCTTTAAAGTGGCTCAACGGGATGCACTTTTACTTTACTGTAAGTAAACACACTGATGGAGCTCAGAAGATTGGGCCTTCACTGAGGACTCAAGGTAAACTACAGCAATGCAAGTAAAGAATAGCTGTCATACTCACCGCAGTCAGATGGATGACTCCCTGAGAGGTCACGGGGCATCCCATGAAGCCGACAAACTGCAGCTCGGGACAATGTTCTGCTACTGCCCGCACAGACTGATCAGTGACCTGGAAAACAGAAGAGCAGAGAAGGATTCATTCAACATGTTTCATTCATTCAGACTTTGAGAGTCAACATGTTAAAATCAGAGTGAAAAACATCAGGATTCCCATTTTTCTGTCTTGTGCAGATTGCTGTTAAAGATGACCTTGCCAGCTTAATAAATAAATAACGAATAAAAAAATCTATTAAGAGTGCCTTTCAACAGTAGCGTGTACAGACTGGTGCTGTCAGATTTGAGCCAAAATGTCTGCTCTCTTATTCCAACAGGCTTTGTGTTGATCAACAGAAGAGAAAAGGAGAATCAGAGGGGAGAAAAGGATAAACCGTTCCCCATCATTCACCCAGCTGTCTACTAACCGCTCATAATGGATCTTAGATCAATAGGGAAGCAGAACATTTCCACCAGCTTCCACTGTAGTCATCAATATGGGCATTTATAGCACCTTCACCTCCTTCACTACACTCAACACCGCAACAATATGTGGAAGATTGTTTGTCCTCTCTGTCGGCTTCCTCGGCGCTTCCTCAAATTCTTCATCAATCACAAAGACAAAATAAGAGGAGAAAAAGGAGAGAGAACTGACAGCACTGATTAACTGAGAAAACAAAGCAAACAAACAACAAAGAACATTAGAGAGAAATAATCATGCTTTCTAGACGTCTCTGTCAAAATCATCCACATTTACTTTTGAGATTCCCCAAAAGCAAGTCAGGAAAAGTAAATCGGAATATGGTCAAAAAGCCCATAAAATAGGAATGGATGCATCCAGACACCAACATTTCCTTATCAGATTCAGCGCACTGAGACTAAAATATATCTGATATGTTTCAAAGGAAATAAACAGCTCCATATTTTTATTCTAAATTACTAGAAGTCTGGAAGAAGCACTCATGCCTAAAAAACACTGAAAGGCAGGATAGTTTAAGAATACTCAAAGGGACACATAGAAGACTACTGCAAACTACTTCACTGCAGCATCATCAGTCAGTAAGATTTTTCCACAGTTTTCACTGTACTCCTGCACAGTACTGCATGTCCTCTATGGCCAAACCTCTTGTCAGTGTAGAACTGTGATCAGACATCTAATACTAGCAACCTATTCCCATAGTGTCACGTCTGAGGCTGATCAAACTACTTATTTGTAATTCTTTACTGAACATTCTATATACTTGTAGACTCCTCATTTCCTTGATGCTGTCCTACATTCAAACCCTTACACCGCTCTCTCTCTTTCTTCTTCCCTGCCCCGCTCCCCCTCACAAGGCTGCTTTAAAGGTTACTGAGTCGAGGTAGAGTAAGATGGAAAACTCAAGGGGGTAAAGAAATCACAAAAAGAAAGAACAAGGTGTCCATTTATCTTTCACCAAGTCAAGTTATCTGGGCAAAACACCTTGTATGAAGCTAAAAGCTTTGTCTTTCACCTTATCAGTATGGAGCTAAAGTGCCTTTAAAGTGTAAAATAGTTCCTAAAGAAGTGTGACTGAAAATGTAAGAATAGCTTTTAAGGTTATAATCCAGCAACTAAAAAGATGATCCAGGAGCAGACCTCTGAGCATCTAATTTTACCAGGTAAAAACAAAAGCTGGCGTTTGAAAATTACACTTTTTACCATATTTAACTGTGCTCTGTGGGTGGTAGTTGTCTCTACTTTCATTAGGTTTTAAATCAGGACTCAGAAATAGTTTGCGGAATAAACAGCAAACTTTTTTTAAAATGTAGTGCGCGTATCAAGCTGAAATTTGTCCTGTACTTTGAATCGAATACCTGCAAAGGTAATATTAACCATTTGAACTTTCTATTTTTGCACATAGCAAAACATTCTGAAAATGACAAATATTCTCACAGACCTGCTAGTGTGGCTGTAGATTACATTCTTATTGATCAACCCGCATGCAGAGTTATATCTATATTTAATGTTGCACGTCGACAGGAGGATTTTCTACACTACAGAACGCAAGGATATCAGAATCAGAATCTTCCTCTGTATTACTGCTATAATCCGCTATAAAGTCATATTGTGATGTCAATGACACAAACTTGTGTCAACACCTGAGGCAAAAAACCCCAAAACAAAACCTAAAAACAATATATGTATATTGCCAACACAAATCCATAACGTTCAGCTCATTTTGACAACAGTTTGACGTGTGAAGAGCTCTAGTCCACATCCCTTTACGGAGGGAATTTCCTTTCACAAGGATCAACCACACACACCTTGGCTCATCTGACTACTCACATAATCAATAATGAGTCGACAAACGGAATTGCCTCCAAGAGAGCGAAACCACTAGGGGTTAAATCCCAGTTGTTTTAGACCTGAAAAAAACCTCTTGAATAAGACGTGAAACATCTTCACAATCCCAAAAAAAGAAGTCCCATTCCTGCCTTCGTTTCAAACGCCTAACACTTGTATGACTTGGGTAATTTAGAACCTACACAGTCACCTTCTTAAGAAGCCTTAAACATTACGCCCTGTTTAGAGTAAATAGATTGAATCATCAAAAAAGGAGTGCTAAGGAGGGCAGTATATGAGGTTCGGTGCAGCTTTTGAAGGAATTCCTTTTTCCAGTGTGATATTTAAATCCTACAAAACAGAACAAGTGTTCTTCCTGGACATTGCTGTATATACAAGCTGTAGTACTTTTTGAGCTTTGCACAGAGTGTGGTTTTTCAGCACAATCAATAACTGGATGCACCTTAAAAGTGCCTCAGGTTGAACCCACCACACTTTCCTTCCCCACTCAGTCAGGAAAGATTAAGTGAAGGTGAGTCAGCTATCCCACTTGGAGACACTGATGCATATGGATCCGGATCTGCAGGGCCAGGTAGAGATATGGAGAAGAGTAAACCAGAGTTGTCTTTTGAGTATGAAACTTAAAAAACTCCAGCTGGACCAGCCTAATCTGAGCAGCTGGTAGGAGAAGTGAGCTGGCCACAGCTCTCCCCACATGGCCTCTGCCAAAAAACCATCAAGGAAAACATTTTCAGGTTGACTACCAGCAAAATCAAAAAGCCGCACACCACCTCGATCCCTAAATCAGAACCTTCTGTAAGGGAGTCAAGGAGTCATAGCAGACGCCACCTCCAGACTGTCTTTCATACGGCTGTTTGTGTTGCAGGACTGTGTGGGTGCAGTCAAGTGTGTGCGCACGCGTATGGACGCACAAGAGAGCAGGTTACAAATCTAAAGTAACTCTCAGCAGGTGAGAAGGGAGACAGGGAAGGAAAAAAACTTAAATCCCACCAGAGCAGAACAGGCCAGGAGGCCATGTACCGTATCAGATTAAGCCCGTGTATGTGAGTGTGCGTGCATGTGTGCGTCCCTGTGTAAATGTGAGTAACACCATATGGGTTTATAACTAAGATTTGTCTCCAACCCACATACACAAAAACCCATCCCAAATTTCTCTTTGCTTCCCACTCCTCCCCCTCAACTTTTCATGGACTTTGATTTAAAAACATGAAAAAAGTCATGGCAGAGCTTTGGAGAAGTAGTGGCTAGCCAAGAGAGACCTTAAAGCCTTTTAGAAGGGATCTAGTTTAATGGTCTCTGGGTGAAGGAGGTAAGGAAAGCAGAAAAACACAGCGAGCTGGAATGGTGGAAATGCTGCAGTCATAAAGATAGCCTTTGTGTGTGTGCGTGTGCGTGCATGTGTGTGTTAAAGAGCGGGAAGGTAATTGTTAAGAGTGCTGTGGTAGCAAAAAGGGGTAGTGCTGTACATGAATGTGTGGTTTTTTGTCTGGCCGCCTGTTCTTTTCAAAACGCTGTGGCAGCACCCAAGGGCCACTTCTCATCCAATGAGGCTATTTAAGCTTGTCAATACGGTCAATCATACAACTTGTTTGCCTCCATCAAACGTCAGGTTAAGAGATGGAAACCGAAAGATCAGAAAGATTGTTTTCTTTCCAGATTTTGTTCATTTTCATCTCCCGTTAAAACGATTCATTCTTTACCAACAAAAACAACACATCGTGAATACATCTTTCCACAAGTTCTTGCTTTCTTACAGACATATTTCAGAAAGACACACATAGATAAAGCCAGATAAAGCCAGTTCAATCACCGAGAGAGACTGTTATTCATCCAACGCATACACATGAGGAAACAGAGTTTCTTGGAAAAACTAATTTTCCCCCCTCAAAATCAAGCAACCTAACAGGGTGATAAAAAAGGCTAATGGGAAGGTGCTAAAAACTGCAGTCCCTCCAGTGGCCTGTTTGAGGTTGGTTCCAAAAGAGAGTCAATCCTGATGTTCTTTCAGTAGCAATAAACACTTTTACAGCCTGGTCTAAAAAAAACTGGATTTGGTCTACTAACAATTTCTTCGCTTCATGACAACTATACAGGAAGTGAACTCACCCATGTGAGTTGCATTGAGCCTTAAAGTTCCCATTATCTGGGCTGTGGTCACTTTCAGTGTCTTTCACAGTTGCTAGTAGCTATTTGGTAGGTTACTGGCACAAATTACCCTATATCTGTTTGTTTGATGCCCTTACACAGAGTACGGATGCACTTTGGCTGTTACTGCCAGCAGACAGCTTAGCGTTTAACCCCTTTTTCCACATATGGTTACTTCTAGCTTTGGAAAAAACAAGATCGTATAGACTACAATGCTAAAGGCTTCAAAAACAGGACGCCAATGTGTGTCCAATGGTGGCTACATCCTTTTTTTGTTATATACAGTAGGTTAATTACTTACTGGAGCCAGTCGGTGTGAAGCGTGACCTCCCATCCACCTGTCACTGTGCATTGGGCTGTGCGCACTTCCAAAACACAGATAACCTACACTCAACATCTAAACGCCTACTGTGAAAATACACAGACAGAGAGCTCACTGCTGCTTTTCTGCTAAACATGCTGCTCATGCTCTGCTTTCTGTGTAGACACAGTGAAACTGCGATGGTGGCTAGACAACTGAGTGGACCATGGAATTAAATTTGAATCGATTTTGCAAGAAAAAGGAGATATAAGGGAAGATTAAGGTACTGAGTATCTACTTTTGCTTAGTGTGAAGGTGGGATTCAAAGGAAGCTTAAAAAGCTATGGACGATCAGGTTTAGAGAGTAGTCTTACCTCTCAGAAGATTTATGACAGCGCAGCCTAATACTCACTCCAGGGCCTAGCAGGTCAATACTTTGTTTAATATGGCCTTCTATTTAAAAAAAACATACCCATGCAAAATTTCGTCAAAGCTGCAGTCCGAGTTTTTCATGCGCTACCATTTTCCAGGAAAAAGAAGCTCAGGCTCACTACAAAAACCCACTGATGATTGTGATTTCTTTATGAAAGCATCTGGTACTGTTGAGTTTTACAGGTTTCCAATATTACCCATAAACAAGGACACCAACTGCAAGCCTTCCAGGTACAAATTGAAGTGGGACAATTTTCATCAAAGTTCTGTTTTTTTCCAAGGTAATCATTTTCTCCATAAATACTCTCTTAGGGGTGATATTGCACTGGGTTCATCACAGCCTTGGAACACACACACATTTAGATGCGCACACATGTACACACACCAAACTTTGTCTCTTTTTTAAAGAGCTCAGATGGGCTGTATTGACACGAAGGACTGGTGATCTGGCAAAAATCTAAATGAATACTTATCATCCTCTGTAATATCCGCTGCCTGGAGACAAAAGCAACACGGAAAGTCATAAACTTTTACTACAGCTAGGGAGAGTCTCTTTACTGTGCTGATGAGCAGGCACTGTGCACTAAGTGCAGGGCGGTTCGCTTGGAGCTGTGCATGAATATTGATCTGCTGCTAAAGCTTTAGCAAAGCTGATTCACATTTAAGTATTTAAGTATACATTTGTGTGTATGCTGTTTTCCATACAGACATGAAAGTAATCACAAAGGTCCACAAAAAGACGCATGGAGCGCACACGTAGGTCAAGAACACAGTACAGTCTAGACAGATGTGAGGTTCCTAAACTCCCGCTATCCATTGCAATGTTTTTCTTGGCTAAACAGGGAGACAAGTCATATTTATGAGACATGATGAGACTGGAAAACAGGATGGATAGCAGTGAGAGACAAGGGAGAAGAAAGGGGAGAGGCGAATAAGGGCGAATGAGAGATTTGCAATCTTTTCATGTTAACATAATGTAGCTTCTGGTCTTCAGTGTATAGCTTTGGCAAGCCTGGCTGCTTCTTTCATGCCTGTAAATCCTGTCTGAATATGTATGTGACAGACAGCCAGTCGCGAAGATGAGAAAGACGGGGAGGTGGCATGACAGGCTAAACAAGCTCGGTGGGTGTGTGTGGGTGCGTGCACAGGGGAATACGTGAATATGAGCGCAATCTGATCTTATTAGAGAGCTGACGGGATGAGGAGCTGTGATGAGAGCTCTGAATCATCCCCATCTAATCAATCAGTCTAATTAACCGAGCTTTATGAACACTGGGCCGAGCCGAGAAAGAATCCGCCGACACAGAGATTAATAATGATTACTGAACACACTGCAACACATTCTATTAACAATCCATCTTCATGCCTATCCAGCAGCTTTGCATAAGAAGTGACTTCTTTGGCAGTTGCAGGAAATCCTCTGAAATATGAAAGGTTCTTCTGCTTCGATCAAGACTTCAAAGCAAATGAAATAACATTCTCAACAGATAATTTTTATTTAATGAAGCGTAAAGTTCCATAAGAAAGACTCACTGTGTTAGCATCATAAAATAATTGTGCTACGTCCACGATTAAAGCACTCAGTGTTAAACTTTCAAAAAGGACGACATGATAAAAGCCCCTCGGCGACACACAACTCTGATGTTGAACTTTAGGAGACAAGTCGTTCCCATTTACACTTGCACTTAAGACAGGACAGGCCGATCTTTGACGCCCACTCATCCCCTGCAGAAGAGTCCTGGCGTGGAAGTCAAAGCGGGTCACAACAGAAGGACAGGCTTGTTTGTGTTGGTATGTGTGTTGTTGTCAAGTCCACACAACAAGCAGACCTTTAAAGACCAGCGGGGTTGTTCGTGTGTGCGGTGTTTCCATGGCCTGCTGCTGGGCAACACGGGGCATCAACTGTCAGTGATGACATAACCGCTCCCTGACCACTTGACTACCCACGATGAGACACTGTGGGCAGTAAGCTTTTTGTTTGTATAATCTAATAGCATCTGACTCTCTCGCTCTCTCTTTCCGTTTCTCTGAGGTTATAGTGTAAGCAACCAACACAAGTGATGCTCTTTTCGTTGCTCTCATAATCGTTTTTTCGCCTTTCGCAGCCTCTTTCCGGCTTATTACTTTGACCTGAAAATTGTAGGAGAAAGAAGAGCACGGACAGAGGACCAGAGGGTAAAGCAAAGAAAGCAAAAGGTCACAAACTCAAATTATTAACTCATAAAAACAAATAAATAGATAAAAACACAGAGCTAATAGAGGGCGTGCAGAGATTAACCAACCAAGTGTAATTTAGTGAAAGTCCTTCTTAAGTAAAAGCTTTGCTAGGCCTTTTCTTTTGCAGTGTGTGTAATGCAGAGTTTTTAAACAATATTCTTCCTAAAAGTGAAACGATTAACAGAGTGACAGAAAATTAATCTGCAGTCATTTTTGCTTATCAATATTTTATCTATATCAATGGTTTCAAGGGGAAAAGGCAAACATTTATAAGCCTTTCTCTCCTTTTCTTTGGGGTTGTGAACTGCTGGCCTGACAGAATGATCAATTTGGAAAGGCTGCCTCGGGTTCAATGTCATTTTACTTCTTTGACATTTTGTAAACAAAATGATTAACTTTTAATGCAAATAACTGTTAGTTACAAGTCAAAATGTGTTTGATAGATGGTGGAAATTTGAAAAAAAGAGCTAAAATGTATCGAATCTCATCTTTTCTAATTAAAATCATCCACTGGGGATCCTGCTGACACAGTGAAATTCATCTTGAAAGTGGTGCTGGATTAATATGTCATAAATTCATCAGCAGACAGCTGTTTTGAAACAATTCTAATGATTGATGCCTATGGTTTGCCAACAGCCAATATAATATTTTGGGGTTTTGGACTATTGATGGAACAAAACAAGCGATTTGAAGATGTGTCTGGGAAGCATTTTACATAGAATTCATCTGATGGAATTACTAATTAATACCAAATTAATAGAAAGTTATGACCCACAGCCCCTGTTTGAACATGCGGTCAAGCAAAGTAAATAGCTCCAGCCCGTCTGAGAAGTAGAGCCACCCGTCTTCCACAAACTACCACCTACCTTGAAATTCCTCACATCTCTCCACTGTATACTGTGACAAAAAGGCCATAAAATTATCTCAAAGCGCACTGTATATTTTTCAAAAATCGAAGGCGGCTCTGAAAGATGACTATGTTTGAAAAATGAAACTCCCAGGATCAATAGATCCACTTTGCTCCAGCTGTGGCCATCTCAGACACACTTGGGGGAAAGAAAATCCATAAAAAACTTGGCCTATCCTTCTCATATATTACACAAAAAAGTAACTGCTACCTACTTATCAGTGATCACACCAATGTCTGAACAATGGTAACATTTTGTGCTTTTTTTTTTTTAATTTTTTTGGGAAATCAATCTCCTATCCTACCATATGAACAGTACTCTCTCACACACTTGTCAAGCAATCTCGTCTTGGTCTATCGATGTCATCAGCCTTGATGATGCCAGACAGAACTGAAATCTGCATGGGTGATCACCAAAGTGATTGATTGCCTCACTCGCCTGTATGCTCCACTCTCAACTGAAAATTACCTGTCATTTATTTGGTGGCTTAAGCCCTCAGTTCCCTCGAGAGTGGCACATTCTAGTTTGTTTTTGTTTTTTTTAAACACAAGACTGTGTATGTGTATATGTAAGTATGCATGAGCAGGAGGTGTTGGCTTGTGGAGGCCCCTACTTTGCAGTTTCCATTTGTTGAAGAAGAGGTTTTCACCCTGCTTCTCTAACAATCAATAGTGCTTTGTAGCATGTCAAATGGAAATCAGAAGCTACTTTGGAGGAAGCCAAAAGACATTCTTTACTCTCTTAAATGCAGCGTCATTACACCACATTGTCAAAACCTTCCAACAGTTCTCTTGTGGTTTCAAGTTCCAATGTATTTCTACATGCCAACTCCTCTATGTTGCATGTCAAATTGGACAAAAGAAGCCACAGTGAAGGAATCCAAGGAGACATATTTGCTACCTATAAATGCAAACTGAAAGCTGTCATTACATCACTGATACGACACCTTAACACCTCCCTTGAGTTTTTCAAAATGAAGTAAAATGCCTTCCAAGGGGCTCCTCCTCAACATCATCGCGCCATATTAGTATGGCTTTGTGCTCTTGAGGGAGAGGCCTAAGGCTGACAGAGCAATAAACACGTTGGCTCATTTTGTTACCGTGATGGTCCTCGTTACAACAAAACATCTCTCAAGGCAAAAAGTCTAGCTGTATGTACAGTAAGAGTGCTGCATTTATAAGTAGTGCAGACAGGCTGAACTCAATAACCATGTTACAAAACCGTTTCATAACAAAAACAAGTCACTATTCTTTTTAACCTCTTTCTGGGAAGCTGGAGAAAATTCATTATTGGAACTCCTACTATTAGAAGTATCCACTCTGCCTATAGCAAGCCATCAATTCTCAGCTTGCCCTTGCCCTTCAAAACACACACACACACACACAATGCACACACAAACATACAAGAATGCTTTTACACTCATCAACTGTTAAAACCTACTCCAGCGTTTGAAAATAGTTGCATTTTAAAACATTACCCTGGGAATTGCAGCTATAAAATAAATACACACATTTTCCCAGATTAATTTGGAAATTACAATTAAGAAGCAAATGTTTAATTGCCCAATCAAAAATTCAAAGTACCACCTCATGTGTGTATCACTCGCTGTATCTGTTAAGCACCAAAAATATGACAACTATTTGCATTTTGAGTTCTTGGTTTCAATTATATTTTTATTGAATGGCATTTTCATGCCTTTGAAAGACAACTTGGTATTTAAAGTTTATCCCTGGGTTTATAATAATAATATTCAAGTTTCTGTTCATCTTTGAGCACTCTGCAGGAAAGGATCAGCTAAACGCTGCTTTAGTTAAATAAGAGGGATAAACACAAGCCAAAATATACCTCACATTTCATTTCATTTCAGTACACAGGCAAAGACTCGGCGCACACTAAATTCATTTTATTGCTAGTCTAACCAGTTGAACGGTGTTTAAGTTGGGGCTTGGCATTGTTAATGTCACCCCCCTGTCTGATTAGGGACTGAGTTAAACAGGCCTGGAGACCAGTCAGTGACACTTTGGCAACCAAAGGCTCACTAGAGAAAGATGCGGTTTTTCCAACCAGTTGCCATGTGGTTGCTGGAGATCGCCGTTAGTCATTAAGTGAAATTGTTCGCTAAGAGGTTTCTGCACCAAAAACCTTTTCAAATCAAATTTTTGGGGTTGATAACAGACAGCGGTGGTCTCCCATTGTTTGCAAACACTTGCCAACTGTCAAAAGTGTGATGCAAAACAGTAGAGACCATTCACCATCAAAGTAAAAGATGTGCATTACTACTGCAACCAACACATTTTAAAAAAGGCATCTTTTAATCTGAAGGAAAATGCTTTCCATTTCCAGTTTTCATTCCACATTTCAGTCTTCCTACTGCTTAATCTGTGTTTTCTGTGCAAATTACAGACAATCACAAAGAGATTTTTGGTAAAGCACCCACTTTTCAAAAGAGATCACTTAGGTAGGCCAAGCAACTACCAGCAACTACCAGCTACCAGCAAAGCATGACAAAGATGCTCAAAAATGCAAACAAAAAAACCCACCGAATCTGTGATAACATTAAACAAAGGTGCGTACACTACATCTAAGCACTGGGTTTAAATAACAGAAATCAATCCTCTGAAAGCATCAACAGCCAGCTTTTTTAAGAACTTTGCTGGTGGTCTGTAATTTTCACAGAAAACTGAAAGCCACTAAAAGATACTCTGAGTCTGAGCAAATCTGAATCACTTAACCCTTTGCCGTTTCCATGGTAACTTTCCACCTAAATCTATCAAGTTGGACCAGAAATTGACTTTGAGCTTTACTTAGAGATCAGTTTTATGTCTCATGCTAATGATGAAAAATGGGGCTTAAAGAGGCCAGTTTGACCATGGACCTGGACCAGAATGACAGGCTTCCACAGTGAAGCTCCCATCTATACCTTCCTTTATAGCTATGGCCCATATTGGATTGTTCTGTTCAGCAGCCTATGGAGGGAATCTCCGCCTCTTCTTCTTATCGACACAGTACAAAAGGTATGGAACAGGAGCTGGCAGCAACTACTAGAATCACAGGACCAGCAACAAAGAGTTTCAGTGCTTTCTCATTGGGAAACCACAGTTTTCAGAACTCTCAAGTTTCTTTGCGATTACATCGATCTTGTTTTCTGGATGTTAATCCATCCAGCAAGTATTATAAACCCCTGTGTGATAAAAACAAAGATATTACATGGATAAAACTTAAGGACGTGAACCCTGTGGATGAATAATAACAAACTGATTACAACGACAACAACAAGGTTATATCCTATACAGCAAATTACTATAACATCTACTGTAGTGCTTTTATACATGTCCAACCATTCAAAATTAAATAAGATGCTTTACCTAAACCACGTGCATACTCCTACATATTTTTTCTCCAAGTTTTGCTATGTAGAAAGTCCAGCCTGATCTGCAATGTACACACCGCAGGACTTCAGTGAGCCTCCTTTGCTGCTCCAGCTGTACTTGCATCTAAAACAAACTGTCCTTTTTCTTCACATCCTTTGGAAGACATGCCCTCTAAAAAAGCATGTATGTCAGACACTGTGACAACTTAGACTCTATCACAATGGAAACTTTCCAGACAACAGTAGCATCAAAGACAGATCAGGCACAGAGACAGCGGGAGTGGAGACATGAAGGAAGACAGAGAGACAGATGGTAAACATGCTTTCTGGACACTAGTGGGTTTTCTGTGAAATGGAGAACACAAGCGGCATCTCTGGTATGTGTAGAGGGAGGGACTGAAATCTAAAGTTTAGTTATAACATTGGCTGAATTCGACCATTACTATTTGGAGATCATTTGAATAGTATGTCATTTTATTAAATGCCCTTTCTTTCAGAGGTTCTTAAAGTGGCGCAGGACAAATAAGACTTTGCTAATGCTATCATGCCTACCTCTATGTCACTACATTTTTTTTGGTTCTCCTATCATTAATATTTGATTAAAAAATAAAAATGATAACTACAAAGTCTTAAAACCACAGAATTAATCCATCTATCTAAAAGAAAATCATAGTGATTCGTGAAGTTTTGTTTCTAAGTGGGACATTGGACATATTTATAGATTTGAGTAACACCATACAACAATAATCATCTCTTGGCTTCTCATTTCAGTGTCCTCATACAACAAACTCTACACTTTACTCCCTCTACCTTGTCAGTGTCATCGTAGTCCAGGAAGACCCGGGGCTGGCCCGAAGGTAGTGGCCTCCTCTGCCCTCGTGGCCTCTGGGCATGCAGCCTCTGCTTGCTGCAGCGTTATGATTAGAACTAGAGGTGTGTTGTTGGGTACAGTTGACATCATAAATACTCTTGAGGTCCATACACAAGAGTATCCAGGATGTTCTGCTATGCAGATGATGAGCAGGTAGGTGACAGTGCCCAGGGCAGAGAAATTAGAAGGTCGTTACATGTTAGCGGTCTGTGCAGAGCCTTTTCACACAGCATTACTCATGCTGATGGTATGAGCAGTGACAGGGACAGATATCTGCTGTCAGTGAGACTGAGGTATGATTCTAGTAAAGAGCAAGGGGAGAACAGTCTTCCATACATTTTATAAGTAAGACAGCCTCTAACAGCCTTTAAGTATCCTCCACAGAGACTAAAGGTTAAGAGATCCTGCTGTCCTCTGGCAATTTATTCCTGTACATCTGACTACAAAACAGTAACTTTATGTGTGGTTAGGGAGCTATCAGAAAAACTAAAGTATCTCACAGGTCATAACTGCCACAATTTTCCCTTTTTTTCCACGCAAGTACTTTGTCATAAAATTGCATTCAAACTTACTGTGCACTTCATAATTTCTATGACTAATCTCGCAATGTCATCGCAGCCACTGATCAACATCCAGCTGGAAAATACAAAGTCAAAGCAAACTACAGTAAAAAGGATAAGACAAATGTTCATGATGTGATTATAAAAGTAACTTGCGGTGGAGATGAAACAGGCAGACACATTCAATGTCATGACCAATGTATGTAAAAGAAAAAAATAAATAAGGGGGGGGGGAAAGAGCTCAAACTGGAACTGACATCACTTGAACTCACAGGAAAAGCAGTTCAATAAACTCAGAATTGTAAGAATCAACTAAAAAGGAACAATATATATTCAAAAATGAAAACGTTTAAGCCACTGCACCAGTTATTCCAAACGTGTTGCTACTGAAAAGCACAACAGCCAAGTGCTCCTTTTATTTTCTAAATGACAAGCTGTGGACAAGAAGACTATTATCTTCCCCATTACTGTTTAACTTGACAATTAATGTCCAAGAGATCTAAGCCATTAGCATGGCTAATAGCTAGAGAAGTCCACTGTGTGTTTGTGTATGCATGTGTGTGGCTGACTGACAGTGAGGGAGAGACAGAGGCAGGGAAAAAACACAGAGAGGAGTTTAACAGTAGCATGCTAATTACCTCAACATCATCACAGATGGCTGAGGGGGTCGGTGTTAAACCTTTATTCACCGCCATATTAACCACGTCAGTGCTAATTCTACAGGAGTTAGGTCATACACTGCATGGCTTGCATGATAAATGCGTCTATAGCAAATCTTTAGGTTGTCTGCAAGTCTCAGATGGACTTGTGGAAAACTAAAAAACGGACCTTTTGTTGGATTTTTTGTTGTGTTTTTTTTAAGACTAATGCTGCCCAGTCCTCAGGTCCACAGGACTTCTGCAAAGGCTGTTAGAGCACCATTGTTCCCTTGGGTACCATGGGGTGCATCGCAAGAAAAAGATGGAGTGAAAGCGCAAGAGAGCACAAGGGAATGAAATTAAAATCGAGAAAGAAAAGTAACGAGAGGGACACTGAAACCAAAATAGCTGGAGGAGTGTCATGTCTAGACAGTTATCACATAAAAAAAAAATACACCCTTATTTTATTTATGCATTGGCACACAAGGTCAAGTGCTTCTTTTATATTCCTACAGGCACAGACATTTGCACACATGCATCATTACAACAACCTGCCTCATATTTGTCTTTCACTGGAAGACTGAACATATCAAGTATAGTTTAATGCATTTCACCCACGTGCATGAGAAACAACTAACAAACAGTCAAACACACGACGAGTGAGTCAGTGCACCAGATGCAGTGGCGTGCGTGCTGGAGCAGAGTACACCAATGCCGACTGGCACTAGCATGTTGTTCGGAGCCTAGCGTGGAAATACCAGTGTGGTTCCAAGAAATAAAAGTCAAGACTTCGCTACTGGGGACAGCAATCTGTTTTAACACTACACACTGACATTTGACCAGCTTGAAGTAATGAACAGAGAGAGGAAGAAAAAAAAAAAGTAAATGTTGTGAGAAAAAACAGCAATAAAATAGCAGTGTAGTTCTGTTGACATTTACATATGTGGTTGTTTTTGAGGTAAAGGGAGCATTTAAAGAATGTGAAATTCTGAGAATGAGAGAGCGACAAGGGCAAACACATTTTAACACCCATTCTGAGATCCCCCCTGTTAGGGCCTACTAATGATAAAATAAAGCAGAGGGGAGGATAAAAGAGTGGTGCATTTCCAAGCAGTATTAGAGGGATGCATAAAAATCTGATATTATGGGACAGCCTGCTGCAGAGTCAGCTCAGCAGGGGTTGACACAGAGATGTGCTATCTTAGGCAATCTTTGTGATATGGCAGGAGGGAAGGAGGCACAGCGAGTCCTTGGCGCATTAGCAGCATGCCCAAAGACATAAAGTCAAGTCCATAAGTATATGGACACCAATAGACGTTTTGCAATTTTAAACTTGAAAAATGTTGTATTAGTGCCCTAGAAAGTGGCAGGGTTAATGATGTAAGTACTGCACATAGTATAAGTGGATGGATATCAGCTCAACATATAAAACAAGTATTAGTTGTAATAGTTTGTTTGCAATCTACCACCCACAGTTTTCAAGATATCATTTTCAAATTTTGTGTGATTGCAGATACGAATAAAAGCTCCAGCAGATTTAATTTGGGTGAAAATTGGATCAAGATGAAAATCTGTGAAAAAAAGGGGGCCTCAGGTCTGCAAGGTATTTAGCCTTGCAGCATTTAGTCGTCTGCTCAATCTGTCAGCTGAACTGGTGCCTGTTTTAATGTATAATTAACAGGAACATTAGTTAACTGAATGACGCTTGCTTTTGTCTTTAAAAAACACTTAACTGCAGTAGGAAGTCAACTTGGGCTCAGTGGGCCAATGAGCTTGTGGTTCCAGTGGCAGACGTCCTACTAAATATTAAAAAATTAACCATTATATTTATAATGGTTAATTTGCCAAATTACCTCTAAGCCTGTGAAAATGAAGGAAACTGTAAAATAGCTGTAATTTCTAAAAAGTCGATTCAACATTCAATTTCAAACTCCTTGAACTGAAGCACCCTAATCACACCATAATTGCGTAATTCCAAGTCCATTATGTGCGCTAGAGAAAAAAAGACAAAAATTCGAACACTGCCCAAATACTTGCAAAGCTAACCATATAGTATCACACAAAAACATGCGCACTCAGTCGAGCTTTACCATCAGGGGTAAATCACAAGATCTGCAGTATTTTAAATTAAAAAGACCCCACTGTCATTTCTTCTGAGGTTATCAGCCAGTCTGATAATATTAGCACTAAAACAATTAGCTGTTCAATCAGTGAGTCAGTTTCTCAAGATTAACTGACTACTGATTAACCACTTAAATCCTTTTTCAACAGGGTGTTAGCTCATTTTTATTAAATGTAAAATGAAGTGTAAAATTTTCCCCTTTGTTTTATGCCACTGCAACACGTACACCTTTAAAACAATCAGTAAGGAAAAGTCACTTTGAAAACTACCACATCATCTGTGTTTTTTCACACTTTTAATAATTTCTTAAATGATTATGATATATATATATATATATATATATATATATATAAATTCAAGCCGTACTGATGCATCCTATTGACTATTGAGAGTTATAACCACTTCCATGCAAAGCAGACGTCTATGGGGGCGCAGGAGAGCACACAGGGGGCAGAAAAATTTGAGACAGATTGAAAGAGCAGAATGTAAAAAGACAGTAAAGTAAAGCATTTAAGTACACAAATCGAAAAGAGCAAGAGACCACAAATAAAAGCTGTAAATGTACTATTAACAAGCATCCCCTGCTGATTGTGGTATCAACATGTTCACAAACTGTCTCTCAGTCACACACAAATCAAACAGGCAGTGTCTGGGACTCAGCGGGCTTGGATATAGGCAGGTTATAATAAATGCAGAGGGGTTAAGACTTTGATACTCCTCCAACATTCTCCTGTCCGTTTTGGTGTAACGTTCTCAAAAAAGCCAGCACCAGCAGAAGCACACAAAGACACACTTAGCAGAAAAATGTCGATAAACACACACAGGCACACACAGCCGCGCGTGCGCACACACACATAAATTCACCGACGATAAAGCCCAGGCTTGTGTTTTGCATGGACAGAAAGCTTAGCGAAGGAGTCCACAGACTAAATCCAGGTTCTAAGACATCAAACGATCGCACACATGTGGTCTGCTTCTCTCATCCACCTCATCGACTCATTTTCAGAAGCAATTCCTTTCTGAGCCAAAGAGCTAGGGCATACTGGGTATTGCCCTCAGGGAAAGACTGGAATCCGGGAATTGAACAAATGGATCGGAGCATCCAGTGATGAGCAAGTAGACAGCTTGGGTCAGCCTCCTCCAGTGGCCACTGATTCACAATCCCATACCTGTCTAGCACTATTAAGGCCATCACAGGTAGCATCCACGGGCAATGTAAAGTAGATCCACAGTTCTGCAAGCAGCTACACTTACACTTTAGATAAGTATTAGTATAACTCAATAATTACTCAGACTTAGTATATACCCACTAAGCCAAAATCATGAAAATATTATGAGTAATAATTGATATTTATTAATTTGCTTAAATGGCAAATAATGGGGGAATTATGAATCTCAATTAGTGTTGAAATAAAAATAAGGTAAATGGTGACAAAAAAGGCAATAGTAGGTAAAGCAAGTTGTAAAATGTGTTTAATTACTTAAATATATATTTCATGGGTCATCATAAATTTGTTAGAACTGGCCTGAGAAGGAAAGTAACACTGTTAATTTTAGTTCAACTAATTTCTTAGTGAACAAAATAGCCTCACATCAAGAGCAGGTTTTCTCCTGGATGTCCTGCCATCAAAAGACAATAATGCTGCCCATCTCAGCGCAGGACACGCTCAAGCAAAATAGAATCAAATAGAGCTCTCTATGCTGTTAAACTAAAAATGTTTATCACCCATCGCTACAGGCCTATACGCATGTATGTGATGTTCTTTTTCCAACAATAGAGACATAATGATTTCACAAATCCATGATTTGGTTCACACCTCAGCTTTTTGGACTTGGTTTCAGCATCGTGTGCGTGTGTGTGTTGAATAGGAAAGCAGGTGAGGAAAATTATTTTACCACAAACAGAACTACTTGATGCTAAACACAGAAGCTGTTTACAAAAATGCTATATATGCTCTTAATAGGAATAAACAGATGTTAAACAGATGCACGGCTAAAATGTGTATCTTGGTTAACATATCAGCAGCGTCCTCGCGGATGAGCTGTTGTTATGCTACAGCTACAACAATGTAATAATCCCTTCATTTCTCTGCTTTTGCAATTCTCCTGGTGTGTTTGTGACTACGTTGCACTGTCTACAGCACATGTAGCAGAGTAGTATCACAGCTATGCTTTTGCCCACACACACACACACACACACACACACACACGCACACACTTATTTTCCCCATTGTTGCACAGAATTAGCTTTCTCATTTATTTTTAGGTTCATATTAAATTTAATCTGTCTTGCCATAATTTCACATCAGCATCATCGCATATAATTGACACTTGTGACAGGAAAGCATGTGGGCGGGCAAGTGCAAACACAATTCATGCTTGAAGCTCTGCCATGTTTGAAATAAATGTGCATATGGAGCAGCTACACTGATCCATCACATTATCAAAATGAGAGTAAACAGAATGAGGATATTTCTCTCTGCTGGCTGGATTGTAAATCAGAGCTTTAGAGCACTTGAATGCTTGTTCTCTCTTTTGACCAGGTGTGTGTGTTTGTCCGGGAAAGACCCTGTGTGTGGGCAGGACACAGTGGGGAGTAAAAGTCCACTACTTTACACATAAAGTTAGTACAACTACAGACCTTTACAAAAAAAAAAAAAAGGAGCCAGGCAAAATGTATTACAATTTTATCTCTGTAGCTGATATCTGTCCACTAATTGAAGAACGCTAAATCTTGCATGTAAATGAGACGCAGCGATGCAGTAGTTAGCACCGTTGCGGCATAGCAAGAAGGTCATCAGTTCGAACCCACCAGTCAGCTGGGGGTTTTCTCTTCTTCCACAGCCTAAAGGCATGCATGTTAGGTTATCTGGTGATTCTCAGGCCATAAGAATGAATGTTTTGTCTGCTTCTATCTGTTAGCCTTGCAACAGACTAGGGACCTGTCCATGATGCACCTAAAGCTGAATTGCTCAAGCAGTCTAAGAAAAAATGGGTTCGATGTGAACAAGGCTCTTCGACTGGTAAATCCTACTTCTTAATTTTCATGCTGGAATAATATGAGACAAACTGAGTAGCTTTACACACGTGCAGTGGAAGCTGCCACCGAACACTTACTAGAATCAATGAATGTGGCTACAGTGAGTTTGAGAACGGCATCACAGAACAGACACACAGAAATGTCTCTTAAAATGTTGTTTTGGAGTTTTTTCAAATTAACTACCACTATACAGGAACTGACTCCAACATCTGCATTTTGTTGCCAGGAGCATTACCAGTTGGCAGTAGCTTAGTAATTTTAAAATCTACAGCAGTCATTTGATGTTTATTTTCACATGTTACAACAACTCTGTGGAAAGCCTAACATTTCACAGAGCTGTGCTGGGCCAAAAAACTAAAGGCCTAATGCAATCTCTAAACAAAGGCCTTCTTCTTTTAGTTTGTCATTCCCAGAGTCCAACACTTAACGACCGCTGCAGGTGTAGCCACTAAAAACAGACGTTTTGCTGCAAACAATCTGCATAAGGACACAAAAAGTAACATACGCAGCAGCACCGTCCCAAGAGTGTCCCTATTATCCTCCTCAGGGATGAAAACTTTGACCCGAAACATAAAAGGCTCTGACTCTGCTTCTATCCCATCGCTAATTGAAAATAATTAAGCATAGTCATTAAGCTTATCACTGTCCTCCATCCTCTCTTGTAGCCGCTTTAGGGGAAAAGACCAACTTAAATAAAACAACGTGCAAAATAACTTTTTAGCGCTGTTGAGTTTGCTGATTGAAAACTGGACATAAAGAGAGATAAGCAAAACATCCAAACTGAAATTTTAACAACCTGAAGGAAACTACTGTACAAGCCACCTGCTGTTTGTATTTTCCGCTCATTTACATTAAATCACCGTCTTCACAGCCTTGCTTAAAAAACAGATGCTATGCTTGTCCTACAGCCTTAATTTCACACCCTGTTTCCTCCTTATTAGGGGCCCTTCTGGGGCTCCTAACCTTCTAATCACCATGGCAACAGGATAGACAGTGACAGAGCTTTGGTCCCTCACCAGGTGTTGAGCTGATCATAAAGTAAGAATTTTTTTTATGAAAACGAGGAGAAGGAGAGGAATGAAATGAGAGTGAAAAGAATGAGCGTGAAGAAAATGTTAATTACCAATGTGCCGTGAGCAAATGAAAAATGATTATTTCACGGTGATTGTCTGATGTCTGATTCTGAATTGTAATCATAAATTATTAATTCTTTGAATGGGATGAATATTTAACGAATGAAAGATACACTGAGGTTAGGCTGATTTGAGAGAAGGAACCCAGAAGAACAGGTCGCTCAGAGTCTGAAACACGGACGCATGATTGTCTATCAGGTGTCAGATCCCATCGAAGATCAGATTTTATACCTTTAAAGCTCACACTCAACAGACATTTGTAATCGATCTGAAGAAAATGAATCTAAAAACAACTGTATTGTGACTAACACGGCAGTTATTGGGGCAGAAAGACTCCTCTGGTTTAGTAGACCGAAAAAATAACCTTGAAAAGCTCCCAGACCACATCACAGGGGTTTTAATGCTAATTGCAGACATTGCTGAAAGCAAAGCATAACTCAAAATACCTCTGTGACACAAACGTGCGTGCAAAAGAAACACAATGCACACCTCACACTGTACTCACAAGTGCTTTCTCTCTAAAGGAAAGAAACATTCTCCACACACTGTTCTCTGATAATGGATTTACAAAAAAAAGCTCCAATGAGAAGAGGAGGATTTTATAAAGATTAAAAGCCTTTTAGTGTTACTTCTGCTTGAGTTGCTCCAACAATCACATCTCTGCTGAGCAGATTGTCAGGTAACAGTGTGTGACACGGGGAAAAGAATAAGTGTCAGGGGAAGGTTTAGGGGTGTGAGTCAGATGATGTACAGACAAGCCAGTTCCTCACTCGTGTTTTCATCTGTGTTGCCACTGGAGCAAATTGGACTGTAGTATATAGTTAATGAAAACAAAGAGAGAAACACAGACAGGTTAGAGGAAAAGAGAAAAGAGACGATGAGAAAATAGAAATAAATAGTAAAAGGCTGAAAGAAAAATAATAAGAGAAAGACAGAGAGAAAAAAAGCATTAAAATCACAGGAAAAGGAAATGAATTTTTCCCAACATTAAGATCACAAACTCAAGCAGAAAGCTACACAGTTCAGATCTTAACATTTACATTTTCAAAACTGCTCTTTACTTTGACTTAATATTGATTTTCTACTTGTTATTATACAGAAACATTCAATGTTTCCAATCAACACTGGGGTTTCACTGAAAACAACATCAAAGCTCAGTGGGAGTTTTTCCTTCCCACTGTTGCCAAGTGCTTGTTCACAGGGAGTCATCTGATTATTGGGGTTTCCTCTTTATTATTGCAGGAATTTGCCTTTAGCTTGCAATATAAAGCAGCTTGAGGAGACTGCGGTTGTGATTTGGTGCTACATATAACCTAAATGCTTGGAATTGAACTAAAATGTAATATATTTTTGGGACTAAAAGGTCTCGGTCATACACCCATTTACAGTCATTTCAGCTCCTTTGTGAACTAAAAGCTACACATAATTTCACCTAAAAGTCAGTGAGTTATCCAGTGGCCTTGGCAAACATCATATACTGTACAGCAGTTCACTACAACAACACAATCATAGTGCCCTTCACCAGTAGGATCATTTTAGAGAGCTGTTCTGATTTCATTTGTTGTACATGTTCGACTCTATCCAGCAGTAAACACCTTCTTTCCTTTTAGTTTCATTAATCCAGTGTCACAGGTCAATGTTTCTATCACAGGTGTGTACACAGTTCTCACCATTGCGACACTTCCCATTTACTGTGCTTGTAACCCCCCGTGCGATACATTGCACAGGTATGTGTTTTAATTAACGAGGTCAAGTGACGTGCTCTATTTACACAAAGCTGAGGTCTAGTCTACTTTAAGGCCTCCAGCACGATTTAACATCTGTGGAAGGCTTTTAAGTAGGGCTGAACGATTATGGAAAATAATCTAATTGCGATTTTTTGCCCCAATATTGCGATTGCGATGCGATATGCGATTATTTTTTAAGGTCTTTGTCTTCTGTATTATTAAACAAAGACAAGCAATACATCATATAGTATGGCCAATACTATATTACATTAATTTTAAACTGTTCTTTCCTGGAAGACAGACCTCTGTTATGATGACATGAGGTGATGCATGAATTGATGACTGACATTTTTATTTAACTTCTTCAATCACAACAGTATATTTGAACATACACAATAGTTTATTTTTAGCTTACAAACATCTGAGCATAAAGTGCTGACAAGGAACCCTGGTGTAAACATTAAAATGAAAGTCAGTACAATGTGCAGATTGCAGAAATATACATAAAAAAAATCAGTGGCTTTACCACACTCAGTTTTTCGACATCTGTGAACTACTAGACAGTCATTCAATTAAAAAATAATATTAAATAAATAAAACTAATAAATAAAAAATACACACATCTTACTGATCTCTGCAGTCAGTAACATTACACATAAAGTGCAAACATAATAGCAATTGTATAAACACACACACAAACACGCCTTTAAAATTTAAAGGCGTGAAATTGGACGGTCTAGTTCTGATTAGCGTCACCGCTGTCTCGGTGGAGTTTAATAAACTCGGCCGTCTGCTTCTTGCTATCTAAAATATAACCAGACACTGGTGTAAATTCTCGACTGTCTCATACTTCTGTTTAATAAGTTTTCTGTTTGACGTTTAGTCAGCTGTGTGAAAACCAAGGAGGAACCCACCCGGGGGATTAATAAAGTTTTATTTTATCTAATCTAATAACTTTAATCTCAGCCAAACCGATTTACTCACGAACAAACAAAACACTGAAAAAAGCCCAACAATAACATTTTTAGGTTGTCTAAGTGACTTATATATTACGTTTAACCCGAGCAGCGAAACTCCGCGGTGATCTGAAAATGATGTGCCGGGAGTTGTGCCGTTCTCGGCCGCATCAGTAACCCTCGAGCTCCCGGCTAGCTGTCGAGCTGGTGGGTAGCAGACGCCTCCGAAAACGTCGAAGCACTTTTGCAAATATGGGATATCTTGATAAACCGAGCAGATATTTGATGTTTACACAACTACTTTCTCGCCTGAAAATATGTTAAAAGTTTATTTTGTGACCCAGAAAGATTAGTATGAGTAATTTTAAAACTTAGTAGCGGCCGCCATTGCTGGAAACTGGAGTTTGGCTGGGCCGCGCTATGAATTCTGGGATATGGTAGTAATTTGGACAGCCTTCGGCACGTCGCTGTGACGTAATCGGTCTACAAATGCGGCCTCAGGAGGATGCAGCCCATGAATTTGGACATGTCCAGAGTATAATCGCAGCCTTTGCGGTTAGAAAATTGCACTTGATCATGTCGCGATATTATCGCAAATGCGATATATCGTTCAGCCCTACTTTTAAACAAACTTTTGTGTAATCAACCCCACTGTTAGTCTGTCTTAATGAACGCAGACTGAATGACTGAGTAACTTAATGAGTTACTGCTTGCCTCAAAGGTTTCAATGGACTGTATTTCTCGTGTTCAGTTTGAAATCAGGGTGCCCAAAAGAGGACTTTTTCCATACAGGTGTAGCTCAGCGTTTGCACAACGGTGGAGGCTGTAGAAGACCAAAAACGCTGTCAGTCATGTATCGTTACATTGTCTTAATGCATTTCTTTATCATCCGCTTTGTGTGCCTCGAAATCAGAAGATGGCACGCCATCATCTGACAACGTTGAAGCTATCACACAATAGTAGAGCCGTGCTAATCACGAGAATTAACTCTTTTTTTGTCTGCCGTGTAGAATGGCATGTTACGCTACACAAATAACAAAAGATGCCCTTGTTATGATATTGTGACTTTTTGGATGGTGCCACAGGATAAATGTCTGAGTAATTTCAGTCTAATCTTAACAAAAAAGAACTTTCTGGTCCTGCTGAGAGACACGGTTCACCTTGTATAAAATATAGGTACAATGTAGGACATCAGAGAGGTCCCTCTAGCTACAGGTTACCCCAAAAAATAAAATAAAAATATACAGAAATTTCACAAGGGAGGCTTGGTACTCTGGGAAATGGACTTCACGTCTACCACCAAGACTGAAATTATTCTTTATCCCACAGGGCTCCTTGGCTGGACCCACAAGCTGTCCACCAGGTTTAACTGGATGAAATGCTATTTTAATTATCATTATTAATAAGTATTTATTTCTTTGTTGATTAAAACACGTTATATATGAAATGGCCTTCTCAACATAAAGTGTTGTTTTAATAGGTAAATAGAAGAGGGCGACAGACACGGGCAGAAAGACAGTTTTTAAAAAAGAACAGGAGAAAAAACAAAACAATGGAGAGCAGGTGCAAAAAGGACAGAGAAACAAGGTAATAGAATGAAAGACTCCTGAAACAAACAGAAAGATGAGCAAAACAAGGAGAAATTACCATGTAGGAGTAATCAGAGGCTAAAAGCTTCCCCCCGCTGACTCAAAAGTGCTTTTGGGAAGAAGCAGAATAGCAGGAATAAAGGGATGTGAAAAATTAGTGGAGCAACACCAGGACCGTGTGACAGCTAAGGCTGAGAAAGCAGAGCGGTGCTGATGTAGAAAAGAGCAGCGAGAGGAGGAGAGAGAGAAGAGGGGGGGCAAAAAAATGAGTGAATGATTGAAAAAGAGTGAGAGGGTAAAAGGGAGGAGAGAGAAAATGAGCTTCAAGAACTCCAAGGGGGCTTTCTGTCCATTTCTGCATCATTCTGTCCTATTAGTACTACTCTTCCGGCTGTCCAAACACCACTGAAGCCTAATAAAGCCTGAACTCAGTCACTTACACACACACGAAGAAACACACACAGAGTGATGGTCTGAGATGGCTGGAAGGGGGGTATTTCCACAGGGCTTTTAAAAATGACCTCCAAACACCGTGGCCTCACTCAGCCAAGAGCCCGGAAACTTTAATGGAGACTATTTGGGGGTTTTCGGTGATTTGGCAAACGGCCTATTTGGCGCCAGCTTCTCCATTTTCCACCCATTTTGAGTGAAATGGGCAAATAGAATTTGAAGCAGCTCGGAAAGACCTTTTCAGTTCAGTTGTCTGTGTGTGCGTGCGCATGTGTGTGCGTGTGTTTACAGCAGGAGGTGGGCTGCTGTGTAGGTGTAGTCTAGTGTCCAGACAATTTTAGCATAAAGATGGAAATGTGGTTGAGTGTGTACTTCTGCCTCGAGGCAGGCAGCTAAAACGCCACTTTATAAAACATATTTAAAAGGAGGTGTCAAAGAGAGCTGAAATATGAGAAATAATCATGTATTATCTGCGCAGACTGATGATACATCTGTAAATGTTCCCAGAAGTGCCTCGCAACCTTTCTAATTGTTATATTAACTACTGAGGCAACTCACTGCATAAGTGGCCACGGGCGACATTAAACTTTAACGTGGCAACAGAGTGTAGTCTTTCCCTCAATCGTAAAACTTTTTTATAACATTCATAACTTTAATGCTGAAGCAAAAGGATGAAAGTTAAAGGAGCAAGAGCGAGGAGAAGAGAGTAGGAAAGGATGCTCTCAACCTAACCTGCTGCACAGACAAGGCTGATTTAAGGAAAGACAAAGAAAAGAAGAAAAGGGTAGGAGGCGTAATGGGAATGTTGATGAGGGGTAGAGGAAAAATAATAATTAATAAAAATAAATTACAAAGATGATTGGGGATACCTTTAACTTTCCTCCCTTCCTGAAAGGAAGGACCTGGAGCTAACACCAAAACAAACCAGGACAAAGGGAAATATGCAAACAGACAAACGAGGTTTAAGTCCCTAGAAGTGCAAAGGAGGATGCCTCGATGGATTCCCCCCCTTTCAACATCAGCCAAATTATAGACATGAAAAGGAAGAGAAATGGAGTCGAGATTAAAAGTGTGAGACCAGACGATGTGTTATTCCCCTAATTCCCCGTGCAAAACTCCATTCCCAAATCAATTACTCCGAGGTGGATGGAGAAGAGCTTGAAAAGAGAGGAAAGTGGAGGAGGAGAAGTCTGCTTATGGTACCGGCTTAAAGAACGATATTAGAGGAGCTGTTTAAAGATATACCTCGAATTGCATATTTGAAATAAAATAGAGAAATAAATAATGACCGTTTTAATTCTATTATCTATATTACAATTAATGCATTTTTGTGGGTGGGGGGTGTTTGTACAGTGTGTAATCTTGACCTAATTTATCGCACAATCAACACACTGACCACATTTCATGAGGCGAGGTCTCTGGGCGCTTTGTTTACTCAAATAATCGTGGCGTGATTTGTGAGGGCAAGTAAACTTGAACCCAAGGTTTAAGCAGTGCAGTCGGAACATTGTAAAAGAAACACGCACACACAAAAACAACAACAATGGCAGCAATGAAAGAGTGCAGATTCAAACAGAAAACGAAGCGCAAGCCATTTTAAAAGACTGACAAACCAAACGTCTTTCTTCTGATTTTCTAAAGAACAAAGTTTTAACAAAGTTCAAGCAGGGTCTCCAAATGTTTTCAAATGCCTTCAATATAAATTCTGTTCTGTCAAGTTCATTTTTCTTTTCCTGTCTGTATCATTTTTTTTATTTAATTCAAACAATGCTATTAGCTTTTTGTCATTTAAAAAACTGAAGTTCATTAATGTTTCTTCACATTTCTAAATAATTATACTTCTCTGGATACAAACCAAAGAGAAACAGTTCTGGGTAGTGATGTAGTGTCATGTTTTATCAAATCATTTTCTCTAATGTCACTCAGACCTTTTCCCAAACATTTTTTTTTTTGCTTTTCACACTGCCAACAGTACTAATAAACTTAGTGACAGTGCTGAAAAATAATCACTATGAGCTTAAAAGACAAAGAAAAAAAAATCAGACAGCTGTTATTTCATCTTGCCAGTGTTGCATAAATTACACATTTTTGGCATTAACACTTCCAACATTTCCAGTCTATTTACAACTACATTACATTTAACCATTTGTTGGTATACTCATTCAACTGAGTTTTAGATTTTTGCCTCTATTTTTGCCTTTGTTTGTGTATACAGGTCAAGTTCTGCACTTTTATTTTAAAAACTGCTCAAACGATAAGATATCAGCACGAATATGAGTTAATATAATAATGCTTATCATCCAAATGAGTCACTTTAAGCAAATCAAGCAGAAAAGCTTTCACTTTGCATTTATGTGGATGAATATGTATGATTCTGGCCATAGCTGTTGTCCACAGCTGATTTACAGTAGTCTTTCCTTAAAAGAAAAAAAAAAATCCCTCGGTTCATTAAAGTCCTAGAGCCATCTAAAGGCAGGAAGACGGACATGTTCATAAATCTGCAGCTGGTGATTTGCCGTGTCAGCGCACGGTGCCATTATGCAAGGCCTCCACTGCACTTATACTGAATATATTGCATGCAAGTAACAGAAGTCTGCCACACACAAAAAATCCAATCGCCCTTACACACATCAACAGGGTCAACTGTGGTCTAACTTGATATTATGTAGTCTGTACAGGGGAAAAAATTTCAGATTACAGTGGCTCTTCAACCTCGCTTGTCATCGCCTCCTACAACATCCATTTAGCAAATGCAAAACAGAAACTGCAGTAGCACCAGAGTGATTCACTTATAAAAGGGTCTCCACCGACATCTTTAATTAATTTATTTCCATCACTGCACAACTTTTTTTAAAAACGTCACGCCACCAGCTTCTGGCTACATTTTTGTCATACTATGTGTTCACTTTGTGCTACTCTGCACCATCGAGACATGAGAATCTGGTCTTGCTTGTTCTTTCACAAAGCCCCAAAGGGAAACCCTGCAGAGAAACCCACAGAGACCATACAAATCCCACGATTGCGCATGTCATCAGGAAAGGTTAAGGAGGTGATCCCAGAAATGATGGGAAACTATAAATACATAAACCCCCACGGTCGCAGCACGGACACTGAAAATTCTACTGATGCCACTGAGACCGTAACAACTATAATTGAGCCTTGAGGGTGCTTAATGTGTGGGTTAAGTGTAGAGTATGACACTGGCATTTTTTTATTTATTTTTTTTAATGTGGGACACACACACAGTTAGTGTTACGTGAACATTCAAAAAACGTGTAGAAGACCACGAGTGTTGATATTGTTTCAAAAAGATAAATGAGTGGCACTTAAAAATGTAAACAAAGGGAAACAACTAAGCCAATCAAGCCCACATTCATTCAACAACTGAGACCTCATGTGGGCATTTAAATACAGTGCATAACCAGAGCGGCCAATGAGTCTGATCTTTCTTCCTCCTTCCTAAAAGTACTCACCTCTATACCTTTTAAAATTGATTTTATTTTGTCTCCCACCGCCAAAAGCAGGTATTATAATGTGATAGTGCCATACCATAGCCATGAGTCAGATGGCATACAAAACAGGATCAACTGCAGTATTTAAAACTCAACCGAATAAGATAAAACCAACAAAAAAAGCTTTAAAAAAAACCCCAAACAAACACACAATTAGAGGTTGCTGCACCAAAAAACCGGGATCAAGATTCAAAGAAGCAAAAAGTAGAAATATGGTAATGTGGAGAAAGAAGGGTTAGAGATGAGGAGAGAAATGTAGAAAATGTGGTGGGAGACATGTTTTTGCAAGATGAATACTGTTCTCCAGCCACCCTGCTTTGACAAAAACATTCTGAACTGAGCTCCATTAAAATGTAACCAATGTACTGACAATGGGATCTGGTCACACTGCACATGTAGGGCTCTGTTTACACACTAGACGACTTATAGGTTTGTTTTTTTTATAGACAAACATACAATGGCTTCCCCAGAGCCCCAAAATGCAGAAACACTTTTTGTCTGGAACGCAAAACACAGAGATATCATTTCTACATTTTGGGTACTTTTTTATTTAAACCAAAAAGAAAAGAAGCAGAAACTTGTGTCTGCATGGATCCATGTGAGTCTCAATCCACGTGCATGGGCGCGTACGCAGCGAGCGAGTGCTCGTGGCCATCAAGAGAGCTCAATCACCGAAGAGAGAAATAGAGAGCAGTTAATGAGACAGATCTGGAGCTGGGTCAGAGATGAACAATCTTCATTTAGCTCTCCGTCAAGGTTTCCAGCAGGAAACATTATTTCCTCTCCCTTGAAAATAAAAGCTCCTTAACAAAAGCAAAATGATGTTTTCCTTTCCTCTGACAGAGAGCAGGCCTCTCTGCTTCTGTCAATTAACTTGTCCAATTGGCTATTTATTTCAAATAGCCCTCCATGCAAAGATCACAGGGAGTTAAACAAGCTTCAGTCAATTAAACCACACCAGCAAATTTTGGTAGGTATTAACTGCTGCTATCAGAGCAACACATGAAAGTGAACAATGTGCAGGCAAAACAGTTGACAAAGCTACAGCGTGGAGGCCAAATATACAGAGATCCTAGCTGGAAAATGAAATCCCTTCCAGCTTTGTCAGGAATGGAAGCAATCAAAAGAGACATAAAGACAGGAAGGTATTATTGGAATGCGTCTCATTCTTAGGGAAATACTTCCATGGAGTGTTCAGATATTTTCTGGGCTTAAGGCTGTGTTTACAGTACAACACTTGGCGTAAAAAGATAGTGTAATAATTCCTTCTGAGGAAATCTGGCTGAAACCTTTCACTATGTAGAAACTATTATTTTTCATGGTGCCAGTTCTTCAGGGTCTGAGTTGGAACCAAACTGTTTCAGCAATTTTATAAAACCAAGCAGGCACTAAAAGACATTCAGCCAGACATTCCTCCCAGCTCTTTTCACTTTGGCATTTCACAGGTTTCAAGTCAGGATTTTCCCATCATTATAACAGAGGCTCTCGATTTATTCAGCGCCAAGTGTGTCTGCTCGACTTTTCACTGCCTGCTCATACATAACCATAACGAGAGTCTCTACGAAGGCAAGCGGGAAAATAACAAAGTCTATGTTTTTTCTTATATAGGGCTTCGTGAAACCAATAACCAGGATGGTGGCTTACTGAAAACGTACAACCAAATATTTTTGTGCAGATATTTGGTTGTACGTTTTCTCTAATGCACAATGAAAGATAATGAAAGGTCTAGAAAACAAACTGCAGGTTACTTTTTTACTTAATTCAGATTGTCACCCTCATAAATAAACATTTGTTCAACCCTGAACAAGTCAATGTGTGGAGCCATCAACCGCAGCTTTTGACTGCTTCAACCAAAAACTTTATCGCGTCCACATCGTAACATAAAAGAAATAATAGAAAATGATGAAAAGCATGATAGGCCCCAATTAAATGCTTAAACCTTGAGACAGAAAAGGTCAGTGCTCAACAATCATCAGTGGCAGAAAAGAAACCAACAGAGCTTGTACCAGCATTTAGGCTATTTGTCTGTTTGCATTTTGATGATGCCTTTTAATGCTGCTAGTATTTCTGCTGTGATGTCAACATTAAAGATCCCTTCCTTTGAAAAAGGGCTCCCGAGTTTGACACTCATCTAGTGTCAAACACTGAACAAACAGTATCCTGCACAGTGAAGGTCAAACATCTAAGAGAAATGCTGAAACACATTTTTAACTGCAGGGGAATTAGAAATATAGCAACCTGCACTGTTGTTGCAATGTTACATTATGTTTACATTGTGCAATGTCAAATATTCAGCTCTGACATGCCTCCTAACGGTGGCATCGTTGAACCTCCAGGTACAAGCTGACAAACAAGTAAAAGGAGTCTCTTCACGTGCATCTGTTCTTGGCTTTTCTTGACAAGCATTCTTCTGAGCTACTTCATATTTGGGTCATGTGCACTGTCAAGTGGGATCACATTTGGAAGGGAATGGTTCCTATACTATGGCTAATCATTTCTTTCAATGACATTTTTTAGAACAGCAGCTTTGCAAAAACGACGGTAAACTGAATGCACTTGTTGTAAAACAAGTAGGACTGCACTGAAAATCAGTGATAATGGGTCTAATTGAGTGATGACACCAAATTTGACATTTCTGGTTCAAATCTTCGCCAGCATGTCTACAAAAATCTGTAAAACACGGTGGAGGTTCTGTCATGGTTTGGGGCTGCATTTCAGGCACTGGTGTTGGGGATCCTCTCAAAATTGATGGACTTATGAACACACAAAGGTACCATCAGAATTTGATCCGTCCATCTGGAAAGCATCTGAGTGGCAGAGGCTTCATTTTTCAGGATGACAATGATCCCAAAAACACTGCCAATGCAGTAAAACCATATCTGGGTAGGAAAAAGAAAAAAAGAAAAACATACAATGGCTTCCCCAGAGCCCCAGACCTCAAATTTATTGAAGCAGTGTGGGATCATCTTGACAGAAAATGGAACAAAAGGCAGCCAACATCTAAAAGAAGGGCTTTGAACGTGCTTTAAAAAGCCTGGAGAACTATTCCTGAAGACTACTTCGAGAAATTACAAGTTTACCTAAGAGAGTTCAGGCTGTTTTGAACAATAAAGGCAGCAGTACCAAATGTCTCCAACTCATTATAACTGTAAAAAGTCATGTTTTGCTGTGTATACTATATGTGTATACTGCTCTGCCTATTTACATGTTTCCAGGCAAAACACAACAAAATGAGAGGTGATTCAGGACTTTTGCACATTATATATGATGACAGTCTAGGTGGTGGCATACAAAGTATTCAGGAGATGACCGGTGTTGTTGAATCACTACAGCCAACAATGCAATCCAGCTGTGTATTTATTGACATAGCCCATTCCTCCCAGAGACAAATGACTTCAATCAGTCGTTCATGCTGCAAGCCACCATCATCCCATTCTGAAGCGACACTGCACAAATGTAAACAATGCTACATGAATTATGAGCGCTTGTCTACATGAAGACACAAGAAAGAATGCAAGGTTTCTCAGCAGGCAAACTCTCTTTTGCTCATAACAAACAAACAAACAAGAGAGATTTATTACAGCAGGCACATTGTGCTAATCTTATAAACATTAAGAAACATCACTGCAGTAGAAGTTTGGATTTTATATGTAGCTCGAGACATTACAACAAAAAAAGGCATAATAAAGAAGCCCCAAGCTCGAGAAATAACATCGACTTGACTTAAATGACCTCATTCGCCACAGATGTACAAAACATAATTCAGCAATGATTTCTCCGAGCTTGGCAGAATGTAAACCTAATCAACAAATATTAGAACAATCAGGCTGATCTTTGAAATGACATTTTTGCTTTCTGCGCTAGTGTGCCCTTAGCAATGAAAGCGTGAAACAAATGTGTTTTTGATGTAATAGTTTAGAGAGCTAAGAAGACTAGAGTTCAAGAGGCCGCTTTCCCTCCCCCCACGCGCTGCATTAAACGTACATTAGAAGTAGACTCTGGCTTCATCAATATGGTTTGTCCCTTCTGGGAGAAAGCTGGAGCCAAAGCTATCTGGCATCACTAGACAGTTGGCAGCCAAACAAATACAGAAAGCTTTCCGAAAATTTCAAAGAATCATTCAATGTGACAATTTATTTTTATATGGTTGTTCTAAAATCAGCTGGTGGGACCAATAAAAAACAGTGTTATTCAAAAGATTTCTTGCCGCAATCACAGCTTTACCATGCTGCTGAAGGTGCACTGCACATAGATGTGCTTTGAATAAGAAATCAGCCCAGTTTGGAAGGTCGCTATCATTTCACGAAAACAGAATATTGACATAGGTAATATAGTGGGAACTGATGAAAAGTACTTACACTCCCCTTTTCATTTGGATCAATTAGATGTGCCAAAATGTAATTAATGTAAAATCTGCAAATGAGACAGAAACAACCCAAACATCAACATAATTTCTATTGTGGGCTGAATGCAAGATCTAGGACTGAGCAGCTCCCTCTGCAGCTGGATCCTTAGCTTCCTGTCTGACAGACGCCAGGTGGTCAGACTGGGCAGCATCACCTCATCCCCCATCACACTGAACACTGGTGCTCCACAGGGGTGTGTACTGAGCCCTCTCCTGTACTCACTCTACACCTACGACTGCACAGCCACTAACAGCTCCAACATCATTGTGAAGTTTGCGGACGACACTACAGTGGTGGGTCTTATCACCAACGGTGATGAGACGGCTTACAGGGAGGAGGTCAGCGCCCTGACCCACTGGTGTCAAGACAACCATCTCACCCTCAACGTCGCAAAGACAAAGGAGTTGATAGTGGACTTCCGGAGGTGCAGAGAAGTACACACCCCCATCACCATCAACGGCGCTGCTGTGGAGAGAGTGAGCAGCTTCCGGTTCCTTGGCGTACATCTGGCTGAGGATCTTACGTGGTCAGTACACACAAACAAAACAGTGAAGAAGGCGCAGCAGCGCCTCTTCTTTCTCAGGAGACTGAAAAGATTCGGCATGAGCCCCCGCATCCTCAGGACCTTCTATCACTGTGCCATTGAGAGCATCCTCACTGGATGCATCACCACCTGGTATGGCAACAGCACCGCCTACAACTGCAAAGCTCTCCAGCGAGTAGTGCAGTGCTCTGAACGGATAATTGGAGGTGAGCTTCCCTCCCTCCAAGACATCTACAGGAAGCGGTGCCTGAGGAAAGCGGGGAGGATCATCAAGGACTCCAGTCACCCCAGCCATAAACTGTTCAGACTGCTTCCATCAGGAAGGAGGTTCTGCAGCATCCGGTCCCGAACCAGCAGACTGAGAGACAGCTTCTTCCATCAGGCCATCAGACTGCTGAACACGTCATAGACACCTCAGCTTCACTACTGGAACTTCAACATTATGCACTCCACACTGTATATAAATGCCACTTGTTTTGCACATATTCAACTCTGTATATTTTATATATTTTATTATTATTATTATTATATTATTATTATTATTATTATTATTATTATTATTATTATTATTATTATTATTATTATTTTATTTTATTTTTTTACTATTTAATTTGTAAAAATGTGTGTATACACACACACACACACACACACACACACACACACACACACACACACACACACACGTAGGAAAATATTTAGTATACACATCCAGAAATGCATACACTATTATATATTGTACATATATTTATTAGTTTCAGGTTGGCCATTCTTGTATTTTGCTCGTTTGTGTTGTTGTGTTTGCACATCTCTGTTGCTTGTGGGGCTCGCACACAAGAATTTCACTCGCATGTGCTGTGCCAGTGTGCCTGCACATGTGATGTGACAATAAAAAGTGATTTGATTTGATTTGAATGATAATGCATTTTGAGTCCAAGCAAATGTGCGACTATCACAAGCTTTTAATGCATTCCTTTCCTTTAATGCTCTGAGATTTTCACACCAAATGTGTCCATTATTCCACTCCGGTGGTGTGACTGAACTGGCAGGCTAACCAATTAATCTGATTTCTTTTCGGATCCATCTAGGACCGGGAGCGAACAAAGCCTTTGTATTTTGCAAGGTTTTTGTGAGTGCTGAAGTACATTACGAGTAAGACCGGACCACCTGGGCTTCCATAAACTGATAAAGGACACAGTGCCAGATGAAAAGCGAGGTTCCAAGAGAATGACAGGTGAAAGTAAAAGCACCAGATGCAGGTGTTTTTGTAACACCTTTAAGGAATGCATGACTAAATTATACAAGGAAGTGGCTAGACATCTGGGTCTCTTCTTGGGCTTTCAGACTGGACTTCCTGGACCAGTGAGCCTAAACCTCAAGAGAGAGCAGTCATCTTTGTAATAACATACTGTGAAGCAAAAAGCAATGATGAAAGACAAATATAAAGAAAGTGACAGACAGAAAAAGCAAATGGGGAAAAGGAAAGGAAAGTTAAATGAAAAGAACAATCTAAGGCTCCAAAAAGGAAAAACACTCCATCAGACAGTGACTGTATGGAGTTTTTTTTTTTTTAATACATCCATCAATGCAGTCTCTCCATTCCCTTTCAAAGCCATAATAAAGTTCTTTCACAGTGCATACATGCTTCATCAAATCACCATCAACCATATGCAAGCAGCACATTTCAAACCTTAACATATAATCTGTTTAAAACTCCAGATGAACTCTGGTGAACTGAACTTTAACAGCAATAATTTCAGTCTCAGCTACTGAATTTAACACTTGAAGGAGCTACAGCCTTGAATCTGTCACTGGAGCCACACATCCTTGTGCTCTGCTGATGCTGTTCCAACCCAGCCCGAGCCCCATGTTGAGGGTTTAATTTCATTTTTACTGCGTTGCTGGCCACAGACCTGGGTCCCACAGTATTAATGAACTTAGCCAATATAAACGCAATCATGCCTGAGGAGCAATTACAAATCTAATTGAGCATCTAAACAGAATATTAAATCGACGTTAAAGCAGGCCTCTAATTTAGAAGACACTTAAAAAGTCAAATCCTTGCCCGTAAAGTAAACACTATATTACAAGGGGGACTCTTTGGGGTGTATTTTTTTTAAAGTAGAGCATGATGAGCTGAATGGTTTTGTTCGTTTTTTTGAAAGAGAACTACAAACTCCAATTAGATACAAAGACAGAGTGACAACCTTTTGTCATGTGTGGTAACTAAGCTTTTTATATTCTAGCTCCTAAAGTACATTGCAGGGTCCCTCTTTGTGGATCAAGTCAACAAACATTGCTGAACACTGATTTAAAACTTACCCACGACGGCCACTTTGTTAGGTACACCTGTTCATTAATGCAAACACTGAATCTAATCACATGGCAGCAATTCAGTGGTGCCATGTGATTGGGTCATCTAGGTATACAGATATTGGTCAAGAAGTTCAAACTCCAGAGAAAGGAGCCTCTGAACTGGTTACCAACAAGGTATGCAGGACAACACGTCGTAGAACAGATAGCATGGGGAAGTTTGCATATGACACAACGCTGATAGGACTGGTCACTAGTGGAGATGAGTTTGCATAGACAGAGCAGGTTCAGAGGTGGAGGTGGAGAGAGAATCTAGTTTCAGGTTCTTGGGTACACACATCACAGAAGACCTCACCTGGTCTTATTAAAACACACTCACTCACACACACACACACACACACACACACACACACACACACACACACACACACACACACACACACAATATACTGTATTTCTTTCGATTTTTGAAGAAAATTAATCTGTCACATAACCTTCTGGTGTCTAACTACCACCGGAGCACTGAACGTGTCCTCAATCACAACACGATATGGTCAGAGATTTGCAGCAGATAAGAAAGATCTGCAGAAACCTCTAAAAACTGCACAAAAGATTAACAAGACGCAGTTGCCTGCTTCTTAAAGACACTATGCACATCACTCAGAAAGTACGCTGCATTTTAAAGGACTTGGCCTGCCCATCAGCTGTTTGAATACCTGCCCTTGGGCAACTGTTACAGACACGCACTACAAGATTAAGGAACCGTTTTTATCCATCACTACATTGAACTCTGCTCTGAAATCACACAAACTATAAAACAAACACGTCAAATCTATTAACGATTCTATTTATTGTTATGCATTTGTTTACTATTTATTAAACTATTTTCTTACACAAGTGCAATATTCAATATGCATGAAGTCTCTTCAAGCATGTGGGAATGTCTGGAACAGTATGTATGTGAGGATGTTTTGATGAATAAATGTTCATCTGTCTTTTATATGTACTTAAGTTCTGTTCTAGATAGTATATAGAAATTCATTGTGCATTTTTGTTATTTATTTATTCATTTGTAATCTTCTGATGGGCTACAGCCGAAGTCACCAGGTTCTTAGCTGTCAGCTAAGAACGGGAAACTGAGTGTACAATTAACAATGGCCCCATAAAAGATGAACAGAGTCTCAGTTTCTGTTGCAAAGTTTGGACTGAAGCATAAACAACATGAAAGCATGGATCCATCCTTCCTTGAACCTTGAAATTATGCCAAACTGTTTATTTGAACATGAAAATGAGTTCGATGTACTCTAATTGTCATGGTCCGCGGCCCGGTGTCCAAGGAGCTGATAGGATGCCCACGCCCACGGGTGTGGCTGTCGACTCCACACCTGCATCCCATCCCAGGCGATCAGGTGGACTATTTAACCCAGCTCAGCCAGCTGCTCCACACCTGTCCGTTAGTCACCTTTCAGCGGTAACGTGGCCCCACATGAAGGCGGTTGTGAAATTCTGACTTGCTTTAAACAACGCTAATCCTTTCCTTGTGCGCTCAGGTAACCGTTCGGCGTGTTTTGAGCCCTCACCTGCCTGTCCTCCTGCCCGCCTGGAGTTCGGATCACCACCGGTCTTCATCTCCTCTGTTTTCCCTGGAGCTCCCACGCGGACCCTCACCCCTCCCTCCGGTTCCCACGGCCCAGCCTTGATCGTAAGATTAACAACTCTACCCTGCTTATGCTGTTACTTCCCCGTTCCCCAGTAACTCTCTTCCTCTTTCTGTTGCAGCCTCCCACAGTCCCGACTATGGCGTTCCTGAGTTGCTTATCTCCCGGTCCCTTGGTTTTCCAGTTAATCAGTGTGTTTTCCTTGACCCTTCCGGGACACCCTTAGTTAAAATAAAGTTTATTTTGCGTGCACCTTGGCGTGTTGTCTCTGCTTCTGGGTCCAGCTTGTGTGCTGAACTACGGTTCATGACACTAATGGCGTCCACAGTCACCAGATCACCTTCAGGATCTTGTGGAACAGCAGATGTCAAATCGACCAAAATGTCTGAGGAATGTTTTCAAGCACCTTGCAGTTCTGTTGACAAAAGTAGTACAACTCGCTACTACCAAGGTATACCGAATAGATCCTAGTACGCATAAAGAACTGCTTTTTATGGCAGCTTTTCTGAAATGATTTGCTGTCGTTGTAGCATGTGTTTCGGGTTTAACACGTTTTTGGAACTGTGGGGCACTCTGGAGTGCAAGTGCTAAGACCAGTGTTGGAAATGGTTTAAAAGCTTGGACATAATAACGTCGTACAAAGGGTCTAGCCAAACTAAAAAGATGTAATGTGTTTTGTATTAGAGCACTTGGCCAAGAGCAAGTCACATTTGTTGATGTCTCTTAGCTATGTCACACCCCCAGTGAGCAATGTGGACACCAGCTGCCACTGTGTGTAAACACGCTGGGCATGAAGTTCCAGCCAAATGATGCTTGAGCCAAAGTTAATTAGCTTGCCTGGCTAGCATTTTGGCAGTCTTAATGTTATTAAAAAGTACACAAAGTTACACTAAACAAGTTTTAAATCACCTGTTTTTTTCCTCCAATGTTATCTTGTGAAAACAGTAAAAATGAGGGAAATATCCATTAAAAGTTAGCAACAATAGAAAAGAATCTATTTGAAACTATGACAAAGCAAAACAAACAAGTATGTCCTCTAACGTGTGCCCCCCAGTTGGATATTTTACCATGAATAAACAAAGAAAAGGTGAGAGACGAGATGAAGAAAAGCAAAGCCCAGATAATTCAAAGCGGCGTTTTGCGCTGGTGGCTTCTGTCTCAACGGTGAGAGCCGCCGTTTGCCGAGGACAGCTTGGTTTCCTGTCTTAGGGCAACAGACGAGAGCAAAGGAGCTGAGGAGAGCGACACACAGCATCAACCCCTGAGAGAGCCCTGAGGGAAGGTTAGCCCTCCTCTCAGCCCTTCTCTCCATCTTTTCCCCCCCTCCACCTTTCTACATCTGTGAGCAGCAATTAGCCAAAAGCCAGGCTCTTCACATTACACTTTCCGAATATTAACCGAAAGCATTAATTCTGCACCTACATGCGTCTCACTCACAGTAACGCCAACAAAAGTGCACAGACATTTTCAAAGTGACCAAAAGTTAGTTTGAAAAATCATTTTTGGTGGCAAACATGAAAATGCACAAACAGAAGCATAAAGACGCCTGAACCGGCAGGGCTGGGGAGTGACACTAAGTAGGTTGCCTGGGCGTCTAGAGCCAAGCTGGCCTGAGGGTAAGCACTGATTTACCACCTCTTGCAAAGAACAAATAAATCAACCATCACACTGAGCCAGACACAGACCTCAAGAGATGCCTCAATACCACTGTTTATCGATCTCCCCTTGTGTGCTTGTGTGCATGTCTGTGCGCGATGTAAGAGAGTGAAGGCGCGAAGCCGCGTTATTTATTTCGCCATTTATTCATTTGTTGGCAAGAGGTACTTTATCTAGCCTGTGTTTGAAAGAAGTTAATGCGCTTACTTTTAAATTAAAGACCCACTTAGGTAAGGTTGGAGGGCAAACAAGTGGTGGGAGAGGAGGAGAAAGAGCAGGTGGAGGAGGAGGGAGAGGAGGAGGAGAAGAAGGCGGAGGATGAGGAAGGCAGCTCAGTGGAGAAGGCCAGCAACCCATGCCGACGAGAAGGATATTGAATTTCAATTAGCACACACCTGCATTTACATACAGCCTACATGGTGATGCTTGGGTAAGCAATTTACCACTCCAATTCAAACAGCCGCTCAGCATCATTTACATAAATTAATAGAGCATATTAAAATTCTATTGAAGTTTTTTTTTTTCCCTTCTTTCCTGTGCGCATTTCCTCTCTCTTCCTTTAAAACTGAGTGGAAATATCAGCAAGAGGTCAGGGCAACAAGTTGGGCAATCCAATTTGCGACTCCCAGGAGAAATTAGGACTCCGCCTGTTTTGACTAAATGTAAACAGAAGGTAGCTGACAGGTCCACTCACAGCGTTACTGCACTAACTCTGACTCTGTCAGTGGCACATTTGATTCATTCGAGCAGCAGCAGGCAATCAAGATCTGCCAGAGCTGATAAAAAAAAAAAACTAAAAACTAAAAACCAAGTTCAGCCCAAAAAGTACATCATGGCCAATCTCCTACAGCCTCGATGCATTCCCTGTGAGGCTGAAGGACCACTCAAATAAACCAAATCAGCCTCCGACAAGCATGTGCCAAAAAAACGGGCTACATCGGGATCAGAGATGGACCAGATCCCCGGCGCACATATTTGGATCTGAGCACGAAGGTGTCTCATTACTGATACTTTAATGATATGCACTTTGGTGCGGCAAAATATTTCTCCAGCGAGAGGAAAATGAGTCTGGCGTTTTGAGGTCAGTAACACAAGCCAAGACAGGATGTCTTAGGCAATGAAAAGCTTCATGCAGCCAGCTGGAAGAAGTCAAAAAACAAAATTGGAAAACAGAAAATTTCTCACATAAAAACACCAGCACATTTTTTAACAGACAAAAGGTTAAAAAAAAATCACTTCACCATCACTAAAACTTCACAATATCCACGTTTTCACTTTGGTTTGACGTATTCATTTTGATGGGTAATGGATATACTTTGTCACAAATGTGGATTGTACATTTTTGGGGAAATAACCTCTCATCACTTGAACAGACAGACTTTGGCACCCCTGCTCCACAAAGACTCGTCATCCTCTAGTTCACGGCACAAAAGGTACAGCGCTGAGGTAAAGAAAGCATTTCTGGACATTGAATTTTATTTTCTGCATGCAATGCATGCAATATAGGAAAACCTAAAAAAAAAATGTAAACAAAGTACAGCTGCTTTGTTTTCATTAGGTAACTCTAACCTGTTTTAGCCCTGATACAACAGAACAGCACAGATATCATAATAATTGCAATCATGTCCATAATTAACTCGTCCCTGATCAACACTTACCCTCCTCCATAGGTTTCATCATTTCCTTTTCTTCTTTCAGTTTCATCTTTATTCCCATGCCTGTAGTATTTGCTTACCCCTAGCATACTGTATAATACGGTAAATATTACCATATGATTATTATTATTATTATTATTCATCTCCAGCTGAAAGTGCCTCACCAGCACATTTTGCATTTCACTCCTCCTGCTGCCTCTTTGAGACCTGTATGCTAATAAGCTGCCATACACAGGAAATGTGCCACTGGCTTACAAGCGTCTGTGGCTGATCAGGTGTCATTTTAATGTCTCCTGACAAAAGAGAGCCGAGCTCGAGTTTATATATAGAAAAAATTCGCACTTGAACAGAGCGAAAACACAGGTACGCAACACAGATCGTTGGCGGCAGACTTCCACTTGGAGAAACGATAAACAAACCGTAATCGCCAACTCTAATCAAAAGTCTGCAAGACCATCAGACCCGCTGAAGGAGTCAGCGTTGTGGTCAAGATCAAAAGTGAAGGAAAATATACAGTTAAGCTTTGTCGATTGTCCAAACTTTTACACTCCTCAGTTGGTAGAAGCCTGTAAGATACCAGGATTTATATGCAAGGATGTGTAGCTGAGTTTTATGACACCGCAGAGAAGAATATGCAGACTATACTAAAGATAAAAGGTGGTTGAAAAATAATACAGTGCACGACTTACATTCAAATTAGTTCAAGCAATTTTGTTTGAACTTAAAAAAAAACCAAAAAACATGATAGCCCAAGATTAGACACCTGCAAGTATCACACACAAGATTTATAGTATGAAATAAGGATCTCGTAGAAACCAGAAAGCTACAAAATCAAGGGCTGTCTGCTATGAGGTGAGAATAATATAGAAAAGAAAGAAAAGCAAAAAAAACATTGGAAGGACAACCTTCTGTTTAAGTCATTACATAGAGTCATTTTCACTGTGTGTACAGCTTTAGAGAAGACTCTGGTTTCCATTGAACCTTAAATAGCTTTGACAAATAAAATTTCTAGCAGGCATAAGTGTTTACAAAAAGAAAAGAATATTTTAACATAATGTCAGTGGCATGTGCCAAGCTTCATTTCTGGATCTAACGCCCCCTGCTGGTGCTACAAAAACTGATGGCATCTGCAGCTGCAGAGCTACTTCCAGGCCAGACTAGCCTGTCTGCCTGAGTGCCTCCTCAATGCTGTCTGACTAAGAAGAATACAGTAGGGAGCTTGTTACACGCACAACTGTTCCAACTATGTCTAATTTGTCCCTTCGCCATTCCCTGTCCTCCGGATCTCCCTGGTTCCCTCCTTCATCGTCCCTCCCTCCTGAGCTCCCATTCTTTCTTTGTCTATTAGAAGCATTACTGAACTGTGACAGAGTCATTTCAATATTGCCTCAGGATGCAACACACACTGCTTAATTAGCTTGTTAAAAAGGTGGGGAATCGCAGAAATTCATTTTCCCTCTCTCTAATATCCCCACAGTGCAACCAGGTGTGGGCCTGCAAGGTGGCACAGAGGTGGCTCTACTGTAATCGCAGGAGAAAGCGGGGGCAAGCTGGGGGCGGACACGCCCACTGCAGGCATCTGCTTGTCATCATTTAGACCCTGGTTCAAATTAACAAATACACGCAGGCCCACACAAACGCGTACACACCCTACTCAATCACCTAACGAGGCAGTCCAATAGGGACAGCTCCATTCTTCAGAGGCTAAGTCAAGCACAGTCATTAGTCTTGCTTTGCTGCCTAATTGGTCTGGTGGAGACACAGGGCCCATGGTCCACTCTGACTGAGTATTCAGCCTGATACACGGCACACTGCAGTGTGTGCTACACTGCTAAGCAAGAATGTGGTTTGAAATGGAAAAATACACAGTAGAGTACACAGGTGTGCGTTCCCCAGACTACCACTACAGTTCCTGAAACACCGCAGGTGTAATTTGCACATAATTAAATGTGTTCTCCTTGAGGTAAGCAGAACTTAAAATACACAAAAGTGCAATGAACCTCACATTTGTTTAAGATACATACTGTGGAGCCTCGCACTCTATGCAGCAGTCTGTTAAATGAAACTTGGATGGGAAAGTGCATTAATAGGCACAGAGACGTGTAATATAACAAGCTGGAGACTATACTGCAGTCTGTAACAAAGTACTCCTACACAATCTTACGCAGGCCTAATTTGGCATATAAGCAATTAAGCAATGACTTTATGTTTGTTACCCCAATCAGATTCCAAAGAGAGATCATCTTGTAAAGAAAAATAAATTGCCTATTGTGTGTTTTATTAAAATGTATTAAATATTATATTAGCACTTAAACTGAACTCAACTGAACATGAAGCCTTCCTGAATTCAAGTACAAAACCCTTTACTATTATATATGTAATTAAATAGAGGATGTTGCTGTTTTTAAACAACTCGTGTTTCATCAAATCTGATGTGCTGATGGATCGGCCAGGGACCAGAATTGTCTCAATTTTAAGCGTTCTCACGGACCACTAACGGGCAACCGGTCGGTTGGTTAGTCTCACTATGGCAGTACGACAACAAAATATTCATAACAACAAACCTAAGCGGACCCTTAAATAACCTTCACTCTGCTATACATGTGGCTAAAGCTAAAGTTATCCAGAGTTCACAGCCAACCACAAGCCAGCAGCCTCGGTATGAGCAAAGGATCAAAGTAGTTACAAGAAAAAACAAGGGCATGAGTTAAAAGGAGAACTAGAGAATTAAAAAGAAACATGTAGGAAAATGATGAAAGTAACTGGTATTTGTTTTATTATATAAATATCATACGCCTGTATTGTTTGGTAAGGTAAAGGTGGCTAATTAATTATTTGTACCTCTTTACAATAAAGCACTTAATTTCCAATCTAAGTGAGAGAAGATCCTAAAAAACTGTAAAGTTTATTAATTTATTTGACTATAAAAACTATTTCCTTTAAAGAAAAGCTGATTTTTGTTTTCCGTCATATACCTTTTTTAGAAAGAAAATCTGGTATCAGCAGGACACACACACACACACACACACATAATCAATAAAAATCAGAGTTGGCAAAATTTCAGTTGGTGCATCTTGAGTCTAGATCTGATGGTTTTTTGTTTTTAAAAAATATATATTTTAATATCTGGTCTTAACTTGTGATTAATGTACTATTTTTACTTAAACGGAGCTGAAATAAAACTGCAACCCCTGCTAGAAAACATCTCTCACATTATCTTGGTATTTGATTTTTAACCAGTGATTATTTCCTGACTGGGATTTCAATTCCTTCTTGAGCAAATCAAGTGATTGACAATAAGCACGACCATTATACAAGCCGCACCAAGACAAGAAAACACTCATTTTGGGCAACAACTTGGGAAACCAAAACAAATTAAGGCTTCATTTTTAATGTGATGGATTACCTGGCTTAAGCAATTTTGAAGTCTGTCTAAATTGTTTTCATTCTAAACAAGACTGGATGGCAGTAAATGAGTTTTTCTGATGGCAGGGGAAAAAAAAGCCCGGGATGAATACAGCAGCACTCTCAAGCATAGATGAGAGTATAATTCTGCACACAAGGAGATGGTGAGAGGGTTGGAAAGTAGCACGCCATACCAAACCACCCCCCCCAAAAAAAACCCCAAGAATCACTTCCGGTACATTACAGTTACAAATTTAAAGAAAATCTGACCCCCTCCACACGCCTACTTTTCCTTTTCTTTGGTGCTGCTTTCTTAATGCCGCTGCTTTTGAACAGCATCTCATCTAACAACCAACAACCTGACAAGAAAATTACTACTGTTGCGAGCTGTGGAAAATAGGTTCACGACAATGACAGGCCCAAATCGGTGTAACGCCAAATCAAATATTAACAAGGAGAGAAAAAAAAAAAACAAGCTGTTAGTCAGAAACCCAGTGTACTGTGAGCAAAATTAGTTAACAATGCCATAAGCCCACATGTCAATGCACATAGGACTAATAATCCAAAGTTTGGCTCGTTTTGGTAAGTTTATTCTGTGCACATGTCTTGATTTTAATGGGAGCTTAAAGACCCACAGAGCATTACAGCAACATGTAGCTGCAAAGCAAACCTTGTGCACAAACACCATCAGCTTTCATCTCTTAACTGTCACACTGCACTGCCGTCCACAGCATGTGAGCCAAGTGCCCAAGAATCCCAGCTCATTTATTATATGGCACTACATATTAGGAGCTAGACTAAAGACCCTTGGAGACAGAGCTATCAGCTGCAAATGGAGTCAAGTCTCAGCTCTAAGCACCACATTGATATTGCACAGGTAATTGGAAGTCCAGTGTCACTACTTTGTCTGAGGGACTTACATAAACAAGTATAGAGGAGATATTTCATTTATCTTACCTTGTGTCGAAGCAGGACACATCAGTGCACAGAGAACAGTAAGTGTAGTGGCCTAACTAGGCTTGTATATTGGAGAAACGGATAGAGCTGTTGCATTTCCGTGCTTTCTCCAGGAAGAAACAGGGCTCTTGTGTGAGTTGGGATGCAAGGAAACGAGAGGAAGTAGGGTAGCAGGAAACTGTGTCAGTCTCACTATTTCTCTAAGACTTAACTGTAAAATGTGCCAAGTCTTTTGATGCTGAATAGGAGGGTTTGGAACATTTCTTGAGGGACTTGTGATTTCTAATTCTTCCTGCAAAACCATTTACATTTTCTCACATACCAAAACAGCCGTTCCTTTTAACTCCTAATTCAGTGGAGCAAAATGGCTACACAGTTAGGGAGAGCCTGTTGAGTGTCGGTGTCATTGTGCTCCTGAATTTCAAGCTTTTGGTATAGAGCAGCTTTCCACAGAAAGCTGCCATTTGACAGTGAGAAACAGACAAAGGTGAGACGGCGACAAAGGCGTCTGAGTTAGGTCGGGCCGCAACAATAGCGTCAACAAGAGGGTTATATGCCGCATGATAATTGTATTGTTATGGCCAGTCTGGACACTAGAGGGTGAGGTTTTCTCTGGTGTCTGAAGGCTGTCACAGTCCAGTAAGTATTCCCTGGAGGGTCACAGCAGGGGGTTTAAAAATGTCCAGCTGCAGCCCATTTCAGGCCAGCGCAGAAAATCCAATCCCAGTCTTGCCTGAGGACTAGAAGAGGTCGTTGCATTCATGAGTGCGTCACCTTTTCTGAACACATCAGGGGCGTAAAATGTTACGTACAGAATGATGGATATGGTACACGTCACTATAAAGGTTCATAGTTAACCATGCAATAAATTTCACATGCTGGGATTTATAGCAAATCCAAAAGGTGTTGCACAAAATGATTTCTAACCTGAGCCATGAGAAGGAATTGCTTACATAGATACTGAATAGCACTTTTCACACAGGTGATACACAACTAACGCAGTCACAACCGCAGCTGTTGTAGCCGAACGCGTGCGCTTGTTGTATGCTTGTGAAGTGTAAACAGCTCATTTTGTGTAACTGATTGTGCTTGGGGGGAAAAATGCTCCCGTGTTAACCTTTTGTATCTCTGTGTGAATTGGATCTGTATCCAAACACTCAAATTATGCACATTCATATTTGCAAAACAAGCAGGACAAGCCAGCTCCATGGGGTTCAGCAAAACAGGAGGAGCCAAAAAAACAAATTAAAAGCACATGTTTATCTCTTGTGCAACCCTGGCTTTCCTTATTGATCTGTTAAATTTATATTTAATTTATTTTTTAATTTCATCTCCACAGCTGCCTGACTTACTGTTTTTATAATATTAGAGCTCAAAAAAGGTTTAGACCAAAGGTGATTTAATAGAGTTTTTTTTGTTTGTTTTCTTTTTCCCCTGCCTGTCCCATTTGGTTCTTTTGCCATCAGAATTATTGTCTAAAGGCAAAGAAAGACGCCCAACGGATTTACTATACCAAATGGACCATCCCGGCCTTGCCATATTGGTCTATTTGATTCACCTTTGCTTTTATTGTTTATTTTATTTTCACTTGCTACACACGGGACAGACTTGACTGGGGAAAAGAAAAGGGAGAAAGAAAGAGGGAAAGAAAAACAGCGGGGAAGAGGAACGGTGATAAAGGGCAAAAAACAAAAACCAACAAAACGAACAGACAAAAAGTACACCTGTGAGCGTGAGCGCGCTTGTATTTAAAAGGTTCCTTCATGTAATGATCTGCTAGAGGGTGTGGGGAGCCATAGCCTCATCCTCCAGGGCATGAAGCAGGTATGGAGGAGATCCAGGCTCCAGACATCCAGAGGCCCTCAGAGCACAAGAGACCAAGGAAGACCAACGGAGGGGCAGCCGTGCCACTCTCCCGGAAAGAGCTGAGGAGAGCCCCAGATGAAGGATCACTCAGCAGCCGCGGAGCAGCCGGGGGGGGTTGCGGTGACGTGCCCGTGAGCTCTGCCGGGAACCAGCTGTGCCAGAGTGACCGAGCCCCAGGCCGAGAGGCCAAGGGCACCCTACCCCTGAAGGGGCCCGAGCGACCCCCAGGCTCCAGGCCCCGACAAGAAGCAGCCACCAGGAGTGAGCCGGTGCGTACTGGGACGCCCACCCCCGGACACAAAGAACCACCAATGCACCGATGTCTGAGGGCGTAATAGAGTTTATTGAAGAAACTTTAGACCTTTTATTTCAAGAAATTCATCAGCCAGAGTATATCTATACACCACAGTCATGTATAAATAGCACAGACATCCACTGACAATTCAAAGCTGATCAGAACAAACAGACCTTGACTTTTTTTTTTTCCACCAGACGTTCTAATTTCCATAAGTGGACGTGAAGTGTTGCTCTCTTGTATCTTGTGAACACATATAAGTAACGATGCCATTTGTGTCTTTTTTTAAAAGAACTCTCCTAACATCAACTATAACAGCTCTGCAAAAGGTACATAAGCCAAAATATGAACCAGCTCAGAAGTAAAGTCGTTTTGAATCACCCTCTGTCATGGCCATTTAGTCTAAGAGCTCTGAGGGTCATTTACACATTCAGCAGTGGCTATAGTTTGCTTTCAGCCCTCGACCCCAGCAGCAGCAGCAGAACTATGAAGTATTCACCACACTTCCTGAGCCAGCATTTTTCAAGCAATTTCATCAGAAACTTTTCTTCTATTGTATAAACAGCAAAGCTTTGCTGATCTGTACCTTTTGGAGATGGAAGTCCCTCCGCAGAGAGACCAGCCCCCGTTTTTCTGCCTTCTCCTACCCATTTCACTCATATACACATTTACACAACACAAGCAAAAGACAGCTCCCCGCCTATCCCACTGGTCCGGGAACGGGTCACGGAGGTCAGACTTCCTAGACCAGACTGCTCCCAGACACGATGGCGGAGCTCAGTGTCACTCCACCTTACACCGTGTCAGCATGAAGTGACAGAGCAGACAAGACAGCCTCCTCCGACCTGCTCTCGCTCCTACACTAACTCCCTATTGGTTGTGCAGGCGTGGGATGCTGAGTGTGAGCTGGAATGAAAGGGGGAGCAGGGGTCTGCAAGAGACAATGGCTGGGGCAGAAGGCCAAGGAAACCGGGAGACGCACCCGCTGGCCTAAGTTCCTGTCCTGTCTGATCAGAGACATTTCAGATCTGTTCCTACTGCCCGCCATCGACCCTAATGTGACACAGATCACTGTCAGGGTTAAAGGTCACGCAATCTGCATCCCCCTGCTGACTGACATACATACGACCATAAAAGAAGCGCGCACTGGTTCAGCAGGTTCACGAGAGTAACAGGACAAAACAGCAGAAAATATGCTTTCATGCATATTAAAAACATAATTGTTTGTTTGCAAATTCCCCTACAAGCATACCAAATCAAAGCCAGACCATAAATAAAAGGACTAATCCCTTTCCACCCTTTGCTTTTGTCTCTGCTGACCCAGAGAGCTGTCAGCAGAGGAGAAAGGCCATCAAACACGCCCACTGAGAAAGCTGACACGGACCAGTAACCGTGACCCAGGTCTGGGGACAATGAACTGGTCAGAGGGAGGCTGAGAGGGAGACAGGGATGCAGTGGAAGCTAAGGTGAATCACACACAAAGAGGAAAAAGAAAAGTGACCCAGTTTGAGTGTCGAGGCAGTCGGAAGAAGAAGAACAATGGAAGAAGTCGAGACAAAAGGCAGGAAGTAAAATTAATAGTAGAGCGGAACACCTTACATTTACAGGGATCGAATAGATCTACCTGACCACTGATAATGCAGCCACCAAAGTCATGAATCTATTTCGATAATGCAAATAACAACATTAATAAATACTGCATCCTCTCTTTGCAGTATTTGCTCTTTCTTGCCATAACTACTCCACTGCAAAATCGAAGGGAAGCTTTCTCTTTAAAGGAGCAATGGAAAACATGGCAAGGTTAAGGCCAGACAAAAGAAAGAAAGGAAGAGGGAACAAGGAGGAAGAGGGGTAATGTTGGATGGAGACAGCAGGAAGACAGAAAGGGCAAAAGACAGAACAGAGAGCGGATTAGAGGAGTGTCATGGCCCTGAGTTCACCATGCATCTCGACCCAATATCCTCTGCTCTCACCAAAGATAATAGAACGAAAGCAAGGGAAACCACGGGAGGGAAGGGAAAGACACAAACACAACAAGCAGATGTGTCGTCTGGCGTGCGCTTAAATTAATCCTCCTGCCTCACCCTGCTTTCTCCCTTTTATCAGTCAGAACAAAAGGACCTGCTTGTGCTTCTGGTCCAGACAACAGAGGTGGCTGGACGGTAAATTCAAGTCCTTGCTGAGAGATGAGACTAGGAAGGGTGGGGGAAATAGGGGATTTGGGGAGATGGGTAGGAGGCATGGGTGAGCGTGTGTCTACGTGCCAGGTCAGCCAGGGTCTTATGGCAGAGGGATGATGGGAGATGAGAGAGAAACAGTGAAGGTTGGGGGGTTTGGGAAGCTGGCTGCCCAGGGACTATGGGGAGAAGAGAATCAAACACTGGCTCTCACAGAGACTCTGCTAAGCCTGTGAGTGTTTCTGAGGTGGAAGAAGAGACAGAGAGAGAGAGACGTAAAGAAAGACAAGAGGAGGCGCAGAGAAAGGCAGAGATGCAAACGGGCATGTATCTTTTAAACTCAACTTTTCACATTTTTTCCAAATGAGGATATTCTACTTCGTATTATTCATTATTGAGGTAATAGTGGCATTGCAATTAAAATAAGTTCTTCTAACTCACAGACTTAATGGGGTGTTCCTTACGATCTAGAAAAGGGTGAACTTAAGCTAACCAGGAGATCCAGGGATTTCACGACTCCAAATAAAGTGGGCATTAGGTGTAATAACTTAAAAGCAGACATTGCAGACAATATTTTAGCTCAAACTTGCTCAGCATTATGTACTGACAAAAACAAAGCCATAAATAAGACTGTCAGAAACAAAGAAGTCTTTAGCCCGATCACAATCACAGCAACTCTTGGTATACTGTAGTGCGCAAAAGGCTTGAGGCACCACGCCTTTATATTTTGTTTTGAAAATTGAATATAGGAAATTGCAGCTATGATTTATTGAAACATGAATACAATATTTGCTTTGGCCACCTTTATTCTTCACACAGTCTAAACTCTCTTAGGCAGCATTCTTGTCATTTCTTTAAGTAGTCTTTAGAAAAAAGTTCTTCAGGCTTCTTGAAGTACATTCAAAGCTCTTCTTTGGATGTTGGGTGTCTTTTGTTCGATTCTCTGTCAAGACGATTCCACACTGCTTCAATAATGTTGAAGTCCAGGCTCTGAGGAGGCCAATCCATGGCTGATACTGTTCTACTGGGCGTTTTTCTAGCTTGGTATGCTTTTACTGCATTGGCCGTGTGTTTGGGATCATTGTAACGCTGACTGAAGTCGATGCTTTCCCTGGTATTGCGTGGTGGATCAAAATCTGATGGTACTTTTCTGTGTTAATCATTTTTGACAAGATCTCCAACACCACCGGCTGAAATGTAGCCCCAAACCATGCGTCCACAGCCTCCACGGTGTTTCTGGATGGAGGAGGGTCTATGGTTTGAACAAAAAATTTAAACCTGGGTTACTCACTCTGTAGGACCTGTTACCACTGATTTTAAGTCCAGTTCTTGTGTAATTTGGCATATCTCAGCCTTTTCTGCCTGTTCCCCTTCCTTAATTATGGCTTCTTGACAGCCATCCTTCCATTGAGACTATTTTTAATGAACAGCATTTTCGGTGAACAGCAGATGGATCAACTGAAGTGCCATGTCTCAGGTCCTGTGTCGGGTCGTCTGCTGCACATCGTTTTTTAGGTCTGCCACTTCTTTTGGGGTTTTTTTGCCCTCTACTTGTCCAGTTTCCTTAAAGTTTTTAAAGACACGTGGAAGTCCGTGCCAAATTTTCAGCTAATAGCTCTTTGGGAATCACCTTGTTGGTGCAAAAATACTGTTTTATGCCTGTCAAACTGTGTTATCTTTGGCATTTTTCATAGATTCAGCTAAAGAAACAGGAACAAATTATGTGTTTTTGTGACAGGCTGCTAGTAACAAAGCGCCTAAAGACACTATTTAAAATTGGTTCTTTGCCAAGTTGTCTGTTATGTGCAGACAAAATATTGCTTCATCCTTTGAGTTCGGTACTTTTCTTGAGCTTGAATGATTCATAGGTCAGCGTTAAGGGGCTTAAACAAAAAACATTCCTCTGAAATTAGTCAGGTACAAGGACTGAACTAAAAATGAGTGAAAAAGCAGCCAAAGTCTAAAGAAAACCTTTAAAAAAGACCATCAGAAAGCCTACTGCTCAAAATTACTTAGAAAGAGAAAAAGAAAAAAGATACAAGAACATACAGCTCCCTGGAAGCAGATATAAAGTAATGATGTCTCAAAACTTTTACAAGTACAAAACAGGAAAGCGTCTCCATACACATAAGCAGCCTCAGAAAAATCTTTTCTTAAGGAAAACTGCAGGAAATAAAAAGCCACAAGCGAGTCTGAGGAGCCTGCAGTGTAAAATTCATTTGTCCTCACATATGACTAACAGAAAAAAAAAGATCTCCAAATATTTTGTGTGCTGGAATTTCCACTGCATGCTTGTTTCCTGCTAAAACTATGACTTAAGTAATGAGGTACGTGATCAAAGAGAAAACATTTTTCTTGCTCTCTTTCAAGTGTTTGATACTCGTATGATACTACTCAGTCAAAACTCATAAATTACTGAGGTGTTACACCCTATTCAGCCCTAGTGAGCACTCACAGTTTCATTCTGGTGAGATATTAATCTCTCCACTAGAAAATGTGGAAAATAACAGATGACAAGTTGACAAACAGCACATCAAACATGTCTCATCAGACATAAAAGATGAATAGTGAAAATAAGGCTGCAAACAGTGACATTTAAACACTAAAAAACTATGTTGGCCTTTTCTTTCTATGTTGAATATTTTCTTCTCAGTCTGCTTATAATGGACATCATGAATCCTCTCAACGCGAAACCACCCTTTTTTTTTCTTTTTTTTGCCTCACACTGAACAATCGCCACATAGGAACACTGTAAAAGAAAGCTAGTCTTGATTGGTCCCTGTGAGACGAGCTCAGTAAACCCCTTCCTGGGGACTACTGGCCCCAAACCCCTTCACAGGATTAGGGTGTGACCTGCAGAAAGGCAGCAGATGAGCAGGGATGGACACACACTGAGCTGCAAAGCCAAAGGAGTCTTGGCAACAGAACATCTAAGCCTTGGAAAAGAAAAAAAAAAGGCCACACCACAAGCCAATATTTCTGTGTCCAATTACCTAGCTGTGTTTTCTCCTGTTTGTAAGGAGGAGGCCTCATATGCCACCTGTTTTGTACCCGGTTTTTGGGGGGCATTTTATGCCTTCATTACTGAGCTGACAGCCAAGAAATGGTTGGAAATGAGAGGATTTAGAGATTGTGGAGGACATAACGAAGGTTCTCAACAGGACTCAAATCATGGATGTTGCAGTTCATGGCTGGCACCTTAAATCCCTTTTTTTCCCTCTTCTCACGAAGGAGGGAGGGGTTGCGCTCTCTGACGACACCCAGAGCACCGAAAAAAGTCAGGAAAACTACCAGCTGACAGTAAGAAAGTTACACTCTGCTCAGAACAGCTGACTTTTAATGTTGATAGTTTGTGTATACTCTCTGATGCAGTGTGTGCTGATGGACTCATGCAACTTTCACAAAAACCACAGTTTGACTGCAAGGGCAAACTGTTACCATAACGATGGAGTTTGCAGAACTTTTTTGCAATAAAATGAAAAATCGTTCTTAAAGGTACATAATGATGTGTCCTCCAGTATCTGCATATAAACTATTTGCATTTGGTCTAATACCCAACTTTAAAACATGCAAGCAGACTCAACTTCTTTCCTCTGGAAAATAAAGTCAGGACACAACCAGACACCAACAAGGACTAAAAAGAAGCTTTCATCTGTTGTTAGAGGAAAACTTTGATCAAAGTTATTTCTCCTCATCCATCTCTGACTATCCCGGCCACTCATAAATCATCTTCACTGTGCCAACTGTCAGGCTCGGTCCCTTAGCTGTAAAAAGCTGATTCACCCGCACACGCTCCCGGTGATCTCGACTCTGCTGCCTCTGCACGAAAGACAGAACTAAAAAAAATAAAAAAATAAAACAATCATTCCTCTTTTTGGTTCCAAGCAAGAGTGGTAAATAATCTAAAACGGCTTTGAATATTATTATTATTATCCTAATTAGTTTAATTGAATTACTGTCATAAAAAAAAAATCAAGAGTTGCATGCCAGCCAGAGTGATTGAATGATGATTTCCAATGAAAGATGTTTGGCCTACACTGTAAATTATCACTTCTCTTTGTAAACTGGCATGCGTGCACCCACAGAGCCCAAGTTAAAGGCTAGTTGACATGAATGAGACAAACCTTTTTAGCCTCTAACTCCCTTGTGGACTAGAGTCATAAAATTATTTGCTTGGCTGCACTGAGTTCTGCCAGAACGTATCTGCAATGCTAATAAACTCCATCGACACTGGCAGGTAATAGCATGCTACTGTAACTTTTCTACATCAGCTCAGCACAGCTCAATCAGCCCCCGCCAGAGGCCTCCTCTCTACGAGTCCCCGCGGCTCAGAATCAGCAACTTTCAATCTCGGTGTGTTAGCACGCAAGAAGACGCAACTGTACATTTGGGATTGGTGGTGAGACAAGCAGACCGCACGGCGTGAGAGCGAGAGATCGACAGCGCCCACACTTACACACACTTACAGTCGCACATACAAACACACACACATATACCGTCTAATATCAGCTAGGTCCCTGACTCCCTTTAAGAGACCGGAGAGTCGAAGAGGGGGAAATAAATACTCTGCTTTATTACTAGGAGAAAGACAGAGAGGAGAGAGGAGGGGAGGAGGGGGAAAGTAAAACAGAGAGGCAGAATGAGACTGCACACACACACACACACACACACACACACACACACTGAGAGCTATGACTGGCTCTACCTGATCTTGCTGAATCCCATATACAGTAGCAGTGGAGAACTCTTTATTTCTCCAACTCAGCACACCTCCCTCACCCCGTCCTCTCATATACTGTCAACTGACCAAGTAGACAGAGAGCCGCTGCACACAACATAATACTCTACAAAAATACGGTAACATAATATTCAACAGCCCATTATTCGGCTTTGCCGTCTCTCACATTATGAGGTAAAGACCTGTTTCATCACACAGGATGAAGCAGTAGAGTGTAAAAGGCTGCCAAGAACAGAATCAGTATTTGACATTTACAAGTTTGCTCTGAACTTTTAATTAGCTGGATTTTAATCGCACAGTGGCAGGATACTGCGCTTGCCATTGGGGAGTCGCTTCACTTTAAGGGTTCTCGAGGTTTTTAATGACTGGGCGCCACTTTAGGGACGGTTATTAGAGTTTTGCAACCATTACTGAGGTGACTGATGCATTTGCTGATATTCCTAGGAAAGTTAAGTCAGCAATGATGGCTACAATAGCAGGGCTGGCTAATTGGTGGCTAATTGAATTAATGCTAGATTTGCTAGACTGCTAGAAAGCTAGACTCTTTTGTTTACTTCACTACTTTGCCATAGTAGCCAACAACCAGTGGATGAATGACAGGTGTGATACGTGTTTTGCCACGTTTTTTCCTCAATTGAAAGAATTCCAACGGTTCCTGAAAGCAGCAGCTCTGTACTTTTCAGTGCTATTAGAGTCATTACGGTAAACCCAGGCACGATGTCACAGCAGCCCCACAAAGATGAAGGTTGGTTGAGAATGAGTGAGTGTGATGGAGCTAGACAGAAAACAGACCTTTTATCAGGCATTCGTGTTATTATTTATCTTTTATTTTATTCTTTTATTTTTGCTGTTTGCCATGATGTTTTCTGTGCTATTTGCAGGGATTTGGATCTGGTGCAGAAAATGAAGTAAAGGATTTAGTGAAATATGGCAAGGTAAAAGCAAGGATTGCATGATCCTCTGCTCCTTTTAACATCTCTCAGTTTCTTTTACCATGTGTTATAGATAAAATAAATACGGACACAAAAATATGCAAATAAGGAGGCGCACTGCTGCCTACTTCCTAACACAGCCAGTACAACAACTGAAACAGACAGAAACAGTACAGCGTACAGTTTCACTTGATTTACTCAAAATAAAATATGTATAAAAAAAACTGAGGAAAGATAACTGATGTTACATTGAAGAAGTTACATTAAAAATATAATAATCCAAATATAAATATCATATATTTCTGCTATTCTCCCACCACTTTCCTTTATATATAACCAAAGTGATTAACCTCAGTATTTCTTCTAGAAAAGCTGTCAGGATCTTTAACAGAAGGGTGCATGAAAGTAAATGAATATGGTGGGATTCTTATCATATTCCTTTGATGAACCCCTTTAGGAAGCGAGGCTTCCTTTACCTAGTGCTATTCTGAAAATTTCCCCAAGTCCCGGAAGACCCTCTACAGTCAACATGGGCGTCCCCTGGCACATTCCTCCATTGTCCCACAAAGGGAGATCTTTGAAAGGGTATATGCAGTCTGCCTGCTTCTGTGTGTGTGGCGTCTCCAGTTGTGGTAACCCCACACTTCTCTGGCATAGCTCCAAGAGACATGGGAACACAGCAAAGGATTATTCCACGAGGAGAGGGAGTTAAAGTGGAAGAGGAAGAGATCAATAGAGGAAGGTACAGTAAAGGAGGTAGAGCAAAGAGTTTCCTGACTGCCATTAGCCTGTACGGCACAGACACAGTCAAAGGAGAGCAATCAGTTTAGGATTACTGTTTTTTTTTTATATCAATATAGTTCACTTAAGGCTAGAGGATAAAAACAAAAGCAGAAAGAGTGAGAGCTCTGTGATACTGTTAAACTTTACAGCGCAGACTCTTTCTACTATGACTAAAAAGCCAAAACTGAAGGTAATGTGAAGGTCAACAACAATTCCTGTTTGGCATCTTAAATCTCTGAACGAAATTACATTCTTTGGCTGAAAAATATTTTTAACTAATCCTCTTGTTAAATTCAGCCCAGCAGTTCCTCCACACTCCTGCTTCAGCTCCGCCGTGCACACCTACAGCCATTATCCACCTTTTTTACAGCAGATATTCTGACTTTGTAGGGAAGGCAGGGGTGGCATTAATAACATTAACAATGGCTCAGTTCCATTAACTGCACTAATAGGCCACTTCAGTGAGCCAACATGCAAAAATATGAATTATATTAGAAACTGGCTAATATAAAGTGTCATTTTCCAAGAAATTATAGGAGTGATACACCAAAATATGCTTTAGTTAATTACATTTCACCAGAGCGCTGACTAAAAATTAAAAAAAATACCAGTTGCCACCAGTATTACCAGTCACCCTCCTGGGTGACACACCTATGGTATCAAAATCCCACATTAGCTCATTCTCGAGGTATCACATTCACAAAGTTTCCAGAAAACTTCATCTCTGACCTTGACCTTCAGGTGAAAACATGAATTTTTATCAGAATATAAGCAAAGGTTTTTGTATTTTTTCTAAGATTGCACATTTAACCATATTTTAACCTCAATCGTGATTTGGGCTTCCCGCAATTGAATGAAAATGATCGAGCAATGCTGGAAATCAGAATAATGAAGATCAAGAAAAGCAGCGTAATGGATGCTAATGTGAATCATTCAACGTCAAGTCTGTGCAGCATATGCATCCATCTTCAAGCTCACAAAGGCCCGCTGACTGTGACTTTGTGAAAACGATACACTGGACAAAAGACACGTTATCACCTCGCAAAATTATTCTTCCAAAAGGACAATAACTGTGTTGTATGCAAAATGTTGCACACACCACAGTTATTTTTGAAAAAGAGAGATGGATCTCAGAGCAGTCGAGTACTTCGCTACAAGCTTCAATCACATCCACATTCATCCAGCACAACGTAAAACTGAAGCAATAACCTGTTGATTTAATTATGCATTAAGTTTTTTTATCTATATATAAACACTGAATTATAATATATATGTATATATTTTTTCTTCTTCTTAAACAAGGTGAATAAGGAGGATCAGTTTTATTTCGCTGCAAAAATCTGTGCATCGGCAGGAACCATGGCAACCTCTTACTCATTCTCTCACCTTAACACATGGACAGACTGACTTCTACTCATTCACTTGTCTTCCAACCAGGCTCAGTTTTCCTCTCCTCTACCGCCCACCACAGTGACCTTCACCTGTCACACAGACTTCATATTTACAGCCACTACGGCCCATCTGCCTGCACTCAGCCCCAACTGTCAATCAGCGGCAAGCCGCCTCCACCCTCTGACAATCCATCATAGGCCAAAAGCACCAGACCACAACATCCGGTATAAACACCGACATCAACAACCAAGTGATCCAGCACATGATGGCCGGATGCTACTTTTGACAAACTGACAAACGTGTTCAAAGTTAAGGAATTGATCAGTGGTTTATACACACTTCATTTTACAGAAGCCAACGATGTTTCCCTTAAGTTTTGATTTTAGCTTTTAATAAGCTTGTCTGTGCTGTGTGTGCAATAACGGAGCCTCCATGTGCACAACTGTCTACATGCATCATCAAACAGGATTAAGAAATGAAAATATATTTAACATGAGCTTCCACCAGAGAACAGAACATTACACAAGATAATTTCAGCCGACTACTGAGGAGCAGTTTCTGTATAATCAAAAAGAACTAATGAAAACAGTCAGCTTCTGAACACTGCATACCACCCGTTGTCTACAGTTTCATTAAATGCAGCTTAAAGTGTCTTTTTCTTTTTTAATTATAAAAGTGGAAATTGAACACCCACACCTTCAGCAGTTCTTTGCCTTTGAACACTTTGTCTAAAAGGATGCGGCGTCTTCCAATTATGTGCGTTCACTTCTGATTAGTCATTATGTTAGGCCAGTCCCGGTATAGAAAGGTCAGACGCAAATTCATTTTGAGCAGAGACACAAGTGAACACACCTATGTTCCTAGTAATAGCTCATATTTCCATTTCCATCCCTTCACCACTGTCTAAAAATGTGGGGCAAAAGCTCCAGGTAGCACCCCACGCTCACACCCCCAACCCCGCCAAGTAATAGTGCCCGGGTAGAGGGCCACTGGATTCAGCATTCTGAATCTCAATGACAACCAGACATCCACAGGGATTTATCTAAATGCAAATCAGCTGCCGTCACTCAACAACACACGCATAATTTACTTTGTATGTCCTAAAATACATGAGGCAGAAGTGTACAGCCAGCCAGCCGGGCAGCCCATCAGCTCTGCCTTCTCTGGAGTGCACTCATTTTCACCAAATTCACTTTTAATTGAGAGCTAATTGAACCAAGGCAAATTCACGCTGGAGGTAGAACGGAGAGGAGCAGAGGAGTGTAGCAAAGGGAGATAAATAAAGAGGAGGGAAAAGAAGAGGTAAAGCGGGATTTAGAGTGGCAGGTGACAATAAAATCTGCTGCTTGTGTCACTCTCACTCTCAAAGGACAGAAGCACTTTGACAAGGAAAAAAGGGTGAAAGGCAGGAAGAAATATGAGGAAGAAATAGGGTAGAATCTGTCACACACTTAATTTGTTTCCCAGCAGGAAAAAAAAGAAGAGAAAAGTTTCCAATAACAGGAAAAGCTCTGTGGATATTCTGACGACGGAGTACTCGTAAGGCAAAAACTGCTTCTCAAAATTGTGTTTTCACTAGAGGCGCAACTACAGAAGTCAAACTCTGTAACTCTGTTCACCTCAGTCACCAGTGCTTCCCAGTTACAAAGCTGACATTAAGCAATATACAAGGATGTCTACAGAGCACCAAGGCCCTGTGACCTGTAATGTAAATCATGGTGTAAAGTGATCTATGTTCCAAAGGTTATCTGGGGTCTTGACGATGGGAAAACAACCTCCCTGATGCTGCTCGATGCTTTCTCCACTTCTACACAGCTGTTAATTAGCCAAGCTAAGTGCACCATTAATCGATTGTTTGTCTCTATGCTATATCTCATAACACTGTTGCACTCTGGCAATGGCAGGAGAAGAAATGTGAGGTTCAAGAAGTCACACTTTTCCGCTGGTGAAATACTGGTGCCGGGGAGACAGGAAGCAGAGAGTAACAGAGCCTTCGCAAACACAGGAGTGGGAGGCAGTCTGATTGGACTGAAAAGACTTTAACAATATTGAAATCGATTGCATAAACACTCTGAGCAAGTGGAAAAAGAGTTGAGAGCAAAAAAAACCACATTTGTTATGTGCTTAAATCAAGAACTTTAACAAAGCCACAACCTTATCAGCAAAAGAAACGCACATGACATTTTCTGAAGCGCAAAACAAGGGTTCCTATGAAGTTCACAAGTCTAAAGAGACAAGAGTGGAACATTTTTAAGTCAAAGAAAAATAAGAGTGAAGGTAGAAGTAAACAGAGAGCGAAAGAAGCTCCCACTGGTGCAACAAAACATGGCAAGCAATAAAGACACGACATAGTGCTTTTTGTTCAGGCACTTTCTTAGACCGTAGACAGACGCACACACACACACACACACACACAAAAGTGGAAACAAAAGGAATTCACTACAATGAACATCAAGTAGAATCTCAACAGGTGGCAAGCATGCCGCTCAAGTGACAGCTATTTAAAACCTGCTTAGCTGTTAAGCTGACTGAATCACTAACAGGCGTAGTCATACGGTGCAGACTCGGGAGAAAATGCACGTCAAGACTGTGAAATTGAGACGCAACATGGGACGAATATTTGTATATTAATTTTTCAATCACCCACAGTTTGGTACTTCCATTTGGATTCACTTAGAAGAAGACAGGGTTCAAACAGAGAAGACTGATTAAGACAGAAGTTTGAAAAATGTCAACAATTTCTAGGGGAGCTGCTTCAGTCATTTCTGGAAACCTGCAAGTCTTTGATTTCTACTGACACCGATGATACAGAAACAAATAAGTATCACATAGCAAGTAGTTGCTTGTTGCAGTTATATTTTTTTAGACTATATAAAAGAAAAAGTACTTTGAGGATAAGTGCTTTCTGACAGTTGTTTAGGCCCATTTAACAGCAATCCACCAATTCTGATATTTTATAAACTATAAAGGACACTTGAGAGCTCTTTAAAAAAAACAAAACAACAACAAAAAGTTTCACGGGACGGGGGTATTTCCTGTCAAACCAACACTTCTGAAAGTCCATCACAAGAGGGAGCCCACCAGTTAAAAACTGGTCAAGTGTTACCATAGTGACAGCAAAGCCTGTACTTTGTGAGTCGAGTCAAAGATAAGTCCAAAGAGTCGAGTCCAAATAACTGCCTTGTATCTGCTTTTCCTCATCGCTTTTCCTTGACCTTATGGAAAGCATCATGAGGGCAAGGTGCGAAGAAGAATTTGATGGTCTGCTGCGTTTCACGTCACCACGTGTTCTTAGCGTGTTGTTTCGTGTAGGTCATATAAACGAGAACCACCGGTGAAGCATTTCATTCCTAAAGCTGAAATTTTAAAGAAAAGAGAACATGTATCCAGTACAAAGAAATAAATCTTTTTTTTCCTGGTGGAGAGATGATTGTGTGCAACTCAGTGTTTCCTCCACCTTTTTGAGGATTTCTATGACCGAAGAAAAATTCCCTTCATCCATAACTTATCCCAGCTGACCCGCAGTAAAAATTAATTCATGATATTCCTAAAGGCTGGCAATATAACAATGAATATTACCGATACTAACCGAACAACAGCAAACCTTAAATGCACTTTGATCATAAAGTTGATTTAGAAAGCTTATATAAATCTGCTTTCTTCATGCAAGGCAACACCTCGACAAGAGGCAGATTTTATTACAGCAGCGTAATGTTCAGAGTTCAGCTGTGGGTTCAACAGCCTGATGCTGAAAATTCAAAACATATCAGCATGTTATGGAAAGGAGGGTGCGGCGCTATTAATTATGGGATAGAATTTTCATAAAGGATGGTCTAGCTTGTCCTATGCTAAAGGAGGCAAGAAAGGAAGCACTGAAGTACCTTTCATTAATATTTAGAGAACTCAAACAGCTCTTATTACAAATACTTTTAGGTAACCCTCCCCCCAAAAAATTAAAAATTAAGTTTATTTGTCTGGTACCAACTCGCAGCAACAGTCACCTCAAGGTGCTTCATACTGGAAATTAAAAACCCAATATTTGAAAGAAAACACAAACAATTAGACCATCCCCCAGAAGTAAGCACCCTGTGACAGCGGGGACGACGAACTCCCCCTTAACAGGAAGAAACCTTTGGCAGAACCAGGCTCAGGGAGGGGCTGCAATCTGCCACGCCCAGTTGGGATGTTGGTGGAAAGAAAAGACAAAAAAGGAGAGCAGAGAGAGACAAGGACAAAGCACAAACTATGAGCGAAAGAACACAAAATTTAATGATAAGCAGTAAACTTAATGACATGCAATAGAGTGAAGAAGAAACGCTCCGTGCATTATGGGAGGTAGCCTGCGCTTATAGTAGTATACCCAAGGAATCGTTGATCCAGCCCCAACTATAAACTTTATCAAAAAGGAATACTTTTAGGTCTTCAGGTACCTGAAATGTGCTAGTGTATGTGCCCCCTTCCTTCTTATTGTGGTCCAAGCCATTTAAGTACATTTGTCTATTAAGTCAAGAGCTACGCAAACAGATACAAAGGAAAAGTGGCTGTACAGGTTGATGGTTTGTTTGATTTTTTTTCCTGATGTCAGATTTCTACAGCAATACAAACTCCAAGCCTCCAGACATGCCTTTTAGAGACTAACATTAGAAATGTAAAACAAATTAAATAAAAAAGGATTCTAATGTATTTCAGCCAGCATTCCTTAGCCAGGTTGTCCTTGAAAAGATGGACGAGCTGCAGTGAAACAGAAGCTAACATAAAGCTGTATGTGAGAGATGGACAGAAAAATTATGAGAAGACAGAGGGAAGCACTGTGCAGCGAGCAAATAGAGACGGAGCAGGCAGTGGAGAGGAAAAAAAATCATTTTCAAAGAGCAGTGACAGCACAATAGAGGAACAAAGAAATGTACAAGAGTGGACGTACTTTAGAAGCTGAGACCGGTGGACCGAAAACAGACAAACAGAAACTGTACAGGTGAGGGAATCCCAATTACAGCGTGACCTCGTTAACCCCAGAGGCTCGTTAGAGTCTTGTTAGAGCAGCATTCTCCAGGCCCATCTTCTGTCACACCTTCATTAAGTCCATCGACCCACTGTGCTTATTAAACACATTCATTACCCCAAGTATTGAACCGCTGCCGCGATCACCGGCCCCAAATGCATCACAGCGGGAGGTAAAGGAAGACGCTTGGTGGAGGGTGAGATAGTAGATGAGGGGGGAGGAGGATGGATCATGCACATAAATAGACAGATAAACCACAACATCTATAAATGGTCCTACGGATGGCTTTGTGCTTCCTATCACTAATGAAGTCAGCATTTAGAGCGAGTTTGGTCTCTTAAAGACAGACGGCAGCAGGAGAGGGCAACAGAGGGGAAGTGCAATTGAGAGGGAGCGCATGCCTTGTTTGAGAGGAGAGTGAGGAGATAAGTAAGAGGACCACACGCGTGCACGGAGGGTACAAAGTTTGAAATAAGGCAGGTAGACTTTGTCCAAGTCTCTGCTGTGCTACACATCTGTCTTTTCTCCATAAACAGGACAGAAGCGAATCCCAGGGGAGGGCTATTCATCACGATGCACACACAAACTAGTTCACAGGCTAAAGACGAGGCCTCCGTCCCGACGTCGGGCTCTGGCTTTAAATGATGACATCATTTCTGCCCTTCTCAAACAAAAGGAAAACTCATCATCGGAGAGAAGGAGAGAGGGGAGGAAGAGAGAGAGTGCAAAGAGATTAAGAAGAGTAAAGGCATGAGCGAGGTGTCGGAAAGGGCCATGAATCATAGTGACATCCCTGGCTGGGTGTCAGAAGCTGCTGCTGTCTGGGGCTGGATAAACAGAGGGCCTCTAAAGCAATGCTCTTTAAACACCGGCCAGGTCAAAGCCCAGTGCTGGCCCTCTGGAAAACTGAAACGGGTGCCAATTTTACTGATGGTCAAAAACTTACCGGCTGCAGTGTTGCCATAACCTTTCCAACTTGCTGCTGCCCGTTAAGGCCAGATCGACCACCAAAAAATACATCTGTGAGTTACCACAGTTTGACTTTCACACAGGTCACCAAGTAGCTAGACTGAAGTAAAACTGAAAGTTAATATAATTAAACTAACGATAAAATGCATTTCACTTAGAGGAAAAAGACTCTTCATTCGCTCTACGGTGATAAAACTTTGTTTTCGTTGACAGATGATTTTGGTCGTGCTCATATTATAGCACTCATCTTCATCCAACATAAGTATTCCTTTTTCAGATTCATCTTTGAAAAAAGAAAAAGTGTCAGCTTTTAAAATCTTACAACATTGAGTTATTAGCCTAGGGGCAGGACAAATTTTTCACAGCCTGAGCACTCACCACCCAGTAACAAAATAAAAAATGAAATTAAATGCGGGTTTCATCTCAGCTTTAGCCCCCGCCTCCGACTGCAGTCCGTCCATGTGCTCAGCCAGAGTAAGCAAAGGAGAGAAAATGAATCGAAATGGAAGTCAGACCCGCATTAACATTCTTCAGTGCTTTTTCTGGTACTCCAGTAGCTGCGGGCGAATGCTTGATAACGTCATGGAGATGAGCGCTGCTACAACATCTCCACTACTTGGAGATTATGTATTACCACTGCAAAGGCCATTCAGAGTTTCTCGCTACAGGTGAGAAAATGCTTATTTTCATTTCAATAAAATTCAAATGCTGACATGAATTATGTGACATCGGAAAGGACGCGAAGGCCACAAAAACTCATCAGCCATTCTACACACGCATCCTCGTGCAGGAAAATATTACAGCCTCACTACCAACAGGTTACGCGACATGATTCTCCTCCAAATCAGACTCTCGGTAAATGACTTCTCAGGAGTAGGTAAACAGAAAATGTGTGTGAATTTAATACTTTTTGAGATGTTCAAGTTTCTAAAAACACCTTTTTGTTTTTTGGTTTGTTTTTTTATGTGCAGTCTTAAGTACTAGAGGAAAATAAACTCACTCGCTGCTCATTCACTGTCGTATTACTGCTCTTATCCAGTCCTACTACACCCTCTGCAGTTGAAAACCAGGCAAATCAAACAAGATCAAACTGGTTTCTCTGCAACCGTCTACCGTGCACTTGTGAGGGCAGTTTGCAAGCTCTGTAAGAGATACAGGTTCATTCTTTTATTTTATTTTTAAAGAGATGACATTCTCATAAACTGAAGTAAAAGGCAACCAATGAAATGAGTGTAGGACTTTGACCATGAGCTAATTTGCTGCCCTTGTCACTGATAGGTTTTTGAGGCAACATAGACTAAGATAAAACAAAGTCAAGCAATACAGTCAGTACAAGGAGCTATAATGATTTAAACAGGACAAATTAGAGCAACAAATTAAAACAACAGTTTATAACAAAGCCAGAGTTTTGCCTTAATAATAACCTGCCTTAATAGAAACACATTCAAAAACTGTTAATGTTTTCATTGCTGATGTGTTCAAAACCCTTTATTTAAAACAAATGAGCATAAGTTAAAGCTCTGTGTTGGCACGCCTTGGAACACACTTTCATTTTCTTTTTAAAAAGGTATATAAGCTAACATAAAAGTGAAGTAAAATGTAAGAATCATTTTGATTCTTGCTCCTGCTGGTAAAAACTCATTTACTTCCATCGTTACATCAATGTAGACATTACTAGCACAGGTTAGCTGCCCTGCCCAAACAAATATCTGATTCATAGCCGGTGTCATTTTTTGGCATTCTGTCACTGTTCAGCAGTATAAAGTCAGCTGTGCGGCCCGTCCCACTTCTCCATTATAATGTGAGTCATTCACTTGACTTTGTTTTCTTTCCACAAGGTTAATACTTTTAACATTTCCATGAGCCACTCGAGGAATCCAAGAGAGCATCCTGCCACACCGAAGTGTTTTTCGTCTTTTTTACAAAGTAATTTAGACTGTGTTATTGATAGACTGTGGGACACACACACACACACACACACAAAAGAATGTTGATCCTGACTCTTTACCGCAGTAACTAATATTGAAAAGAAAACATGGCAGCAAGGTGAAATATCGCTTTGGAGGAAAGTTCACAGACTCGCATTTTGAAAAACGCTTTCACTTTCTTCTTTTCAAAACTTGTTTTGTTCTTGGGCAGACAGCAGAGAGAACATATCGACGAAGTCTGCGTCTGAGTGCAGCCGGCTGTTCGAGTTAAAGTCAGTGCTCATTAATGCATCTGATTACGCTTTAGGCAAAGGCCGAACGGCAAAAAAAAGCCGCACGCACATACAGAGCCGTCTTTGTGGGGACACAGATCAATACAAATGCACTTCAAAAGAGGAAAGAGGAAGATGTGCGAGGGAGAGGAATCCGCTGTTAACATAGGCCACATGATGAGAATGTAAACAATAATAATAATAATAATGAGAAGAAGTGTATAAATCACAGTTTATTTCCTTACAATAAACAAGCCTCTTAGCTTCTTCCAAATGAGTCTGCAACTTTCAATTATTTATAGTGTTTTATTGTTTCTACTATTGATCATTTACCAATTTGTCTGTTCTTCAGATGATTTGTGCTGATCATTTTTTCATTTTGTCAGCTGCTGTTTTCCAACGTTTAAACAACAAGCTCAACACAAATATTCGGTTTATCGTTGAGTTTATGGAAACCATGTTACTGATGAAAATACATCACTTTTATCTTTGAGGTGTGAAAAAAAAGGCAAAGCCAAGTTTTGAAAAGACTTGAAATTTTCCATTGCTTATGTCAAAGTTGTTGAAAATCCCAGTAAAACGAGGACTCGGGAAATAAAATATAACATTAAGGAAAAAATGTGTTGACTTAGGTGGTCGTAGGTGTGACGATGAGAATGAACTGATGTCTTTCTCTTTGTGTTTGCGCCCTTCACCCTCAACAGCTGGGACAGGCTCCAGCCGCTATCCCAGATTGTCAACCTTTAGTTGAAAAAGTGGATGGACGGACAAACATTGTAATGCAAAAACAACAACACAATAAAAATAATTACTATCAGCATCTGCTATCAGAAAACATTGGCATGTTTCAGGATCCTAAAGCATGGAAACTCTGAGTGGGAGCAGTCCTACCCCCACCTCCCAATCTGATGGACATAATCCAGTGCTATTAGCAACTAAACTGACTTAATACATTCGACAACATCTGACATTCAACATCCTGAAAAGTCTAAATGGCCATCTACAAAGACTGGAGGGGATTGCGGAGATGGACACCACATTGTTTATGCATGTGTAATGCTGTGTTTATGCGCCTGGTCAGAGTGGTTCTATTTATCTCTAATCACAGTCAAATATGTGGAAGAAAAAAGTTTCCAAAGGAGACTCCAGTGCAGATGGCAGCTATTCAAGTCACCCACCGCTCCCGAGTGTATGTGTGTCACTGCCACCATCTGAAATATTCCTCTGTGTTTTTGTGCGATGTGTGTTGGTTCATGTCAAAAGGTCTATCCCATAATAACTGACAGCTATCATTATCACTTCCTTTCTCTCCCTCTAATCCAGCTAATTAAATCTGCTAATGTCAATATACATTTTAATCTGCAATCATGTTTGATTGGACCTGTGGAGCCTCACTGTCAGTCCTCCTGCCAGCGAAAACCCAACTACTGACAAGCTTGACAGCCAGCCAATCAGAACGGGAGATGAGCCCTCCTCCACTGACCTATAGCCAGGAAACACCATTCACACTGACAGTTCATCTTTTTCTAGTGTTTCACAAAGTCCCACAGACAAATACATCTCTTCCTTCCCAAATATCCACAAGAGAGGGCTAAAAAAAAAAAAGCTGTCAAAAAACGAAAAAGGGGAGGAGAAAAAAAAAACAAGGGAGAGAAGCTCTGATTGTACATGCAGAGTGGTAATTACAACTAAATTGAGGGCACATGGTAATCTATGTTAGGTCATCTCTAATTCCACTTACATTTCCACATTTTGGACTAATTAAAACCGTTAATAATCAGAGCCTGTGCGCGTAAGCGAGAGGGGGGAGAGGGAAAGCGGGAAAGAGGGAGAGAGAGTGCATTTTCAGACGCGGCATCTTTGAGATGAGCCAGAGGAAGAATGTCCCGTCACACTGCAGGAAAATTAAGTGCACACGCTTTGATTTTAACAAGACACGAGAGCAGATAACGTTTTGGGGGGGGTTTCCGTTTAAAGACACGGGAAAAAAGAGAGTGAGGAAAAGTGCTTCTCCAGCGAAAATGTTTCCAGATTATAACGTGTTAAACTTTCAGGGCTGCCTCTCCCCCCCCTACGGCAAACTGGAGCGAGTCTGGGAAAAGGGGAATTTGCTATTCTCCCAGCCTTTGCCCTTCGAGGTGCTGAAAGAGAACAGAATATGAATGGGAAGCGAGCGAGAAAACACTTCAGAAGATGAAAACAAGCCTTGAAAGCCAACTGCTGCAATAATACCAACTCCGGCATAAATAGTGGATGAACGCCAATAAAGAATGCAGGGTGGATGTCAAAAGAAGAGGGGCACAGACACACCGCAGTCACCTGCTTTTCACACAACGCTCTCAGCCCAGGGTTATCCATAGCCCTGGGCTGATTTGGCCCCGAGTTAACAAGCAATGAAAGCGAAAGCTCCAGTTTGTCAACCGTAAACAAAATTTGGAGACACTACTGAGCGTAAAAGCCATCCTCGGGATTACATTAGCAACTTTAAACTGTCATTATCATAGGGAAGGGCACACTGCTTCGGCATGATAATCAGGGTATGAAATTACACATCTCCCCTTTTTTTTAAAAAAATTAAGAAAAATCTAACCAATGGCACAAAAGTGTCCAGATATTACTACCAAGATTTTGCAAAAAATACTGTGTACATTATAGCAATGTTACAACTACTGCTGCTAAACAAATAACATAAAAGAGTCCTTCAAGTTGCACAAGCCTATTCAGAGATGTTGCGCATCCCCCCCTGCAAAAAACGTCTTGAACCATCACCAGAGCTTGATATGGTCTTAACACAGAGAAAACGAACCCTTCAGCGTGGCAGTAAAACCACAATCATGGCAAAAAGGAAAGCAAGACAGAAAGGGAAAAAAATGTACGTGGGTGCACATGACAAAGAAAAAGTTAAGAGGGCGAGTGAACAGACCACACAGCAACATCCTGCAGCAATTTAATTATTCCATTTTGGAGGAGGAGGACGAGAAAGAGAGAAAAGATCAGAGTGAGTGAAAGGCTCATCCTCATCTGTGATTGATTAGGATAGACAGAAACTCACACCCACATTAACACACAACAGAAGCCAGCATGAGAAGAGAAGTTTTACAAAGTAGTCTTAAGAGGCTTTCACTACACTCCCATGATTTTTGCAATTTATAGCACACTAAAACCCCAAAAAGCCAATCTCAGCACTTTCCTGAATCAATTCATGTAGTGAAGACGGGCTGAGCCCACACAACATTTCTGCAAGAGTTCAGTCTTTCATTTTTTGTATAAACCTTTCAGGAAAGCCTTTTTCCAAGCGCCCTCAAACCTTTTAGTGTGTCCATGACTTGTAGACTTCAGTATGAAGCAAGATCTTTGGCGTACAACAGCTTGAGACACCTTTTATATTCTTTAGGGTTGAAGAAACTTCAAAAATCAAAAAATATATGCAATGTAATTATACATAAAGAGGCATCAATAAGTGTTTCTGCATATTTCTGACTCGCTTAAAGATTGCAATTCTAAACCATTTTACCACAGAACAACAAAATCAGTTTTCTTCATATCTGAGAGACTGGAGCAGAGACCCTTAGGTAGCCTTTAAGCTGTCAGAAAGAATAAGTGCTTTCTGGGTCGTCTTAACTCCTGGCAAAGTTAACGACAATTTTAGGCCAAGCAAGCAGAGCGACTAGACATAACAATTCCCATATAAGCTCAGCCCATTTCTCTCTGCCCTGATGACAGGAAGCTAAAATAACTTCAGCGCCTTCACGTCTGAAAAATGACCATCTGAAATTGATACTGGTCCTCTGAAACGTTATAAGAAGCAATATTAATCTCTCACCTAGTGGTAATCGCTAATTTCATATACTATTAAGATGATGAATGGGATTTTAACAAACTGAGCTGTTGTTAAAAACTTAAAGCAGACCAATCCATCAAGGTCACGATTATTCATGGCCTCCAAAGAAATAGTAGCGGGAAAAAGGTGAAACCATTAGTGAAACAAGAACGATGGAGATAGCAGGTGGATAGGCACAGACAAGCCAAATAATTTAAAAGATAAATATTTTTTAAAACATAAACATTAACAATACAGTTTAAGAAAAAACACATCTATACTGGTAGAATTACACAAATAATCATCTGACTATGAGGGGAAAGCAGCTGGAAGGCTGTTTGTAGTAATTAGAAAAAAGCGACATCTAGTGGTGGTTTAAGGTATGTCGCTTTATACTGCAGATGGTGTTTTTATAATAAGACAAGATGGCATCACAACAACTGAGCTTTCTAATGTCGCACTAAGTTAAAAAATTATATAAAACAAAATCAACTTTTATAGAGAATAGACCAAAAAGCGATTGAAAGGTTAGTTATCAAACATATAATGTGTGTATGTATCATGCACACTGATAAAGATATTTTCCCTTCTTTAAAGAATCTCTGATGAGATTACCATATAGCAACAAGACAGACACTTGCAGCAAACTTTCATTGTGCCCTGCTATTTGCAGATTTGAGCTGCATATTTAAAAAACACTACGATAAGGAGCACCTGCAAATGTTTGCCAGCCAAGCTTGAGTGAGAAAAGGAATATACTGAAGGACAGAAATGAATAAGTCTGTGTATCATTATAGATGGTGTCTAGCAAACCTTCAAGACATTGACGTACTTATTGGAAGAAGGCGTACTGAGTGGGCTATAATAATGCACGACTTCTTAGCCTTAACCAACAGTAAAAACTGACCATTTTGTTCTCTTGCAAGTAGAGTCTCTGCAGTTTAGGGCATCCTCTCGCCAAGGCCATGATGCCGTCATCTGAGATACCGTAGCACTGACCCAAGTGGATGTCTTTCAGCTCACTGCAGTGCTCCCCCAGCTGAGGTAAAAAATAAATAAATAAAACAAAACAAAACAGAGAAGTAAAGAAGATATTGCTCAAAATCTTCACTAAGCTGATATGACTGGTGTATGTGTTTGCTTTTTATTTAAACTAGGGGTTCATATCTACTGGATCTCGTTCGCAAACAATATGTACACAAATCTGCAAATAAACCAAGCGAAAGAACGCTCCAAACCCAAATCTGTGAGTGCCCATTATTTTCTTTCCTGAATTTGTTTGCACTCTACGATCCTCTGAACATGCATACGTGACGAAATGATGAAGGTTTGGCTGTCTTGAAAATGTAAACACACATTTTTAAACTTAATATTAATACTAATGCTGCTGATGACTATAAGTTTCTTTTTAGTGATTATTTTTTTCAAAACCGCTTAAGAACAAAAGCGCTCAGAATTTGAATAAAATACACAATAAACTCTGAGATTACAAGCCAAGAAAGGAAAACACCGAGTATAAAAAGGCACAGGTTTTAAGCTTTTTTTAAAAAACATATTCTAATAGACATTATCTCATCTTATCTCTCTCTTAAAGATGGCTTCCTTTCTTGTTGGATGTCATCAGTTAAAGTCTAATTTCTTGGCACTATCCCACAGATGCTGGAGAATAATTGCTGTCGCTGAGTTACTCGTCTTGGGCTGACAGATCCTTGTCCTCCACCTGCTTTCTTCTTTTTGTTATGCTCTGGTTGTCTTTGTTTTCCGTTTCAAGTTTGATGTCAAATTGTTTCTTTTCACTTGAACGACAGTGTTTTTCTAAAATGAAACTGTTTTTAGCATCTCTCTTTCTTTCTTTTTTTCAATAAATGTGTTAAATTAAGAACGGGCACGCGGCAGTATGCTGATTGCAGCACTAACCTATACACGGTGGTAAGAACAAAACTGGCTCGTTCCCATGTATCATAAATATGACTGTAATTTTGCATTTGTACCGATCAGGACAAGAACATGTATATGCACATAAGTGAATGAGGCCCATTGTGTGTCAACCCCAGTTCTGAATCCACACCTTTTTCAATGCTGCATCTGTCAGTTTGTCCTGGTTGCCCACATGCACCTTCACCAGAAGAGGGCAGTGTGTAGCCAAAGCACACAAAGAAATGTCACCCAGCTGCTTGCAGCGGTAGGCGGTATATTTCTGCAAGCCAGGACACTGTGAAGCCAGGGAGGACACGCCGTGGTCATGGACCGCCCTGCAATCCGAGATGTTAATCTCAGTCACATTCTGCCTCCGAGAAGCTATTTTCACCAGAAGATCATCATTTACCTGCAGAGCAAGATAACATAAAAAGACACAATAATCAGCACAGAAATCAAAGTTTCCTGTTCTTTCTGACTTTTTTGTAGACAACTGTGTCTCTTACTTGTTGTAGGCCACTGAGGTCGATTTGCTTCCAGAACTGGAAGTCCAAGCAGAGGTCCCTCCAGTACTTACAAACCAGAGAGGCACAAAGACAGCGCTCCTTTACTGTCAGGTGAGACAGCACCTGTGAGGGGAAAAAAAGGGTGTTTTCAGTCCCTTAAAAGCCATCAGACAACAATTCAGTTTTCCAGTGTCTTTGTCTGCACCAAACCATATGAAAACATTAAATAAAAAACTTCTTCTGACCTTAAGAAGGATGGAGGAAGGCAGATGATTGATACTCAAGTGATCAGCAGCTTCAGAACTTCTTGCCTGGCAGTCGTCATAGTTATGTGCGCAGGGCGGGGACGAGTCAGAACTGTGGGGCAAATCGGCGTGAAGACCCAACCCACAGCAGCCATCAGCAGGTGAGGAAGAAGAGGAAGCGGAGGAGGAAGAGGAGGAGGGAAGCGGGCAAAGGGGAAGGTGGCAATGGCCCGTTTCAGAGTTCGAGGCCGCCTCCCCCCCACCTCCATTCTCCAGCCCTCCATCAGGAGCAGCGAAGGCACAGCGCGGCTGCTTACAAGGGGTGCACCTTTGCACCTCTGAGCACTTCCTCTTACACACCTGCAATCGGACACACACGCACGCGCACACACACACACACACACACACACACACACACACACACACACACACACACACACACACACAGACAGGTCACTTGGAATCAGATTTTCAGGCAAATTTAGTTACAATTACAGAAAGAAATTCATGCTGTTAAATGTAAATAAATATGCAATACAGTTATTTGAAAATTATTAAAAGCCTATATTAATTAGGAATTAATGCTCCGAACCGGATGCCTACCATCTCTGTGTAATCGCTGGTGCAGCCAGGCACAGGCACAGGTATGGGCACAGTCACAGACACACCAGCGGTTCGGAAGAGGGCCGGTGGTGGAATTAGTTTGGCAGGAACAGCTGACAAAAGGCTCCTCCCCTGGCCCTCCCAGATAGCAAGTTCTCTCGGTGACAACAAGAACTTGGAGCAATCCTCCGGAGATGCGAGGGTCGCGTATCGCTCCGCAAGCTTCGTGGCAGCTGACGCTCCGATGCCGACTCCGCCAACACCTGGGACGCTGATTCCCGTGATGCTGTTGTGTCGACACCCGTTGGCCTCAAAGTGGTCGCTCTCGTCGTCGAAACCACCGCTGTTGCCGTGGACAATAAAGCAGAGCATGCAGGGCCCGTGCAGAAAACAGTTCCTCTTCTTCTTCTTCCTGTGATGCAATTTGTGTGTCCTCTTCTTCAGGCGATAACCATTTTTCGAAAAAAGATGGCCCATATAGATGATTCAAGGAAACTCTGGAACAACAAAAAAAAAAAAAGGATTGGTCAAATATATATATATGTTTCAGCACTAACAGGAGGCCGAGCTAAAGGTGACAGAGTGGAAGACGCTCATATTTTCATTGGCAGTGACCAAAATGAACAGGATTACAAATCAGCATATCAGAAGGTCAGCTCAAGTCAAGCAGTTTGGAGGCAAAGTTGGAGAAGCAAGGCTGAGATGGTTTGGACATGTGCAGCACAGGGTTAGTGGATATAATGGACAAAAGATGTTAAATATGTAGCTGCCAGGCAGGAGGAAAAGAGCAAGACCTCAGAGGAGGTTCATGGATGTACTGAAAAAGGCTGTTGTGAGAGCGACAGATGCTAGTTTGTAATGATATGAAAATTCTATGAAAGTTGTAGTGTTAAGACTTGGCATCAAAAAATACGCAATGAAGAAAAAACGATTCAATGAAAAAAGAATTTGATAGTTTCCATCCTCAGTACTACGAATTTATTGTAGTCAGTACATAAACATAGCATAGGTGAATTATTTAGCCCCTGTATGATTAAGAGAACAAAGGATATCCTTTCTTTTGCTTAAAATGACTATTCAAAACATTGTTATATATATATATATATATATATATATATATATATGTCTGATACTTTAATACATTTTTATGAGTAAAGATGTATTTCATCAATTAAGAGAAAATGTCTTTTTGCTAACAATGTTTTGCCCCACATAAATAAAATAATACGGGAAAATTGCAGGATCACTAACAGCTATCATTATCATTATCTCCTTTTTTAATGAGGCTTTTTTTCGTGCTTTATTAAGCCTGTCATTAGCTGCTTTAATGTTCCTCTTTTCCCTAAAGGAAGAGTCAACATGAACCTTTAGTAGGAAAATCTAATGGCCATCCTTCAATATTTTCAAGGCTGTTTTTTATAGCTGCAGTGAAAGAATGCTCAAGAAAAGATGGGAACTTTACAAGATAACGCTAGAGTTGTCTGACACACACACACGGGGTGGAGAGTGAGATTAACTTAATCTGGAAGGGTGTATTTGTGATCGTGGTGGGCTCGTGTAAATAATGGCACAGATTTCCACACAAAAAGAAAAGAAAAATCTGAGCCTGATCCTGTATGTCAACAACAATCAGGACAGTCAATCATGGACAAGACTGACAGCAACCACATGTGTCATTAAACTCAGCACCGGAGAGCCCAACAACACAGTACTGCAATGAAATACTGATGTTATTTGTTAAAAACACTCACAATTTAAGAGTAAAACCTAAATCTCAGCACAGCACACAACAAAGAGCAGCAAGCTTTGCAGCCGTGCTTGCCTACGATGGAAAAGATTCATGCGTGGATGCTGTGCATAACTTGAAAAATGTTTTGGGGGTTTGGGGTTGTTTTTGTTTTGTTTGTTTTTTAATGATCCACATTTGTTGAGGACGTGAAAAATCTCGTCGGATAACTGCAGCAGTGCAGCACCGGTTGATGGCTGCTGAATCAAAACACAGAGATGTAAACAGTGAACAGGTGGTCATTTGTTTAGCATGTAGAAAAGCCAATGCAGACTTAACGTGACACCTGCGGTTTGCCTGGAATTGCCGCAGATTTGCCTTCAACATTCACACGAACTTAACGCTGTTTTTGAGGGAAAGAAAGACGCGATTGCTTCGCAGTTTTCTGTCAGGCTAGCCTGCTCCATCCCCAGATGCTAAGTTAGCTATAGCCCCAAAAGCAATCATCTCTCACCACTTCACACGGTGCTCCCACACTCCGCACTGCGCTCGCATAATACTGCTAAGCTCCACGGTCAAGATGAACGGTGACGAGCCCCGAAAGGAGAGACAAGGGCTTAGGAAAAACGGCCACTAAATCGCCGTTCTGCTCTTCCAAAACAGTAGCAGCTCTGGTTGTACCTCTGCTGCTGCTGCTCTTGAGGACAGCACTTCCGCACCGAGAGGGCAGCGAGAAGGAAGCCGACGAGGGCGATTCGTAATTCGCCATCAATGAAAATCCTGTTCCCAGGATTTTGGGGATAGAGAAGAACCAAACACTGGATTGATTTTTTTCAACGATAGGTAAATGAAGCTTTGAAAACTGACTTAGAAAACACAGGGTCTAAATATTAAGCTATCTAATGCATACAAATGTGGAATTATAATGGAGTATGGGAATCATTTTGTATCGTGTTTAGATTGTGGAGGTATCGCCACAAGATCATTTAAATTAAAAACAAACTTTTAATTTATTAACCATAGGAAAACTGGACAACCGCCCCAAAATAATCTACTGACAGTGGTTGTTACAGAAAACACTACCTACCTTATAAATTTCTACTCTTAACACCTTTATTCTTGCAGTTACTTTATTTACTGGTCTTCCTCTTCCCTGACAGCTACACATTTAGCACCTTTTGTCCAGTATATCCACTACCGCTCCTCTTCAAATGTCCAAACCACCTCAGCCTTGCCTCTCTAAATCATCAAGCACTGGATATGAGCAGTCCCTCTGGTGCACTAATTTCTAATCCTGTCCATTCTGGTCACTCCCAACAAATAATCAGATTTTATTCGTGAACATAATAGTTGATATTGTGTCTACACACGCTGTATATTATGCGAATTTAAAATAATGAATCCAACATAAAACAAGCATAAAATATACACATACTGCCAAAATACATCAAAGTTAATCAGAATGAACTCATTGTTTGTATCTTAAACGTTTCATGCATTAAACACTTCAAGTCTAGACCACCAAGCAGTATTAGACTAAAGTATGAAATGTAAAACTTAAAAGTCACAAATAGGATAAAATGTATAGTTGTATGTAACTTAACTGGGTTTTCTGCAGTAACTACAGTATATTGCAGCCAACTTGGTCTTGCGAGGAGCTAAAAAAAACACTTTGGGGAGAGAGAATCAGGGCATAAAATTATAATTTATAAACATAACACAAGATGAGAGACTGTTAACGACAATATACATAGCACATGTAATTTTCTACAGTACCGAACTGTACAGTATGTCTACTCTGTATATATTTAATATACACAGAGAGATATATAATAATCTGGATGTAAAGTTCAAACTGTATTTCATTGTAAATTCCCATGGCAATGTTCTTCTTATTCTTAAATTTTATTGGCGGTTGGCAAACAACTGATTGGTGCATTACCGCCACCACTAGTATGGAGTGTGGACTGAAATGACGCCCCCACCCCCAAAACAAACAAACAAACAATCAAACAAACAAACAAACAAACAAAAAACCTCAAAGCCTTTCAAACACTCTTCCCGCTTTAAAAAACCGAAATAAAGCCTGTTAACTCCTACTTCCAGAATCCTTTTGCAATAGGTCAACCAGATCCAGTTTCATATTCATATTAATGAGGTTTTGGTTTAATTGTCTCCTCTCCACCTGATATTTCAGACAGTGCAATATCACATGCTCTATAGTTTCTGTTTCTCCACAGAAGGCACATTTCCCCGTATTATGTTTCCCAATCAAGAATAATGTAGCATTTAACCCAGTATGTCCAAATCTCAATCTCTATGACCATCTCCTCTCTCCTGCTCCTTCCAGTGGTTCTCATTTCTCCTACCCCCCTTTGTATTGTATACAACCATCGTCCTCTCCTTTCCTCCTCCTACTGCTTTTGCCAACTACTCCTCATTTCTTGCCTTATGATACTCTTCACTTCAGCTTGACCAAAACTAACAGCCATGTCAACTGTCCCATGTCTTGTGGCTTCCTTCGCCGCTCTGTCTGCCATTTCATTCCCCATTATTCCATAATGGGCTGGAATCCATAGAAACACAACTGTAAGACCCATCATGTTTATTCTGAAAAGTGTTTGCGGAATTTCTGCTAGAGTATCTGCTCTCGCATCTGAGCGACTACACTGTAAACAATAGCTTTTAATGGCCTCATATCCATGGCAATGTTGTTCACTGAGCTGAAATAGGCTATATATAAATAAATGTTGCCTAACTGTTATTGTGAAGTCAGAGCGCGCGCGCACTGACGCACCGGTCAGTTTCTGTTTTGTATTGCCTTATTTATACAACTAAATCCGGAGATTAAGATAATATTAACCAATGTTTAACCAATGAATATGTGTTCACCGTCTCTCTTCGTTCTCCTGGAGAGAGAGAGAGAGAGAGAGAGAGAGAGAGCGAGAGAGAGCGCGCGCGAGCATATGGGCGTGAATTTTCCAGGCACCAGCTCCTCCAGGCTGAATTGCAACTCCCAAAATAGCAGCACTGCGAATTCTGGATCCTCTGAGAAAAAAAAAATGGCTGAAGTAGTTTCACCAATAACTCGACAAGTAACTAAAGGAAGCCAGGAAAATGTGACCTGTTTTGTGAATATTAATCTCAGAGACGTCGAAGACTGTTTAATTTACGACCGGCATGGAGTTTCTCTTCCGTTCAAGACCCTATACCAAGACAGGAAATCGGTCATAATTTTTGTGCGGGTAGGGAAAACTTCATTTGGCTTAACTTTGCTGATGAGTTATGGGTTCGCATAGGCACCCTACCTTAAGTTGCGTTTTTAACTGGGTCTTGATAGGCTTCAAAGTAGGTGAGCCTAAGTGTAGCTGGCCAGATGCTCCAAGAATTTCCTGTGGTGTGTTGGAAATGGACGAATGAAGAGATCGTTCTTCATAGGTGAAGACAGAGGGATAAATGTTATGGCGCAAGATGTGAATTTTTAAATGCAGTGATCTCTCTCATCACTACAGACTTTTAACATGTTATGTAATATGTGTCCCTGCAGAATTTCTTGTGCTACAGCTGTAAAGAGTATGCTGATGATTTGGGAAAAATACCCAGAGAAGTACTGGAGGTAAGTTCTGTTTAGTAAGGACCATTGCACTAGAGGCTGTCAAAACAAAGAGCACAGCTGCAACACTGGCAGCAAAGGTGCTCAGTTGTAGCAATAGGAGGTCTGATGAGTATTAACATAAATAATTGATCATGAGAAATCCAAAATTCCATGTGTGTTGTTGCAGGATGCTGAAATTAGACTGGTCGTGATAGGTCAGTCCGCTTATCATCACATAAAGGTAATTATTTTGTTATATATATACACCCACTGGACACTTGTTCAGCTGCTTGTTAAAGCAAATATCTGATCAGCCAACCACATGGCAGCAACTCAGTGCATTTATGCATGCAGACATGGTCAAAACAACTCGCTGAAGTTTTGAAGAAAGGTGATTTAATTGAGTCTGGTTTTGACATGTGGCCGCTCTATTGGAATTCTGCCACAGTGCCATCTCTAAGGTTTACAGAGAATGGTCGAGAAAAAAAAGGGGGAAATATCCAGTGAGCACCAGTTGTCTGTGTGAAAAGTAAGAGGAGAATGTCCAGACTGCTTCGAGCTGATAAGAAGGCACGGGTAACTGAAATAACCACTTGTTACAACCAAAATATGCAAAAGACCACACCTAGAGCCACTCCTGTCAGCTAAGTACAGGAAACTGAGGCTGCAGTTTGCACAGGCTCAACAAAATCGGGCAATAGAGGTTTGAAAAAAAGCATTCTGGTCTCATGAGTCTCCAATTCTACTTCTACATTCAGATGATAGGATCTGAAGTAAAAAAAAAGAATGAAAGTGTGGATTGATTCTGAACTGTTCAGGCTGCTGGTGGTATAATGGTGGAAGGCATATTTTCTTGGTACACCTTGGGCCACTTGGAACCAATTGAGTGTGATTTTAAACTCCGCAGCCTTCCCGAGTATTGATCTTGACCACGTCCATCCCTTTCTGACTACAGTATTCGCATCTTCTGATGGCTATTTCCAGCAGGATTACACATCAAAAAGCTCAGATAATCAAAACTAGTTCAAGGAACAAGAGAAAGAATTCACTATTCACTATATAAGAATTTCCACTACTGCAATCCAGTAGAACGTCTTTGGCATGATGGATGTGCAGCCATCAAAGCTGCACCAACTGTGTGATGCTATCAATTCAATATGAACCAAAATCTCTGTTGAATGTATGCCACAAAGAATTAAGGTCTAACTTTTGCAAGGTGTACCTATTACAGTGTCTGATGAGTGTATATAAATATCACAGCAGGCACTATAGTTTTCCAGACAAATGTACTCTTTCTTCTTGTTCTGTCATGTAGTCGTTCTGCTTGCTCACGGAGTATCCTTATGAAATATATGTGGACCCAGAGAGGCGCATTTACCAAAAGCTGGGGATGAAGAGAGAGGAGACATTCACAGACTCTGGTATGCAAAAACACTGTTGGAGTGTATAAGTAAGCTTATTTTGAGATGATAATGAAACTTTGTCTTTGTATCTGTGTTTGTGAACTCAGCACAGCCTAGTCCCCATGTGAAGTCTGGCGTTTTTATGGGCCAAATCAAGACTATATGGAGAGCCATGACTAGTCCTGCCTTTGATTTTCAGGGTGACCTACATCAACAAGGTGGAGCCATCATTGCAGGACCTGGTAAGTTGGTCTCTCTCTATATATAATGTCATGTGTTAATGTTGCCACTGCATTATATCTTATATTTTTTTTCTTCACACTCACTGTTTTCTCCCTCTCTACAGGCTCCAAAGTCCATTTTTCCCATCTTGACATGAACCGCCTGGACCACATGCCCATCAACTGGCTCCTTCAGCTTGCAGGAGCTCAGAAAACGATTGACTTCAGCGATAAGCCGAAAATCATTCACATCTAGTTAGGTGCCTGCCTGAAAGTTTCATCCCACGTCACTGCTGTAATCACACATGGAGTGTATATACAATCAGCTTCAAACTCTAAGACGACTAAATGAGTTTCTGTTGCTTCTGTTGTGCATTTGAACTCAACTTGATTGACAAATAGTACATTACAATGACTTTATCAGCTTAACACACACCTCTCTCCTCTTCCCTCAACTGTCTTGGCTTTAATAACATCACTCAAACTGAAAGTGCATGCGGCAAGTTTGTGCAAAAACCGATAAGGCATGTTTTCCTGGCATGATCTGAAAGTGTTCCAAATATCTTCTTGAGAAATCAGTGAATGCTTGGCCTTTGCAGTGTCCCCTTTAAATGTTTAGCAGGGCTGAGGTCCAATGACTGTGGAGGAAAAAGTCAATGTCAGCCAACACTCTTTTTTTGTAGTCTTATATAGTTTTCAAGAAGTTCTTGCAAAACTTTGACAAATAAGACAACACGTCTAATTTGTCATTCTCTTTGTCCAACTCTATAGACAACCCTCCCAGAACTGAATATTTATGTTCTGTTTGTCTTCTTAAATACACCATTATGTTACAGACAGAAATCTCTAACTTGGATTCATCATTACATTGATTCCCCCCCCCCCCCCCCCCCCCCCCCAGTGGTCTACTGTTAAGTTACATTACTGTTGAGGATAGACAAATTGCAGCAAGAAGAGTTTTATCCGTAACAAATATTTCAGTCCCAGCATGCCCAAGTATGTTATTTATTTCAAGGCTAGACACTGACCTGACCAAATGACCAAAAACCTGGGAGAGGTTAGAATCACTGGCCTTGCAAATAGTACAGTTTCATTAAAAAATGCACTACTGGCATTGTCCAGTGTCTCCAATCACATGTCAAGAGCTGATGATGGTTGTTCTTGATGCAGGAGGATTTTCTCTGTTTTCAGTCTGTGGTCTGAAACAGCAGTAAACCCTTATATTCCAGTGTGTTTTGTGGTATAATTATGTGCCTGTTTTGTAGTGATAAGACTGAATAGCAGCTGTTGCACTGATTTTACTACCTTGTCACATTCCCATTGCAATCTGCAAAGTTTATTATATTGTAAATAAAGACATTTTTTTTGTTATTTATTGGCTGCCATATATGCTCTACAGTGCAAGGCCAGAGCACGGTTGCATTCAAATAGGAAAAACTCTGGCATCAAGGACTACATTTCCAATATGTTATCTATTGGTACAGCACCAGCTGCTGCAGCTGAACGGTGAAGGGTGGGCATTGGACATCTAATCCCGATACGTCACTTGCAGGGGATTCAGAAAGCAGAAACCTGCCCCTGTTCACAGACGTCACCACCAGAGAGGTTGGAACGGGTAACTGGAAGCACGCAGACACAGGCAGACCATCGGGGGCGAGACATGACATATTAGCGCGTCGACAACACGAGGACAAGCCGCCGCACTGTGAAGCGCAGGGGTGTCTGTCGCTGCTGCACGGGAATGTCCAGCAGCCCTGAGGAGAAAAAATGAAGCGCAAGAGCGAAAGGAGGCGAGCCGAGTCGAGGAAAAAGCGCTGTGCAGCTCACAGCAGCTCAGAGGCGGAGCCAAACTCTGATATTTACATTGAGATAACAGGTAAGGGGGTCTGCAGAATGCACCCGGTCAACTTTGCGCACAGTTGGCAAATGCACGAAAGCGCGCACTACAGGCGAAACCCCCCCAAAAATGTCGTGCACTGACCATTGTGTGTGAACGTCTTTGATTTTTTCCCTGCTTTTGTCCTCTCATGGCGACACCGTCTGTCCCTTTAATGTTATTACAGCGGGTTTTGCCTCGATTTACCTTAGCTCCGTGCACATGAAACCTCCAACAATGAGCAGTTTTACTCGGGTATTTAATTTCAGAGCAGGGAATTGCGGCAGAGTTGCACCTTTTTGTTTTATGAAGTCGGTGTGAGGTGCGAGTGCATACTTAGAGGTGGTTTGCTGTATCAATGTCATAAATATCACAGTCAACCCACTGTCAGTTCCATTTATGTTTTATTTTCATATCTTTATGGCGTTTCCTGGTTCCCACATCCTCGGTGAGCTGAAAGAGGGGAGGTTCGTCGAAGTAGAAATCACAAATCTGACTGGCTAAGAGATCGTCCTAGCAACCGCTTGGGCAACGATCCCAGGGCCTATCATGTGTCTAATATCAAGAACTTTAAACTGAACTAGGCGGGGCAGAGCCTGACGTACGCGTTTGTCTACCAATCACGTAGTCCTCTGCATCTCTTGCAGCCAATAGCGTCCCGAGAACCGCCTCAGGGGAGGGGTCGCGCAGAGCTCATTTTTAGCAGAGTACGCACTTAGACACGAAACTCTCCGTCCTTCCCTCTTCTGCAAGTGACTTTCTCCACTTTAAAAGACTAAAGAAACCTTCCTTATCCCTTTTAAATTTACATTTTGCCACTTTAAACTTAACTATTCGCGTTTTATTTTTATTTTTTTTTACCTAGCATGCGAAAGTCTCAGTGAAGAAAGTCACCCCGTGTGTTTCTGTATAAAAACGTCATGTTCAAAACAGTTTGCAAGATGACCGCGGACGATGTTTCGTCAGTGTGCATTGAGTTCATCAAAGGTAAGTCGCGAGAAAAAATACTTTTAAGAAGTATTAGACGAAGAGAGTTTTTTTAATAATCAGCAGCATGCATGTGTTTACATGACAAAAAACAAGTAACTGCCTTTATTTTAATGTTGTCCCCTCCCTCTTCCCCTGTCGTGTTCCTCCAGATCAACTGTATTTTGCCATACTTCAGCAAAAGATCAAGAGCACAGCTGAAAGACACTGTTTCTGCATCGATGAAGAACTGGCATATGAGAAGTGAGTAGTCATACTCACCACTTACTTGGATTACTAGTTTCCATATCGTGTGTGTCCCCTTTCTTTCTTTCTTTCTTCCTTTCTCTCCTTTTGGTCTGAGTGCCATAAAATAGGCACACCTCATGTTATCAAATGCTGATCTTTAACAGTAGGGTTTGTGTGAGTAGATGTGTACATAACTTGCCCCTTACTGTGATGTTACGCAATGTCATGGTGCATTGCAAAAGATATTCAACTTCAAAGCCAGTGGAAGAGGTTCCACTACTTGCTATTTTAGCAACATCAGGGCTTTTAAAGGATGGCTCACTAGGACAGGACTGACCTTTTAAAGTTTATGCTAGTGTTACAAAAAGACCTGGTGCTTGCAGCTTTTTGTCCTGTTCTGATTGACCCATGATGTTTCTAAATATAGCCTTTACTCTGTCAGTGTTTTTACAGTGTGAATCTTGGGTAGCCGATTCTGTCTAGTGAAACTTCCCTAGAGATGATAGCTGGCTGCATAAATAGCCACTGACACACTCTTTGTTCTCTGCTTTCTCTCTCTCCCTCTCTTAGCTTCTATGCGGACTTTGGTCCCCTTAACCTGGCCATGTTTTATCGCTTCTGCTGCAAGCTGACAAAGAAGCTCAAGGTAAAGTAAACTGATGCTCTTAATTTGCAGTTCCTGTAAGGGGGGTTCAATCAATAGCTTTTTATACCTACAGTAGGTAAACAAAGTAAAGTAGTGTTTGGGCTTTTATGTAATACAGTCAGCTGTCTTATTGTTTAATCTATGTACCTAATAGTGCAAACATGTTTGCGTTATTGCTTTGTGCTGAGACAGTTTACGTGTATTTGCATGTGAGCTAGAAAAGATGCTGATCACAGGCTGGGGCAGCTGAGCTCCTGTGCATGATTGATTTATTGATGGTTGTCCAGCCTTTTCAATTTAAGATATCTTTGCTTGTTGATCCTTGGTAGACCTAATGAATAACTTTTCAGTTATACAGGTAATCATTTTTTTTTGTCACTCAAATAAATAAAGAATCACCTGTAATTTCATGTTGTTAATGTATTTGTGCAGTCCATTACACTCTCAAGGAAGAAGATCATATTTTATACATGTGGAGATCAGAAGAAGCAAGCCAATGCTGCCTATCTAATAGGCTCATATGCAGTAAGTTGTTTGCAAACATGTGTATTACAAATAACTTATGGACTTGTGCTGTGCCTAATGTAACAGAAATTATATTAGCATGTAATACATATGGCATTTGCTGATTGCACATTTGTATTTATAGGTAATGCATCTAAATATGTTGCCAGAGGAGGCCTACAGTCTGCTGATGTCAAGAAATTCATCATATATTCCATTCAGGTAACAGTTTGCAACACAATTTTTACTCAGACTAATTTAATAATAACAGTTTTAACTGCCATTCGCATTTTAATTTGATTTTCAAGTGTCTCTGACTGAAAGTATAAGTTTCTGGTTTCAGCCTCTCTTCATTAATCAAGGAGACTGTTAAGTGATAAGAGGAGCTGGGTGGGAGGGTTAAACTATACTGATTAAAGGAAAATGATAATAGATTAATTTCTATTCTAGTTATTGTTTTTTCTTAAAGGGGACCTATTAAGCTAAATTTCCAGTTCCAGGTTTCTCTTACTGGACTTTACTAGAGTTTCTCTGCACCATTCACAAATTAAAATAACACTTAGTTATAAATAGCGGACATTGGTGCAAGCTTGTAAAAAAATTTAGCTCATTTTAGCTCCGCCTTTGAGCTAAATTTCTTCTGATTGGCTTACCTCAAAAGCATGTTATCATATCATTATAACTATCCAAAAAGAAGTAAAACATATTGGAAACCAAGGTTATAGAGCAGTCAGAAGCTTAAATTCACATAGGTTTCCTGCAGACATTGTTTAATATAAGCATCCACCATTGTAACAACATGTGTTTAACAGAAAATTTGAAATCATAATAGGTCCACTTTAACATACCTCAATGAAATTGCACAGCAAATTAAATATTGGAGCACTGTTTAGCCCCAACTACAACACAAGATTAAAGCACAATGCTACTGTGGCTCATCAGAATTATGACAGGGACCTTTAAGAGGAGGGGTCACACATGCTTTTTGAGAGGGAAAGAGAGAAAGAGTTCAGAATAAGAAGAAGTGATATCATATTCAGTGTTTAAATGAATATGAAATCCCATGTATGTTGTGCAGAACCTTAAATATGTTTTATATTTTACAGAGATGCTTCATTTGGAACCTGCATGTACAATCTGAACATCCTAGACTGTCTTCGTGGTGTGCACAAAGTATGTCATTTAAAGAATGAATTCCTTTTCTTTGTTGTATTAACACACCCTAACAAAATGACTTTCAATTCAACGCTCCGCTAGGCTTTGCATTATGGCTGGCTCGACTTCTCTAACTTTGATGTGGAAGAATATGAGCACTATGAGAGAGCAGAAAATGGAGACTTGAACTGGATCATTCCAGGAAAGTTCCTTGCATTCAGTGGGCCGCATCCAAAAAGCAAAATAGAGAATGGTAATTAAAGTACATTACAGGACTATGTCTCACCACATTTTAACACATCCTGAACTCACAAGAATGTTTTCCTTTCTTATTTTAGGGTACCCTTTGCACGCTCCTGAGGCCTACATCCCATACTTCAGGAAGCACAACATCACTACCATCATCAGACTCAACAAGAAGATGTATGATGCCCGACGTTTTACAGACTCTGGGTTTGAACATCAGGACCTCTTCTTTGTGGATGGAAGCACACCGAATGATTCTATTGTTAGGACGTTTCTCAACATCTGTGAGAACGCTGAAGGAGCCATTGCAGTCCACTGTAAAGGTAGGTTTTTTTTGGTGCAAGACGTACTTGTAGCTACATAAACCTTGCTCGGTTTCCTGTTTACGGCACAATTTCAATGCACACTACTTTTCTTTTGTTTTAGCTGGGCTAGGAAGGACTGGTACTCTGATTGCCTGCTATATGATGAAACATTACCGCCTAACTGCAGCAGAGGCCATCGCTTGGATACGGATCTGCCGACCAGGGTCCATCATTGGACCTCAGCAGAACTTTGTTGAAGAGTAAGTGTTCACTAGAGCAGGACTTTCAAAATGTCACATTTTAAAAAATCTTTAAATACTTTCAAAGTATTTTGTATTGATACATATCTGAGATTAAACTAGATAAATTAACCACAGTTTAAGTTTTATAGCTGTGGTTTGAAACAACACTGTTTCAGGCAACAAATTATTAGATGATGAAAAATCTTAAAGTCATGTGATTTTTGGTTTGGCAAGAAAATCATTGTGTGGTTTGTGTATCAGGAAGCAGAACAGTCTGTGGGCAGAAGGAGATGTTTTCCGCGAGAAGATGCTGAATGAACGTGAGAATGGTAAGATGGCTGTAACCAGGATCCTATCTGGAGTGGATGACATAACCATCAATGGGAGCAACAAGAACAGAGGATCCAAGAAAGAAGAGATGGAAATGGTGAGTTTGAAACTAAAGTCTTAAGTCTTTCATTCTAATAATTCATTCTGCTCATTGTTTTTCTCTTTTTTTTGCAGTACAATGATGAAGAGGAGAGAAATGGCCTAACACAGGGTGATAAATTACGAGCTCTTAAGAGCAAGAGGCAGGCCAGATCATCTTCGGGTTCACTATCGTAAGTATCCAGGCAGCCTGCAAGCCTCATCATGCATCACACCATTGTGCTGTAGTACAGTAAAATGAGCGAATCAGTCCCTTGGATCATTACATGTATACAGTAGTGTTTTTCAAAGCATAAAAAAGATGACCAGGAAGTGACCATGTAGGATTTCTTTGGTTACATTTATCATTTCGTTGGGTAAGCTTTCTGTCTTCCTCAGTAACTTCTTCCAGGTAGTCCGCTTTGGGAGTCGGGTTTGAGGATTTGGCAGGGCTGCCCTCATTTAACCATGCCATACAATTTCATCCTAATACTGTACTTTAAACCATTTGGAATATCTGCATTATTTTAATAACCATGTTTCTTTTTTCAAATTTCATCTCATATGGATAGAGTATAATAAAGTCATCCTATTACCATGTGTAATCAGTGAGGATAAACAATAAGATGAGAAAGTGGTAGCCCAGATACTTAGGCTCAAAGTGACACAGTTGTTTGCAGGGTTGGATTTTAGTTATCTGATATACACTTTTCCAGGAAAAACTGTTTTGTGGGTTGAATTTAGAAAGGCATGAACAATGTGGAAGCTAAAGATGATAGCTCTATGAAAATCTTTTGCTAAAGTGCTGATGGTGTGTAAGCTGTGTTCTTTGGTCAGAAGCTTAAAAAAGTTCAGTTTGGACAAAAGCATATGTAAGCCAAGTCAATATAAAGCTTATCTGTCACTAGGTTATCATGAAATCAGTGTAACTAGGTCACTCATTCAAGTCAACAGAAAGTTTTTCTATAGATAAACTTTGTAGCTGAGACAACAAATATTGATTAGCTTTTCTAATTCTTTGAAAAAAGAAGAAAGAAAGAAAAAAAGAAACAATCAGCCGTATTTGGACAACTATGACGTGAGCTTCCCGCTCTATGCCAGTGGGGGGTGCTAAAGTGCAAAACCTAACCCTCTACTGAACAACAACGTCATTAAAAGATTATTAAAATTTCCTCTATTGTTGTTTTTCTGCCCAAGTCCACATCATTTGTGTCCATATAATTCAAAGCTGTGGAAGGTTGGTCAGTATGGCAGAGTATGGTTGACCGGCCTCTGCCAATGTACCCATATGGCTTTGGCTTTTGTTGTCCCATGTCAGGCAGGTGGTAGTGTTCTGCTGCAGCCTCATGGGCACGGTGTGGCCGATGTGTTGCCTGCCGTTCAAAAGATAGCAGAGAGAGGCAGAGAAAGAGTTGGGGAGAGGAAAAACAGAGAGAGGATGTGAGGTTTTGTACGTTGGAGGTAAGTGCACGTCAGTTCCTTTCTAGCCGACATCCTCTTCCTGTTTAAAAAAATATATATTGGTAAGCCAGCGAATGGTGTGACAGATTTGAAGTTGTCCTTTTTTTTTTTTTCTCTCTCTTCCTTTTCTTTTCTTTTGATGACTGGTGTGAAGAGGTTATGCACTTAGTGGATGCATTACATTTACACGCCTTTCATTATCTGCCTCATGGACACACCGAGCTGTTCTGCTTTGATATCAAGGCATATCTGTGGTATCCTCTGAGTCACAATAAAAGCTCTCAAGTTAACAGCACCAATTATTCAACCAATCACGGTTTTAAATAAGATCGGGATTAGTTGAATTCAATGTTTTATTGCTTTGCTTGCACGACTGACTTGGCTCACATCAAGATAAAGTCTGAATCAGGGAAGCTTTGACCTTGTTCTCATCTGCAGTACGTAATTCCTCATTGCTTGGTAAAGTAGTGAATTTGCCAGCTGATTCATTAATGTTTAGGTGTAAATTGGCAGTAGTTCTTTGGTACTGGACTAAGCTATGATTTCGAGTGTTTTGTGAGTTTAATTAGTGTCTTTAAATTCTGTTATTTGGATAGTAAAATCCTCCAGATCCTCGTTATCACATAAAGCATTAGAAAAACATTGTGGGCTAGGGGCTATGGGCTAGGTAGTTGCACAAAAACAGAGAGTTGAGGCTGAAGGGAGATTTGCTTGCACTACAGGCCATATGCTGCTGCAGGGAATGCATTGCTACACATCTAATGCTCCATTTCCAGCTGAGCATCACCATCTGGCTCCACTGTTTGGTTTATTATGCAACACCAATATGCATGTTAAACTCCAGGGACGATTAGAACGATGACTGTCAGAACTTCTTCACTTTTCTGCCTCTTCACGCATGGCAACAGGCATGAAACCCTTGGACATGCACGCATGCACATGCCTCTGTGTTTGTGTCTAACATGTACTTAATGCTGGGCTGGGATCATTGTCAGTTGCCTGTTGTTTTTCCATTGCTCTTGTGACTGGATCAGTGTATGCATACCATCTGAGCTTTGTTTACTCTTGCAGGAGTCCATCTCTGTTAGCTTCTATTAAAAGTGTGGGACAGAGTTTAGAAATGGGTGCTTAATTCTTGTAGGATCTGACTATTTTTAGATGTTTCTGTTAAACAGAGCCCATCTCCTTCATTGGCAGGCTTATATCAATCACTACAATTTCAGTACCAGGGATACTGTTATCTATTTAATGTCTGTAAATGCTGCCTGGGGTTCTTTTTTTTCCTAGAATCGTGTTTTATTTTCAAGTACTTTTGAGGAGCTTGCGATACAAAAAAACTCACTCCTATATTTATTATAAATATGTAGAACTTAAGTAAAATAAAGTTGTTGTTTTTTTCCTCAAGTAAGTTAACCTACTTTAAACTTCCTACATTAGTTGGGTTCTTTATGGCTGACTGCTTATACAACAGAGCAAGTGATGAACAAAAATATGCTGTTTGGCACTGTTGGATGAAAGGCTCTACAAAAGGTGATTCATCTAATCCAGTCCCAGTGGAAAAGCACAACATCAGAGGCTTTATGTCCTGCCCAGACGTCTCTTGTCTCTCCTTCCTTTTTCCCCCCTTTTTTTCCATTTGCTCTTGTTGTTGGATTTGTCCTCCTTTCAGATGGCTGGTAGCCATGCTGCTCTCCTCCCTGTGTAGCCTTGCCCTGTGGTGGATTGTGTATGGCTTCCCTTCTTCCATCCTGCATTTCTGTATAGACGGGTTAGGATTTCAATGAGTTCTACTGCCCGTCAGCCCCCCCAAAACCTGCCCTGCCCCTCCTTCTGGAGCTCTAACTGAGAATGCTGTAAGTGAGCCCCCAGTCTCTTTTTAATTCCCAACCCGAATCAGAAATTTGTTCAAAATCATCTTACTGTTCCTATATTCTTTCTGCAAATACTGTAAAGTCAAAGCTAATGAGCAGAGCCAGTTTTTAAAAATCTAAAACATCAAAGGCTACTGCCTTGACCTTGTCAGCATTTTTTGTACATGATGATTTGTACCATAAACATTCCCATCACCCCGTCACCTTTACACATCATGCTTTGCTGGTTATTGTGTTGACTTATTCCCAACTGTTAAATTGGCAGACAATTAAGAGCTGTTGATGGAAATGACTAAGACAGATCAAGACTCTCTTTAAGTTTTAGTGCCACCTCCTCGCTTTAACTTAGCTCTACTAATCCTACCTGGCTGCTGAATGCAATAATATTCTGTTCACACGGCTAAAACTGTCACATTAAAAACAAAACATTTTTTCTCATTACCATGCAAACCTTTCCCCTGCTATCCACTCTGAAGTGTAGTTCATTACATATACATATGAAGTTTCACATTTTTTACTGCTATGTTACTTTGTCTTCACAGACAAGAGGAGAATAAGATGCACACCAGATCCTCATCACAGTCCCTGAGGTAAAGTGTACAATGTACACACAAAATGCACACCTACATACACATACTGACATAAAGCAGGGCTTAGACTAATGAATATGTCTCCTCTGCAGCGGAGTCATCTTGCAGGCAAGTTTTCAGAGCTGTAAGACAAGTGTTAGCCCATTGGCTCTATCTGACCAGTCAGACAGCAGGAAAAGGACCAGAACCTCCCTTCCAGCCAATGGAACAGGAGGAAGGTCAGTGGAAGAATTTAAATAACACTTATTTGCCCGAACTGACTTTCCCGGATAGACTTTACATACGTTATACAGTTAAAATTATCCACAAAGGTCAACAATGTTTCAGTTTGGATCATAGACTAGACAGAAAACATTGCTGCAGCTGCAATTTGACATCACCCATAATCTGCAGATAGGACATCATGTATATTCAATATGAAAGTGTTTACCTAGTTGCCCCCTGCTGGCCATTATAAATAATGCGTGTTTAAAGCAGTCTGTAGGTTGTATTTTTAACTTCAGTCATTACATGTGAAATTGTACTGTTGTAATAATAATACATGCTTTGTATTTTAATTCCTCTATGTACCATTGAAACTGAAAAAAAAAAACCAAAAATAGAGAGGCTATAGCCACTCATGAGTGCTTGCTGAGTACATTAACAGCTTCCCTTTTCTCTACCAGCTCCCTGTGCAACACCAGACTGGTCAGGTCCCTAGGCAACTTGCATGTCGTGGCTGGTGGCAAAGACCCAATGTGTTGTGAACCATGTGACAGCCATAGACAGACAGCCAGTGTCACAACCAACTTAGGCTCTCCCATCAGCTTAAGCATGGGACAGGTCCATCTACAGGCAAGCTTCCTTAGATCTTCACAAGCCAAGTGGAGATTTGGACTGCATTTGCACAGGAGCCAAAAATTGCAATATGCAAAAAGAGATATGATCTTTAGTGCCTGTGCAAATTCAGCAAAAATTTCAGAGGCTTGGAATACACGTCGTTTCACTTCAGTTTTCAAAAAAAGGGGTTGTGCCATAATCACATGATGTTCCTAGGCTGGGCTGCATCGCCTACTGAAACAAAACCTGTGATTCATTCAAAAAATGTTTCTTAAAAAAAAAAAGACTGTTTCCACCAACAACAGTTAAGATCTTACAGTTTAGGTAAAAGTGGAAGCATTTGAATGCATTTTTTTTAATGAAGGAATGGATTAATTATAAACAGGTGAATACTTTCATTGAATTTAATTATTCAGTTAATTTAAGCATTAAGTAAAACAAAATGGTACTGCAGATCCTTTCAGTGTAGAGAAATTTGCATTTTTTTCATCATGACAGAAGGCTAATGAGGTTTACATAGAGAAACTAAATACTATTAATAAATATTGTTTTATGAATTTGATGAAGGTGCAACCCAGCTCAGATTCTTTACTCAGATGAACTAACCTTTATATATAACTGGATATTGTCCAGGTCTAACATGTAGTAAATCTGATGGTGCATATGTACCACTATCAGGATGCCAAATTAAATTCCACTTGGCACAATCCCCCTGCTGCTTCATTCAAACATTTTCCCTGCATGTTCTCTGAGAACAGTTTGTTTGAGAGTATGGCTGGCTATAGCTTCTCTAGACTTTGTGCGCCTCACTTCACTCTGCCTTTGGCCTGTTGTTACCACTCTGTAGCCATGTGTGCATTCTTTTCTTGAGCCAATCTTTAATGTTCACCTCCCTTCTTTTCCTCCTTTTACGTTTCATATATGCAACAGACGTACCGTCTCCAGAGGATGTAAAGCTCGCAGCTCTTTGCAATCCATTAGGTTTTCCAGGCTATGGTATCTACCGCTTCACTTTTCTGTCTTGCATTTACTCTAGTATTGTAATGATTTAATCTTAAATAACTCTATTTTTCCCCCTTCTTCTTTGTAGTCACTCCATACCCAAACCTAGAGCTCCTCTACTGCGGTGAGCCTGTGGATCTGGAAAATCTGATACATTACCTTCTATACAGCTGACGTGGGGGGAAGAGACGTTACAGAAACACCACAAATACTTCATTCAAAATTTTATGATTACAAGCCATTTTATCCATAGGACTCTTTTTAAACATAGAATCATGAACTGAACTGCTAGTTTTAATCATTGCCTGGTTGTTTCTACTTAACTGAAGCATGCAGTAGCAGCATCAGATCGAATCATTGTATGAATGTGTGGATCCAGGAGTTTTCCTCCAAAATGAGCACTGTGCAGAACTTATTCTGATAAGGGTTCATGGTGGGAAGTATTTGATAGAATTGGCCTTTAATTTGTCCCGAGTCCCTGATCTTGGGCCTTGCATTGTGTGTTTGCCATGGACATAGTTAAGTCTATTGGCAGTAATTCCATCACAAAATGGTAAATGGCCTGTATTTGTATAGCGCTTTTCTAGTCCCTAAGGACCCCAAAGTGCTTTACACATTCAGTCATCCACCCATTCACACACTGGTGATGGCAAGCTACATTGTAGCCACAGCCACCCTGGGGCGCACTGACAGAGGCGAGGCTGCCGGACACTGGCGCCACCGGGCCCTCTGACCACCACCAGTAGGCAACGGGTGAAGTGTCTTGCCCAAGGACACAACGACAGAGACTGTCCAAGCCGGGGCTCGAACTCTCAACCTTCCGATTACAAGGCGACATGTGCATTTGTACCTCTATTGAATATCTGATGTCTCTTACTTGTGAAGCTTTTCAGCTCCTGTACTTAAACTGTAAATATGTCAACATTTGATATACTCTGTATTTTGTAAATATTTTGTACTGTTAGATCATCCTATAAATGAGTGGGTGGTCCTAACGGGGCCTGGTCTAACTCACCTTCATAATCCATGGAAGACATTTGCTTGAAGCACAGAATCATACTTTTTAATAAATGTATACCCAAGTATGTCTCTGGCTTAGTCCTTTCATTACATGTTTTAAGCACAATTATTATGGTTGTTCCCAGATCCTTTTTTAAACCCCCAGACTGGGTGCCCCTTGCTAACAGTTGGAAAGAGAAGCAGGTAGGTGGAGATGCTGTTCTCAGCTGTAAGACCATATTAAGAATATCCTCCATTATACAAAAAGAAGGCTGGGTGTTTAGAGCAGTCTCATGCCTGACTCTTTGGCTCTACTTCCACAATACTGTCCCATGCGAAAGTTATTTGAAGACCTGTCAACCAGCTGACAAGAAAAATGAGTTTAAATCCTCAGTGATGCATTCAAAACAAAAAGTTAACCTTGCAAAATAATTATTTATTGAACAGTGTATTCTGTGCAATTGAACCCAAAACCTCAAAAACAATAAATGTGTCACATCAGGAGATGAGGTTTTACTCAGTTATCTCCCTGCTGATAGTGCTGGGAAGTCTTCTGGGTCATCTGGGTTAGGTGCCAGATCATCCTCCGCCTAATAGGGAAAAACCACGTCATTCATAAAACAATATGCTAACTGTGCTCTGGGCACACAAATACGAGTACCCCTCTTACCCTTCAGAAAGTAAATAAACCTCAAATGCACAATTGTCAATAAAAGCTATATGAAAGGTTGGAGCATTTCAGCGCTGTCCCAAATTCTGTACCCAAATACAGACATACCCTCTCCAATATCGGTTTGACACTCTCTGGGCGCCTGCTAGGACAACCACGTGCTCCTCTTCCTCGGCCACCACGAGTGGGACGTCCAAGGCTCCCGAAATTGATGTCCAAGAGGGAGGTGATATCATTCACAGACCTGCGAAGGAAGTTTCCTTCATCTTCCATATTTACCTTGATGGTCTAGAAATTGGAAGCAAACACTAAATATACAGAAGGCAAGAGTACTATTTGAACAGAAAACTAAACTATTTTTATAGCATTTGCTTTTTTTATGTTAGTAAAAACATCCATAGATATTTTGATTATTACTCAGTCTTTGATTATTCGGCAATAGATATTCTGTCTCGTTGAATTTATTAATGGCTTGCTTTGCTGCACAGTCAAGAAACTACCCGAATATGCACAGGCATGTCAACACATGTTACAGTTCATCTCAAATTAACCTCATTAGCAGCCAAGATGAACTAGCCCCTAAGGAGCCACAACTGAGGGTGCACAAACTTACACAACTGCCGGTGGCCTATGTTGCAGTAATGTTGCATCACACACACGATTTTTAGTTACTCTGAGAAACTGCAGAAATTATTCATAAAAACAAAATGGGGGAAACAAAAAACAAAAACCAACCCATATAGCCTCCAGAGTTCATCTTCCACGCTCACCTCCACATGCTTTGACTCGTGGATGACCTTGGCTTTGGAGGGAATCTTGCCTTCTGCTTTGCGGATATTAAATTCTGCTTTGGGACGACTCATCTCCTGCATGGCCTTCCATTCATCCAGGGTCATCTCCATAGCAACCTGGACTAACATCTCTCCCTCCTCCTCCGTTGCTCTATTTTATCATTTGAAAACAAATAAATCATCTTCCATTTCTTTTTTTCCCTATTCCCACTTCCTGCAAATGACAATTCTCATGTGCGACTGCCAAGTACAGACATCCCAAATTTCCCCATCAATTAAAGCTCGTCACAGAACATTTTATCTAGCACACTGTTGAATGGGTTTTTGTTTTTTTAAATTGTAGATTTTCCTCTATTTTCATTGCACAGATGCTAAACAAGACCACCGTCACTTCTAAATAAGTCACGGTGGTACAGATGTAAATTTAAGAAAGGATATTTGTGCATTTCACTCACTGATTCGGATTGTCTTCCTCTACAGTTATCTGGGACTCCTCAGATTTGACTGGAGATGTCCCATCCATGAATTCACTGTACAAAAACGGACATGAACAAACAGAACCTCTATTCTCTGCAAGAATTAAAATGTTGTCATTTTCATGTTTATCAACTACCCACTTACCTTGCAGCTTCTTCAACAGAGCCCCAGTTCCAAGCTCCTCTTCCTCCTCTCTTATCGTCAGGAGGTATACCTCTGCAATTAAGACAAAATGATCATCAGTACACAGTTACGAGACAGAGGAAAATCAGGGACAAGCGGCATTTTTTACAAAGACTTACGTTCCATTGTGCCGATCGTATTCCCTCTTGCCCCTCAGAATAAAGTAGTCCGGGTTCCTTGCATTTCCTCCAGCTCTTCCTGCTCTCCTACCTTTGATCCCCCCTTTGCCTCTGAGATCAAAGTCTGAATTATAGGAAGGCCTGCCAAAAAAGAAGATTAAAACTCAGTTTATTCATGTGACAACATCCACATTTCAAACCCAGCTGACAGCAGTATCCTAGGAAAGCTTGTTTATGCCATGGGAGGGGGTGGGGTAGGGGTTTATTGCAATCAGTAAGTCCAAATTTTGGGTTAGCATCTCAACTTAAAATGTAGTTTTCTTAATTTAGAATTCTTTTCTCAGAAGTCTGAATTGGTAAGCTATAACCTGAAATTTCAATTTGGTTGGCAAACAAATGCTTTGTTTCCCCCCCCATAGTTGCAGAAACAAGCTTCCATAGTATAATTAGACATTGTTGGGTGACATTAAATATTAGGAGAGCTTTTAATCAACAAAAGCTCCTGTAAGAGTGTATGAAATAATGTTTATGTATGCAAGCATATGCTGAAACACTAATCAAGACTGGGTATGTCATCTTTTATATGACATCAGTTAAATAAAGATATTTTTATTAAGCATGGAATGCAAACCTAGAAACTGAAAACTCCTGTGGGGGTTCCTCTTGGTTGGCCCTACGCTGCCCAGCAGCAGCTTTCTTCTGGGCTTCTTCTCTGCCCTCCCCACTCTCAGACACAGGTGCAGGACGTGGCTGCTGCCTACGGACTGAAGGGAGAAAGCGAGATGGTAACGTACTGAACTGAGTCATAAGGTAGCAATCACTATTTGGGGAAAACTATGTTTCTGAATGCAATTCTCAGTATCAGACTTATGCTCTCAAACCTCACTGAGCTTACATTTACAGGAGGAAAACAACAATTTAACATGCTTTCCTCTTTCCAATCCATTTTTTAGGTTCAGTCCAATAGCTGAATCTATGTACTTAAATGTCCTCTGGAATTATCTATAAAATTAGACAAGCGTCACTTTGACCCAGATTTCTGCACAGAGGATAGTGGGGATATAACCACCTCTGACAGCATGCACATGTGCACCTCGCTGACCACGCATTTTTACCAGCTGACAAAGCTCAGGCAAACTGGCCACTCTTGGCTGGACTACCCCGTCTGGAAACCCCAGCAGCTGCCAGAATCGTTTGGATTTGTGCAGTGTGTCGCAGTACTTACCTGGAACCGGCTCTTGAATATCCAGGGCCATAGGGAGGCGTCGGTCCTTTTGGGACTCCTTCTGACCAGGTTTTTTCTGCTTTGCTTTCTTCTCCTCCTCTTCCTTCTTCTTCTTTTTCTTCTTCGTCTTTTCTGATTCCACTTCGTTGATCAAGTCGAAAGGATCCGTGTCATCATCCAGAAGATTCCCGAACCTGTTCGCCACAGCACACCCGTAGGCGTCCGGCAGCATGTTAGCCTGTTAATGATGAATAAAAAAAAACAGTTTAAATAATTACCTCCTCGAGATGATCAAACAGCTTTCAAGTATCAGACAATAAAGATAAGCACCGTTTTCCAGCTCAGCTAGAACAAAAGAGCTGTGACGGTCGGAACTATGCTGCCCCAGTGAACGTCCAACAAATGCCTCCAGCATATTTCGGCACACTTTTAAATAAATGTTTGCACGTGTGGATGCAAGCGACACCACGCCCACGTGCTCATCAACAGTCTGCATTGCAAAGGCTTGGCTCAGCTCCTCTGCCAGAGATGGTTCTGTGCTTAGTCAGGCTGGAGGCCTACGAGTCGGAACTGGCACAGGGGCTGAAGTTAAAGGGGCGCTAACCCTCAAAAAGCATTCGAAAAACAAAGATAAACATTTAAGACAAATTTACATATGGAAATATTATCCATTTTGTGAGCTTTCATTACAGTTCACTTTAATTAATGAAGCGCATTAACTTCAATAAACGTATAAAATGGTTTTAATCTACAGTTAGCTAACATTAACCGATAATGTTCGGGTAATTATGGACTGTAGCTTAGACCTAGTAACATTAGCATAAATGTCAGGTAAAGGTCCTACTTTTTTGGGGGGGGGGGGGGGGGTTGACACTAGTTTGGTAGCTTAGTAGTATACTGGCTTGTTAACGAGTTGACTCGCACAGCGACGTCTTGTTACTGTGCAAGCAAGTCAAGTGTTTCCCTTTTCTTTTTGTTGTAGGCCTGTTTGTTATCTACCTGGCAGTGTCTGTTTCCCTCCAAGGCAGGTAGGCAGTATTGCCTGTCAGGTCTAACAGTAATTTGATTATTGTAGCCAAACCTCAGGAAGGCCTGGGGTGTACCAAAGTAGCTAACTTAATCAAAGCCAAACAGCAGCATCAATAAACATCCATACCGCAGCCCAACAACCAGGCTGAAGGTTGTGTAACCTCTGAAGAACAGTCGGGATTCTTCAACGATTTTTGTGAAAGCTTCAAATAACATTTACCGAAGTTTTTTTGTTTTGTTTTGTTTTTCGTTTTCAATCTACTTGATAGATATTTACTTAGAGAAGCCATACTTGTTTTTATTCTTTTATTTTTAGCTTCCTGGATACATAGCTTAGAAGTGTGCCACTATTGTATGTATACTATTGTAAATGTTGCTTATTAGGCCTACCATTAGGTCAGTCACAAAGCAGGGTTTTTTTGTAATTCAACTGACATTATAAGAAATAATGTTAAATCTTCACATTTTCTTGTATTTTTGCTACATAACTGTCAGCAATTGCCTCTGGCCCAAGTAGCTAGTAATGGCATTTGTTACATTAGTATATAAGTTTTTGTAACTAGTAGCAAATGGTGGCCAATCCACAGCTTTACCAGAAAAAAAACTTTCCCAGGTTATATAGGGATCTACTCCTTGCAGAAACTCCTGTGACTGTTCCCTAAATGTTCCCTGACAGTTATCACAAAACTTCACAAAAAAGACTGGAGTTCTGGGTTCTTTAAAGTTGACTTTTAAAGATTGCTCACAATGCAACCTTCAGAACAGACTTGGGGAACATTTGCATAGAGTTACAATGTTTATGAAAGGTTTCTCAAGTCTCCAAAGATTCAATCCATCTGTTTTCCTCCACTTATGCATTTCAGGGTTGCTGGGAGGCTGGAGCCTGTCACAGTGTCAGTCTTTTGCAGAGATAACACATAGACACAGTCGATTTAGAATCACACCATGCCTATCTTTGGACTGTAGGAGAAAGCCAGAGAACATGCAAACTACACATGGAAAGGCCCCAGACAGCATTCAAACTCAGGACCTTCTTGCAACAGTGTCAGCCACTGCACTGTGTGAAAACAGTGTATTGCACGCAATGTTCTAGAAAAGTCCATTCGTCATACTTTTGCATAAACAAAATGTTAAGAAAGCATGCCTAGTCCATGCTGCACTAAGCTACACATGAGAATCTGAGCGATATCCCATTAAAGCACTGTCTCAATCATTTTTGGCATGCTCCTAGAAGCTGAAAATTTCACACTTCTACCTCACACTTTTCAGCAATCATTGGCAATAAAAAAGGAAATAAGTTAAATCTTATTCATACAGAAAAAAAGGTCAGTGTGGTAGCACCACATAAATTATATTTTATTTATCTATTTCTTATGTAGCTTTCCTTTGGTTATCCACCCTGTAGTGGCTCTATACCCCACTAGGGGGGGCCCTCCTAACAGTTTGCGAACCACGTGCATTAAACTCTCCATATTTGCATGCCCCATATGTTCGTAACTTTGCAAATCTATACAAAACCCTCAGCCTTAATGAAATGTCTATACTATTTACTTTTTTTCAGACTGAACTTCATTTTACTTCTTGGATTATTTGATGAACTGAAGCAACACATAGGCCTACTGAGACAATCATATGACATATGTATAATATGTATAATGCTCAGATCTCTTTAGTCCAGCTATTAAAATATATAAAATTCCACCTACCCTCTTTTGCAAGATGAGTAAGTAATTTTATATAATGAAACCTCATTCAGTAGTCATAGCAGAATGAATATACAAGTCTGTGTTGTTAGTGTGCAATGTTTCAGTATTAATGTATAGCAGGAAATGTATGAAAGAGTGTAAATGTTATCAAGTCTAGTAGCAGTTTTTGTTTGAGTATTTGAAAGAAAGAAACTCACACAATATTTACTAAAACAGATGTGTGACACTCAAATACCGAAAGCTATCATAAATCCGCATCAGCACATTTAAATTCAGTGTCTGTAGTGTGTATAGTCCGGGATGGCCTGGATGGTGTTCATCCAGCAGTAAATCTGCACTCCCTTTGGCATACTATACTATTTTTAAGACAGTGCCCTGGAGTGTATTTAAACTGTTTTTTACTAGGTAACTGAAACATGGGCGACAAACAGGATGACAGTGAAAGCAGGGCAGGGTCGTCTTCCAACAACTGCCAGGAACGGATGATTGACAGCACACTTTACTACATTTTACTGGAGAAATGAAATCATCTGAAGAACACAGTATCTAGAGATTTAGTAGGGTTTTGGGTTAAACAGATAAACCACTTTAGGTATATTGCATTGATATAATGAAATTTCAAATAACTCTAAGTTTCTGTTTCCATTTCTCGCACACAATAAAGCCTTTGTTCTATTACTTCCGCCCTACAGTGATTACGTAACTTTGGCGCCTCGGAACCACCGTTTTCTTTCCCTTTAAAACGACAAAAACATGTAATAACATAAACAGATTCTTCAGCGCGGGAAAAGAGCCATCTGCTCATCCGCAATGTTAAAAAAAATTAACCGCCCTTCGCTCCCATTGGCTAACACGTGGGCCACAATCGCTTTCATTGGCTAGTCTTGATGTCAATCTGCGAGAGCGCGCATCAGGTGTTTAAATCTCATTGGACAAAAGCTTTTCGGCCAATTAGTGTGCACAGAGCCCTTCGCGTCTCCTACTGGTCTGGAGAATGGCTAGGTAGAGCCATATGGCTGCTGCCATTCGCTTCTTTTGACACGTGGGGTTCGACGCCTGCAGTGGATTGGAGGATGCACTGCTCAGGCGCGATTTTGCAACGCGGGACAACGCTCCTGTGGGCGCACACAGGTCAATTGAGACGACCTGCTGCGACAAGAAGGAAAGAAACCGCAGTCTTCATATATTCCTGCAACTTTTGTAGTTACTTTATAGCAGAGAGCGGATCAGAGATTTTTTTCTTCTTCTTGTACTCTTTGGAAATGAAGGAAGTATTTACTCCAGATTAAGAAGGCAAACTATTTATTACACTTGCTCGTTTATCTTGTTGGGAAAAAAAATAGTTTTGCGGCTTTTGCGTCAAACACCGGGATTTTGACACTCAAACGATGGCTGAGAGCAAGCACCCTCACGTTATTTTCTGCAATGACTCGCCTAAAAGAGTTTTGGTGTCCGTCATCAAGACCACTCCGATTAAACCCAGGAAAGCAGAGGCCATAACTCCGACAAGCCCCGGCTTCAGCGACTTTATGGTCTACCCGTGGAAGTGGGGAGAGAACGCCCACAATGTAACCCTGAGCCCGGGCTCAGGGAGTGGAGCCGCGTCCCCTACCGGGACACAGACGGCCAGGGAAGCGGACACAGCTCCTTCACCTGAGCAGATCAAGGTAAACCCCTCATATGAAAGTTTGTCTTGATACTCTTTAAAAAGTGACATGGCTGGATGTCGTATGGATGTCTGAGCGCAACCTAAAAGCAGAAAGTATTTTTTAACTATTTTAATACTTTAATATTGTTAATGCATAGACTGCTGACAACAGTGTAATACGCCTAAAAGAGCATTTGTAACTTAATTCATTGATCTGTTGAAGAACCTCCAGAGCAGGTCTGAAAGGATATAGCATGTGTATAACAGGCGCAATAACCCATACATAGTTATCACAGCAGAACAGCACGATCAGAATGAACACCTTTTTCTTGTAAAGTTATATATTCTCTTGAAATGTGATTACTTAAAACAGAGAGTCGGCCTCAATATGGCGTCATATAGAGTCATTTAAAAAACGCCCGCGCATTAGGGTGTGACTCCGTGGATTTTAAACCCCAGTTCCTGAATCTGGAGCAGCTGCTCCAATATGACGTGTAGTCGCGCGCCAAAAATTTAACCGGATGTGAATTAGCTCACAGTGTAACACGTGAGCTAATTAAATGAAGTCAGACTGGCACGTTGATACATTGTATGAAATGCAATAAATGAGTATTTTATGTGAATCATGTGTTATAAGTGTATTAGATTATGAAGCAGTGAAAACAGTTTGTCCTTGGTTTGGCATATTATACCCTGCTTTGTCTCAAAGCTGTTGCACCATAGGTGTTCATTCATCCAGAGTCCTTTGATAAGTCTGATAGGGCCAGAGCAATGATTCTGCGTGTTCTCGCTGTCAGGATGGTATCCGCAGAGGCCGGCCACGGGCGGACACAGTCCGGGAGCTGATAAGCGAGGGGGAGACTTCATCCAGCCGTATCCGTTGTAACATCTGCAACCGAGTGTTTCCCAGAGAGAAGTCTCTCCAGGCCCATAAGAGGACACACACAGGTGAGAGAAGTCCGCTGACCCATTATAAATTGCTTTAATACATGTGCTTCACCTGTCACGGTACAAAACATGAAACCATGTGGTCCCTGTTCTGAATTTAAAAGCATTGTCTAGTAATTACTAAAGTATTAAGTAACCACAGTTTTTCCACTAACTAACCCACCCCCTCCTCAATTTCCCAACTTGTGGGATGAATAAAGTATATCTTATCTTGTTCCACCCCAGGTGAGAGGCCTTATCTGTGTGACTACCCAAACTGTGGGAAGGCATTTGTCCAGAGTGGACAGCTGAAGACCCACCAGCGCCTGCACACTGGGGAAAAACCCTTTGTTTGCTCTGAGAAAGGTGGGTGTGAAACGTAGATTTTTTTTTTTTTTTTTTTTTTAGAAAAGACCATGCAGTTAGCCTTTTAAAAATGTATTATCACAAACAGCAAACTGAAAGTTTTCACCTTTAGTGTCTTCAAGGTACTTTCCATTAAGATGAAATGTGGTTTATTTACTATGACTGACTAGAGCCTTAAACTAATACTTGGAAAGTACCTGGGAAATGAAACTGACTGTGTAACAGTCTGCTGTAATTTCATGTACTAACCCTAAAAATCATTACTGTTGCTTTGTGACTTATAAAAAGTCATATTTGAGTAAACATCATTACTCATTAATTTATTAATAGTAATCCATTCTAAGAAGACTGAAGCACTGTTTATAACAGTAGTGAACCACAAATGTTGTGCACTACACATTTTAACTATGTAAAAATGACAAAAACCTCCAGTCATTTTCTGCAGTTATTCAGACTTGATGCTTCCTTTGCAGGATGTGGCAATCGGTTTACACATGCTAACCGACACTGCCCCAAGCATCCTTTCTCCCGTCTGAAGAGGGAAGAACCAAAGGAGGGTCTGGGGAAGGCTCAGTCTGTGGATAACAAGGCTGTGGCAGAGTGGCTGGCAAAGTAAGTGAAAGTAGGCTCATATGTACAAAAGCAGGACCGTGAGGAAGATTTCCACATTTAAATAGCTTTTTTTTGTTTGTTTTGTTTACATTGTATGGTAATGTGCTCTTTGTCATTGCAGGTACTGGCGAACCCGTGAGCAGCGTGCCCCTACAACCACCAAGGTGAAGCCACAGGGCAAGGCTAGAGGGCAGGACCAGGAGCAGCAGGATCCAATGGAGTTTCTCCAGTCTGATGAAGAGAACGGGGAAGAAGAGACCGCAGAGGAGGAGAAGAGCACCCAGGGAGGAGCAGCCAAGCGCCGCCTCCAGGAGCAACGAGAGCGACTCCACGGCGCTCTGGCGCTCATCGAGCTGGCTAACAACCTGTCTCCCTGAACGAACACCCATCCCACTTCCTCATCCCGGACTCCCAATTCCCTGCCCTCGTATCTCTATCCCAGTCCGCCTTCCTGTTACATGTGCTGTCGCTAAAATTCTTTCTACAATGCAGATCAACAAGTAGTTTAGTTTTTTTCCTGTAAAGTTGTGAAAACAGACTTTGTAAAAGAGCTGGATTGGCTTGAGATCAGTGTTACACAGGTATCTGTTCCCACACACATTATCAGGAAGGCACAAGCTAAAGCACCTTATTCAGCTTCAATTTTATCCTTTTTAGGCTGCTATAATTGTAGATTTGACAATATGAAGAATGTCTTTCTTTCTTCTGTCTTCTAAAGGCAAAGAAAGGATACCTATCATGTTTTGGTTTTGTTTGCACTTTGGTAACAAGTTTTTTTTTTTTTTAAGTATATTGTGAGTGTAAGAGTGTGTATGACTGTATATATGGATTAAGCTCAGATGGACGGAATGATACAGGGTGTGGTCAGCCATAGGAAATGTTGAGTTCAACTGTCAGATGGCGTCTCACCATGTTCCCAGGTTTCATCTCTGGTGCTATAAGCACAATTTCACTGCCACTGATGACAGCAGTGGCAGTAGAAATGGACTGAGAAAGGTTCAGCTAGTTTTTTGCCTCACAGGTACAACTTTATTTAAGGGCAAAGGTGGACAAGAGGGAAGTCAGGGAAGATGGAAAAGTCTGACATTATATGACACGGGCCATTTTTATATGTGTGATCATTGCAACCCTAATCCGCAGGTCTGATCAGGTACAAGCTCTTAAAAAAAATTCAAATTTTTACAGTTGACGCTTGTCTAAATATATACATGTAACTATTTTCTCAACAGTAACAGACAAGCATAACACTCGTTTTCTAAATACAGTCTACCAGATTCTACAGTGTTCAAAGGTTCCAAGTAGTTTTTAAACACAGGAAAACATTTAGATTTTGTGGTTTTCCTCGTAACAAGTTTGCGAAACCAAAAAGTGTTTTCAACTAGGTGGGAGATGTTTTACAATGCGTGTCAGTCACCTTTTATATTAAAAGCTGGCTGACTAGTTTTGATATGGGAACAGTACCATAGTAGTAGGTGTATGTATCTCATTACAAGTCATTTTTTCCATATGTTTGATTAACTCATAAAAGGGAAATATTGCAACACAAAATGTCCCACGATTGTAAAACATACATTTGGGAAACTCATTGGTTTTTATGAAGTACTTGGAGCCCCCATCAAGTCTTGGATTAAGTTTGCAATGCACTGAATATTAGGTTGCCTTGCCCAGAAGAAATGGCACTTGTTTATCATAAACTGATGTGTAGTGGATTTTTTTGTTTTTTTTCCCCTGAAGCAACACTACATCTCTTAACACTGTAAGAAGCCTTTCACAAGTGCCCTGCCTCTGTTTAGGGGAAACCTGCACCAGAAAGCCGTCACTCGAGAAGTCAAGCGAATTTGAATTTTGTTTTTTTTAAGTAATGGTGAAACTGGAAGCCAAGTGGATTGTTGATAATCAGTAAACCAAATGATTTATTCTAGCCAATTAGAATATACCTGGAAGCATTTTACCCTTTGTTTATATTTCGGTTTGAGAAAGATTAAGGCATTTAATATATACATGTAGTTTTAGAATATCGAGTGCACAATTTACAGAGAGCTTTGAAATTTTAATTTGTAGTTTCAGTTTTCCCCACTGCTAACATCCTCCATCAGTTTTCATATTTAAGTATGTAGGGCGATCCTGCTTGCTTGGTAGATATACTACATGTTTTAAAGTACAAATTTTCTCTCACAGGCTGTCCACACTGTTCTGTCATTGTTGATCTTCAATAAACATTCACTGAACCTGACCCAGGATTTACCCCTTCCTTGTCCATTTGTTCATTGTGTAAAAGTATAATGAAATAGATGGAACCTGGAATATATTTGGAAAGCATTTTATTGATTTTATTTTTTTGCTTATTAATGCACATAAGTGCTGAAGTAATATCATGCTCCAATATGGAGCAGATCAGCGCCACCAAGTGGTGAAATCCCTTTAGACCTTAGAGTACTTTCCTGCTGATTCCTCGGAGATCTGAAGCTTCAGCTTTTGTGCTCCTGTGTCACTTCCAGATGGTTTCTTGTTGAAGGTCATATATGAGTACATTAGTCCACCTGACATACTGAAAACCAAAAAGATAAAATGTTCAAGGAAACAAAATCTGCAGACTAAACTATATTTATCAGAGAATGCCTAATCTTCACTTTCAATCAATATTTTGCTCTAGATTAAAATCCTTCCCAAGCCAGATTCCAATCTGCTGTTCTTATTCAACATAGCATACTGTTTGACTTTTTGAAGAAATATGGCCTCTTATAGAGTCACGCTTAACTCTGTAGTCAGGAACAGAAAATAGCATTTAAGTCTTATTACTCACCAAATGCTGAGGCCTAGGAAATTAGTCCAAGAGAACAGGTAGTCTCCACCCACAAACATGCCAATATAGGCCACTGCAATATTCTGAGGAAAAGGTGAAATTGTGTTCACTTTAGTATCATTGTGTTGGAAATAAGGAAAAAAACAACAACTATCTTAGTAAATCCCTCCACCTGTCCATCACCATGGGTCAAGAAAAAAGGAGGAAATTTTTTGCTGTGGATTTCAGTCAACAATTTTTCAAAGAACTCTTAATATTTGGATTTTGTACAATAAAAAAAACAAACTAATATCACTGTGCTCTTACCTTTACTGCCCCAACTACTGTGGTTGTAAGTGCTGAGTTATAATGGCTGCAGAGGACGATGGAATACATCAGCACAAACCTAAAGAAAATTAGGACAAAAGCAAAACAGCTTTGAACAGCGATCTAACATCTGGGCCATTCCATCGTCAACTCAACACCCTCAGATTCAACAACGTTTTTATTTGTGCAAATATTTTAGTGTGTTTAATAAAGGTTAACGAAATTCTGCCTTCACACTATGAATACTTTCCAAGTTATAGGCCCTCAAAATACACGGAAGGGTGGGTAGAACATATGCCCTTTCAACTTAGTCTCTTTTTTAGCTACAATCATACCATATTCACCCCCTAGCCATCTCCGCTTCTGTGTCAGAATAATTTTCATCACATCCTAGTTATCTTTGATCAATTTTATATAGAATGACCGACTCAAGGAAGTTTGATTTCTACAATAACTGAACAGTTTGGACTGGATTATAGTGACATACCCCATTAAGCATGAAATAAGGAAACAAAAGACAAATGTGCCTTTCACCCAGTCTTCAAATGTGACTGCCTGTGGATCAAAACATAAAGGGTGGTAACAGAATACAGTTTCTGGCACAGAAAACCAAAAAACAACAATAAATAGCGATAATGCACCTGATCACAGTTTACCTTGTGTAAATCTCCAGTAAACGCACTTGCCAAGACAGTAGGAATGACAATTATTAATGCATTGTAAAACAGGACCCCATACTTCCCAAGACCCTTGACAAAAAGGAGGAAAACAAATGTAAACTGCAAACACTGTTATGCAATAGGGACATTTCAAAGTATTGAGAACGTTAACATTTTACTCCTGTGAGGCACATGCGTCATTAGATGCTCGCATCACTATGCATTAAAAAAAAAGGTTAAAAAATGTGCGAATCCCACGATTCTGCTTTTAGATATAAAGACGCTGCTAGTGTGGAGCTGCCATGATCAAAGGATATTCGTGAACGACACTAAAACCTTCTGTTTTGTTGTTTAAAAAGATAATGCTCAGCTTTCTTTTCTAATATTCTTCTTCTTTCAGCTGTTACCTTGGGGTTACCACAGCAGATCATCTACCTCCACTCCTAGCATCCTCCGTTGTCACATCAACCCTCTGCATATCCTTCTTTACTACATCCATGAATTTTCTCTGGGGTCTTCATCTTTTCCTTCTGCCTAGCAGCTCCATCTTCAGCATCCTTTGTCCAGATAAATCCACCCTCCTCCCCCCCATGTCTAAACAATTTCAGCCTTGCTTCTTTAACTTGGTTTGCACACTGCTCAGCCTGAGCTGTCCCACCTGTAGCTCCAACTCTGACACAAATCACACCTGACACGTGTCTCCACCCAATCCACTCTGCCTGCACACTCTCCTTCACTGTGCATTGCTTTGGATGGTTGTGCCCCCATTTTTCTTGGCAGCACAGCTGTGCAGTAAAATTGTTTTTTGTTTTTTTTCTTCAAACAACACCTGGACAGAGATATATCTACTAAGGCAGCAATGCTCAAATTGTCTCTGTTTTTCTACGGAACAGGAAATCCTACCTTATCACCAAGTTTCTTCTTGGTGTACACTCCACTGGCAGCAGTGAATGCATCATTAAGCAGGATGAATGTATAGCCCTCCACATCAAAGGCCAGGTCTGAACTATAGGAGACAATAGAGATGGAGGTAAAGTCTACTTTGTTTTTGCAGTTCATGGAGAAATACAATTACAAAAGTAATTTAAATAAAAACAAAAAGCAAAACTATACCTTGCAGCAATCATAGCACCAAATACTATGGTTACAACACTGTACACAAGACGCTTTGGAAATGTTTTTCTGAAAATGGAGATAAAGAGGACAAAACAGGCATACATTAATGGGCACTTCCATTGTTAAATCTTTTTTTTTTTTAATCTCACATCCTACACTGAAAGCTCTCACATTGTTTAACTCCATTAACAAATCCATTAGAAACCTCTTCAAGTAAAGTACTTTAAGAAATTTCAGACCAAATCAGATGAGATAAGGCCCTAGAGTGCTTCAAGGCTCTAACAGTACGGTAATACATAGTTAGAATAATTCCTTACCTTAGTATATACGCTTCCAAGATCATTGTCATCAATATAGTGAATTTCCGCAAAACTGTAAACATGGGTAAACTGTAACAGATAACACAGTTTCGGGAAGACTGCATAAATGAGTACTGAGAAAATCTTAACTAAATTTAAGGACTAAATGTGATGCAAATGAACTGGTAAAAACCTGAGTTTTTTGGTGCTTGCCAGGCCTGTAACATGGTTCCCAACGTACAGCAAAGGGAGGGGGAAAATCTGGGCATAACAAACAAAAAGATTTATAGATCACAAAATACATTAAAAAAAGAATAAATAGAGATATTATAATGGGGTGAGGGTGCTTACTTTTAAGAGAACATTCTTGTCGAAATCTTGAAACTGCACCGTTTTGCTCTTTTTGGCCGCATAAAGAACAATAACAGTGGTGATCATCTGAAAGGACAATAAAATGAGTTTGTATTTGTTTATTATTAGTGGAGTGTGGGTGGGAGGTATTCGCACCTGGACAACATACCTGTCCAATTCCCAGACACAAGTAGGAGGGAAATCTGCAAAGTCAACACACAAAAAGCAGAACTCTTAAATATAACTCGACAACAGAGAATAAGCTATTATTACAAGCTTCCTTTATCTGTGAACTTAACAATTTTTTTTTGCTTCCGTCCTTCGACTATGAATAAATTAGTGATATCCCTACAAAGCGACACCTACCTGAAAGTTGTCAACACGGTTTTGTTCACTACGGTAATAAGAAACGAACTTCCGGCATAAAACAGTGCAGAGAGGAGCTTGAGCAAAGCGGAGTGTTCCGCAGTTTCTTCACAGGGTTCCAAAGACATAGTTACATACTGCGAATGAAGCTTTTAGCGTTTAAAATTAGGCTTGAGTTGATTCTGGTCGAGTGGCGACTTTCGTTCAGCTGCCCTTTCGTGTCCACCAGTCGTAAATGGCCACATAGCAAAAGAAAGGGTAGGCGGTCTTTTACAACTATTACATAATTCAGGAGATGGGTCGAGCTGAAGCCAAATTGTTTCGCCTGTCTTTAAAATGTCAAGCACATTTTCACTTAATAGGAAACGAAAAGAAAAGCACACTGTTACAAAATAAAGCGCAGACGTTCCAAATAGTTTACATGAGTTTTTATAGATGAAATGTAAACAGTTTAGGGAGAAAAAAAGAGGAAGACTCGGTAACCACACTATAACACAAAGTTAGTTAAACAACAGAAATACCAGTCTGTCCAGTTAAGAAACATAAAGCAACGTGAATCAGTTTCACCTGATTTGGAGCAAATTAAAGTGAGAACAGGTGCACTGGAGCGGCAACAAGGACCCCCCCTTTAGGACAGGGACACACCATTATCACGGTTGATTTTAATCAGGCAAACCTCCAGTCTTTCCTGCCTACATTCTAACACAATGTAAGATGTATGACAACAGGGGGAAGCATTTACACAGAGAAGAGAGCCACACAGCTCCCAGACCTAGACCAGTCTGACCATCTCTCTCTTCTCCACTCACCTGAGCTGAAAAGGGGGATCAGGTCAGCTCTGCACTACCTGGGAGTGCTCAGGAGGAACAAAATCTTTGAGAAGCTGCTGGTGACCTTCTATCGTTCAGCCATTGAGAGCATCTTTATGTGGTTCACTCACTGCACCCACGCTCAGTGGAAGAGGCTTCAGAGGTCACCTGTTTGAGTTGCTGTCCTCTAGGGGGCGCTACAGGTCCGTCCAAACCACGATGAACAATCTCAGAAACACATTTTCTTTTCACAAGCCATTACTGTACAAATTTCACATCAGTACTTCTCACATCACACATCACTACACATGTGTATATGGTGGTACTTTTGGATTTGTTTTCATTGTTATTTATTCTAAATGCTGCTACAAAGGAGCAGCTTCTAATCTTTTTGAACATCTGATATTTAATGTCAACAAAGGACTCTGATTCTGATTTTGAACAGGCAGGCGATGCCCACTGGTTATTTTTTCTCGAGTTTTGTTTTTATTATTGTCCTCGTCATGGCTTTGCATGGCCAGCAAAGTTAGTCCAGCTCCTCTAGGATGCTACATCCATACATTCTACTGCAACAAGGTTTGCTGTGTCCCCCAGTGCAATCTTAAGACTGTGAAGGAGATACCAGGAGACCGACTGCTGCACAAGAAGCTGGACAGGAACATAGTAGGGCATCGACCTAGCAGCTGGATGATCTGCCAAAAAGTTACTGCCAAATATTGAATTTGCTTTTTATTTATAATGTTGTTATTTATATTGGTAAATAATATTCAGCATGATTTATCCAGGATAAAATAAAGAAATTACCTGTTTTGTCATAGGTATCCTCACAAATCTGCACTATTTGATCTACTCTGCATTCTACATCATAATCGATCCAATTCTTTTGGGCAACTTGAAATATATTTGTAGAGCTGTTCTATGTTATATTTGTTGCAATTTCTGCTGCCCTCTTGGACACATCACTGTATATAAAAATGCATTTAAAATATAAATGAGACCTTTTACCTGAATAAATAAAAGACATGTCCTTTGCCAAAAACTGATTGTGGGCAGCATCTAGCAGAGATATCGTTTCTGGCTCAAAATTATTTTGGTACCATTCATGTGATATATGTTTGAGGGATTATAGGTCAACAAGTCATTCACAATAGTTTAAATACCAACAACTCATTTTTATATACTTTTTTAACAAATACCAGTATTTACTTCTTGACAGATGATCACTTTGTGGCACAACAGCCTTTTCTGTTCAAGGAGGAACAGAAGCAGTGCTGCCAGAGTCTTACAAATCACCCCCAGTGAGCTACTTGTGAGCATCTTTATGACTCTTTTTGAGACATCAGGAAAAAGTCCTGATAGCTTTAATTGGGACCTGTGCTCACAGCCCAACACCAACACAGGTAAAACTGATTCACAATGTGTTGAAGTGGACAGATGGCTGTGTGTTGTACTGTATACTTGTAAAAAATGGCCCCAAAACAGGGCTTAGTGTATTACAAAACACAAGAACATTTTAATTTTTAATTGTAATAGACCAAATTCAACATACCATTGTTGGTACACAAAAGCTTATTTTCCCTTTTATGCAAAATTGTACCTTAAAGAGGTTTATTTCTTTTTTTTTTTTTTTTTTTTTTTTTTTTCTTTTCTAAATGACATCAGAAACAGCAGTATGCGACATTACGTGATGGCAGAGCTTCAGTTCATCCTTTGTCATTTTTTTTTTTTTTTTTTTTTTTTTTTTTTTTTTTAATAAATAGGACAGGGGGAATGAATGAGAGAAAGAGGGGGAGAGAAAGAAAGAAAACCAAAGGGGAGAAGAAACGGTGAGAAGGGGGGGGGGGAAGAGAGAGAAAAAAAAAAAGAACTCCTGGGTCACCTGTATGGAGAAAAAAAACAAACAAACAAAAACAAACAAACAGAGGAGACAGCAAACAACAAAGAGCAACATAATAATAGAGAAAACAAAGCACCATCACAATAAACTAGCTAGTCATAGATATCAATATTTACTAAATAATAAACGATATTGTGCAGCACGCAAGATAGACAGCGCACAGTGTGCTTTGAGGTAGCAGCCAAGAAAGCTTTAGTCCGCGTCTGTGAATACCCATGTGTGCATACCTGTGTGGATCAGCATGCTTGCATTCCAAAGGTTTCTCCATGTAATGATCTGCTAGGGAGTGTGGGGGGGCCACAGCCCCGTCCTCCAGGGTGTGAAGCAGGTATGGAGGAGATCAAAACTCCAGACATCCAGAGGCCCCCAGAACACAAGAGACCATGGAAGACCAACAGAGGGGCAGCCGCGCCACTGTTCCAGTAAGAGCTGAGGAGAGTCCCAGATGAGGGCTCGCCCAGCAGCCGCGGAGCAGAAGTCAGGGGGAGTTGCAGTGACGCGCCCGTGAGCTCCGCCGGCCCCCAGCTGTGCCTGAGTGACCGAGCCCCAGGCCGAGAGGCCGGGGGCACCCCACCTCCAAAGGGGCCCGAGCGAGCCCCAGGCCCCAGGCCCCAGGCCCCGACAAGCGGCCGCCAAGGAGTGAGCCGGTGTGTACCCGGACGCCCACCCCCAGACACAAAGAACCACCAACACACCGACACCTGAGGGAGTCCGCCACCGGCAGGGGAAGTGGTGGTGGGTGGAGATAGGCCTCCAAATAAAGAGGTTTATTTCAATACATTGTACTATGAAGACAATTTCAGGTCTGCATATTATTGAACAAGAGTTCTCTTTAGTCTACAAATATGGATTTATCTCTGGTGTCAGCTGATCTTAAAATAATGCCAGGCTGCCTTGTGTTTGGTTATATACCTGTATATATGTATATTTAATGTACTCTGCGTTTCTCTTTTTTTCTCAGGCTAATGTGCTCTGATTACATATAAAGAAATCTAAGATAAGCAGCCTAAATGTACATTATATGGCATTGTCAGCGAATCTTTTCTCTTACGTGTTTATTCTTTTTTTTTCTTTTTTTTTTTGAAGTAGGGACATTGATTGTGAATACATTTTATTCACTGTATAACTTAATAGATAAATTACACATAATTGTGCGGCACTTTGGTTCTCAGCTCTAGGCTGAAACCTGCCTGATCTCTGCCAAGTTAAACATTACCAGACAAAAAGTGGTTATCATGCTTCAGTAGGCAAGTAAGCAAAGCTCTTATTTCTGGAAGTGTCTACCGGACTGTGCTGCACCCATAAATGTACTGTTTTGTGTATTTGAACATATTTTCCCACAGTGAGCAGTGGGACTGTTTTTGCTGTTAGCAGCAGGTGTGTATGGACAAGTTTTTCTGAGATATTAAAGTGTTGATACCAAGACAAGAGAATAGTTTGCTTGAGACAACTGAATATTAAATAGATTGGTTCTTACATACAGCTTGCCTCCTTTACTCATTCACATCCGTTCACACAAGAACATTTTTCTATGCCTTTTTTTCTATGTGTGCTTTCTATTTAACCTTCAAACACATTCACACCCAAATGAATGCATCTGTGAGTAACTTGAGATTGGCCCAAGAGGATTTGGCCTGCAAACTGGGAGCAGTCATGCATCAAACCACCTGTTTCCTGTTCTACCTCCTGAGCTACAAAAAAATATGGATATATTGTGTACATTGTCCATATGCAGAAGAAATGTGAGATGCCTTATCTTGCTAGCTTGGTATAGGAAGTAAATTAAAGATATGATAATTGTCTGTTGACACGTTTCTGAATATACTTGCTTTGGCAAACATGCATACCTGAATTCCTGCAGTTGAGCAGTCTATGGAAAAATCCCTATGAGTGTTTCCACAAGATGGTGCTGTAGCATCAGGCTCATGTTTGACGGTGACAGGGAAACTCTTGTAATGATTGGCAGCTGTTCACAAAATCAGTTTGTACCTTTACTTCACTCTCAGAAAAGTTACAAGTGCAGGTCTGCTTTGTTATAAATCTCTCCTTTAAAAGCCCTTCTCATCATTTTCACTTCACAATAAACAAAACTGATCCCTTTTCGAAGACCTTTTCCACATAGTTCCTGTTCCTCTTAAACGGGATGAATCAATGCTTTATGACAGTTTTGAGTGCTGATGAATGCATGCCTGGAGAACAATGACATGGGATTAAATTGTGGGCAGAAGTTCAACTGTGCGAAGCTGTGACATGTTTTTGTGTATGTGTGTGTGTCTGTGTGTGTGTGGGGGGGTTAAGTTTACCTATACTCTCATCTGACACTGTGTTTTTCCTCTTTGAACTTTAATAAACTCTTTCTCTTGTTATTTAACTGTTTAACTATGATAAAATAAAATAAAACTTCTACTCAGTGGAAACTTTCTTCATAATTAGAATAACCACCACTGGAGAAACCTGCTTTGACTTGAATACACTCATATGGGAAAGTATTTATGAATGTTTCTGATCCTTTGTGACTCGAGGCAGTCAATAAAACCGTAATTTGCCGGAGGCTCTCTTCCATTTTAAATGACTTGCTTACAGTTACGGTCATAACAGGTTCATCAGTTGAGTATTAACATAAGTGACTCTGACTTGATAACTCATATAATGGACCAATGACGAATCCTGTTAAAAAGCAAGGAGCTTAAAATGTGGTGAGCCAAGAAACGTAATTAAAAATTAACTGTAAACCTGCCAAAGTTAATAACAGAAATACGTTAACACGGGATGCCTGCATGGTGGGTGATGGTTAAACAGGAATCTTTAGTAGAATAAATGGCAAACATTTTATTTAAATCTAACAGACTGTGCACATCTTGTGTGATGAACTGAAATAAACAAAAGTGACAAAGAGTTTGAGCCACAATGTACCACCAAAGAAGCAGGTGTCCCACAGGTGTATGACTGGATTACCACTGTGAAGGCCCAGCATATGACTCACATCCCTTTTTGTTCTGACATCGTTCAGTGATTTCCAACAATGAAGTAACTAGCATTCTCAAAGACACCAGTCACCCTAAGATAGATTTATATCAGATGATAAAGATGATCAGTCAAAAGAGCTTTGCATTGCTTTTGTGGTGTCACACACTTCTACTCATCCTTGGTGGGGTGTGGAGCTACAGCAGGTGTGGTGCATGAACAGGTGAAAAATAAACAACTTTGCCAATGCCATTGTGATGACATGTATTTATGTAGGATTTACATTTAAATCCTTCTTATTGTTATGGAGTGATTAAAACATTAGGGAGCGGGATTAACTTTTCTCAGCTTCTGAAGTGAAAGAAAAAGTGTCTGAGAATCTCTGTTCTTAACAACAACAGTGACGAAGCTGCCCCGAACCCTAACGGCAAAATGACCCACACAGCATAATCCCTCATGACACGGATCGAGACTCAGCCTTCTGTATGCTTCACTGTAAAAACAAAGATTGCAATTAAAAGTACAGGTCTAAGCAGCAATGAGCAACATAGGATCAGAAGCTCAATTTATTTTTTCATAGTTATACAGTTAAATAACAAGAAAAAGAAGCTTTATGACAAAAAAAGTCAAATAAATATAAATTTTAAAAAAGTCAACTTTTTTAATAGTTAAAAAATTACCTTTTGATTATCTTGACCTTTTTTTTATTAAAAAAGGAGGGAAAAAACGGAGAGGGGGACAGCTTTAAGCTAGATAGTGTAAGTATGGATAACAAGCCAGGGCTATGAAGTCGTGAGAAAAGGAAAACACAAGTTTATCTACACAGGTTTTTCATCTCAGCAGACTGATGCAGCCTCATTGTGCAGTCTTTTCTCCCATATCAGTGGCATTGACTTCATTTGCTACAATGATGGACTCCATAATCCTGAAGAATCTGTCTTGACTTATCGAATTGGCTATAACTACAGCCCAGTCTGAAGATCAATATGCTGAAAATTGTTTCCAGCTCCAGAATTTTACCAATTTTACCAATGTAATACCATAAAATGACAAATGCCAAGGTTACACATTGATTTGAATGCATAATGGGTGGTGGGTAAAATCACTGCTCAGCTTACGGCAAAGTTGGGATGTCTTCCGAGCTCTCACCTTCCCACTCTAATGTCTGGCTCTCCTCCACCTCATCCGTGACACCTATAAGTATGACTCTTCTTCTGCAATTCAAATCCTTTCTGGCCTGTTCAGCCCTTCGTGAAGGGACATTGGGAGTTGGTGAGTGCAGCTGCCCACAACAAAGGTCACTGAATGAAAGTTTTGTTTGGAAAGAATTAAAGTTACTGTACATTTCTGAAAACCCTCTGAAGTTAAGAATCTCAGAAGAAACTGTTTGATTTGTATGAAGGGAAAAATAATAACTGCAAAAAAGCCAGTGTTGTCTGTTAGTCAAACCCCCACAGATGTGGCGTGACTAGAAAGCACAGGAGGTCCTTTCAACAGTATAGTAGGACCTAAATAGATCGCCTACATTTTGCTTTACATAGAGGTCTCAGAGTCATGACCAGCACAGGGGACAATAATTAATTGCTGGATCTTAGAATAATCATCAGTTTCCTTTTTAGTTTCTTTCAGGCTTTCAACGGTCATTTTCACAGCTTAACAATACAACACACGACATGAAAAACATTCGTAAGGTTTTTTGTGTGTGTTTATTTAAGTAAAATCCAGGACAAGAAAAGTTTTTTTTTAAAAAGCACTTGTGCGTGAAGAAGCTCCTCAGGCAAACGAAGAGAGCTTAATGTAATTATACTTTCCCACCTAACAGTGTTTTTGTTCTTCACTGTATGGAATGTACTCAAATAAATCAAACAAGCTTACTCATCCATTCTCAGAAGTTTCACAGCCTTTACTGTGACAGCTTCTTTTCAGCGGATTTGTGTGGACAGAGGTGGTAACAGGATCTGAGCACTATTAGGGGATAAGATCAAACAAGTCCCCAGTATACGTAAAGAAACTAGACTTTCTAGCATTACACAGACTTACAAAACTCTTTGTCTTGAGCCGAACCTTATGTCTTTTTATTTTGCTTATTGGTGGCAAATATAAAGCCATGTCTTTTGTTTTAAAGTTATCTTGAGCAATAGTTCTCTGGGCTTTCTGAAGGTCTTTCAGAGTTTTTCTTTGGACATTTCTTTTTCAGTCATTTTCATTCCAGTCCTTATAACTTTCAACGATTTCAGGGGAATGCTTTTTGACTTTGTTGAACCACTTAACAATGACATGTGAATCATCCAAGCACAAAAATGCACTTAACTCATTTCTTTAGTTTAATCTATGAAACATTCTAAAGCTATACAGTGTGGCATAAAATAGTATTTTTGCACCAATAAGGTGATTCTTAAGGAGCTATTAACTGAAACCATATCTTGTCATGATGTGCAGCTTAAAAAATTGGAGGAAAAAAATTGGCAAAAGTTTTATTTTAATCCCTCATGCAATACCACCCAGAAAGCATTTGATTGGCAGTGGCTTAATTTTTCACTTTGACAATGATCCCAAACACACTGCTAGCACAGTAAAAGCTTACCTGGATAGAATAACACACAATGAAACACTATTATTAAATGGTAAATGGCCTGTATTTGTATAGCGCTTTACTTAGTGCCTAAGGACCCCAAAGCGCTTTACACGTTCAGCGCACTGACAGAGGCCTCCCTACATAATGACTGCGTCATTATGGGATCAGTGTGAGATCAACTTGACCTAGAATGAAACAAAGTGCAGCAAACATCCAACAGCTGTTCCTGAAGACTACTTAAGTTACAAGAAAGCTTGCCCCAAATAGGCGAAATACATTTTTGACAACACTCTTGCTCAACTGAAAAAATTTGTCTCAGTTATCAGTACTGTGCAAAAGTTTTAGTCAGGTGAGGAAAAAATGCTGAAAGCAAAGAATGCTTTCAAAAATGGAAGTGTTGCTCATTTATTTTCATCAATCAACAAAATGCAGTGAATCTAAATCAAATCAATATTTGGTGTGACCACCTTTTGCCTTCAAAACAGCATCAGTTCTTCTAGGTACACTTGCACACAGTTTTTGAAGGAATTCGGCTGGTAGGTTGTTCCAAACATCTTGGAGAACAAACCACAGATCTTCTGTGGATGTAGGCTTCCTCACATCCTTCTGTCTCTTTATGTAATCCCAGACACACTCGATGATGTTGAGATCAGGGCTCTGTGGAGGCTATGCTATCACGTCCAGTAGTTCTTGTTCTTCTTTACACTGAAGATAGTTCTTAATGACTTTGTCTGTGTGTTTAGGCTAATTGTCCTCCTGCAAGAACACATTTGGGGCCACTAAGCAATCATTTATATCTCTGAAAACATTCCCTGAACACTCAAAGCTCTTTATAGAGCTTGCGTCATTCACCCATTCACACCCATTCATACAAGAACTTTATCTTTACAGTTTGGAAGATATTGAGATATTAAAATTTGCAAGAAGAGTGGAACATGAATGACAATTCACTGACTCAGAAACATAGGTGTCTGAACTGAAGCCACAACAATCTATCAAATTTTGATTGTGACAGAGTTCGTTTATGTATTTAAGGAAGATTTGCGTGACACCAAACCAGCTTTGAGCTTGTCAGCACAGGGAAACACTATTACTAATGTCTGGTGCCAGAAAAGCAACAGACTGGCAGCAGATTCATGTAGTCATGGGGGCTGTTTATTCATTGATGAATGTACTTGCCTCTAGGGGATAAATCAGGGTTTCTTATCTGAGGATAACACTGAACCGAAAAAAAAGTCTTCCTTCTTTCCAGTAAGGACTTGGAGTTTCATTTCTAACAGCATTCTTAGACACTTGTTCTTCCATCCATTCATCCATTCGCTTATCCTTTTCAGGATCGCGGGGGGCACTGGAGCTGTCATAGGGCGAGATGCAGGGTACTCCCTGGACAGGTCGCCAGTCTATCGCAGGGCTAACACACAGGGACAGACAACCATTCGCACTCACATTCATTCGCACATTTACACCTAGTGGCAATTTGGATTATCCAATTAACCTATCCCCACAAGCTGCGTGTCTTTGGACGGTGGGAGGAAGCCGGATTACCCGGAGAGAACCCACACAAACACGGGGAGAACATGCAAACTCCACACAGAAAGACCCCGGCCTGATGGTGGAATTGAACTCAGGACCTTCCTACTGTGCGGCAACAGTGCTAACCACCGTGCCACCGTGCTGCTGTTATTTTGATCGTGACACGTTTCTGAAATGACTGAACATTGTTGCCCAGCAGCAACTTTGTTATCATAATGTGTCTATGCTGGTTGGCTGAACTATGGCTGGACCACTGACCACTCTTTCAGGTGCAGACAAAATAGAATAAAAGAATGATATGAATCACAGTTTAAAGTTTTTTTTTTAATTCTTAATGTATAAACACTTTTACAGGCTATGGCATACACTATTACATGCTGTAGAGTGGTATCTGTTAATTTTACGTTGTAATAGTAGTACTAGTGGTAATAATATCATCACATTAATGCGTTAACACAAGAAGTACCACTGCAGGCAGTTGAGATGGGCTCAACTCAAACCAGTTCATGTAGTTTCATTTTTAATAATGCATAAAATGTAATGACACATTTTCTTAATATAAAGTGTGAGTATATGAAACCACAGTTGTACCTCTAAAAAGTACTTGAGTAAATGCAGTGTTGCTTTGTAACAGAGTTACAGTAGATAGCTTTTTAAGATAAAAAGAAAAGCAACAACAACAACCAAGCATGATGATGTATATCATATAACATCATATGTGAGAAACATGATACCCAGACATTTAGAGAAGTACGTTTTTTGTTCCACTCTTCTTCTCTTTCAATAGCTCCTCCAGGATTAGCTTCAGTCTCGGATCAACACACAGTGGCCTTTTGAAGCCTTTTACAAACACCCTGTGGGTCCACATAGAAACATAAATACATTTCAGTTTAACATAACAGTGCAAATGCAGTAACCCTAAGCAAAAATGAAGGAAAACTGCCTCTGGATAAAGTTTCTTTATTGGTGTTTATTTTTTACATTAAATTTTCATTTTATATGATGAATGCATGATGTTATAAGTAAATCATAACAAAACAAAATTACTGTCAATAATTCTCAAAACCTTCCTTTACCAATCATGTAATAACTACAATATTACCTGTAACCTTTTGGCACACTTAAGTAAACAAACACTTACACAAGTGCTCTGATGTCACAGGCACCGATTTCCTGCATCTCCCATCTCTGAATCTTCTTCAGCATATATCGTTTGATTTTTTGGTTTGCTGTCATGCAGCAGCTTGGGATGCCAGCTGTAATGTGAGATTAAGACCAAATTTAAGAATTTTAAAAAGTATAAAACTAACATAATATAAAAAAATAAAAGAAAAAGACATTTGCTAGAGAATAATTGTGTGTCCATTCTAACAGGTCTCCAAAAAACACACAAACAAAAATTTTTTTTACAGTATTGCACTTTTATAAAAAGTTTATATATGTCTAATTTTTGTATTTTTAGCATCCTAAAACCAAACAGGGCTAGGTTTTTTGTTTTGTGCAATAGTCTTTGTGGTTAAACTGATCAGATAAGTCAGCTTAAAGTTAACTTTCTAAAACATATTTTTACTGGAATAATTTTATGCTTTAAAACAGCTGGATGAAGAAAAAACTGAAAAAACCCTCCAAAAACCAGCTGTGCTAAAATGCACATGCATCATCATCTTGTTTAAATCCCAGGAGGAATGTAGAGTCATTGCAATTTTCTCAGAAAAAATCTTTAAATGTGAACTTCTTATTTAGGACCTGAAGTATAATCTGTACAGTGCCAGTGCTCTCTTGGTTTCAGCATGTGTGTTTGCTCTGAGTGTCCTTACCTTCACTGGAGGTGATGGCCAAGGCGCACAGACAAACAATCAAAAAGACAATTTTCACATCCATGATGGCAGAGCAAGTGTGGGGAGGCAACGTGCCCTTGATGTTTAAATACTGACAACAAAGCGTACATGTGCATCCACCCACCAACTGTCAGAAGGGAGTGTGTGAGCATGTGCTTTAACCAGTAAGAAGCTCTTTGAATGAAACACGATGCCTAAACATTAAAAACAGTAATAGTAATATAAATATCAAAAGGTTATTAAATGACTGCCATACTTAATTAAAAAATTTAATGAAGTGTTCCGTTCACTTTCAGCCCGATGTCTTGTTTAAATTGTTAGTGCTGTCAGTTACTGGAGTGCTTGACTCAGACTCTAACAGGCTCTAACAGGTCCAGTAACCACTCTTCAAACAGAATCTTATTGAACTGATGTGTATGGAATGAAAACACAAGTAGAGCCAACAGTCACGAAAGAACAATTGTCACTTTTAATACATCTCACTCTTTTTACTTTCTTTTCTGTGAAAACGTAGAGTCACAATCCCAACAGCATTTTTAGGTAGCTCAAATATTCTAATTACATTTTCACGATAACCACTTGGTCAATTTTTTCTTAAATGTCCAATGTTACTAAAAGCTATTTGCAGTATTTGGTCTTTTCTCATTGCTTTAATATTAGTGAGTGGAAGTTACTGAGTTTTTTGCTTTAGCCACACACAAAGAAACATTTACTTAACAAAGACTTTGGTGTCTACATTGCTTTTCTCTGTACTTTTATGGCTTTGTTTATCATTAGAGTTCTGGTGTTTGGGGGATTATTTAGACCCTTTCATTTTGGAGTTGCCCGTCCTACCCAGTGTTTCCTATTGCGTAAAGTTGTCTTGTATTGCTTGTTCTAACTGTATTTGTTGCTTCCTGGTTTATTTTGACACCAGTTATTTTCCGTGCCTTGCATCCAGATTCATTAGGTTAATTGTCTTCAGCTGTGTTTTCACCTGTTTCCCATTTCCTTCATAACCTCGTGTGTTTATATTGTATGAGTCTCCCTCTGTCCACTGTTGCCTTTGTTTTGTGCTTTTTTAATACTTTAAAGTATTCCACATTAAAGCTGCACTTCAAGTTTATTTGGGTCCATATCCTGCCCATTAAACTTTTGATGTTGCTGCGTATCTGAAATGATTGAATATCATTAGCTTTGTTATCATAATATCTCTCTGCTAGTTTCACTATGGCTGGACAATCTTGACTGCTCTTTGCATGTGTAGATAAAGTAAAAGAAAAAATACAGCACACCTCGCTGTGACATTTTATTAATTCTGTTTGTATATATGTAGTAGAACAAGATATACCTGGAGGACTGAACAGTTTAAAAATGGATACAATACTACAAAAATACCCAATGAAATGCCCGAGAATGATATGTGTCAATGCTGGATTCTATGTTACAAACCATCACTATAAATGTCTTAACTTGTAAGCAGTAGTCTTACAGGCAGCTGAGATGGAGACAAATCTAACTGACTCGTGTACCTTTAGTAATAGCAATTCGTGAAAAGTGATGACATCTATATGGTATTTGGGTAAAACATCAGAATATAAAATAATAGTAGTACCTCTAAAATGTACCTGAGTACATGCAAAGTTTCTTAGCAACAGAGTTACAGTAGCAGATAGCTGCCTTTAAGATCAAAATAAAAGAAAACAATTACACGAAGGCTCTTGAAACTCTTGAAAACACCAGATGATATGAAGATTCCTGGAGAAGAGAGTTTCTGTTCCACACCCTACGATCTTTTTATCTTCATCCTCTTCAGTCTTCGGAGCTCACTAGGATGAGCACATATTGGCTTTTCATAGCCCTTTAGGTAAAGCCTGTGGATGCACAAGAAAACACGATTATGTTTCAGTTTAAGATAATAACACAAATATTTATGTAACTCCGAGTAAGATCAAATAGAGATAGAATCTGGTGACAAAGTTTATTTCTTGATCAGTCTTGATCATTATAAAATTCATACAGTAGAGATTATCAGTGCATGTTATGTTATCGATGATCATGTGATGATCAAAATGACCCGTAACCTGTGGTTAAACTAATCGGATGAGTAATTTTAACACTTACACAAGTGCTTTGATTTCACATTCGCCGCTGCTTTTCTGCATCTCCCATCTTTTAACCTTCATCAGTGTCCGTGGCCGGATTTTGTTCTTTGTATGTAAGCAGCATTTTGGAATTCCAGCTGTAACATGAGATTAAAACCAAAATATGGAAATTACATTATGTTTTCTTTGATTAAAAAACGTATATAGAGATCATTTTCTTCCATGATAGTTACTCTGAGGATGTGCGTCCTTACTAACATTGCTCCAAAAGAGACCCCCCCCCACACACACACACACCTTAGTCTAAACATTCATGTTTTTACAGACCAGTTACCGATGTCTACTTTTTTCCCGAGAGCAGAGCGCGTTTTTTGGAACACCATGAAACAGAACAGAGCTCAGCATTTTGTATTGTGCAATGGTGGTTGTGGTTAAACTGAGCAGATGAGTCAGCTGAACGTTAGCATGCTGAAACAAATTTTTATTGGATTTTTTATTGGAATAATTTCAGGCCAAAACAGACAACTGTATTCATCTTATCTTGACTTCAACATTAATGTGCTTGCCACACACATGCCCTTTTCTCTCAAAACAGCTTTAAATGTGAGCTCATTTATTTATTTAGGATGTACCTGACGTATGATCTGTGAAGCGCCAGTACTCTCTTGGTTTTTGCATGTGTGTTTGCTCTGAGTGTCCTTACCTTCACTGGAGGTGATGGCCAAAATGCACAGACAAACAATCACAAGGACAACTTTCACATCCATGATGGCAGAGCAAGTTTGGGGAGGAAACGTGTCCTTGGTGTTTAAATACTGACACATATCTGCGCACCCACCCACCAACACTGAGACGTGTATGAACATGTACTTTAACCAGTCAGTAGCTCTTTGAAAAAATCATGTTGCCAAAATCATAACAGTGATAAAGGTAAATATAAAGTTTATTGGACAGTACTCGAATGCTTTATAAAAATTCATCTTACGTTCACCTTTACCTCTGTGCTTAAACTATCAGTGAACAGCAGGCTAATGTATTGTCCACAAGTTCAGACATGTGTAATAACGATTATTTAAACAGAATCTGACTCATGGAAATTGAATTAGAGAAAGAATATGGGTCACTTTTAAAAGGTTAAAAGGAATGTCGTGCACCTTTTTCTTTTTTGGAGAACTAGACAGCAGCAGTGACATGCAGGAACGGGTCTGGGCCAGACATAGCTCCAGGCCCCTGCGGCACCTTTAGAACAGCTCAACTAAGTGAGCTATAGTAACACACCACAGTGTGTGGTTGGTGTTTTTCTTCTTCTTCTTCTTCTTCTTCTTCTTCTTCTTCTTCTTCTTCTTCTTCTTCTTCTTCTTCTTCTTCTTCTTCTTCTTCTTTTTTAACATTTTATCAAATACCTCTAGTATGTGGAAACTATTTGGAGTAGGTCATATTTTTCCAGAGCTTCAATATAAGTGAATAGCAGAGGCCAGTTTCCTTTTTAAAGGGATTTCTCAAGGAATGGTTTCCTGCAACCAACATTTATGAAAGACACTTCCCGAAATGACTGAATGTGGTTGGCAAAAGCAGCTTTGCTACCATGATGCAATTTTATTTAAGCTTAACATGGAAGCTACTTGTCACAAAAGGTCGTGACACCAGGTAGTACAAGATTTTTGATTTGACTTCCTGACACAACCTTGTCTCTAGTTGGAACTGAACCAGCAGCCCTTCTTAACTGTGTTAACTACTACACTATCAAGCTGCGTGCTGGTAGTCTAATGATGGCTTGATGATCATAACTACTATATATTTGCAGATTAATAGAAAACAAAGTAAAAGAAAAATAGACATCACACTTTACAGTGTTTTAAAAAACATCTATTTGCATCAGCGCAGTGGTACAAGATATAGTTGCATCATTAAACAGTTTAAAAGGTTTTAGTACACTGTAAAAAAATACTCCATTACTTCATATTCTATTACATGCAAACCTATGTTTTTTCTTACATATAGCATAATACACTTAAAGTAGCAACTCAGAAGTAGGATGGTGTCTGTCAATGTAAAACTAAAATATAGTAGCAGAAGTAATATGATATTACTGTACTAATGCCTTAACATGTAAGCAATGTTACTGCAGGCAGCTGAGGTGGAACTAAATGATAATTATTACATAATAAAAACTCTGAAAAACACCTTTTGTGGGAAACATGACACACGAACATCTGGAGAAGACGTTTCTTCCGCTCCTTGTCCTAGGAAGGACGTCGGCGCGCCATCTGGTCCTTTATTTTCAGAATGGTCTTCAGTTTTGGCTTCACATTGGGATGAGCACATACTGGCTTTTTGAAGTTCTTTACATACAGTCTGTGGATGCACAAGGAAAAGCAATTAAATACAAATATTAATGTAACCTGAAGTAAAAGGTATTAGCTTACAGTTTGATTACTGATCATTATTTAACTGAAACTGTGCAGCTGAGGAATGCATGATTACATGAATTATGTATCATGTAATAACTACAAAATTACCTGTAACCTTTTGGAAAATTAGTTTTCAACACTTACACAAGTGCTTGGATGTCACAGGCACTGTTGCTTTCCTGCATCTCCCATCTTTGAACGTTCATCAGTATTCGTGGCCGGATGTCACTCTTTGTATTTATGCAGCATTTTGGAATTCCAGCTGTAAGGTATAACCAAATGTAATGTATGTTTTTATGGAGCCTCATAAAACTGAACAGGATTAAACATTTCATGTCATGTAACAGTGGTCATTGTTAAACAGATAAGAAGCATTATACAAAATGTCTTTAAAAACACTGTATGAACACTAAAATTATTGAAAAAACAGACAAGTGTTTTCACCATTTCTAAACTTTAGGAGGAATGTGGTAATCACACACCTGCACACATAAAGAGCTCTAAGTGTCAATTTATTTACTTATTTTGGATGCACCTGATGTATAAATCAGTGCATATTCAGTCCAAATGTCTCCTTGATTTTGCCAAATGTATTTGGCCTGAGTGTCCTTACCTTCACTGGAGGTGATGGCCAAAGTGCACAGACAAACAATCACAAACCCAACTTTCACATCCATGATGGCAGAGCAAGTGTGGGGAGGTAACGTGTCTTTGGTGTTTAAATACTGACACAGAGGTCCTGCACATGCCTGTGCACACACCTACGAAGATCCAGAGAAGCACATGTGAACATCTGAACGTCTCTTTGAATGGAACTCGGTAATTAAAATGCATTGAAAGGGTATTAGTATAGTATTGGTATTAGTAAAGTATTTACGAAAAGAAAAGTTACTTTCGTTTCCAGCTTAAATCTTTGTTCAAACAGTCAGTGCTCATAAATACAGGTATGATGCGCCAAGGCAGGCTCTGACAGGTTTAATCACCACTCTTTGAACAGAATCTTACTTGACTGATTGATATGAAATTTAAAAAAAATGGACGACACACCCAGAGTCAACATTCAATACAGTTCACTGCTAAAGGTCAAATTAGAACACAAAGAACGTCAGATTTCAGTCTTTTCAGGGATATTTTCCAAGTCTGGGGACAAATTAAGATGTGTGATTAGCGCAAAGCTCGGTAATAACATTTAATAACTGATTAATTTTGTTGTTAAGAGTTCAAGTGGCACTTTGAAGTACTGATCATGCAGGAAACTTGACACTTTTTACCCTTTAATGAATGCGCATGAGCAAGATTGTGTTGATGAACTCAACTTTTGGGCACACAAATAAATAAACAAATAAAAAATGCACGGTTAAGTCATTTTAAAAGTGTCGTCCTGTTTTCCAACCTCTTTAGAGCCAAGGTTCATTGTGTACCCAGGTGTGGTTTTCAACTCTTACGTGTTGTGCAATTTAACTGAGCGTGCAAGCATACAGTATAATTACTGAGAAAAAAAGAAAAGAAAAACATGCTGAAAGGAATTCTTCTGGTTGCACCAATGTCAATGAGTGACTTCTTGGCAGTTTATTTTAAAGGTGGGAACATTGGTAAGTCAGTAGGAGTCATAACTGACAAATAAAAACGGTGTCTGTAGGATGTTTGCGCTTGATTTGCACTTTTGATCCAATGGCTAATAGCTCCCCAATACCACCTAAGGCCTTTGAATCGCAGCACTTTATGATTTATGGGATCTTGCTTCCCAACTGTCTTTGCCTTTGTGACATAGATGTATTGACTGAGGTTTGAATCTCTCTGACATGTTTTGTTCCGTGAATGAGATCTGGAGGATTTGCTTTGGTTTTAATGATAAGCCTCTGTAGTCTAGTGCAACTCCTCTGTTTAGCTAATGAAAACAGTGTTCAGTAACCAAAGTCTACAAAATACATCATTTGTTAACCACGAATGAGAATGTGTTGAACTAGCTAAAGATAAGGGATGATTCACACATTCACTCTTGAAGCACTTTATTTGTGTCAGTTCCATGGCCAATTTAGTATTGTCATTTAACCTTACAGACATGTCTTTAAACTGTGGGAGGAGGCTGGAGTATCTGGAGGAAATCCACGCAAGGCACAGTGAGAACACACATACTCCACACAGACAGGCCCCGACTGATATTTGAACCAATCGTCTTCTTGCTGTGAGGTGACAGTGCATGACATTGCCACCCACGTGTAGGTTCCCCTTGTGCTACTAAAACAGCTCCGAGCTGTTTTGTCATCATGGTGTGACAGTGGCCGGGGTCTGAAACCTGGGGAATTGGCAGCAGGTCTATTTGTATCTGTGGGTTTTGAGGCGTCTCCTTCATAGTGTGGAGCACAAGATGAGTCACACATAAAATGACTTTCCAAAAGTTTAGGATTTTTGACGTGCCACACAGGTATTGAGTCAATCAAAGAACATAACTGTCAAAATCTGGGAGGTCCTGCATCTAGTGCCAACTGGATTGAAAAACAGTGCAGACAAACTGCCAGCACATACAGATTTGGCAGCAAATTAGCATTCACACAGACGGGAGTCTGATAGTTAGAAACCACTATCTTTTATCTACGCAAATTATACATGTTGGTACACAGTGCTGAGTTATATGGTTGGAGGATATGAATGCATCAATGCAGTCAGTTTATGTAATTCCTTGAGCAGCTAATCTGTGTGCAAAACAGTTTTGATCGAAACTGATCAAATTACAGCAATTACCATTCCTGATTACTCTGTGGTTATTGTTGTGGTTCCTTTGACTGTCGCTTTCTTTCGCACACTCAAGAGTATTCTGGGAAATGAGGAATCAGAAGAGCCTTTTTGGCATTCTTTCATTCTGTATTGTTTCTCCCATTTTTAATATACAACAATATTTCTACTACACAAGAAGCAACTGATCAAGCATTGACATTCTGCTGTTTTACCTGGATGCCTGTATCAACTGTAATCTTTAACCTCTGACTTATTTACAATGTGCTCTACTATATCTCAGTTTTGAAATTGGAGCTCTCGGGTGTCTTCTTATAGAGAATAAACTTTGTTTACAGTATGTGCATTAGTATATACATTTTTTAGGGGGGAGCACACATGAAACCTAATGTTTTCCTATCAATTAATGTGGTTCTTCTCCCCTTGTATTTTTAGCCCAGCTAATCAGAAAGACACTTCAAACAGAAACAGTAATAGAACCAAGAAAATTTAAATTGTTCAGAGTTCAGATCCCAAGGCTTATAGTGGAACATGGATGAACTTCATTTCTGTTGCAGTTCCAGGTCTTGAGCAGCAGATGGACGCCCACACATAAAATATCAGTACTCATTTTGTCCTCTGGCAGCCACATGGAGAAGACGCATCAGCAGCTCTGTTGGTGAGCTTCTTTCAGAGCCGTGGACTGGATCTGTGGCCTCTGTCTCTCCCACGCAGTCAGAGTCCACCATACAGCCCTCTGAAAAGAAGAAAAACAAGAAATGAAGTTCATATCTTACATGTCAACATGTCAATCAATCAGACCAGTTCGTACCAGAATTGCAGCAGAATCCAGAAATAGCGCAGTGCCCTCCCTCAGACCCACAGGATCTCCCTCCTGCCTGGCAGGGGGTGAGCAGGTAGTTCTCCTCCACACAGTGAGCTGTTTCTGGGGAGCCAAGCAGGCAGCCGAAACCGTCCCCACAGCAGATACTGGGGCCAAAGCAGCGGCCCCTGTCTCCAGGGCCACAAGACTTGCACTGGAGGAGAATGGAATTGAATTTAGCAGTATTATTTTCTGTTATATTATATCATATTACAAGACCAATGATACTTTCACGTTCTTTTCCATCTTGTATTCAACAAAATCAACATTCATTGCATTGCCTCAGCAGAAGAATTATAGCAATATGAGCATGTGAAATAAGTCACAACCATTTTCTTTCCTACAGTCTCTCACTGTAAATCAGTATTTTTAAACTACATGAGTAATATCTAATTTGTGACTTTAAAAAAGGTTCAATTGAGTTGGTGTTATTTTTTTTTAAATCTTTCCATAAGTGACTTTTATTTTTTATCAGTATGATTTCTCTTCCGTTTTTATTAAAATCTGATATACCCAGTAAACCACTCACATTTTGATCCCATAACATCCATTGCACGCTCGGTTTCGCTTATTTAAAGGCTGCTTAGCATTCCTTTAATTTTGTGAATTGCTGGACCGTTTTTTCTTGACCGTTTGTTCTAATGTTATAGGCTAAAGCCAATTTAGAATCAAACACAGCCAGTTAAAGAATAAGCATGCTGTCTTAGCAGAAAGAACAATGCTCACCTGTCTGATTCCAGTTTCAGTCAGCGCTCGCTTCCCTCCTCGGGGGCAGTTCTGGATGTAGCAGGCGGAGGTGAACGCAAGGAGTCCTAGGACGCACAGGGGGAACAAGGAGTGAGGCATCGCTGTCGGTTTGGAGTGAGCGCCGCGCTGCACCTGTGTGTCCTCCGCCGGTGTGGATGTCTGTCTGGTACTGCGGTCATTTCTCACTTATAAGCAGATGGACATGTTTGACAAAGCGATTGATTCCTGACGTCACTTTCGTCCCCGTTGCGCTCTCTCCGCAGGGATGCGCGCCCGAAGGCCACCGGTGTGCGCGCGACGCGTGCGCGAGAGGTCGCCACAGATGTGGCTCTGCATCGGATGTGTGCCATCTAACAAATCTACACAAAAACAGACACGACAGCAGAAGATACAATTTCTGTATTCAGCACTGCGCCTATTTGTAATAACTTTGAATAATTTCACCCCCCGCTTTGACTGACACACTGAAAACGGCAAAACATGAACAACTAATTGGAGTTTGCGAACAATTTATTAGCCCAAATTAACCGCAATGAGGGGGAATAATGAAGAACATTTAATGATCATGCACAGTTCATCACTGTGTGTAGTTTTCACTTTTAGATTAAGACAAATGTGGTAGCATCATGACAACAGAGGTCACACAAATTATGTTCCAGACTTAATGTAAAACTAGTGGGTGTAATGATCCTAACCAGAGTAGCATTTTCAAATAAACATATTACACCTTGATTATTCCTTTCAGCGTCTTGTTGCATGCTCGGGGTTGCATCTCTCTTATTAGCTGTTGTTATACTAATCAGCAGTTAAATGAGAAATGGCAAAACTGAGCATCAAAGGCTGCAGGTCCAGGTGTGAAGCTCTTTAATTAGAGTCACAGCATTCAAAGCTCATCCTTCAGTGAATCTAAATCTCATTAAACTTTACAGTACTCCAAATGTGAAAGAAAAAGTTTTACAGAATTTACTTTCAAACATTTCTCTCATGATCTGCGGCAGCAGATCAAGTGGAGCAGAGAGAGGACTCAAAGGCAGACACTGGCTTTAACAGAAGGCGAGCAGTTTATTCAGAGCGTTTGGCAAAACGGTACAAAAATAAGAAATGCAAATTTTCGTGAAAACATAAACTGCAACAATAGGAACATGGAGACACAGGGGGTATGCGAAAAGACGCTCTGACGGAGGAAAACAGAGACAATAAATACAGTGAGGGGTGATCAGGGGAGTGGAAACAAATGGGACCACAGCAGGAAGAAATAGGACATAACGAGACAGGAGACGCAGCACTGAACGCAACACACAAGAGACAAGAACTATCAAAATAAAACAGGAAGTAGCTCGAACACCGAGACCCAGACAAACAGGACTATAGGAGGCCCTAAAGTGCCAAAATCAAAATAGAGACATAACTAAGACTCAGTGAAAAAATGTTTGTCATTAAATACATGAAAGTATCAACAATAAATACTCTTTCATGTATGTGTTTATTTTACTTTACAAAAATTTCTGTGTATTTTTTTTTTTACAACTATCTCTAGGTTTACAGAGAATGATCCAATAAGCGAAAAATAGTGAGCTCCAGTGAGCAGGAGTTCTCTGGGTGAACATGCCATGTTGACACCAAACGTGAGAGGAAAATAGCCAGACTGGCTTGAGCTGATAGGGGAGCAGCAAGAATTCAAATTAGAGTTGATTAAACGCAAGGTATGCAGCAGAGCACCTCTGTAAGCACAACAGATGCAGAAGACCACACCGGGTCCCACCCTTGTCAGCTGAGAACAGGAAAATGGGCGAACGTTTCCTGATCACTCTCAATTTCTACTGATTGTTGGATCATAATTTGACATAAACAACATGTAAACGTAGCTCCATCCTGGCTGTTTTTTCATGTGTAAGGGACATTGTTCTGGCACAATTTGGGCCCTTCAGCACCAGTTGAGCAATATTTAAATGCCACAGCCTATTTGAGTATTGCTCCTGACCATGTCCATCCCATTATGAAGGGATGAAGTCTCTACCCACAAGCCATCGGGCTACTGAATTGCTGAAATATTGAACAGTTTATTTTGCACAATCACTATACACACTGTACTTTTATATGCCACTATCTCTGCACTACAGCTGCTACAGTATTTCAGTATTCTGTATTTATTTATTGTAGTCTTTTTTATAAATATATATTTTCTTTATTTTTATACTTTTTCTTATTTATATCTAGGCATTGCTTATGCGCAATATTGAGAGGGCTCTGAGCCTAAGAATTCCATTACTGGTAGTTATGTGCCATTATTTCCTGTATATGACAAATAAAACCTTAAAACATGTGACGACATGGCACCTGGTAGTTACAGAGTGTACCTAAGAAATTTTCTGTTAAAAGTAAATGGTTGTTTCCAGTGAAGAATTACCAGAGAGAATACATTTCTCACATTTTTCAGATTAATCAATGCTAATATTAATTTTCTTAGTATGTTTTCATTCATTTAGTGGTATAATAACTGATCTATTAAGTCACATGTTTACTTGTATTTATGGCAGTTTTAGTCTTCTGCAGAAATTTCTTGATGCCTCTAATACGGTGTATAATAAGAAAAGTTTACAAACAATAAGAGTTCACAACATAAGCAAAGTTTTTGTCTAATAAGTGTATAAAGTCAGTGACTTTGACTAATACAGTGTGATTCAGTATCATTTAAGCACTTTAACCACCACTTGTATCGGAAACAGTGATGCCCATGTCTTCATTTCACATGCAGAACTGACTCCTGTCTTTTCTCTTACTGAGCGGATACAGGATCACGACCTTGATTAAGCTTAATGCTGTCAAGGAAAGCAACATACAGATTATGCTATTTGTGATGGTGAACACCAACTAAATACTGTTTGCCTCACATTTCTCCGTTTAACCCTTCTGTGCACAATAACTCAGGCTTGTAAAGGGTAATTAGCTTCAAGAGTTCAGAGGGTAGTGAAAGAACACATGGGCAAGGAGGAGGTGCAGCCTCCTAACGTAAAACTGCTCCTTAAAAAGAAACCTGAAACCTAATGTAATCTAGTGTCAGTATTTCATACTACCTGAAATACCAACATAAAGGTTATTGTTAATATCACATAAATATATTTAGAACTAGTACATGATGTGTCTGGATGTTCTTATTATTCCATCTTCTGCCTGCGTTCACCCATTTAAGACAGCAAAACAAGGCAAGGAACAGAGATAAGGACAAAGAACACATGACATCAGGAGGTCAGCTGAACACGACACTGTCTCCTTCTTCACAATGACCACATAACCTTGGTTGGACTCAATTTCTACTTAAATTCTTTTGGTCTCCTGCTTCTGTGCCCAAACATTTTCTAGTCAAATGCATCCACGTAGAGAGCGGCCACACAAAGACTGCAGACCCAAGGCTGCAAGTACACTTCAGCGCTTGATGAAAAGAAAGAAAGAGGGGGTGGAGGAGATAAAGAACAGGACTTTATCCACACTATATTTTTTACAATATTTGCAAAGGTCTTTGCTTTCAGAGATGTCCTTTCCTGATCTGTGGAGATTAATAAAACAGGCCTGTGTGATCTGATATTGTGACAATATGAGTGTAAGAAGATGTGAAGAAATACAATTCACTGCTAGATCTGAGGTATCTTTAATCCACGTGAGCAAAAATATACAAAATAATACAATAAAACAACAAATGAGAAACAGACAATTTAACAGGAGTGGTTGTGAAAACAGTAGTTATAACGTGACAAATAGACTTACAGGGTAAAGATGTCATGCTTACAAAAAGGGTAATAAGGTACTGTCAAGAAAAGTTAACGGTCCATAAATAAAATCCTGAATTTCCAGTTGCAAATTTTTTCTTTTTACTTAAACATCTGGAATACAATCATGTCTTCAATTTGTAAGTGTCGGTTGGATTCTTATGCTATGTTAGTGATGCACCCGTGTGATGAGGGCACGTGGGGTGGGATGTTGGCAGGTTGGGCACACAATACGATTGGATGTTGATGTAGTGGCCGACCTCAGAGGATTGGCTTCCTTCTGCACGCAGGCGCGGCAGAGCAAGTGACCACAGCTCAGACGGTAGACGGATGATGCTGAGGTGGAGTAAAGGGACACAGAACAGGAACACGCAGAGCACATCTTCTCACCTATTAAGCAAAGATGGGGCGAGGGAGAATCACTTAATACTCACTTAATTTCAAACAAACTTTAAATACTTCTGCCATAAAATTTTAAGCAATGTTCTGTAGCCAGGTAGCATTTGGGGCACTGCTTATTATATTAAACCAATTTAAATGAAGTCAAACTGATTTGGATATAATGTCACTCAGAGTGCTTTACAAAGGGAGAGCAATACAGAAAAACATTTAAAGAATGTAAATGCAACTCTGGTTAAGCATTGAATGAGAAAGCGTGACAGCACTCTAGAAATTTAACACCATGTTTGTTTTGTCTTTTGTGGCAATGATCAGCAGGGAAACAATAGACATCTGGTTCTTATGTTACAAATGTATCAAGTAAAACTGAACACTTGCATTTCTCCCACTTCACTGGCGCTTTAAACTTGAACATAGGCTCAAGGTTTGTTTTTTCAGTATTTTTTTCTCCACTGTAATAACACAAAATTGAGTTATTCAGAACAGAGGTAAGCAGCAGTGAAGTGGTCGGAAAAATTTCTATGTATGGTTTCACACCTCTGTTTTATTTCTAACTGACATGAATCAAAACTGACTACACCAAAAACAAGATTTCTAAACAACTTCTCCAGATTTCTTTATTATATTTCAACAGTCATATGCTTAGGGAATAGTATTTACTCAAATGTATCAGAGGGTGCAAATCCTACCTGTAGAACTGCTCAGGAAGCCTGAATTCTGGCGCTGTTGGGTGGTATTCAGCGTTTCAGAGTCAGGACTAACCCGCTTCTGGGGCAAATTTGAAGTGAAGGAGGGCCGGCCCTGCAGGGCAGAGAAGAGGGCCTCATCCAGACTAGCAGATAAACGCTGCTCGTGGGAGCTGCAGCTCGGAACTGAAGGTGCACAATGAGGAAGCAAACGTGAAGACAGCAGAGAAGTCAACAATCAAGACAAACTGAAAAAATGGCATGGATATGGTTTAGATCAGGGATGTCAAACTCATTTTACATGTCGGTCCACATACTTTGATCTTAAATGGGCCAAACCAGTAAAACTCCAGAAAAGAAGTTTAACTACATGTTCCAAAAGCCATCCAATTGGCTGGATTGGGCCAATTCTGGTCCCTGGGCCTTATGTTTGACACCCCTGGTTTGTATGTTTACATGTTATACTCACCAGAAACTGCATCACTTTTTAGTTTTTTTGTTTGGAGTTCCCTCTCAGGTGTCAATGTGTCCTTGGATTCTTTGGAAATATCACTTAGATCTCGTTTCTTTCTCCTGTCTAATGCTGATTTATTACCTGTACTTAAAGGCTCAGCATCAGATGTGTGATTTTTATTATCTGACAAAGGTCCTGACCCTGCATCTTCTATCTTCACAGTCCTGTTTGTGATTCTGGTGTCAGCATTATATTCAGCAGCACCACTGTTTGAGCTTTTACTGAGGCACAGAGAGCTCTGAGAATGTTCGTGTACTTTGGAGGCTAGAAGTCTTGAGGCCTGTGTATTGTCTCCTGTAACTCCTCTCCCCAACATCCCATCCCTCCTCGTCATTCCTTTCTGCAACAGGAAGTGGTCAATGCGACTTTTCAGTTGGGGGTTAGGAAGAGGTTGGGAAGTTGAAGTGAATGGTACACCGGTGAAAGGGTCATTTGGGGGTCTACCCCACGTGGCTTCCCTCTTCTGGTACTCTTCCAGAGTGGAGTTGTCCACTGATACACCACTGGGCAGCAGCATAGGGAGCATCATCACTTCCTGTGTGAGTGGATCAAGGAATTCTTCTGGGATGGAATGACTACCAAAGTAAACGACATATTGGCACACATCAATACTTACATAATCTATAAAACCAACAGTATAGATGTGACAGCCCGATAATTAGTTCTACTACTTTTGAAATTACACAAATACCTTGGAGGTTCTTGCAGTCCCTGTTTGCTTTGTCTGATAGGAGGTGCAAAAAATGCAGGCTGTTGTAGCCGTCTTTCACTGGCCTCGTGGACTTTTTTGATCCTCTCCACTTCTTCTGCAGAGCAGCTGCGAGCAGGTTGTCCCCACACAGTCAAAGATTTCAGCCCCAGAGATGATGCTGCACCACCATAAGGCATGGTTACACGAAGCTTTGTCACAGCCCCGAGCGAGAGCAAACCTCGGCTCCATAGCTCCTCTTGCAGACAGTTTGCAGGTTGTGGAGGAGGCGAGGACAGAAACGGGGCCCTGGGGCAAAAATTTGAACGTGTGAAACAGACTTTGGTTTCCTCCTTTAGTTCGCAACGAGCCACCAGTTTAAACTCTGGCTCAGAATTGCTGGATTCCGTGTTTGTCTGATGTTTGAACATGCAGCCTCTTTTCTGAGGCTCACCTGGAGTCACTTCACTCCACTGCTGGGCCTGAAGACTCCACTGGTGGCTGTTACTCTGTTGAGATTTACTCTCGTGGTTTCGAAGTTCTCGTCTATTCGCTGCATTCTGATCTTTCGCCTGTATCTGTTTCTTTTGTGGAAAATCTTTGGTGCCTGTAGAAGGTAACGGATCAGAACTGGTGCTGATCTCCAGTTTCTTGCAAGCCTGTCCCCTGTCCATACCCCAGGGCCACAACTCAACATCCACCCTACACAGCTCCACCTGGAAACCAAACTTCAATGTCACCTTGAAGGAACAGAAGAAAAATGTGTAAGGTATGGATATAAACACATTACTATAATAATCATACCTAGTTTTTTTTAAAATGTGACTCTTACAATGCATTATGAATCCTCATCAAAATACAGGATATGTTCTCCATAAAAACTCAAATAAATAAATCATATTCAGGAAAGTTAAACTATCATATGACATCCCACAGTGGAGAATACCACAGTTCATTGCAACAATGTGGGAAAGTTTTTGTTTAAACTGACTGCTTTAAACATACAAATGTACCATCGCTGCCAGAGAAAAACATGATGGTAAGAACTACTAATCTCGATTTCTATGCACAAAGAGGCTGAACACACATTTCCTATTGAAGCGTGACTCATGAAGGGAACAATACATGCAGGTGTGTATGCACATTTAGTAAATCTGACTTTCCTTTTGAATGCCATTTTTGGCTTTTTACCCTTTTGTTGCATTTTTGGCTTATGTTACAAATACACTTTGGGTGCTCAGTCAGTGAGCGGTGTTTTCTATGAGGAAAAAAATAACCTGCACAGCTTTCAAATGAACAAAAGAGATGATATAACAGACTTAAGGAAAAGGAAGCATATTAAGACCTCTTTAGAACACCTACTGCATTCTGGTTTAAAGGGGTTCAAATCTTAAGCTTGTAACAAGAATAAAAATAAACTTTACAGTTGGATATCCGTGTTCAGCCCCATCAACATAATACTCTACATAATTAATGTTTGGAAACAAAAATACAGTCAAAAAGATGACAAAACAAACAAAAAACCATAGATAAAATATAATACATGAGATAGAATAGCTACTCTTCCTCAGAGTCTTCCTGACCTGCACATTTTCCCCAAATTCCCTGTTTTCAAGCGGTTATTATTTAAATAAAAGGTAGTGGTACTTTTTTCAGTACCAAATACTACTTCTACTGGTACCTATTATTTAATGAGACATATACACATTTTAGGAAAAAATGCTGAGTGTCAAGTTCCAAAGTATGACAGTGAAATCTTACCTGTACAGGTGGACGAAGGAAATATTCCAGCTTAAAGCCACGTCTGCGGAGGGCAGGGTCAGCTGATACAAGATTTGTGACATCATAGCCATCTGCACACAGCTGGAGAAGAAAATTAAACTGGTGTCAGTGTTTTTCAGGGAAAGCTTGAAATTGAAAATGTACAGAGAAAAGCTACATTATGTTATAGTAATGTAGGATTGACTGCTTCTTGAGGCGACTGTCATGATTTAGCACCATAGAAATAAAACTGAATCGAACTGACAGCAGATATGAGAAAATTTGAAAACAATTACAGTACACATGCCTCACATGCTCATGAGAGAGTCATCACAAGGTTAAACATGGAAAGCTCATATGAAATGAGAACAAGCCATGTAAAAGACATAAATAAGGCACATGTGGAGTAAAAAAAAACAAAGAAACTGTTTTCTTGAAGGTGATAACATTCATTTTTTTAATCCTCTGAGTGTGATGAAAAAGACAGCCATGATCGGATTAAAAAATACCAATGAAAAGAACACAAGGACGGTTGTGATTCAGTCTCCCACACAGCACTTTATCCCACCGGTTTTTTATTTATTTTTATTTTTACATTACTGTCCTCCACTTCCTGTGTCATTTTGCGTCTGTCTGCGCTGCTTTGAACTGCTTATCTAAAAACATATCAAGCCTTTTCTTGGACTTTAAAAAACAAAAAATAAAATAGTTAAATAAAAAAAAGAAAGGAGGGGAGGGGAGGGTACCTTTATGTGGCAGGTCTATAAAATATATCTCACCTTGTTACAATGAGCTGTCGTGTGAAAATGTGGCAAGCAGAGATTCACAACCATACTCTCCAATCTGTAAAGAGAAACAGTTTGTAGTTATGAACGTTTTCTGACGTCACTTACACAAAACTTATAGGTCACAGCAAAATGGGCCATTTAGTGAATAGAGCTCATGAACCCCAACTCAGAAGGTAAACATATATTTGCTGTGTTTACACTTCCATCTCATAATCATCTCTCAATAACGATTTTTAACACTAAGTTGAATGACCTGAGCTTAATTTTTCATTATAATAACATAAAATGGACATTTAGCGAAAGAGCCTGAACTTTGAATGCACTAACAATAAGCACAACAGGACGTGTTTGTTCTTTAAGCACAGGCTATTTAACATTTAAAGTCATACGTCATTGCAATTCCCAACAATATTATTATACAGTAAGTATTTATTACGATGAAGAGGAAAGACCCTGATTTGCACATATGTTTGAGCTGTATTTCAATTGAATTCAATAATTCATTTCTGACTGCCTCCAAGATAGGACTGAAATCATTAGTCAGTTAACAATAAGACACATGATTTAGCAGTTAATTAATTTATTAAAGGGAAAGCCAAACATTTCTCCTTCTTCATCTTCTTTCAACTGCTCCCTTTAGAGCAGGGGTCCCCAATCCCAGTTCACGAGGGCCAGTGTCCCTGCAGGTTTTAGATGTGTCCTTGATCCATCACAGCTGATTTAAATGGATAAATTACCGTCTCAGCTGTCTTGAAGTTCATTACCAGAGGCCTGGTAATGAACTAATCATGTGATTCAGGTGTGTTGACCCAGGGTGAGATCTAAAACCTGCAGGGACACCGGCCCTCGTGGACTGGGATTGGGGACCCCTGCTTTAGAGGTTGTATGCTGGACCACGTGCCTGCATGTCACCCCATCTCTAGCATCCTTCACTATCACGCCAACCCTCTGCATGAGCTATTTTATTACATCAAGAACCTTGTCTGTGGTCTTCCTCTTTTCATCCTTTGTGGAAGCTCCATCTTCAGCATACTTTGTGCAGTGTATCCACTATCCTTCCTCTGCACATGTCCAAAGGATCTCAGCCTTACCTCTTCAAACAGCTCAACCTGACCTGTTAATCTGATATAACTACTCTTACTCTTGTCCAAACATCATAGTCCACGTGGACTATGAGTGCAGATCGTTTTGACCTTCTCTATACTTCTCCATCAAACGGCTTCTCTGTCTTACATCACTGTACATTATAATGGGAGACACAGCCTTCAGCTTTCAGGCCCCTCTTCTGTGGAACCAGCTTCCAGTTTGGATTAGGGAGACATACATCCTTTCTACTATTAAGATTAGGCTTAAAACTTTCCTTTTTGATAAAGCATATAGTTAGGTTTGGATCAGGTGACTAAATCCTTCCTTAGTTATCCTCCCTGCTTGCTTGCTACTACTACTGCACATTCACCTAATGTATATACTATATATATATAATGTTCTTCCTCTACCCCCCCCCCCCCCCCCCCCCCGCCAAGGAGCATGTCAGGTTACATTTCACTGTGTGTTATACTTGTATAACTATGCATGTGACAAATAAAGAACCTTGAACTTGAGTTACGCTGCAGGTCTAGGCTGCTGGGGGATTTCCATGATACATTCAGCGTTTCTTCTTCAGTCACCTTTTTCACTCACTATGTGTTAATAGACCTATCTGCATTTAATTATTAATTATTATTAACCTCTGTCTCTCTTCCACAGCGTGTTTTTGTCCTATGTTCATCAACTCAACCCCAACAGGTCGTGGCAAATGGCTGCCCCTCTCTGAGATTAATCAAGTATTCTGATTCTGACTGGTTCCACTGAGGTTTCTTCCTGTTAAACGGGAAGTTTTCCTTCCCACTGTCGCCAAAGCCCTTTCTCATAGGGGGTCATATGATTGTTGGGGTTTTCTCTGATTTCTCTGTATTATTGCAGGGTTTTTATCTTACAATACAATGCGTCTTAAGACAACTTTTGTTTTGATTTAGCGCTTTATAAACGGAACTGACTTGAACTGAACGTCTGTGGTACTGATAAATAATGATGTATGATTTTTTTTCTCTCTCTGACCAGACGTTTAGTGGATAAATAACTTCAACTCGTACAATCATTATTAAGACAGTCGAAACAATCAGAATTAATAACAGCTCACCGATAGCTGAGTCAAAAACAGTTATCAACAACTATTCTGACTGTTTTCAATGTATGATCTAAAACAGACAAATCAATGTCTCTCCGTTTCTTGTAGGAAAATAACTAAACCGAGAACATCGCCACTTTTTCACCACTTAAGGATATTTTTAATACAAAGCTATTAATGACTGAACAAGAACGCAATCGTTTCAGGGACACTGTCAAACGTATCGCTGCAGCTTTTGGTTAGAATAGACTTGTAAAATAGATTTTACATGTAACTGAAAACTACTTGGTTACATGTAAAATCTGTTATGAATTCAGCTGTATTCTAACCAACAGCTAACAATGAGCTAATATTTAAACTTGGGTGAGACTGACAGTGTTAACATTTCCACAGCAAACTAAACCAATGAAAATTAACTCACTTTGCTTGGTTGCTGACACTTTCCCGCTTTGAGTCTTTATTTTGCGTGTCTAATCATTAGGAAAAAAGCTACTAGCAGCGATCTGTTATTAGCCACAAAACAGCTACATAGCTTAGCCGGCTGAGCTACAGCACGCTGTAAGGGACATACTTCAAATTTCGTCAACAAAGTACATTATTAGTAAGCAGATTTTGAGTGGATTTAGCTGCCTGTTCATTAATACTTATGTGTTTCTTGCCATAGTTTGTACTTAAAGAAGCCACTACAGACAATTACAATCTTTTTAATTTTTTATGCACTCTTTTTGAGTTTGAGGTTGTTTTTTTTTTTTTTTTTTTTTTTTTTTGCCAACCACGAACTCTTCTATCAGGCTATCCATCCAATGTACTAACTACTCGAGGTGTTACTAACTACATCCTACGCAGGTAGAAAACATTCAAAACACTGCCACAGTTAAGTTTGTTGTTTTGCTATACCTTTCTGCCAGTAAAGAATCAGTGGAACTTCCCAGTACATTTTTAAAGGTCATTTGTCATAGTGACTTTTTTCTCCTCATGGCAAAAAATGATCCACATCAGTGGCACAATACATTTAACCTTCCAGTGTTATTTACACTTTATTTTGTATAATTTATGTCCTGATTAAATTAATTTTTTCCCCTTAAAAATAGATGGAAAATGATAGTTTTCAGTTTAATAACAGTGCTCCCTGATTTGTTGGGTCATGAACAGACATTCAAAATATTCTGTGAAAAACCTTTGACTCCAGTGTGTTAAAAGTAGATTTCAAAGAGAAGATTTTTTTTCGATCCTGAGATTCCAGTATTTGAAAATTATGCAAACGTAATCATAGATAACATAGATACTTATTTTTCTATATTTAAACCTAAAATATTAGAAAACTCTACATACAAATGTCAATAACTGAGTATGGACCTCTGATCCATAATTTTGTTGTACATGTACAATGACAGTAAAGGGCTATTCTATTCTATTCTGCTAATGGTGAGATGTTGTAATTAATTATTTTTTTTTTACCTTATATCCATGAAATAATAATGGCAAGGCCTCTGCATTTTCCATCTAAAAGTGCTCTGTGTCCATCTTGTCCCTTTCACATATTGCATCCTCTATATGAAGGTCAGCAGAGTTGCTCATCTGTAAAAGCTGCAGCCTACTTCATTTCAAGGATATTTCAATTGGATACATAATGTTCAGAGGGATGAACCCAGACTTCTTTTGTTTGAGGGTTGTTATTTTTTTTGCTCACTATTATACCTTTCCATAATTTAATTTCACACCTTATAGTATCTACATTCTACGTTATAAGCTTAGGGTACTGGCTCTATTACTTAGTTGCTTTTACTTAAGCACATTCACATTGTGCTTCTATATACTGTGACAGTTGCTGTCTGCTTTATGTTGCAGATTTAGATCTTACATACAAAAAATAAGCCTGCGAATTAATGCACTGCCTTACTATAATGTATACTAACTGGCCATATTATTAGGTACACTTTGCTAACATTGGGTTGGACCCCCTTTTGCCTTCAGAACTGCAGAAAAGTATAGCTTCAACAAGGTGCTGGAAACATTCCTCAGAGATTTTGGACCATAATGATATGATGGCATCATGCAATTACTGCAGGAACCACAGCTTTGGTGTGAATCTCCCATTCCACCACATTCCAAAGGTGGATTGACATCTGGTGACTGCTGAGGCCATTTGAGTACAGGGAACTCATTGTCATGTTCAAGAAACCAATTTGACATGAGATGTGCTTTGTGAAGTTATCCTGCTGAAAGCAGCTATCAGAAAATGGGTACATTGTGGTGATAAAGGGATGGACACAATCTGCAACAATACTCAACATTTGATACAAGGCAGAATGTTTAGCTTGTTTACAAAATCTAGACTCTACCATCTACAATTCACAGCAGAAACTGAGACTCATCTGACCAGGCAACAGTTTACAATCTTTTGTCACTGAATTTTGGTGAGTCTTAGCTCACATGAGTTATACTTGTGGTCTTCTGCTGCTGTACTCCACCTGCTTCAAGGATAATTGTGCATTCAGACATGCTTTTCTGTATACCTTGGTTGTAACAAGTAGTTATTGGAGTTGCTGTTTCCTTCCTCTTATCTTCAGACAGTCTGGCCATTCTCCTCTGACCTTTGGCACAAGGCATTTCTACTTAGAATGGTTGATTTACAGACCATTTTCTGTAAACCGTAGAGATGTTTGTGTGGGCAAATCGCAGTTGCCCAGCAGGTTTTGCAGGAGGCAGACCAGATCGACTACTACAAACAACAAACTTCAGTCACCTTTCTTCCCTATTCTGATGGACAGTTTAATCTTCAGGATGCACCTGCATGCCTAAATTGCAGGTGTGTCTGACAAAGTGGCCGGTAAGTTGAATGCTTTTTAGAGGTTTTTAGAAGTATAAAGAAAAAAAATGACTGATATTTTTTTTGATCTCCTTCTACTTTGTAAATAATCTGAGGGGAATGAATGGGAAACCACTGCTTTAAGAGACAATGTAACAACTTCCATCCACCCATCATCTGTCTCGACAGCAGCTTTCTTTGGGGCGCGAGACAGACACTAGCTTATGTTCACATCCACACCTATGGCCAATTTAGAACATACATATATGTGGATGGTGATGTAAACAGGGGTACCCAGAATGAGGGACAGAGAGCACATACAAATTTATCCTGATAAATTTGAATTTAAACACGCAGCCTTTTTGCTCTGAGGTGCTAACTCAGAGCGTAATAATAATTATTTCATATATCATTATATCATTATATAAAAATATTTCTTTTGGTCAGATTTTTCAAACTTGATTTCCAGAGTCAAATGTTTAGTCTTAAACATAAGAACAACTGAAGAACTAAAAGGGTTGAATTATTCACATATCTTTATTAGTTCTGCTGAATTTAACAAAGAGGTGGGTTTGAATCAAGCCAGAGCAGTACTAGTAACATAAATGCAAACAATAAATTGGAAATATGTATAAAATCGGTGGCATTTTGTTCTCTAAACAATGCAATACTGTAACTACATTTATCACCTACATCAAAAAGGAACATCATTTTTGGACAGGGTTGCTATGATTGCACCATCATGGTAGGCCGATAGGCTATCTACACAGTTAAAAAACAAACAAAAACAAAAACCACATAAAGGAAAGCTCAAATGGCACATATTTTTTTCTCTGTCAGTTCACCATAATATAATAACAGTAATAAAGATGATAATACTATATAATACCTTAGAGATAAGTTAATATTCTTGAGCAACATCTTTGTATGCTGGCATAACAACACATATAAAAGCCATGATATTCACATCTGAGTCTACTGTACATCATAACTTGTGTGTAGGAAACTACATAGTGCAGTTAGCCTGAATTCTCCCTTTAAAGGGGCAGACTCTCCACTCGTCTGATTTTTTTTCACTTCCTTATCCCCTGCTTTATCGAAACGAAATATACAGAAGAAAGTAAGACTTTCCAGCATAAACACACCTCCTCAGTTTGAAATGTAAGTCTCACAAGCTTTGATGTACATGTTACTGTAGAGAAAATCCCCCTTTGCTTATATTATATCTTCACTTGCTCTATTGCCACTAGTCCCTCTATCCTCAATCTCATAAGCTGAAGCCTTTCATATGTTTACACACATGCACGCACTCGCTCGCACACGCTCTCGCTTTCTCTCGTACACAAAAATGTACAATCTATAACTATTATAAGTATTTCTTTCTAGATTATCATACATTCTATAAAAATTTTAACTTTGGGGATAAGTACTGCTTTGACAGATGTCTTGGCTGTGAATGACACAATTATCATAATAACCAAATTCAAATTGTGTGCTTCCATTCACATCATCTGCTAGCGGAGCGGTGAAAGCTCTCCAGTGACCCCTGGTGTTCATTGTTAGTCACCGCAGGAATACTGGAGCGAAGGTGAACCACGTTCTCCTGTGTCCTGAAACCTGTTCTGCCTGCATTTGGGGCTGATTATCTGCTAAACATATCTATTTAAATTCAATTTGTAGAAAATATAAACTCTGTTGGTCTTAATAATGTGTTTAAATGGGCCATGTGTGTTGGACCCTGTGCATGAAATGACTTGAAATAAACTGAATCAGTCTGCGAGACCGCTGACGTTACTAACTGCTGGGATTACAAATTAAATAGTCCAGCCACACTTCTGTTTGACTGGTTTGCTGATAATTAATGTCGCGATTAAAGCGCTGAAATCATCACACTTGATTCCCCCCCCCCCCCCCCCCCCACCACCACCACTAACTGTTCCCAGCATACACATGCTGGAAAGACTGGAGTAAGGCGCTCTCTGGCCAAAAATGTTAACATCACACACTCTGACCACTAATTCTACTTTTACATAACCAGTGACACAGACTTACAATGAATAAATACCACATTATATTCCTGTTGATCGTTTCTGACAATATCCCTGATTGTCTTGGTCCTTTTCTAGCATTGGCATTAAATGACTCGTGTTTTAGCGCTGTAATCTAAACACCGTCATTTAATATTTTGTTTTGCTGCCATCCGTTAGCGTGGCACACTTTTCATGAACACTGATTATGTTGGATGCTGCAATTAGCAACTAGTGATAGAAAGGCTGCTTAGGAGCTTGAAAATATCATCGATAATGATTCGTGTTGTTAAGATCCTGTTGAGATGACTTTGTTCTTGTTGCATTTTAACAGTCGGCTCCTGTTGCTGCTTTGTGTCTATGGTTGCTTTGAAAAGTATGTCAGACTGTACTGGTTTATTCTATTGTAGACTGAATTGTTTTTCTACTGTATGCTGAAGTGGCTTTGTGTGAGAGGCCTTGGTCACTGTGAATGGTGCGAAATGGAGAATTTCCTCCATGGAGGTGTCTCTATATCTCAGTTGACTCGATCCTCTCCAGGCGTGAGGGTCCTGCCCAGGGAGGCGCAAGCTGGTGGAGGGAAGGAGGGCCCTTTTGGTCTTCACAAGGTGGAGAGAGGGTGAGGGCGATAGGGCCAGAGAGAGACGGCAGAGGCTGAGGAGACAGAGATGAGAGAGCTGGTGGCGGCGGAGGTGGAGAATTAGAGGAGGTGGGGGAAGTAGTTGTGATAGTGGTAACAGTGGTGGTGGTGGTGGTTGTGGTTTGTTTAGCTCCCAGCTGGCTCATACGTTTTTCCAAGGCCTGGTTCTTCTGCAGTGTTTCCACATAGCTGAGCTGCAGCTGTGCCTGGTATTTCAAAACCCGCTCCTTCTCGTCCTGCCAGGTGTGGCGCTCCTGGTCGAAGTTGAGGGCCTGACGTTCCCGTTGCTGTCGCTCCAGCCGTAATGCAGCCTGCAACTGCTCTAGCTGCCTACGCAGCTCCCCCGCTTCATCCCAGTGACCCTCCTGGACCCTCTGTGGCTGGTGACCATCCTGGCAGAGTTGGGACTCGTGACGTAGCTGGGCCTCTTGACGCATTTGAGCCTCATGACGAAGTTGGGCCTCCTGACGGAGCTGCGCTTCTTGACGCAGCTGCGCTTCTTGGCGTAGTTGGACCTCTTGACGGATCTGGGCTTCATGACGCAGGTGAGCCTCTTGGCGCAGCTGTGCCTCCTGGCGGAGTTGGGCCTCTGGTCGGATTTGGGCATCCTGACGCATCTGAAGGTCCTGCGGAACGTGCGGGTCTTGCCGTTGCTGCACGTCACGCCACTGAGCTTCTTCGCGTTGTTGCCTCTCTTGTCTCTGAGCTTCCTGCCTTTGGGCTTTGGCTTCATCACTCTGAAGGCTTAGCAGGGTGTCAGACGTGGGGGTGAGGGAGTTTGTTGAGGGCTCATTTGGGTTTCGTGGGCAGTGGACACCTCCCCATGGAGGCAGCAGCCCTGCAGCAGCCAAGTTAGGGCTCACAACAACTTCTGCCCCTCTGCTCACTTCACTCAGAGCCCGTTTTAAACTTAGCACCTCCGCTTCAAATACACCCAGCTTCTCTCTAAGGATGGTTACCTGCAGAAAGGAAAAGGTAACAGCTATTATAGGAAACCTTATTTGAACTCAATCTATGTGTGCTTTAGCATAGGACACATGTATATGTTTTATTTCAAAAAAATGTAAACACGCCTCCTTAACTAAAAAATAACCAAGGTACACAGACATTTTACTCTATGTGTGTAAGCTGATTACGAGCTCATTCAGCACAAAAGGAAAAAAATGTTGCAGCTGTTATATATAATGTTGCCCAATCCCCAATTTGTCCTAGTCTCCTTGCCAAGTTTTTGAAATCCCTCCAAAGGATTTTGAGGATTAAACACACAACAATCTAGATTTGGTGGTAAACATCCCAATCCGGCAATCTCACTTGTTGTAAATTGTTTCCCGACTGCTTCGGAGTGCGAGCGGCACCGTGTTGCACTTTTTGTGGACCCTGAAGCAGCCAGCTGTCTCCACCAAATGCAAAATCTGGGCTTCGATTGTTTCGATTGTCTTAATTTTCAACCTGCACCAAACAAGTGGGCCACGGGTCATGAGATAATGTTTTATTATTATTTTACAGTAACATAGAAAGCTCATGCTGGCATCACATAATGATGGCAGTAAATGTAAAGAATGGGAAGTATGTTATCAAAGGCCTGGATAATGATCTTTAGGCCTGTAATTATGACATTTTGCTTATTGTTTATATATATGTTTATATTTATATAGAGAATGCAATACATATTAATTAAAATGAACACTTAAATTTATCTTGTAAATATATTTAGCCGCATAGACGAACTTTCATCTGTAGTTTGATATCTTGTCTGAGATTAAGTGAATCTTGATTCAGTAATCTTGAATCTTGATTACATTTATGTGCATAAAATTCTGAATATCCATCTGTGCTGTTTGGTGTCAGAGCTTCAGCAGGTACACTGAACCAGTGTTGGACTCATTAATTCAATTACAAACCCTTACGAACATATTGCAACTAATATATTAAATATGACTGTGCTGAATTTTTTATACAGGGGAAGCTATGGCATATTTTATGAGACCAATTCAGTTTAATCAGCTACTATTATTTTTTATGTAATATATTAATGAATGATTGATTTATATGTTTATATACTCTGGTGACAGTGGCAGAGAAAAGGACATTAAAGAAACTGCTGGACATTATGGACAATGCTGGGCATCCTCTGCACACGGTCGTAAACAATCAGAGGAGCCTATTCAGCGACAGGTTGCTTCTCCAGAAAGTCAAAAAGCAACAGACTTAAAAACTCCTTTGTCACACAGTCAGACTGTTTAACTCCTCACTGGAGGGGTAACAGGGGGACAAAGGAGGGCAGGAACATCTCAGCTGTAGTGTTTTTTTACACTGTGCAATATTTGCAATATTTTTTTCTTATATTCGACTTGATGGTAATGTAGCTTGCCATCACCAGTGTGTGAATGTGTGTGTGAATGGGTGGATGACTGAATGTAGTGTAAAGCACTTTGGGGTCCGTAGGGACTAAGTAAAGCGCTATACAAATACAGGCCATTTACCATTTGCAATAATCACTGTGCAATATATTCACTCAAATGTGCAATCCTATTTATCCATATTATATATTCTGTATTTATATATGTATATATGGTATATTTATGCTTATATCCTTACTCTCATTCCCCTTATTGTATCTGTAACATGCAACTTCTGTCGGTGCTGTGCTACTGGAAACTGAATTTCCTGGAGGAACCCACCCGAGGGATTAATAAAGTTTCATCTAATCTAATCTAATATAAAGTATTCATATGATTTTGCTTTCTGTTATTTGTAATCGTTATTGTTTAGTCCTCAGGTGTGACTGAAAACCTACCTCAGACAGAGTCCTCCTCAGCTCTCCCTCACACTTCTCCAGCTCCACACTCTTGCTGCTGTAGGAGTCCTTCAGGCCCAGCATGACCTCCTCCCGTTCCCTCAGCTGGGCATTGAGCTCCTTTAGCTGGCCTCTCAGGGCCACCATCTCTCCAGCTCGCTGGGTCACTTCAGCCTGACTTTCCCTCAGCTGCTGCTTCAGCAAGGAGATCTCTCCTGCTTTCTGGCACACCTGCCACAGGAAGGTTAGACAGTGAGAGGTATTTTGTAAATGTGCTCCCTATCTCATTTCATACAGACAGATTGCATACATGCAAAACTTCAATTAAAAAAAAGAAAAAGACGTCCCGCATTTGATTTTCTGTGTAAACATTTATTTGAACTAATACAAGAAAGTGCTGTGGTCCAATTTTCTAACTTTAATGACTTTTGGTTTTTGATGTAGTCCTGCTAACCGACAAACAAATATAAACAGAACTTAAAACACCTCTGCATCAGCACTTGCATTGCAAAATAGCATCGCCAAAAATACTGAAACCTTTAACCTAACAGAGTGTACTGCACCCTTTTGAGATTAACTGTCCAATCAAATGCTTTCTGTGGCACTTAATGGGCGTTCCATACTTACTATCTGATGGTTTGACTGTCTGAGAAAACTGCTCTGAAGTTCAGCTGTACCTTCTCCAAACTGTAACTTTACACTGTTTTCCATAAAGATCAAGACTCATACCAGGTCTCTGGAGAGCAGCACTGTTTGATGAAGCCATGATCTGTGATTGACAACTCTGATTTCGTGTTCATCAAGACACCTCATCACACAACTTATAAATCAGCATAGTGGGGACTTTTACAGCTAATGTGACTTAATCCAAGGACCTTAATTTGTCTTAGCTGTCCAAAAGGTATTCCTTTTAAATTATTGAGACTGGTCAAAATGCCTTTTGGTAAACTTTCACTGATAAAAATGTTGTATTCAGGCTGCGATATGCCTTTATCTTGGTGCTCAGTTACTATTATATGAAGGTTTCCTTGGTTCTTTTGCAACAGGTTGAACCATTTTTCATTTCAGTTTGGGGACAAAATATTTGTGACCTTCATACTTTGAACATATTTGGCGACAGTTTTCTTTCTTATCACCTCACCCAGTAGTTTAAAAATAATAATTTGATAAGTCAATATTCTATGTAGATCACTTAAGTAGATTTTCACAGAATAAGCAATAATCCCTCTTTTAAAATCAAACACAAGGCGTCAACATGTGCTTTTCCTTCAGAAAAAAGTCTTATTTTTTAAATAAAGAATCACAACCTGTTTGACCACTTTTAAAATTACACAGCAAAGTTAATTTCCCACGCACATGCACATATTCTGAGTACTCATCAATCCCAACATCTCGACATGTCCTCGCATCTCACCTCCCATTTGGTCTCCTCCAGACGAGGCAAGATGTCAGCCTGCTCCTTCCTGTAATCCAAACATTTTCTCTCCAGCTCCTCTCTCTGGGCCAACAGAGCCGCCATCTCCTCCTGGAGCCTCCTTTTGTCCTGGGACAGACGGGTTATCTGGGCCTGCAGGGCAGTCTGGGAACGCTGAGCACGACGGGTAACCTGCAGATGAAAATGCAAGCTTTGAACATATCTACACTTGGAAGACCAGTGTATGATTAGACAAGTTAATAACATACGCTGATACATTAAGCTATGAAAGTTTAGAACATGTATAGTATTTAAATGCTTTTTATAATATACTGGATTTTAGCTATATTTTCTTATTTCTTGAGTGCCATATTAACCATTTAAAAGCTTACATCTACTTCACATGTAGCTTTTCTAAAGGTTTTTAAACTGTAATAGAAATTCTTTTATAACCATCACTTGAACCTATCCTAATACATTTTCATATAATGCAATTTCTGTAGTCTTACTAATCTGACAGAGAATTTCTTTAATAAACTTTCCATCATTTTCGTTTGGAGTAAAGAAAACAAAGTGCAAATGCACCTTAACATTATTTTGCATGAAAGTTTGCAATGAAGTCACCTGCTGCAGACGTGAGGCATAGTTTTGTCTCAGCTCATCCATCTGTCGCTCCCAGACACGTTGCTTCTCCTCAAACACCTGAATGATCGCTGCCTCACTTTGGTCCAGGTTTCTGCGCATATGCTGCACCTGATGAAAGGAAAGCAGCATATGGAAGTGGAAACTCTATCAGACTGTAGGAAGGCAGTAAACTTTATGTGTGAGGAATGTAGTATTTGTAAAATGTGACAGATTTAATTCTCAGGTGTTTAAAGCAAATCCAAATGTTAATCTTTACAATTTTCACCTATGTGGCCATGTTCACATTGTTGCATCAATTATATCACTTTATTTATAGGGTAAATAATAATAATAATAATTATTAACAGTTTGGGAATGATACAGTTTAGTTTCATCCAAATACAATGGGCCAACCTAAGTCACATTTGATTAAAGCAAAGGAATGATCTCACGTCTTTTCTCTATGTTTTTAATTACAATGTTCTGTGTACAAAAATTCAAATGTCATTAATCTCAAATGTACTGGTGTGGTAGCCCTTTTGGAAAAGAAATCTGAGAATGTAAATCAAAACAAACTCATGTCTGAGGTGAAATGGCCCTTTAAATGCTAACATGTGTCAGATATTTTTGAGCGGGCTCTGACCTCTTGCTCTTTCTCCCACAAGCGATCCTCGAGGTCCTGGATGATGTCATCCGAGGAGGGAGACGGGCGTAGAGGTGCTGGAGCGTCACTCAGGTGGCTCAGCCTCTGATAGGACGAAGAGCTCTTTCCTGAGGAGGACCGGCCGCTGTCTGAGGCGCTGATCCCATTCTGAAGGTGAGAAACACATCACGGTACATCAAATATGATAAGAGCAGGGCCCATTTAGTCTTAGACAAAGCAAGCATGGATGATGGCTGCACCTGGTAGCCAGGCTTCTCCAGCTTCTCTAGGCCTGCAGCGGCTCCAACCATGCCCAATCTGTTGATGTGGCTGGTAGAAGCACTGAGAGGCCCCAGGACTGCTGGGGGTCCACAACCAGACCCTGAGCCCGTGTAGGTGGGCAGACTGGTCAGGGAGTTTCTCCCTGAATCGGACATGCCTCCCTGAACCACTTCATTACCAGTTCCCCCTCCATCACTTCTGCTAACCCTCACTGGGCTGTCCTGATCAAGGAGCAGGGCTTCTGGGACCTCTCCTGACTCACCTCCTCCTCCATCCCTGCCTCTCCTGCCTACTCTGCCCTCGCTGAACCCTTCACTCCTTCCCTCATGCTTTCCCTCATTTCCAGCCCCTCCTGCCTGGCCTACCAGATTCTGCATGGAGTGGAAGCTCTTGGGCACCACTGGCTTGAATGCAGAAGGACGCACAAGGCCTGAGTTGTTCTGCATTGCCTGTGAAAGACAAGAAGAGGGACAGAAGAATGACAGTCAAAAAAAATGTGAGCCATATGAGCTACAGTTTACAGACAAAAGTAAAACAAAGTACAAATTTCAGCAATAAAATGATGATATTATGTATTTGAATGCTGAACCTGATATTATGTAAAGTTTTATGTATTTAAAACCACTTAAAACAATAGTTTTTGAATTTATTTCTTCCTACTAATACCGTACTCATTTTTCACGTGGCATGCATTATATTCCTCAAGTATATGTTTTTGATGGTTACTATAACTATCTGTTTTTACAGATCTCCATCCATCCATCATCTTCCGCTTATCCGGGACCAGGTCATGGGGGCAGCAGCCTAAGCAGATCTCACGAAAAACACGAGATCATTTTACAGAGCTCATGCTTTTTAAAAGTTATTGCGTGTGAACGTTAATATACAGCTTCAATAATCTTTGACATCCAAATAAAGTTGCCATCTTTAAAAAAAAAAATTGCTTTGTGTTAGTAGCTCTCCACAAAAACCTCAGCAAAGAAACAGTTTGTGGAAAGATGGTGCTTTATTCTGAAGATTTTGGAAAACAACATAGAAAAGATGAACTGTTTACACTGTTTCTTAATAAAATAATGAGAAAAAAAAGGAAGTTTGAGTTAAAACATACTTGGAAAAAATGAAATCTAATGTTTTATAGTCTTAATTTAAGAGTATCATGTAAATCAGTGGTGTTTAAAACTTTCTCCTCAGAGTGATTCATTGCAATAATTTACATTCGGCTAACAATTTAAAGCTGTGTGAAATGCACAAATGTTCTGGGGCAAAAAGCTCCAGAAGAGTCACAAAAATAAATATAATTTCCCGTTCTTGCTAACTTGTAACCCAATAGATTTGTTTTGAATCCCTCTCTGAAGGTGCTGACCTGCTGTGTGTGAAGTACCTGTTCAAGTTTTCCTGACACAGGCATGATCTTGGGCGGGTTGTGGTTTGGAGGGTTGTGGTTATGGCCGGCTGGATTGTTCTCGCTGTCGGCTCTGACGGCTGCCATCTCTCTGTGCTGGTGTTGGCTCATCCCAACACTGCTCTTCTCACTGGCCCCTCGACCCACAATGTTCCCACAAACATCTAAACCTGCAGCCTGCATTTCCCTCTCTCGCTCTCTTTCCATCCTCTCGTTCTCCAGCCTCTCTCTTTCTCGCTCCCTCTCCCTCTCTCTCTCGCGCTCTCTCTCCCTTTCTATCTTCTCCCTTTCAATCCTCTCTCGTTCCCGCTCTCTGGCTCGCTCCCTCTCGCGTTCCCTCTCACGTTCCAGCCTCTCCCTCTCCACTCTTTCCCGCTCCCTCTCCCGGTTCCTCTCCCTCTCTCGTTCCCTCTCTAACCTCTCCCGGTCCCAGTCTCGGTCCCGGTCCCTGTCTCTCCCCCTCTCACGCTGCCTCTCCCACTCCCTCCTGCCCGCTCCGTTGCCACAGTCCAACTGGTTGTTGTTGGACGGGGCTGTCATGGTGCATTCAGTGTTGGTGGAGGAGGCTGTTTCGGTGGGTCGGTCAGTCCCAGTACAGGTCCCAGTCCCGATACTAACACTCCCTCGTTCATCGCTAGAGGCCGTCCCGTCTGATATAGTCGCCGGGGGGCGTGGCAGCCGCTCTGCGCTGCAGCTGCGATCAGCAGGGCAACGGCGAGAGAGAGGAGGTGCTCGGGGCAGGGTGGTCCTCGTGCCCACAGACTTCATGGCAAACTCCTGCTCTCCTGCCACCCCACTGCCAACACTGCCCATAGTGGGGGTCAAAGGTCAGGATTAGAGGTTAGGAGTCAGGATTGGGGAGGGTCACAGATACATTTGGAAGTAGTGTGGGTCATCACAACCTAATGCAGGTAGTGGGGGCACACACACTAGAGGAACACAGAAAAACGAAAGGAGTTATACAATATTGTAATTGCATAATGACTAGTTATACAATAACAACTGCAGAAGAGATTCCAGCCCACATACAGGGGCAGCGTGGTCCTCCCACCATGATAAAAATGAAAAGGGTCAGATAGATAAGTCTGGACAACTCTGTGCATAGTGAGGGAAAAAATAAAACATAAAAATAAGACTTTCTCCAGCTTGATGATGAAATCACAACACTAATCTCTGTAAACATGTTCTAAGTAAAAGTGAAAATTCTCAAACTAATTTCAGACTTTTTTGTTTATGTTCATAAGTTATAAGATATAGTGTGAACAGGTCACTTATACCAGTCCAATACAAAACACGGACTATGCAGATTTGGTGTCCATTAGCATCACTGAGCTGGAGGATGAGGGTATGTGTCTATTGTTTGTTTGTTTTGTTAGCTTGTTTGTTTTCCCTTTTTCTATGGTCACAAATCCAGGAATACAGTGCAAAAAAACCCCCAGCCCTGCAACAATCACAGCCTCTTTTTTTGAGGAAAGCTCACAATTATTCTTTTTTGTTTGCTTTGCATCAGATAGATGTAGTTTCATTCCCTGATTTTTTCCCTTTGCTTCCTCCTCAGACATCACTCCTACACAATGTATAAAAATAATGGAACAATATTGCAACATAAAACAACATCTCACTTAACCCATTAAAAAAAACTATAAAAGAACTTGACATGTACATGTGATGATGTTTGTGGTCTATTATACTTTCCTGTCAGACCTCTTTCTAAGCAACTGTGATAGAAATGAAACACCAGGAATCACAGAAATCCAGATAGAGTGGGTTTAGGGTGGAGCTGTGTAGAAATACTGTAAACACTAATCACACATATAGATGGTAACCAGTGCATTGTATAGAAGGTTATTTTCTATAGTGGGCATCTGAGAAAAATCACAGCATCCAAACTGGGCTTATATGGAATTCATTGGGTATAAAGCTAATGATGTTATGCTCAGTACATTTTGGAGCATGTAAACAGGAAAAGGACCTGTTGAGAACATTGAGAACATCTGTAGTGTGGCACAAACCAACACAAATATCACCACTTGTCAACTTATCTCCAACATCTTTATTTTGGAATCTCAACATCAAAACTGCTGCAAAAATGTTCTTATTGCAGGACTGTGTAAACTTTGCACAAAGTGTATTCCTGTTAATGTGGCCAGTTTATTAGGTACACCCAATTAAAGCAGTTGGATATCAGCTCTGGAATAACTTTGCATCATTGTAGAAGATGTAGTTTTTACTTCTGCGGACCTACATCACTATACTTAAGCCTGGTTTATCCACCGGGCAAACAGTGCAACAGCTCAGGCTGTTGAATATTTGATTAACAGCAAATTTATTTGCAATCATCCACCAATAATACATCTTAAATACTCCAAGGTAAATGTGTTTTTTTTTTCTTTTTTGCATGTTATGCAATTAGGACTCCAGTCTATCAGAGAGGCCTGTAAATACCCTTCCCATTTACTGTAGTCACAGTCAGTTTCTACTATTTCTACAATAAAAGAAGGGCGATGGTGTACAATTCAGCAGCAACACAAACTATAATGAAATTACCATAAAGTGGAATTGACATGTCTCTAAAACAGTTTTAAGAAAAGCACATATATGAAAGATGTTATTTTGAAGTGACCTGAACTGCACTGCAATGATTGTGGTTTCTATTCATTTTATGAGTCCCTTTCGGCGAAAGAAGACTACATGTTACACACATCTCTCAGTGGAAACCCTAATGCTAAACATAACAACATTACCATCTGAGTCCAACCTGGGACCATGGGTGAGTGCCACTTGAATCTCTTTGTGGCCTGTTAGCAGTTTACTTATTTTGTCTAGTACAGGCCAAAGATAAAATTCAACAACCCTGAAAACAAAACCAGCCACAAAACCGAACCAACATCTAAAACTGAATCTAAGAAAGCAGAATATATCACAAAACTGATATAACAGAGTGCATTCATTTTTTAGCTTGGTTTGCCAAATAAACAGGGAACTCTGAGGAGCATATACTCTGTAGAGAAGGATAAGAACACAGAAGCCTTGATATGGCCTACATAAGCTATGTTTATATGTGTATAATCTGCAGCCACCCACTACTCTGAATCGCAAAGTAGGATTCAGGATATTTTTACATCAACCAAAATCATACAGTAGAAAGATCGATCGATAGATAGATAAGATAAGGGCGCAGTCAAGCAATGCACTTCCCTTTCTCAGGCCATTTACTAGAGGTTTACTTCCACTTGGGTGAATAGTAGTAGTAGTAAAATACACTGCCTATCTGTCTGCTGCTCTGCCTCATTCCCCTCCCCTCACGACTCCCTCTCTCCGTTTTCTCTGCATCCCTGGGCGGCAAGGGCGGCTTTAGCAGCATCCGCATCAAGCCCTGAATCGACTGCGCTCCCAAACAATTACTTGCTAGGCCTGTGCCAAAACACAAGCGCACGACCCTCGCTGGCTGGGAAAAATGAATCGAGATTAAAATACAGATCGTCATTGACATTGACGACGTATCATGCAGTGGCTTTGATTTACCGATTGTAGCATCCTGGCGGTCCATCATCAAAGGCTACTCACTATTTTGCAGCTTGGCGGTTTTGTAAGATGGCAGCCCCAACAAACAATAATGTCAAAAGACAGAGACGTCAGTCCTGGTCGGTCGGGCTCTGAATTATTCCGCGTTGATGCCGTGGCTCGGTAATATTAAGGATGCTGTCTTCGACCGCTGTCAGCGTCGGATGCTGATGATGGAGTCGGTCGGTTGATACGCGCATCAGCTGAGAGACACACACCCACCTTTGGTCCCGCCCCTCCGGCTGCACGATACAAACGCCCCCTTTTGGCACTCATCCAGTGCTCTCCCCCGGGAAAAACCTATAGAGGTATTATATGCTGGACAGTTCCTCGGATGGATGGATGGATGGATGGATGGATGGATGGTAAATGTCAGCTTAATCTTCATAATCATAACGCATATGAAACAAAGGACACGTGATTTTTTTTTTGGCAATGCAACATACTCAACACTGACACATCTTTCCCCATATATTTATATGTTACATATATAAGAAGCTGCCCTGTAGCCTGATGATGCAGAACAAAAGGATCATTCATTTGCGGGTTTGTCTCTGTCTGCTTCTTTTTGCTCTGTTTTGGTATCTACCAGTGTCTGAATCAAATATCTGATTCTCCAGCTTTTCCTTCTCTATGATCTTCAGCCAGTCACTATTTTCGTCTGTCTGCCTGGGATGCAGTGTATTAGATTGTGAAGAAACAGAGCAGTGAGCTGTAAATCAAAAGCAGTAATGTTTATTGTGGAAAATGTGCCTAGAACAAACTAGAACCAGAGATTTTAGATAAGAGTCATCTAAAATAAAACATACAGCCAAAATAATTGCCCCGGGCTACATCTTTTCACTTTTGTAATTTACAGACATACAGCAGGACTTGGGGCACCTTGGTGATGTGGCCCTGGGTTCAAATCCGGCCTGGGGTCTTGCTGTGTGGGACTTTTTTCTTCCCATGTTTGTTTGAGTTCTCTGACTTTTTCCCAAAGTCCAAACACAGCCTCCTGAGAACCAGCTCATTCATGTATGTCCTCTGTAATGGACATTTGTTTTTGACCTATATCTTTTGAATTATCTGAGTAACCTTAATAAGTCCTGATCTACTAAATAGAGGACATTCCTGGCCTTCTGTTGATATCTCATGCATTTGGGTGGCCTCTTTGAGCTCCAAAGAGGCAGGAACACACACACACACACACACACACACACACACACACACACACACACACACACACACACACACACACACACACACACACACACACACACACACACAAAAGTTCAATGGGAAGATCCTTTTTTTCCTTCTCAGGAGGACAGGGTTAGGTTAAGTGGTGTCTCTAAATGTGAATGTGAGTGTGAATGGATGTCTGTCTCTGTGTGTTGGTGACTTGTCCAGGGTCTACCCTACCTCTTGCCATATGCCAGATGGGATAGGCACCAGCCCCCCTGCAATACTGAATTGGATAAGAGGAAGAAGATGGACGAAGAGCAAGACTTCATGAAAAATAACAATAACACTAACCCAGTGAGACCAACTAGTAGCAATTTTATGCCCTATCTATCTCACGTGAATACCTTAAGTTGTTTCTTTTGCCTTGTACTCCACCCAGGAGACAACCAGGAGAGGTGAAAATTGCTAATGTATATTAGACATAAAATAGTTTTACTGAAACCACAGCAGTAGAGTTTGTGATTAAGATATTTTTCCTGATAGGTAGGATGGCCAGTCGTCCCGTGCTTCCTGTGCTTTCTACAAACTGACGATGAAAGATAATGCTAAAAATTTTTTTAACTAAACTCCATATAGAATCCCAAAACAATTCATTAATGCTGGTCATTCATGAACTAACAAATATCCAGTATAAGGTAATAAATCCCCAGATTTCTGTTACATCCTGAATGAAGTAACTGCAGACTTATTAGTATAATATTATCAGAATAATAGAATGAACCTGCCTGAAATTCTTCTAGTTTTGGATTATGCTTGTTTGCACATTAGCACAAAAGTTGCCACAGAATAATTTAGGCTGACATTTGCTTTTTATGTGTGGAGTTAAAAAAGAACATCCCTTTGTTTGGTTTTGACAAACTCCACCAGCAGTCTGCATGTGCATGCATATGAATTTTTTCATCTTAATTTTCTTAGTTTAGAAGTTTCACCGACGAGCTGTTTTTCTGTATTTTCACACAATGGTCAAAAACATTATGTTTTCTTGCTCATGCTTCTCCTTAAAGGTACAGATGTTTAGAAAAAGAGCCCCAGTGCTTCCTCTAGAGGATTGGAGGCACAAATCATACAGAGAGAATTCAAAACTCCAAAAAGTGGCCACTCTGTGTACCTGAAAGCAATTTGATTTTTTTTTCCTTTTTTGCATGTTATGCCTTGACTTGTTGTGGCAGGTGAAGCTCCCCTAAATAAATTCACCACATCCTTATTACGACTGGTTGCGTCTTTGTCTAAAATGCCTGCTGTGACCGACAAATAGGCAATAAGTTAATTTAATCAACAACTGCAAGCTTACCACACCACGTGTAGATGTGTGTACAGGTAGTAAATAATTAAGTAAGTATCTAAAGTAATTATCTAGTGAATTTAAGACACTTAGGTTAGTTGGCGCTACGGATACTTATAGTATAGTGTTGGCCTTTGATGTCATATGCTCACTTACCAATCTTACTCATGCAGGATAGTAGAATCTTACCTTGAAATGTCAAATCTCTAAAGAAAAACATCCCAGTGCTCTTGTATTTGCTTCATTTTCCATGAGGGGGCAGTAGTGTTTACTTTTTCACTTGCACTCAATCTCGCAGCTGCAATACAGCTGCAAGCTGAGAGCACCATTGCTTTCAACTGAGGCATGTTCTTCCTTTGGCCACCACGATGCGCTAATGTTTACTTAACTTAATTTTATGCATTTTATTTCTCTGCTGTCTCCCTTTACTTTTCCTTTGTTATACCGGTCACCTGACTCAAAAGAAGGCATTAATGTCAAACCCCAGAAAAAATAAAGACATGTTAATATCTTTGCAAACAAGAGGTAATAACCTGTGAGATACAAATGAACTTCCTTAGATTACTATTAACACATTAAAATGTAACTTTTAGCACTTTAACACTGCATTTTTAGGTTGTTAAAGAAGAAGAAGAAGATACAGAGTCCACATTAGATTTTTAGAGGTCAAATTAAGAATTATATGCAGTTTTTTTTGTCTGCTAATGTTGGGTTATGGTGCAATGATTAACACGTTAAAAAGGTTGTGGGTTTGAATCCACCAGACCAACTGGGGCCTTTCTTTGTGGAGTTCTCCTTCTCTGTCTTCATTCCACAATCCAAAGACATAGACTTTAGGTTAACTGATTTTAAATGGGCTATAGCTGTGAATATGTGGTGGCCTGTCCAGGGTATGTCGGCTCTCACTCCATGTTCTGCAAAACAGTAAATAAGCAGAAGAACATTGATATCACATGCTTCTTTCAAGATGGCAAAATATGCATTTTCTTCATGATCCCTGTTTATATCATAACAGAAATTTGTCAAGATGTCAGGCATCTACTTTAAAAACCAGAGTCCAGAATGGGTGAACCAAGTAAGTAGAGGGCTTCCTAAATTGATAGGGGATAAAAGAAAAATTAAAGAAACTGTCTCTTGTCCATCCAGGTGGTCTGTCTTCTGAACACTTCCGCTATCCTTGTGGTCACTTCAGCTCACTCTGGGAAACTCCTGCTGGAAATAAAGAGAGTTATACTTGGGCTTTGCTTATGAACAGCAGCTGTTTTACAGCTTCACAGCTGATCTGAGCATAAAAGAACAGCTGAGTGAAACAGGGAGGGAAAGCTGTGTTACTTTTCTGCTGTTTTGTGACAGTTTGGTGAATGAAAGCATGAGAGTGTATGTATACAGAGACCTTAACTGGATATTCAAGTTTTATGATCTGACTTTCTTTGAGGGGGCCCTCAGCAGGTGGATGCCTCCCACCTCACAGTGTGTAAGTGACAGTTTTCCTGCTCTGTTGCATCATAACATGCAGTTAGAGAGAGACAGAGCGCAGGAAAGGAACAGCATGATAGAGAAAGCACCAGAACAGAGTAGAGGCAGTGAGATAGAGCAACTCTGTTCCTGTCAAGCTTCTCGCAGCTGTTCAACGTCACAACTGACTCCTGACAGACAGTCACAACTGAAGGACGAAAATAACCCTCAAGGAGAGGGCGTCTACCAACACTCAACATCAGGGGTCAGGGGATTTCTGCCAGTGTAAAGCAAAAAATGTGACAAATTGTAAAAGCTGAAGACATCTCACAGATGACAACCAGCTTCAGTTGTGTTACTTTCGCACAAAGATAACTGGTTTTATTGACAAGCCTGCCCGCTGAAGACTTTTAATTTCTCACTTAACTAAAGAGACAAAACACCAACCAACCCGTCTTCTGCATCTGTTGGTACAGTTCAAGAGGTGCTCGGCTATTTTAGTAACTTGGGTGAGGAATGTACAGTCACTGAAGAACACAGGCACAGATTGGAGGTCCTACACTAAGTCTTCTCTCATCCACTCAGACCATCATCCATTCACCAGAGTCTCAGAATCCGGCGCACCTACAATGGAGACCGTGGCAATATTTGACTCGCCTGGGAAGGGGAGAGGGTTAAAGGCAACAAAGGAGTTTTGGGCAGGAGATGTAATTTTTTCCGAGGCCAGTATTGCAGCTGTTGTCTTTGACAGGTAAGGTGAGGATGTAAGTTGTGGGTGTGGATGGTCATTGATAGGGATGCCTTCAAATGCAGTCTTTATGGGATATTTGAACATGTGAATAATGGATTTTCTGGCCTTTTGTTAGTCTGTAATTAGAAATTAACCAGAGCACGTTGTGTTTTTATATTTTGGAAAGCTATACTGCTGATTTTTACTTATTTTAGTGGAATAAAAGCAGTTTCCTTAGAGTATGGTGCCTTGCCACTTGTAGCGACTCAGCCTTATCAAGCAAACCCTCATAACATTAACTATGTGGAAGAATCTGAAGAAAAGTCCACATTTACACAATGTCTTGTTTTCAGTGTTGTTTGTGGTGGACTGTGTGACAGCTGTAGTCAGAGGTTTCTGCTTCTGTATCATAGACTTAATAGCAAAACAAATTTTTGCTTTATTACCCATCATTAGCCTACATTATAATTTCAAAATATTACATTTTAATGTTTCTAAAAGCCTCTAAACAAGAATTTAAGTGCACAGTACTTTTAAAATTGTGCTTCTAACACACAATGCCAAACTTGACTGCCTTAATATCAGTTCTTCTCTATCTCAGAAGTGCAGATTATCCTAGTATTAATTTCCATACAAGCAATCATTATGAGTTTTATAACAGTTAACTAAATGGGTCAAAATAATCTCCGGTCAAAGTCCACTTGTATTAGTGTTTTTAGTACTTCTTCAACTCACTGATGAAAGCTGTGAACACTAATTATTATTGGTGCAATTTTAGTTAAACATGAAAGAGTGAACTATCAAAGCAGGTGCAAGTGCTGCTCTTTAAATGATAACTGAGTGTCGTATGCGTGTGCTACAGATTTTAAATTATGACGCCTATCCTTGTTTTCTTTCTTCTCTTCCTCTGCAGTCTAGCAGAGCGTATTTGCCACAGCTGTTTCCGAAGACAAGAGAAGCTGCAGCGGTGCGGCCAGTGTAAATTTGCACATTATTGTGACCGAACCTGCCAGCGTGCAGGCTGGGCAGAGCACAAGCTAGAATGTAGCGCCATCAAAGCTTATGGCAAAGTACCAAATGAGAACATCCGGTAAGTGGATGGAAAGGGAAATAAGTGCTATAAAAAAGACTGGCTAGTCTTTATTACTTACTATAGGACAACAAATGTGTAATTTAAATAGGCACTTGTATGCTATAAAGCAGTAAATGTTAATACACTTCAAAAGTAATTTAAAGATAATGTGGATTTGACTTTACACGTCCATTTCTCCATTGCTCATTTGTGTGGTCAGTGTGGTGGCCCGCATTATGTGGCGCCTCGACAAGGAGGGGAGCACGGTGTCTGACATGCAGCTGACCACGCTGGACGAGCTGGAGGACCACATTGCCGACATGCCAGAGGACGACTTGAAGGAGCTGAAAGTGGACATTCACAACTTCCTGGACTACTGGCCCCATAACAGCAAACAGCACACAATTGATGATATCTCACACATATTTGGAGTGGTGCGTTTAAATGACTAAAACATATATTTGTTAGTTTTTTTTAAAGTAAAGTCTTTAGTAGGAAAACCTGATTCATAAATAAGACAGTTCACCTGAGACAACACTGTTTCTGCACTTAATGCCTTGATTCACAGCTGCCATGCAGCCTTGAATATTTACATTTGTTTTATTTACCTGTAGCAGTCTTATATGGATAACATGTATGCATGTTCACATCAAAGATTGCCTTTTTTTCCAGATCAACTGTAACGGCTTCAGTGTGAGTGACCAGAGGGGTCTCCAGGCAGTAGGAGTTGGTCTTTTCCCCAACTTGTGTCTAGTGAACCATGACTGCTGGCCCAACTGCACCGTAATCGTCAACCACGGCAAGTAAGTTAACAAAAAATACTCTTCATGACAACTCATTGTTATCTACAGCTCCAAATTCCTCAAAATTGATTAAAAAGTGAAAAATACTTAACGTTTTCAGAGCTTCTGTGCACGTTTATGTGCTGTTACGTGTGAATGTGTGTGTGTTGGGTGTCACTTGGTGTAAAACTGCTTCCTGTTTGTCTTTCAGTCAATCGGCTGTGAATACTATGTTTCATTCTCAACGGAGGTGCGTTGCCTCATCCTGAGCCTTTGAAGTTTATTATTAGAGCACCCTTTAGACTCTGTCATTAAACAAATCATTACACTTAACAATCTGTTGTAAAAAATTTTTTTATCAGCGAGCAGTGTTCTGTGGTGAGCACTGCATGTTTGATGTGACTCGAATATCACCTCAATACATGTTCACATGTGCTACTTGAATGCTCTAACCCTTTAAATGGCTTGTTTAGTGTAACAAAAGGCTGCTAACTTTTTCTTATCTCATATTTCTTCGCCCGAAAAAACCTTTGTCGTGTCCACACAAAGTTTTATTCGAATGCAGCTGGTGTGTCACTTTGTGCGTCTGTCCGTCACACCAACACAGATTGCCGTGTGTGAGTGTAGTAGTAGCTTCTACCTTTTATACCACATTTTCCTTATTGTTTCACCTTTAACTCAGCATAACACCAAAGTAAAATAAGACAAAAAGAGCATTTTCATATAAATACAACCTTTTTGTTAGATAAAACCGATTATTACCGTTTTGCATGTTATGCAAGGAGACTGAAATTGAAACTAACTTTACAACAAATTAAAGAAAATGAACCAGATATACGTGAAATGTTTTGCCACTTAAGTGCTGTGTGAAATGGTAAATGGCCTGCATTTGTATAGCGCTTTTCTAGTCCATAGGACCCCAAAGCGCTTTACACTACATTCAGTCATTCACACACTGGTGATAGCAAGCTACATTGTAGCCACAGGTGCCCTGGGGCGCACTGACAGAGGCGAGGCTGGCGCCACCGGGCCCTCTGACCACCACCAGTAGGCAAACACGGGGTTAGTATCTTGCCCAAGGATATTTGGCATGCAGCCAGGATGCAGCCTGGGATCGAACCACCGACCTTCTGATTAGGGGCTGACCTGCTCTGCCACCTGAGCTACAGCCACCCAGAAATAAACCGACACTCACTAATATCTCACTCAGTTGAAGGATCAGTCCTTCAACTGGACTGAAAGCCACGCTGTGGAACAGGATTTCACCATCGCAAACTCAATCACAAAGCATGTGTTTCCACATCTCTGCTCGTGTTTGACTGTGATTCTCATCCCCAGGATCGAGCTGCGTGCTTTGGGTAAGATTGCAGAAGGCGAGGAGCTGACAGTCGCCTATGTGGACTTCTTGAATCTGTCAGAGGAGCGACAGAGGCTGCTGAAAACACAATATTTCTTTGACTGCACGTGTGAGGACTGCAAGAACCGAATTAAAGATGACATGAAGATTGGGGGAAGGGAAGAGGACGGAGTCAAGGTTAGTGTTCGCTTGTCTCCAGTTTAACCAAACACCCCCCACTGCGTTTAGAACTGATAAGAACAGGCGAGAAACATGAGAAGCAGTCACACAGAGACTATTTTAAGCAAAGATAAGTCTCAAGTGGATTCAGTCTTCTGTGCATTCAAACCTGCTTTTGAGAAACAGCTATTAGAAGAAATAACCAATTTCAACTTGATTTGCTGATTAATTTTAATTACTTACTTTCTTTTCTGTTTTATTTTTTAATAAAGTTTATATCCAGCTTTCAGTGCCAAATACACATAAATGTTTGTCACATCACTGAAAGTCTCAGAAGTGAGAGACACTGCTAGATGTAATCTGAATCTATGTACTGCTGTTGTAACACTAATGTGCTCTGTGTGCTTTTATAGACTATACACGGGTGTGTCACAAGTTATAAATAACTTGCCAGTAGCTATTAGCACAAAAAAAGGTTTAAGGAGTTTCTGTGTTTAACAGGATAAGTCTGAAAAACTGGCCACATCTATTTTGAAGCGCCAGATTGGCTACCTAATAATAATAATGTGGAAACGTAATTAAAATTCTAACAAAGTAAATCTTGTTTGTTGTAATCAAACATCCTGTGTGTGTCACCAGCAGGTCAAAGGTCCTTTTAGGGATAAAAATAACCAGACTTTCTGTTTTATAATTCTAGAAAGTCTTACCTGCAGTCTTACCTAAATAACTCTGAAACATTTTTTTTCCGCACATTTCTTTGTCACTTTTTAATACTTGACCCAAAATCTGTCCAATGTTTTAGCCTTCAGAGGAACAAGTGAAAGAGGCAACAGATTATTGCTTTCAGATGCTAGAGAAGATGGAAAAGGCTCGATTAAATGGTGACTACCATGAGGTATTGTATCAAATCACTTAAATGAAAAAAAAATGTTTTTTTTTGATACTGTGTAATCTTTCTTATTGCGGTTCGTCTCTTCAGGTTGTGAAAATCTGCAGGGAGTGCATTGAGAAGACAGAGCCGGTTCTGGCAGACACTCACATCTACCTGTTGAGGATGTGGAGCACAATGAGCGAGGTTCAAGCTTACCTGCAGTACTTTGATGATGCTGCAGATTACGCCCGGAAGATGGTGGAGGGATACATGTAAGTGTGAAAATACAGAGGATTTTCCTGTTATACCCATGAGCATAATTTATCTAATGTTGATAGAAAGAACAGGTTGTCAGCTTGAAAAGGTTAAAAACACAACACAAATCGAGTCTCATCCCTCTAACAGGAAGCTGTACCACCCGAACAATGCTGCTCTTGGTATGGCTGCCATGAGAGCAGGAGTGACCCACTGGCAGGCTGGGCAGATTGAGGTTGCACATGGGATGATCTGCAAGGCCTACGCCATTCTCATGGTTACCCATGGTCCAACACATCCCATCACTAAGGACCTTGATGTAAGCGTCACCTTAAAATTATTCAAATTAGGTCTCCTTAAACTTTTTAATAGAAATAAAAATTTTCCTGGCCCACTGAGTGCTGATGTTTCTGTTCTGATTTCTTCACAGGCGATGCGCATTCAGACAGAGATGGAGCTGAGGATGTTCAAACAGAATGAGTATGTTTATCACAGTATGAGAGAGGCAGCTCTGAAGAACAAACCCATGACCATGATGCACGAGCCCAAGTCTGTGGAGGAGGGAATCAAAAATCTCTTCCACCGGAGGAAGTGATCACATGACAGCAATCAGGAGAGCCCCACCCTGTTGTTTACTGTTAACAGCTTTCAGAGTGTTGATGTTAGCCTAGCCATTTAGTCACATGACCATTTTCTGCATCACTTAGTTTTTCAGGGAAATATGTCTTTTCATTAAAAAAGATGTCTTGACCTTGTGAGTTTGCTTTGAAGATGCAAAATCCAACCACAGGAGTGAATTATAAAGTAAAAAGCACTACTATCTCTGCCCTCATAAAACTTAAAAAAACAAAAACAAAACAGGCTTAAGTTAGTGCACCTGTACATCAAATAGACCCACATCCTTTGGTGTTTGCTGTGACACTACATAAGGTCAAAAGATAGAGTACAAGAAATGCAATGACAGTATGTCGCACTTTAACCCAGTGTAAAGTTTTACATTACCAGAAGATGTTGCTAGCTTAACTGATCTTTGACTGCACAGATAAAGATGCACACTGATGTTTTGATAGTTTTATTTTATAAAAATTAAAAAAAAATCTAACTGTCTTGCAGATCCTGGGCTAATCACCAACGTAAGCTGGATGCCAAATTTGGTATAAGGGCTTTAACTAAGTTCCTGTCTGTAAGCTGTAAATATTTACAGTGCAGCTTCAAAGTGCCTCAAAGTCTCCTAAATCTCCATTTTTGACAAAGCCAGACATTCTAGTGTTGTGCCAGCATTCAGCTAGATTCAAGCAAGGTCTTTGAGTATCCCGGGTTACATTCATCAAGTTATTTGTTACCACTCACTAGGAAGTAGACATCGTCAATGAAAGCATCTTTTATACTTAACTCTTCACAGCCTCCACATTTTGCAGGAAAGTCTGACAAAGTTGCAAAAATGTCACAATCGCATCAACTTTCACCTTTGCCCCAACAAATTAGAAATACACTTCAAGTCCATGTACTGTAAGCCTCATATATTACATAAGGCGTGGAAATTATTAGACAAATACTGCATTATCAATTAAACGAAATACGTTTTCTGCACAGGATTTTTTGTAAAGGTTTAAACTAATTTTTGACTGTTCTTGTCAATTTCAGGTTATTATGTTATTTTTTTTCCTTTGATTTTTCCACTTCACCTCTTGGTATTATGTATTCCCCACACTTTGTTTACCTTTTTCAACTGGGAACCTATTACCGTTACCATGTTACTGCTTATATTTGTTTAAATAAAGTTTTTTTTTATTTTTTTTTTATTAAAACCCACAAGCAAGCGAAATTTCTGAAACCAAAAGCCCCCAAATTAACTAGTTGGGAGTATTTTTTAAACCAGCTGAGGAACTGGAGCTTGTTCAGTGTAAACCCAAATGAAGCATTTAACAACAGCCTGCTGAACACATACAAGTCAAACCATGACACAGTTGCTTTTTTTCACCCTCCTTTTATTATCATGTATGGAAAGTTACATGCGTTTGCTTGTCGTCTTGTGTACAATGTTTCCAAGAGTCAGTGTCTACAAGGAGAAGAACAAAATGCATTAAATACCAGCTAGTTAATCAACAAGGAAGACTTTAAAGAAAAGAAAGTCAGAAAAACTACTTACTGAAACGAGTGTGTTTGCATCCACCAGTTCCGTGACAGACAGAATGTTCTTCAGGGTGGTCTTCAGCTTATTGCCTTCACGCTGAACCACCCCCTTCAACAAGCATGATAAATGAAGATTAGGCTCAGTGATCAACTATAACATTTAATGCAGACCAAATGCGTTATAAGTGTTTTAGTTGTCATAATTGTGTTTCCTGTAGAATTAAGTTAAGTATCTTGGCTTACCTTGACTTTCTCTCCAGTGGGTGACAGTAGTTCAGCCTCCTGTCCGATAGTGAAATTGCTGACGATGGCATTTGCGCCAGTTGTGAATGTCACTTTGAAGGTGTCACCATTCTCCTCGATCTCAGAGGTGCTCTTAAGATCTTTGATTTTCTGAATGATCTCATCAGACAAACCTGTGGCAGAAAGCAAAAAGTTTGGAAAGCATTGGTCAGATAAATTGTTATTTCAGTTCATTCAGTGCAGGAAGCTTATTAGTTTTGCACAACTCTTACCAACAGCCTTCATGAAAGGCTCGAAGTTCTCCCGAGACTCAAGCTGGTATTTTCCAGAGAAAGACATGTTGGCAGGCAGTGAAGGTAAAGAAAGAGGCGAGTATCTGCCTCTTTTATATTCTCAAGCTACAGCGGATCAATCTTTAACCTCAGGTGCCTGAAATTAAGGAAAGTCCCTACTTCACTACTTCCAGCTTGCTCGCAAAAGATGGGCGGGCAGAGAGATAAAAGACAAAAGTCTTCAGCATGCTGTGTTTATTTGTTTACTGCTTTGTTGCATGCTCTGTGCCCTTCTATGCATGCCCATAGAAGGACACAGAGAACCAAAGTGGACTGACTGCAAAGTTAACCGAAACAAAATTGGATCAAAGGTGAACAGCCTATGAGATAATAGTCCCAACTGTTGCAACAGGGATATTGTGTCACCAGAGTTGCCACAAAAACACACACACACCATCATGTGGGGATCATTTGAATTTGCCAGAGATACTTTGGAGGATTATCTGAAAGATAAAGACTCTTGTGGGCTTTGTATATTTGTTTGCCAAACACAATGCCCTAATACGGTTCAAGCTGTCTTATAAGGAAAAGTATTTGGAAGGTTTGAAATACTGTAATTTTACACACAAGACTTAATCAGGTCAGGGAAAACGACAGCACTTTATACTCTCTTCAAACTTTATTTCAACATGCAGATAACAGGATGACCACAACAAGTATTCACCCCTAATTTCATACATAAAAATAGGCTATATTGACAAAGGCACTCTACAGAAGTACTGCAGGGGAAAAGAGCAAAACCAGCATCATGACAACAAACATAAAAACACAACTATGTGAACTACAAGTCCCATTTAATCCCTACAGCTCGAGAGCTTGCAGTGAGACCTTGACGTCAAGAGCAGCTCATTGGTGGACTCGATGAGGAGAACTGTGGCCAGCCAAATGCAGGAGCCTGAGGATGATGTCACCGGGGTCGCTGCCATCGAACTGGCTGGTTTGTTCATCTCCTTCCTCCTCGATAAGGCAGGATTGATCTGTGGTGCAGCTCTCTGAGGCAGGGTTAAGAACAAATCAGAAGGAGTTATTACCAAAAATGGTCATCGTCTACACTTTATGATCTGTTGTTATCAGTCTTTGTGACCTGTATTCATGGACCCTTAAAGAGCAGGGTAGGGTAAATTAGGTAAATCATCATGACCAAAGTAGTATACTAAAGCATGCAGAGCTCTATTAGGAATAAGATTTATAATTCTTGCATTATTCCTTACATTATATAAAACAACAAAAAAACAACAATGATTACAACTTCAGGTTTGGATGAAAGTCATCATGTTTACACTAGAGAATCTTTGACTTCTGCAGGTTTAGCTATGCTGAACCTTGGACCGGAATAGAGACTGCACAATTTCATGAATCAATCAAGTGCTTGTACCTGATAACCCCCACTAAAGTTTTTCAATGTTATAGCACTTTATAATTGTACTTCACTACATTTTAGAGGAAAATTTATACTTTTTACTTCATGTTGTTTACTCTAGATACTGTGCCTTTATCAAGTCAGATGTAATTAGCTTATAAAATAGGATGTATGCTTACACAGAACAAGCCACCCAGCTGTAAATATAATAATTACAATCCGCTTGACTGATCAGCTTAAACTATAAACTTTGCTGTCTTGTACTTTAAGCAAATATTGCTAATATAGTACTTCTCTGCTATTTGCTTTAGTTTGCAGGATTATTCTGCAAATAGTAGTGGTATTAATTACTTCAATAAAGGACTAAAATACTCCTTTTACTACTGCTTATATTTACATCAGGATTTTCTGACCTGCATCACAGCAGAGTCCTGAAGCAGCACAGCGTCCTCCTTCAGAACCACAGGGTCGTCCTCCTGCCTGGCAGGGGGTGAGCAGGTAGTTCTCCTCCACACAGTGAGCTGTTTCCGGGGAGCCGAGCAGGCAACCAAGACCTTCCCCGCAGCAGATACTTGGCCCGAAGCAGCGGCCTCTGTCTCCGGGGCCACACGACATGCACTAGAGGTTGAAACAGATGATTATTTTTGGTGTTGCTTTGAACGTCACCATAATTTACTACCTTATAAAGCATTTTTAGGCTTTCTCAGTTTGTATTTTCTTTCTGATGGTTTTGGCCCCTGACCCAAGTTTTTCACATGCATGTCACCTAAATCTCTCTTTAGGCTTTGCATTATCTGAATAAATGAATGAAGAGAAACATGTGCCAGTTTGCTAATAATATTGTCAGAAGCTTCAAAAGCTGCAAAGTTAAAGACCTATTGACTGACTGATTGAGCTTACCTTGCGCAGTGGTGCATCCATTATGGACCTTTTTCCTCCGATAGGGCAGTTGGAGATGTAACACGCTGAACATACAGACAGGAGAAAAAGCAGGCACACAGACACAGCAGCTCCGGTCATTTCTGCTAAGAATGGAAGAGAAAAACAGAGAAAAAAACACTTAGTAAGGCTGACCACAAAATCCACGCTTCACGGAGAGCAAATGTACACACTTGTTAGCTCAAGTTCCTCTTTAGGTTGCTCTTGGATGACTGCTGACTTCTCTGTCTCATACGGTGTTGCTGGTGTGTCTTATATACTTCCAAAGCACCTTTTGAGAGTGACACAGAAACTTAAAAGCCACTTAGAAATCCTTAATGAGGCCTTTTTAATCACCTTAGCAGATGAAGCTGACCACTGTGTGGGCCAGGTCAAAGGGCCTGGTAATTGTGTGGCCTGGTTTGCTTCTTCCTATTGGAGATCATTAGTTAAGGGCTCCTGCTGCGTGACCGTGCATGTTAGAGATGTTAGGAAAGTCAGAGAGGTCAAGAAGAGCAGGCAGCGATGAAATTATTCAAAGCAGGACGGGACAAGAGGGTAGCACCAGTTTAATTTTTTTTTAAAGAACAAAAAAAAGTTAATTTTAAGGATTCAACTTTTTATTACTACCCCTGGGAGGTCAGGAGAGAGTGAAAAAGCTGGTTTTAAAGGTTGACAGAACATTTCTGGCCTGCTGAGCCACCATGTCGGTAAGCAATGCTTCTTGCAGAGCTTGTAAACAAACTCGACAACAAAGCAAGAAACACACATACCCACAAACGTATATACACACATATGCACACCTGAAAATTTCCCTTTCTATTAATAAAGTCCTTAATTCCTCAGAGGAATTGATGCACACATTGTCCAGGGCCGAGGTTAATTGGTCTCATGAGCTAATTAACACAGCTAATGATTGGCCACATCTCATAAAAGACAGTTTCACCGTTTCAATGATATGAGCTCAATTACTGCAGCTCCCTCCTGATTTACTAACTGCCACCTCATCTCAATTAAAAAGCGGCTAACATCGTCATTGTTCAAAAACTTCTGTGCCAACAGAGACGCGTGGGATGTTAATTTACTCAGATTTCACAACCAGAGACAGGTAGCTACAAACGCTATATGATGACAAACAGGACAATAAAGTGGCACTGTAGACAGATAGGCCACTCCTGCCTCCTAGTGGCTGTGCTGACGCATGTCATCTATTTGTACATTTTTCATTGCTGCTGTTTCCATCTGCCACGTGTTTTGTGGGAAGTGGAGAAAATAATGGGAAAACTGATTAAGGTGATCCTGCAATTGATTACCAGAGCAACACACACAATGCATGAAAAAATACAATTTCAAAAGAAAAAAGAAAATAAAACACATCATGTCTCACATGTTTTTTCTCCTGTAATGTGATATATTACACATTGCAGTGTCTCCCTGGCAATCTGTGATGAACATGTACATAACAATCAAGAACCTTTGACAATATTTATTTCATAAGCTCAAGAAATGTTCTATTTTATCTATTTAAAAAAAGATACTTATTTGCTTATAAATATGAAAACAGCCAGTTTTAAGATACATCTCATTGAGCTGGATTAATGGAAAGCATTGCTATCTTCCATCATGATATGTCACTTTGCAGCTATTAAACCTAGAAATTGTGCTGTTTTCAAGTGAAACATCAGCACCCTCCTCCCCACATTCCTCCAAAGGCTATGCAAATCCCTATTTCATAGAGAAATAGAGATGTCTATCTAGTGTTTCCTTATTTTTCTGCAGGAAGGCACTAGGCTTGTTGACTTCCTCTCCCCTCCCTTCCTTCCTTCTCTCCGAAGGTACTCATCTGAAAAATGAGAACAAAGTGATTGTTCCTGTTCTCTTTCTTAAGTCAGTTCAAATGCTATCCGTGGACAGGCGGCTCATTGTCAGGAGAGTTGCAGTGCGAGCAGGAGGGAGAGAAGAGAGGCACAGGTACAGCAGCAGCTACTGCAGCAGCACTTCAGCCCCAGCATCACAGAGAAAATACACACACACACACACACACACTCTGCTACACTCAACTGGTAAGTTACACACGCAGACATATGCTGCAACCGCACACAGCACACACTTACATGGCACTGACTGGCACATGAGGAGGGGCTTCGGGTCTAATGGATTGTTTGGAATGCGTGGTGTGGCGAGGACAGGCTGGGGTCTCTGCACAGAGCAACTTAACTAAGAGTAGTGAAGAGGATAAAAGAGCAGGACAATGTCCAGGAGAGACCCAAAACTTCAGCAGGCGTCTAGGGCTCTTTGAAAATCCTGGAAAGAGGCAGAAAAATCCAGTTTTTGCATTTGGCATCTTGTTGTTGTTGTTGTTGTTTTTATTCCTGTAGATTGATTTTTATGAATTTCCATCCATGTATCTGAGAAAGGGAAATTTACTGGTAGAAATGTGTCATTTTAATGTTTTTCCAGAAGTAAAATGCTAATTATTTGTTGAGGTGGATTTAAATGTCAAAGTTTCACTGGTTTTCATTTCATCGTCACATTAGCTTTTATGACGTTTGTGTTGTAAGAATGCATGCAAAGCTGGATGCAGATGTTGAGCTGAAATACTTAGAAAGCTGATCCTTGATTTGAGATCAACATTTGCTTTCAATTCATCAGTTAAAATGTTTGTCAAGCAAAAATGCCAAAATGTGATGGAATTACAACCTCCACATTACGAGCTTTTGCTATTTTTTTCTTTGACTTGCGTTACTACAATTTTTTTAGTTTTTGCCAGAAAAAATGAGAAAATGTAAGACGTCTCCTTAAATTTCTGGAAACTGTAGCAGGTGTTTTCTTAAAATTTGATACTCATAAATTGAAGCCTTGGGTATTTTTAAAATGTTTACATTTTAAAAGCCAACAGGTATGTAACCTGTGACAGACATGAAGTGGAAACTGTAGTCATGCAAGCAGTGGACTGGTACAGGTCTCAGCAGTTTCTCACTGATAAGCACTACAGTGTTAACAGGAATAGAATTAATCTGCACCACTATTTTAAATGTCATGCAGAAGTAAGATAGTTCCCCTCTGACTATCTTCATCTTTACATCCATTACAATCATCTATTCTATATTTCTATATCATACAGATGCAAACTGCAGTTTTGTGATTTTGCTTAAGTGAACTCCAGTAAAGTTTTGGCTATCAGTCCAAAAAAGAAAAAGAAAAAAAAGAAGGATGAAGAGCACAGAGAAAAAGAGATGGAGAAGCGAAAAGGGGCCAGGAGGTAGAGGCGAACTTCTCACAGATAACTTCCTAATTTCAGACAAGGAGAAGATCTGTGAGAAACGAAGAAGTGAAAGGTTTCAGGTTGAAACCTGAAAGGTGTGGGTGTCAACGCCACACCGTGCATGCGTGTGTGTGTCCGCTTGCATTCCTTCCACAGGAATCTTCAGAGAAGTGGTTTCATGTCATAAATAGAAACAGGACACAGTTTCATTTGATGCACTTTTGTCAAGTCTTTCTCCAAATGTTACAACTGGAAATATATGTAAGCAGTGGTGGAAAGTAAACACATGCAAGAACTGAACTTGAAAGCAAATGTAAGGTATTTATAGTTTATTTACTTCCTTATTTGTATAGATTTTATTTGACAGCTACTTGCTATTTTTCAAATTAAGAATTAAAATAAATGCATATGATGGAAAGTATATTACTGATTTTCAAACCAGTCATTCATAGTGTATTATTTTGCAAAATGGCAATGCCCCTCATAGATATGAGTTCCTGCTTAAGATTTCTGAGGTTTAACCAGCTTGTTTTTGCACCACGTTGTTTTTTGCTAAATCCTTTCTTCACCTTTATGATGTTTTCCCCCATCAATGTCAAGAAAGCATGATAAGATGGATGCATTTTTTGTGTAGTCAGTAGCAGTTATTTCTGATTGTGTCATTCTTATAAAGAGTGTATAAAGAGTCCCATTAAATACGTGTTAATGTGTGAAACATTTAAAACTAGTGGATACTGGGGACAAATGTAATATATATTTTTTAAAAACATTTTCCTCACAGGCTAATTGAAATACACTTGTCATCTCCTGATAAACAAAACACAAATGTGCACCAACTAATAGTACAACTGATATCTTGTCAATAATGGGAACAGGGCTAAAATACCTATTTTAATGCAAGAAACCAGAGTTTTACAACTGAGCCCTTGATGGGGGAAATAGTAACAGAAGAGGGTGGAAAATGTAACACTGAAAAAATACATCATACTAACTGGGTAAATCTCAAACAGAAGCAATCTTCAAAGTAATCACCTTACTAACTAAAAATGTTCAGCCTTTGTACTTTCAAATTTATTTTGATATCAGGCAATCTGTGCATTCAAGGCAAACATCTCTTTTGATTTTCCCAGCAACATTGGCGACTATTCCAGAACCAACTAGATTTTGATTCTGTGAACTGAGTTAAAAGTACATTTAACTCAAATGCACAGACGATACGATGACAGAACAATTTCTAACCTGACATACATTAATAGACATCATAGATATTAATAGATCCTACCAATAATAACACAAAAGGATCATGTGAAGAACATATTAATATATTTATTTAAAAGGACCAGAAGTGAAATATATAAAAAATGTATGTGTATGATATAATGCATGACACATGTATTGCACAAACAAACTGACACGTTCTTTCTGTCAGTAGTTCGACTAATATTGTCATTTTAAATGTAGTTTAGTCAAATATTTCTATTTTCTCATCACCCTTGTCATCACCACAGACAGACATAGTGCCTGCAATTGTAAATGTTACAAGTATCACTGATGTCACACCAATGTTGCTGACTTGCATTCTACTGTGGTTGGCGACATTGATATTAGTACTGGTTGTTCGTGTTAGTTTCTAAGATATAGCGAGGACAGAACAGATGCAAGTCTAAATGCACATTATTTGAAGGCAGCAGAAGAAAATACATGTAATCACTCGAAGTTGGTTCTGGTTTCAGGACTTGCTTTGTGTTACTGTTACTCTTCTTTAAACCAGTCAATTCCTGACTTTTACTCTTGTAAATTCCTGAAAGAAAATTGGATAAAGTATTGGGATAGTTTTTGATGCTTCAGTTTTTCTGTGTGATTATGATGAAACTGTCAGGCTCACTCAAAAGTTAAAAGGAAAACTTCAAAGATCCACATTTTATATGAAGAACTAAAAAGCCCTTTATTTTTATGTCATGTCTTGCTTGCCTTCTGCATCATCAAGTGAGCTTTGTAAGCTCACAAGTAGTTTTAACAGACTCCCTCTAGTAAAAGATTTGATTAAATACTTTCTTCCCTGTTGTTACTGGAGATATTTAACAACTTCTTTTCCTTTTTCATGCAGAAAGAAGATGGAAAAAGATAGAGTAAGCATCTCACCGCGAAGAAGTCCTCCCCTCCGAGAAGAGCTAAGACAAACATCTCAGCGCAGTTTCTACCTAAGCCCAGCTCCACTCTTTATTCAGCCCCCCAAATTTTCTCCAGCTAGATATCCCAGCATATCACCCACCAGAGATGCCTACAGTGCTTTTAGTCCACCTCTTTTCTTTCCCATGCTTGGCCCCAGTTACACCCTCAAAGAAGGATCCCAAAAACGCAAAAGGACTCCCTTAAAAGTAGATGGCCATGAGGGAGGTGAATCTCCTGAGAAGGAGGCAGAAGAGGCAGAAGAAAGCCGCAGTAAGAAGACAGTGGACCTGCCACACATTCCCTTTTCCCTCCCACCTCGTCCGTTTCCGTCTCCATCTCCAAAACCCATCCCTGGCATGATCGAGCTCAACAGCCTGCAGCTTCAACACAGACCTCCAGATGTGAATTTTCCTGTGCAGGTAAAACAGGAGCCACTCAGTCCTTCCCCCATCTGGCCACCCTCTCCTCTGCTTCTTCACCCGCCCTACTTCCCACCTCTCCACCACAGCCTTCTCCCTTACCCCTTCTTTATGCCTGGCCCTATCATGCACCACCCCCCTGGTGGTTTCTACCCCAGAGAGGACCTCCGCCCCAGTCATAGCGCCCGTGAAGGAGCTCCTCGAAGTGGTACGAGCAGCGCTGAGAAGCTCGGTCTCAATGTTCACGTAGATGACAGCTACTATGTGGACGTTGGCGGAGACCAGAAGAGATGGAAGTGTCGAATGTGTGAGAAGTCCTACACATCCAAGTATAACCTGGTCACACACATCCTGGGTCACAACGGCATCAAACCACACGGATGTCACCTGTGTGGGAAGCTATTTAAGCAGCTGAGCCACCTGCATACACACCTACTCACACACCAGGGAATGAGGCCCCACAAGTGCCAGGTGTGCCACAAGGCCTTCACCCAGACCAGCCACCTGAAGAGACACATGATGCAGCACAGTGACGTGAAGCCATACAGGTAAATTATTTTTACATACAATATGTCAAAGAGGTAGCCATCGTGATGTTGAGTATCTTGGCAGTCACCATCTTGGTGTTCTGAAGCTGGAGGTAATGAATAAGGGGTGAAACCAAACAGATGTCGATCGCAAGCTAACCCAAATCACCTTAGCAGTTGAGTTCCCTTCCCCTTAGACTTCCATACAGTTGGACTATTTGTCAGCCTGTGGAGTGGCCTCCTGTGTAGAATTAGGCTTATAATCTACTTTTTACCAGCTTTACACCAGTTTTACTTTCATTTCCACTCATTCCAATATATTGCATAGAGTTTCTGCTGTTTAATGCCTAGATTTCCTGCTCATTCACACTTTTTCTGCACCTCCAGCTGCAGTGTGTGTGGTCGAGGTTTCGCTTATCCCAGCGAGCTTCGAGCCCACGAGCTGAAGCATGAAAAAGGTCAAGAGAATGTATGTGTGGAGTGTGGTCTAGACTTCCCCACACTGGCACAGCTAAAGAGGCACCTGACCGTCCACCGAGGTCCCACATTGTACAGGTGAGCTCATTTCCTTCCTTTCATATTCTTATGTTCATATTCTTGTTATTGTTTAAAGTAAGCAGTTAGTTGGCTTAGCACAGCAGCTCAAGCTCCACCCATTGGGGACATCCACTAATTCTTTCCAAGAAATAGATTTTTTTTTTTTAAATTTTAAATGAGGCTAACCTCTTGCTGGCTATGGCCTCAGATTTTCTGCGCAATATTAATTATTCGTGGAACTCCTGGCACAAAAGTGTATTTTTATATATGCATTTCCCACATTGTTGAGACATTCCAGCAGGCTAACTGCAAATGTTGGTTGCTGTGTGTGCAGGTGTACAGAGTGCCAGAAGACTTTCCAGTATCCCAGTCAGCTTCAGAACCACATGATGAAACACAAAGACATCAGACCGTATATCTGCAGTGAGTGTGGGATGGAGTTCATCCAGTCGCACCACCTGAAACAGCACACACTCACTCATAAAGTAGGTGGTTTATGAGGATTAAAAAATGAAATTTGAAAGTTTTTTTTCTCTCTTGCTTTTTAATGGCATCCAAGAATTATCAGCTTGCCCAGTTTACATTTTGGATAGTAAAAATGTCAGCCATGAAGCAGTTTCCTCTTGAATTTTGACTGAAGCTACTTTTAACTGCTTAACATCCAGTTTTTATTCTTTAGTAGCATTAGAGTTTAGACAAACCACCTTTATACACGTCCTGTATTAGCATGCCCAAGCTCTAAAATGCACAACTTATTGTTTATACCATTATATTTACAACTGTAGCAGCGATAGTTTCATCAAATAGATATTTTATATTTCGTAAATAAATGTAAATGCATTTCCACTGGCACTGCCTGGCATATTTGTTATCAGGGGACGATCTGGCCTCTCTAAAGCAAACCAGAAGAATGACTCGTCTTTCTCACACCACTACTTCCACGTTATCTTGTTCTTCAGGGGGTGAAGGAGCACAAGTGTCGCATCTGTGGTCGTGAATTCACCCTGTTGGCCAACATGAAGCGTCACGTCCTCATCCACACCAACATTCGGGCCTACCAGTGCCACATGTGCTTTAAGAGTTTCGTCCAGAAACAGACTCTAAAGGCTCACATGATCGTCCACTCGGACATCAAGCCCTATAAATGCAAGGTTGGTCGAGTTTGGCATGTGAGATGTGGCTCTTTCTTTTGGCCTTCTGTACAGCAAATTTCCCAAAGGTTCACGTGTTCGAATGACAAAGCACGTTAGTGGCCTCAGTAAGTATGACTCATGTCTGCGCTGTCAGGTGATCTCATTATGGAGTGACAAAGTCCATAGGAGAAGAAGAATATAAATTTGTAATTTAACTTACATGACATGACATCTCCCTGGCCTGTCAAAACCTGCTCTGTATTCAGTTAGTAACTGGAGGTGTTGGAGGTCAGTATGGCACATTTTGTGTCCATATGTGCGTCCATGAAGTCGGAATCAATTATTTCATTTAAATGAGATTTTTTAATTATAGAGATACTCTTATTTTTTCCTGAAGTATAGAAAAATTACCCACAGAAAAAAGTCACTCCCCTCAGCAGGAAAACCACAGAACTGGCAACCCAAGTGAAGACAGGATTATCAGTATGACAAAAAACTAGCCCTTTCCTGCCCTATCACAACAAAATCGAGCCACAGTGTTTCTACACCATATGACTGAGCTAGTTTCCAGCAGTGTTCCTCTAAAGGGCAAACTGGTAAAAGTGTAACATCACATTTGTAGGATATCATTATGAAATTGCTGTTAGCAACCACTAAACCACAGTTTAAGCCTCCAACAAAAAGAGAAAATGAAGCAAAACAGTTTGCCAGGTATGTCTGAAAGCAGTAAAATCCATCTACTGTGACTTATAAAGTTTAATATTTATCTTATCATACTGAAATGTAATCCCATGTAGCAAAGGGCTTGATGTGGAACATTTTTGGGGGGTAGAGTGAGGATAGCTATTTCCACTCTTCTTGCTAAGCTAAGTTAATGAGCTAGACACGTGTGTAATGGACAAAATGTTATTTTATTATTACATTTACAGCAATACACAAATCATGACATCATAAATGGGCCTTAAAAACATAAAACAGCTGTTAGAAAAATGCAAGCTGTAAAACATATATATTTATTTACATATGAAGCAAATACATACTTTCACTGGTAATCAGTAGAAGGCACGAACTGTAGTAAGATGAGAAGCAGCAGGTCATTGTTAGCTACAGGTCTGGTTGCTATTTCAGTTTCATTTTATGCCTTTAATACTCAGTTATTTTACTATAAGGAGTAAATAAAGGCATCTAAAATGCAAGTGTCTCCCTTTTTGCAAGCTACACAAACCAAGTCTTGATAATCACAGCCAGGAACTAGGCTTGTAATTTGTAGTGGCAGCTGCTGTTAAAGAATTTGTCTGTTTTGACCTTGGTTTTTGGTACAACTTGAGGACTGAGACGATGACCAGATAGCAGAGAGGCTTATGGGAGTGGGAGCCTCCTTGTCCATAGGAAGGATATCGCCGCACAAACTGCCTCTCTAACAATGGCCCGTTGGCCTCCCCGGAGAACAAGCCCCGCAAATAGATTTCATCTCGCTTTCTCTGCTGCTGGAGGCAGCTTCCTGTTTTCTCACGGTCCTCTTGGACAGTTTACAGTCCCTCTCTCCTCCTGAAGGAAAGGACCACCCTTATAAAAAAGAATGCAGAGGAAGGACAGCACAGGAGTTGCCCTTCCCTGTTCTCCTCCTGGCCCTGTCTCAGTGTTGCTTCCTCTCTCTCTCTGTCTTTTTCTTTCTGTTTTTCTTGTGTGTGTGTGTCCTTGCTTGTGTGTGAGGGGGGAAGACAGAGAGGAAATGAGGAAAATAACTATAGAAGGAGGGAGAAAGAATGTGTGTATGTATGCATGTCTGAAAGACTTCGCATTCATTCATGATTACGTGTAAACTCTGCAACTCAGCATCTGAGAAAATTAGTCATCTAACAAAGGAGATCTGGTAGAGAGAAAAATAACAGGTAATTAGGGCTTGCCTGTTATTGTTGGATGTGGACACAGTGTTTACTCACTGATGAAAAGCTAGAGTATCACCTTTAATACTCGATTCTTACACTTTGAATTTGAATCTGAGAAATATGCTTTGTTTTTAATCACTCCATTCATCTGACCACTGCAGCTGTTACAAATGAGCTTAAAATATTATTTTTATTGCAGATAGTTTATAAGGTTTGTAAGGTATTAATGCTTGTGCGTGTTTATATTATTCAAATTGTAGCAAAAATTCGAATTCAGAATTTTACATTGTATTGATAACATGTAAATTTTAATACAAAAATATCTTGGCCTTTTCACTTTTCAAGCCAGAAAATTGGCAACTGGATGGGTTGTTAACATAATATTCACTTATTTTTTTTAATGACTTGAAATAAAAGCAAGAGATTAAAATGTACTTACCTGAGAAACCTTGCGAATGATTCAGGATGCATAGCCTATGCATCACTGTTAATAATGTGTCAAATTAAACCCGAGGTCTTAATGAGTTCCTAATATCTGGACATGTATTCTCTCTCTTCTCTTTCAGCTTTGTGGGAAAGAATTCAACAGGATGCACAACCTAATGGGCCACATGCATCTCCACTCAGACAGCAAACCCTTCAAATGCCTATACTGCCAGAGCAAGTTCACACTGAAGGGGAACCTCACCAGACATATGAAGGTTAAACATGGTGTCATGGACAGAGGCCTGGATGAGAGACGTAAGTGTGCACACACTGCTGATGATGTATATTGTTTATGTATTTTAGTAAAATTTGTTGTGAAATGTAACTTTTTTTTCTCCCTGTGATTTCAGTATTTAGGCAAAGAGGGCGTTTCTGTCTGACCACCCCGATGGACCTCCTCACCCACTTCAGCCAAGAGGAACCGTTTGACCTCTCCCAGAAACCCCCGGGTCTGCCCAGCCTCCGTCTCTCCCAGTCTGATGGTGAGAGCGTCCCGGGAAGCTCCTGTCAGGAGGAGGAGGATGAGGAGAGTTTGTACAGAAGGAGCCAGTACAGCCCTGAAGTAGACCACCACGAGGAAGCAGGTGCTCAGTACATCCCTGAGCTGGAGGAAAGAAGGCAGGGATCCCCTGGTGAACCGAGGGAAGGCAAGAGACAGAAACAGCAGAAGTACCAGGAAAGTTTAGAGGATGAGACGTTTGAGAGGGAGTCAGTAGCAGAAGGTCAATCTAAAGTTCCCAGAGGTAACAAGGTGCAGCTATTGGAGTCCGAGACATCCTATGAATCAGATGCAGAATTAGGTGAGCAGGTGTGCCGCCAAAAAATGGTCCGTAGACAGTCATATGAATATGACTCAGAAGAAGAAGAAGCACATCAGCTAGAGCTAGATGAACCAAAACAAAGAAAAGAAAAGTTGGATAACTTTCACAAGGCCATCGATGTGGAAGAGACAAACAAATACGAGCGCATTGCTCAAAGAGTTTACGGGTCAAACGGTGAAGAAGACAAACATGAAGAAAAGTGAGTCAAAGACTCAGAAGATAATTAAATGTGTAGCATTGTTTCTTGTTTAAAACTAAGTGGTTGTTTTGGAGGGCAACGACAATATGCATGCTTCCAAACATCTCTGATTAGGGAAGGGTGGTGAGTAGCAGCGAATGAACTTGTTGTTTATTACCAGAGCAAAAAAATCAAGAATAACTACAAGCTGTGAAGAATATTGCATGTAAAAAACATATCAAATTATCATTAATAGTGACTGACAGAAGCTTTGGCTGGAAACGTGCGATGTAAATAAAATGCAAACAGATATTTAATGTTTTAGTTTTTTACAAATCATTTTGAAATGTTGCTTAAATATGTAACTCTGGTTTGACTCAGAATCTAATCTGTGATATTAAAATTTTAAGTGTTACTGATCACACCATTGTACATGCTCTACTCTTGTTTGTGTGATATTGTTCTAAAAGTCAGCAAAAAACTGGATGAAAAATGTTTTTGACAGACACAATTGAAAAAAAAAAGCTAAAATGATTTTGTTTTTTTACATTCTATGTCTCGATTGTTTTTTATGCACATGCTCTTTTTTGGAGATATTTCTGTGTTTTATTGCAATGTTGGTGATCTGAATATGATTCTGATGAATAAATACTGAAATAAAAGCTTGAATACACAAACTTGATGCTTTTTCTCACTAAATGCCTTATAAACATCGCTGCAAATGTCTTTACAGCATATGAGCCTAGATGCTAAATTTCGATTCTCTCCGTCTCGCACATACCGAGCGAGAAATGATTGCTGCTAGTTTCAGAAAGCTTGCCTCTATCCTCCTGCTTCTCTTTCAAAGCAGAGGAAGAGGAAGAGAAAACACCTCTCCCCTTCTCTCTTTTAGGTTGTGATCAAACAGCAGTGACGGACACAGTGGGTGTCCCAGACAAAGGCTTCATATGTCTGTATGACTCAGAATAAAGCATTGTTTCTCCTCGTTGCAGAAGTCTCACTGAAAATAGAAATACTACATGAAAAAATGTTGTACAATGCGCTGTGTGGGATAACTCGCACTTAAGATTGCTGGATTATAAAGAAATGAGCAAAATGTGACTATAAACATTACTTACTATGCTTCAGTCCACAGTATGTGCTGTGGGCTACATCTCATATAATCATGCCAGTTCAGGTAAACAGTCATTTCTTGTCAGATGAAATGCAGAACAGCAGCTTCTCTATTTTGACCAGCGACGACCACCGTGTCCAAAAGAGCGAAACTGCAAACAGTTTGAGGAAGTTCTCACATCCTCCTCTTCTTTCCTTTCCTCACCTACATGTTTCAGTCCCAGCCACTTGCCTGAAGAGAAACCACAGAGAGTCGGCCGTATCACCATCTCCTGTTCACAGTTAGCTCCTCTTTATCTAATCTCCTCTGAAAAAGCATGTTGATCACGTTGAGTCCATCACTTTTTCGTGAACTGAAACTTGAGAGACAATGAGAAGCCAAAGATGAATCAGACACAGGGGAGAACAGGTAAATACGTCTCGGGTGGGAAAATGAATCTCGTGGTTAAAAACAAAAAAACAGCTCGAGCTCTGTGAAAACACTGACCATAAGCATCATGCCATCAGTGGTTACTCAGAGACATTCAAATCACACAACCTTTGTGCTATGCTCTATAAACTGAAGAAGAAAGTAGTTGACCAACAGGAATAACCCTCTAAACCAGGGATGGCAAACTCATTTTAGCTTGAGGGTCGCATTCAGCCTACTTCTGTTGCGGGCTGGAAGAGTGAAACTGCACTTCCTGTCAGTGTTCAGTGTTCACGTCTCAGTTTTTCTACAAGACAAATGTGTAAAATTATATAATAGAATTTAAGTGTTTTCGCAGGTCTTTGCAATCAGGGAACAAAGAAAATATTCATTCTAATTAACACACATAGAAAATTATTCAGGGCAGCGCTGTGGTCCGGCACTATCACCTCCCAGCAAGAAGGTCCTGAGTTTGACTCCACCACCAGGCCGGGGCCTTTCTGTGTGGACTTTGCATGTTTTTGTCTGGGTACTCTGGCTTCCTCTCACAGTCTGAAGGCATGCAGTTAGTGGGGTTAGGTTAATTTGTGATTCTAATGCACTCATAGGTGTGAATGTGAGTGCAAATGGTTATCTTTCTCTCTGTGTTAGCCAGGCTAACTGTCCAGGGTGGACACCGCCTCTCAGCCTATGGTAGTTGGGATAGGCTGCAGTGCTCCCCTCCCCCCATGACCCTGATAAGGATAATCCTATTCCCATTTTTCCAAAACGCTGCTTTACCCAAACCATACTGTAGGTTGTGCTAGGGTTGTCATCTGTCTTAAGTCCAATAAATTATTGTTATGATGTTTTCTGTTTCATAATACTGTGATTAAAAAGTTGAGTCAAGGACTGTTTCGGAAAACATTTTGTAACTCAAATGGCTGATAATGACAACAGTTTAAAAGTCTTGGAAAGAAAATTCAACTAAACTTGTGAAAAAATAGGAGTCACAACACTTGGCTGGAAAGTTGGGCTGTATATTACAGCGCGGTTCATGTCCTGCTATCCTGTTTCATCCGGAATGTATTTGAATACTGTTATATAAGCAGGCAAATTACAGCAAGCCGTTTTGGGGTTTTTTGTAGGTTTTTTTTACACAATAAATGTTTTCGAAATCATGCACATTCAAGAAGGAACTCAGGATGAGTTGATAACCAGACTGAGGATTGGTATCTTGTAACTTTTTATAATGTGGCTAAAATTGTTTCTCCTTTTAGAGATTCTTATAATTGTCTCATTGTGTAATGTACATTTATTTAATGTCTTAAATACAAATTAAATAAAATTCAGACTATCACGCTGCTCATCCTAGCTATCCTTATATGATAAATTTATCCATTATATTTTGCAGACACATACTATTGGTCAAGCATGCATGTGTTCAATGACAGTTCACATCTATTGCATAAAAAGCCTCCCTACAAAATGCTTTGTCATTCCCTGTATAATGCAGTTCTTTTATCACATCGCACCAACCTGCACCAACGTCCTCTAACACTATGGATGAGAAATAAAAAAGGGAAGCAGCAAGGGGCTGCCCGTAAGCAAGATCCTGAAAACAAATACTTCTGATTTTTTTTTCATCTCTAAACCACAAACATACCTTTTTTTAACATGATGAGAGAAGTGTGGGTTTTAAAACGTGATTTTCAATAAAGGTTCTGTAGACTTTGTATGGCCTTTTGCATAATGGCAAAACAGAAAGGCACAAGATGATATCAGAAATCCCAGTAATGGAACTGAATGGTACACTTCTTGTTTACTTGTAGTGACTACACTGTAATGCATCTCAGGTACAAATTTCCTGTTTTGCTGGTCACTGAGAAAATGAGATGGTGCTAAAATTCTTCCATGTTTTGTTTAACAGAGTGGTCCCACCCTAGTCTCAACCTGTCACCTCCTTTGACCCACAGCCAAGGAGCTAACTGTAATAATAGCTGAGGGCTGTCCTCCTGCAGCTGAACAAAAATACTGGCTGACAAACACAGAGGTGACGGGGGCAACAGCTTTTTACGGACAAATTAATGCACATTTAGGTAAACAAAGTGAGACAACTCAACTCCACATTTATGTCCAACTTCCTGCTTAATTTTGGTGGTTTGCTAGTATTTTTGGGGCTGCCTGCAGTCTAATGAACATGAGAGGACAGATCTAGTAAGCCCTATTGAAAAGCTTGATGAAGCAGTGGTGCTCAATAACTAGCAATGGACCTCTTCATGGCTTTATGTGCAACACAGCATGGCAAAGTGAAGCTCCTTCACTTTTACAGCTGTGTGTGTTTTCCTGTTCTGTCTCTTTCTTATATGAACAGTGCCCTCTATTGTCAAAGAGCAGGTTCTTCTCAAGTATTTCACTCTCGCTTGCAACATAGAATATTATTTATGTTTAACAGATTTTGGGAGTGACCAAAAGTAGCTTCTCTTTCATTTTGATGTGACTTTAATTACCAAAGCCAATCAAGAAATATGTAAACAAATGAATCCAAAAAATCCCAAAAATGTCAAAAATAGAATATAAACTAATATTAATGAATTACACATACATCACACCAAATGTAACAAGCTGCAAAGTATTATAGTTTATTATTTAAAGATAGATAGATAGATAGATAGATAGATAGATAGATAGATAGATAGATAGATAGATAGATAGATAGATAGATAGATAGATAGATAGATAGATAGATAGATCAACTATTTGTTGGTTAAATAAAAACGTTTTCAAGTTATTTTGATCAGAAAATGTTTATCGCTTTTCATCTACACGTAGAAGCTGATACCAAAGTGGAAGTTAGCAACCTTGTGGTGAAACTTGTGGTTAGTAGGCTGGAAGTGTGTATTCTCTACATTATCTGCAAGTCATTCCTGATAAATTTCAGGAAATCAAAACATTTCCTGTAAAGTATTTTGTTGCTTGGTGCACACAGCAAGGTAGAACAGTAAAAATTATTAGATTAAGTTAAATTAAATATCAATAATATCTCATTTTAACTTCATTAATAATTCATTGACTCATAAACATGTACGAATTGTGTTTATAAATAAGTTTTAAGTTTTAATTTGTTTTTATAGGTAGCAACAAAAAACAAAACAAACAACAACAACAAAAACCAAACCAAAAACTTTTCTGCTTTCCTGTTGTCACTTTTGGTATAATCCACTTTTGCCGGTCATCAAACTCCCCCGGCGCCTGCCACGACATGGTATCGTCTAATATGGCAGCCTCCGTGTTGAAGCGATGTGCGACTGCTGCTGTCAAAGTTAAAAGTTTATCTCCGTCTCTTTCAGGTAGACACATCATGCATTTGGTTAAGACTCAATATAGAGTATGATTTAATTTTAGTTTCATGTTTAATGTCTATTTTTTGTTTTTTTTTACGGTCAATATTTGAATGTTCATAGAGGTGGAGCTAAATGCCCTCAGTTCATGGTAACGTTAGCTAACAACATGAAGCTAAACTAACCGGCATTTGAGTTTTCCTGTAATTTTAAAGCCATGAGCAACTCATTTTCCCAAATATTTGACTGATGTGTGCATTTCTCTTCACAGCCCGACGATGGTTGCTTTCAGCGGCTTACACAGACAGCAAAATGTGGGAGGCGAGAGAGAAAGATCCTCAGAACCTGGGTAAGAGTTAAATCTCCACATTACACAGTACATAATGAAAAGACAAGCAAACAAAGGGCTTGTCAAGATTTGGATCATTATCCAGGGAAACGTAACATTTTTCCACCAAGTCAAGAAGTGTCAAACTAATATAGCAATACGACTGACTATAATGCCCTTAATTCCAAATAATTATTAAAGCATTAATAGTTTATTACCTTTAATAAACTGTTTAAAAAACAGATCATAAGCAGCCTGAGATGTGTAAAGAAACGTAAGTGCCACTTCCACTAAACATGGCACTACATTCAGTTTACTGCACTTACAGTGCAGTGGTTGTTATTATTGTTTATTTATTTTTTCGACCCCTACACATTCACACATGCTCACTCTCAATTGGGGCAGCTTGAGGTTCAGTATCTTGCCCAAGGTTTCTTCAATGTGAATGGAGGAGTTATGAAGTCAGCCACTGACCTTCCAGTTAGAGTGGGTAGAGTGTGTAGGATACTATCTTCTGTGGCTCAGGAGCAGGTTGGCTTCAATATGGATGGACAGGATTAGAAATGAGTACATCAGAGAGACAACTCCAATCAAGCAGTTTAGAGACTTTGGGTTGGATATGTAAAAAGAGTAGATAGTGAATATATTAGACACATGATGTTGAGGAAGGAGCTGCCAGGCAGGAGAAAAAGTGCAGACCCCAGAGAAGGTTGATGGGTGTAGTGATGGAGGGCAATCAGAGGGTTGGTGTGACAGAGGAGGAAGTTAAGTATAGGGTGAGTTAAGTATAAGTATAGGGTGAGATGAAGGCAGATTATCCATTGTTGTGGCCCCCAAAGGGAACACCAGAAAATCCCCCCCCCCATCCATCCAGTAACCCATAGTTGTACAAATATAGAATATTATTCTAGTACAGTAAATTAGTTTGTCTTGGGAGAATTATTAAAAAAGAGAATTTTTTTTCTGGAAATATTTACACCATTTGATGCTCATTGCAGAAGTCCAGCATCAAATACTACTGTGTTTACACTTCATCAACACAGGGTGGCAGTGTAGCACTGCAGCCTCATGGTGTTACAGACGAAATTTACCTGCTTCACAAAGTGTACATAATTTATACTCGTAGTTTAACAAAGTTTAAATACAATTTAATTAGATATTACCGAAGTTGTGAAAAGTTGTAAATCACCATAATAAAACTCATATATTAAAAAACAAAAAAACAAAAACGTGTCAGCAATTTATTCTACTCTGGAAAGCTTATTCTCTAGTTTATTTTACTATAATTCTGGTATTTTTTTTAAATCCTTCTTAAACTTGCAGCTGTACTCGCCAACACTATGGACAGGACATATGACAGGAATCTCCCTGTTAGCTCTCTGATTATGTCACGGGTAAGCTGCATCTACATTAAATGGACCATATTTAGTTTTTTTATTTATTTGCTGTAAACTTGATTTTTCATGGCACACTGTTTTCTGTTTCAGTTTGTGGACAACATATCATCCCGGGAAGAAATTGATCAAGCAGAGTACTACCTTTATAAGTAATCAGATATCATTTTTACATCTCCTGCATCTGTGCCAAATGTCTGCTGCTGCTTTTGGTTTTTGTGGTACCAGTCTGTGTGTTTTTGTTGGACTGAACTGTCTGTTTGGTTTGTCTGTTTTGCTTTATATTCATTCACATGCTCTTCTTTGTTCGGGGAAACTCCAGACCTTTCCTGTTTACTCCTTCCTCTGGAATCTGCACCCATTCTTGTGATGGCAAGATTTAGTGTGTTTCCCAACTGCACTCTAGTTCAGGGCACATTCATTTTCATAATCGGGAAACACTGAACGAATTTAGATGTGCTTCTGCTGATATATTCTTATTCCTATCTCTGATTTCCAGGATAAAGTTGTGGTTCAGCAGCTGAAACTGTTTACTGTATATTTGTCATGTGATTTCCTCTCTTCCTCTTGTTGTTGTGTTTGTATCTATTTCTATTTTAAAGCATGTGAAACAACTTTTTTTTCCGTAAATTTCTTTAAGGTTTCGTCACAGTCCAAACTGTTGGTACCTGCGAGACTGGACCATTCACGGCTGGATCAGACAGTGTCTAAAACATGGGGCTAGAGATAAGGCCTTGCACACACTTAAAAACAAGGTACACTATAATATTCACTCAGTTTATTCTTTGGGAAATAAACTACGCTGAGAGCACTGTTTGGGTCTTGCATATGAACCTTATCTCAATGATCGGAGAGGAAATCTGATCAAGGCTGTCATCATGAGACAGCACAGACTCATGTCGTGTTTTCAAACCGATCTGACCAGCACAAATAATGTTAAACGGTTAAATGGTTGACATTTTCAGCCCAGCGCTTTTTTTCAGTTCCTGAATGCGTTATAGTATCTGAGCATCCCTGAATTACTCCAGAAACAGATGTCAGGTAGCCAGTGACGCGTTTACAGTGAGGTAAAAGCGATCACGGCTGTAGTTGTTTTGATTGGCGGCATACAACTCTGACGCAAGAGCTTTCATTGTCACTAATGCACTGAGAAGCAGTCTTATTGCTGCATGTGATATACACCTTCATCATTAAATAATGTAGAAAAAAATTGATGTTTTTCCATGATGCCAATATTTTGATATCTCTGTGTGCAGATCCAGTATGGAATATTCCCAGATGACTTCACCTTCAATCTCCTCATGGATTCCTTCATTAAGGATGCAGACTTTAAAAGTAAGACTTAGTTTAAAAATCATTTTTCATTTAACCTTTGGGAAGCATAAGCACCACACAGACTGCAAGGCCAACCCCTTGCAGGTTTCCAAGCACATTCTTGTTTGCTTGAAATGTTCAAATCACCAAAATCTGATTTCAACATTTCTTTCCTTGTTTGTAAAAGACGGGGGTAAAGGGAAGCTTGTTGTTTCTATTTATTTATGTTTTCTATAATAACATTAGACCGTAAATAATTGTCTTGCAGAGCCGCTGTTTCAGTTGAATGTGAAAGTTTTGATTCCATTTGCTAAAAGTGCTTATATGCTGCAAAGTTTCAAAACAGTAGCTCAGATCTGATGTTGCTGAATTACTTTTTAGGTTTCGTCTGTTAGTTTCCTTTATTAGTGGTTTACAAATGTCGCTATTGTGACGTAGCTCAACAGTTTACAGCCTTGCCAGATGAACTCTCAATGCCCCGTCATGTTTTGTACAACAAGTGATTTGGATTAAAACCGGGTGGGCGCATAGAACTAATTTTGGGTGGTTTTGGATCTTTTGCCATTAAAAGAAAATTACAGTGTCCTTAATTATATACTCATCCACGACACTCCAGTTGATGGTTGGCAAATTCTATGTAAAGGACTATATAGTGAGCTAATGGCCAGCCAAGATTTAACTTAGTTAACAGTGCCTAGAAAAAGAATTTGCACAATAAAACACAACGCATCAAAAATCAGCTAAAAGAATCAATGTCCTGCGAATATGCTGAGTGTAATTAATAAATAGTAGTTAATAAATACTTTGGGGAACTTCATGTTTCAATACATTGCTGTCATACACCTTGCTTTCATTTTGCAAGTTGTATGACACCTTGTTTGTGTCATTTCGCTTTATGCACAGTTTACAATATACTATAGACCACTGGTTTTATGCTCCTTTTTCTGGGATACCAGGATTCTCTGCTATACAGGACATAATCATAGTGCAGATTTGGACACCATTGTAAAATGGTGAACTCACCAAATACTGGTAGTTTATCATACAGCTTCTTCTCACTTCCAAGAGTTTATGGCGCAGAGTATGGCAGCCTCATCGCGAGCTCCCCCAAGCAACAGCTGGTTTTAGTGTTTAATTTTCCTTTTCCTTTATTTTTTCTCCCATTCTTATATTTTGCTTGTTCTTATGTTATTGTATTGTATTTTGCTCACCCCTGTTGCTTGTGAAGCTTGGACACAAGACTTTCACTCGCATGTGCTGTACCAGTGTGCCCGCACATGTGATGTGACAATAAAAGTATCATTTATTTAACAAAAACTAAGTGCAGTGTAAGTTTTAGATTTCTCCTAGCAACCCAAACAACTCAAACTTATTTTTTCTTGTTTTTTGTACTTAACTTGTCATGAACATTAACATTTAGCATGCTGAGGCCTGCAGATTCTGAGATGTAGCTCTTGGGTTTCTCTGAGCATTGCACAGTGTTCGCTTGGGGTGAGGCTCCTGAGAAGTTTGGCACCTGTCTTGATGGTTTTTCACAAGTAATTAATCTTTTGTGTGAACTGGCAGAGTTCAGATTGTTTGGAAATGGCCATATAAGCCTTCTCAGATTGATGGACAACAGCAAGTCTTCTCTGAGATCAGTGCTGATGTCTTTTCTGTGTGGCATTCTGTTAACACATATCTGAATGAACTGCCAAATCCTCTTTTTTTTTCATCTCTAGAGGCGGTCACACATATAATCAAATAGTTGTGTGCATTTGATTATGAGTACCTGGCTGCTACTTATCCCCTTAGTTCTTATGTAAGCAGTAAGAGTTTACTCAGTTTTTCACACACAAGCTTACTCCTATCCAGATTATGAAACTTCTGTAATATAAAAAATGTTTGTCATATAGAGATATTGGGAAATGTTATCTGAGAATGTTTGTTTGTTTTTTATAATTGTTCAGGTGCGTGTTCTGTGGTTGAAGAGGTGATGCTTCAGGAGGCTTTTGATCTTCCCTCCACTCAGATCCTGTCTCTGTATGCTCTGGGCAGTTACCTAGCAACCAGACCACAACTTGCTGTGAGTGAATCAGCAGCTCTGAAGGTGTTTAGGACAGCTGATGACTCTAGAATATTCTTATGACTGGAAATTGCAAAATCAATTTCCTGTGATTCAAAAAGGGGCATCTTAGGGGGTTTCATTCTAAACTTTTATACATTTTTGTAAAAAGAGATGCCCGATGCTAATTAACATGTTGCAGTAGAAGTAATAAAACACTTGTTCTTTGCTGCGATCAGGTGTCAGAAGAACGGGCTCTGGGGGCATCGCTGCTTATCTGTGGACAGAAGCAAGACAACACCATTGGCCTCAGTGCTCAGCTGCTTGGCAATGCTTTCCTCGGTAAGTGCTTGAGTTTCTTTTCTTGCATTATTTTAAGTAATTTTTTTTGCTGTGATTGATAGTTTTGTTTTTTCTCCTGTAGCCTTTCATTATGCCACTTGTCTCATTTGTTTTCCTCCTTCTTCATCATCCAGGCAAGGTAGAAAATTTAAAGGGCATACATGCCGTCTTCAAAGGGATGCCTCTCTTCTGGGGTCGAGGATATCTGGGCAGAGCGCTGGCCATTATGGAGAGAGTGGCTGCTGCTTCTAGTGATGTCAAACTGTCCAAAGATACAGTAAGGGCAAACAAATCGTGCTTCATTTTGTGTGTTTTGTGTTAGGGTTGAACAACAAATTCCATTTTTTCCTGACTGGTGTTTCTTAGTATATTCACAGAAAAGTTTGTGCAGCTTGTTCTGGAAGAGACTTTAAAACCACAGATGATAGAAAGAAGTGAGATGAAGGACACATTGCAGCCTCTTATTGTACAGATTTGTACCTGAGCAGCAAAACATAAGGTGCACAGCTGACACCAACTCATAACTAAAGCAAATCTCCTTTTTTTTCAGTTTCTCTGTGCAAGTGGCAAGTTAAGTCCAAAAATACCAAATGCTATTTCCTTTGAGCACAAGGCCCAAAAAAGGAACTGAAATGGACTTGATGAGTTGATGACAACTGATTTAGTTGTTCAGTTGCCTAACCCTTGTACGTATCCTGTCTTACATAAGTATATCCTCAGACTAGAGACGCTTTCCTGCAGTATTGACATGGTGCAACTTCTTTATTTTAAAGATCTTCTTCATTTATACAGTTAATTTCACAATTTAATTGGGTATTAATAGGGCTTGTGCAGTTCAGTTCAGCACATCTAAATTAATTACTGGCGCTTTTCTGGCCCTCATAGAAATTGGGAGCAGAGGATGTGGTGTTTTTATTGTTTTTCTCTGGGAGTTCTGGTTTCTCCCACCTTCAAAAATAAGCTAGGTCCATGCTGATAATGTCATCTGAGGACACTCTTCTTTTTATGTCAAAGTTGTATCGATCCCTGAATTGGTGTCTGAGCCAGCACTCACCTCATTAAGCGTCTCAGGGTAACGCACAATTTGCAAACATATTTAAATATCAAAATCAGTAATGAGAGAGCAAAAACATTGAACATTGCAACCCCAGATATCCTTGATTATGTCCCATGTGTCTCTGATTAACTTTACAAAAGGTACCAATGATGGCATACATTATTCTGTCATATAGGCAGAAAAATATCAGTAAGACAACTGCTGCGTAATACAACACAAACGTTCTGTGCTCAAGCAAATGCACAATATGCTAGAACTGTTTATAGTTATATAGTTCATAACAAACAACTATCCGAGCCGTACCAGACAGCATTGCTCTTTGTTCTCATTTGGGCGCCTGATATCAGCCCCCTAACTGTGGGTTTGATGTCAAACGGATGTATTTCTTAACGTGTTCATTTGCTGTTGTAAAATGAGCGTGGATTAAACTGCGTGCAGCATTGCAAATAGTCCACAGGCTGCTTATTACTTTCCAGGTAGGCTGCTTGGCACAGACAGCATTGTGTGACACACACGCTGTCATGATTTTGCAATTTTTACATATATGCGCAGGCTGTAGCATCTCTAATCCGCTCTCTGCTGTCCAGTTCAATAGTACAGCTTTGTCTGCATCTAATGAGATTTTGAAGAGCCTGGAGCTCTGAGGTTGTCTTTGACAATCACTGCAACAGAAAGTGAACAGCCTGCGTCACACAGCAGCACAGCAATAACGTAGACAGAGAAGATAACGCCATAGGACAGAGAGGAAGTATTACATCTCAATGAAGGTGCTGCTGCCTCAGGTCACAGTTAATCTTACTTCTTCCTAAGATTAAGAGGTGACTTGTCAAGTAAGGTGTATAACCCTGCGTCATTAAATGTCTGGCCTGTTTTCATTCCAGTAAGAGACTTTACTTGCATAATGTAATTTTCAGCAAAAAGACCAGAAAACAGTTGTTTCAGAACATGCTTCATTACAAAATTTTATCTTTCTGCATAAATAACATTAATTTTTGTGATTATTTTTCAGCTGGGATATGTGAATGACTTGCTCCACGACCTGCCTTTGACCTCAGAGTCAGACTCTTCTGGAGAAGAGTCAGGAGGTGAAGAGGACAAGAAAGAAAACACTGTAGATGAAGACGATCAGGCCGAAGCTGCTAAGCTACCCGAGTATGTCAAGAAATTCAAGGTGGGTCTTTGTTTGTACTTAAAGCTCAAATTTGCATCAAATGTAATTATAGGGGCATGCTGGTAAAAACGAGGTTATAACTTAGAAGTCAAGCTGCTGTGAGCAGCATGCTTTGTTTTTTTTAAGGGACAGATTAAAATATAATTCTAAGGCAAGAGGTGGGGCGGAAGTATGTTTTCCCTCCCATTTGTCCATCTTTCAGCAAGATTACACAACAACCACCAAGCTGAAACCTGATGGAAAGGTGTAGCCTAGACAAAGGAAAGACCCATTAAAAATTTGATGTGGATCCAAAAATGCAAAATACCCTGTTGGGTTATAGGATACGCTTTCTGACTGCGCTCTAGTTTAAAAAGTTTCCCCTTTGCAAACAGCATAAGATGGGGTTTTTTTGACTGTCAGAAGTGCTTTTCTCCATTCTGCCTACTGTCTTGTATTACCACTGAACTGATAATAAAATAAAAATAATAAAATTATTATTTTCCACTTATTTTTGAATAAGTGGACTGTTAATTAGGGATTCTTACATTTGTAGTTACGTTGTTGATTCTCTAAACGATAATTTATATATATATTTTTTTCTCTTTAAATTAAAGCAAAGCTTCTGTTTGCATTTGTCGTTGCTCACTAAGGTGTAGTGGGCATGTTCTTGAGACCATGCTGAAAACATTTCCTTCCTCATAGAACATTTTCTTCCAAATTTTCCCAGCTGGCATTCTTCTTCTTCTTTCCTGGCTTTGTAGATCCATTAACGTTCCTGAAACATAACTACCACCTGTAGATCAGCGGACCAGTGTAAAAGCCTTAGCTGGGATGTGGATTTTATCAGCTGCGTGCATCAGGGTTTATAATGCTTCCTGGTGCACCTACAGGAGAACAAAGAAAACAGAGTCCAGTTTGCTGTAAAGGGGTGGTCAGAGCTTCTTTTTGCAAATCCAGATGTTGAGCTTTGACTTTCAGTACATTCTGATATCAAATGCTGTAGAATATGTGCACACACATAATTACTATTGGATACATGAAATATCTGCACCTGCCAGTGTTTTTATCAAATAGCTGAATCTGAATCATTATTGAATTCATTTTCTGCACTATGCATCCTGACATGCGCTGTATGTATCCACATAAAACCAGGTTTAATTTTTCAGTCTTTATTTTCTATTTATTTTAAACTCATAGATGTCAAATTATTGTTGTGTGTGTAGTAATGATGCAAATGGATATGCACTTATACCACAATCATAAATGATTGACCTTCTGAATAAAAGTAGGTAGGCTTACAGAGAAACTTTGATCCCAATACATATGGCATTATTGCCACAGGGTAAAGATAAATTTCACTGGCTGACAGGCCAGGTGCCCCCTATAGGCATGTGTGTGGCTGCATCCAGAGGGGGATTTCCCCTCATGGCCAAAATGTTTGCTGGATGAAAATTTGGAACAAAATAGCTGCAACTGTTTATTTGACGTATGCGCATCATAAAAAAACAAACTACATTTGGTCATAGATTTAAGGGATATTTCAGACCACGAAGCTAAGATAATAAACACTGGAATTATTGGAAAGTCCGGTTGTTCTTGAATGCATCATATCTTGACTGTTTTTCTGTGCAGCCATGATTCTCGGTGTGCGTCACATATTGGAAGTGACTTTTCTGGGTCACAGGGTTTCACCCAAGTCATTTAAATGAAGTGATGAGATCATTCCTTTGTGCTTTCAACTTTTTTTGTTGCCCTGCCTCTCCAGGAATTGAGCAGTCAGCTGGAGTCTCAGGGTAAAGTAGAGTCAACCTCTTTCCAGGATTTAGTGACCGCTCTGGCCCAGCAGAACCTGGCTGCTGCCGAGACACCGGACCTCGAGCAGTATGAGAGCCGGGTGCAGGCCTGGGAGGCCGAGAAGAGGCAGCTGATCCAGAGAGAGAAGGAGATGAGGGAAAAGGCTGAGCAGGAGAAACAGGAGCGATTAGCTGCCATGGCTGCAGCTCAGCAGGTGTAGAAACTTTTTACATGGAGCCAACTGTGACTCACTGAACTGTCCGTCGAGTACGTACTTTAAAATGTGTATACTTGTGAGTGTATTATTATCATTGCACCGGATTCTGTCACTTATTACTTTTGTATATATCAGTTATTGTGTTTGTGGCTCTGTTTTTATATAATAGAGCTAATATAAATAGGCTGTCAAAATAAAACACACTTTCAGTTCTATCACATATTTGTATTTCACATTTATTGTTTGTCTGTCGTGGACTATGGGATGATATCATCACTGGAACTTATGCTCACATCAATTGTTCAGCCCGATCGTAGGGTGACCTCATGTAAGCAAAAAGATGGAAAAGCTAGGGAAAGATCGTCCCATCACATCCTCCCACTCCTTTTCCTCTTTGCCTGCAGTCGTCTTTGTCACATGTTTGTGTGTTTTCTGTGTGCGCACGTCTGTCAAAAGCATCTTGGGGAGTTTTTTCTCACGGGCCACATTACACAAGATATTTGCTGATAGCAAATCTAGAGAAAAACAAATTATTTGCCTAGAAAGGAATGCAGTTTTGACCAGAAACCTTTCCGTTCACATGAAAAAGCCAATAATGTTGTATAGCTCCTGATAAATGTAAGACCAGACAAAGTGCACATCAGGCTAAATTATTAGGAAACTATCTTCATAAAAGTTCAATGTCAGCTAATACAGAAATATCACTCTAATAGCAACGACACGTTAACTAACAAATGAAGTTTGGACTCTGCACAAAAGATAAGATAATAGATCTTTGGGGGGGGGGAAATGCTGTTGTGGTAGTGCAGATAATGCATTCATTCTACATTATGCTGCAGCTATTCAGTATTCAGAGCACGAGCTTGGGAAACAGCCTGGTATGCAGTCCAGGATGAATGAGCAGCACAAAACGCTGAAACAAGAACCATTGTGATCCCGAGGCACCTCACTAACAGTTCTCAGAGTGGCCCTGCATTCATAGTTGGTGTTTGCTTAATAGTGTTATTGCATAAATTGGACCGCCTAGAGAAATATTAAAGCACGCAGGTGTTGAGTCACACTTTCAGCTCTGGCTGAGAAAAAAAAAAAAAAAAGACTTTGCGTTCTTAAAAGAAAAGGGTTACTAAATCAAGATTTTACAGTTTTGTGGTGTAAATGTTTGCACCACCTGATGAGGTGAGGGGACTCAGTGGAGATTTATAAACTTAAAGAGGTGGATTCACTGACTTTTTACTTGAATATCTCCTTTTATTTACATTGCACTTGTTATCATTAAGTAGAGTATATTGTATAAAGAGGGGTGGTAGATATACTGAAGAAAGGATGTTGAATGTGGAGATGCAGACCACAGAAAGGGTTCATGATATATACACATATAGCTCTTGCAGAGTGTTAGCGAATGCAACACAGTGTATATGAACCATCTTCATCAGTCTGACAGTTGGCTTTCATTCCTGCTACGCTTAGACCACCTTGACAGATGAATTTTCGGTCACATTCAAAGTCGCTTAAATCGCCTTTCTTCCTCTCTCTGATGATCGATTTAAACCTCAGCAGAACGTCTTAATATTTGGATAAAGAACTACCTGAATAGGTGCACCTAATAACCTGGCAGTTGAGTGTACACTACAGGAGAAATTCAGCTGATTCTTGGATGCCTGCACAAAGTCGCACAGCGGTGAAATATGTGCCACTAAAGTGTAATTACCATAAAGAAAAGTGCTAGTGTCCTTCTTCCAGCTTATCAGTGAAGTCTTTCTTCTTTGTACAGTCACAGATTATTTCCACAGATTCAGGCCTTTTTTTCTGTGTGTGATGCTTATCTCACAGCGATAAAGCTGTTGAAAATATATTAGCTCTAATCCTCATTTAAAAAAATTAAAAAAAGGTGGCCATCAGTCATTCTTTGGCAGGTTAAACATTGCTGGTTAACAGCAGTGACAGGAGTATTTACTTTCTCTGCTGTTGTCCCAGAAGCCTTTTTCAGGTGTTTGAGCACCGCTGATCAAGTCAAACAGGTGAGATGTCAGGAAGTTTGACATTCACGTCACTGGTTATCCGATGCCCAGAGCCTTTTAAGTGTGTTAAAACACCCATGTCTGTTTTCTTGGAGGAGAGGAGGACGTTGGCTAGCTATGATGTCATGGTTTATTTGAGATGTAAATATTAATCTCAAAGAGGTCACAGGTTGGTCCTTCTCTTGTAAAGCAGAAAAGATGCAAGATAAGATGGGTTATTATTAAAGACTTCTCACTGAATCTCCAGAGAAAGATGTTTATTAATCTTTCGTTATTCATCAGGGTCACTCGCTTCATATTTAACACTTTAAAAAGATAAGTGAAAACAAATAATGTTTAATTCATCTGTCCATTTGTTTAGAGGGCATGCATGGCTTTTATGTGTCCTGACGCTGGCGCATTGTTCCTATATTAAACGAATAAATTAAGGTGATGTGCAACGGCAATTAGACATTGGATTTATCTGCTGTCTGATTTATTTGCCTGTTATTTTGACACCGTGAGCTGAAATATATGACCTTATAAGCCAATTAAAATGCAATCAAAATAATGTTTTGCTCTCAGCCATTAGCTACAGTTACATGGTAACTTTAAAATAATACTTTCTGACTTTGAACACCAGACTTTGACAGTGTGTAAGTTGGGTCTTAGTTAAACAACGCGAAATTTCCATCTCAGTAAGTAACAAGCAGGATTAAGCAAGTGACCAACGAAGCAGCAACCTTCAGCGCTGCAGTTACTCAAAATGAGACCGGCCTCTAAAGCAAGTCAGTTCCCATAGAGGCTCATGGTTAAATTCCCAGCTTCACAGTAGAAATAAGCACGTTTACAGCGTGTTACGACACACCTGTACAGGTAATACAGTTTTGTATAACCCACCTCTGCAAATCTATTCACTTGGCTTTAATTTGAATCATTAAGATGATAATTTTTTCCTAAAATTGCTTTGAGAGGATGGGAGTAGGGGATTTTTTTAATTGCTGCTTTAAGGCTTAAATTTATGCATAATTAAAGGCACCCTGCTCCAAGTGATGCGTGGGTGCCCTGTGATCTCGTCCAATGCTTGATTGTGTTTAATTTGTCCAACAAGTAGGCTGTTTTTAGGTTTTAAGACAGCTTTTCACTGCTCAAATTTTGCATCCTGTTTAACAGTCAGACAGGGTTAGGATGATACAACTTGCTAATCAAACTAGCTGCAGGATAGTGCTTACTTTAGTTCTTAACTTCTGATCTTTTGTGTAAACATGGTAACTTCCAGTTTCAAAAGAAGAAAGACCAATGGCTAAAGCAGTAAACAAAAGGCTTTAAGACCAGAGTTAATACAGTACTTTATTAAATTAATGCTTAACATTGAAATTTGAAAAGTCATGGATAACGGTAATTATATTTTTGCATAAAAATGCATAATTTCATGCTTGCACATAAAGGAGTAACCATTACAGAAAGATAAGCTGGTTGTAGCTGTTAACTGTGGTACCCATCTTTCATTAGGTGGTAATCTAGTATATTTGTTTGTAATGAATATGCTCTTGCACCTTTGTAAGTAGTCTCAAAATCCAGATTTGAATATCTGGATTTTTATTAAGCTGCTTGAATGGGAAATTTTTTTATTTTAAATATCAGATGTAGCTGCACTTGAACTTATGTTTTCCTTTTATCTGCGTCTAAATTGTTGATGTTTGTGAAAATCGTCATGCGTCCTGTTCAAAGACACCAATGACATCAGTGCAACGGAAATGATCTAAGTTATTCAGCAATCACGTGACATGACAGGGTAAACACGAGTTGTGTCGTAAAATCATTACAATTACAAATTATAAACCAAATAAAGTCATATTCATTTCTCCACAATAGAGACAAATGATGAATACTTGTTATTTATAAGGACTGTTGTTGCTAGGTATTCCTGTGTCTGATCACAGGCGGCCAAAACATTTAATCAACAAAGCTTTTTAGAGTCACATTGACCAAGCAGAGGTGGATGAACCGCATCTGAGCGTTCAGTGATGACATGACTATTTGGCAAGATGTCTCACAGCTGTCCCACTGAACTGATAAGCATGAAGAAGCGCAGTGGCTACAGCCATGATGTTGAAGCAAAAATAGAAGCAGCGGGATGTTTTGATATGAATCAATCCTCAAATACTGGAAAGAAATCTCACGTGCTCCCACTTCCTGTGACAGGACCATGTGAGGATAGCTGGCAAAAGTTTTCAGCAAACGTTATTCAAAGCCAAATGAAAAAATAGAATAAAATTAGAAAAAATAAAATTGTGTGTGTGTGTGTGTGTATGTGTGTGTGTGTGTGTGTATATATATATATATATATATATATATATATATATATATATATATATATATATATATATATATATATATATATATATATATATATAAAACATGTGTGTGTGTGTGTGTGTGTATGTTATGTAATATAATATAAGTATTATATATATAGATAGATAGATAGATATCTGAATGATTTGATAAAGCTGCTTCTTAATGGCGTAAGCATCAGTAATTTGAATGGAAGGTTTCCATTCAGTTACCTGCATTTCAAAGAAATGACACAGCAGGAGCTCACAAACAACATCCAGCATGTCCAAAACTAATTCGTAGACTCAGGGATTGGAATATAAATAAGCTAATTAAACGGTGTTCCTCATTTGTCTTGCTTTTGCCCTTTGGCTATAAGTTTGCTCCATCAGCAATACAGCTTCCTGCAGACTTTTTCCACTGTGCTCTAGTGGCCAAATATAGTCATCCGGTCATTTAAAGATTAGCAGAAAAAGTCCTTAATGTCTCTTTGGTTTGCTTTCCTTGCTAATGATTACCATCATAATGTCTTAAGAGAAGTAAGAGCTACAGTTTTTCCCAGGAATATCAATTGGCTGGATTAACGCTTCAACTTACCAGAATGTTGTTGTTTGACTGTTGCTACGATGAGTCACATCTACTTTGGAGAAAAACTTTCTGGAAGGAGAAGTGCTGTGTAACGTGTAAAACACAGACTCTTATTTGTCATTTTTATAAACTAGAGTGAGCCTCCTTCTCTGGTGTGGTGCGTACCAGCTGAGGAATAAATCACCCTATGAAGAGATATGTTCACTTTAGATGGATGTTTTAGTCTCGAATCTGACTGAAGGTCATGCTTGCAGGAACTGTGAATGAATATTTTTATAAGGTACACGTGATTAATTATGACAACTTCATCGACAGTCTAAACAAACTGGCAGGATCTGATCTAAAAAAACAAATCTTCAAAAAAAGGGACTTGTTTCTGTTTGCAAGTTGGCAATTCAGTGCCAGTTCAAACAGTTTACATGTGATTCTCTGCGCCGTGGCTTTGTTATGCTGAAGGAGATCGCATACGGATGTCATCTATAAATCAACCAGACCTCAAGATAAACACATCCTTGCTATTTCTAAACTTTACATTTAAAAACAAGCTGCAGGCAGAATGCCGTCCACCTGGGCTTATTCCTGGAGATGCTGGGAATCTTTCGTCTGGTTTAAAGTAACTGTAAACTGCTCTGTTTAGAGCTACCAGGTCAGCCCCTTAAGCTCTGCGCTATTTGTTGATACATTATTGGGGGGAAAAATCATAAAGTAATTCAATAAGAGTTCCAGAACTTCAAGGCCAAATTGTCTGCCTAACCAAGACTGTAAAGCGGAGAGTAAACTGCAGTCTTATAACTGTTATTCTGCCCTCGGTTGCAACCCAAACACGTCTGATTCAGCAGAAAAGAATCGCAACGAACAAATCGTGAAATGATAAAATGTTTTTGAATGTTTAACACAAGCACTGCTGAGTCATAAGCATTAGTGCCGACTGTTTGTGGGTTTGTTTGGCTTTTTCATATATGGTTTTTGTACTCCTCCCTATGACATTGCTGTATGGTAAACAGATTAAAACAGTTCTCAGTTTAGGAACAAGTTGACTCAACTTTTAAATGACTAATTAGAAATCTGGGGAATTATTTTGTCAGAGAAACCCATTCTTACCTCCTGTTCTATTTAATTAGTGAGATTTCCACCCAGAGGTCAAGAAACAAGTTGATACAAAAAAAAAAGGTATGCAGTGGCCTGCAACCTGCAAAAAATATTGATTGAAGTTTAATTTCAAATATTCCCTGCAAGCATTTGTGTTAAATTCACAAACAGATCTGCAATTGTAGGAACAGTGTTTGGACATTTTGACACATTAACTGCTCGTTATTCAAATTAATTTAACTCTTTTTGTGAAGACTTCTGTGATGCGTGAAAGTATTCCAAAATAATCAAAAATATTATACTTGAAGTTCATTTTCACTTCAGCAATAAATCCACTCAGTGTTTAAATAGTTTGGCAATTTGAGAAATAGGTTATGTCCCTTATTCATCGAGTTGGAATGAAATTAACAATACTCTCTGAAGCCCAGAGCTTAACGATGCACAAAGTCCAGGCCTTGCCGCGTTTTTTGATGATTATCTTACAATAGCTCCCAGCTAAAGTTTTTTCATACAGATTTAACAACAAGAGATAACATGTTTAACATGAGCGAGCATTAAAAGGCTGCTGAATGGATTTAGTTACCTTTAGAAAGAGTAGCACAGAGTACTCTCTCACTCCAACTCAAACATAAACTTACAGCTGTTAGTTATGGCACATCTGAGAACCTGTCAAAACCTTTTCAAAATGGTGAACAAGCACATTATTACAAATTGCTGAGCTTTTCATGTGAGGCAGTGTGAGAGAGAGAGACAAAAGTGAGAGGTTACATATTTTTAAGCAAACATCTGCCTCTCCAAAGCTCTAGAGCAACATTTGTCAGTTATGAAACTGGTGGGCGTGTAGGCAGCTCATCCCTGCGTACAGGGAATTCAATAAGGAATGAAGACAGTTTTCTTTGACCCATCCCCCGAGCTATCAAATCTGTCTCTACCTGTCCTCAGCGATCATGCCGCTCTACGGGTAGCAGTCATAATCTTAGAGCCAGCCTAACAGTAAACCAAAACACAGGAGCATTGTTGCAAGGGAAATAATCCAGAGCAACGCCTACTGTAAATGCTGTAGCAAATACAGAGTGCCACACACCTGTAATAGCAGTTTTTCTTCTCTATAAATGACTGTTCTGGGAAACAAAACCATGGGAGAAAAATGTGCATTCCCTCACCCGTAAATTATAATACTTTGAGGACATAGGAATCTATAAATCCTTTCCACAACACAATGTAGTAATTGTTTGGCACAGGAATTAAAGCAAGAAGAAATGCTTTTGGGAAGTAGGGTTTTTTTTGTGTGTGATTTGCTTTCTTTAGACAGTACAGCTCACACAAAAACAAACGTACAAATAGAAAAGCCCATGCAAAAACCACATTGTGCAATGGTCTATCTACAATAACTATCTACAGAATTGTATTTAGAGGAAAATTGATTATTTCAGTAGTGTTGGTGGTTATTACTCTAAGTTACAGTGCAGCTATGCTGCAGGTTATCTGACTTCAGTACACAAATCCAGGAAAAGCACATTCATGTGAAGCCTAATCTTTCCAATCTACTTACAGCACATTCGGATAGCCCTGAAACTAAACATAACTTCAGAGAAACAAACAACTGGAAGTTGTAGGGTATGAGTATGATCACGCACACAGCTGTGTTTTCTGGTCGGGCTGACGTGTTAAGGCCAATTATGTAATACGGACTACATATGAATGCAATGCTAAAACAAACAAAAAAAAAACATTTTCAAGGCTGTAAAATGTCTGTAACTTTGACAGCAACAGATTGTGTTTTGATGGGGTCACTATAACAGGATGACGTCAGATAAGGGGACTCAAGGTCTCAAGAGTTCAACGTGTTCTGTCACAGTCTAGTTAAAAAGAAGCAGTAGCCAGAAGTTGTGGACTCTCCCCGTGTGTGTATGTGTGTGTGCTTTTTTTAAAGGCTTGCACATTCACAGTAATCTTTACTTATTAACTTAAAACAAAAACAAACACCTTCCATGCAGACAATTTGTCCGTGCTGGTTTTGCACAGGTGACAGGTAGCTCAGGGTTAAGCACAGCACAGGCGACAGTCCGGCTGCATCTACAAGTGCGCCCGCACACTGACTGACCCCACCCACCGAAGCTAAGTGGCAGAAACTGTTTGTTTGTCAACAGTCCTTTATAATCATTCCTTGCCCTCACATGCAGTGCTGGGAAAAGGTATTTTCCCGCCTTCTGGTTTTTTGCATATATGTCCTATTTACGTGTTTCAGATCATAGAACTAATTTCTGTATTAGACAAAGACAACCTGAGTACACCCAAAATGTGAAACTAAAAAATTTAGAAAGATTCGATTTATTAAACTTTGAAGTTTAAATAATTAAAACTACCGTAGCTAAAGTGACCTAGCCCCTTGTTAAATCATGGATTAACTGCTGTTAAAGAAATCTTTTGAAAAGCTGAGCTCAGTTTTTCTGGCCACGCCCAGGCCCAGATTACAGGCAGACTTGCTGTATCAGCAGTGTAGGTTAGTTGTCATTTACTTCAAGTTCAAGTGAACACCAGTGATTTCCAACACATTGTCCTGACTCAGGTTATGTAAGTGTATCATGGAAATACAGTGTTGAGGTCGGTACCTAAAAAAAGTAATGTATTACACATTACTTGTTCCTTTTCTTGAAAGTAATCCAGTAGCATTCTTAAAGTTGGGTGGATAAAGTGATTCATAACACTCTTTATGTGACTTTCTCATTACTCTGCAAAATGAACTGAAAGACTTTGTCACATAATTACCAGTTAAAAACATAAACCTTAGCTACAGTCCCACACACCACCACAAATCCCCATCTACAGGACACACATAGAACATAAAGCCAAAAACACAATGCAAAGATGAAAGAGATTTCAAAGCAATCGCTGCCATACCGACACTCTTCTACTTCGAGCCACTGAAGTTTTGAGTGCAGCACATTAGGATCAGTTGTAACTTATCGCACAATAGCAAATATACATAGAAAAATGTGTGACTGAAACACACACCCTTAGTAATTTAATCTAACAGTATTTTTGCTGACTGAATGGTACGACAATAACTAACTATGAGTAGCATGCGATTAGATGTGCATCTGACTAGTTTTTAAGTTGTTGCTATAAATACTCCAAAAATATATATACATTGTTGTGCTCACACTCATAGTAGGTATAAAAGATGAATGCACTGCTTGGGGAATTCACGCTATGAAGCCTCAAGCCGAGCATTTTGCTGTAAAAATCCTCATATTAAAAAAAACTGATGTGAAAAGTGAACTGTGAACCAAGGGGACTCTGCATGCTCATTGGCTGACGACTTCTGTTTGACAAATCATTAGCCAGTTAGCATACTCTAGAAAATTACTCTAATACCAACCATAATTTAACTTCACGTACTGTTCAGTATGACCTAAAATTAGCAACTCAGCTTATAAAGCCATCACAGAGTATTTACTGAGGTGACACGTGAAGGAGGCCGGGATTATTATCCCATAGATTTCTGTACAGCTGATTGTTTGAAACCAAGACTCACCCCCTGCTGGCCATTAAGTAGAATGCTGGTAGAATCCTACATTCATCTACTGACAGTGATCAAACCTGTTTGATTTTTCCAGTACAGATGACAACATTTTGATTTTTCTGCTACCAAACTGGCCTACTGTTGCCATTTATGCCTACAGTATATAGTCAGCTAAATCAAAACATGTAGAATTCTTTTCCAAGATAAGGTAAGATAAAGATTCCTTTATTGCCGCTGTACATAGACATTGTACACTTCAGCTGGCATTTACTCGCCAGCTGAGGTTTGACATAGCAGCAGGTTGAAGGCTGAATTGCATGTGATTGTGGATTGTGTTCCAGTGTATCAAGTAGTAGTATTAAGTCACAGAAAACAAACATAAAAATTGCATAAATATTGGTTCTCCTAAACTGGAAGAACTTTCACAGATCGTGATGGACTCACAGACATTTTCATCTTGAGAAATGAAGAATCGGTTTGTGTGGCTCATCTGATAAATTTCAGAAACCCCGGAAACCCTTTGTAGACTGGTAAAACTTAGCTATGACTAACACTTTCCACTATTTATATGTATTATATATACCTGACGTTCTTAGACAACTAACTACCTCACTAATTCATCTCTACAGATTAACTACCATGTACATCTGCTGGTTTGTTTAAATGTCACTTTTGTTTTGATGTGTTTTGTGTTTTTTGACAATTATTGAAAGGAATTAAATAAAAAGAAGACTACTGCTCTCACCTTACCATCGTGTTTATGTACTCCACAGTGAAAATGATGGGTGCTTGTTTTGCCTTTAATTGAAACAAAATGTGTTTGGCGGCTGAATTTTAAGTTACTAATAAACTGTTCTCATTAAAATATGATCATAGGAACAGAAAGTTTTGTTACAGCCTTATTCAAAGAGGCTGTTTGTTTGACATTTTATGACACTCTTATAAACATATGTGATCAGAATTAGACTGGAGACTAACTGATGTCACTGGAGCCTTTTCACATTTTGTTGATTTTTATCAGTACCTAAGGAACAAAAAGACCCTTGAACCAGTAAGCAAAATATGAAATGGTTGTAAGGAAGTCAGATTATCAAAGTATAACCTTTAGTTGAATTATTGTCTTATTTCCCATCACCTAATCTTGCGTGTTTTCATGTGAATCGTTTGGTTAATCTTTGCGATCAATCATTTCTCAAAGTAGAATCCACCCTAACAGATCAAAATGTAAGAAAAATAAAGATTTTTTCCTTTTCTTCCTCCCTCCCTCTCTCTGTCCTGAAGTGGAAACTTTGAGAGCAAAAAACTACACTTTTATTTTTCAGACTCACTTTTGTTTTGTCCTTTTTCCCCTACCTAATAATGTTATACCATGGTGTAAAGAAATTGCTGTGAGTTGTGGTTAATCTCTGTGTTACAAAATGTGACCTTTTTCCTGAACTGCTGATTAGGGCTGTGAAGTAAAATGAAGGGGAGGGGCTGAGCCCAGCAAGACGCCAGAAGGCAGAGCCTCATTTCAATCTCTCTGGCATGGTGAGTGAAATCTGCTTCTGTCTTGCACAGCTAGCTGAGGATCTGATAAGAAAGCACCACGGAGTTGTTGGTTACCACAGAGGCAGCATGCGGAGGATGCTTTGGGGGATTTTGTAAGTTTTTTAAAGGTTAGTTTTCAGATAAGAAAAAACTACTTTCTTATTTTGAAAATGCTGCCCAGGCTTCTTTCACTTGTAGGTAAGTTTCTTGCTCTGGACTGGAAATACAGGCGATAAAACGAGTTGCTTCACTTGTCTTGAAGTGCGTTTGGACTTCACAATGAATAATCAAACCACAGGGAGGACCATGGTCCCCACCATTCCGTCCATTATGTTCATTTTCGGGGTGGTTGGAAACCTCATCGCCATCGTGGTCCTTTGTAAATCTCGGAAAGAACAGAAAGAAACTACGTTTTACACGCTGGTGTGTGGCCTGGCGATCACGGACCTGCTTGGCACGCTGCTGGCCAGTCCGGTCACCATCGCCATTTATGTGAAAGGCGCGTGGCCCGGAGAGGACCCGCTGTGCCAGTACTTTGGATTCACCATGCTTTTCTTCTCGCTGGCAGGGCTCAGCATCATATGTGCCATGTCGGTAGAGAGATACATTGCTATAAACCATGCCTATTTCTACAACGACTACGTGGACCAAAAACTGGCGGGACTGACTCTAGTAGCGATCTACATCTCAAATGCTTTTTTCTGCGCCCTGCCAATTATGGGCTTTGGGCAGGTGAAGAAACAGTACCCACAAACGTGGTGTTTTTTAGAGTGGAGGAGCAACAAGACCAGCGATGCCGCCTACTCCTACATGTATGCTGGTTTCAGCTCTCTTCTTATTCTCTCCACTGTCATCTGTAATGTGTTGGTGTGTGTGGCTTTGATCCGGATGCATCGACGCTTTGTGCGTAGGATGTCGCTTGGCACCGATGTGGGACGCAGCGTGGACCCGCGAAGAAGAGCACGCAGCTTTGGTCGTCTGGCCGGTGCAGAGATTCAGATGGTTATTCTACTCATAGGCACATCGGTAGTAGTCCTCATCTGCTCTATACCACTTGTTGTAAGTTTAATTTTTTTTTCGGTTGCATGTTACCATTACGCACGCTTTACGCATGGTTCTTTTTCACACAAAAATGTTTTTTAAGTGCAGAAAACTGTTTAGTTAGGTTAAAAAAAATGTGAAAAAGAATAACTTTTCCTTTTACCTTTTCAGCCACAACACTTACAGTCCAGATTAATCACACTTACTCAGCACAGCTGCTGTATGCAGGATTATGTAAAACAGTTTACATTAGAGGTGAACTGACTCTCTTCCCTTTCATGTTTATATTAGTGGCCTCTCAAACATACGCATCCATATCTTTTCATTCAGTCACTATTCTCCTCTCCCCTGCAGGCTCAGGTGTTTTTAAACCAGCTTTATAAGACTCCAGTGGAGGTGCGGCTGGACAAAAACCCTGATCTACGGGCAATACGTTTTGCCTCTTTTAACCCTATCTTTGACCCCTGGATCTACATCCTGCTCCGCAAGGCTGTTCTCATCAAGCTCATTGAGAAAATCAAGTGCCTGTTCTGTAAAATGGGAGCAAGGAGGCAACAGAGACAGGGAAACTTCCCCTGTATTGATGCCTATCAGCTCTCCTCTGTGATCTCTAACAGGGACTCTAACTCCTTGGTGTCTAGTGACCAACGAGATAGCAACAGCACCTGTCAAACCTTCCTCTACTATAAAGATAAAACTGAGATGTGCACTGAAAAATGTCCTAAGTCAAACAAACTCTCTGCTTCACAACCACCTTCAGCAAGAAATTCACAAGCTTCTTACTCATCCCAAGAGGGCAGCGCTGAGGATCAGACCAGAGACGAGACAAATGCAATCACAGATCATCCATCATCTCCATGCCCTAAAGATCCAGCACTTCAGGTCACGCTGAACACCGAGACAGTAAAGGAGAAATGCATCTGACCCAACCAGAGAAATACCGTTTTATTTCTCTACAACAGACCTTTTGAAGAACTCAAAAATGGAAGTAGCACATAAATAATAAGTAACTCTTCTATCTAGTAGAGCCCATGCAGTGGGAAAGAGATAAGTGCTGTGAGTGATATCGTCCCGTTGTTTGTTTCAGCACCCAGCAATCTCTGTGATGACTGACTGTGTGAGCAGATTTTGCCATTTTGCCTAAGAAAGATGTTATGGTAAATGGTCTGTATTTGTATAGCGCTTTATTTGGTCCTAACACAATCATATACCCATTCACACACATGGGTGTGTTAGCTGTGGGCACTGACAGAGGCGAGGCTGCCGGACACTGGCGCAACCAGGCCCTCTGACCACCACCAGTAGGCAACAGGTGAGGTGTCTTGCCCAAGGACACAACAACACAATGACCGAGACTGTCAGAGCCGGGGCTCGAACCGGCAACCTTCCGATTACAAGACAAACGCCCAACTCTTGAGCCACGGTCGCCCCTATATATGTTCGCGCGATCGCCCCTATGTTAGACACATAACATTGATGAAAAAACTTATCATTCTCAATTTCATTTACTTTGTTCAACCATTGTGGAAACCTTTACTGTAAAGCTCTATTTACTGTCTCCAAACTGTGCTGACTACAAGCTTGTGGTCAGTGTAGTAAATGAAATAGTCCTGATTGTGCTTCTTGTGAGTAGTCACTATGAGTATTCACATAGTTATTGTTAGGACTGATTCATTTGGAAACTCTACTGTACAGTGAGTTTTGAAGGGCACAGTCATGTTAGCTCCATGACTAATGTAGAGTAGAGTTTATAAGGTTGTGAAAACAGACGTTTTTGTTCTATAGCCCGGAAAACACACAAAGATACTGTCTCAAATTATTAAAAAAACAAAACAAAACACAGCGAGGGCACAGAGGCTCTTGTTCCACAGTAGACTGGGAAATTTCTGCATAATTTCCACAGCTACAGAAAATGTTCTATAAATCAGTGGATAGATGCTGATTAATGAGATGCATTAAGCGGTCAGCTTGAGAAGAATCAAGTTCTAAATGAGCGATCTTGTGTAAAATATTTTTTTTGTGATATATAACTATTCTTCTCTAAGAGAAGGTCAAAATGAATAAATTCCAGGTCCAAAAGGATTACTCGTCCAAAAGACATATTTATGCGCAGTTATAAATTGTATCAGTCATGCAGTTTGATCAGTATTTACACTCACAAATTGTTGTCTTTCAACATCACTATCTATAAAGTCAGGACTCAAAATATCAAAGAACCTATTGAAAAATGTTTTGTATTAGTTAGGACTGAAGCTAAAGGTTAAGTTTAGGAGTAACACTTCTCTTTGAGTGTAATGTTTAAAGTGAGATGTTCAGTTTTGCAGGAAACCAAAGTTTTTGTTGTCAAAGACATGCTGTTTACAGTGAAACAAAATCAGGAAAAGTCTGATGATGCTCACATTTAAAAAGATGGTACCAGCACCTTTTTCCTCCTTGAAAATCACCAGATACCACCCAATATCAGATCTAATATGAATTATCCAAGATCACAAGTCTAGATTTAAATATTATTCTCAAGTTTCATGTGAGTATACAGCGTAATCCTCCTCTCTGTTGCATTTATAAGGCAAATTCTCCATTTTAATATTAAAAGTTAAACCTTCTGGTATTCTAACACTATACAGACTGAACTTTTGAACTCCTGCTGGTTTGAAGTTTTTCACTCAGATTTTCTTTTTGTCTGAGTTTGAACATGAACATTGTAAACATTGTACAGTGAGGGCAAAAGTTAGGGATTGACATACTAGTTGAAAACTTTTAATTTATTTTGAGTCATTAAATTATGCACTTTATGCTCAGTTGTGGTTCATATTGTATTGCAGAGTGAAATTTGTGTACATGCATATACTGTATGAGCTTTGAATTTATTTGCTGTGGTAATATATTATATCTGTAAATATGACTTGATGTACAAGAAAAAAACTGAGTGGAAATGACTGAGAACTCCTGTCTGATAAGAAATATATATGTCTACATTTATGATGCAGTTGTAAATGAACACTAACTGTTTCAGAGCAAACATCGCCTTTGACATGTTGTCATATTTTATTACCATAAAGTAGAACTGCTTAATACGAGCTTTCTTTCTCACAGTCACATTTTCCTTGTTTATATTTAGTGAGACCATCTCATGACCCCCATTAATTCAGACAAATGACCCTGAGAAAAGCGTGCTACCACTTTCCCGACGTTTATAGATAAATAAACACAAATGTGATTATTGCTAGTCTACAACAATCTTACTGAATCTTGATTGTGTGAAAGACACACACACACACACACACACACACACACACACACACACACACAATAAGAGGAAATCAGAGGTCTTTGCTCTGATGGAAAAGAAAAATCAGGGGTCTCTGGAAGTAGAGGTGCCCCAGAGCACTTCTCTCCTGAAACAATAAACACAATTGAAAGCTCCAGTTCACTGCAATTAAGCTTAAACAAGCATTGCAGTGGCTTAAGCAAACACCGGAGTGTGAGAGGATCCTCCAGTCTCTGGGAACAAGACGCGTTAATTTAATTAAACTGTGAAAATCAGGATTGTACCATAGCGGGAGATGGTGGTACGTGGAACATTCATGAAGATTCTCAGTAATTTGATCATCTTTGTTCACCAGAGTCTGCAATACCCAATTAAATGTATTAATGGAAAAGCAACAAGACTGATATCTACCATCTGGGTGAACAGGTGCACAAGCACAGCCTGCACAAATGTTCAGGATTGCTTCAATAACCCCAAACAGGCAAACAAGTAAGTGGTGACGTCTTGATGCATTCTCAATCATCCAGATAAGTAAATCTCCAAAAATTGATTCTGTTCATCTGGACGTTTTCAGTGGGAGAAACGTTTCGTCACTCATCCAAGTGACTTCTTCAGTCTCAGCTCAGCTGACTGCAGGTTTCCTCAATCGGTCATTATGGAAGTGTACTGTTTATAAGACAGAATCAAATTTTGGAGAAGTAAGTGGTGAGACCATCAGCTTTAAATTTCAGCTGTGAAAGAATATCTCTGTGATGCTCAGAGAATTTGATCTCATGTGATGCACAACTTGACATGTTGTGTAAGTGGCAAAGCTGTGATGCTGCTTTATGTCAGCGGGGTCCTCTAGTGACAGTCTGCACACTGTCACCTCTGTGCTCATTGATAAACAACAGAAAGCACCTGTTGCTCAACAGTGTCTGCTGTCGCCCTCGGTTAAGGAGGAAATTAAATAAGACGAGTCTGAAAATATGTCAGAGCCAAAGCGGAGCTGAAGCAAGTCTTAGTGCAGGCGCTTCATCCCTCGGGTGATGGTGAAAAGAGAAATTAAATGTAATTCAAAGGGAAAATGCTTTTAAGTCCAGATTGAGAGAGCCAGAGAAAAATGTTTTTAAAATGTAATTGTTATTTATAATATGTATGTAACTTTGTAATTTCAACGTGTTGTCGCCTCTTGGCCAGGACTCCCTTGCAAAAGAGGTTTTTAATCTCAATGGGACTTTTCCTGGTTAAATAAAGGTTAATAATAATAATAATAATAAAAATATGATCCTCTGTAGTGTGTTTGGAGCCATTCTTTTCACATCAGTGTGACAACCATCCTTTCTCCATGTGACATCAGTGAAGCCACACAAGCTAAGTGCTAATCTCCTCTTTTGTTACAGCAATTACATTTTTTAAATAAAGTTAAACATACAAATGCAAATAGATTAAACAAACAAATGGTATAAAAAAATTAAAATATGCTATTGTAAAACAATATTTTGATGAGGTAAAAATTAACCCAACATCAAAATATGGACAATAAAATAAAAGACATACAAATTGAAACATAGACATAAAGTTACAATATAATATACAACAATTAAAATATTTTAATTTCAACATAATTTTAAATGGCTTACTAAAAAAAATACAAAAATATATTTTAACAAAGTACTGCGGTCTGCATTACCTTAGGCTATAGCCCAATGTCAGCTCCTATATAACTCTGAGACCCAAAGGGGTCTCAGAGTTATATAGGAATTTCTTGAATGTAAATTTTTTTGTCTAACGATTGCTTGTTTACATTTTATTTATTTTATGCTGAGAGCACCACAACCAGAATCTGTTATGATGCCGATCATTTGCAGGCTGTATTATAATATCTAAGTTAATAAGAACAGCTGACGCAAAAATTTTCCCGTTGTGGGATCAATAAAGTCTTATCTTATCTTATCTCTTATCTTTGATGTGGAAATTGAAAGACATACTGGAGGTGTTGGATCATCAGTCCAAAATTATTAGCAACTGAAAGCAACTTGACAACTTTCAGTCTTCAGAATTTTTTGTGTCAGTTTTGATTGAGTAGGTTTTTAGCTTTGGTTAGCTAATACTACAACACAACATTTTAAATTCATATCTCTGGCTGGGATCATGATTGTGGGGTTTACTGCCTGCAATGTCAAAAATAAAGGGCCTGATCTTTTCGAGTGGTAGCAAAAATCTCAGAGCTAATCAGTAAATGTTCTGCAAAACGTTTGCACGTGCATACCTAAAGATGACGATATTTTATTTGATATTAGTTAACTGACTTCCAGCTAAAGCCTTGCTTTTCATACTTGAGACATGCTTTTTCATGCTTATAAGTGAAAATAAAAAAATACTTTAGTACTTAGATGACCACCTAGATTTCTTTCTTTTTTCCCCCCAAATTCTGATTATTATTGTCACATTTCATTCCATAGAAGACGATAGTGTGAACAGCTCCAGGGCAGAAATTCGTTAGGATTGGGCTCCAGACTGTGTTAAATCCCACACAAATATACAGAATGCAGGGCAACTTATTTCAAAGTTTTTTAAAACAGAATTATGTACAACAGCACGTTCCCATGAAACAAGCAACTAGTAACTTTGATCTCTGCTGTTATACAAGCAAATAGGAAAAACTTAACCACATGAGGTGACCTGTTAGGCAACAGACAGTGGAAAAAAACAACACAGTATGTCCTCCAACATATTTCTAAATCAGTTTTGTTTTTACATGGGAAATGAAATACTTCAACAAAATAAAAGTCTTACTGCAGTTACTTATCTGAATACAATAAATGTTGCTGGGAAACGTTTTACACAGTAGACAAAAGTGTGGAGTAACAATGAAAGTGTTACACCATGTGTTACTGTTGCTCCTCTGTGTCTGTGTGTTAGTGTGTGTGTGTGTGTGCCATGTTTGCATATCTTTGTGGGGACTAACAGCCTTTATGGGGACAAAATATCCGTCCCCACGGGCTTGAAAGCATTTTTGAGGCTACGTCCACACTAATGCATTTCGTTTTGGCCTCCCGTCCACACTGAGACGGCATTTTCACTCAAGGAAAACGCAGCGTTTTGAAAACGCTCTCGAGGACGCATACATTTGAAAACAGTGCTTTCGCCTGGCAGTGTGGACAGCGAAAACTGAGACTTTTTGAAAACGATGACACATTTTAGTCATGTGATGCAGTCAAGTGACCAATTAAACTAAGAGCAGTAGTTTTGTTTGCTCTCAATTTTGACAGCCCTATTAAAGATTAATATCAGTTTGTACATGCTCCAGATAGCTTTTCTTCAAATTCTGTAATTCTCACTCGCTTTTGCGACTTTGTACTTTTGTGTTACTCGCAGCAACAACTCCATCTCATTGTTAGTTCATTTAAAAAAAGCTGTGCTTTTCCTTGCCATTTTGCTGCACGTTTCAAAGAGCAAAGTAAATAAACAGCAGACAGAATTGAGGCAGGTCAAATCAACTTGCATTTCAGGCATGCGCAGGACTGGAACGTAAGCGTTTTCAGCCGTTTCAATGTGGACGCACAACTTTGTGAAAACGACTGATAAACAATAGTGAGGACGCGGAGCGTTTTCAGACGAAAACACCGTTTTCAAATCTATCTGGGCTAGTGTGGACGTAGCCTGAGACTCAAAATGTGGTTTAAGTGCCAGGATTACAATTAGGTCGTGATTAGGTTTAGGCTAAGGGTTAGGGTACGGCATTCTGTTTTGATGGTTAGGGTTAGGGTAAGCGGCTAGGGAAAGCATTATATCAATTAGATGTCCCCATAAAGATATGAAAACACGACTGTGCATGTGTGTGTGTTTGTGTGTAGTCCCCAGAGTCACATTTATCAAAGAACAGTAGGTCATTCCTGCAAGTTTAGAGTTCACAGAGTCAGTAATTTCCAAATGTGCATTTCAGATGAGTCACAGACCACCCAAGATTTGCTTTATTGCTTGCGCAAACTTCATATTATTAAGGAAATTAGCTAAAGCAGGTCAAATGTAATAATAGCAGTTAAAATAAGTGAGTCACCGACACTTGTAGGGTTGTTTATCTGACAAAAAAGTGTTGGTTTTTTTGGTAATTACAGCATGTCAAGATAGACATTCGCTTACTCAGGGCACATACTCCTAGTACCAAACCTCCACATCCTCTCCATGATGTGCTTGACAGTCAGAATCAGAATCAGAATCAGAAAGGGGTTTATTGCCAAATGTTGAGCAGGTTTACAACATTAGGAAATTGCTGCGGTGCTTCAGTGCAAACATAGTGTCATAAATAGCACTTAAATAGTGTCATAAATAGCACTTAAATAGACATGAAAAAATAAAAGTAGGGATAAGAATTAAAAGTGCTACGTAGAAAGATATGTGCATGAGCTATACATGAGATATATACATGAGAATAAGAATTAAGAGTGCTACGTAGAAAGATATATACATGTCACAGGAGCATGGTCACCAAAAGACCCATTTAAGCCATCAGACAACTTAGCAATAAGTAATAAGGTACAGTGAACCCGGCATTAACAGGGGATTCATACTTCTAAGTTAAATCTATACCGTAATTACATCATATTCACAGACCCCTCTGAAAATGTACAACATAACCCATATGTTGTGTTGATACAGCCTTAACCTATTAGGATGTTCAGTACTATTGTGTATTTCCAGCTACTTCGTCACCACAGTTTTAGAATTTATCAGTGACAGATGTCACCAAATTCCTGGAAGGATATTGCCAAGTACAAAGAGGTGAAAAAAACTAAAGAGACAAATATGTTTGCCTCAAAAAAGGGGGGGAGCTAGAGAGAGAAAAGATTAATCCCAGGAGGGAAAAAATGCCAAAAACATCACACAAAAACATGAATGCTGGTAACAATGTTGTAACAGTGTTGACCAGTTACATGGGTTATGTCATAGGCACTACAACATTCACCACAGAAGTGTAAATAAGCCATAAAGACGGCAGGAAGAGAACAAAGACAGGAAGTAAAAATACAACATGAAGAAATAACATTCACAATAAAACAGGGAGGAGTAAAAAGAACATGGAACTGTCATCCTGATTTATCAACACTACATTTATTAATGAATAACTTCAAACAGGTAGTCATTTATTAAATTTGAAACTTAAAAAGGGAAACAACAGAAACCAGCCCAGTAGTCCAAACATAAAGATTGTAAAATCTTTGCCATGGCCAGTAAAAATCTTCAAACTCTTAAAATAGCACCACATCACTGAGAAATGATTTATTAAGACAAAATTAAGTGTCTTATTATAATTGTTCTTATTATAAGTGTTATTATAAGTGTTATTATAAGTGTTCTTATTATTAAGTGTCTTATTGTCTTAGTATTAAGTTATATGTGGTTTAACCCAAAAAAATGCAATACTAGATTCTCGGCTCACCGCTTCAGGTCATCAGGGAGGTGCTCCAACAGAAAGTCACATGTTCACATACTGGAAGCTAGCAGTGCTTCCCAACTCTCACCGTTGTTTCTGCCAACTCTGGGGCCTCACTTAATGATTCTTGCAGCTCTCAGCTGTTTTGTTTTCTTAAGTCACCTAATATAAGTACATTTCTCTGTTGTTTTTTAATATAATAATTAGCCCCTGTGATCACTTATTACATGCTGAGTGGAATGACCCCTCATCGTTTCATTGCACCATTAATCACTACAAACATGTTTATTCGACTTCAAAAGCTTTACCAGATATTCACTGCTGAACTGCTTCGCTCTCCGGGAATCAAATTACTGAATCTCTTTCTGTGGGTTTTCCTTTAAACAAATGTTGCTCTGAAACAGTGTTGATAGCTTAAACCTGTTTATATCCTGATTTGTTTTAAAGTTTCAACGTCTCATAACTCAAGCAAAGCAGCACAGTGTGCCATAAATATTTAAACATATTTATTAATCACAGGCAGACGTACTGACGCAGCGAATGTGGTTATGAATCACAGAGAATGAATGTCCTGGTGTTTTTCTCACAGTTGTCTTGAGTGTTGTTATTTAAAAATATGGCTATTTTGTGCTGGATACAAGCTGAAGATTTACATGACAAACTGTTGTAAATTTGTTTGGTTTAAAAAAGAAGTGCTTGTCACATTAAAGCCTGTCAGGGGTATTACAACATAGCAGGCACCAGAAAAAATAGTGTAAATGAAAACAGGTTTGCAATTTGTAGAGCAATCCTCTAGCCATACTGACTGCTCTAAATGCTTTACCCGTTCATACAGAAGATCATTTATCTTCCCTCTTCACCTACAGCCCAATTAGAATCATCAATTGCCTAACACATCTTGGAGATGCTGGCAGACGGAGAATATGCAAACCTAGAGTTTACCACCACGGCACCACCAAACAGCCCAGGTTCATTTATGTGCACAGTGCTGACATTATACACAGACATTATCTCTGCTATCCTTCCCTATATGTGTATTATTCATGCTGATTTATTTAATCTTTATGTCTCAGTTTATTATAGGAGACAACTTTCGCTGTTCAGATTCAAAGACAGCTCCCTGTCTCAGAAACCTAGGCACATTCATGAGGTCCTTTTTGACTTTGACCAGGAGTCATGATTCCACAATTTCACTACAAACAGCACCGCCAGGAGTGCCTTTGCTGTTTTCTTCCTACTTTCACATGGCTCTGCAAAGTGAATTTGACCCCTAGGGTCAAACTGTGAACATGCAAATTTTCTGGACTGCAGTGTGTGATACCACGTATACGTTTTTTGGGCCTCATCAAGCTAAATGTTTCTTGGATACCTGAAAATGTAAAGGGTGCTGCTTTGACATATTTCAGAACATCCAGAGTACTTTGCAGAGGTTCATGTGCAAGTCGTCAGAACAGAGACTTTTTAAAAAGCCGCCCAAAGGAGACTAGTGGTAAGGGCGAGTGGACAGATTTAAATAACACATGGTTTTGGAATTTCTGTGGGGATGCACATTTCTGATCACACCTTGCAAATGGTCCTGTCCTTGGGCTAACAGATGTAATAAATTGTGGCAGTTCAACACACTACATCATACTTCAGTTTAAGATCAATAAGTCATCTTAAATATCGCTGAGTATATATTAATGTTGGGTTAGAGCTTTACTAGATGATGGTACAGGGTAAAGTGATTCAGATTTGAGGTATTTTACCATGATTTTTAATTTATCTGGCTTTCTTCAGGTTACTGTGATTCAAACAAAAAATCTGCTAAAACTTTGAATCACTGCAAATGGGCTCTTTAAATATCTGTTGTTGCTGCTGCACTAGCCGACTATTTGAAAACCATCTGTAGCTTAAGTAAGTTGTGTCTCTGAGCCAGCAGCATGCATGGGAACTTCTGATGAAAGGTAGCTTATTCTAGCATGATTTAGTGGATGGTTCATTTAGGCTGCTGAAATAAAACAACATCCACAGGTCATAAATCTGCTATTTTATGCCAGTTTGGAAAGGTTTATGCAATCTTCAACTTCAATAGGGCAAAAAAATTAGTGGGAAAAGTGCACCCCTCTGTATTTAATGAGTAAATTACTCTCAAAAGAGTACCTAATAGGCATGTTATTAATCATAATAAGTGTGTATTGCATGTGTTTTTGCTTGTTTCTATGTGCATTTGTGTGTAAATGGGAATTGCCCGCACTGCTCAGGTTTCGTGCTCTTGTGATTCTTGGGTTCAGTTTCTTTTCTTCTCACCAAAGGCAATGAAACGGTATCCTCATTTCAACTGCCCGGAACGGGGACCACTAATTGTAGACGGCACGGGTCAACATTTGTGTAAGTGCTTTAGCAGAGACTATGTATAAGCATGCTCATTTGCACACACTGTATCAGATGTCGCTTCTAAGTGCACTTTCAGCAGGCCCCCCCTAAAAAACTAGCAAAGAAATGATGGCATGAAGCAGTGCAGATGTGGAGCAAATGCATTTATATCAAATCTGTTTCTCTTTTGCACCCACACAAATTTCCAAACCATTCTCCGCAGAGGAAAAGGAGTGCTTTCGTAATGCAATTCTTATATCCTTTCAGGACATTAAATAATTAGTTTAAAAAGCCAAATACACAGAACCTTTGTGTCAGTCGTCCAGCAGTTTTCTGTAAACTGGATCAAGTTCCATGTAGCATTCAAATACAAACCCAGAAAGGCTTTTGCAGATAAACAGATTGAGTCACACATCATAGAATTCATACTAACTATTATGTTAAGCATGATGATTTCATTTTGAAGTAAATAATTTATTTACAGAATTTATTAACATTTTATAAATTAGTATTTACCAAGCTGCTCGCTTTGCTGGACAGTTTTTTTTTTTTCACTTTACTTTTCCACCCTGAACCTCAACACTTATTTACAGCACTTTAAATGATGCATAAAGGGGTTTTTGGTTAATAATTTAAGTTGTGAAAGACCAAATATTTGACATTACATTGGAAAAATGGAAAAATGTGTATTCCTGCTCCATGACCTTCTCTTTGGTACACCTCTTTTTCTGACACTCACCTCTGTAAGATCTAATAAATACAAAACACCATCATTTTCTTTCGTAAAAGCCACATCTCACCCTGAGAAAGTAATCTCCTTGAAGTACCCGTATCTTAAATGCTGAAAAATAACAGGAAGCCCAGACTGAAGGTTGAAAGATGTTGATTAAGTAGAAGTTTGAAATAGATACTAAAGCTTATCTTCAAAGACCAGGATGTCTTTCTGTCTGGGCTTTGACGCTGACAACTCCACATTCTTCTTGTTTCTGCTGGTCAAGTCACAAACTGCGCAGGGGTGCCCAATCCCGGTCCTCGAGAGCTACCGTCCTGCAGCTTTTAGATGCATCCTTGTTCCCACACACCTGAATCAAATGAATGGCTTGTTATCAGGCCTTTGCCAAACATGATGGCATGCTGAAGAGATCAAACCATTTGATTCAGCTGTGTTGGAGTAGGGATGCATCTAAAAGCTGCAGGATAGTAGCTCTCGAGGACCGGGATTGGGCACCCCTGGCTCAGAGTATGAAAACATACTTGTGATAATTTTTTTAAATATTTGGAACAGTTTTCAATAAAAGACAATTATTTTGGGGCAACCCAAAACTAAAAGATAAAGTTAAATGAATACCTTTCTTCATATGAATGTTATGAAGTGGCTTAACATTTAGCTTACTACTACAGTTAATAGCTATCAAATAAACCAGCAGCACCACCTGATTTCATTCTCAGATGTTTGAAGTTGTTTAGAGGACTAGTTATATGTGTACAAATACCGGTTAAGTTGGCTACCTTTTCTTTGTCACTGATTCTGTTCATAATTTTTATGGACAGAATTTCTAGGAGTATCCAAGTGGTGGAAGGCTTCCACTTGGGCGGATTCAGAATCGTCTCTGCTTATCGTGGATGCTGTGGTTCTGTTGGATTCATTGGGTGAATGCCTTCAGCTCGCACTGGAACAGTTCGCAACCGAATGTGAAGTGGTGGGAATGTGAATCAGCACCTCCAAATCTGAGGCCATGGTCCTCAGCTGGAAAAGTGTGGAATGCCCACTGCAGGTCAGGGATGAGTTACTGTCCCAAATGGAGGAATTTAAGTATTATTCATGAGTGATGCGAGAAGGGAGTGGGAGTGGGAGATCAACAGGTGGATTGGTGCTGCGGCTGCAGTGATGCAGACGCTGTACCGATTCGTTGTGTTGAAGGCAGAGCTGAGTGTGAAAGCGAAGCTCGTGATTTACTGGTCGATCTACATCCCTACCCTCATCTATGGTCATGAGCTGTGGGTAGTGACCGAAAGAACGAGATCACAGATATAAGCGGTGGAACCAGCTAGCACCTGTGTTCACTGAGATATTCAACATCTCTTTATCTCAGTCGGTGATCCCCACATGCTTCAAAGAGTCCATCATTGTTCCTGTCCCGAAGAAACCCCACCCTGCTTCTCTCAATGACTATCGCCCTGTAGCCCTCACCTCAGTAGTGATGAAGTGCTTTGAACGCCTGGTCAGAGACTTCATCATTTCTTCACTACCAGACACACTGGACCCACTACAGTTCGCTTACCGTCCAAATCGTTCCACAGACGATGCCATCTCTCATCTCCTCCACACATCACTCACTCACCTGGACACTAGAAAAGGGAATTATGTTAAAATGCTCTTCATCGACTACAGCTCTGCATTTAATACCATAATTCCCTCCACACTCACCACCAAGCTGGAGCACCTGGGACTCAGCTCATCTATGTGTCAGTGGATCTCCAACTTCCTAACTGGCAGACCACAGGCAGTAAGGATGGGCAGACATGTCTCAGCCTCCATCACTCTCAGCACTGGAGCCCCCCAGGGGTGTGTTCTGAGCCCCCTGCTGTACTCTTTGTACACATATGACTCAATCTACAGCAGGCGCTGCTGGACCAAGGCCAGGAATATCACGAAGGACCTCAGCCATCCCAACAACAGACTGTTCTCTCTGTTGAGGTCAGGAAAGCGATTCCGCTCCCTGAAGACCAACACAGAGAGACTGAGGAGGAGCTTCTTTCCACAGGCGATACTGTCTCTCAATCACACCACCACATAGTACTGACCCACACATATGGTTTTTACACACACACTGGACATTTGTTTACACTAGTGGCCACTGCACAACTACACTGTGTGGTCATTAAATCAAATCACTCTATCACAAGTCACTTAAATATGTGGATTGCAAAACCCTGGACATTACATTTCTTTCATTACCATTTATTACTCGTACAGCTGCTCTTATTGTTCTATATTTCTTCATATATTCTTATATATTTTCTATATTTTGTATTCTGTTGTACAGTTATTTTATTTTTAACTTTAATTTTTGTATTTTATTTTATTCTTTCCTAGTTAAATTTACCCTTTATTTTAATTTTCATATTTATTTCCTATCCTATTCATAGTCTTTTATTTTAGGTCACGAGCAGCTGTCTAAGCATTTCACTGCATATCGTACTGTGTATGACTGTGTATGTGACAAATAAAATTTGAATTTGGAATTGAGTTTCCTCAAGGGTGGCTGGCCTCTCCCTAAGAGATAAAGTGAGGAGTTCGGCCATCCGGGAGGGGCTCAGAGCCGCTGCTTCTCCATATCGAAAGGAGCCAGTTGAGGTGGTTCAGGCATCTCATGCGGATGCCTCCTGGGCACTTCCTGGGTGAAGTGTTCCGGGCATGCCCCATCGGGAGGAGACCCCGGGGCAGACCCAGGATATGCTGGAGAAATTATATCTGTCGGCTGTCCTAGGAAAGCCTTGGTGTTCCCCCAGACAAGCTGCAGGAGGTGGAGGAGAGGGAGGTCTGGGCTTCTCTGCGTAGGCTGCTGCTCCCACGACCCGGCCCCAGATAAGCGGAGGAAGATGGATGGACCTTTCCAATGACCTTTTGTGAAAAGTATCAATCATATACAGGTCTACTGCTGTCCTCGATTACTCTAGCTGATTGAAGCTTGCATTGTGATACTAAGTGGGATTGTAAAAGAGAAAATAAAACCTGATGTGAGTTGTACTCAAAAATGTTCTCGCCCAATTTCTGTCATAAATCCCACTTTTAAGTTTATATTTGATCTGTGTGAAGATGGTCAAGAGGAAGGAGATCTGATGTAACCATGACAACTGAGTTATTTGGGGTTTGTTTGTTTCTTTCTGTCTGTCTGTCAGTGAAGACAATGCAAAAATAGAGGAAATGCTGTAGAACGGTATCATTAATCAAATCAGTTGAAGTTAAGTCAGTTTTTATCACAAATGCTTGCATCTGGTGTCCTCAGATACTGTGACTGTGTTCATAATTAATAATAAGTATTCAGTTTGTTTACTTGCTAACATCCAAACATGCTGCTGAATGCTGCTTTGGTGCCACTGATGACTTTAGACCAGGAGTGGGAAACATTATTTCTCAGGGGCGTGAACTGACGGATAAAGCATGCAAAGGGCCACAGCTGGGTTAAAATGTAATGCACAGAGCGCTGAATAACAAAAGAATAAGTCAAGTCAGTGAAAGACTTTTCAAATGTAAACACTCTGAAGTTAAAATAAACCCACTGAAGTGCTCCATCAACCTTTAATCCTTTTAAACTGTTACGTTGTCTTCAAACTAGCATTTGATAAACTTTAGCTTTTAGCATGTTATGCTCAATATTAAGTTGTGCAGGGTTATGACTTAATGACTACAGAATTGAATTCATTGCATATTAAAGTATTTCATTATCGGTACATTAGCAGTGCAGCACTTCATCATTTTCCACATATACTGTGTATCATGCACACCGTCCCGCTTTGTTGATGTTTATCATTAAAGATATTTTTAAGTGAAACTGTAGTCTAATGTTCAACCGCAGCCCACAGAGACTGGGCAACGCTACCCCCAGAGAAATGAGGAATATGGGCTACATTACTATAAAAATATTGGCCACTTTAAACAAGAACATCTATGTGGGTGGACTGTGAGTGTGCAGAGGCATTAATTGTTGCAGACAAAATGACAGTTAGTGATTAAGCACGAAGTAGAATTGATTGCTAAAATGAATTTAGTAAAGCACCAGATGGGTAATTATACGAGCTCTCAACAATGATTGCTGCCACTTCAGGTGAGCCGACAAATTGGTATTCGTTTTAGTAGTTGTATCGGGAGGTTTCTGGCTTTATCTGTGGAAGAGTAAAATAAATTGGGATCAGAAAAGTGAAAGGCTTGTGATGACCTCTTCTTCGTCACCATCACCACAGGGCTGCATTTCTAAAAAGGAGAGAAAGCCTGTAATTTCCTGATGTCTACATTAGCTAGATTAGGGATTTAGTTCATTGTTAATGTAATTTCTTTTTACCAAAAGGTGAAACTATTAAACGTATCCTCTGAAAATATTACAGGATGTCACCTCCATTTTGGAAGAAGGGCAAGTTTAATCGCTGCTTTAAGGAAGCCCAAAGTATCAAGTAGCACCACCGATTGCCTCTAAATTTCCATGAAAGCATGCCGTCACACGATTGTGATGTTTTAGGTGCTTTACCATTGCACAGTGTTGTTTTGTACCCTCCTGAGCACAAAAGGGCTTTCCGGCTTGCTTGCCAACATGACACCTTTAACTTTGGTTTTCATTCTCATCTCTCCTTATGCCACCTGTCGGCCCCAGTCATAATACTATCAGCACAAGCTGTGACCTCTTTCCCTGTTGCAAAACTGCCACACAAACAAGTTGCTCTGAGAACGAACCAATCACCTTGTCCTTGTCAAATAAATCAGTGTTTAGGTTTCACCACAATCTGATCCCCTTGTCACAACATAACACGACCACAGTCATGGACTGAGGTAGCTGACCGAGCAACATGACAGTGCTGTGTTCCTCACGTATCCTTCTGTGGAAGTCGATTTCCTCTTCATTTCCTCCTGAGCATCCTGCGTGAACCCACAAACCCTCCAGTGTGTTTGTTTTGAATGACTTTGCGGAGTGTCTTCTGTGTCGCGAAGCCACGGCTGTGTTATCACGAATCTCCTTCTGGATGGGATAGAAAATAAACATTTGAAGTTTGGGAAACCAATTAAGCTTATAATCTACAGGCTACGAAAGGATCTGAAGTCAACATCACTTACAGGAGGATTTCAGACTCCCACAAGAGTTTACATTTCTTCTTGATGTTTATATCTCTAAAATAAATCAGGGTCAATCAGTTCATTTCCAAAAGCTGATAATGAATCAGGGTGTCGTGGATGTGCAGAGAGGAAAGATGCTCTGTTTGCTTTTTTTAACTACCCTCATCTTTTAAAGACACAAACGTCAAGGATATCACAGACTCTTGTGATTCTTGGGTTCATAGACTCTAAATTGTTTAAATAGATTAAGCTGTTTTCTTAAGTAGCGACCTGCGTTACACAAATGGCAACCACTTAAAATTAAGTAAGATCAGTAAGACAGTTTTAATCACTTATAAAATAATAAAAAAGTCACAAATATTCATCATAAAACTTCTGTGGAATCCTTAACCCTTGTGCCCTCCTCAAATTTTACACTCTTTTGACATCTTCGTGGACAAAAATGTACACACAAAAAATCTGCCATAAAATCCTCATATAACAATTGTTTTTTGTTTTTTGTTTTGTTGCTTTTCATAAACCAGTTAATCAACTTGAGTCCATATCAGAACGATCAAAAATTACATTATTTTCAGGATTTTAATCATTTAAATGCCAGTTCAAACACTGGAATGATTAAGGAAATATTTAAACAAGCATAAATTGCACACCTTATTTGTTTTTTTACTACATAACAAAATGTTTTTTCCCACGATATAACTCCATTTTGCTACTAACTAAAGAATACTAAATACATTTTTAAAAAGTGCCCGATTGGAGGCTCCACTCTGCACACCTCACCTCACAGGTATAACTGAAGCTTGTTAGTTTGGTGTGGTGTGCACATCACAGTTGAGATGCTTTCAATTGCTTCTCTTTAAGTTTAGGAAGAACTTCAAAAATTCTAAGACCAAGCCTACATTTAATTAAGAAGTAAAGTCATTTCTGGGCTTTCTTACCCGAGGATGACCGCAGCAGATTCTCTTGGATATGGATTCTCAAGAACATAAAGCTTTTCTTCTGCTCCACCTCAGGTCTGCCTCAGCTCATCTGATACAAACAGTTTGTCTTTGTCACATTTTTTCTAATGTCAGCAACCATTCCCTTATTTTTGTTGCTGTTGAGCAGTAGATTACAGGATTTTCCTACCGGTCACGACATGGTCAAATCTCCATGTCTGGGGGTGCATTCATGGTTGACTCTTTTTATCCCCTTGCTTAGGGCAAATGGATTTTACTAAAGTCATATTGTTTCGAATCAGTAGTTATTTACTTATTATGGGGTTTTTTGCTCCACACCTGAAATTTTCTATTCATTTGCTGTATAATGTCACTTTTCTTTTTTCCCAGTTTTTAAAACCCAATGATATTAACGTTGCCTCACATTTTGTATGAAGTTTGACAACAAGGTAGTGAATTTACTTATGAGGGGAGTCTTGCTCATTGAATCAAACTAGCATCCCAGGCTACCTGGAGCCTATCCCAGCTGACACTGTACAAGATGCAGGGTACACTCTGAAAGTTGCCAGTCCATCACCGGGCTAACACAGAGAGACAGACAACCTTCCTCACCTATACATACAGATCCACACATCCTCTATCTGGATAAGCCAACCGGCAGCTTCTTGAACAAGAACAACTATAATATGAGTGACCTTTAGTTGACTCCAGTGAACAAGCAGCAATAGTAATTGGCTGACTGCTGTACTAAGCTCTGAGATTCAAACTCTTTGAATCTATGTTCAAAGACATTTCAGATAAATGCTGAGTTTGATGTCCAGTATTTGGCCCCTGTGGACACAGATGACAGCTGATCTGCTCCTCTGTAGCGTAAACTTCTTCCTCTCTCAATGAATTCGAAAGAAATCTGTATTGATTTAGTGCCATGAGCTTGTTAAGGTTGTCAGGACTGTCATCGTGAACTCCTTTTCCTGGATCCTTCACTGATATGGATCTTATAAACAGCCTCCTTACCCAACAGCTTTCCAACTGAGAGACTACACAGTGAGGGAGTGGGTCTCAATTATCTCTCTTCTCTTTTAACATGCATTTTGTTTATTTTACTGGTGTTTATTCAGTCAATAAACAGCTGTCTCAACAAACTAATGTTATAGTCTAGCCACTGAAGTGACAACATACATCTGCAGAAACAGTTTAACTGTTATTTTTTGTGTGTGTAAGCTGTGATTGCATAGTCATCAACTAATGAGGAAAATTAGGTGAGCAAATTGAACATTAGCTGTAAAATTAGACACGTTCAGTGGCCCAAATCACAGAATGTGAAACCGTTTAAATAAGGCTATGATCGTAAGTTACAACGTAACTGCTGCAATGAAACGCTAATGTGCCTGTTTCACAGATGCAAACATTAACATTTAGGTACTTCGAGTGAGTTTAACTATTTTGAAAAGAATCAGAACTGCATCAAGAGAATGAGATGTTGGGGGAAGAAGGCGGGGGGAAACAGAAGGAGGAAGATGAGGACATGGAAGAGGAAGAGCTTTCATTGTGGCTGAGCCCATCGTGTAAGGGAATATGTCTGCTGTACAGCCAAAGGAAACATTGCTGAAAATGGAGAAAAAACATTTGCCCAGACAGAAAATGAATACAGGATGAAGCTTTTTTTTTTTTTAACTGCTTATGTTGCAGTGAACAGATTCTTTTTCCAGTTTGTTTAAAACTAAATTTTCATTACAGATATTGTTTTACTTATTACAAGCAGTTTGAAGCACATTGTGATTTTAACTTCATTTATTAAAACCAGCTGGGATAAGCTCCTTTTGATAAGTCAGTCTGGATGACAAAAGCAATGGTCATCCTCTGCTGAGTGGGTGCAAACACAAAAAGCACACTTTGAACGCTGATCCAAACGTAAATATCTCCCTCTGCTGGTTGCAATTAGAACTACACGTACAAAACAGTTTTTTTTCCCATTGCAGTATCTGTTTTTAATATCAATTTAAAACTTTTATTTTTTTTAAATGGCCTACATTAGCTTAGGACGTTTCTATTACTACATGTTACTTCTAATACATTACACTTTAGAGAGAAAGAATTACTTTCCACTCGATTATATGAAGTCCGAATTTGGCAGGATATTTAAAAGTTTAGGATGTTTGATGTTTAGGATGTTTGCATGTCAAATATATCAATAACTTGCACATATTAGAGAAACCAACATTAGCTAAAAACAACTGATTAAGCCTGTTATTTTAAGGTTTGTACAAAAAATTATGATTGTCTAACAAACTCAATAATTTGTGTAATGTTCAGCAGTTAGTTGATAATATAATAGAACAAAAAATCCTTAATTAAAAATTAATTTAAAAAATTAATTAAAAATACTCTGTTCATATTTTGTTTTACTGTTTTAGAGCATAAAGAGAAAACAGAATCTGGATGCTAAAAAAGAAACCTGCACATGCGAAACAGTCAACATCTGTTTTACTGTTGAATAACACATAACCATAAAATGTTGTTTATATTTTAATAACAGGCTGTAATATAATACCAGTCATGTAATACTCACAGGGTTAGTGACCTGACGCATATTTAACATGTATCAGTCATTTCATTTATTTACTTGCTGCCGTTGATCTGTAGGGACTTTTCTAGCAGGTCTCCATTCTGGGAGGGAACCTGCCCTATGCTCTGCTCAGGTTACTTCATCATTTCTCATGAGGTCATGAATAAAGAGGATAATCCCCAGCCACCTACTAAGAAACTGTGTAAACTCTGAGTCAGACTTGTCCTAGCAGTGGGTCATTCCTGTGCTGTCACGGGTCAGTTTAATCAAGTTTCAGCCACAGGAATTGGCTACGGTTACAAGGTATTAAATAAATTAAGATGTCTACAAAAAAGAAAAAAGAAGTCAGAGAGCAGTGGAGGAAACCTAACAGGTTTTTCACCAGATGAGTAGATGAGTGAGTCAAAGGAGACTGAAGAAGAAGAAGGACAAGGATGAAGCAGGATGTAATTCTGACTAATCAGGGTCTGATATGAGGAGCATCTAGAAAAAAAAGGAAAATCAGGTTAAGAAGACAAAAGAGTATTCAGCAACAATAATGAAGTTAATGACAGCAGAACCAAGGGTAGCACGAGAGGAGAAAAGTTTCCTGATGTGATTGAAACCACAAAGAAGAAGTCTTCAGTCAAAGATGGGATCAAAGGACAAAAAATCCAAGAAAGAGGAGGACCCTGAAGAAGAGGAAGGGAAAAAGAAAAAGAAAGACAAGAAGAAGAAAGGTTCAGTAAAGGGAGACAGTGATGAAGACACCAAGAAGACAAAAGGCAAGAAGAAGAAGATTGAAAATTATGTTGAAATCTATGAGAAAGAGCTTCGTACCTACGAGCCGGAAAAAGTGGAGAACTACGAGGATGAGTATCACAAAAAGAAAGGTAAACTTTTTTTCATCTCTTGTAAAATGCAGAATTCAAGATGAGGGAGCAGCAGGTGTAAAATATGTATATTCAGGAGAATCAAGGACAATATAATGTCAGTTCTGCTTCAGGAAAGTTATTCGACACCCAGAGGACAGGTGGATCTTTGCAGTTTCAGGAGTCTCACTGTCTCTAGCAGTGTCGCTGCCTTAGTTTAATGTTCATGAGGCGGATGGACATAGTGGCGTAGTGAACATAATGTCGTTAATCTTTACGTGGGGTGGTTTCACGTCCATCCCAGTCCACAACAACCCAAAGCAAAGTCACACTGAACTTAACAAAAAGAAACATCATCTTACAAAAACAAAGAAACACAATGAAATGCACCACGATATTGTAAACTTTAAATGTTAGCACTTTATTTGAGTGTTTAGACGGCTATTCACACTCACATTCAAGCAAAAGAAGTGAAAGAAAATGGATGGATGGATTTTAGGTTTATCTTTAAAGTATTTAATTATATAAATAAATCTTATTGTTTCAAGAAGTAAGAAATATAAAGATATATATTTGAGATTTGTTTCGTTTTAGCAATTTAATTTAGATGTAGTGGAGTGGAATCAAAAGTCATTTGAAGAACAATTAAGCTTAAATCTTGTCATGTATTCGACTTGTGTGTTGTTTCATCATTAAATATTTTTTCATAATCTAAGTAAAACTCAGGTTAACCAGTTACATGTCATGATAGCAGCTCTTAGTTGTGCCTGTCCTCTGGGTGCTCCTGTTTCCTCCCACAGTTCAAAGACATGCTTGTTGGGTTAATTGGTGATCCTGAACTGGCTGAAGGTGTGGATGTGAGAACGTAGAGTAACCTGCTCGTTCCGTACCCCTTTTTGTCTAAGGATTAGCTCAAGCCCTCCCCAACAATTCTATTAGTAAACATAAGAAATGGAAATCTAGATTTAAAACACCTTCAACTTCATCAGATAAACACATCACTTGAATAGATCTTCATTATACCTGGTTCCAATGATAACCAACCAAAATGATGGACAATTTTGAGAGAAAAATAAGCAATAATCATAAGATTTGTATGTTTTATCTTGGATAGTGTGTCACAGTGGATAACTCCATGCCTCATATAGTCCAAAAAAAAGGACACATCTTAACAATTCATAGCAAACGGTCAGACATGTGGCCACTAGTATTATTCTTGGCTTACTTGCCCAGTATGATATTTCTTTTTGACCAGTTCAAAGCAATACTTATTGCTTCATAATCATCTAATTGGATACAGTGACTATCCTATATAAAATATTTAAGCTTCAAAGTATCTGTGAGAAACTTTTGAATTAGTGCATTAAATTTGGCAACCTATTGTCTTATCTGAAAACATAACTGGGAACATCTGTGTGGGTTTGAATAAATTAAGCTTACGATAAGTTTCAGAAGGCCAGAAGTACTAAAACACAAATGCACACTGTCACCTAGTATGTATGTATTTATGTTTACCACAATACCTTAATGCATCTTCACACTTTACTTGGTTTTATTGTTCTCTTCTTTTTGAACCCTGTAGTGTACGAGGTGGTTGCCATCACTGGTGATGAGAGAGGAGCAGGCACTGATGCCAATGTGTTTATTACTCTTTTTGGAGATTATGGCATCACACCCAAAGTCCACCTGGCTAGCAAGTAAGTCACCTTTAAAGATTAGTGGAGTTTAGATGTAAGCTTGTCTGCAAGCGTATAAACAGCAAAGAGTGATTACTCTAAGAGCCTCCAGTTCAAAATAAACCCTATGTCATTTCAGTATTTATTTTCTATATGAACTAAAACGATGTCTTTCCTCCTCTTTCACAGCACAGAAAAGAAGTATGTATTTATTGTTGTGTTAAAAAATTGCTGTGACAGCTTAGCCATCAGATTGTGCTGTGGTTATTGGTGGCACCATTTACTGCATGATTTTTTCAAAGTTTGCATGACTTTGGTAATTATTCTCCTAGATTTACATTTTTACTTCTGATTAGTTTGTATTTATTTTTTAGTGAATAGTATGATGTGTCAAAAGAGGATGACGTTCAGGTGACTTCTGAATTTTAACCTTTTTTGGTATTTCAGGAGTTGCACAGCATTCGAAAGGGCCAAAACAGATGTATTCAGAATTAGAACTCACAATGTTGGATCCTTGAAAAAGATACGGTTTGTTAGACATGAGATATTTTTTAACACCCTTAACCATTTTTTTTTGACCAGGAACATGTAATTTATCCACATGTTTCTGTTTCTCCAGGATTGAGCATGACAACACTGGCCTTAATCCCAGCTGGTTCTTGGACAGAGTCGTGGTAACGGATGTGATTCGACCTCATCTGAGGTTCTATTTTGCTTGTAATAACTGGCTCAGTAAGGTAGAGGGAGATGGCCTTTACATCAGAGACCTGCTGGGCAGCATAGACCCCATGGACATACCCAAATGTATGTATGCATAGATAAAACCCTCTAAGTATCTGGTTGGCATTAGCAGCTGACATGCTTTTAAGAAGTTTATATATCAGGTTTGTCTTTAAACTCTGCAAAAATTGTGACTTTTTTGTACTTTTTCTTAATTTTCCAGATAATAAATTTGTTGTGAGTGTTTTCACTGCAGATGTAAAAGGAAGTGGCACAGATGCAGATGTCTTTATTAACATCTTTGGGGAGTTTGGAGATACAGGTAACACGTGCAGCATATCTGGTCACTTAAGTTTGAAAGAAGCACTTTAATGAAACTATAATGAATAAATGAAACTATAATATGTTTGCTATAATTTATTTATTTATTCATTGATTCTATTTTAGGGGAGAGGCGACTTGACAACGACAAAAATAACTTTGAAAAGGGCACAGAGGACAAATTCACCATCGAGGCACCGAACTTGGGCAAAATTAGAAAGATCACCATTGGACATAATAACAAAGGCTCCTCAGCAGGATGGTTTGTGGAGAAGGTAAGAAACAGGCACATAAACAGACAGGACAGGTATTGTTTACAAGACTGTTCCCCTATGAGTCTGTAAAATAAAATGATGTTGACATGATTCTAATGGTCAAAAGATATGCCCCTTTGTCAGTTTGCATTGTTAATGAAAAATGACTTTCATTTGTTATATAATACATTAAGGATTTTACTGTACATTATCTTGAAACAAAAGAGTCTTGCTGTGCCGCTGCCCTGCTTCTGCAGTCGTACTTAAGACATGCGATCTTCTTGTTTCCTGTCGGCCGTCTCATCCGAGACCAGCGTCCCTGCACCTCCAACACATACAGTGAGAGATGAGTTCATTCAAACAGACACGCGAAACACGCATGTCTTCATTCTACCTGCTGTGTAAAGGGACACCATGCCCCATTAAGAGATTGCCTTACAGCAAACAGACAGACGAGTCGGTAGATTTGTTGGTTACTGCAGCACAGGCTGACACCAAAGATCAGTAGTGGCAATGTTACTGAGTCATATTCTATTTGCATTTCAAATGTGTTTTGTGCAGCCACTAAATTACTTATTACACTGAGATAAATTCTGGACTAAAAGATTCTGAGCATTTATTTGAGGCTAGCTTTGTTTTTGTCATTGCTACTGAAACCTCTATAAGCAATATACAATAATTCAGTGTTAAATAAAAAAATGGACATTTTATTACAGTTTATCAGAAAATACAAAAATACATTCATAATCAAATCTAAGATAGCGAGCACATATAAAATAACTGCGGATGTTTTAAGACCGATACCGATATTTGGTGATTTATCTATTTTATCAAAAACATTTTAAGACACATGAAACACAAACATATTTCCATAACATTTGTTATGTGAAGTTAATTATGAGTCCTTACTAAAATAATATGACAGTGCAGTTAAAAGTCATCTTTTTTTTTATTGTTCCAAAAAGTTCAAGTTCAATTCTGGTCAGATTAGCTGGTTGTTGTGTTTGTGGTATTCTTCTTTGCTTCATAAATGTACATTTATCAGCTGTTATATTACCAATATATTGACAAATGACAAATATACGCTGATACATGTGAGCATGCTTACTTAATAAAAGCTAATAATGATTTTTAGTCTACAACATAAAAGGGAGGAATAGCTAGTGAGAATACAGGTGAAGTAATACTAATTGTGCACCATGCCCCCAAGACTAACCAAGACTAATCCCCTAAAGCTTAGGGGAAGAAATACGTAAAGCTGATACAAATATCTATATATATATCATATAAAAACACATGTCTAAGGATTGCGGTGCAAGTTGCACACACAACAAAAACACTGGTGCCATAAAAAGAGCAGTCCAGTCCTCCTAGATTAAGTTCTTGCCTAGAGCATAAAGACAAAATGGATGCTAAAAAGGAAACCTGCGCATGCAAAACACATTTGAATAAAACAGTCAACATCACATTCAGCACTCTAGGAAAGGAACAGCCACTAAGTGGATACTGAATGACAATCTTGCATGTTTCACCTCAGCAGCAGACAAATGTGCTCAGTCAGCTTTCCAGCCTTTAATTAAGAAACTGTAATTTGAAACTCGGACTGCTCTGCCTCATTTCATCCTTCTACTGCAACTTTCTCTGTAAGACTGATCATAGCATTGCACTAATGTGACCTGTACCGAGCAAGCACATGAGAAGATGAAGCACCACTATCTCATTTTATTTAGGTTTTTTGATATTTGTAGTTTCTGGTGTGACCAGTTGTACTGAATATTGCAGTTTTTTTCTACAGGTGATAGTAGATGATCTTGGAAACAAACTAGTGTATGAATTCCCCATCAGCCGCTGGTTTGCCATCGATGAGGATGATGGGAAGATCCAGAGGGATGTTTTGGTTGGAGGGAGTCAGCCCACAGGTGAAATTTGGAAAATTGGTTTTTAAGCCTGAGAAAATTCAACTGGTTTACACGATGGCAGCTTCAAGGATAGTTGACAATTCGGAGCTGTCTTACAAAATAGTTTCCCTCAGTTTTAATTAATTATTAACTATTAATGAATAACTGCAGACTAACCCTGCCAGAAAGCTGTGTAAGCATTACTTCTTGGATCAGACTACTATTGTTTAGATCTGGGTTATCTGGTCCTGCTCATATCCTTGGGAGTACGGGTGCTGTGAACCATGGCGACCCACTGGCACTACCTGTGATAAGCTAACATGTAACTGTATCCATCAGGTATTGTGTACAATGTCCAGATTGTGACAGGAAACATCCGGGGTGCCGGGACCAACTCCAAAATCCACATTGTGATGCACGGCACGAAAGGCTTGAAGAACAGTGGGAAGGTAAAGAGGAAATACAAGACACAGGACAGAAAGCATTTTACTAATAAGTGTTGCAGGAATCATTATTTTCACTTCCAGGAGGAGAGATCGTTTTAAGGAACTGAGCATGATTTATTGAAATTGAAGTTTTTGGCAATTAGACACCAATGAAGCCAGATCTCAGAGCAGAGTCCAACTGTGGTAGGAAGTAGGACAGGACCTGTGGAGACTTGATAAGGATCTCTGTCGGGCCAGGATGAATTGAAGGTGGAGTCTGAAAAACAGAATGACATAAGAGCGCTGAGGTTTAAAGCACAGAACAGAGGCCGACTGACTCGCAGAAGGCGGGCAAGAATATAATTGGACCAGAGTGATGATGACAGAACTGAGTTTGACAGACTAGACTAGCAGCCCAAACACCCAAGAATCTAGGCAGATGAGTCAATGCAGATCTTCCTTATTAAACTTTTGCCTTAAACTTGATTCATTTGAAAACAGAGTTGTTAAAAGTGGCCTTAACTTCAGTGGGTCTCTGCAGGTGTTTTTCTTTAACTCAATGATTTTCTGGTCTAATGCAGGGCACTTTTTATTCTGATTTAGTCCCATTTTTTTGCGACTACCTGAATCTAAAGTAGATATAAAAGAGGGATCATTTTGAAGACTTGAGTTGAGAGACTGGTCCAGTCAAGTGGCTCCAATTAGCTGAGGTGCTGCCTCACCGCTTTCACTCTTCTTTTGTCACTCAAACCATCCCCACCTAAGCACGAATTAATTACAGATGAATCCACTATGGTTGATTTTACTCTCTATAGCTGCCACAGCCATACAGAGAGCAAACCCCTTTTTCCTCCCAGGCAGCACATTTTATTTATTCTATAAATTCTTTGGCATTGTAGGATTTAAAGAACTTTTTTTGGTCACGTTTGCCAGTTTACCAAGGTTGCCTCTTAATGTTAAAAGTTCATCACTTTCATTTTTATGTATTTTTGTAATAAATGTACTTTTTGTGTAATCAGTGTGACCATTTTATGTATATTTATTTAAATCTTGGAAATATGGTATCTAACCAGATACCAACTCTGGATGACATTACCTTGGCCTCCAGGAACCTTGTGAGGAATCATGGAGTCATTTTTGACCAGGATTAGTCCGTCAATGCACATATTAAACAAATATATAGGAGTATTTCTTCCTTTCTTTGTGGACAAACCAGACTTAAACTTTTCCCTGTTGTGCTTAATCAAGGTCTTTTTGGAAGGAGGAAAGTTTGAACGGGACTTAACAGACATCTTTAATGTCGAGCTTGCTGCACTCCTCAGTCCCCTGAGCAGAGTCACCATTGGACACGACAACAGAGGGCTTAGTACTGGGTGGTACTGCGAGAAGGTACATTTCCACAAGCACCCTTAAATGCATTAAAATGTGTTCATTTTCAATTAAATAGTTTAACAGAACTTGCGTTCTTTGCAGGTTGTGGTTTACTGCCCATTCACCGGAATAGAGCAGACTTTCCCATGCAGTAAATGGCTGGATGAAAAGGAGGGAGATGGGCTGATAGAGCGAGAGCTCTACGAGATGGTCTCACTCAGGCAGAAGAGACAGAAAAGTGAGCTGAATGTCAGTAATTACGGCTAGTCAGCGGTGGCAGCTAATGCTGTCATTTCCACGTTTATTTCCTGAACCACTCAGTAAATGAACTAACACAAATTTGCATACTGACGCAGTAGGCAGCCTGTCTTTATTCTGCTTTGTGTGAAATTGCCAGTGAAATTAAGTCCAATATCTATTTTGAAGACATGTAACCGCTGATTGCATTTGTTATGTATTATCTTAGTTTTCTTCTGGTTGACAAACATAAACAGCAGAAGTTTATTATTTCGACATAAATTTGTAAAGTGGGCATTCCTTCACTGCCCGGCTTCATGCCCATTCACAATCACAAAAAATCACAGTTGGGAGCTGTCTGCTGCAATCACCTCAAAATGGTAGTTTCCGTCCTGAGAAGATTTTTAATGAGCAAAAATGCATTTTCTGCTGCTCCCCTGACATCTTTAAGCTCTTGTCAAAAAATCCTTCCAGAGACTTCGTGTTCCTACTGCCCTCAAATGTGTAAAGCATACTTTATTTCACTCTGCCAAAGCAATCAGGGAGAATGGATGAGCTCTTAGTCACAGTGACAAACAAATTATGATGATGAAAGTGGGACACCATTAGTTTCTGAGGTATGAAAAGCTATGGCAGTCCTAATTTAAGATGATGATTTGAGTTCACTTTTCCTCAGAGCATCCCTGGTCGCTGTGGATCTGGACGTCGGACCTGCCCAGCGCAGGAACCGATGCTGATATCTCATTCCAGGTGTACGGAGAAAAGGGCAAGTCAGACGAGATCAGGCTGGACAACAAAACAGACAATTTTGAACAAGGACAAGTTGACAGATTTATGGTAAGTATCCTACAATTCAGTGCTACGCACATTAGTATCAGCACATCAGATATTGAGGCTGCACACAGTAATAAACTACTTTTACCTTGACTTAAAATCACAGGTTGAACTTTCTGATTTGGGAAAACTGACCAAACTCCGTATCTGGCATGAAAAGAGGAATCCTTTTGGAGGATGGCATCTAAGCAAGGTGAGAATTTCTCAAATCTAGTAATCGGATAAATTATCTCAGCTGTGACATTTCCATACCTATTTCTGCTAGTGATTTCATAAAAATCCTAAAATCTCAAACAGCCAGTTTTTAGACATTCTAGCCTAGCAAACACAAGAATGGTGCTAATATAAAGAAATCAGCATCCTCAGCTCCAACTGATACAATCAAAAATCAATATCATCTTTATTCATTCAGGCAACATTAATGAAAACATTAACGAAGGAGAAGTATACATTTCCTTGTGAGCGGTGGCTGGATAGTAATGAAGATGATAATGAGGTTGTGAGAGAGCTTCCCGCCACCGGAGAGCTTATTGCTGAGCCTCTGCCCTGTGTGTATATCCACATTCACCATGAACAATCCAAATCTTATTAGCTAAACAAGAAGAAGAATGTAAGTGACGATGAATTATGTTATTGTGCTCTGCAGTGATTAAATACAGAGTAACTGTCTGCACGGGGACGGTCGGTGGTAGCGGCACAGATGCATCTGTTTTTCTAAATCTAATTGGAGACCAAGGGGACACCGGAGATAGGGACCTGATCAACTGCAAAAACAACGTCAACAAGTTTGAGAAAGGAAGTGTATGTATATTTAGCACTGCACTGTTAAACATAGAGCTCACGAAGAAAGCTTCACTTCGTTTTGTTTTTTCATTTAAAAGTCACATGACTGATCTTCATCCAATCTTATTGTGTGTTTTTCTAGTTGGATGAGTTTCTAATTGAGGCGGTGGCCATTGGGCAGATCCGCAGGGTGAGAATTGGACATGATGGCAAAGGTGGAGGCTCTGCCTGGTTTCTTGACAAAGTGATTGTAAGAGAGGAAGGACAAGCTGAGGCAAATGCCGTGGAGTTCCCCTGTAACAGGTGCTCTCATCAGTCACAGTTGTTGCGGGGAAATAAAATCGACACTAACTAGTCACTTTGTTAGGAACACATCTTTAAAGACAGCCTGCCTCATTTCTTTATTTTGATGTGCACATAAACTAAAGATCCTGATCCTGAAGATTTTATTTGCTGCAGTGCTGGCACATGAATGAATGATTGGATGATTACATGTTCCTAAAAACATGTTTTGTATATACATAATAGTTGTTAAACTGTGTGTGTGTGTGTGATGGATGAGATAATAGTTTGTTTACTGAATGTGGCATCCAGATGGCTGGCCCGCAACGAGGATGATGGACAGATTGTCAGAGAATTAGTTCCGTTTGCAGAAGGACAGCGTCTTTACAGTAAGTTAAAGGAATCTGACATTTCAGTAACGTTTGAATTTTATTGTCATGCTTATATTTGTTCTCTGTGTGTGTCAGATACCAACTATCACATCGCTGTGAAGACAGGTGACATCCCCGGAGGTAGCTCTGACTCTGATGTGTTTGTGAAGCTCTATGGAGAGAAAGGTGACACCGGTAAGATGATGCTGGTGGTCTCTGCCAACGACCTGGGGAACTACTTTGAAACAGGCCGCGTTGACATCTTCACAGTGGAAACCTTTGACATTGGACAGGTTTTTGTCATTTGATGTTGATGCCAATGTAAAGTACTATGCATAAGTCTTCCCCTTCAATTCTTTATATTTTGTTTCCATGAAAATTGACTTTTTTTTGTAATTTTTTATGCACCAAAAGGTGATTCCCTTGTTTCAATTGTACAGACTGTGTTTTAAGCACATATTTTCATGTAGGTTTGCACATTTTTCAATAAATCTCTGCACCTATTTTCCAAATTTCCTTGCAAATTATAAAGATTATAAATAAGAGGTGGCTGGAGACTTTTACACACTACTGCAGTATTATGAAAAGCTTTACTAAAGACCTATTCTCACTTATGAAAGACACATAGCCTTTTGTGATTCATTCTATTTTATTATAGGATAATACTATCCGTATTCTAATAAAAAAAGATCTTAACTGTAGTCTAAATGCATTTGTACCCTTACTGCTAATTACTGTTGCTTAGTTACTGTTACAAACACATCATAGAAACAATGTTTGTAGTGTCTGTTTGTGGACAGTGGCTTAGCAACAATAATTGTCAGTATTATTATGATTTTTTATTCAATTTGCTCCAAATATGAGAGGATATTTGCTAAAGTAAAATGGAAAAAACACATAACACAGATTCTATTGTTTTGTTTTTTCCTGTGAACTTTCAGAATTTCTGCGTGAAACGTCTAAAATGTAATTGGTGTCATTTATTTATTCTTCCAGATCAACCGTCTGTTGATTGGCCACACTAACAAAGGCATGCGTGCGGGCTGGTTCTTGGACAGTGTTCAAATTTTGGTTCCAGTCCATGGAAAGAATTACATGTTCCCCAGCCACCGCTGGCTGGACGAAGATGAGGCCGATGGCAAAACAACGGTGGAGCTCTACCCAAGCGAGATCCTGGATGTAGAACAATGTAGGCAACACATTAAGCACAGGAAGAAAAACACTAATAAACAGTATTTAAATGAGTGAGTAAGTCAAAAGTCAAATAGGGAGTCACCTTCACCTACCAAGGTTAATAATGGAGTCTTTTCTTTCAACCAGTCCCAGCAAATAGCTGCCCCTCCCTGAGGCTGGTTCTACTGGAAGTTTCTTCCTGTTCAAAGGGAGTTTTTCCTTCCCACCATCACCAAGTGCAAGCTCATAGGGGGTTGTCTCTTTGTTGGGTTATTTTAAAATTATTATTATTATTAACCTTTATTTAACCAGGAAAAGTCCCATTGAGATTAAAAACCTCTTTTGCAAGGGAGTCCTGGCCAAGAGGCGACAACACGTTGAAATTACAAAGTTACATACATATTATAAATAACAATTACATTTTAAAAACATTTTTCTCTGGCTCTCTCAATCTGGACTTAAAAGCATTTAATGAAATAAGATCTGCTATCTTCCAGTCTTTTTGCATCATGTTCCATGTGAAAGGGGCAGCATAAGTAAAAGCCCTCTTTCCCAGTTCAGTTCTGGCAAATGGAACATTGAGCAATAAAAGATCGCTTGAACGCAGGCTGTAAGAAACAGTACTTCTCCGTGTGAGCAGATCGCAAATGTAGGTGGGCATTTGTCCAAGCAGGGCCTTATAAATAAAGATGCACCAGTGAGCAAACCTCCTGCACCAGTGAGCAAACCCTACAGTCTAAAATATTTTTTAGACTGTAGGGTTTGGGGCCTGCAATATAAAGTACCTTGAGATAAAAGTTATTGTGAATTTCCACTATTTAAAAACAATTACACTGAACTGAATTATTATGTAAGGCGTTTTAAATATATGAGTTAAGTATATGAGTATGTGTTAACACCATTGCTGCATGAAAAATACTTCTGTTCACTTTCACATTCATCGATCTACATTTTCTAGTAATAAACTATGAGATAACAGTCGTGACCGGAGATGTGGTGTTTGCTGGCACAAATGCTGTAGTCTTCATCCAAATCTACGGGGACAAGGGGAAGACGGAGGTTATCACACTGGAAAGCAGATCCAACAACTTTGAACGGAATACCACCGAAATATTTAAGGTTTCAAATCTGGATTTTATGATTTCCAAAACTCCAACTCTATTGCAACAATTTAACGTGAATGCAGAATTAAGTGTCCAAATGTTGAATCAAAACTTTTCAATTGTTTGACAGATAGAGGCCAAAGATGTCGGAAAGATCTTTAAGATACGCATCGGTCACAATGGCGCCGGCATTGGATCTGGCTGGTTCCTGGAGACAGTGGACGTGAAACATCTCATCATGGCCTTGGTGCCCAAGGAGAAGAAAAAGGAGGACAAGAAAAAGAAGAAGAAAAAGAAGAAAGAGGAAGATGAGGATGAGGAGGGTGGCGAGGAGATGCAAGAAGTGGTGCTGACATATCATTTTCCCTGTTCACGCTGGTTGGCTGGGGGAGAGGAGGACGGCGAGCTGGTGGTGGAGCTGCTGCCTGAAGATGCAGAAGAGATGGAAGGTACTAAATGAACAAGCTAAATGAAAGTTTTAACTGTTTTATTTAACACAGTTCATGATGATGATGATATATGTGATAGTAATAATCATCATAATAGTAATTCCCGGTAGTTCAGTGGCCATGGATTTGCAACATAGTACAAAACAAAACCCTTTTCTCCGTGCATACTCCACAATAAAAATGCACCAAAATCACTCTTTCAAATATACCACCTGCAACAAAATGGAGCTGCTATTCATGCACGGATAGAGTCAGGCAAACACAGCTTTGTTCGCTGGTCCATGAACCCTCTTTAAATTATATCAAAAATGCAACAGCATAAAATGCATTTTTAGAAATTGCATATGTTCTTTAAACACTTCTGAGTTTGGAGCATATTAAAGTTTCAATGCGTGAGATTTTCATTATAATTTTTTTTATATTATTAATGACTTTTTGCAGTCTCACTGACTGTGTGCAATCCTTAGTTACCTCCCTATGTGGAAATCTAGTCATGGAGGTAATCTACCATCTGCACTGAATTCAAATGCCTTTTCACATGAATAATGCATTCAGAGCAAAGGAAGCATACCAGTGCTGGATGAAATTCATGATTACATTGCACGTAATAATATTATTAAGTCAACCAAAACTAAAAGATTTAACATCATGTCTTTAAAGTTAGAGAGAAGAAAAGGTCTGTTTTATTCAAAGAGCACCTCTTCTTCCCATATGCATCCCTTCTCCTCACATAGTTAATTAATTTAAGACATAGGCTTAAAGCAGATGTATTTTCTATCAGTTTTCCAGTGAGCACCCACCTGTCTGCATTTATCTTTTTGAACAAGACTTCCCAGTACCACCTTATCCCATTTTTAGTCATTTAAGAAATTTCAATTAGCTACAGCTAATAAGCAATAAAGAACTGAAATGTATTTTTATTTACGACATCTTCATTGTGTCTTCAGTGTTGTGTTTTAGCCATAATTGGTTCACACATTTACTTGGAGGGCATGTATGACAGGTTAACAAGGTGTTAGTAATTGAACCCTTGTTTTGTCTGACAGTCAACACCTACGAAGTGTGTGTCTTCACTGGTGACATGATGGGAGCCGGGACCGACGCCAATGTCTACATTAATATTTATGGAGAGAACGGAGACACTGGAGAGCGCTGCCTGAAGAATTCTGACAACATCAATAAATTTGAGGGAGGGCAGGTAATAAAGGAAATACACAATCACTTCTAAATTTGTATGATTATAAAAATGATGATTTAGATTTAAAGATGTCGCTTGATTATATTTGTGATTATGCTCTATTGTGGCAAGTTCTACGAATTGATATTCTTAAAAAAAATATCTTAGTAGCTTTCATCACAGCTGAACACCTTTATACATTTGTTCAAAAATGTGTCATGCTGAAAATTAACCAGCAGTTAGTCAAAGATTCAACCATGTTCGCGCAACATGAGTCTTCCACTGAGGTGTGGGTGGGAGCATATTCTGGTAGGGTTACAAACACTCCTGCAGGCAAGCCGGCTTGGACTCACAGGAGTCCTCTGCGTCATTGAACCCGTCCTACTTTTACTCCATACTTTATCCACACCTGTTAATTAATTATCACAGCTGGCCCTGTAAGAACATAGAGCTCACTTCAGTGGAAAATGGGTCTGTTTCTAAGACACAAGTAAAAAGTCCATTCGGTGAGTGGGAGTGTTTGGTCTGTGGCTGACAGACATCTACACCTTTTCTCTGTTTAGTTCTGTTTAAAATCGTTTTTTTCATTAAAGATACTTTAAGAGGCATATATATAATAACAAAATTTAAGAAAGAGAGTTTATTTATGACCAATTAAAGCTCCTGAATAAACAGTGTCACCCTCAGTTCTGTAAAGGAATTGTTCTTCTTTTTTAAAAAATAAATAAATAAATAAATACTTTTATGTGATACAATGTAAAAAAAAAATACTATATTTTACTCATGAGTGAGTGCCTTAACAGTGAAATAAACTGAATATTTCCTCAACAACCCCACCTCTCTTTCTCTCTGTCCTTTTCTTCCTTCCTTTTTTGCTTTCTTTTACTTTTTCTTGTCACACTTGGTTTGTTTCGTTTATTGCTAGTACCTTTTTTTTCTTGAGCTATGCCATCACCGGACATGTTGCTTGGGAGACCTGCTCTGTTTTCTCGACCCCTTATTACCATTTTTATTAAACGTGCTGCAGTTGCATGACGACCGGAATAACAACAACAGACATCCCTGCAGAAATCAGAGGATAACAAGCAGGGGATGTGGAAGTAGAAGGAAGCTACAAGGGAAAAGAAACAGGCCCAGAAAACAGACACTGTCATGCCTGTGAGATGGCTGGACCACAGAGAGGCTAACAGCTTTTGTGAGAAATGAGGGGCTCTTCATGTGTGTATTATACTGAGTGTCACAGAAACACATCTTCAAGAATAATTCAAGATCCCGTCACTAACATCAACTGTTTTCAGATGATTCGGGAAGACAGAAATAAATCCAGGAGTGGCAAGTGGAAGGGAGAAGGGAACAAACGAATGGTGCCATCTTTGTCACATTACCATGAAGAAATTTAACTGCAGCTCACATATTCATTTAACTGTTTTCTGTGGAGTATGACCAGCCGTCTTCTCCTTTTTTAACATAATAGGAAAGGTGAAAAAAATGAATTGACTTGCAAATCACTTAGTGTATTTAATTAAAAATGATAAAAATGATGGAAAACATGCCCATCACTTCCTCCTCTCTAAAAATGTGAGGAACTGTATGACTTAATATTAGTGTGCATTCTAAAAGCATGAGTAACTTGCACATGGTAGGCACTGTTAAGGCTGAAGAGCACATACAAGTTATGGAGAAACATATGAATCCCACCAGATGATTCCAAATCATATGCAGCCATACAGATGATGATTTCTCAGGACAATGTCAAACCACATATAGGTACCTCTGTGACGTGAACAACATGACTCAATTGTAAAAACAAAAGTAAAAGAGTCTGTTTGTTGAACTACCCTGCCTACTTTCAAGACTTTGGGAACATTATAATATACATATCAAATTCAACTAAAGTTTTTTTTAAGTTGTCTTTGACTTATTTTTAGGTAAATATGGGATTTTGCATTTTGTTCTTCTCTACATTTTACACAGCATCGCAGAAACAGGGAGTTTTCATATTACCTTGTTTTTGCTTACATGCTTCTTCTAATAATATATTTGTGATGTGGTCAGATATACTGTAGCAACTCTGGATGGATTGCATTCCATTTTCATATATTTGTGCCTTTTCTGTCTTTCCCTTGTAAAGTTTCAAAGCTTTCATATATTTCAGTACTGTTTCAAACCAACTTCTCTTCTATCAGTTAACACTCTTGTGAGTCCCGATTCATTTCTGCTCTGGTATCACTTTGGACTATCAAATAAAAACAGTTAAATTAAAAGTGATTTGTAAAACATCTAGTTGCTGCATTTTGCAGGAGGATGTTTTCATCGTGACAGCCGTTGATTTGGGCCCTTTGAAGAAGCTACGAATCCGTCATGACAACTCTGAGTCTTACTCCTCTTGGTACCTGGATCGTGTTGAAATAGTGGACACAAAAGAGGATACAACGTAGGTGCCACAAACATACAGCCATGTGGGTTTTGCTTAGTTATTCAGCTGGATTCCAGAAAAATCCTACAGCAAACAAGGATTAAAGATTTTGTGTGATTAGGAGAGTAAATTAACAAGATTATATCTTGGAGTGTTGAACAGAGGTGTTTCTTCTGTAGATACTACTTCCCTTGTAACCGCTGGCTTGCAGTTGATGAAGACGACGGGCAGATAGCGAGAGAGCTGGTTCCCGTGGATGAGGCCTTCATGAGGAAGGATGATGATGATGAGGGCACGAGTGGTACTCTGGGCCTGGAGCAGAAATGTAATGAAGCTTCAAAGCTTGTTTACGCCTCAGTGGGATAAGATTAGTGGAAGACCAATATGACAAGTTTCATGTACTTATATGATAAATTTATCCTGCAGCTATGTCTACTACATATACTCTTAAGATAAAAACTGGAGAAAAGAAGTATGCTGGAACTGATTCCAACGTCTTCGCCATCCTCTTTGGTGAAAATGATGACACAGGTGCGATAATTCAGCATCATCCCTGCATTATGGTGGCATCCCTGTTACTGGCTAAATATCAGAATTTTAAAAAAATCTGCATGTCACCCACAGGGATCATCAATCTAAAGGCTTGTAAAAACTACAAGAATAAGTTTGAACAGGGGATGATCAATGAGTTCACTGTGGAGGCCGTGGATCTGGGCGACCTGGTAAAAGTTCGAATCGGGCACGACAACTCAGGTGGGGAAAGAACGTACTGTCCAAAAACAAACAAAGCAGTCATATACATAAGCACTGCACTGTACAAAAAAAATAAACTTTTTTTTTCTGAATCAGGGGGTTCATCTGGTTGGTTCTTGGACTGGATCGACATTGATGCCCCTTCACAGGGTCAGAGGATGCGCTTCCCATGTGGCCGTTGGCTGGATAAAGGGGAGGATGATGGTGCAACTGTGAGGGATCTCTATCCTGCTGACTTACAGACTGAATTCTACACACCATGTGAGTGAACAGCAGTGATATAAGCACTCAAATCCATTAGTAAACGTAGAGTAGGCTTATTGAGAAATCGTCCTCTAAAAGTGCTTTATGCAAAATTTCACTCTGATAAAAGAGCGGAAGCATTAGCAGTAAAATGTATTTTAAAGCAGTCTGCCTGAAGAATGGTGCTTGTCTGTAATGAATGTTATAAAGCTGCAGTGGTGTCCTGTCTTTTTATTATCATTCCTCCAATGAAGGCTTGTTTCTGCCCTTGAAAAAAACATTTTCGATTGGCAGAGCTAAGTCGAAATTTCAGGTTATTTTCCAAAAAAAGATTATGACTTACTCACTCAAACTTTAGACAAAATTACTCAGAATTTAAGTTATTTGAGTGCAAATGGTTGTCTGTGTCTGTGTGTTAGACTGGCGACCTGTTCAGGGTGTACCCTGCCTCTCGCCCTATGACAGCTGGGATAGGCTCCAGCCTCCCCTGATAAAGTTATTTTCTCATTAGTTTGAGTTAATAAATCCAAATTTTGAGATAAAGTTTGAGACAACAGCCCGAAATATTGACTTATAGAGTATAGTTTGTTTTTTATCAATATGTATGCAAACTCAACTTATGCATTATGATCCATTCATGTCAGTTAGTTTATACAAACAACAAGAAAGTAAATAAATAATATTGCAGTTTATAAAGCGGGCTCAAAGACTGTTATTATTTAATCAATGACGATAATTTAATGCCCTTCAATATAAGGGCATTTTTATAAAGCAGGCTCTAAAAGTTCAACCAATTTCAGGATATTATAGTAGCAATTATCTATAGATATAATTTCTACACATTACTTTGTATTTTCATTCAGTATCTTACCAGTTAGATGTTAACTATTTAGGACAGCAAATGTATTAAAAGATCAAATGATTCCTTTGAGTTTCAACAACAAGTTAACACTAAAACAGAAAAATGTCATCAGTGACAATAAACACATTTTAAGCCAGCTGTTATGCTATCAGCTAGCACAACTGTGATCCCTCTCCACAGATAAATAACCACATATACTACACGACTTTCTTCCTAAACTTCTTGCTTTTAATTGCTTATCAATGCTTGTAGTAAGAATGATGGACAGTTATTACAGTTAGATAGTTTAGTCTGATATGTTTTCTGTAAGGCATAAAAGCACGTCTGGTGTCATAACTGTAAACGTTAGCTGTGAATACTAATATAGCCTTTCCTAAAATGCAAATGTTTCTTATATAAAAGACTAGATTATATGCCAGCCTGTCCTCCACCTTCATCCATGACAGCCTGGCATGTTTCCCACCCACACTGTCCTTCAGTGAAGAGCAAAAGGGGTAGCTCTGTTTTGAGCAAGGGTCTTACTTCTGAAGCACTAAAACCAAATAACAGACAAGTAATCAAGGTGGGATAGAAACAAAGACTATTATACACGTTTAATTGTGGCCTCTGAAATTCAAAACGCAAGCTTTTGAATATTAAGTTGAAATATACCCACTCCTACGTCATCAATATGAGTTAACCATGATAGTGTTTGCTCATCAATAAATGGTGAAACCGCCAAAGCAGTTTCAGTCTTTGACGCACTGACATTTTTTTGTAGTGCGTCTAATACATCCACAACAAGATTGTAACACCTTGTTTTCTCTTTTTCATGCAGCTTTTGTGTTTTACAAGTCTTAAAATAGTTGTTTTCTTTGCTGACTCTTGGTTAAAAAGAAGGAAAGGAAATCTGAACACAAGTGGTCAGCTGTACCTGACACCTGATAAACCGAAGTGTAAACGATGATGGGACCAGTGTGTGTACGGCTCAAAAAGGGTTCTTCCACCTTACCTGTCAACAAAAAAGCTTTTCCATTTTTTTCAGTTGTGCCTTATGAGATAAAGATATACACCACCGATGTATTTGGAGCGGGAACAGATGCTGACGTGTTTATAGTCTTGTATGGCCATAAGGGGGTGTGCACTCAGCAGAAGCACCTGTGTGTCAACAAGAGAGAGCGACGCTTGTGCTTTGAGAGGGGAGCTGAAGACATGTTTATTGTGGAGGTAAGTGTAATGTGTGGCTACTCACTGATAGAGCTTTTCAAAAAGTGGCGGCCGGTTTGCGAATGATAAGTTGTCTTTAAACAGCTGGAGGACATTGGTGATGTTATAGAGAAAATCAGGATAGGACATGACAACAGCGGCACCAATCCTGGATGGCATCTTGACAGAGTGGAGATCAGGCGACAGCTCAGGAAAGGAAAGGTAAGCAAAAGCCACATGAGATGACACCATAATAGCGGCATTATATTGCCAAAACTATTCACTCACTCATCCAAATCATGGCTAAGGTGTTCCAGTTACTTCCATGGCCACAGGTGTGTGTATAAAATCAAGCACCTAGGCATGCACACTGCTTCTACAAACATTTGTGACACAATGGGTTGCTCTCAGGAGCTCTGTGAAGTCAAGCACTACTAAGGATTCCACATTAAACTTTTACTGTTATTATTATTATTAAGTGGAAGCGATTGAGGAATGACAGCAGCTCAGCCACAAAGTGGTAGGTCACATAAAATCACAGAGCACATACCGAGGCACATAAGGTTCATAAAAACATGGATGAGCGAGTCTGGTGTGAAAGAATTTGATTGTCCTGTACAGAGTCCTGACAGCACCCTTCTCATCCAACATCACAAACGCTCTTCTGGAAGAGTAGTCAAATATTCTCATAAAAACACTCTTAAACCTTGTGGAAAGCCTTCCCAGAAGAGTTGAAGCTATTATAGCTGCAACATCATGTTCAACCCTATGGATTAAGAATGGGATGTCACTCAAGTTCATATGCCTTTGAACGCAGATGAGTGAATACTTTAGGCAATGCACTGTAAGTGCATCGTTAAGAGATTTCTTGTCTGTGGCCTCATTAAATTATTAACAAATTAATAATTTAACATCTTCTGGCTCACACAGTTCATTGAGTCTCAGCTAGAGAAACATAGCTGGTGCCAGACTGAAGAGTTGTGTGTGTTTAATGGCAGGGTTCTGAGACGACTATATTCCCTTGCGAGCGCTGGCTAGCTAAGTCTGAAGATGATGGTGAGACGGTGAGGGAGCTTGTCCCCTCAGACATCATCACACAGAAACTCCTCAGGGATGGGACACTGAAAACGACTGAAACTGAGGTGGAAGATGCTTTGGAAAGTAGGTTGAAAGTTATGTCACCGGTGGAATGTAACTACACTTGCTTTCAAGTGCTCTGTCTAAGGAAACATTAGAGGTGCTTATTTGTATTTCAGCTGTTGCATGGTGAAGATGTTGAACTAGCATGGAGCAATATAAGCCTTGGTAGATTTTGCTTTTCAGCATCCTAATATGCTCTTCTAGCATGCACTTTTTCAAAGCTGAACTCAGTTTTGAAAGGGTTAGTGGGGAGAACGGTTTAAAGTCCAATTTTGAGACATTCTTCTTCTTTCAGCTGCTCTCTTTAGGGGTTACCACAGCCGATCTCGCACTATCCAAAGCATCCTCTTCTGTCACACCAACCCTTTGCATGTTGTACAAATTTTTTTGAGACATTTTGCTGTATAAATAGACACGCTGTGAGACTGGAAACAACACAGTTGGGAAAAAAAATCTATTAGCAAACAAGGTCTGCATTTACCGACTTCAAAATTTTTCCTCCCTCACAGCTCACACATACACGGTGTCTGTGCGGACAGGCGATATGTACGGAGCAGGGACCGATGCCAACGTTTTCCTCACCATTTATGGAGATTTGGGAGACACAGGAGAGCGGAAACTCGCCAAATCTGAGAATAACAAGAACAAGTTTGAGAGAGGAGAGGTATTAGAGGAGAAGTGCGAATCGTTATGTGATGTTGCACAAAAATAAATCTAAATCTGTTCAATTCCTTTTGCCTTTTAGGTGGATAAGTTCAATATTGAGGCCGTGGATTTGGGGCAGGTGTTTAAGATTCGTGTTCGTCATAACAACTCTATGATTGGGGCTGATTGGTACCTGGACCAGGTGGAGGTGCTGGATGTGGAAACAGAAGAGGTATACATGTTCCTGTGTGAGCGCTGGCTATCAACGAAGAAAGAGGACAAACAAATAGACAGGACCTTCTACGTCAAGGTTGTGTTTAAAGACAGTGTTTTATTATTTTCTTCTTTGTATGTCAGAGTTATTCCAGAAAAGAAAATTGATAGCTGTGTTTATTTTGTGCCTGTTTCAGGGGTATGAGGGTGAAAGAAGCTCTGATCCATATTCCAAAATGATTGCTCAGGCCAAACTGGGACTGGACAAGAATGCCAACAAGAAGAAAAAGAAGAAAAAGGCAGTAGTGGTTGAAGAGGGTCCAAGTAAGGTCTATTCATTGTGTCTCTTTGTGAAATGACGTTTCTGGAAGTGGACACAAATATCAGGAAAAAATACTGAAATTCAACATGATAAATAACCACAATATCAACAGGAAGAATCAATGCAAACTTATAGAAATTTGATAAATATAGGTAATATCAATCAGGTCATAGTTCACCCTAATATTTACACCAAATTAACCAACATTAAAGAAATTTGTGCTTGGTGGCTTTCATTTTAAAGTGTTTAACTTACCAAAGTTACGCCTTGTGCCTGAACTCACTCACCACAGCACTCCTAAAACTGAGACTTCTGGAAGTCCTGCCAATGCAGTTCTGACTTTTTTTAGTGTGGAAAGGAAAGCAGAGACATCCACAAAATTGTAGTACGCAGACCTACAATTGCTTCAAAAAATGAGAAAAAAAGACAAAAAAGATAGCTTGGCTCAGACACCTTTTGTAACCTCATCCTCTATAATCCTCTTTGTACCTCTCTACCAGGGATGCTAAATGAACTGGTACTTATGTAGTGCTTTTCTAGTCTAAGTGAGCACTCAAAGCAATTGATTATTACAACCCACATTCACACACACATTTGAGCTATATTTTCTGCCTCTAAGGACTTTCAAACACACACACGAACACACTTTTTGAAGGATGCACGGGGAGGCGGATTTGAGGGTCAGTATCTTGCCCAAGGACACTTCAACGTGCAGAATGAAGGAGGAGAAGGGATTGAACAACTGACCTTCTGATTAGTAGTGGAACTGCTCTACCTCAGGCAAAATAAATCTCTGATCTGAAACGTTGCTGTTTCTGTTCTTCTGTATGATACAAGACACAAAACAAGCATCCCTCTGCTCTCTTTCTTTGGCTGCACATGATAGTATGTGTGTGCTAAAGCACTAGAATAACACTGATGTAGCCTTAATAAAAGAAAAGCATCTACAAACACCTTAAAGGCTCATTAATTAACACAACATGTTTCGTCTAAGAAGAACAGCTGTATGCTTTTACAGTGTATAGTGATGAAGGATTATTTCCTGACTATAAGTCTTCGTGCTATGCTAAGGTAAATGGCTGCTGGCTACAGTTTTAAAAGAGTGCTAACAATCTTCCACCTTAATCTGACTTTCTGTAAGAATACACCTTTCCCAAAATGTCAAACTACTCCTTTAAGATAAACTTTAATATTGCCTCCATCCATATTTGAAAAAGATCAAAAGGTCACACTCAGCCTGGAGCTAGATGATAGTACTAATATTAAAGAAGTAGGAATGGTCTCTGAAGTGGCTGAGACATCAGACTGAATTTTATATGTGGAAAAAAATCTCAAAGCAGTTTTTCTCTCTCACCCAGTCATCCCTTATCACTTCACCCTGTCCACGGCGATCGAACAAGATGCCAGCACCACAGCGAGGGTTTATGTCATCATCATTGGTCCCAATGACGTCGAGACAGACCGGCTGTGGCTGGACCTGCCAGAGGGAAAGAAATCCTTCACAGCTGGCTCCATGGAGCACTTTGTGTGCTATGGAACTGACGTGGGAGAGATCAAGAGGGTGGAAGTGAGAATCTGGGACTCTTTCTGTAGCTAAATCTGTGAAACTGTCTCCTCTCTGCTGTCTCTTCAGATGCACTGCTATTAAAATTTTAATAAAACCATTCTAGCTCAGCAATAATTAATTCTAGATGTGCCTAGATCAAACAAAAATCAAGTGATATACAAATTCCCTCTCCATCTCCTCTCCCTTCTCTTCCCTCTCAGCTTGGCCATAATGGTGTCACACCAGAGAGCTGCTGGTTGGTGGATGAGCTGTCGGTTGCCGTGCCAACCAAAGGTATCAAGTACATCTTTCCATGTAAGTGCTGGCTGGCTAAAGACAGGGGAGATGGTCTGACTGCCAGACTGATCAATGTGCTGGACTCCAGCACGATCAACATTATCCGCAAAGTGAGTCACCGCACCTAAAATATGAAGTGTTGGAAAACATTCAGTTAATGTGTTACATAAAAACTGTATCTGTATCTCTGTGTACTGTATTTTTTTAGGTTGTTTATTCAGTCACGGTTGCCACAGGTGACATTCAGTATGCAGGAACTGATACCAACATTTTCCTGACCGTGTTCGGAGCCAATGGGAGCACAGAGGAAATGCTTCTGCCCAAAAATGAGGATAGGTCAGTTCACAGTGATTACTTATCAGTAAAGAAACAGTTGATACTTTCAGTGCAAATACTGGAAATGTGGGATGCCTGAGTTTAAACAAACAAAATGAGCTCATCAGCACCTTTAAAGTTCAATAATATATGTGTTGCATCTCATTAATGTGACCTAATTATAAAGAAATGTCACTTATTGTGTGGTATTTTGGATCAAAGCAGTGATTTCCTTTATTGGCACTAAGATCGTAATAACAAAGAGTCTGCCATATAAATGCCATAAGCACCACATGTTTCTGAATAAACACAGTGTTTTATGTTAATCTGTGCTGTTGCCTATGGACAAAATTGGACAGGCTGTTTCACTGTTTATGCCGTTTAACCTAAGATAATCTAACCAGCTGCTGTGTACAGCTACAAAGGCATGAAAGTTAAAATGCAATTAAATGTATCTTCAGAAAGGTTAAACTATTTAATTAGCACAGTCATGTCTTTAAATGCAGCTTAATCCATATATATTGGTTCATTCAGGTTTGAAAGAGGGCAAGAAGACACATTTACCTTGGAGATAGATGACATCGCTCCTTTGAAGAAGATCAGAATTCGAATAGATGGCACCGGAAGCCGCCCAGACTGGTTTCTTGACAGGGTAATGCAAAGAGAGTCTGATGCAACACGTCTGGTATTAGAATACAAAATGTAAGAAAGAAGGAATGATAAGAAATAATTTGCAATTACCAGAAAGCAGATGCACATTTTGAGGTAGCACAAAACTTTCACATCAGTTTATCATAAATATTACGTGTTACACTCATGTGCTACTTTATAAGGTACAGTTTGCTAGATCCCCTTTTACATTCAGAACTGGCTTAATTCTTCATGGCATAGGTTCAACAAGGTGGTGTATACATTCCTCTGAGATTTTACCCATTACTGACATGATACCGTCAAACACTTGCTGCAGATTTGTTGGCCCCACAACCATGATACAAATCCCCCGTTGAGCCAAATCCCAAAGGTGCTCTGCTTGATTGAGATCTGGTGACTGTAGAGGCCATTTGAGAACAGTGAGCTCATTTTCATATTCAAGCAATCAGTTTGAGATTACTTGAGCTTTGTGATATGGTGTGTCATCCTTTTGAAAGCAACCATCAGAAGATGGGTACACCGTGGCCATAAAGGGATGGAAATGATCAGCATCAATTCTCAGGTAGGCTGTGGCATTTCAATAATGCTCAGTTGGTACTAAGGGGCCCAAAGCATGCCAAGAAAATATCCCCCACATCATTAAACCACCACTAGCAGCCTGAACTGTTGATGCAAGCAGGATGGATCCATGTTTTCATGTTGTTTGCAACAGATTCAGACACTACTATCTGAATGTTGCAGCAGAAATCAAGAACTCATCAGACCAGACAACATTTTTCCAATCTTCTGTTCTGTTGATCCCATGTGTATTGTAGCCTCAGGTTCCTGCTCTTAGCAAACAGGAGTGGCACTCAGTGTGATCTGCTGCAGCATTTGATATTTTGTGCTTTCAGAGATGTTTTTCTGCATACCTTGGTTGCAAGGTGTGGTTTTTTTGAGTCACTGTTGGCTCCCTATCAGCTCAATGCAGTCTTTCTCTGGCATCAAAAGGCATTTTCACTGCACAGAGAACAATCAGATCACTGGATATTTTATCTTTTTCTGTCCGTCCTCTATAAACTAGTGATGTGCAGATCGATCCTGAAATATCGATTCCTCCGATACCAATCATTTATGTTCTAGAATCGATTCTCACATTAAAATATCGATATTTTAGTAGTTTAGAGTAAATTTGTAGTTTATCATTAACAGCAACACAGTGGAAAGAAACTATAACATTCGGATTGTCTACATTCAAAGGCACTACTTCCTCTTCCGCCTTTCATAGTCATGTGCGAAATACGGCTGTATAAATGTCTCGCAGCCGCTGGCGTGTGCACTCACAACAATGGCTGAGCGTAATTGGAGTAATTTGCGGACGTATTTTACATCCACAAACAGCCAAGACGTGGTTTGCGATACATGTGGCAAAAAGTGAGGTGTTGTGGCCATACTTGCCAACCTTGAGACCTCAGAATTAGGGAGACATTCAAAAAGGCTGTTGGGGGGTTGATAAATAAAGTTTACAGTGTTTATTTATCGGATAAAATACGTTAAATGTCACCGTTATTATTGGCCGGCCCGGAAACAGCGGGGGTGTCCAAATTCAGAGGCTGCTTCCACCTGAGACTCTGCTCCTTGCTATCTAAAATATAACAGGGCGCTGACTTAAACTCTCGACCGTCTCACACTTCTGTTTAAACAGTTTTCTGTTTGACGTTTATTCAGCTGTGTGAAAACCCCGGAGGAACCCTCTCGAGGGATTAATAAAGTTAAATTTAATTTAATCTAATCTAATAACTTTATTCTCAGCCAAACCGATTTACTCGCGAACAAATAAAACACTGAAAAAGCCAAACAATAACATTTTTAAGTTATCAAAGTGACTTATATATCATGTTTAACGACCGCGGGGGTTTGAAGACGATGTGTCGGTTGGCTCAGATATTTGAAGTTTACACAGCTACATTCTCACCTGAAAATATGTTAAAAGTTTTTTTGCGACCCAGAAAGAGAAATAAGAGTAATATTAAAACTAAGTATCTGGAAACTGGAATAGGCTGGGCCGCGCCGCGCTATGAATTCTGCGACATGGTTTTTCAATTTTGTTGTCCGGGTGGAAAATCGGGAGAAATTCGGGAGAATGGTGGCTCCAGGAGATTTTTGGAAGGGGCACTGAAATTCAGGATTCTCCTGGAAACATCGGGAGGGTTGGCATGTATGGTTGTGGCAACATCACTAACCTTGTCAAACACCTCAGAGCAAATCATATCACAGAATATGACGAGCGTATGTTGAAGCGAACTGAAGAGGAGGAGAGGGACAGGTGCTGCTAGGGCGAGACTCTCACGGAGTCCTTTAGTGATGCAGGCAGGCAAGGTGTTCAAATAGCGCACAACTTCAGTTTTTCTATTTCTATATGATGAACTCATCTGCATTATTAAGTGATAAGAACAAGAAATCTGATGTCCTGTAATCATTATGATGCTATAACTTGAGATCAAACTATCGGTATCGGATCAGTATCGTCGATACCACCCTGAATATTAATTGGTATCGGATCGGAAAGGAAATCAGTGGTATCGCACATCACTACTATAAACCCTAAAGATGGTTATGTGGGAAAATCAACAGTTTCTGAAATACTCAGACCAGCCCATCTGGCACCAACAACCATGCCACGGTCAGTTACTTAAATAACTTTTCTTCCACATTCTGATGTTCAGTTTTAACTTTAGGAGGTCATCTGGACTATGTCTACACACTTAAAGGCATTGAGCTGCAGCTGTCTGACTTACTAATTAAATATTTGCATTATTAACCGGTTGAACAGATGTACCTAATGAAGTAAGTAATGATTGTACAGTATTTGTGAAATTATATAAATGTTCCTATTCAGGTAATGAAATGAGGTGGAACACTGAACAGTTTTCACAAGTTAGTAAATTTCACTTGCGTGTTTGGTATATCCTTGCAGTGGATGGCGCTGTCTCTAAGCTGTAATTAAAACAATAACTCTTGTGATTTTTAAACCACAATCTTTTAATTTGCTAATTTAATAATGAAGCAATTTCTTTTTTCAGCCTTCGCAAATACCGTTAATTAATCAGATTCTTTTGCAGTGGAAACAGATGAATGCTAGGTTAACTTTAGTGTATTTGTGGATTGTTTAACATTTTTCAAGCCACAAATATACATTAATGCATTTATTCCAAAATCACAGTCAATTTCCTCCTCCTCTGCTGCAGCTAAATAGTAGATTTCACATGTGGACATTTGTTTAATGCGAATTGTGAGGTCATCGTCTGATTTAAAATGTTAGATCCTGATGAGAAACCTGACCACAGAGGAAGAGTACCTGTTCACCTACGAGAACTGGCTGTCCAAGACCAAAGGGCCCAAGAGGACAAAGGTGTGTGAGCTGGCGGCTATGGTGGATGACGAGGAGATGGTAGAAAAAACAACTTACATCATCCAAGTCCAGACTAGTGACGTTGCAGGTGGGTCACAGAATGTTTCCACATATATTTAGAAAGTTGACCAGGTTAAAGAAACTGTATCAGTCAATTTTAACTTAATTTGTCTGCTTGGAATAAAGTTTAAAAAAATAAATAAATAAATATCAATATTCAAAGTTGGGGGTTTTTTCTAATCATCCCAGAGCCCTCTTTAACTGCACAAATTTCTTCCCCAAATTTTACGTTTGTTGAACTTCTATGAGTATTTTACATATTTTTTAAGTGTTAAATAAGACACTGAGTGCTTAACTTTAACAAGCATGTTTACAACTACTAATAGATTTTCTCATAAGTTAAAGTTTATTGGAGTTCTGTTCTCTGATCTTTGCAATATTCTAGGTGCTGGCACTGATGCCAACGTGTTTCTGATTGTGTTTGGGGAGTATGGAGACACAGGGACGCTGCCTCTGAAAGAGAGCACCAACAGAAACAAGTTTGAGCGAAAAATGAAGGACGTGTTCAGATTTCCTGACATGCTCAGTCTGGGCGAACTGTCAAAAGTCAGAGTGTGGCATGACAACAAAGGTAAGGAGACAAGGAGAACTACAGTCATAAGTAAGCACATAAGAAAGGAAGGAAAGTTTTAGCAGTTTGGAGTAATCTGTGACGGCCTCAGAGGTTTTCTAAGAGAATACTGGGAGCAACAACACCATGAAGTCCAAAGAACACACCAGACAGGTCAGGGTTAAGGTTATTGAGAAATTTAAAGCAGGCTCAAAAAGATTTCGCAAGCCTTGAACATCCCACGGAGCACTGTTCAAGAAATCATTCAGAAATGGAAGAAGTATGGCACAACTGTAAACCTATCGAGACAAGGCCGTCCACCTAAACTCACAGGCCGAACAAGGAGAGCGCTGATCAGAAATGCAGCCAAGAGGCCCATGGTGACTCTGGACGAGCTGCAGAGATCTACAGCTCAGGTGGGAAAATCTGTTCATAGGACAGCTGTTAGTCATGCACTGCACACAGTTGGCCTTTATGGAAGAGTGGCAAGAAGAAAGCCATTGTTAACAGAAAACCATAAGAAGTCCCATTTGCAGTTTGCCACAAGCCATGTGGGGGACACAGCAAACATGTGGAAGAAGGTGCTCTGGTCAGATGAGACCAAAATGGAACTTTGTGGCCAAAATGCAAAATGCTATGTGTGGCAAAAAACTAACACTGCACATCACTCTGAACACACAATCCCCACTGTCAAATATGGTGGTGGCAGCATCAGGCTCTGGGGGTGCTTCTCTTCAGCAGGGACAGGGAAGCTGGTCAGAGTTGATGGGAAGATGGATGGAGCCAAAACAGGACAATCTTGGAAGAAAACCTCTTGGAGTCTGCAAAAGACTTGAGACTGGGGCGGAGGTTCACCTTCCAGCAGGACAACGACCCTGAACATAAAGCCAGGGCAACAATGGAATGGTTTAAAAACAAAACATATCCATGTGTTAGAATGGCCCAGTCAAAGTCCAGATCGAAATCCAATCAAGAATCTGTGGCAAGATCTGAAAACTGCTGTTCACAAACGGTGTCCATCTAATCTGACTGAGCTGGAGCTGTTTTGTAGAATCTCTACATGTGCAAAGCTGGTAGAGACATACCCCAGACTGGCAGCTGTAATTCCAGCAAAAGGTGGTTGTATAAAAGGCTCTGGGATTTTATGTCTGTTCTGCAATATTGTGTGGGGTGGAGTCGTAGGAAATGACGTAGGCAGAAGTTGGGGGTATCGCGATGCTACTCGAGAAGAGGAGATTTTTCTGTGTTAGTTCTGTTACCTCGTAAGCTGTGTTCCTGGTTGCCATCCTTCACGTGATGCTCCGAGTGTTAAGTTCATGATTGGAAACTGCTGGCAACACTGAGCATCTAGGTGGCAATAAAACAGCTGGCGGTGACAATCCAGCAAAGTGGAAGCCTGTTGTCCTCCTTCCTGTATCCTGACCGATACACCATCTTGTTAGCTGCTGAACCTAAAAGAACTAGCCCTCACCACAAGTACTCCTCAACATTGGTCCTTCGAGCCGGATAGCAGCTATCAAAATGGAGCCAGATGGAGCGACATGTCCTGATGCAAGGCCTAAACGCCATACACGTCGACCAAGCCGGTTTGAGGACTTTGATGTTAACTATACAGGCCACCTCTTTAGGGAAATGCTGCAGTGGGATACCCCACAGCCTCACACAAGAAGCGACAGAGTTCAGCCTCAGTATAGTCATACGCCACCCCTCTACAGCGACAGGGATGGGGCCTATTACAATACACCCCCTCCACTGGGAAGAAGTGAACAAGATGTGGACCTTAATAGGAGCCTCTCACCTGAATTTGCAACTTCTAATTTGCTAGGGTCTTCAATACACACATTTCATACAGAATTCAGAGCCTTGCAGGCCGAAAGAGAGCAGCTACTCCAATCACAGCAAGTTTTACAGGAGGGCCTCAGAGAACTGAAGGAAGCAAAGAGTGACCTCAGAGAGCTGATTGAAGTGGCTCACCTGCTGAGGAAGGATATGGCTCACCTGACTGCCTCACAGCCTAGCACCAATCATCCCCCCAAGCGCGGTTCAGGAGAGGTATACACCACCCCTGAGACAATGCCACAGGAGGAGGATGAGGAGGTGTGGCCTGATCCACCGCCATGGCCTGAACCGATGGAAGAGTTGCACACGGGATTCTCCCAAATGAAGGTTGACGAACAATACTCCGATGATGGTGTACAGTACCACCCTCTACCCCGCACACCATATTTCGCTGGTGAGCCTTCGCTGCCTAGTCATCGCTGCACCCTATATCAGGACCCTGTGGTTAAGGATGGAAACACGTTTCATGCCCCTCCACAACACTCTGTGCCACCCCCCTGCTGGGCACCAAGTAAGACAGGTTTGCTCCCAACCAAGCCTGTTCCAGCCAGTTCCCCCTCTCTTGTCACTGGAGTAACCAGTGGGCACGGCAGCAACCCATCTGCTCCTCTTTCGGCTGAGCTAGTGTACAGGGGGCCCAAACCAACCATTCCAAGGTTCATTCATTCTGATCCCTCTGAGTTTGCTAGGCTCCGCATGGCTTTAGAGAACCTACTCCCTCCTAATGCTACGGAGCTCTTCAAGTATCAGATACTTGTGGACCACCTCAAACTAGATGAAGCTCGACTTATTGCCGATGCTTACCTGAACTCACCCAAGCCTTATACTGACACCATGGCAGCCCTCCACGACAAATTTGGACAACCTCATCAGCTCGCCTTGAGAAAGATAGCAAGTGTCCTGGATGGTCCTGAAATAAGGCGAGGTGACACAGTAGCCTTCCAAAGGTTCTCCCTTCAGGTGCAGTCACTAGTTGGGCTGTTACAAACATTAGGACTGGAAGGAGAAGCGGAGTTGAACTGTGGGTCCCACGTTGCCCGACTAATAAGTAAGCTTCCTGCCGAACAGAGAGCTGATTTTCGTCGACACCAGTTTAAACAGCCCGGGAGCACCTACACTCTGTACGACCTATCTGCATGGCTTCGTCAGGAGTCCTGGTGTCAAGGATTTGACGGCCAAGCAGGTGTAAGAAGCAGTAGAGAAAGGACCAGTGTAAAGGCTGAGGCCCGTCCAGGCCGACAAACCGTGACAGTCCTACATAACCTAAAGGGGCCATCAGAACACACTTTTTCACCAGTGAAGGAGAGTCGAGCTAGAGGGAAGGTTAAGAACAAAGCCTACTGTGCCTACTGTGAGAGCACAGAACACTATTTCAGCCAATGTGATGATGTAGCCAAGCTCTCCAAAGAGGAAATAAAGGACTGGATACAGGTCAACAAACGATGCTGGCGCTGTGCCCGAACTCATTTAGCTGCTCAGTGCACACTAAAGAAACCCTGCAGCCGCTGCCAGGGTAAACATCTGCTGGCTCTTCACGAGGTAAATGCCAGGACAGAAGGAAACAACGCTGGCATGGCTGCAAAGGAGGAAAGCTGCCTAACCAGTTCGGCTTCGGGCTCACTCTACCTTGATCGCCATGGGGCTGGCAATCGTGTCATGCTGAAGATTGTACCTGTGCTTTTGAGCCATGGAGAGCGGACTCTAGACACCTATGCTATACTTGATGACGGTTCAGAGAGGACCATGCTGCTCCCTGCTGCTGCAAAGACTCTTGGTCTGGCAGGCACCCCGGAGGACCTGCCATTACGAACCGTCCGCCAAGATATTCAGATGCTTCATGGACATACCGTATCCTTCAGCGTCTCTGCTGCTACCAACCCCGGATCCTACTACAAGATTGATGGAGCGTTTACAGCTGATCGTCTCAACTTAGCTCACCATACTTATCCTATCGACCAGCTGAGAAGGAAGTACAAATACCTGCATGGGATCCCGGTCCCTGCCCTGAAGGAAGCCAAGCCTCTGCTTCTCATTGGTTCAGACCAGCCACACCTGATCACCCCCATAGAACCAGTCCGCCTCGGCCCTGGAGGCCCAGCAGCAGTCCACACCCGGCTTGGCTGGACCCTTCAAGGGCCAAGTCTTTTCATGGGGCGGCAGACCCAGCCTGTCCTATCCCTGTATACATCCGCCCAATCAGACGAGTTGCTCAAACATGTGGAGCGGCTCTGGCAGGTGGACGTGGTGCCTTACCGATCCGAGAAAGAGGTCACTCGGTCGAAACAGGATCAGCAGGCTGTGGCCCTGCTCGAGGCAAGAACAACTCGCAGGATGGTCGATGGAGTCTTCAGGTATGCTACACCTCTACTCCGTCACCCACAGATGCCGCCACTGAATGCACCAAAGGAATCAGTCATGCCCATGCTTCGAAGCACAGAAAGGCGCCTGTTAAAGGATCCCAGTCGGGCTGATGCCTACAGGGCAGAAATGCAGAAGCTGATCCAATCAGGAGCCGTGAAGGAAGTTACGCATGAGACTTCGCCCAAGGAGAACTGGTACATACCGCATCATCTTGTCAGTCATAACGGGAAGAATCGCCTGGTGTTTAACTGTTCCCATAAATACCTTGGACAGTCCCTGAACCAGTTCCTGTTGCCTGGCCCTACTCTTGGAGCTTCCCTGCTGGGGGTGCTGGTCAGGTTTCGTGAACACCCCATAGCTGTGAGTGGAGACATCAAGGGGATGTTCCATCAGGTACTGCTCCTCCCTGAAGACCGGCCCCTGTTGAAGTTCCTTTGGCGGGACTTAAAGGTGGATGAACCCCCTAAAATCTTCGAGTGGCAGGTCCTGCCATTTGGGACAACTTCAAGCCCCTGCTGCGCCACCTTCGCCCTGCAGCATCACGTGATGGAGCACACACAGCCTGACGACAGCCTGAGATTCTCCATCGAGAGGTGTTTCTACGTAGACAACTGCCTACAGAGTGTTGGCTCACCGGAAGAAGCGAGAGATCTGGTGGATCGGCTAAGAGAGTTGCTGAAATCAGCTGGCTTCGAGCTACGTCAGTGGGCTTGTAATGATCCAAGTGTCCTGAGCCATTTGCCTCCAGAAGCTAGATCACAGAGTCTGGATCTGTGGCTAGCCGAGGACAAATCCAACCCGCTAGAGACCACGCTCGGGCTCAGCTGGGACTGGAATACCGACTCCTTGGGTTATAAGCACAGGCCCGTGTCCTATGAGGTGCCAACCCTCAGAAACATCTATAGAGTCCTAGCCTCACAGTACGACCCTTTGGGCTATCTGTTACCCTTCACCACTCGGGCCAAGCTCCTTCTCAGGCAGTTATGGGATAAGAAGCATGGTTGGGACGACTCGAATCTTCCCTCCACCCTCCTGCAAGCTTGGTCTGACTGGGAGGTGGAGCTTCAGTTCTTACCTCACCTTACCTTCCCACGTGCCTATGTTCCTGCCAGTGCTAACTTAAAGGGGGCCATTCGTGAGGTGCACATTTTTGGGGATGCTTCTGAGAAAGCTTATGGAGCGGTGTCCTATATGAGGACTGTAGAACAGGATGGGCAAGTTCACCTCACCTTCATCCTAGCTCGCTCCCGGGTAGCCCCCAAACGAGCTCTCTCTATTCCCCGCCTCGAGCTCTGTGGAGCTTTGCTGGCAGCGCAGCTGGCCAGTACCCTGAATAAGGAACTCACCTCAGCGATTGAAAGAACAGTCCTGTGGTCTGATTCGACCACTGTTCTTACCTGGTTGAGCTCACAGTCCTGCCGCTACAAGGTTTTTGTAGGAGCCAGGGTAGCTGAGATACAGGAGTTGACGGAACACTGTACCTGGCGCTACATAGACTCAGAGAGTAACCCAGCGGATGACCTGACGAGAGGGAAGGCTCTGGCCGAGCTCAAAGTGCCTAATCGGTGGTCGAATGGACCCCCCTTTCTGCTCAACAGTCCTGACACATGGCCAGAGAATCCGAGCTCCGAGCCCAGTAATGACGAACTTGAGCTCCGGAAAACAGTCTTCTGTGGAACCTCTATCACCTCCACACCTACCTGTCAGGATGGAATGGCGTGCAAGACTTGGCAGGAGCTCTTGGATGTTACTGTTAAAGAGCTTTGTGGTCAGGCACTCTCGACTGCGCCATCTAGTGCCGAGGACTATCAGAATGCTGAACAGGCCATCCTCCGGCAGGCTCAACAGGAGTCATTTCCCGAGGAGTGCAGATTGCTTTCAGAAAGAAAACCTGTCTCATCCAGAAGCCGCTTGCTTACCCTGGCACCTGAACTGGATACCTCAGCCGGCCTCATCAGAGTAGGGGGTCGGTTGCGACGCCTAGAAGGTCTGGACGGACCTATATTGCATCCGATTGTCTTGGATCCTTCACACCCTTTCACACGCCTGCTTATCAAGAAATATGATGTTGATCTGCATCATCCAGGCCCCGAACGGGTCTTCGCGGAGCTGCGGAGGTCTTACTGGATACTGCGTGGAAGAGAGGCAATTCGCAAGCACCAGCGAACCTGTCCTGAGTGTCAGCGTTGGAGGGCACAACCCTCTGTTCCCAAGATGGCTGACCTTCCAGCTGCTCGGCTTAGACTGTACAAACCAGCCTTTTACTCAACCGGTGTTGACTGTTTCGGGCCTATGTTTGTGAAGGTAGGAAGACGTCATGAGAAACGCTGGGGAATCATTTTCAAGTGTATGACGACGAGGGCGGTACATCTTGATCTCCTAAGTAGCTTAGACGCGGATGCGTTCCTCATGGCCCTGAGGCGATTCATAGCCAGAAGAGGGACACCGGCAGAGTTATGGTCTGACTGTGGGACCAATTTCAAAGGGGGAGAACGAGAACTCAGAGAAGCCTTTGCCAACATGTCAGAGACATTGCAAGGGAGGCTCGCCCGTCAGAAGATCAGATTCCAGTTCAACCCCCCGGCAGCCCCACATTTCGGAGGTGTATGGGAGAGGGAAATCCGTTCAGTGAAGACAGCTCTGCGCACCTGTGTGGGTTCCCAACCTCTTCACGAGGAGGTACTCCGTACAGTTCTGCTTGAGGTTGAATTGATCCTTAACGCAAAGCCCTTAGGCTACGTTTCCACCGACGTAGCCGATGTGGACCCTGTGACACCCAATAGTCTCCTCATGGGGCGGCCTGATGGATCACTACCCCAGGTGGTCTACTCTGAGACAGAGAACCTCAGTCGGCGACGTTGGAGGCACTCACAGATTCTTGCTGATCAGTTCTGGGCAAGATTCATCAGGGAATACTTGCCTGGCTTACAGGCAAGGCAGAAGTGGCAGTCAACTCCTCCTGAACTTCTGGAAAAGGCAGTTATTATGGTTGCAGATCCACAGCTGCCTCGAGCCTTGTGGCCAATAGGCCATGTGATTAAGGTTCATCGTAGTGATGATGGACTTGTCCGATCTGCTGATGTGAACGTTAATGGACGTGTTTACACCAGACCAGTTGCTCGGTTGGTAGTTTTACCTGCCGTGCCATCGGAAGACAGCGATACTAAGCAGAATAGCAAGTCGCCTCCCTCAACTGATTAGGGAGCCTTTTTTCGGGGAGCAAATGTGTAACCACATTTGGGGGCGGCTGTATAAAAGGCTCTGGGATTTTATGTCTGTTCTGCAATATTGTGTGGGGTGGAGTCGTAGGAAATGACGTAGGCAGAAGTTGGGGGTATCGCGATGCTACTCGAGAAGAGGAGATTTTTCTGTGTTAGTTCTGTTACCTCGTAAGCTGTGTTCCTGGTTGCCATCCTTCACGTGATGCTCCGAGTGTTAAGTTCATGATTGGAAACTGCTGGCAACACTGAGCATCTAGGTGGCAATAAAACAGCTGGCGGTGACAATCCAGCAAAGTGGAAGCCTGTTGTCCTCCTTCCTGTATCCTGACCGATACACCATCTTGTTAGCTGCTGAACCTAAAAGAACTAGCCCTCACCACAAGTACTCCTCAACAGTGGTTCTACAAAGTATTGACTCAGGGGGCTGAATAATTACGCACACCCCACTTTGCAGTTATTTATTTGTAAAAAATGTTTGGAATCATGTATGATTTTCATTCCACTTCTCACGTGTACACCACTTTATATCGGTCTTTCACGTGGAATTCCAATAAAATTGATTCATGTTTGTGGCTGTAATGTGACAAAATGTGGGAAAGTTCAAGGGGGCCGAATACTTTTGCAAGCCACTGTATATCAACCCAATTGAAATGCCACAGCAGGGCCTTAAAAGAGCTGTGTATAAGCAATGAATTGAAGCAAAGTACTTTTTTTTATTTTCAACTTTTTGACTAAAAAAGCTGACAAAATGTCTTACAAGGATACTTGGAAGATGGAATAACAGAATCTTGCTTAGATACTGCAAGAGTGGATGTACAGCACAGTGTTAATGTTAGCTTGTTTACTTCAAATCTATTTTATTTATAAAGTACCTGTTCACAATAGTAGTCATCTCAAGAAACTTTATACTATATATACTTTACCTTTTTTTTGTTAAACAATGGAACAGGAAAATTTAGATCAGTGGTTGAGATAACATTTGTGCACAGATGGAATAAATTCACCATTGACTGTTGCTCTTACTGTAAACAGGCCCTGCTCCTGGATGGCACCTGGAGTACCTTGATGTGAAAGATGAGGCCCTGGACAACACCTTCAGGTTCCCCTGTGACCGCTGGTTGGCAAAAAACGAAGATGACGGGCAGATTATGAGGGAACTGGCTTGTGCCAACAATGATTTTGTAGACCTCAGTGACAAAACAAGTTAGTAATCCTGAGAGTCTGTAGGCATAATCATGGGTTGTGTAATTATCTGAGATGAATCACTTGCAGTAAATTACAACCATTTGTCACTTGTAAAATAATGCAGCAATTTGTGTCTCTGTGCATGGCCACAGAATATGAAATTGCCACAACAACTGCTAACGCAGATGACGCCTCCACAACGGAAAATGTCTGGATCCTGCTGGAAGGAAGGAAAGCCCGTTCCAAGGAGTTTGTTCTGGAGAATAAGAAAAAGAAGTTCTTAAGGTAGGTCTTCAGAGAGTCCAGGGTTCACGACTCATGGTAAAACCCTCTAATGTGGTCTTACATAATCGCCCTCTTTTACACATTTTTTTCTACCCCCTTTTATCTTGTAGCTTCATTTTCTCTTTACTCTCAGGAGAGATAATCCCATGAGGTGAAACAGAACCTCTCAGGCAGACCACAAAATTTAACAGTTTAAAATCAAAACCCTACACAAACTTCTCTTGCACCCTTCCACAGCGGTGCCACTGACACGTTTGAGTTCTCGTCGAAGCACGTGGGGGAAATCGCTAGCATCTGCGTTGGCCACATCACAAAAGACGGCAAGAAGGTGAAGAATGAGGCTTTCTGGCATGTTATGGAGGTGGTGGTGACAGAAAAGGAGCTGGGAAACAAGTGAGTAGACTCTCACAACATGCATTATGTTATATAAAACTGATGGTGCTGAATCAATGCATCCTCTTGTGGTTAGGTATTTCTTCCACTGTGATGCACAAATTCCCCTGGCAGCCAAAAAAGACCAGTTCCAGACATTCGAGTGCTATAAATCCATCGAGAGCTTTGCAAGCAAAGTCCGCAACCTGGTCCCTGTCAAGTATGAAATCATCGTCATCACCGGGGACGTCAAAGCGGCCGGCACAGACGCAAATGTTTTTATCACCATGTATGGCGTCAATGGTGACTCAGGCAAGCGTCACCTACGACAGAAGTTTCGCAACCTTTTCGAGCGAGGGCGGACAGACCGCTTCGTTCTGGAGATGCTGGACCTTGGGGAATTGCTGAGGGTCAAAGTGGAGCACGACGGCACTAGACCCAACAGTGGGTGGTATTTAGAGTGTATTGAGGTGACCAACACAGCCAATTCAGTCACAACAATCTTCCACTGTGGAAAGTGGTTGCACACTGCTAAAGCTGATGGACAAATTCAGCGAGTGCTCAATCCCAGATATTAGAATAATGCTAGAAAGAAAGAGTGGGTGAGCATTTGCTTTTTCCTGTTTGACTCATTTGTTTTGTTGGGGGTTTTTACCAATTGTAAGAGAAACATTGCACGGAAAAGTTAGAGTTAATCCATCTGAATATAAATGCATTTCAACTTTTTCAGGATAAAGCCAGTTTTTTGTTTTTGTTTGTTTTTTGTTTTTTTTAAGTTTGTGCCAACTGTTTAGGCTGTCACTCTTCAGAAAAAGCCATTTGTTTCCATCTCGCACAAATAAACAGAACTGAATATTACCCAGCTCACCACAACAAATATTTACCTTCATTTTACTTTTCCTCACGTCTCACTGAAAGGTTTCATACCAATGCCAATCACTTGAGGGATAAAGGCAAAGCTGGAAAACAGTTCAGCAAAAATAAATTCATTTGCTTAAGCATAATATATGGGCATTGCACTCCAACAGGGGTTAAAATATTCATTATGCATAAATTTAAAAACCCTTTTGTAGAATGATGGGTAGTATTACACAGGGATCAGGGAAGGCGAATAGCCAATCGTAGCAGCAAAAACAAAGACAACTCAAAAAAAAAACGCGGAATGCTGTTTAACATGTAAATAAAAAAACGAATGCAATCATTTCCAAATCTCATGAACCCATATTTCATTCACAACAGAACATAGAGAATATATCAGATGTTTCGACCAAGACATTTTACTTCACGACCATCTGCGCCCCCAGTCTATGGATCACCTGTAACTTAAAAGGCTGTAAGGTCAGACACCAACAGGTGATTCGGGCGTTGGCATCCTGCATGTGATGGAGCCACTGTAGCGGAGCGTGATCCGAACAGAGGATGAAAGGGCAGCTCAGGAGGTAAAAATGAAGAGAGTCAACCACCCAGCAGATTACCAAGCACTCCTTTTCAACTGTGCTGTAGCAAGCATGCAATGGCTGCTGTTTTTTACACCTGAGGGCGCACCGGCCCGCCTCCCAAGCGGTACCCCAAATACTGTACCTCCCTCCGTCCAACCGTACACTTCTTCTGGCCGTGAGCCACACGTGCCTCAGGGACTCCAGGACCGTGGCCACCCACTGCACATGCTCCGCCCAGGTGTCACTGTGGATGATGCCAGCCACAGTGACATCCGGGTAGGCGGCAGCATATGCAGCCTGCGGATGCAGCACCCAGTCCATGAGGAGTTGGAAAATGGCTGGAGCTCCAAAGAAGGAAGTGTGACAAATTGGTACAACCTGTAAGGAGTACACAAGGATGCTTTTTCCTGGGAATCTGCCAGTAGCCCTTGGTTAAATCCAGAGTTGTGAAAAACTGAGCAATGCCTAACCAGTTCAGGAACTCGTCAACCCGGGACATGGGGTAGGCATCAAACTGTGACACCTCATTCACCTTGCGGTAGTCAATGCAGAACTGTATAGACCTATCTTTCTTCACCACAAGGACCACGGGGCTATACCACCCACTGTGTGACTCTTCTATTAGTGGAGATATCATCTGAATTTCAGGAGCAGGACCACTCTTCCTTCACGCCTCAGGCTATAAAAGCCCCCCCTCCAATACCTGCTGTTCTCATTTTCATGCCCCATGCCCCCCCCCCCCCCCCCCCCCCCAAAATTTTCCCCTCCCTTCTCCTCCTCGAGAGCCTTCGCCAGTCCCCTTCGAGGCCTTCCCCAAACCGCAGCACCAGTTCACACTTCCTCATCCCTCATCGCCCATCATTAACGAGGATGTGGTCCCAGCTAGTGAACTCCAAGCTTTAGCATTTCAGCCATTTCCCTCTGAACAATTAGCCTTTTATGTTTAGGAAACCTGCAGGGCCATGAACGCACCATCATGCCTGGGCATATTTCAAAATGGTGCTCTATGAGATTGGTATGGCTGGGCAGGAGGGAGAACACATCTGCAAAATGCTGTTGCAATGCAGCAACATCCGCTCTCTGGGCCTGTGTGAGATGGTTATCACAATGAATGGAGGATGGAATGGTGGAATTTGGCATCTCTGGTCCTAACTCATCTGTCTCCTTCACCAGAGTCACCAGAGAAGCAGTCTGAAGGTAGTGGATGCTGGTCCAAACAGACCAGTACCTACCAGTCAGTCAGTATCTCTTTCGGGATGCCAAATCAGGAGACGACCTGAAACAGCGCCTGCGCTGCACTCTTAGAAATAGTGCACAGTGGCACTGCTTCGGGATATCACGTTGCATAATCCACCAGAACTAATACACAGTGATGCTTCATTACATCACAGATCAAATTTTGTTGACCGTTAAGTATGGACGAGATACACTGAACATGACACGTGAAACAAAGACAAAAGGAGAACATATAACATTTGTAGGGGGATGATGAAATAAACATAATATAAACCAAATTCAAAACAATGTATTCATAATTTATAATAAATATTACAAAACTTTTTTTAACATACAGATTCCATGTTTGTGCAGTCTTGTTTGGATTGGCCCACCTGTTGAGGAGTAGTAGGAGTAGGAGTAGTAGGGGCGACCATGGCGCTGGGGGTTGGGAAGCGCATCTGTAACCGGAAGGTCACCGGTTCTCTCCGGGCTCTCTGTCCTGGTCGTTGTGTCCTTGGGCAAGACACTTCACCTACCGCCTACTGGTGTTGGCCAGAGGGGCAGATGGTGTGATATGGCAGCCTCGCTTCTGTCAGTCTGCCGCAGGGCAGCTGTGGCCACAACTGTAGCTGCCTACACCAGTGTGTGAATTTGAGAGTAAATGAATAATGGAATTGTAAAGCGCTTTGGGTGCCTTGAAAAGCGCTAAATGCAATCCATTATTATTATTAGATAAAGACCTACACATACACATAATCACACGCATAATGTGATCATTAGAGTAACATTTTACAGTGTCCCAGTTATTTCTTTATATGTTGATTGTTATTTTTAAATAAGTGTATCACCACATGGACATTATCTATGATTTTCAGATTTCAGGTAATCTTGGATTGCATAAGAAATACAAAAAACAGAACTTCATTGTCATAAGTAGCTCATCTGGCTTACTGTGACTATTGTCTATAACAATTTACAAGGTATTGTAATCCGTGAAATACAGAAAGAAAGCGATATAGTAGGCTTCCTTGTCATTGTGGCTATATTGCACAAACTAATCAGGATGAAAATCCAGTGAGAACAATAAATGTGACCTCGAGCTTGACCGTGACCACAATATGGATGAAAATCCACTAGGTGATCAAATCTGACCAATACTCCAGGAGGATTAGTGAATCTTGTCAGCTGTGGATGGACAGATGACGGACACCTAGCCAAGGCATGACTTTATCGGTCATGCTTGTCTTATTAGTGAAGATACTTTAACAAGTGGGCAATATATTTGTCAACTAAAAAAAACCTCCACTTTAATATCGTCCTGATTTTTCTTTTTCTTTTAGCTGCTCCCTTTGGGGGTCGCCATAGCAGCTCGTCTGCCTCCATCTCACCCTATCCCTAGCATCCTCCTTTGTCAAGCCAGACCTCACACACCACACAGAGCCTGTTTCAGATACTCCCTCTCCTCTGCATTCCTGATTCTAGACCTTCCACTGTTTAATAACATCTTGATTGCTTAATTTAAAATCCAATACAGTGGTGTACAGAGGCAAGTTTGGAAAGATTGTGCCGTTTTCCAAAATGTGTGGACCCACTGTATGCTGTTACAGATCTGTCTGTGATATGTTGTCCAACACGTGTAATTCAGATAGCTTACAGTTCCATAAATGAAATGTTTTTTCTAAATTAAAATGACTCCAAATGACACACGGATCAGATTAGTTCTCAGCATTTTAGGCAGTTTATTTGAAAAACACATACAAAAAGATCATATACAAGACAATAAATAAAAAAGAGACAGAACAGTTTGGGTTAAGCTATGCAACTTTTTGCATCATCATTAGTAATAAATACAGTACAAAATCCACCCAGAGTGAATCTAAAGATTTTCCACAATATTCACTGATCATGTTATTCTTCATTATGATTTAGCTATTGCTTTCATATTATTGATACATACTTCTACTTTTCTATAAAATACTCAAGATCATAAAACATTGCGCGGTTACAGCAAAACAGCAGTGTGTTGTACAAAGATGGCCACTTCCCTTTTTCACTGGCAGGTTAATAATCAACATTTTTTCAGCAGCAAAGAAACATCTGAAATATTCAAGAAGGTACAGCATCATATTAAACACATCTACAGAGCTACTCCCACATACACATAGGAAAACCTGAGAAGGACATGCATTAAAAAGCTTGTGCTTTAAGTTCTACTGTTCATTCCGGTTCATCAGCTTGAGTTAATACTATGGCTACTGTCCAGTTCGCTCTGGAGTTATGGGGTACACTGTGGAGGGCACGGGGTAAGGCCAGTGAGAGCACGAAATGAAATCATAATAGTAAGACCAGCCAGCTTCATTCCAATCCAATATATGTTATAATAATTTGCAGGATTAGTAGAGTATTAATAAGAAATGCACACCGAAAACGTAGTTAGCTTATTATACCCAGGTGTAAAACATCTATATTGTATAACCACAGTACACCAGAAGTTTGCTCAATAAGATCAATGGCTCAAGTTAGCATGTTAGATATACGTTCCATAATCCCACACAAAGCAACTGCCAGCAACAAATAATACAGCTTGTAATGTGGGTCGTAAAGAGAAGCACTAAATTGAGACCCAGATATGATTTATATTGTGGTCAACTTAAAACGTGGAAAAACGAAAATAAATGTGACTGATTATGACAACAGAAGCGAGCTAAGACAAAAAACAAAAAAAAAAGGGCTGCACCCTGACATCTGCTTTGCATCAAAGCAGGGATGATGTCTAGAAAGTAAAACATTTATTAAAAAAGAAAAATCGAGAGATGATATGAATGGAATGTAATCCAGATCAACAGCACCATGCTGGCTAGAAAAAATGTGTCGGGGGAAACAACCCCAGTCGATTTTTCAACAAGTTTCTTTTTTTTTTTATCTCGCCTCCGAAAAAAGAAAACACAGACGGCATGCAAAAGCATCCCCACCGACCAATGCATAATGAGGTATTCTTTTTTTAATATTTTGTGTTATTTTAAATAAATATATTGATTAAATTGCAAAGTTATGAGATAGAGACATTAAATATTCCACCACGATAGCTAGCTAGCTACAGTTAGTAATAAATAATGATTGTTAAATACTTAAGGCATCTTTAATCACAGCATTCTATGTGAACTAGCAAACCTCCATTTTCATCCATCTGTAGTTTTTTGGATGGAGGTTTCATACGAAAAGAAAGGAAAAAAAAAAACAAACGAAAAAAACAAACGCAACACAAACAGTCAAGTTACCCTCCAATAATACACAAGGAAGCATGAAAATATTTAACTGAACTGGAACACAAACTCTAGGACAAGAAGAACCCACACCACCAAAACAAAAAAAGAAAAAAAAAATCAGGCAACTCCATATTATAGTGCATTTACAAAACACAAGCTACATTAGAACAACAATAAATATGTTTTTGCAGCATTGCAGCTTTTTCTTCACTATGGTTAAAGTGGACAAGGACTCGGCATATTAGTACCATGTCCAGATTGGCATGTGAGCAAAACAAAAAGAAAAAGAAGGAAGAAAGAAAAGTGTACAGGTAATAAAAAAGAAAGAACGAAATGGCAGGGAAAAAAAGACAATTAAAACAAAATTAATGTTAAGAACAATTGTTTGGTATTTTTCAAATGGATGGCTTTTTCTCCCTTTCACCCTCCTTCAAGTGAACTACGCCAACATGGTTCATGCATGATATAGAAAAACAGCTTCTATCACTGAACGTATCACAGTTGTTCTAGCAATACCATACACTACGACCATGGGGGGAGAGGGGGTGGGGACAGTCATACACATTCTAGCACATATCACAGGCAAACTAGTTTGTATTGTCCCTGTAACACCAGAAACAGTCTTTTTTTTTCTTCTTTTTTTGTTTTTAAATCAAACAGTGGGAGCAACTCAGATTGAAATGAAAGGAGCCGATACACAACAGAGGCCATTCACTGGATATAGAAATCACGTGTGCTTGTTCGATAGGCAATAAGGTTCTGGTGATAGGTAATACAAATGTCAGGTACTCTGATGGCAAGACTCAGGCACTGCATCCTCAAGCCCATGCCGGCCTCTCATGATCACGAGCGTGACCATGACCATGAGCGAGGCCACAGAGAGGAGTTGCTGTTAGACACGGATCCACCGGCAGCTCTTTGAGTCCTGTTAGGAGCGCAATGCTTAGCTGGTCGGTGATCAGTGTCTAACGGCAACTTTGGTCTACTCGGGATGAGTGGGGAAGGGTGCGGGGGAAGGAGTGGGGAAGGGGGTATCAGGTGCATTCTTGTCCTCCTCTATGAATGAGTGGGATCATCAGAGTCATAATATACGGTTCACATGCACAGACACAGTCCCTGTTTCTACTGCTCCACAATATTAACGACACAGCCCAAGCCTGCCATACAGCATGCACATCAGAGGCCTCTGCTCTAGATTATAGAGGCCCGACTACGACACTACACAGATCACTGGAAGCCATGCCTGCAGTTAGCGTTTTTAGCATCAACTCTGATGGCATCTACTAACTGTAAATCCAAAACCATGTTAGACAAGAAAGAGGGATTTTTGGCCTTTTTACATGACTAGCTCTTTCTCTGGTTGCCTACGATTAAACACACTGAATATTCTTACTGTTAGAGCTGTATTCACCCTCTCTGTAGGTTTTATTTTTCACAAACATATTTCTCAAAAGGCTTTTGCTTGCTACACAACACTGTTACTCTGTAAATACTTATTCAGTACTATACTCCATTACACCACAAGCGTTCAGCTACAAGAGTTCACACCAAACAACCTCATGCTAATCATTTGATAATGTTCTGTACAGATGTGCTGAGGGCTTGGGCAGAGTGCAGCTTCAAGGATTTTTCACAGGCCTGGGGAGAGGGATGGGGCAAAGGGTTTGGTTATAGTGGCAGAGAAATGGCCTTGATACACCACACTGAGCTGGGGAGGTTGGTCGTCAGAGTACCCTTTCTCTTGGCGGCTGTATGGAGAAATGTACACAATCTGACAGAACTGTGTGAAGCCTCAGCACATCTGTCCATACACGTCCACTCCTACCTTTAACATCCAGCCAAGTCCATTAAACCGAACCTCAGTCCAGGCGCCTATCTGTGCATCAACCCCCCCGTCCCTCGTTGCGTTGTAGGTGAGTGTGCTTTGTTGATCCCTCTGTCACAGCTGTCTCAGAAGGCAGGCTCGTTGAGTGATGCAGAGGGGAAGAGGGGTGTTTGGCAGAGCCTCTCCCCCTGGAGGGAGGGCAATGGAAAATTAACAAGACCAAGATCCATAGCTGCAGAAGTCAACAGGAGCTATCAACTGTCGGGGGTCAGCTGAGTCTCAATGTCCACTCTGCAGATGGGGCATTTCCTGCTGGTGGCCAACCACTGGTCCACACACGCCTGGTGGAAGAGATGCATGCAGGGTAATCTCCTGAGGAGACAGGAGAGACAAGGTCAGGAATTTAAAACAAGCGTAAAAGCGTCCTTCCAAAATGTCAAGCTGTGTAATAATCCCAGAGGTTTACGGTATAAGTGGCTGATTGATCACCAAATCTAGACAAAAGTCATTTTTCCTGGAAAAAAGAACATTCACAGAAATGTTGATTGCACACCACTGCTTTCTATTTTACAACCACAACATAATCAGCACGTCTTGAGAAGATGTTAAAGAGCAATTGCAGTGAAAGTTTTTTCACAGTGTGCCAATTACTTGCTTTTAAAGTAAGTGATTACACTGCAAGATTATTTACATACAAAATCTGAATTTCCTAATGTTTTCTAATGCATTTACTTATGCAGCTGAATGAAGTTGTTTTTTTTTTCATCTGTCTACAACAGCTGTTAAAGTTAAATTTGATATTTCACTAATTGTTAAAGAAAAAATACCAAAAAACACAGAGCTGCTGCTTCGTCAAGGTGAGAATTTGCTGTTTTTCTTCACCAATGAGTGAAAGTAACTAAAGCTTTTTGACAATACAAGCACACCATTTTCTCAAATAACAAAAACAAAACTATAAATGGACATTTGTATGATTTTTTTTTCCTCTTTACACCTTTTTTTACACTCTTAGGTTGAATAATATTTAATATTAAACATTTAAAGGTGGTTTCCTGCTTGATGTGAACCCAGAAGTGACAACAAGCTTCATCCTTCAGCTCAACTAACAGCTGGATAAAACAACTGTTGTTGCTCTGCTTTGTTACACAAACTTCACGGTCTTTAAGGCTTCCACATGCGTATGATTCATAGGTCTGTCATACCCAGGAATCCATTTGTATCCAGAATAAATCCAGCCATTGGACTATGATTCACGTTTGACATCTGAAAGCAGCTCACATTTGACTTTCATATGTGGGGGGAATAAGCTTAAAATGAACGTTGTACGTCATAAGGAGGAATTCTGTGTTTGAGGTACAATAATGATATATTTACTGTAGGTGTTCCCTCATATCAAATCACCCGATATGTATTTTAGGACCACACGTGCCAAGATTTGCTTGTGTCATAAATAATGGAGGATTTTCAACATAAACCAGAGCAAACGTAACACAATCAAGCTGAGATGTTGGGTGTACGCTTTATTTGAATAGAATTAAAGTCTACTACCATATCACAGCTCCATCCCTCCCTTAAATGCAGAAGATTCTGTTTATTCTTGCCTCTTTTCCGCCTATTCAGTGGGTAAAATAATATGCTCTGTCACTTCTGAACACATCACAACACCGGACACACATCAAAAGATTTTGCGAGAAGCTAATGCTGCCCGCGGGGAGGGTTTTTAAGATGAGGTGCTGGGAGAAATCCAGTGATGGGATTTTAAGACATGAAGCTTTTTAACTTAGGTGGCAGAACCAGTTTAGGGTTTAGAAATGCTTAGATCCTGTGTCTTTATATCCAGTTTATGGGAAAGAAATGTGGTTAAGGATAAATTAGTAAATTAACCTCTGAGGACTAATCATCCTGAAAAGCATTTACCCTGACAGGCTTTGGGAGAAATTGTTTTTTAGAGGGGTAACTAAACCCAGTTGTCTGTGAGGGTAATGCAATTAGTTTTGTAGGTATTAATATAGTCATGAACCCAAGTTAAGGGACACATTTAAGTTTAGTTAGGAGATGAGCAAAGTAATTCAGATTCCTCCTGAGGGGGACATGAATGTGTAAATTGAAATTCAATGCAATGCATCCAAATCCACAAATCAACCTCAACCTGCTGTTACAGGCACTAATCATCTAACTGAACCACAGTGGTACATTCACTGAATGACAAACAGACTGATAATGCGATACTATTTCAGGATGTGAGAAACAAATACATCCTTCTAGGAAAAAAAGCGCTTTTATGCGCAGCCTACATCAACATCTGCATAACCAACCAAAGAAAAAGCAGTACCTGACATCCTCGCCATCCTCCAGCATCGACAGACATATGGTGCATTTTTCATCGGTGTCAAGCTCCTCATCATCCAGACACATCTTCAGGTCCTGTGGTATTCTCTGCACAGAAAACCACACAAGAGCAAACACACTTTAATTACTGAAGTGTGCAGTGTTTATGCCACAGGGGTCTCTGAGTCAGCTCAGGCAGAATAAAAAAAAGTCTTTGAATTATACTTCCCAGAAAAAAATAGACATCAAGATGGAAATGACTCAATTACTCCTGCTCACTCAAAATGTACCAAATAATCTTGCATTCTGAGTATTTGGGTCATATTTGGCATAGACGTTTCTTTAAATTCATTCCACATACATATCTGCAGACAGCTAGATGAGTCATCCAGCGCCTTGAACTGTGAACACTGCAGCCCTGTCTCACTAATCTGGCAACGGAAATTAGTTTGACCTTTGAACTACAGTGACAGACGTGACCTTCATTCCACTCTCGTCTTTGCTCTTTGATCCTTTCAACCTGCTGCTGCCTTTCGCTATCCCTTTCTTTCGCATCTTCAGTTCTTCCCCTTTACCGTACCACATCAAAAAGGTATATTTAATCCAGCAAGGAGCTAAAGAGTCTCCAGCCCTACCTTTTTGTACTTGTGGGGGAAAGTGAATCTCTCAATGGTGGTTTGGACCGCTCCACGGTTTACGCTGCCCAGTCTGTCCTCCAGCTGCAGAAGCTCCTATGAAAAAAAATCCCAGTTGCCTTTAAAGGAAGGACCTTTCTGTATTTTGCCACTAAAATAACAGAAATAAATATGCACAATAAAAAGATATTAAAGTGTGTAATGTAATCAAATCGGTGCCTTAAGGAACAGGACACCTTGCTTGAAATGAAAACAAATGACATGAGATTAAAGGCAGCTGGACCATTTAAAGCATCTGGAGCCCTGGGTAATTGGAAATAAGAAAATCAGCTACCACTCAAGCCTATCCAGAGATTGGTCACAGAGAAAACAATGATAAATTAGTGTAGACTGGTGCGTCTGCTGAGGAGAGCGAGGAAATAGGCGCACAAACCTCATAGCTCTCTCTAACTGCAGATGCGTGGCGGGAGGGGTTGAGACTCTGCAGAGCCAGCAAGTGCAACTGGGGATATGGGTAGTTTCTGATCTCATGGACAACCTAGGAGATGACAGATAAAAGAAGCTAGCGTCAGCTTTGCAGCAGAAATCAGAAAGAACAATAGGGACACGGGTCATCCCCGGTTGCTGGGTGTTGAGATTAATCTCAGAAACCAGGAGAAGAGTCGCCGTGAGTTCATCGAGATGAACATGATTGATCGTATGGAGGCAGAGGGGAGCTCACCACTTGCGTTGAGGCATTGTTTCTAGGGAAGTGGTGCATCCTAGGAGAGGTCAAGTAGTGCTGATAGTGCTGCGGCAGCGGGTGGATGTGATACTGGTGGGGGGGAAGCCCAGCGTCCACACTTAGATCCCTGGACAGAAACGGAAAAAACAAATCAGCCAGTGGAACACTGCGAGGTCTCTGGAACACTGAGCTTCGATAACAGCAGACTTGTGTACTTCTGTAGCTGCTCAATGGGTAAATCTTTTAAACGGTGAGATTGTAATATGATTTTTAAAAAATATATATATCCCCATACCAGGTCAGATACAGCAAATTTGATTACATGAAAATTGGTTATCATGCAAGCAAATGTGTGAGAGTTGATATTATAAAAGTAATCAATACACATGGACCAGCAGAAGGTAAGTGGACAAATGGCTGTAGCACACATAGCTAAAATTAAGCGATGAGCTACTTAAATAAATACATTAAGAAGAAGTTTGGGAACTTCTTGATTTTTTGGGTCATTATTTTGTGTTTGTTTTTTGTTTTTTTGGTCTTTATAATTTGTACTCTGTGATTTCACTCAAGACTCCCATTGACAAGAGTGCTACAACAGCAATTTATTTGCTTTCAACTCTTCATCTTGAACTCATTCATTCAAATCTAAAATGTGTCTGTAACTGACATTTATCTTAAATGGTCTAAAGATGAGCTGGTAAAAAATGCTTTCACATTACGAAATAAGGTGTCTGTTGATGTTTCCTCTAAAAAAAAATAGCTTTTTGCATCTGTGGCGCTGCATGTGTCGTTGAGAGAGATGCACTGCTTACCAGTCTGTGCCCTCAGCCAGGTAGCGGGGCTGCTGAACCACAGGCTGCGGAGGGACATGGAGGGGGGGAGCAAACTCATAGCCGGGTCGCAGCCTGTGGGGTTGGTGAGGAACTCTCTCTGGGGTCCGTCTACTAAGACAAATAACTAAGCATTTGAAAACATCCTGGAAAATAAGAGTTTATCATTTAAATTTAAAATGTCACTGCACAACTCCAGTAGTTACCAACGAGGTGCTTAAACTAAATATTTTGCCTTTTCCTCTCTATTTTTTTTTTTGTACCATAAAGCTGTGTGGATACCTGGAGGGTGGCAGGATGTGTCGGTGCTGGGCCTCGAGGATCTGCTGCTGGAGGAGGTATTGCTGGTGTAATGCCTGAGGTAGGAAGGGAGGGGCAGGGATGTCCTGGAACTGGGGAGCGGGCAAAGGGTTGAGGGGCGAGTGGAGCGGAGGGCCGTGTTGGTGGCTGGGCGGGGCCAGGTGGGGGTTAATGCCTGACTGTGGCTGCCCTGGGTGGGGCATGGGGAAGTCCATGGGCAGCGGGGCCTGAGGACCTAACTGGAAGTGCCGGCAAGAGGTAGCATGGCTGTGCTGCTGCTGCTGTTGTTGCTGTTGCCGGTTGAAATGGGATCCTGTGGAGTATAAGGAGAAGTTGTCAGGTACCTGAGGGGGGAAATTAGATGGAATTAATAGTAGGTGAAATGTGGTGTCACTGTGTGTGAGATATAGCATGTTAATGAAGCCCTACCTCTTACCTAGGGTGAAAAATACTTCTGTGGGGGTGGGAAAATGATGGTTACCACAAGTACCATGAGAATGAAAACCATTTTTGGTGCTCCACACAAAGCGCAAGCGTTCATTTCTTTAAATGCATTTCCAGCCCCTGGATCGACTCCTCGTCTTCACAGACAAAGGAACTGGATCAGAACAGAAGAACCGTACCCCTATACAGATATCGACGTAGCTCAGTTCTTGTAAATTCTGCAGCTGACAGCAGGTCAGTGCACTCAGAAGTAAACCATTATTACCTCACTGCCTGTAAGAAATACATTAAACTGTTTCTCTGCCAAGTCTCTATCTACACAACTGTAAAGAACAACCTGTTCCATATAAAAAAATTAAACTAGACATTAAATTCACATTATAAATGTGCTCTACTGAAATCAGCTGTCTCTCTGTGTTATACACTTCCAGTAAAGCTCTGCTATTCTTCTCCCATATGAACATTCAGGAGTTGACAGGAAATAGCTTGAATGCTTTTTTTAACTCTCTCCAACCACAGCTATTTGGCAACTGCAGCGAACAGACTGCTGTCGAGACTTGACAAGGAGTGGAAAATAAAGACATAGGCTAGCTTGTGCTGTGTTGCAATATGGTTTTAATACCCTGGTTAAGCTTAAGGAGACCTTTTTGTATCATAGTGGGACTGAGAATAATTAAATTTAGCTTTGATCAGATTTTGGGGGGAGGGGATCTCTGCCAGAGGGAACCACAGTTATGCTCTGCCATGTCTGACTTTTAAACAGTTTCTTATAGAAGTGCAAAAGACAAGACTACTTTGCTCGTAAACACTTGATTTCTCCAAAAAAATAAATAAATAATAATTTATGAAGAAAAAGGCAAAGTCTACATTGCATTTACTCGGAGCACGCTTGAAAATTGCAGTTTGAATTTTAAATACAGGAAAGACAAGCAGTGTAGCTTTCCAGATTTCGCATTTCAGCTTGACAGTTTGTCAGCGTAGCCGAGCAAACAAGATATGACCTTGCTGCCGTGGGTCAAAGGCTCAGAGTCTAGACTGCAAGTAGCACACTGCGTTTTCAAGCGTCTCAGTGAGAACGATCACCATGAATGACAGCAGATAGACTCATTCAGGGCCCTGCGATGAAGTAAGCGTGGAAATCGTCTATCTTTGTCACAGCAGGAGAGGAGGTGGGTAGGTGGGTTGGTGGGGACAGGGGTGGAGGGAGGGGAAGGAGGGGAAGGAGGGGGGGAGCAGATAGGGGACAAGGGAGAGGGAGGACAATAAATGGAAATCAGCAAGAAGCACACTGAAGGTTAGGAAAAACACTATATTCTTTATTGAAAAATATTAGTATTTGTGGAATTTGTGTTTTCTTTCTTGTTTGTTTGTAATAATAGTATAACTCCATGCAACAAAAATAAACAACATACACTGAAGGCAAGGCCCACCATGCTCCATATAGGGTTAAAAAGAACAAAAGCGGCATCCAATGAGCAGACGTGTTGGCTACAGCACATGATTTCAGTACAGCAGGGTACATCTTTTCTACAGAAAGATTACATTGGATTTTTCACTAGTCAAATGTAGAAAAAACATAAACAAAAAATTATGAATCATAAATGTGACCATGCATTGAAAGTACTATTACCAGAACAAAAGGTAAAGAGAAACCACAACCAAACAATAAAGACGTTATTACTAATAGAGGATCTCTTTAGCAGTGCAGGAAAAATAGGCATCCCTGTGAAATGGATAGCATTTTGGTCTTATGTTAGTGGGGTAAATTGAGAAGTGATGAACCACCAGTGAGCATGTTTTCCTACTTAAACGTTTAGAGTTTCAGATGCCTGTAAAAGGGCAAAACAGGCCCTGACAATTCAGTGTGATTCAAAGCTTGAAATTTGCAAAAAGGGAACAAAAGGATTACACAAAAAAAAATGGAGACAGTTATGGCAGGTTGTTGTGTGGAGGTGCAGTGTACCTTCAGTCATTTCAAGTGACATCGCCACTGATTTAAATGTTACGTTTTTAACAGTAAAAAATGGCATGCGCGTGGTCCCAATTTGCATGCTTTAATTTATTTATTTGTTGTTGTTTTTTCAATCGCAGGTCACTTTAATCATGTACATTGCACCTTGTGTGAAGAGAAGAAAAAGATGAGCCAAATTCTGGTGTTCAACAATGCAGTGCAGTATTTGAGATCATGCAAAATGTATCCACTTTACAGGAATTTACAGCATGTTGTCTATCAAGACTGGATGGGAGGTACACAATGACATTCAACTGATCTAGAAAAGAGCTAAAAATGTTTACTCAGTGCTACAGCAATTTGACAGAAAAAAAGACCAAAAAAAAGGTGCTCTGTCCTAGGTGTTAGATATTGTTTTAGTCTGTTTAACATGGAAAGTCTATGGCTGAGTACATCTTGGGAAAGGGGGGGGGTGCTTTTTTTAATACCAATGTCGTCTTCTGATGGAAAGAGGAAATGAAGAAGGGATTCACAATACAGCTAAATGCAGAGAACAGGCAGAGGCCACGCCACACCACACAGCAGCAGATGATCATTAGCTACACAATGGGGGGGGACGACAAAGATCTGATAAATGCAGAATGTAGAGCCAGCCTCCATACTATGAAACAGGGAAATAAGAACAGAAATAAAAGCACAATGAAAATCACTGATGCCACTGTTGTGAAATTAATGTTGCACTGTAGCTTTATCATTGTTTAACTGATACCCCACACTCGATTCTTTTTGCAATTCGGCAGCTTCAAACAAACAGCTGCTGAATTGCCAATTAGCAAATGAGAGAAAAGGGCGACGGATACACTGATAGCCCGGAATTAAAGGCTCCCGGTCGACTGGCCACTTATCGATTAGCACACTGGCCAATTGAGAGGGGTAATAATTGTAATAACTACTGGAATCACGGTGGAAAAAACGGCGAGCGTTAGCAGAAGCAGATGATCTTCAAATGACATCATCCGTGCACAGATAAGCTGACTGGCTGGACAGGCTACGTCTATTTTGCGGTATTTTTCTTTACAGCACAAACACGGTAGTTTCGAGGAAACGTTGAATATTTTTCTTAAAACCTCACAAATAAAAATGCACCGTGCGTTAATAAAGACGTCTTTTTATGTAGGAATGTGTTTCTTTTTCTTTTTTTTTACATGAGGCATTTTGGCCGCATGTCGCGTGCATGTGCAAGCCTTTGTGAGAAATGTTTCAAGAAATAGTCTGAGCCCAAGAAGCCAGTTAGCTTATCTGTAGCAACGAAGTTAATTTTTAATTCGCTGTATTTGCACCTAGCAAACCTTATAATTCGGTGCCTTATATTAATCTGCGACGGATGCGAATATAAAGCGTTATCGCGTCGGCAAGCAATTTGACCATTAATTTCATGCTAGCTAACGGGAGCTAACCCAACGGCGGAGCTCGAGCTAGCTAGCCCAACAGCTGCAGTGAATATTAAGATAAACAGGGCACATGTTTTGGATCGATATGAATATTAATACCGTACCTCTGTTTCTTACTGAGCCGAATACAGGAAGAACCAGATATCCGACATGCACTAACACCATCCTGGGATCCTTATTTTATGATTCCGCTGGGTTATTTGGAGATATACAGTGGTAGTAGCCCATGCGGATCTACATTCAGGCGGCTGGTTGTTGCTGGCTGGCTTGGCTAAACACTACAGGCGAACCAAACCAAATGACTGTCTGACTCGCCTGGTTGTCGTTGACAAAAGCAGACATGTCATTTGTTCTACGGAGCAAAAGAGGGCGATGTTGCAGCGCTACATGCCAAAGCTGCAGCTATCTCTGGGTTAACCTATCCGACCTTGCAAAGTTAATCTTTATTAGAAACAATGTAAACACATTAACAGGCTTAAAAACGCAAACGGCACATTGAAGTAACTTGTAGTCTTGACTTTAAATAATGAAATCTTTACTTAAGGGCCACTGTTGTTTATTAATGTATGTCCGCAACATTAGCAGACTCACTGGAAACCCATTTGAAAGAAATGGTAGAATATACATATAAAAATAAACGCATTAGAGGCAAAGATGTCCTGGCTAGATGCGCTAAGGCCTACATTTCCCATGATTCAACGCAATTGCTCTTTTCTTAAGCATTCGCAGAGAGTAGGAAATAATCAAAAATATGATTTCCCTGTTAGCAAAAAAAAAAATCACACTAAGGTACCCTCAACTCGGAAAAGCAAGTTAATAGATAAGATAAATAAGTACGTATAAGAATGTTATCGCGTGCACTTCAATATACTCACTGGCCGATTTGTTTGGTTTTGTTTAGTTCCCTGTTAATGTAAATAATCAGCCAATCACATGGCACCAGCTCAAGGCACTGACCTGCTGAAGTTCAAATAGAGCATCAGAATGGGGGAGAAAGCGAATAGAAGTGACTGTGAAAGCGGCGTGGTTGCTGGTACCAGATGAGTTGGTATGAGCATTTTACAAACTGCAGACGTTATGGGATGCCTTGTTGATTTTAGAGGCCAGGGGACTATGTTCTGGCTGCTTTGAGATTATAGGAAGGCAACAGTAACTCACATAACCTCTTTTAGAACCAAACTTGGAGAATAGAAGTTCTTCTGATGGCTGTTATCAACAGGAGCTTTCATTGTACTCAAATGGTCTCCACATTCACCAGATCTAACTCCACTAGAACACTTTTGGGATGTGGTAGAACCAAAGATCAACTAAAGTAAAGCATTATCTACTATTATACTGGGAACTGCTTTTGACTGGTTGTTTAAAGGCATTAAATTAAAAGAGAGGATTATCTTCACATGCATCGAAAATATATATGCATATAAATGCACTAAATTCAGAACAGCAATGTACCAAATCCCAGTCTGTTTTGTTAGTTGTGCCTTGCTGTTATGCTTTATATTTCTCTTGTTTTTTATACGTCCCTCTTACTTGTTTATATTTCTCCTGTTTACTATTTATTCCTGCTGTCTACTATTTATATTTTATGTTGGCACAGTTGGTGCAAAGCACCCACAGTTGTACATCTTTTTTTTTCTTTTTGCCATTTTCATTTAAGTTAAGTTGGTTTGCACAAAATAACGTTTTTATTTTGTGTAACGTATAATTTCCGCGTCAGTAGGGGGCACCGATGAGTATTAAAGTGGGAACCAGGACCAGAGTCGCATTAATAGAAGAAGAGTTCATTCAGCCATTACATTCACTCACAGGCAGGTCGGAGCTGCTAACAGTTGAGGACAGGTCATTAGCAACCCGAGAAAATGCTATCCGTTAGAGTTGCAGCAGCTTTGGCCAGAACCCTGCCTAGAAGGGCTGGATTCGTAAGTACTTTAACCAAGCAAGTTGCATTTATTAAGAATATTGCAGTAAGTTTATTTAATATCCGTGCGAGCATTTATGGGCGTGAAGGGTAACGTTAATGCCGCAGGCCGCTAGCTAACCTGTCACCGGCTTACGAATACCCTTCTAATAAGTCCTAGTTAATAATCGATGCTAAAAGTCTTGAAATTGGATGTTTAATCGTGTTTTTTTTTAATGTTGCCCTTGTGAAGTGACTGATTTCGTCCTGTAGCACTAAATGTAGCACTCAAGCTAATGCTAGCTGTCAGCTAACAGCTCATTCAGCCACGCTTTGAAGGTCAGAAAGCCTGACAGCGCAACTCCTCTCCGCTGCACAAACTTACATTTGCCTCACTGCAAGAAGCGCAGTTGTAATCCTTATTTAAATGTCTCTTAACTTTCATTTGCGCTCAACTTTTAATTAAGTGCTTGTTATTGAATCCAGGTGTCAAAGACTATTCCGGCCGCCTGCGTTGGGGTCAACCACCTCCACACACACAGACCATGGCTGCAGAAGACAGGTGAGAAAGTCAAAAACAACAGACCAGAAACTTCATCCTGTACAATGCAGGGCATCTCATAAAGGCGACTTATTAAAATAATTGGTTCTGCTATGCCGGTGAAACTGCTGTGTAATCCCTGTGTGTACGTCTAAGAACACCTTATCTTAGAAAAGGCATCATCAGTGTTTGGTGTTTGAGACCCACATAACTCTTCATTCTAATTATGTCATTTAGAAATTTAAACCATGCATATTTTCATTCTTTGGTTTTGTTTTGTTTTTGTTTGTTTTTTTGTTTGTTTTTTTTGGTAAAAGCACATTGAGGTAACAAAATTAATCCTTTTTGCAGCATAAAACCATGAAGGTTTCACAACTGTTTCTCAACTGTTCCTCTACTTCTAAGTGTTTCAATAGATTATTGGGGAAAGCTTTTCCAGTCATTTTAACATCCAGTTGTATTTATTTTTTGACATTTTGTCTTTCACAGGCACAGCCGAGGTGTCCTCCATCCTGGAGGAGAAGATCCTGGGAGCTGACACCTCTGCAGACCTGGAGGAGACAGGGCGTGTGCTGTCTATTGGTGACGGTATTGCCAGAGTGTATGGACTGAGGAATGTCCAGGCAGAAGAGATGGTGGAATTTTCCTCTGGCCTGAAAGTAAGTCCAAAGGCACAAGGTTTCTCTCCAACCTGCATATCTTTTATATATAAAAATGGTTAAAGAGGAGCGCACCGTGGGTTTGTCTTGTTGAACAAAATTGTGAAACTAAAAAATGCTAACAGTTTCAATTCAGTGATGTTATGTTTTTTCAAGAAACCATATTTATTATCCTCCAGGGCATGTCTCTGAACTTGGAGCCTGACAACGTTGGTGTTGTGGTGTTCGGTAATGACAAGCTGATCAAGGAGGGCGACATCGTGAAGAGGACCGGTGCCATTGTGGATGTTCCTGTGGGAGAGGAGCTGCTTGGCCGTGTAGTGGATGCTCTGGGAAATGCCATCGATGGGAAGGTAATTTAAAAACCTTTAAAAAATAATTTTGTTTTGGATTGTGACATTCAAGTTGATTAACTAGGGCCTTTTTAAAGAACTCATCACCAGACATTATCTTGTAGAGCAGCTAGATTACCTATTAATCAGCAAAATTGCCAGTTTAAGTTTTCATAAATGACCTTGTCTCTCATTAGTAAGCATCCACGAGTTATTTGGACCAGTGACGAAATCTTGCCTGTTTTTTTTTTTTGGGGGGGGGGGGGGGTTTTGTTTGGTTCTTTTTGTTTTTCTACCTATTCATGACTAGTTCAGTAATTAAATGGCAGTCATCGCAACATGACTTTTATTTCCCACCATTATAGTACTTGCAACCATTTTGATGTTGAAGTTTGCCTTAAATTGACATTCTCTCTCACTCTCTCAGGGTCCTTTGGGCTCCAAGGTCCGTAGGCGTGTGGGTCTGAAGGCCCCAGGTATCATCCCCCGTATCTCTGTGAGGGAGCCCATGCAGACTGGAATCAAGGCTGTGGACAGTCTGGTGCCCATTGGCAGAGGCCAGCGTGAGCTGATCATTGGTGACAGACAGACTGGGTAATTATCAAAATTCACAGATGGTTTTTAACAGTGGTTTGGTCTTGATAGGAGAGCTGTAGATGAGTGGAATATTTTTTTTAAGTTCAATATTCCACATTCCAGCAAAACTGCCATTGCCATCGACACAATCATCAACCAGAAACGCTTCAATGACGGAACTGATGAGAAGAAGAAGCTGTACTGCATCTATGTTGCCATTGGACAGAAGAGGTCTACTGTGGCTCAGCTGGTGAAGAGGCTGACTGATGCCGATGCCATGAAGTACACAATCGTGGTCTCTGCCACTGCCTCTGATGCTGCTCCGCTGCAGTACCTGGCTCCATACTCTGGCTGCTCCATGGGAGAGTACTTCAGAGACAACGGCAAGCATGCCCTGATCATCTATGATGATCTGTCCAAACAGGTGAGGATTTGCAGATGAATCTGCAAACTTTATTCATCACTAAAGTTTAGCATGTTGTGCAAATGTCACTATTATTCTCAAATTGAATAATTTTCTTTCTCCCACAGGCTGTTGCCTACCGTCAGATGTCCCTGCTGCTCCGCCGTCCCCCTGGTCGTGAGGCCTACCCAGGTGACGTGTTCTACCTGCACTCCCGTCTGCTGGAGAGAGCTGCCAAGATGAACGACAATTTCGGTGGTGGCTCCCTCACCGCCCTGCCTGTCATTGAGACTCAGGCCGGTGACGTGTCCGCCTACATCCCCACCAACGTCATTTCCATCACAGACGGACAGGTTTGTTTGAAAAGTGTTCGGAGCTGATGTTTATCTGTTCATGTTTTGTATTGCACCTCTGACTTCTCCATGTCGTCCCCCCCCCCCCCCCCCCCCCCCCTTTAGATCTTCCTGGAGACTGAGCTGTTCTACAAGGGTATCCGCCCAGCTATCAATGTGGGTCTGTCTGTGTCCAGAGTAGGCTCTGCTGCCCAGACTAGAGCCATGAAGCAGGTAACATCTGGCTGACCTCCTTTTTAAATGTATTCAAGAATAAGAATTGCATATAATTCAGCCGCAGGGCTAAAATCTTAGGTTCTCTCTCATTTCATATTTTCCTAACTTTATAGGTGGCTGGTACCATGAAGCTGGAGTTGGCCCAGTACCGTGAGGTGGCTGCCTTCGCCCAGTTCGGCTCTGACTTGGATGCTGCCACCCAGCAGCTCCTTAACAGGGGTGTCAGACTCACTGAACTGCTGAAGCAGGGCCAGTACTGTGAGTTACTATTATTATTTTTATTTCTCTAGAAATCCTCAGGGTATTGTACAGTGCAACTAACTGTCTTTAATGGTTCTTCCAGCTCCCATGGCCATTGAGGAGCAGGTAGCAGTCATCTATGCTGGTGTCAGGGGTCACCTGGACAAGATGGAGCCGAGCAAGATCACAAAATTCGAGAAGGCTTTCTTGCAACACATTTTGAGCCAGCACCAGGACCTGCTTTCCAACATCAAGTAAGAAGAAAAACAAATCTGTATGTTTGAGCCTTTAAAAACCAAAATTGTTCAATCTGATCTCATCCGTTTTTCGTTTCAGGGCTGATGGCAAGATCTCAGAAGCATCAGATGCTAAACTGAAGCAGATTGTACTGAACTTCCTGTCCAGTTTTGAGTAATAGCACTTCGATTGATCTTCAGTGAGCTAACTGTCTGTGTCCCCATTCTGCTTATATATGTGAACACACTGAAGGCCAAAACCTCCATGTACAGATTTGTCCAAATAAAATTTTACAACCCTGCGGTGGTGTAAAACTCTTCTGATTGTTTGGTCAGTTTGGAGTTCAAGTTGGTTCCCTCTAAACAGTTTTCAGTTTGACGAGAACAAAAGCAAACATGTTTTGAATAGATCTATTTAAATATATCGAAATGGAGAGGGTGATACTGCACATAATGAATTCATGAATGCTGTTTACTGTAAGTCGTTCTTAATAGGAGCATCATATTAAAAGGGGCTGATAAATGAGTATAGATTGACTTAAATGATTTTCTCTGCTGGTTTCAGAACTTGGAGGGAAATGTAAGCCCAGTTTCTCAACTGTAGGGGGAAAATGCTTAAATAAATTCAGTGACGCTGTCATGAATCAGATCCCTGAGTACTGTCTTATGTTGAGAGATTGAAGAGACAATGTTTGTCTGCCTGGCTTAAATCAATACTGCATTTTTTACAGCTCAACGTGTATTTATGCAGTTTTTAAATCTCAACAAATGACTACTTAAAGGAGCTGCAACAACAAAATGTTTCATTGTGTATTGACTTATTCTTTGAAATGAAAGTTCCTCACAAAAGGCAGTGCCTTCTAGCTATGCTTTTTCTTAACAAGCTATGTCAGTGGGAGAAATGAAAAGTGGTAAATCTACATAGGTTTCTCTTCATGTCCAGCAGGTGGCCATAAAATCTTAAATACTGCTGCTAATGAGGCTAAGAGGTGGTTTACCACTAGATCTTAGCTGTTGGCATTGTTGACCTGGAGTACAAAAGAATTGTTAGAAATTACAAGATCACTGTTTATGATGTAAATTAAAACAAATGCAATGATTCGTGTATCTCATAAACCAAATTTTATTCACTGTAAAATATGAAACAAGTGTTTAAACTAACACATTACTAACACATCTGAAGAAAGTTGGGACACAAGGCTGAAAAAGTAAGTGAAGTAGAAGGAACATTTCACAGCTAATTAGGTTAACTGTTAGCAGGTCAGTACTACCTAGTGTAATACCCAGTATTATTGGGTATTTTAAAAAAAGCATCTTAGAGAGGAAGAGTGAAGACTTTTACTATCTCATCATTTACAATTACATCATTTAATATCATCAAAGGGCTCTGAGAATATGGAGAAATCTATGTAGGCAATGGACAAGTTCAAAAATCAGTGTTGGATGTCTGTGACCTTCAGGTGCTCAGACAGAACTGCATTAAAAAGCCATGATTCTGTCATGGAAATCACTGCATGGGCTCAGGAATCCTTCAAGAACTCAGTGTCTGTGAACACAGTTCTCCATGCCATCCACAAATGCAGGTTAAAGGTCTTCTGTACAAAGAAGTACCCATATTTGAACATCCAGAACACCACCATTTTTTCTGGGCCAAAGCCTATTTAAAATGGACTGAGGCAAACTGGAAAACTGATCAGGTGGAAAAAAATAAAATAAAATTCATTTTGGAAAACATGGACGCCACATCTAAACTGAAGCAACGAGTCACCATCCAGCTTATCAACTTTCCAAAAAACCTGCATCTCTGATGGTATCAGAGTGACCAGATATCCCTATTTATGTGTTAAAAAACAATTCAGTAAGATATGCCGTTTTAATTGTTAAGTTAGATATGGACAACTCTCAGCACTGTCCCACACAATTAGTGCTTTCCCCAATCGATGCTGAAAACTATGTACAGGTAGAGCAATATATGGACCCATCCAGATGATGTTGTTTTATTTGCATCTTTTACCAAGACAATGCTAAACTGCATACTCTAGCAGCAGGGCTTCACTGTAGAACTGTAGGCAGGCTTAACAGGCTAAACTGGTCTGCCTGCAGTCCCAGTATGTTATCAGTTGACAACATGTGATGCAGCATAAAACAAAAATATAGAATAGAATAGAATAGAATAGAATTCAACTTTATTGTCATTGCACATGCACAGGTACAGGGCAACGAAATGCAGTTTGCATCCATCCAGAAGTGCTTTAGTGATATAGATATATTACAATATATATTAGCAATAATATAGATATGTGAGTATATTACAGAAATGGGTCTATTATGGTATGTTATAATGTACACGGTATGAAGTATGTTGTGAATATTCTATAACTATAAGTATGTACAGGCTGTAGTGAGTACAAGCTATGTACAGGATATGAACAGGATATAAATATGAAAAACTATACAGAATATGAAATACATAACTTTACAGAATCTGGGATATACAGCAATACAGAAATGGGAACTATGCAAGTTGTAAACAGTTGTAGGATTAAAGATTATCGAATGTACAGAATGATTATTTACACAGAGCTATACATTAGTGCAGTTAAGATAAGTGAGGGTGTAGATAGTTTCTACAGAGGCTATATAAAGTGCTAGTGGTTGTGAGTGGTGGTTCACTCCATGTTATTATTGTGTTTGAGGGTACAGTTGTCCATTGTGTGTGCGTGTGTATGTTCAGTCCATGAGTTTAACGTGGGTCAGATGTCAGGAGGCAGAGTTCAGGAGTCTGACAGCTGTGGGGAAGAAGCTGTTCCGGTACCTGGTGGTCTTAGTCCGGAGGCTCCTGTGGGGCCTCCCAGAGGGCAGGAGGGTGAAGAGTCCATGTGATGGGTGACTGGGGTCTTTGATGATTTTCCCAGCCCTTTTCAGACACCGCTTCCTGTAGATGTCTTTTATGGCAGGAAGTGGTGCTCCGGCGATGCGCTGGGCAGTTTTCACGACCCTCTGCAACGCCTTCCGGTCCGAGGCAGAGCAGTTCCCGTACCAGACTGTTATACAGTTGGTCAGGATGCTCTCGATGGTGCAGCAATAGAAGTTCACCAGGATGTCTGAGGACAGGTGGTTCTTCCTCAGAGTCCTCAAGAAGAAGAGGCGCTGGTGAGCCTTCTTGACCAGCTTGGAGCAGTTGGTCGTCCAGGTGAGATCCTCGGAGATGTGGACTCCCAGGAACTTGAAGCTGCTCACACGCTCCACAGCCGTCCCCTTAATGTGGATGGGTGGATGTGGGTCAGCATTCCTCCTGTAGTCCACGATGAGCTCCTTGGTCTTCTCGGTGTTAAGCAGCAGGTTGTTTCTGTCGCACCACTCAGCCAGACGATCCACATCCTCCCTGTAGGCGGCCTCATCGTTGTCACTGATGAGGCCAATCACCGTGGTGTCATCTGCAAACTTAATGATGGTGTTGGAACCATCAGCAGGTCTGCAGTCGTGGGTGAAGAGGGAGTAGTAGAGGAAAGGGCTCATCACACAGCCTTGTGGTACACCGGTGTTCATTGTGATGGTAGATGAGCAGCGGTTATCCAGCCGGACATGTTGGGGGCGGTTGGTCAGGAAGTCCAGTAACCATTTGCAGATGAGGGAACTGATACCCAGGTCTGTCAGTTTCCTGATGAGTTGTGAGGGGTGGATTGTATTGAATGCTGAACTGAAGTCTATAAACAGCATTCTGGCGTAGGTGTTGTTGTTGTCCAGGTGTGAGAGGACAGAGTGCATTGCGATGGAGACTGCATCCTCTGTGCTCCTGTTCCGGCGGTATGCGAATTGGTGGGGGTCCAGGGTGGGGGGGAGACAGGATTTGAAGTGTGCTAGGACCAGTCGCTCTAAGCACTTAGTGATGATGGGGGTGAGTGCTACTGGGCGGTAATCATTGAGGCAAGATGGGTTGGAGTTTTTGGGTATCGGGACGATGGAGGTGGATTTGAAGCAGGCCGGTACCACAGCGTGGGCCAAGGACAGATTGAATATGTCTGTGAGCACTCCTGCAAGCTCCCCAGAACACGCTCTGAGAACACACCCGGGGATGCCATCAGGGCCTGCAGCCTTGTGGACATTGATCCTGCTCAGCACCGCTCCTACATCGGTGGGGGAGAGAGTCATAGGTTGGTGGTCTGGCGTCATGTCTGCTTTGGTTGTGGTTGTGGGGTTCCCTCACTCAAAACGAGCATAAAAGTTGTTGAGCTCGTTTAGGAAGGAGACATCAGAGGATGCGGGAGAGGGTTTGGTGGTCCTGTAGTCTGTGATGGTCTGACAAAGAACCCAGGACTGTTGAGCAGCTAGAATCCTGTGTCACACAGGAATGGGACAGCTTTCCTCTCCCAAAAGTCCAGCAGCTGGTCTTTCCAGACATTTCTGGACTGTTGTTAAAAGAAGAGGTGATGCTATGAAGGGTAAACACAGTCCTGTCGCAACTTTTTTGAGACATGTTGCTGCCATCAAATTCAAAGTGGCCTTATTTTTCCTTTAAAATGTTACATTTTCTCAGTTTAAACATTTTTCTAGGTTCTATTGCAAATAAAATATGGGTTTATGATCCTCGAAAATCATTGCATTCTGTTTTTTATTTACATTTTATACAGCGTGCCACCATTTCTGGAAGTGAGTTAAATTTTGCAGCTGATCGGAAAGTTAAAAAGTGCTAACGTGAATACAAACTACCGCATACCATTTCTCATTCATAGATGTCTTTCCTGACATACCACTGCAAATCTACTGCTGATAAGCTGCCTTTTTCTCTTCCTCTCCTGAGCGGCTGTGTTTCTCTTCCACACTTCTCTGTTTGTCTCTTCTTATTAAACAGGAACAACATTGGACAAAAAGTACATTTTTTGCAATTAAGAACTTTGTTCTCTTTTGGTTACCACATCAAGAACCAAAGTTTATCACAACGTTGGCTCTCATTATTCCTTCATTTTCTGTAGTTTTTTTTTCTTAGCTTGTTTTTTTTCTTATCCACATAAATAAATTCTCCTGAATTTTTTAACTTACATAACATCATCTTTTTTTCACTGACCGCTCTTAAAAAGTTGCCATTTCACATTGTGCTCTGAGTCGCTTGTTCCTCCAACAGCATCACTGCCTGGCAAGATATAGTGAGACATGTGACAGAGAGTGAATGGAGATGCTTTCAATAAGCGCTATTGTTGATGTCAGTGTGACAAGAGAGATTAGGGTGACCAGATCTCAACAAACTAAATGTAGGACAAATCCAGTGTTTGTCTGAGACAAAGTGGGACATGTCAACAATGCTGGGCGGTAGACAAGTATATTTTATTTGAATGCAACTTTTCCATTACCATTGTAAAGGAAATATAATAAGAACAATAGGAAGCTGAAGTTTGGTCTCATGCAATAGTCTATCTCTAGTGACAGTCTTTGGGTTTCAGTAGGGATACATCCATTGCTTGGCATACCTTTTTTGAGCTATATCTAACAATTGTAGCAAGTTTTAGCCGAATATGACACACACATATTTTATCATTACTACATACTGCTGCATCCTTTTATGTGTCATAGTTTCCGTCATATTCACCATAATCTGCAAAGCTTGTGTCTTTTTGGTAACTTCCCTGATTGGCATAGCATTAGACAGGCTAACCTTAATTTCATTATAATAACAAGCTTTCCCTCCACATGCACTGGGAAAATAAAAATGCAGTTCTGTCCCAAATAAACATGGTCATCTGGTCATCTTAAAATAAATTTTAGGCAACCTAATTGGTCAAATGTGAAGCTTTTAATCACCAGATACACTTGAACTATCTATATATAATAGTATTACTACTATTACTACTTATTATCCTTTAGCAGTCCTACATGCCAAAACTGTGAAACACCAAATCATAGTCCACCTAGAAAGCAAAGTGTGTCTCCAGTGTGCACAAAGGAGCAGTGTGCCCCTAAATCAAATTTGCTCTGTGGGGTTAGGAGTTTAGTCAAACGAGCAACGATAGTCAGCTGTCTCTGAATTTTTCATATCATCACATTCCTCAAAACTGCCACCATGTGTATGTTACTGTTTATGAATATCCAAAATTATGTGGGAATTACCGAGTCTTTAACAGGAATTGAAACTGTACATTTGCACGTGAGGTGATTTTAGACATTCAGGAAGGAGGAAGTTTGTCTCTAAGTGGAAGTTAGAGACTGATCTTTGTACAAAATATAGTTATTAGACTGCATTAACAGCCTATGAGACTGATTTGAGGTCAGGTTAGTATGTAGGTTTGTTTATGTCATCTACCCATTCTGTCATACTTGGAAATGAAAGCTAATATAGACTTCTCCAACCAGCAGTGGTTATTCCATAACCCTGGCTGGTAGAGTTCCATGGTAGTTACTATATAACCAGAGACACTATCAGTGATCCTTTTAGAGAAACTTTGGTGTGAGTGACCTTTGGTGTGCTGGATCCACCACTTAGAGATTAAACAAGTTGACAGAGCTTTGTTCAAATTACTTTATTGGACCATTAGCAGCAGGTTTGTTTTTTTTATTTAAACTTTTTGTGATAATTTGTAGTCATAGAATTTATATTTTCAGATAACTAAGCTGCTTGGTTGCGCTGGGGGGCTAATGCATCTCAAACCTTCTGTTTGAGAGGGGAAGCAAGTGAGGAAAACAAAGCTGTCTATAAGGTAGAGATGCTAAAATGGCTCTTTTAGACAGGGGGTAAACACAGGGCAAGGAATAAAGATCAGTTTGAACTGTGAATCCTGCAAAGCTACTCAGTTACTTTTGGCTGCTTTCTTGTTTCCCTAACAGAGCACCACAGGAAATGGATCCACATGTTTGATTTGGCACAGATTTTATGTCACAACTCTTTCCTGACACAGCCCTGCCATGGGCTTGGGACTGGTATTAGAGTCACACCAGCTCGTGTCCACCTGAGGGTGGGTTTGTGTGTCCAACGGGTCTTGAACTGGAGTTCTTTCCATGCTCTGTGCAATATTTTTGGCTCATGTGCAATATCCTTGGTATGTGCAATATTTTGGTCCCAGTAGAACTACCATCTCCACCCTAAATGACCATAGCCCCTCCACCCTTATTTATTTATTATATTATATAACTGCCCTTGTATACAGACCCACAATGTTTCTGTTTCAATGTTTCTTACACATACACCATGTATATAGTTTCACTCACATAAATGTATACATATACATTGCTTTTTATTTTATTTTACTTATTTTTTTCCCCTTGTTGTATATTGGTTTCTCTAATTCTTACTTTTGCACCTTTGTGGTCCTGCTACCCAATTTCGCTGTGCAAGAAACTGCACAATGACAATAAAAGGCTCTAAGTCTCTTTTGCATGTAAGGTAAATGTGTTAACCACCACACAGAGTGTGTTAATACGTTAAAACTCCAGTTAGCCACAACTCTTTTGTGTAATTTGATAATTAACTAATAATTTACTAGTCTAGTCTATAACTAATGGACGGGTGGAAGCACATTTTAATTTGTTGTCCACTTTGACCTTACTTCCAGCAGAGACCTCTCCTGCTTTCATCTTCATTTAGAAATGTTTTTAGTTCACCACAAAGAATCACAAATGTCCTTATGATGCAAACATACTGTAGCTGCTTTTGCATTGAGATTAAGATAATACTTTAACTATTTCTTTAACTATTAGCAAGTGCATAAATGAGGTGATTTACCCTATTTAGGATCACAAACCAAAATTAAACAACTTTAGTACATCTGAGCTGATTTTTGTGTGTTCTACTGCTATTTCTGAGTGCTAAAGAACTAGCTAGCATGCAGGTAATTAAATCAGGTTGATGGGATTTCAACTCTAAAGAACATTCTTACCTCAGTCATTTGCAACCACGGGTGACAAATGTGTAGTGATAGTCTGCCTGTTAGCATGCTTACTGGTGCTTACCCTATATATATCCACATATCCATAACATCACTTGGAAAACAAGTATCCTTTGATAAAATCCTCTACATTTGCATACTTGCGGTTTAAAAGGTCACCTAAACTAAATGACAAGCCAAGCCAGTGTTTTGTATTAATAACTTTTAGGTTTTAGTGCAGATTCAAATTTTCCAAATCATCATCACTCTATTCCTTCCCTCTTTTTCAGTCCTTTTATTTTCCCACGACATTAAATTAGCTACTCTGCAGCAGCAAATTAGTCTAGTTTTGTAAAATAAATAAATAAATTCCCAAGTCACTAGTTACTTGCATTATATCTACTCTGTATTTTTGAATAGATAAGGCATAAAAGGATTAGCTTATTTTCTTTGATTCAAAGTAGCAAAATGACATTTTCTTTATTATTTGTCTCATTTCTTCCCAGTATTGGAAACGGTACTTTTAAAAGCTTAAATGTGGACAGAAACATAGCAATTTATACAATCTATAAAAGAAACCAAAAAAAGTCAATAAACTGTATTTTACATAGATTAAATTATATCGGGGAAATTACTTAACAGCAGGTAGCAGCAAAACTCTAAGGCAAAAATAAACATAAGATGAGCACAAGATTTCTCAGTTCACTCTATTTTAAGGGCAGTCTTGGTTTTCTTATTCACAGGTTTCAGGCCGCTAAACGCCTGCTTGCAGTGCACACACAGACACTCTTTATATTCTGGGCAAAAGGAATTCCATTCATTCATGATGCATTAAACCAATACGCAAGAGTAACCACATTTCCAGAAGCTCACACTGTAAATTAAAACATAAAAATAACTTAAACTCAACATGCTGTGTTTTGTTTTACGGCTGCATAATAAACAGCATTATGTTGGATTTAACTAAAACTCGCCAGGAAGTCATGCTTCTTTTGCGATGCAAGTCTCATCCTCTGTAGTGCATTTTCTTCCTGTGACCAAAGTTTCATGGCTACACTAGGTAGCAGCTAAAGCCTGCAGGCTGTTGCAATGGCTACTGCATGGTGGCAAAACGTGTTCAAGACATGCACACAAAAAACGGACAACAATTTAAAATAAATTCTTCAGTTCCATGGATTTAAAGGATAGAGGTCCCCACACTGTATTGTCTGTTGGGCCTCATGTTCACTCAGTGCTGCCATAGTGGTTCCCATTGGAAGGGTTGTCCTGTAAACTGGCATGTGAGGCTTCTTCCTCCTGTGTCACCACTGGCTCCACTGGTTGTGAAAAGAAGTTTGCGACACAGAAAACCTGCAGGAAACGTGAGAAAGTTAGTACTCTAGTATTGTAACTGTACTAGAACTGTATTTAAAAAAAGAATAATAACATGAAACTTACTGTTAGAACAGCCACTATACCGCCCTGCAGAAGGCCAGCGAGCACATCACTCCAGTGATGTTTGTAATCGGACACCCGAGATAGACCCACATACACTGCAGTAGCAATCAGGAAAAACTGAATGGTGGGACGCAAAAGCCTCGCCCATTGTGACCTCAGCCGGGCTTGAATGTATAGCTACAGTAGCAAGAGAGCAAATACCAAAGATTTTAGTATCTCCTCTTTAACAAAGCAACAAATCAGTTTGTATTAAAGACAATATATACTTACAACAAGGAACAGCATGCAGTACATAGAGAAGGATGAATGACCAGAGTAGAAGGACAGTCTACAATAAATAAACGAGAAATTGAAATTTAGAAGAAGAAAAAGAAAAGAAAAAAAAAATCAGCCTTTTATGTTTAAGTCCTTCTGTCATAATCAGTGTCTAAAACTGTCCTGTTGTACACCATCCATCCATCTTCTTCCGCTTTATCCGGGGCCGGGTCGCGGGGGCAGCAGCCTAAGCAGAGAAGCCCAGACCTCCCTCTCCCCAGGCACCTCCTCCATCTTATCCGGGGGAACACCAAGGCCAGCCGAGAGATAATCTCTCCAGCGTGTCCTGGGTCTGTCCCAGGGCCTCCTCCCGGTGGGACATGCCCGGAACACCTCACACAGGAGGCATCCTTGTCAGATGCCCGAACCACTTCAGCTGGCTCCTTTCGATGTGGAGGAGCAGCGGCTCTACTCTGAGCCCCTCCCGGATGGCTGAGCTTCTCACCCCATCTCTAAGGGAGAGGCCAGCCACCCTTCGGAGGAAGCTCATTTCCGCCGCTTGTATCCGCGATCTCGTTCTTTCGGTCACAACATACAGCTCGTGGCCATAGGTGAGGGTATGGACGTAGATCGACCGGTAAATTGAGAACTTTGCTTTTACACTCAGCTCCCTCTTCACCATGACGGACCGGTGCAGCGTCTGCATTACTGCGGCCGCAGCACCAATCAGTCTGTCGATCTCCAGCTCCCTTCTCCCATCACTCGCAAACAAGACCCCGAGATACTTGAACTCCTCCACTTGGGGCAGGAACTCATCCCCGACCCGGAGTGGGCACTCCACCCTTTTCCGGCTGAGAACCATGGCCTCAGATTTGGAGGTGCTGATCCTCATTCCCGCTGCTTCAGACTCGGCTGCAAACCGTTCCAGTGCGAGCTGGAGGCCCTCACCCGATGAAGCCAACAGAACCACATCATCCGCAAAGAGCAGAGATGAGATTCTGAGGCCACCGAAGTGAAAGCCCTCCACTACTTGGCTGCGCCTAGAAATCCTGTCCATAAAAATTATGAACAGAATCGGTGACAAAGGGCAGCCCTGGCGGAGCCCATCACCCACCGGGAACGAGTCCGACTTATTGCCGGCAATGTGAACCAAGCTCTTGCAACGGTTGTACAGGGATCGAATGGCCCGTAGCAATGGGCCAGACACCCCATACTCCCGCAGCACCTCCCACAGGACACCCCGAGGGACACGGTCGAATGCCTTCTCCAAGTCCACAAAATACATGTAGACTGGTTGGGCAAACTCCCATGCACCCTCAAGTACCCTTGAGAGGATAAAGAGCTGGTCCAGTGTTCCGCGACCAGGACGAAAACTGCATTGTTCCTCCTGTATCTGAGGTTCAACTAGCGGACGAACTGTCCTTTCCAGCACCCTGGCATAGACTTTCCCGGGGAGGCTGAGGAGTGTGATCCCCCTATATATGACTCCTTTCTTATTGTTGGGGATTTTAATATTCATGTGTGCTGTCCAGATAAGCCTATGGTTAAAGACTTTTTGAATCTTACCGATTCTTTTAATTTAGTTCGATGTGTGTCTGCACCCACGCAACAGTGTGGCCACACTCTCAATCTGGTTTTAGCCCACTTATTGCCTGTTTTTAATCTGAAAGTCTCCGGCCACCAGACGCTCGCCCTCGGGCACCCTCCCCGGGCCTTTCAGTCCGCCAGGGCCTCCGCTCCTGGGCAGGGTTTACCTGGGCAGGGTAAACTGTTCCCTCGATGTTTTTCTCATAAGGGTCGTCTGAATCGCTCTTTGTCTGGTCCCTCACCCAGGACCAATTTGCCATGGGAGACCCTACCAGGGGGCAAAAGCCCCCAGACAACATAGCCCCTGGGATCCCTGGGACACACAAACCCCTCGGTAGCGATTCACGGAGAGGCTGTTGTACACAGTAATTATTATTAATGTGGGTGTATTTCATATCTCACTTGTAAACAGCAAATGCTAAACAGTACAAAAAATTATAGGGCAAATGCACTGCAACAATCACACCACATTAAATCAAATAGGTTTCATTTGGTTTGTGCTCAGGATCTTTACCTGGCTTCATCCACCAGAAATTCATCCCCGCTGCAGGTGAAGTTCACGATGTATCCACCAGCTTTGCAGTTGATACGATCCCACACTGGGTTGCATACAGCCAGGAAGTTTGGCCTCAAACGACCAATGGAGTATTTGGCTATGTCCGTCAGAGACTGGCTGGCAGCAGCTCCAAACACGTAGCTCCCCACAGCTTTGTAAAGACATGAAATATACTTGGTCCCCAAAGACTGGTTCCTGACGCGTGACAGGTAAACAGAAAGGCACTCTCCACATACGATCTGAGGAAAAAGATCCAAAGTGGGGGGAAAAAATAGTCACACATGTTGACCAAAGGCAAAATAAGAGGCTTTGGTTGTAGAAGAATACTCCTGACTTACTACAATCAGTGTGAAGGGGATCATGACTCCTCCCAGCAGCTGGTAGGATATGGTGTCCTCTTTGAGCGGGTACCTGATGGACTCATCGTTACAGAAGAAACCCCGTTTGAAAGGGCTGTGTTTCGGGGTAAGGATAAAAAATGGAAGCCCAACTAAAAATAAAATGGAGCAAATGGAACAATTTCAGGTTTCAGCTCATCTTATGTCATTAATATTTGCAATGCTGCTGCTATACAATGCTTTAAAAAGTGTGATGATTCAGACACAGGAAACATGATCTGTCTGGATCACACAGAAAATCTTTCTTCTCAAAGAGACACTTTCAACACTTCTTCATTGTGAGATTTCCCTTTGTACTCCTCCCAAAAAGGGCATACTATTTCATAATTAACTGCCTGAGGCCTTGAATTACTGCAAAAACATTTTTTCAAAAAGTAACCAGGCAAATCTGTGAATATACAGCACGTAAGTCACATGTTTAGCGTTAAACACTGAACCCATCATGTTAATCTGTACAGAGAACACCATAACATATGAAACGTACTCTGACTTGTGCCCTTCCCTTCCCCTGTGGCTTCTTTAGACATTACAAAACTGCACCGTCTCTTGGCTAAACTGAAAACAGTATTGCAATAACAGGTATATTTCCAAACGTGAAGACTGAGGAATCATTGGTATTAATGCTTTTAGGCTAAATGACCAAATATAGAGTCACTGAAGCACAAAGTAAATCGTTCTGAAATCCTGAATAAACTTGAACTTACTGTTCAGGACATATGAGGTATAATCGTGCAGAAATTTTAATTACGCAGATCAAACAATAAAATAAGGAACCAGTTCATTAACTAGTTTGTTCATTTTCTGTCTTCTTTGTTGACATCAGGTTGAAATCTGTTCAAAAGTACAGTACAGTTTAAAAGTGTACTGTTTTGTTTTCATTTTAGTTAGTTAGTACAAACATCTTAATCTTTGTCAGGGATTTATATGGTCCCCTGGCCATATGATCCCCTGCTCAACCAGTCAGCTAAACTGGCATCCCCACCATCATGAACTTTAGAGCTTAACATGCTAAATTGAGCAATTAATCAAGTGCATTTCACTAGCAGCACAAGGCCGCTACTTACCATCTTAATTCCTAGGAAGCAGCAAGGGTGTAGTTAGTTTTTCACAGGCCTGCATGTAGTCTAGATATATAAGACTATATATACACATGCACCTTATCGAAGTATGACCATAATACGCTATATGTTATTTCAGAGATGAACACTGTACATCTGTTTGTTTGATAACTGTAAAAAAAAAAAAAAAAAAAAAAAAAATTTTAAAAATCTGTAATCAGTGCACAGAGTTGTTCAGTCCTACTTTTAACACAGCATTCAAATGCTGCTTATACAATGATGCATCCAGTATTGTTACTGTTTTGCATGGATACTTTTACAGCAGTACACCTTAAATGCAGGTATTAAACTCATTTCACGTAAATAAATGGATTTCAACATTTCTTTCAATTATAAGTTCTGTTTAAGAATTAAAAACAGGGTAAAAATCAGAGACTCAGTTTTTCCAGTCTGACTGGTGCCAGCTCCAAAACAAAACAAGCAATGAGATGTACGACTCAGCATTGCACAGTCAACCACAAGACCCTGACTAAGCAGTGAAGCAGGAGTTCCTTGTAATCACAGGGAAGGGCTTGAGTGTCTGCCTGTATCTGTCCTTATCAAACACGGCAACTATCAAACTGAAGTGAGTGTCCCAGATACAAGGTTCAAGGCTTTTACAGCTATCACTAAAACTCCAGTCATTGTCTTTTATTGCATGATTACCTCAACACTGTCGGATCCCTTTCGCAGACGTGCACCAGGCTCTGTGCTATGATTACATTTCAAACAGTGGGCTAAAAATACGGCTTTGCTCGGGAAACACAAACAGGGTGGGACGTTATCGCCCTTTTTCCATCTTCCTGCCAGGTTACCTAAACCTCGAGCCTTCCCATGAGCATTTACATAATATATATCCATACCATTTGAATAGATTTGCTTTGACATCAACTTTATCTAACGTCTCTCTGACAGATCACTCCTTTAAATTCAGTTTGATGTAAAAACAAATACTACGAAACAACTTTTTTGTTAGATATTGGTAGCCGATGAATAAACAGTTTAAAAGATGTCTTCAGGTTGGGACAGAATTTGATTTACATACCCAGGATAAGACACGCGATATCCAGCGCGATGAGAGGGATTCCCGTGGATTCAAACATGTTGCTCCTTCTTGCTCTGGGGGTTTCTGCCTTTAGAATAAATGGACAGTCCCGACTGTCTCGGCTGCTGATCGGCCGTCGGCTACTTTTTGGAGTGACGAGATGCAGTCTATCTGCTGCACATGTCTCGCTACTCAGTCCAGAAAATTAAAACACACCAGGGTCATTATCCTGGAACTGCCAAAGAGCTTCTAAATCTACCGGGGAGGTAAAATATACTCTGGGAGTTTTTAAAAAAGGAAGAAGAAGAAGAAGACACTTAACTAAAGGCTAAATCTAATCTAAAAACACCACCACACACGTGACGAGCCTCTCACCCTTTGAGCTGCTCACAAACCATCATAACTCAGCGGGATTTCTTCTGCTCATAATACCCTCCAGCCCCAGATGAAATATTACCGGTGACGCTGTGACACAAGCGCCTCTCTCCAGTTGTGATTAAAGATGCCTTCACTGACAGCTGGGAAAATATGCAATTTCGCTTGATCCGCCATTCAGGCCTACCGATACATAATAATCGAATTCGGCTATTTTAACGACAATTTAAGTGGATAATTAATCAGCACATAAATAATGTTTGTAATAATGTTCCTCCCCTCCTGTTTTTAGGAGTTTTTTGAGGGGCTTGAGACTTAAATCGCAACAAAAACCAATAGAGATGAAAGTTTGTTTAACCGGTTTTAGGGTTGTTTAATGCAAATCTGTACAGTTCCAACTGGTGACAGGTTATTTACTTAATTAACAGGATATCAAAATAAGTAAAAATATACAGACGGGCGCAAACAGACTAAAGTCCTGTTAAGTTAAGAAAACACCATGAGGAGTTTAGAATCTCTTTTTGCCCTTGGAAACATTTTGTTGAATTTCCGAAGGATGCCTGAAGGCAGCACTCAACGTGGAAGCGGTAATAGGAATTTTAGACCTATGGCGTGCCTGTGCTCTCTGCGCCAGTCATGGGCCGATACAGAGCTGCTCCTCCCTCAGGAGCTGTAATGAGGTTTCAACGCCACTGCTATTAATAGGAGAGAGCTTCCGTGGGCCTAATCGGTCAAACATATTGATCTGATGCAGCAGGGTTTATCCTAGTATTCCTCCTCTGTGCGTTTAAGGGTCTGTGAGTTGAATCACCCTACTTCTCCCTTGATTTGCGATCTCAGTAAATCATTTCCCTGGTGAATTTATCGTTTCGGTCCTTAGTTTTAAGTATTCTTTACTACAGCATGATGTTCATTTCTTAAATTGTGGTTCCAAGAAGAGTAAAACTGATCAGATTATGGTTTCATGAACCAGCAGGTGACCCTGCTGCTTCAGGGAGCTTCCTCGGGTTGAGTATGTGTAGCAAGCATTTGAAAGAGAACCAAAGCACATTTCCTGTTGGATCAAAACATGGGAAATACTTCTTCCTCGAACATACAGTGTTGTACTGTTTGCCTTGTTTAGTGTTTTGGGGTTTTCCTGGAAAACTGCAGGGCGCTTTAGGGATAGTTTTTGCCTCTTCATTTTCCTTACTCACTTTCAGGAGTTGGGGAGGACCCAGAACCAAAATTGCTTCCTAAATAGGAACTTTGCAAAGTTAAAATAGACCTGTTCTGTTAAATGACGAGAGGAGCGGGGAAAAAAAGACAGCATAGGCGACTCCTGATGAAACACTCAATGCGTCATGGGAATCCCCCAGCAGCCCAGACCTATTGCAGCATAACTAAGGGAGGATTCAGGGTCACCCGATCCAGCCCCAAATAAAAGTTTTGTCAAAAAGGACAGTTTTAAGCCTAAACTTAAAAGTAGAGGCGATTTCTGTCTCCTGAATCCAAACTAGAAGCGGGATATGGGAGAGGGGTCTGAAAGCGGAATGCTCTGCCTCAGGCTCTACTTTTAAATACTCTAGGAGCCACAAGCAAGCCTGCAGTGTGAGAGCAAAGTGCTCTAATTGGGTGATGCGGTCATTAAGATAAGATGCAGCCTGATTAATCAAGATCTGGTATGTGATGAGAAGGATTTTAAATTTGAATATGGATTTAACGGGGAGCCAATGAAGAGAGGAGAAATATGCTCTCTCTTTCTAGTCCCTGTCAGTACTCTTACTGCAGCATTTTGGATTAACTGAAGGCTTTTTGGGGAGTTTTAGGACATCCTGATAATGATGAATTACAGTAGTCCAGCCAAGAAGTAATAAATGGATGAACTAGTTTTTCAGTGTCATTCTGAAACAGGGTGTTTCTCATTGTTACTGATTAAATGCAGAGCGTCGTGAAAAAGGTAAGTGAAACTGCAGAAAACCCTTATAAACGTTTATAAACCTTTCCCCCAACAAATAGGGAAGTTTAGCTAAACAGAGCAGAACAGGTCTGACAGTTTTCCCATGGTTCATCTTTTAAGATCACGTGAAGTTCACACTGACCAGCAATACTCCTGCAACTACACAAAATAGAATGCTGTTCAGCTATGGCAATAAGGTGTGGCAAATGAGGACCAGAGAGAGAGCAGATCTGTTTCATGAACATGCCACAGAGATCAGTGGTTATAGCACCAGGGCCTTTGGATCTGACCATAATCAAATGGGGCCATAACTGGATATGACAGCAGTCTGCAGTATGAATTTCTTTCATAGACTTCATCGATTCTCATATTTGTTTTGGGGGGTTTTCTCCCTCAGTCAGGTTAAGTTGCCTATAATTTATCTTAATACTATTTGTGATATATTTCATGTTTTGGTTTCCCTGTTTTGCAAAACATTGGATAAAATAAAATGTTTTGATCTGTTAATCCTGTTTAACTAGCAAAACTCTTAATTACAAACCCTGTTTTTCCTTTTTTTTCTTTCCTTTTAAGATGGTTAAGTAAGAAAGATCAGAAAAAAGATCAGAAGAAAGTGGCAAAGCACCTTAAAGTTGTTTGCCAAACTCAAAAAATCGAGGAAAAAAAAAGATGAGGAGAAAAATGAAATATTTCAAACAAAGACACAGTTAATGCTGGCAGTTCAGCTTGTGCTAGGCAGCAGTTTAGGTCACTGGTTGAGCAGGTGCCTGTATGCCATAGAGTGGGCTGGGTCTGACCAGCACCCATATCCTGTGTGTCTTCCCCAGCGCTCTCCTGTCTACGCTTCACTGCTGAACTGTCAAATAATTCTGAAAAGCCCAAAAATAAATCTTAAGAGAGAGTCTATAGAAGTGTTTTATTGGTAATAATAATAATTTAAAAATATATATATATTTGCTTTAAAAAACTCAAATGAAACATGTGATTCAGGTTCTTTATGTCCTTTCAACAAACAGATGCTTTTTGTCATCGCGTCTTTTGCTGAAGAAACTTACAGTAACCACGCCGAAAGAAACTTATTAGATAAGGAAAAAACACACAGGAGACAAGCAGATAAGATGTCTCAGTTTTATCAACACAAAACATAACATGAATCTCATCACAAAACATCCTCTTTATCAGTGAATTATAATGTTTTTATTATATAAACTAACTTCTCTCATGAAGTTCCTCATTTCATCTGTTTCTGAGCGTGAACCTGAATCTCTTGTTTGGAGAAGAGCTCCCCCAGCTGGCTGTGCGAAGCTTCGCTCATGGCTTTTGTCTGCATACACATCTTGTACTTGTCTGGAGGAAGCTCATCTGCACAGCTCTTCTCGTGCCACAAATGGAAAAGGCTGCGAGTTGGAAAGCGAATCACCATCAGCTTACTGTGAAGGTACTTCCTGTACAGGTGCACGTCCTCCAGGCCCCAACCTTTGATGCTGCGATCAAAACCACCTGACAGGAGATAAAATCCCAAGGCTGGATTAAATCAAGAAGTTGCTATTAATTTGACTTCTACTGCCCATGACTGTCGTTTTTTAACAGCCCAATCAACCAAAATTTAAAGCAGATCTGAAGCTGACTGGTCAATTAACTGGTTAATCAGGTAAAGTTCAGTTTTGATTATTTTAACATAAATGAAAAGCAGTTAAGCTCCTCAGCAGATTATATGTATAAGAAATATCTAACCTAAAATATTGAACCCGTTTTTCTAACATTCTATAAAAGTGAACTTGACATTTTTACTATATTACTATGTAAAAATCTCTGGTTTGCTATCTTGTAATGCTCCACTGCCTGAGGCTACCAAATCAAAGTCATTTGGCAGTAAAAAGGAAACAATTCTAACTTTTAAATAAATAACTAAAAGATAAAAATTAACAATTAACATATTTAAAAGAAAAACATTTTGCAGGGGTTTCTTGTGAATAAATTCGAGGGGTTTTGTTAACCCTGAACTTTAGGTTTTTTTTAAAGGCTTATGTTTAGTTGAGCAGTAACATTTAACTTTATTGTGTTCCTTCACATGAAATTAATATATCTGTCTTTACCTATGTTGATGAAATCAGACCTGTACTGGCATGTCATGCCGAACCCAAAGTCACGCCAGAATCCACTCTCCTTCCTTATCACCTGAGGGAAGAGGAGCAGCCAGAAATCACCTCTGGATGACATTTGCTGTAACTGAGCTGTTTGTGTGTTGTATTAACCTACCAGCTGCTGCTGAAGTGAAGGCAAGAGCGTCTGATTTCTGTAGATGATAGATGGGTTGTACTGGCTGAAGAGCACTGGGTAGTACACTCTCTTACCTACAAGAACAGTTTAAACAGACACACTGAATCCTGTGACAGGTTATTTTAAAACATTTACAGTCATTTAATGTGCATTTTATATAGCATAGAGTATAACAAAAGTATGTAATCTAATTTAAATAAGCTCATATAAATATTACTTTGAACTCAAACAATGAATTTCCTGCACTCTGTATGGAAATAAATAAACCCCCACAACAAAGTTCAAGAAGATGGTTTTTCTTGAAGCAGCTCATAATCTTAAAACTGACCATCTGTAAAGAGATAATTAAGTAATCCTAATTATATAACAATCTTTTCGAAATGTGATCTGCTTTAATAATTGTAATATAGTAGTAATAGTAATATTACAAAGAATAGAATATTTCTTAGTAATCTGATTGTGCAGCCTTTTACCATCCATCACCAAACATGTCACACTTCTACAAACAAAAAACAGGAAGTGTAAAACACTAATAAAACAATGATTTTAATATTTCACCTAATGATTCAAGCTGTAGCATGCACATTTTCTATTTTTAACACTTGGTGACCGGTGGGTCTCTCTCACTCTCGGTTTTTTGCTGTAAAAAAAAAACTTTGGCAGTGAGGGGAGAGATGGATTTTTCTTTACTGGCAGCAACAGAGGGTTTCATTGGAGTGAAAAGAATAGAACTGTGTGGTTGGTATGGGAAGCGATAACCAGCAAGCCTGAACAAAGAAATGAAAGAACACAATTTCCAGAGAATCACACTTCAGTGCTATAATAAGAGACTGCTAACAAACTTCCAGAAATATCAGAAATGCCACAAAGACTGAGACAAAATCTAAAAAGTTTCATATTTCTCAAAGCAGACACGAGTTCTGTTACCCCCCAAAATGACAGTAATGACTATTCATCAATCATTTATTTACTAAAAGTTAACACCCGTATAAGCTGACTGTTACTTACACGGTGGATAAAAAAAATGAAATTTTGCCAGCAGAGCTTATGAATCTCCAAAGGTCAACGTTTGTAAATCTTGTCCTTATTAGCCAAATCGATGAACAAAAAAATTTTTTATCTAAAAAACTTTAGATATGGGGTGATCGTGGCTCAAGAGTTGGGAGTTCGCCTTGTAATCGGAAGGTTGCCGGTTCGAGCCCCGGCTTGGACATTCTCGGTCGTTGTGTCCTTGGGCAAGACACTTCACCCGTTGCCTACTGGTGGTGGTCAGAGGGCCCGGTGGCGCCAGTGTCCGGTAGCCTCGCCTCTATCAGTGCGCCCTAGGGTGGCTGTGGCTACAATGTACTGTAGCTTACCATCACCAGTGTGTGAATGGGTGGATGACTGAATGTGTAAAGCTTTTTGGGGTCCTTAGGGACTAGTAAAGCGCTATACAAATACAGGCCATTTACCATTTTTTTAAATTTCAAACCTATTTACCTTAACCTGTTTATTGCCTCTTCTTGTTTGATAGCTGTGCCCATGTGATTTTTCAGAACAGACAGTGCAGACACCTGTAGCATGCTAGCTCTGGCAGATGCCTGTTCAGTGGAGCTGGGCCATAATTTATGAGGCCAGGACCGTGCTGCTCGTTGCATAGCAGCAAGAGCAGATGTGACACTGAGTCTCCATCAGCTAATAATCACACACCACGAGGTGTTAAAGATACTGATAGAAATTAGAATTTAATGTTGTTGGCTGACACAGTACAGTGGCAGCTTATTTTTTTGCATTCAGCCACAATAATCTACCTATATTCTATCCAAAAATGCAAGATATTCTTTCTACCTGCTCAACAGAGCAAATTATTTAAGTGTCACATGGCGCAGGTAAGCTTTTTGGAGACCACCCAAAAACCTAGTTGAACAGAAATTTGCTAACAGTGGCAAAAAGTGTCCCAGTAAGACTAAAAATGAAGCTCATGCATAAGTTCAATAAGGAGGATCTGTAATCACTCATCTGCTGGCTTTCCTGGGCGTTAGGCCCCGTGTCTCTGTGTCTTTAGATCACTACCACTTTCCCACACTGTCAGGCTCAATACTGACATCATTACTCATTACTCCAGTCCAGTCATCTTCTTGTTCATCTTCTTTGAGTCGATCAGCCTCTACTCTCCGTGGCTTAAATCTCTGCTCACTGCTATCATCCCCGCCAGACTCTCATGCAACCCACCTCCTCCCCATCTCCACCTCACAGACACCTCAGTCAGAGCTCCATTCAAGCCTCAGTCTTAATTTTCACCACCTGTGCTAAATCCTAGCACTGCTGGGATTCTGTGAGATGATGTGAGAGACCTGATTCTTAGATGATGGGTCATCTAAGTCTAATCACCAAATACTTTAATTAATTTCTCTATCTTAGTAAATCATGTTCACTTCTGCAAAGGGATCTCTCCTTACTGAACTGTGGGGCAATTTTGAAACCACAAAGATAGTCAAAGAAGTGTTAAGTTTCAAGGGGAAATTCATTTTTAAATATTAATTGGGTCAGTAAACCTTTTACCAGATTTGACTTGTGATTCTATACATGCAGTTTTCTAAGTGGAGCTAAATAAGTGCCTCGAGGCATTTCAAGGTGACTGTCGGGTGACAGGTCTTCCCGTTTGCATAAAAATCAGTGTAACCATTGTAAGTAGAACCTGTGGTTTACCTTATATGAGAACTTACTACTCTGTCCTTGAAAATGTTTAACAGTTTATATTGCATGTTGATGACTTTACAGACCAGCTCAAAGGAAAGCGCTCACCTTCAGCCTGAGATCTAATCAACCACAATATTTAATAACACTCACGGAACTGATTTTATCTGCTCCATCAGCTGTAGTTTCTCATTAAGCTATTTTATTCATGATTGCAGGAACCACTTGGGGGGTCGGGACTCTCACCAGGTTCTGCATTGAGACGACAGGAAGTTAAGAAATCAGCTGTAAAGTGAATGTCAACATCACAGAAGAAGAGCAGAATGTTCTGGCTGCGCCTCCAAGCCCTGGCACCCACGTCTAAGCCCCGGCCGCGAGAAAACTCCTCATTCAGCTGGATCAACGTGAAGCTCCTGAACCGAGTCTCTCTGAGGGGAAAGACGGAAAAAGAAAACAGGAGGACTTTCGTGGATGTTTGATTAGTCTTAATATTTCTGCAGCCTGCGGATATATATGTACAAGCTGTGATGATAACACCACAATAGCCTGCACAGCCACAGCATATGTGTATCCCTGGAGGTGCAGAAGCCTCACAGGACTTATTTTTGTTTGCCTGCAGCCGTTAAACACTCGTGCCCGAGCACAGACACATTTCTTAAGACTGAAGAGACAACGGGAGTTTAATATTTTTCTTGCAAGTGCACATTATCATGAGAGTCATAGATCTGTAGAGTCTCGTCACAATTTCACTATAACTGATTGATGCAAAAATCTCCAACTCCTGCAAATTTAAGTGTTATAGACAACTCTGGACTAATCTGCAAGCGATCAGTATTAGAGATGAGATATTAGAAATTAGATGATGAGTGAACTATGAAATGGTTTGTACATACCTAGTGGTCTGGTCCAGCACAGCTTTTACCTCGTCTATCTGATCTCGACCAAAGTAGACCACGGTGAGATGAACCCTGCCGTCCTGCTGGATGCATACCTCTCTAAATGAAACAGACATATGAACAAATGTGGGAAAATTTCAATGAAACTGAGCTGAAAATGACCTTTTTTAAAATTAGGGCCGTCTTTAAATCTGTGCATTGTCTCCTTACTAAGAGGCAATGAGTTTTATTGGTTTCCAGATGTATCTCCAGATGTCTGTGCTGGGATCAGATGTACAGCAAAAATCTCCCCACTGTGGGTAGCTGTGGGGCTGTGAGGCCAGGGCAAACCCACACTTATTCCACGTGGACCCCAAGTTGGTGTCTAAACACAAGCCCCACAGCAGTTTTGCCCTTTGGGGCCCTTATATAGGTTTTCTATGGCCAAGCCCACTGTGGCCCTGGAGCCAGCATGAAATGTGGAGCAACTCCTCACCACATTTCCGAGCAGTACTGGGGTCTTTCCACTGTGGCCCCATGTGGAGTATGTTTCCTGGGTGCCTGTTTGTTAATTTACTTCTAAATGTTACCTGAAGTTTTTGATGAATTGTTTGAATGTGTCCACCCTCTTGGACAGAGGTACGATGATGTTGATGATGATGTTTTGCGTGTTCACAATTTCGCTCTTCACTTTCATCACGGGGCCAAAAGGCCTGAAGAGTACAAGCTGCGTGAAGTCCTGTGGACTGTCACCTTTAAACGTCAGCTCGTAAATGCTTCCTCTGTCCCGCTCTGTGCGAGTCAGCCCTGCGATGGAGAAGAAAGCATCATGATATGCATTCTGTTTTATTGGGCCACTAGTTTCCTACAATTTCTTAGCTCTCTGCAAACAAATTAATGCAGTGTATGAATCTGTGTGTACAACATGAATGAATAACCTGAGGTCTTTTTCACCTTGGATAAAGTCTGAAGGGGAGAATGTGTGTTTTCTCCTGATGTTGTCAGTGTGATGCTTGGGTCCATTCAGGACATGCAGAGCTGTTTCCACAGTCCCTATCAGCTCATCTCTGCGGTCTTTTCTCACAGGCCTCTCCGCTGGATGCCTGGTCAGCCCTGTTTCCAGCTGGTACACGCTGGATGAAAAAACAAAACCCCACTTAACAGCCAACATAAGGTAAAATTTAAGTGCTACACAGCGCTCCTGCGGGGCTCCTACTGCGCCGCTGTCCCACTTACCTCTGCAGGGTGAAAGTGTCAAAAGGAATTAGTGCATATTCGCTGGGCAGCTTCACACCTAAGTTCACCTCTGCCTGGTTCAGTTGGGAGCGGAAGAACTCCTGGAGGACATCATGTAGCATTTACTACTACAGCTATAATGTCACACAAAATGTATTTATTTTCTTGTCCTACCTTCAGATCAGACTGCGTTGGGGTTTTGTGCAGGCTCTCCAAACCCTGAGGTAGGATCCCTTTGATTTTAGCTTTATCCAGGGACTCCTGAAGCTGCTGCGTCCTCTCCTGCAGAGCTTCCTTCAGCTGGGCTATTTGCTTTGTCAGGCTGTTGATATAATGTCTGTGAGAGTCTTCCCTCTCCTGCAGTAAAGCCATGTACCTCTCCTTACTGGTGGCACTTCCAGCCCATGGCAAAGACTGCTGGCTGCCGTGAGATACAGGTTTGCAGGCCAGGAGATACAGCAGCAGCACGCAACAGCAGAGGGTCAGCACAATGAGGCCAACACGGGCCACCAGGGCCATCAGCCACCGTTTGAACATGGTGGATTGTCTTTTAAGGAAATCCTAAACACTTAAGGCTAAAGATGCATCTAGGAAAAGACAAGTGACCCATTGTTCCTAAAGATAAATTAAAACATGTGGCTTTTAGTCCTCCGCTTTTCTTGTGATGTCCCCTTCTTTCATATCCTCAGATAGCATCTTGGCATGTGGTTTGGATGGTCATTTGTTTTCAACAAATCTGTTTGTCTTGAAGTGCTGAAAATCACTACAATGAAAAATATACCACTTTAAGTTGTTGTTCTCAATCACTTAGGCTATTTAGAGTAACAGGAGGTAGACCTAGAGATGGCAAAGTTGAAAATGATAGGATTTTTACTGGGAGTGATCAGAATCGACAGGATTACAAATGAGCATATCAGAGGATCAGCTCAGGTTGAGCGTTTTGGAGGCGAAGTTAGAGAAGCAAAGCTGAGATGGACTGGATATTTACAGAGGAGGAAAAGGGGATATGTTGGATAAAGGATGTTGAAGACGGAGCTGCCAGGTCGGAGGAAAAAAGGAAGATCACAGAAAAGTTTCATAGATGTAGTGAAATAGGACGTGCAGATGGCTGGTGTGACAGAGGAAGATGCTATAGACGGGGTTAGATACAGGCAGATGACCTGCTGTGATGACCTCTGATTGGGCCAGTCAAAAGAAGAAGAGGTACATGAACCTTCATTAGTGGTTGTACAAAGGTTCCAGTATCTTCCTACAGAAATCTGTCTGTGTGTTTGCTTCTTTGGCCATTAACTCATCTAGTCCCATCTACTTGATCAGAACTTGAACAGCTAAAGTTGGCACACAAGTACATCTTAACCCTCTGACGGCCCTTAACGATATGAAATGTTATGATGCCATCATATTACCTTGCAACCACCTAGCCATGGGATAAAATTACCTGTCTTTTACCTTTATGCACCTACAACTCATGAAAACATCTTATCATCTTAATTTAATGGCCAGCACCACAAAAAGGCCAAACAACACTGTAACATGGCCATGTACAAGTTTCATCTACAGCTGCAATCACAGTTCTGTGAAGCAGTGCTAGGAGTTAACTAACATTCAAAGGCCAACATGCTGACTGACGTGTAACACCATATAAAGTACAACTAATGCTAGGGAAGGGGAAAATACTAGTTTTAAGATAAGCTGAAGTTCACCAAAGTTAATGCAGCTGGATACGAAGGCCAACGGCAGCCTGAAACATGCAGCAACAAATCCTCAAACAAAGTTGCCATCAGAAAATGCTGGAAAAAACAATCCTCCTAATGACCTTTGACGTCTAAGGGGATTGTTGAAGGTTGAAGTGTCTTATAAAATAAGATGTATTTTATGTAAATATGATGTATTTTATACCCCTAGCCTAGAGTTGGTTAGAGGTATAAAGAAAATCTGTACGTGTAAAACATCAAAGCAAACACAGATCTAAGGACGCAGATTGTGTACCTCTGGACAAACCTGTGCCAGCAGCAGATAAAGTAGACAAAAAACAAGTCGATAGATAAAAAAAAAAAATTTAAAAAAAAGAAAAAGCACCAAAAGAAACTGAGATAAAATCATGAAGGAAAACCTTGATGCTTTTATCTTCAGTGCGAGTTTTTGTTACTAGTCCACAGCACGTGGCCTCGTTTCATTGCTGTTGGACTGCTGGTTAGATTTAGTTTGGTGGCTGTAAAACGCACAGAAAGAGAAATACTCTGACCTGACTGCCACAACCCCCGAAAGTGGGAAGTGACAGAAACAAGCATTTCTCTGTGTTTCTCTCCACCCTGTGTGTGTGTGTGTGTGTGTGTGTGTGTGTGTGTGTGTGTGTGTGTGTGTGTGTGTGTGTGCGCGCGCGCGCTGCCATAATCAGTTTATTCACAGCACAGTCGGCTCTTTATAACTCAGGTAGAAGCTGGTTTTATGAAAGACACTTATGTTTGCACGTCCATCCAGGCGCTATGTGTTAACATACATGTAGGTATGAGATCATAATATGTTGACCTTTAGAAACTGTGTATAATTAATATAAGTGATTGCAAGTTAAAAAGTTTACTATCTCACTTCCATTTAAAATCAGTATTACAGTCATGCCTTTAATCTCTCTCTCTTAATGCTCCTATTAAAGTCTTTCATCTGTTTCACATAAAGCTTTCATCCACTTTCCGGCAGTAAATAAATCATCACATTTATAACTAAAACATTGAAATGTGACCTCAAAGCAAAGTTTTCACTATAAATCTGCAATTAAAGACAAAGAAAAAGATGAAAGAAATGCACTCACCTTCTGCTGAAGGGAAGTTATGATAGGGCATCCATTGTCCTAAACAGCTTGTCTCCTTTACTTTAAAAATGTGTGGAGACATTAAAACATCTCCCTGCCCTATCAAAAAAAGAGGACTGAAGTGCCTTCACAACTGAACTGAGGACGTCCTCTCTCCGTTCCTCTTTCCTCGTAGTCTCCACCTTTTTCCAGCACCTCCTTCTCTCTTTTTCTCTTCCTGCCTTTTCCCTTTTATTACCTTTCATACTTCTACTTGCCCTACAAGATCTCACACCATCTGCCTTCATCCTTAATTCCCTTTCAGTTCTTCCCAGGCTCCGCTCCACCCTTAAGACTACTTAGAAGGCAAACAGAGTAAAGAATGCCATTCAGACTTCGATGCTCTGCCACCTGCAAGCTGCTGTGAGGGAAGCAGCTAGGTACCCATCCGGTCCCACCATTAGGATGGGGTCTTGCATATTTAATGAGACACTGTACAGATGGTCCTTGTTTTCATTCAGCCGTCAACTCCTGAGGTCAGACTCCTTACTGCTCATAGATTTTCTTTCTAAGTGCAGTTACTTCAATTTGATATTTAAGTATTCTCTTTTTTCATCAATATTTTAAATAGTGTTTCTGAAATTTCCATTATTGTAATGTAAGTAAAATTAAACTCAGGCACAGAATAGATGGGATTTAGTTAGTCTTGTTACATTGTCTGATTCACTGCTTTTAATTCACCCGATCCAAACACCTTTTCACCTGCTGTAGTCACACTTTTCTGGATTTTGAACTCTTGAAAAAAACTGTTAAACACACTTTTGTTCATACTTTTTCGGGGGGTTTTTTTGTTTTTGTCTTTTATCGTAAAGCAGTCTCATGGGTGCATACTCATGGAATATCAAGCAAATCATTCCATATAAACATATGTTGCCTGCTTCAGTGCATACTGCTTAGAATTAACTGAAATTTGCTTTGTACTGAGTTTTGAACATCTTGGAGTCTCGGAGACAGAGTCAAAGTCTAAAAAAGATTCAGGAAAAACTATCTGCATGGCTAGATGTCACTGCAAGCTGGTGAGAAACATAAATTGGTTGTTATTTGTGCTATATGACAATTAAACTCAAAAGTCTCAATAAATTATAACAACAACTGTTTCTGCAATATAAGTCTAGTATTAACAAAACAAACAACAATCAAGAGTTTTCTCAAGTTAAAAACAAATAGTGGCTGTAGTGCTGGAAAGAGGAACTCGAACAGTATTTAATTAGTGTATTTAATTGAAAATCTTACATTTTTCCTGCTGAAATTCAGTGCAAACAGTCTGGTTTCCACCAAGACTCTAAAACTTTTGACAACTATTTGACAAGTAAATAAACAACCTTAAAACAATGTACATCACATACACTTGATTTCACCTGATGGTGGTGCCATAACCATGATTTTCAAGAAATAAGCAAGAGCCTGCATGACCAGAGAACTGTATTTTTTATTGTTTAACTTATTTACATCTGTTGGATTACAAAATGTGGAATGTGGTCAGAATCAGAGTGAACATTTCTTTTTCTCGTGTGCAGAAAATGAAACATGATCAACTCTTTTTTTGTTTGTTTGTTGTTTTCTTTTCTTTCTTTTTGGCACAGGGCACATTTTAATTACAGTGCAGCTGCCTGCTGTATCTGGACAATGTGCTTTGTGAGTTTTGTGCTCAATTTAGGCAGTGTTTTGCTTTCAGAATCTGTAAATCACAAAATAGACAAAAATAACTTACGACTGAGGAATGTAAACCACCTGCAATAATGCCACGAAAACACGGTTTATGAGAGTGAGATTTAGTTGCTTCCCAGGTGAATTCATTGAGGGCTTGCACTGCTGCTCCCTTTATCACCCAGCTCTGGTACTTCACAGACTTTTATAAAAGATTCACCACACCTCAAAACACAGCTGTGCTGTAACCAAACCGAAGTCTAACATTTATAAGAACAAAGGCATGGAAACTTGTGTGTGTGTGTGTGTGTGTGTGTGTGTGTGTGTGTGTGTGTGTGTGTGTGTGTGTGTGTGTGTGTGTGTCAGAATTCAAAGTGCAAAACCTAAAAATAAAAAACCTTTCAACACATTTCAACAAAACTGTTAGCGTGAACGTCAGGATGTGTTCCTTCTATATTAACATGAGAACACAACAGGACAATAAAACATCCCCTTGAACAACAACAACAGAAAACAGCTAGAGCCTGTGGTACTGTAGGGGTTGGCACCAGTATGGATTTTAGACGTTATATCAGAAATAACTGGTTTGTAAGAGACTTGATGCAGACGTTTACCACACATGGACGAAAGCTGGAGCTGCATCTCGAAGGCTGTTTTTACAAACGTTCGGCAGTCCTGGACTTTTTTCTATATATAGAGCAGCCAACTGTCTGGAGGATTCACAGCAAACGGGTCTTCTGCACATTAAACCTAGGCACCACGCCTCAGCTCAGCCTTTCAGAACATTTCTAGTAAATTCATCACCTTTTGCGTGCTACATGTGAGCAAGGGCAGCTTCATGTCCCGCTCTTTTTCTACCACTGTTCTGAGTTCATCTGAATAAATGCAATATGAATAACCGTTTCCTTGAATTTTAAGCAGCATGACCTCAATTTAATCATAAAAAAAGTATTTCTTAGTTTTATTAAGCCCTCTTTGCTACAGTGATATTTTTTCTCCTCGGCTGCAGTTTGTTCTTCTTTTCTACTGCATCTTAAAAACTGACCTTGAGCTACTGCTGGGAATGTCAAACACAAACTATAATTTTGTCTCAAAACTTGTCAACTGAAAAAAATTCATGGAGTGCCACGTACTGGAATAATTTTTCCCATTTGAGTTTTAAATAACTCAGCCAATATGGATAATATTTAACCCCAGGTAGCACATGACAGGCAGCATTGATACACACTCAGGGGGGATCAGCATCTTCTTGCGAGCACTGCTGTTCATCAACACTCATTTGTCCACTTCAGTGAGAAAAAACTGCCCTCCGTTCAGTGCTGTTGTTAACCTCAGTCGAACCAACAAGAGAGGATGTGAGGGACGTGGAGAAAAGGCATGTAGAACGGGATCGTGAAAGGAGAGGGCTGGAGTGATGTGTGGGCGGCTGAAGATAATCTCAACCACAAGGTGTTGTGTTGCTATCATGGAGATTGTTGCTAGGCAACAGCATCCTTCAGTTCATTTTTGTGCTTTGCCGTGTTTAAACAGCAAAGCGGTCTCCCTCTTCCTGATGGTCTGTAACTCACACCAGCTAGTTTGGCCGGGCGTCGGCGTCCCAACCAGGCTGGTTGAGGCTGAGAGGTTATACCAGTTCATCCAGCAGAGTTCCTATACTATGCTGCGGCTCGGGCGGGCCGGCTATGGGTTTGTTGCACATGGGGCAGACGCAGCGCACCTCCAGCCACTTTACCAAACACCTGCATAGAGGAACACAGACAGGACAGGAATGAGGAAAAAGAAAGCTGGACTAACTTCAACCAAATCTTCAATGTTTAACAGCTTAGTCATTTTTTCACAGAGTGGCAAGCTTATGACCCACGCATGAGTATGTGAGAGCCCTTTAGAACTCACTTACACCAGCAATCAAAATGCGATGCTGCCGCCATTCATGCGTAAGCAGCATTTGCAGAAACTATTTCTAGGCTGGGGGCCGTTAATTCCTGGAGCCTGTGCTGGTCGTCTCACAGTGATGACAAGACTGCAGAAAGTTGGACCGAAAATAGACGTATGCACAGTCTCCCCAATGTGTCGGTTTTACAGTTTACGGGATGGACAAGCAGAATGTGCTTTAGCTTTGCTGGTGCTGGTATGAAGGTTCTGTTACCTTTGGATGGAATCAGGTTCCCCACAGTTTTCCCAGTGGTCATGGTAATAGATTTTTAAGTATGCTACATCTTACTGAAGCTCTCCTTACTGAGAAAACAGCTGGACTGGTCACTTGTGCAAGCTGTTCCTAGAGTCATGTTTTAAAACCAAGAAATCTCTTTGGCCATCTGAATTGATCCAACTAAAACTGTGTGCAATAAATGAAGGATGCTTATATTAAACAAGACCAGAGTTTCAAATAATGGGATCAGAGTATATACAAATAATACCTGTCTGCCAACAGCTCAGGCTTCAGATGATCCTAAAAATCGGCAGATACATGCAGCTCTGGCTGTGAGCACAGCAGCTCCACGTGTTTGCAGTTCAGACCTTCTGTTTGTGAGTTGGAGCCAATCAGAAAAAGGAAGAATTAAAAGGGGAGGAGCTATGGCTCATTTTAGAGAGGGGAATAAATGAAAGGCTGCACCGAAGCCGATTATTCGGAAACTTGCATGAAGTGTAGAAGTGTTCAAGAATATTAATGATCCTGGGTCCCCTCTAATGGACTTGGTATCCTTGAAACCTAGAAAAGTGACATAACTCTGACAAAGCCGTTTTGGTGCCTAAACCTCAACAAACCACTGGAAAAGTAAAAAAAAAAACAAAACAAGCAAACAACAACAACAACAACAAAAACCCACGTCCTATATGAGAGGTAAACCCCCACACAGACAAGTTTGTTTGCGCCACCTCTGCAACATCTATCTCCTAATGCAAGTGTCATCTCAGTAATGCTTGACACAAATGTCTTTAGGCAATAGCAGCAACCCACATATGGTTGTTTACTTGCAATATTTGACTCACAGAGCTTTTTCAGTTCTATCTTTCTGTAAGAGAGTCTTAAGAAACCAAAATAATGTCCTGCTGCCTTTGATTGTAGTTAAACCATGAAGTAGAGAATGTTTAGCAATTTATACCAAAACTACTGTAGCCCAAGGCTGCTAGCCCAGAATATCAAATTGCTCCTCTGATAAGGCCTCTTTGCTTTTAAACTCTTCTCACAGAACCCAGTAAAAAAAAAAAAAACCTTCTCACATTAAGAAGCATTTCAATTTTAGACAACTGAAAGCACAAGGATATAGCTTTGCCTCCTCTGCAAGGTCTTCAGACTAGCTCTGTCTGATGTGCATGCTGGGATCCTCAGCAGGAACCAAGACATGAATGAATGATGACGAGTACTCCACCAAAAATTTCCATTTAACTTTTGATCAGTGGACTTCACATCAGACGTGACCATTTTCACTTTACCAAGCCCTAGCAGGTGCAAACTGGCAAGCGAGTGTGAAGAAAGACTCCACTGTGCTCTACTCACTTCCTGTGGAAAGCATGTTGGCATGGCAACACTCCCAGCTCGTCTTTCACTTTGAAGTCCTCCAGACACACAGCGCACGTCTGCTGCGTGAGTGACAGACGGAAGGAAGCGGGAGAGGACAGTCGTTAGATTAAATTATCCTGCTTCAACAGCTTAAAGCTGAACGCAAACAGGTAGAAATGTAAATTTCATTCTTACCCCATGAAGACTCAACTTTTTTGGATCTCCTTTTAAAACTACCTGTAGGAATAACACAAGATATTTTTTAAAGTAATGCTTTTTAAAAAATTAACAGCCTAAATATCTTAAATTATCAACACCAGTCTTACCTCTCTGTATCCAAACCGCTCACTCTGTGCTTGGTGTCGTAGTTTGCTGTGGATGAGCGGAGAAACACATAAATAAACTTTGGCAATTTGTTCCTTAAAGAATGTTCCTTTAACCACAGTGTGCATGCATTTCTTGGTTTCTGTCTTAAAGTACACCTGTAAGAAAATCTAAATTCTTTTTTAGAGGCAAATTTTTATTTTTAAATAGATTTGCACGATTCATTGATCAAAATAATCTTCGTTTACTTTAAAGTGGACCCTAATTTTCTTCTGATTGGCTCCCCCTCCCAAACAAAAGGTTTAAGAAGCAGTTGGGTGGGCTGCTGTGCTCTCTCTGTGTGACTCTGACATCATGCAGCTCCAAGATGGGATAAACCCCTTAATGTGCTCACTGTAATGATGTATATATGGCAGAAAATAAGGAAACAGATAAAAGCTCCCTCTTCATAAGACTTTTATTAACATCCTTAACTTTTTCAATAAATATCTAGGGTTGCTGGTTTAGCCCCGATGTTACTAAGCAACCACATACCTTGAGGTTAAATTTAGTAGCCTGGGTTCAACTCTGACTTGAGGCTTTGTCTGTTTCCCCACTTTTCTATCTAATCTTCACTGTAAGATCAAACAACAGCAAAAAGCCTCCAAAAATAATCAAGATTATAAATATCTATATAACCATGAACTAACTGCCAGAAATCCTTAATTTTTTGATAATGGAGTGTTTGTTGTACCTTTTAGACAAAAAAATATAAAAAAAAATATATATCAGATTTGAATCTGCATGTATGACTTTTAATTTGTATCACATTTGCTACATTAGCCATATTTTTGGAATTTAGTCATTAAAAATGTGTCATGCAATTTATATCAGTTTTTGAGGGCCAAAAAAGGTCACGCTGATGATGTAGAAGTCTCAAAAACTCACAAAAACACATGTATCAAATACAATACGCTTGGCTTTAAAGGGCTAGTGAAGTACTGTCTGCACAAATATATGGTATCATATTGACTGCTCATATTTTCTGTATGCAACCAGAAAAAATAGACAATGTGCAAATGGTTTTTGAGAAGCATGTCAATGTAGGACAAGGTTGAAAAAGCAAGCTTACTGATGCTTAGACTTATTAGAGACAATTTCATGCTGAAAATAGCTTAATGATCTTCCTGCAATCTCTTCATATTTAACTTATTGTGTAACCTTCTTGTCATAGTCAGTAGCTACAACAGGCGGGCCCTTAATGACACAGTTAGTCACACAGTTATGAGAGCAAGATTGCATAATTGTCCCTTGTGGTTCCACTTAAGAGTTTCAGGCTCAGAAAGACACTGAATGTCCAAAAGGAACTGTAAGGTGAATCCAACATTGGGATTTCTTACATGCAGAACCCAAAGTGAATGCTGATTCATTTTAAATTAATTAAACAGTTTTAAAAAGGCAATTAGCCATGAATGGGTGCTTCTTGATGCATTCTTACTGTTTGTGCTCTTTATTTGTTCTGCCTGTAGTTTCCTAATCAGTTTCTGTATCTGTAGCTGTGGTTTATGTATTTTTCAGTCTTACAGGGATTTCAAATTGTAGCTTATGCTAAAAATACTGAGGTGTATGGCATCAGTTCATGCCATATACTCGCATATATTCCCAGTACTAATAAACTTTAATAAAAAATGTATCAACCACTTGATTAAAGTAAATAGAGTAGACCAAAAATAGAATATTTACACATAAAACTCGATTTTTAACTGACGTCTTGTCATCAGGTTGTTGGTCTCAGATTAAAAAAAAGTTTGGACAGTGTTTATGGATAATTACACACAGACACATTGCTCACTCACTTAAGTAATCATGCAACTACATTCAAAAATGCTAACACACACTTATGCGCACACACATGCACAAACAAGCTAATGAGTATGTTGCCTCTTTGAAACTCCGCACCACCCCTGAAACCAACAATGGAGAGATCTTTATCACTTGGCGAGCAGTGTCTATTCAAGAGGTTATTTTTGGCCTCTTGTTTTTGAACCAACCGAACATGGACCAAATGTCTGTCGCTGTCCATAAATTGGGCCTGAAAGTACGTGCAGCGACAACATCTGAGAACAAATTAAATGTTTATCTATGATGATATCCCCCTAAGCAGTGATTCAGCGCTTACAGTAAAGAACTGACAATTTTTTCATTGTTCATGAAATTTGGTTGTAGTGTTTAGAACAGTTACTCCTAACATTTTTCCACGTGAACAATGTGAGGATACACGTTTTTCTTGTTGAGGTTTCCCATGCTCGAATAATGATGTGAAGTGGGTGAAAGGGGCGCCATGACAGAGATTTCTGTGTTTCCCTCTAACCATTGTGCAGCAACATCTGCAAGACTTAAAATTCCTCTCGACAAACGTCAAAGCCTCTCATGCTCATGTCCTGCTTTATTGTGTGCTCAAATATGAGACCCGTTACAGTGTTACAAAACACGGTTAAATGCTCGCGTTGCTACACCTTTGAAATATATGTTTGAAATACTTTTTACAGTTAATTCCAAGCCGATTACTTAGTTAATAAATTGATCTGCTAATCTGCTACAGTTGTATTAAAATAATCGCATCAGAAACATTTTCATAAACTTTAACTGACAAAAATTTAAAAGTTACTTAGCTTAGTCTTTAATACTGAATATCATTCAGATTTTAAGGATACAGCAGTGGTGAAAAAGGCATGAATGCCATGATAATTTTGGACTTTTGATCATTTCAATTTCAAATTTTAATTTATTTCGGATTTTCTCCAATCAATCAAAAGTATACATTCAGGCTCAAATATATACATACACCCCCACTAATATTTGATTAAATGTTAAATTTAATTAAATTGCTAGTCATGAACAAGCTTCTGACATAATTCTGGCTGGATATTTGAACACTTTTTTAAATGAGTTTGTATAAATTGGCTAGTTTCCTTGGCATTCCACTTTGTTCCATGTTGTTCCATGACAGTTACCTTCTGTCACTATTCCCTGATATGATTTAAACAGAGCAATAAATTGATTAGCCAGAAACAACTTAATCAATAATTCCAACCCTACTACACAGAGACTTTTACGTAAATAAAAAAAAAGATACTATCCATACCAATCAGGTGGAATTCCTCATTAAAGGGAGTTGGACACAAATCTTTCATTCAAAAAACCCCAGCTAAAAATACCAAAAATACTCATGAGAGTCTTAAAAGGTCGAGTGAGCACAGTCCGTCTTCTGTGACATAAAGTCCTTTGTCAGTATAACCTGGGGAAAATGAAGAGCCCCTCTTATGCGCAGAACATCAGCGAACATAAAACTCAAACTAACACAGCTGAAAAGACCACCACCATAAGCAACTGAGTAGCACAAGGATCAGTACTTATACATCAATCCGAGCAAAGTTAAAATTGTAAAGGTCCCGACCAAGCAAGTATTACCAACCAAGAGTCATCACAGGAAACTTAGAGTCCTTCCTGGTCGATGTTAAGATACTTCGACATGGACTCAAAGATGAAGTATACCTGGAGTGCAACAATGACAGAAAACAGTTACAGGCCCAAACAAAAATGAGAAGCTGCCAAATCTGTGAGCTCCACCATGACTCCAAGACTGCACTAAGCCAAGAGTCCATACAGCATGCCCTAAACATAAATACAGTGGGGCAAAAAAGTATTTAGTCAGCCACCGATTGTGCAAGTTCCCCCACCTAAAATGATGACAGAGGTCAGTAATTTGCACCAGAGGTACACTTCAACTGTGAGAGACAGAATGTGAAAAAAAAATCCATGAATCCACATGGTAGGATTTGTAAAGAATTTATTCGTAAATCAGGGTGGAAAATAAGTATTTGGTCAATAACAAAAATACAACTCAATACTTTGTAACATAACCTTTGTTGGCAATAACAGAGGTCAAACGTTTACTATAGGTCTTTACCAGGTTTGCACACACAGTAGCTGGTATTTTGGCCCATTCCTCCATGCAGATCTTCTCGAGAGCAGTGATGTTTTGGGGCTGTCGCCGAGCAACACGGACTTTCAACTCCCGCCACAGATTTTCTATGGGGTTGAGGTCTGGAGACTGGCTAGGCCACTCCAGGACTTTCAAATGCTTCTTACGGAGCCACTCCTTTGTTGCCCGGGCGGTGTGTTTTGGATCATTGTCATGTTGGAAGACCCAGCCTCGTTTCATCTTCAAAGTTCTCACTGATGGAAGGAGGTTTTGGCTCAAAATCTCACGATACATGGCCCCATTCATTCTGTCCTTAACACGGATCAGTCGTCCTGTCCCCTTGGCAGAAAAACAGCCCCATAGCATGATGTTTCCACCCCCATGCTTCACAGTAGGTATGGTGTTCTTGGGATGCAACTCAGTATTCTTCTTCCTCCAAACATGACGAGTTGAGTTTATACCAAAAAGTTCTACTTTGGTTTCATCTGACCACATGACATTCTCCCAATCCTCTGCTGTATCATCCATGTGCTCTCTGGCAAACTTCAGACGGGCCTGGACATGCACTGGCTTCAGCAGCGGAACACGTCTGGCACTGCGGGATTTGATTCCCTGCCGTTGTAGTGTGTTACTGATGGTGACCTTTGTTACTTTGGTCCCAGCTCTCTGCAGGTCATTCACCAGGTCCCCCCGTGTGGTTCTGGGATCTTTGCTCACCGTTCTCATGATCATTTTGACCCCACGGGATGAGATCTTGCGTGGAGCCCCAGATCGAGGGAGATTATCAGTGGTCTTGTATGTCTTCCATTTTCTGATGATTGCTCCCACAGTTGATTTTTTCACACCAAGCTGCTTGCCTATTGTAGATTCACTCTTCCCAGTCTGGTGCAGGTCTACAATACTTTTCCTGGTGTCCTTCGAAAGCTCTTTGGTCTTGGCCATGGCGGAGTTTGGAGTCTGACTGTTTGAGGCTGTGGACAGGTGTCTTTTATACAGATGATGAGTTCAAACAGGTGCCATTCATACAGGTAACGAGTGGGGGACAGAAAAGCTTCTTACAGACGACGTTACAGGTCTGTGAGAGCCAGAGATTTTCCTTGTTTGAGGTGACCAAATACTTATTTTCCACCCTAATTTACGAATAAATTCTTTACAAATCCTACCATGTGAATTCATGGATTTTTTTTTCACATTCTGTCTCTCACAGTTGAAGTGTACCTCTGGTGCAAATTACTGACCTCTGTCATCATTTTAAGTGGGGGAACTTGCACAATCGGTGGCTGACTAAATACTTTTTTGCCTTTGGCTTCCTAAGGCAAACAGTCTCTTTTCCTTCCCCCTTCTTAACGAATGGTGTTCCAACCAAAGTTCACCCATTTTGGCTTCGCACGCTCCTCCAACTACAGTCTTGTAATACACGAAAGTTGGCACCAAGACTGGTGCATACACTGTGGTAATCTGTCGTCGCCATGCTCGATGGGGCACAAACATGGACGCCATACAAAAGGTATATTTAAAAAAACAAAGCACTGCCAACATCTTGTGCCTTAAAAAGATGATCTCTTGGGAAGATCAGATCCCCCGGGCTGAGATCCTTTCCAAGACTAATCTGCATGGAAGCAACAGTGGCCAAAAACCGCGTTTGCTAGACAAGCCATGGTAACCACATGACTGACCTACATCTACCCTTCCAAGCCCAGAAAACAAGCTGCTGATAGGAAAAAGAGGTGCTATAGAGAGAGAGACAGAAAGAGAGAGAGCAGATTCCTCAAAAAGGAAAGGAGAATTTAATAATTGCCAGTCAACATTCAAACTGGGAAACGTGTGCACAGCAGGCATATCTACTTGCTATCGTAGTAGGCATATAAATAAATGTACATTACATTATTAGCATGGCTTTTTATCAGTAAAGTGAAGCCAGAGAGGTTGAGGTCAGCACTCTCGACTAATGAAGCAGTAGTATCGTGTAACTTTCTGCATGCGTATCAGAAGAGAAAAAAAGTTTAACTCTTATTTTTGGGGCAAAGTCAGAAACCATTTGAAGAGGTTTTCATTTCCATGTATTCCATAAGTAACCTTTTTTATATCCTGGAGACCTTTGAAATAAAGGTTATGGATCTCTCCCCATTCATTTCAATAGAGGTTAAAAAATAACTACCCCGAGGCTGCCAACAACTTGCTTGACTACACCTAAAGTCTACTGCACAGGAAGTACCAACTATTTTGAACATCTGGCACTCAACAGATCAACCTGGACAGACTGAGACGACTGAAAGACGTGATAAACCTGGATTACCCCAGTATCTGGGCTCTTTTGCACCACATGTGAGCAAGCACAGCCGTGGTGCTGAACCCCGCCATCCCCCGGTGCAAGCGTCATCATCTGACACCAAGGACAGCTAGAAAAACCGCTGACTGCATCTCTGTTTTCACAGTAGATGACCTCAAGCATGCCCTTCTTGCTGCGGTAGCATTTCTGATATAATCATCCTTTTATTTTTGCTAAACTCAATCTGTCTTCAGAGTGTATGCAAGCGAGATGACGTCAGTTTAATGATGACAGACGAGGTTTAAGAAGCTCAGTTTGAGACTAAACTGTTGTTAGATGCACAGTTTGGATGTAAAAGGCTGGCGTAGACGAGTAACCATTTATATTTCCATGTTTTCAAATTAACTGTCTGTTGCTGTTCTTGTTGTTTTTCTGGGGTTTTCTCCAAGATCTCTCCCAGCAAATTAAAGTTTATTTTAGAAAGCCATTCACTTAACAGCTTAATATCTCTCCTCAGTCATTCTATTGTCTGGACAAAAACACATTACCACCTCCCTCTTGATCCTCGTGGATCTTAAAATATCTCTCTGACTAGCTGCTGTGCTGCTGAGTACAAACCCTGTACTGCACTGAAAGACCAGATGGGGACGTAATTAAAGTTGTGATATTTTTGGCGTGCCCTTGGTGTGGAACACTTGTGTCTTTTCGGCCTTGTACTTTACAGGTACAGCTGCGAAGATCTCGACTCTGTGCAAGAAGTGGCGTGTATTTGCTAAAGAAAGCTAAATCTTAGCAAACTTTAACCACCACATCTTAAAAATTAGAACAGTTTTAATAGTGGTGGGCGGGCATAGATATTTAGGTCTCAATCTAATGTTACAGCTGTACATCACAAACACGATGACACACAGGATTAAGAAAAGAGCCTGTCTGAAAGAGATAATAGGAGACCTGCCCCCTAACACAGAGCGCCTTTCATCACTCAGTATTCATGTTATGAATCACCCGGTCTATAAATGAATTCACAATCACACTCCCACCCAAGAGTACCTTCAGCATGTTAATGGAGCCAAAGGAAGTGAGTCGCTGGTTACGATCCTTCAGAAAGGGCTTTAAGAGAAACAGGAAGGATCTGAGCTTTTTCAGACAGAGTTGATGCTCAATTTAGTGGTGAAGCCAGGTCACAGAAAACATTTTCAATCAAAGAAGCGTGTCTTCAGCATGTGAACATGAGTCAGTCCAAACTGAAACAAATATTTACCACTTACAATTTATCATTATAGCTGCTGATCTTAATGGCTGAGGCTCAAAGTTTTTCCAGATCTTGAATACAAAAAGTGAAAGATTAATCTCGCCACAAAGTCCATTTAGAGCTAGGGTTCGCTTTAGGGAGCGAGCACATCAGCGAGAGACGCAGAGGGAAAATGCACGCCTCAAACGCTTTCCATTAGTGTTTGTAATGAATCTGTTCAGAGGATGGTGGTTTATGAATGATCATTTTCATGCTGCTTTATGATTGTTTTTTATTTTTTGTTTTTTCTTACCCATTAGTGCATAGTTGTTGTTGTTTTTAACATCGGCTATACTTGTCATTGTTAGGACAGCTTGTAATAATGACCTTCCTTCTTGTTCTGTGGTGCCGCAGTATTACAGTGTGTGTGTGTGTGTGTGTGTGTGTGTGTGCGCCTATCATTAGTGTTATTATTTTCATAATTATCACTATTGCTACTGATTTTGATATCACTTCCATTTTTGGTGCAAACACTAAGTTTAAAAGAATTAAAAGATAGTTCTTCTTTTTTAAAAAGAATTTTTTTTAAATGTATGCGTACATTTTAGGTCACATTTTAGGCATTTAGCCATGTGGATATGGTCAAGACAACCTGCTGAAGCTCAAACAGAGCATCAAAATTGACTTCAGTGACTTTGAACATGGTTTTGGTTGTTAGTGCCGGTTGGTCCGGGCTGATTATTTCAGAAAATGCTGATCTATGCCCACTTTCTGGCTGCTTCCAGTAGGATAATACGCGACAAAGTTCAAGTCATCTCAAACGCGTTTCTTTAAAATGATGGTGACTTCAAACAAAGCAGAGCATCTTTAGGATGTGTTGAAACAGGAGATTCACATCATGGATGTGCAGCTGACAAATGTGAAGCGACTGTGTGACGCTGTCATGTTAATATAGACCAAAATCTCTGAGAAATGTTTCCAGCAACTAGTTCAATACGTTCCACAAAGAATTAAGGCATTCCTGATGGCAAAAGGGTGTATCTTATACGTTTATAAAGGGGTGGTGAGTGTATATCTTTTTAAAAGAAGAAAGAATTTGGATGAAAAAAAGGCATCAAACACAATCTGCTTCCTTTTGAACATAACCAAAAGAACAGGACTTCTTTGTTACTATTTTCAGGCAGCAGAGGAGGAAATGAGATGCACGCTTGTAGATACAATCTGACATAAATACGCCCTTATTCCCAACTTTCTGGAATATGTTGCCAGCATTAAACTCAAATGAGCACATATTTAAAGAAACATTTTCGTCATTTAATAGCTTCTCCTGTGGTGTAGGAGTTTACATATTTTCCTGACAAGCAGAAGATCCACAGTTTGATTCTGGAAGGATGCAGTAACACTATTGGGGTTGTGTTAAAAGGAGGATCTGGTGTATATAAAAAAGAAAATCTACCAAGTCATACATGCGGAGGTATCTGCTGTGGTGACCTCCTTGTGTAAAAGGGAGATGCTGAAAGCAGCTTTTAAATGCAATGATTTTTTTAGTTATTTCATTGGGGTTTTTTGGCCTCTTTTAAAAACATTGTCGTAGTTTGGACATAAGAGTGGATGCAAACACCTTAAAATACTCAAAGAACACTGAGTATATTTCAGAGCCTGTACTTTTTCACTTGTGGTTCAGCTTTTACCAGAGAATTTTATAAAACAACAATCTTTTCTTCCACTTAAGTGACAAATGTGTGTACTTTTGCCACCTCTGCTGAATTGCCTTTTGGGATAACAATATTTTGTCTTAAGGAAATTAACTTTAGGTTTAGATTAATTTAGGTGTGTAGTGATGAAATTTATTTCACTAGATTTCCATTATATTTAATTATAAGAATTAAAACGACTGAGGAACAGAGGCGGGATGTTATCTGCACAAATGCGAATCAAGATTCTCGCTGACGTCCGTCTTTATTCTAACGTTATTTTCTGTGATTTATTTCCTGAACAGCACATTCGTCCTGCCTGTCTTCCAGACACTAAAATTTGAACAACATTTCAAATTCATTTAAATGTCCAACAATAGCACACCGCATTATGAGACATCAAGCAATTTTCCAAAAACAGAGAGAGAGCTCAAGATGAAACACAATCCCTACAGCAGGTGCTGACGTTTCCTTTTTGTTCACTGTGGACCTTCGTGTATGATGGCTTTATGTTTTCCAACTGTGCACTATTTATGCCGTGTTTATTCTGAACACGGTTTCTCCTTTCCTCACTGCTGTCTTCACACATTGTGACGGGAGGCTTCCTGTTGCCTCACATCCCGTCCTCCCATCCTCAACTCATCAGGGAGTTCACAGTCAACAGCAGGATAGGTCACCCTGTTCCTCTTTTTTTAACCTCAGTCCCTCCTACAGTGTGTTTCTTGCCTCCACACACATACAATGTCTCTACAGTGGAGATATTTAGGGATTACGATGTTGGTCTCGGTGGCGTAGTTTGGTTTAGGCTGGAATTCAATGCCTACAATCACAGATGCTTAACTTTTCCTGATGATTTATCATGAGAACCTTTTATGTGTTTATTTGTTTTCCAACTAAAATAAATGTATACAAATAATTTACAGGCATTTATATTTCCCATTGCATTATTTCCTATTGCTTAATAGGGTCAATATTATCCCTCTGGCATGTTTATAAGTGTATAACTGAATTAGTAGAACTTAGAGTTTGTCTGAGCAGAGCTGAATATGAAGTCTTTGTTTGTGGGGGGTAATTTATGTTACTCGAATTGAGAGTTGGCTGTATTCATTGTTTGGCTGTATTTCAGGAGGGAAAGCAGATCATGTACTAATCGGAAGGTTGGCGGTTCAATTTCTGGCTGCCCTGGTCTGCATGCATGTCCTTGGGCAAGATACTGAAGCCCAAATTGCGCTCCAATTCATCGGAGTGTGATTGTGTGCAATAGAAAGCACTTAGTTAGGAGAAAGTGCTTGTATGAATGGGTGATTAAGCAATTTATGAGAATAAGTCCATTTACTATGAATCTGATTAAACTATGAAGCATTTTCTGAAAATGTGAGCTAAATTCTTGTAGTCAGGTATATTTTACATCAGCGGTCCCCAACCTGATGCTGCACTTCATTTGATCCAGTTGAGCATGTTCCTACAAAAAACAGAACTCGTCTGGTCCTAAGCAAGGTAGAATTACTCATGCATTACTCGCAGTACAGAGCAGTGATTTTTAAGAATTTTCTTTTTGCACTTAAAAACATCACGGCGCCACGTTCATCAACACAGCCTTTGCGTATGACTTCTTTAGCCAGACACAAATACACAACAAGTTTTAGAGGTTTACCAATGTTTGCATGGGCAACTTATGCCTGATTCAGACTCCTTTTCAAACCCTACATAACCTGACATGCACCTCATATAATAAAATGGTAAATGGCCTGTATTTATATAGCGCTTTACTAGTCCCTAAGAACCCCAAAGCACTTTACATATCCAGTCATCCACCCATTCACACACACATTCACACACTGGTGATGGCAAGCTACATTGTAGCCACAGCCACCCTGGGGCGCACTGACAGAGGCGAGGCTGCCGGACACTGGCGCCACCGGGCCCTCTGACCACCACCAGTAGGCAATGGGTGAAGTGTCTTGCCCAAGGACACAACAACCGAGACTGTCCGAGCCGGGGCTCGAACCGGCAACCTTCCGATTACAAGGCAAACTCCCAACTCTTGAGCCATGATCGCCCCAGGTATGAATCAGGAGTGGGTCATTATGGTCACAACAGCCATTCAGTGAATTCTTGGTGAGACACTGCCACACTCTGACAAATGAAGGCTGCCTGGCTCATAGCTGGTGTCACCACCTCCGTTCAATAACTCAGTAATTCACAATTTTATCCTTACTCCTCTTATTTAATTCTAATCAAGGGAAAGCAGATGTCTAACTGGGCAATTCTCACCAAAACAGTTCTGAAAGATAAATAGCACCACATGCAAGAGGAGTCATATATCATTTATATAATGTTGTTTTGCTGTGAACTGTTAACACATCTAGAATTTGAAACAAGGAGAAAACAATTCCTACAAACTCTGCCCTAATTTGAAGTGGATTAAGACTTTGGTCTTGCTGTACGATTCTGTTGCCTCTCACCTAATGAAATAACAGCAGAAGATGAGGCTCAGGATGAAGACAAAGATGCCTGTCCCGAAGATCACCATGTAGATGTTGAGAGGTAGGTCCTGGAAGGTGATGGGCGGCATGGTGCACGACTTGTTGGAGTAAACGAGTCCGAGACCACAGAAGCACCCTAAAACAACAACAAAAGCAAATTTACAGGAAGGATATAGCATGAAACAGCTAAACACTGAAAGCCTGACACTAACACTAACACTAACACCCACACACACACACGAATATACCGCAAAACAAAAACTGAATGCAACCTGTAACCTCATCTCTTTTCTGAGGCTCAGACCTGCATTGTGAACCTCAACCAGAATCCACATCCCGAGCCTTTAAACGCAACAGGCGGGTGGGTTAGACTGCCACTGTGCACATGTGATGGTTTTAATGTACTTTCATATATATGTAACAAATGTTTTGTCTGTTAACAAGCAGTTTTCAGACTCTGAGACTCACACACCAAGAATCAGTGAATCTGTAACCTTTTCTGTTCTTGACAATAGTGTCCATATAATCTGCTGATACTTGTGCAAATATAGCACAAATGCAGCACTGAACATTTTTTGAAGAATACTGCAGCATGAACCAATCAGAAGAGATGGTAACCTATGCAACGTGCCATGCTTTATTTATCCTTCCTACTTTGATGCTGCACCCCGCACACGGTTTTCAGTATTTGATCAGGGTGTTTATTATTTTTATACCAAAGCCACTGTAGTCTCCTTGGTTGAAATGTTTGAAATAGCTGTAAGTAACTGGTTAATTTAACTGTTTATTTGCTCATCTGCATCTACCCTAAAGGATTAAACAGTTGGTTAATCGCCAACAGCACCACCCAGCGTAATTGCATATCATATAATTCAAAATCCCCAAACAAATGAGGACTCATTAGCAATTGTGAAGCCTGGTAGTGTGACTCCAGGGCATAGCTGCAGAGGAAGATGTGGTGAAATCTCCACAAATGGAGCGCTATGTAACCAGATCTCTGCTTGACAAGCTGTTTTCAATAATAACATGCAACGGAGCACATAGCTGTGTTCTGTAAAAAAGAAAAAAAAGACAGAAAATTCTGAGCTGACTCTTAAAGCAGCAGGAAACAGTGACTTATGCTCAAAAACAGGACATTAAGTTCAAAATGAACAATTTGTGTAAATAAACTACTGATAATCGACTGATAATACCCCCCAGTATTTGAATTAGGTGCTATCCAGTTGTGCTATCCCAATAACTAAATCAGTCTAAAGTCTGACCTTTATATACATTAATAAAATAATAAACAGGAAATAACCTTAAATCCACACAAGCATGAACTGACAAGCTGTTTTTAAGTTAGATAAACAGAGACGCAGAGAGCACACTATGTGTTTTGTGCATCTGAGTGAGTAATGAGAAGTCAGCATGTGAGAAGGAGCTTTGTGAGATCAGGGTCATGCTAACCCAGGGAGTGATAGTGAAGTGGAGCTCACGCAGTACTCGTCGCACTCAGGCTTCTCATGTCCAGATTAGAGCAGCAACAAGGCAGAAAGCTGAGAGAGTCTGCAGGTTTTCATTTTCATCAGACACCGCAGCAGCTGATTTCACTGATTAGCATATTCACCCAGAGACAAGGCGCTAATCAGTGAACTTAGCCCGTGTGCTCTTTCACAGAGACACTTTTGGCCTTCCAGGGCACACGCATGGAAACAAATGTAATGTAAAAACAAACTGCAACAAACTTAGCCTGAAACAAATTTAACACCCACTCCGTCTGCTCTGCTCTGTCTGTGGATGTTCGTGTGTTATTTGTCTGTGTTTACTAATCCCGTGCTGGACTGACAAGCCCTCCATCATCATAGGAAAGACAGATTTTCAGCACCATATTTTAATTTAATTTTAACTTCTAGACTCTATGAGAGGAGCTATGTATGCCTCAGAGGACCAAATGATTGATATTTACCTTTAAGAGGCTTCTTAAGTGGTGTTGTGACCCAACCGCAGGTCCCAAGGGAAATGTGTACTCCCAGACTGGTTGGTGACTGGTTGGTGAGTGGTTGCAGCAAGCGTTTGCAGACAAGTTGATACAAACTAAGAGAAACTGCAGATATCTGCAAGTGACAAAAGCTGTCACAAGGACATTTTCGACAGCCAATTAGGTACTACATGTTTTTCCATAACTGGGGCTTTTTTAACTTGACCAAACTGTGTCATGTGGTTAGCAGTGTGACTGTAAAATTTCAGTACTGGTCCTTGGTACAGCCCCTTCCACCTTCCTATTATTTTCTGCCTGTAACAAACAAAATATTTATTCCATAGAAGAGCTGGGCTTCTGTACCAACAGATGATATTAGCTCTCATTTACATCACATAGAGCCAGGATTTAAATAAATAAATAAATAAAAAACACCCAAAAACTGAGCATTAGAGCACCTGAAACCTGAGATTTTGGCTCACAAGGAGCACAACCTTTGAGAGGCTGAGCATTTTTAATTTAAGCATCCACCATTATAAAAATATGTTTATTTAACAGAAATTCAAGAAAAGCCGAATGGGTCAACTTACTGAAGAGATGGATGAACAGAATAGATGAAGATCTTCACCAGTTTCATTTTCGTGGGTATTATTTTCTTCCAGCACCACTTTTTAATCAATGAGGATATTTCCAGTTACTCCCGCAGCCAAAGTAATAGACTGACATTTCTATCTGACGCCTCTCCCGCCTCACAGTGGAAACAGCAGTATCAGGGGATCAATACTATCCGCCTCTTGGTTCCACTCGTGCTGAACAAGCAGAGCGTGTCTATTAATCAAGGATCGTTGATGGCTGCAAAATCAAGTTCCACCACTTCACTCAGCCAGAAGCAATCAATGGTAGATACACTAAGGTTTGAGCCAGATTTTTAACCAAAAAGCCACAAATGCCTGAAAAGAGTCTAAACGGGACAAAACCAGCCAGCCTTATGATTATTCATGTGACTGACTGGCGAGAACTTGCATCAGGGTTGTAAACTGTAGCACAGCTGACAGGATTTGACAAAGATTTTGAGAGATTTAAAAATGTAAGAGATGAAATAAAATCCACAATATTTTTAATAATGCTCCTTCCTTTTCAAAAAATATCTTTCACATACAACACTTTTTTCATCAAATGTGCCCATGCAACACATGTGCAATTAACTAATAAGGGCCTATTAAGCTCTATTTGAAACCATTGTACTAAATACCCAACAATAAGTATCCCTCTCATCGTGTAATGAAATGTGCTATACAGCTACTGTCATTGTCATCCCCCGCTACCAGTTATTAAAGGTAGGCCTTCACTACAGAGCTTGATTTTTGTGAGGTCTGTGCGATCACAGCTAACATCATTCTACGAGAAACAACTGACATAAAAGGTCAAAGTTACTTTGGTTTAGCAACAGCTGATAGAACAGCAGGTTTGTCCAATCACCTACCAAATATTTTTCCCATATTCTTGCCGGTGATAGCCTTTTATGTGCTATGTCTCCTTACAGGAGCACAGAGGATGCAGTCTCCATCGCACTGCACTCTGTCCTCTCACACCTGGACAACAACAACACCTACGCCAGAATGCTGTTTATAGACTTCAGTTCAGCATTCAACACAATCCACCCCTCACAACTCATCAGGGAACTGACAGACCTGGGCATCAGCTCCCTCATCTGCAAATGGTTACTGGACTTCCTGACCAACCGCCCCCAACATGTCCGGCTGGATAACCACTGCTCATCTACCATCACAATGAACACCGGTGTACCACAAGGCTGTGTGATGAGCCCTTTCCTCTACTCCCTCTTCACCCACGACTGCAGACCCGCTGATGGTTCCAACACCATCATTAAGTTTGCAGATGACACCACGGTGATTGGCCTCATCAGTGACAACGATGAGGCCGCCTACAGGGAGGAGGTGGATCGTCTGGCTGAGTGGTGCGACACAAACAACCTGCTGCTTAACACCGAGAAGACCAAGGAGCTCATCGTGGACTACAGGAGGAATGCTGACCCACATCCACCCATCCACATTAAGGGGACGGCTGTGGAGCGTGTGAGCAGCTTCAAGTTCCTGGGAGTCCACATCTCCGAGGATCTCACCTGGACGACCAACTGCTCCAAGCTGGTCAAGAAGGCTCACCAGCGCCTCTTCTTCTTGAGGACCCTGAGGAAGAACCACCTGTCCTCAGACATCCTGGTGAACTTCTATCGTTGCACCATCGAGAGCATCCTGACCAACTGTATAACAGTCTGGTACGGGAACTGCTCTGCCTCGGACCGGAAGGCGTTGCAGAGGGTCGTGAAAACTGCCCAGCGCATCGCCAGAGCACCACTTCCTGCCATAAAAGACATCTACAGGAAGCGGTGTCTGAAAAGGGCTGGGAAAATCATCAAAGACCCCAGTCACCCATCACATGGACTCTTCACCCTCCTGCCCTCTGGGAGGCGCCACAGGAGCCTCCGGACTAAGACCACCAGGTACCGGAACAGCTTCTTCCCCACAGCTGTCAGACTCCTGAACTCTGCCTCCTGACATCTGACCCACGTTAAACTCATGGACTGAACATACACACCCCCACAATGGACAACTGTACCCTCAAACACGCAATAATAACATGGAGTGAACCACCACTCACAACCACTAGCACTTTATATAGCCTCTGTAGAAACTATCTACACCCTCACTTATCTTAACTGCACTACTGTATAGCTCTGTGTAAATAATCATTCTGTACATTCAATAATCTTTAATCCTACAACTGTTTACAACTTGCATAGTTCCCATTTCTGTATAGCTGTATATCTCAGATTTCTGTAAAGTTATTTATTTCATATTCTGTATAGTTTTTCATATTTATATCCTGTTCATATCCTGTACATAGCTTGTACTCACTACAGCCTGTACATACTTAGTTATAGAATATTCACAACATACTTCATACCGTGTACATTATAACATACCATAATAGACCCATTTCTGTAGTATACTTACATATCTATGCTATTGCTAATATATATTGTAATATATCTATATCACTAAGCACTTCTGGATGGATGCAAACTGCATTTCGTTGCCCTGTACCTGTGCATGTGCAATGACAATAAAGTTGAATTCTATTCTATTCTATTCTATTCTATTCTACATAGACATGCAAAGTAATTATACTGATTGCTCACTGGCTTTCACACTTTGTCACAATTTAGTTTGCTTGTCTTTTTCACACTCTCTACTTCCTGTATGACTAGAAAAGGGGTAGAGATGGTGATAGACAGCTCCACTAGTCCTCTGACAAGTTTTATGACAAGTGACTACTTGCAAATGCTTTTGTGCACAAATTGTCCTCTTTGGTCATCTATACAATTCATAATTATAAACAGATTAAAAAAGGGGTGTAACTTTCGGGTCTGAAAAGTGAAACCAACACTGAAGTGTCTTTCTTATGGTAACCAGGGTTTCACAAAGAAAAACAGGGCTCTGACTGGACTAAACACTTTCCTCTTGAGTTTAAGGCCTCGGTCACTCATTTCAGATCATGTTGAATAAATCATTAAGTCCTTTTTTTTGGTACATTTTGGTTGTTCTACAAGTCAGTGTGTTCCCTTTTCCATCATATTGTTGCCCAGAATAAAACACACTGGAGAAATCCAAATATTCAAACAGTCCTGCTGAAAGCATGCATTACTAATATTTTCTGTTCCACAATTTCAACTCACTATTGTCACACCTCTATTTGGATCTGACACAGAGAAATTTCTACTACATAAAATGTCAGATAACTATGTTTCTCACATTTTGAAATGAAGGCACACCCTTTATTTTTAATTGCAGATGTTTACTCTTTCATAATTAAGTTTTATTTTTTTTACACTGCAATTAGGTGGATGGATCAGACTGATGCTGCATTCCCTGAATATAACCGAGGACACAGAAAGATGCAAGGCGATCGAATTTACTTCATCCTCTTTACACATGTCAAACAATCTGCCTCACAAAGATCATCAGCATACAAAGAGACACACACAGTGAGAGAGAATGGTGTAAATGTCAGCTCCTGTATTCATGTCACTGCCCTGCTGATGACACAAATCACCTGAGCAGACTCACAATCCAAATCTAGGGCATTTGCATTCAAACCTTTGTGCGTGCGCACCATGTCACATCCCGTCGCATTTCCCTCCTCCACCTTTGTATGCGGGGAGAGCAGCTATATTAAGTGATTTTTTGATTTGGTTGAAGTCTTGCATGACCAGTGACCTATATATCAACAATCTTATGAGGCATGCCGTTGCCATGGAGTAGTAGATGCAGAAAGCGGCTGAAGGTTAGCTAATGAAAGTTCTCATTTCAGGACAAAGAGAATCCGAGAGCTTCTCGAGTTATTCTTCAAAAAGGCAGGAAATTCCCTCTGAGATTTGATCGAGCTGTAAAATACCTCGACTATTGCAGTTTCCCTGACAGCTCCTATGAGATGCCTGCTGGGGTTTTGTCCTATATATGTCGTGTTCAAACAAAACTGCTTTCTGCTGCTGTTGCTGCTGCTGCCTTTGCTAAAGACTGAGCTTCCCATCAAATATTCAGCAGTTCACATAGGGGGGAATCACTCAGGCCTGCCTGCATGGCTGCTGCTGTTTTCAAGACAAAAGTAGGTTGGGGCACAAATCTCCCCATCACATGCATGAAAGCATGACATGTGTCACATATAAACAGTAGAATGAATAGGCACGATCACAGAAACACTGACACACACACAGAGTTGCGGCTGCCTGTTACTGCTTCATTTTTCCAGCAGAATGTTACTCTTTGATACTGTGTGTGTGTGTGTGTGTGTGTGTGTGTGTGTGTGTGTGTATTATTTCCAATATGAATGGCAGCCGAGTTGCTGCACAAAGGGAGTAATTGTTCTTGTCTGAACACCAACAGTCCACTGAGGAGGCTGCTGTAGTTGTGCATTCAAACAGGCAAAGTCAGAGGAAAAAGACCCCAATCCATCATCTTCACCCAGTCTCACCATGACAAAGAAACACTGAAAGACAATTTCACTGGAATGAAGGGTTTTATTTTTGTTTAAGTGTGACTGCTTTTGTTCACACTTTTGGCCTGTTGGAAGATAATCAGCTGAAGCTGTGAAGAGTGTAAGTGAGAGACTGTAGATAGGGTCAGAGCAAACAAGATTACCTAGAGAGACAAAACATTATACAAAGAGCACAATGACCGGTCTTGGGTAACTCTCTGGAGTGAGTTTAGGCCAAAATAAAGGTTTTTATTGATCAGGTAGACTCTTAACCTACAAATCAATACAAAAACTGACCAAATTTCTGATTGCCTAATCGCCCTTTTGGTGGATAGTGTATTAATTTAGGTAGATTACAACGTTTATAACATGTTGTAATCTATAGGGCTGCAGCTTATGATAACTTTCTTTATTGGTCATTTTCTTTGATTGTTGCGTCTATAAAATATCAGACAGTCGTGGCAAAAGCCTTACAGCCAAAAAATAATGCATCCAAGCTTCAAATTAATAATTCAAATCTTCACGTTTGAGAAGCTAGAACTGGGTGATGTGCACATTGCAGCTTCAAAAAAAGATTTTTTTATTAATACTGCTGCGGATTAATCTTCTAATTACTGCAGCTCTAACAGTCCTTCTCTATTTTTCTAGTATTCACTCAGCACTTCTAACTTTTGCTGTTAATACTTTTCTTTTCCGTGGTCTTTGACTTATTGGACAGGACGAAGTATAGAGCTGCTTGTGGACAAGAAATCACTTATCACTAATACCACTACTATGCAGCTGTCTGCTTACATTAGTCTATTTAACGAAACTAGATTTCGTGTGTTTAACATTTAGTCCGTTTATAGGGTGTTTATATGTCATCGCTGTGGCATTATTAGAGACACTTTTAAGAACAAATGAAGCACCGAGCACACAGCTTAGGACAACTCATTTTGTGTCTCTTTGTTAAGATCCTGCACATTGTCGTTGCACTCGCTGGGGATGTCTAAATTTAGAAAGCACTGGCCTGAGTCAGTCTTGTTCTAAAATCTCTGTTTTAATCCTACTAAAATAATAGGACGTATTGTTCATTATTGTCACAGACTAGCAAAACAAAACAAAAAACAACAACAAAAATGACTCCTCACCGTTACACCACTGAAACGGGTGCATCAATGCACCAGATGGAGTCCTTGCCGTCGGGATCCGATTCGTGTTTACCAACAAACCGCAGGCCTCCTCGCAGATGGATGACCGCAATGAAGTGCACAAGTAGAGCCGGTGACTGCCCGCCAGCTGTGTCAAAGGTGAGTGAGACAATAGCAGCCCTGAAGAGGTCGTGAAAGACGAATAAAAAGGTGGATAAAGGGCGTTTAATCTTTTTGTATCGGAAGTTGCAGCTGGGTTATGTCACATTGTCCACGTTGGCTCGTCTCAAAAAGCAGAAATGCTGATGTGAGTGTTTCCCCAGCTTCTCCTCGCTGTCGCTGTTTTGACTCTGTTATTATTAAAAGACGGCATGACACTGACCCAGCGGCAGCATCTGTGTGAGAAGAGAAACTAGAGCACAGGCTCGATTTCCCTGCTCCCGCCCCCTCTCCGGCAGACTGACGTCCGGGGAGACCAATGGCGAGGCCGGTTGATCCGCGCTGTGATGTGACGGGCTGGTGTGTTTCCTGTAGCTCATTAACGTCTGCAGCTTACTGATGCATGTATGTTTTACAGCAAGGGGTCTGGTTCACTGTAGCTCATGAGCCAATCACCAGTGTGGCATAATAACCTGTATATTAAAGCACACACACTCACACACCTCTAAATGTCACGTCTTTAATAGATTCACAGTGCCCCCCAAAGGTACTGGAACAGCAAGGCTAATTAATTTGTTTTTCTGTGCGCTGAAGATGTTTGAGAGCTTTTATTGCCAGTTTTTTGCATTAAACACATCATAAATGTGTTACCTCCTATGCTGAAGAGCAAAGTAGGTAACACATTTATGATTCCCATGTTGGTCATAAGAAATTGATCGCTTAATTATTAAGTAGAACTGGAAGATATTTTTCACTTGGCCTTAAAATTTAAAAAAAAACGCCACACACATTAAAAAAATTGTTTATTAAATGACAACCAAGTACAAAAGACGTGGACCTAGTTCTCCTAAAATCTATCCTGATGTTTACTTCAAACACAGTCACACTTCACTATGATAAACGACCACATTAATGTGTTATTTTTGCCATTAAAGTAATAGTTCTGGGTCGGTAATGCCATAATTGCCAGCAAAAATACTTCCTTAGTGAAATACAAATATACTCTGAATCAGCACAAAGGTTTAAACAGCACTTTTGATTATCTGAGATTAAAACCAGCAGACTTTACGAGCGTACTACAGACACTAGAGCATATAAACATTTACATGTGCAGAGATCCATTCAGCTGCAGGAGTAGCTCAGAAGAAGTAGGCCTGCTCATATGCTGTGATGTTTGCGACATAGACAGGTGAGTAGCTGTAAATCAGTGAGGATTCCTCTTCTGCAGGACTGTCAAAGTGATGTAAACTTCTCCTTGCTAAACAAAGCAGAGCAGACATACATGTGGTTAGGTTACGTTAGAATAAAATAGCTTAATGGCGGTCATGTGAAAATCCTGTGAAAAACTAAGTATATGTTTACTTCTTTAATAGCAATTAATCAAACTCACTTGATAAAATAATCGACAGCAAGTAACAATTTTATAGACCCCTTCTATACAAGCAGAAATTTTGACAGTTTGCAAGTTTGGAGCGTTTAGGTGTGTGCCATAGTTTTTCCAGAAGAGGACATCCCAGCAAATTCACTTCAAGTGCAATACTCAGAAATTTAAAGAAACAAAACAAACAAGAGCCAAAACAAGACATCTCATACTCGGGCTTTAGTAACCATGTTAAATGCTACAATGCATGAGAGTATACTGATGGATACAAATATAGCTTGTTTGGAAGGGCTGCCAAGACAAAGCGACATTTTTCCTAAAAAGAACATGGCAGCACAGTTTAGGTTTGCAAAGATGCATCTGAACAAACTGCAAGATTTCTGGAACAAAGTTCTTTGGAAAGCCAAGACCAAAGTAGAGATGTTTGGAGAAAACCAAGAAAATGCAAATGAGCACTAACCCCTCACACCAGCTGCCAAGCACAATGGTGGGGGGTAATTATTTGTGCTCTTTTTCCAGCCACAGGACCTGCATGCCTTGCAGTCACCAAGTTAACCATGAACTTCAAATACTAGTGATGCTCCATCACTGCATCTCACTGGGTGTTAGCTCGCTCTGCGGTAAGTAGTATCACTTCCCGTTCCTGTTACAGCGCACAGTGGGGCCTGTGTAGCCTTTCTACTTAGCCAATTTAATCGAAAGCGTCTAAATTCATAGTGTACTCTTCACGTGCTTTATCCAAAATTGTTGGGACAACGATCCCAAGCACAGCAGCAAACCTGCAACAGAATGGCTAAAAAAAAAAGAAATCAAAAGGAAAGAATCAAGGTGTTGCAACGGCCCAAATTCCAGACCTCAACCATAGTGAAATCCTGTCACGGGAACCTAAAGGAGCCGTGCATAAACAATTGTCTGCAATCTTTAATGAACTGAAGCACTGCTGTAAAGAACAGAGGGCCCAAATTCCTCCACAGTGACGTGACAGACCGATAAAGTCACACAAAAGGATTACTTAAGCTATTGCCACTAAAAGTGGTTCTGCAAGCTACTAGTTTACACAGCACTGCATGGAGTCCTGTGAAGTTGTTTTTTTTTGTTTTTTCACGTCTGCAAGTGAAACTGATCAAAACAGGGCGATAAATATACCCACAGTTCTGAAAGCAGTTCATGAGAAGATAGCACGCTGTTTTATATAAGGTTTGCATCAGTGATGCTGATTAGTTAAGTTGGTTTCACCAGGAAATAGCGGTCACCACAAAGGTCAGAGACATTCATACTAGTGGCCTACTGGAAGTGATTTTGTAGGACTCCAGCAGCGCTCATCCTGTTCCTCGTTTCAAAAAGGAGCAGATACCAGTCCTGGTGATGTGTTAGGACCTTCTATAGCTCTGTCCAACTCCTTTTGGTCATTGTACACGCTGCTGTGTTATCCTGGAGGTGTTGGACTACCTGTGAAACCTATGTAGGGTCCATGTATCACCTTATGCTACCAGTAGTGACATTGACCCTAGCTGAATGCATCTGTTGAGTTCATGTAACACCAATGCAACTGAAAACTGATTAACAACTCCCTCTGCTTCTTATTTGACTAGATTAATATCCCAGTTTAATTGGGTTGATACTATACTCTGATTAAAAAGTGTTCCTTTAATTTTGTTGAGCAGTGTATGTCAGGGTCCTGGGACTGGGCGACCCAGGACCCCTGGGCAGTCATGGACCTGTGCTATTGTTGTGTATTTTGGTGTTGCTTCCCCTTCTCTGTGCTTGTGTATATGTGTGTGTGTGGGTGGCTGAGCACTTGTTTATAGGCGGCGTCAGGCCTGGAGGGTGTGGCCCTGCAAGGGGACTGGCCACACCCGAAGCCACACACCTGCTGCTGATCAGGCCTCGTCGGGGGAGCTACTTAAGAGAGTCTTGGAGCTCCCACCGACGCGGGATCATTGCTTGGGACTCCACGTTAGTTACCCAGTTTAGGTTTTGGTCGTGTAGTGTATGCCTGCCATTGTTCAGTGTCCTGACTGCTGCCGCTATTGTTTCCCGCAGGAGGAGCGTGGAAGGCTTAAGGAGCAGCGAGCACCGGGAGTGCAGACACGGGAGCAGAGAGCACTTGGAGGGCACGACACGGGAGTCTGGGGAAAAACACGGGGATTTATTGTTGTTTGATATCACCCTCTGTAAATAAACGCACTGCTTGAACTTTGAGCTCCGCGCCTGGGTCCTCCTTCCCCACATCCCCACAGTCTGCCAGCCAGACCGTGACAGTGTATGTTTTTTGATAATGCATGCTTGTCATGTTACCTTCATTGACAAAAAATTCAGCTAGCAGCGACGATAACTGCACAGCGTGACGGGAGTGAGGGAAGTTCAGCTTTCTGTACCACTGAAAACGATTCACCTCCGGGTGCCACTGAACTCCGTAGAAAGGATATCTTTTACCTGTCAGAACAAAACAATATATCTCTTGGTACAGTGCTGTTGCATGGAAATCCTTCAGCTTCCCAAATAAAAAAATAAACCTTGTAACCTTCGAAAGTTGACACAAAGTGAGCTCCGTTCTTAGCGATGTTTGTTGACAAGATGGTGAAGAAACTCTGTAGCATCTCATTTTCCTGGAAGTCCTGTGAGAACATTCGTCATATTAGCAGTTATCATTTAAGTGTCTCTATTTGTTATTATTTTAACTCTCCTTCTTGTATGCAATACTCAGAACTGTTTGGATTTATTAGAAGAATTCGCTTTTGGGCTTCATTTCTACTAATGCTTTGTTTAATGTCCGCTCAAATGACGACAACTCTTTTCATGGCAGACAAATTCATTCTGAATGCAGATTAAAAGATATATCTGTAAAGTATATCTGTTAAACCCCTGCTGAAACGAACGCTCCTAACTGTGATCATTGGCTGGGATTTTATTTCTCCAAACAATAACTATTCAAAACCTAACAGAGGAAGTAAAACTTTCTGTTTGGCGACACTGGTCAGAAGAAGGCTCATGCTGTACCTTTATTGTAATTCCATAGTTGTGAAAATTGCCAGTCAGAGGTTCCTGGGTCAAAGCATTGATGAGCTCATCTGGGAAAGTATTGAACATCCGGCTGGACTGCACTTCTGCACGCAACACAAAAGGGTATTTGATTAAGTCCACTTATAAAATTGAACACATTTAACACAAAAGAAGAAAAAAACATCTGAATAGATATGTCTGAAGGTTCTCAGTCATCCAGGTCATCGTAGTCAAAGGAGCTTACAAAGAAAAGCGTCTGGACTTCTTTAAGTTACTTGAAGACGTTTCACCTCTCATCCGAGAAGCTTCTTCAGTTCTGAGGTCAAATGGTGGAGAGTCCCAGATATAAACCTAGTGGGAGTAACCCCCCACAGAGGGACAAAAGGACCCCCTGATGATCCTCTAATCGCCTGAGCCAAGGTGTGAAACTGGGTGTGGGTCCCAATCAGCCAGAGTTTCGCCTTACATATCACCGCCTTTACCCAGGGGATGCCATACCCTGCATTTACGGACTTCCTAAAATCCACAAGGAAGCTGTCCCACTCAGACCCATAGTCAGTAGCATAAACTCAGCCACTTATAACATTGCTAAACACCTTGCTACCATCCTTGCGCCTCTCGTGGGGAACACCCCACACCACATCAAGAACTCCACCGACTTCACCGACAAGGTCCAGAAACTTACCCTGGATCCAGATGAAACCATGGTGTCCTTTGATGTAGTCTCTCTCTTCACTTGCATACCCACCACGGAGGCCGTGGAGACTGTCAGAAAACGACTACAAGAAGACAGCTCCTTGGAGGACAGGACCAACTTCACACCCGATCAGATTTGCACACTGTTAGACCTCTGCCTCACCACTACATATTTCAAATACAACGAAGGCTTTTACAGACAAAAACATGGCTGTGCCATGGGCTCCCCCGTGTCACCTATTGTAGCCAACCTTTACATGGAGGAAGTGGAAAGGAAGGCTCTTGGCTCTTTCAAAGGAAGAGTACCCAGCCACTGGTACAGATATGTAGACGACACCTGGGTCAAAATCAAGACACAAGAAGTGGAATCCTTCACTGCGCACATTAACGCTGTGGATAAAAACATCAAGTTCACCAGGGAAGACACAAAGGACGACTGTTTGCCTTTCCTGGACTGCGCTGTGCACATTGAAGAGAACGGCAAACTCAACATCGAAGTTTACCGGAAGCCCACACACACGGACCAGTACCTCCTCTTTGACTCCCATCACCCTCTGGAACACAAACTTGGAGTAATTAGGACCCTACACCACCGGGCAGAACATGTTCCCTCTAAGCCTGAAGGAAAAAAGAAGGAACACACACACATGTAAAGGAAGCACTCAAAACGTGCGGCTATCCTAAATGGGCGTTCTTAAAGTCAGCAAAGAGGCACAGAAAAGAAGATCAGACACCAGCGAGGGAGGATAAGAAAGACAGACGCAACAACATTGTCATCCCCTATGTAGCCGGTGTATCAGAAAAACTCAGGAGGGTTTTCTCCAAGCACGACATCCCAGTGTATTTCAGACCCAGCAACACGCTCAGACAAAAACTGGTTCACCCGAAAGACAAAACGCCAAAACACAGACTTAACAATGTGGTGTATGCTGTACAGTGCAGCGAGGAATGCCCAGACCTCTACATTGGAGAGACCAAACAGCCACTTCACAAGCGCATGGCACAACACAGAAGAGCCACCTCCACAGGACAAGACTCAGCAGTCCATCTGCATCTTAAGGATAAAGGACACTCTTTCGAGGATGCCAATGTTCACATTTTGGACAGAGAGGATAGATGGTTTGAAAGAGGAGTGAAAGAAGCCATCTATGTCCACTGTGAGTGACCATCTTTGAACAGAGGCGGTGGTTTACGACACCAACTCTCTGCCATCTATAATCCAGTTTTGAGATCCCTTCCCTGACGCCTTAACGCCCACTCACATCCTGGGCCATCTGACCTCAGGAATTCGCATGATAAGGTGGGGCCAGGTTTCACAATGAACGCACCCACCCATGGCTCCAATACAATTATGAAGTTTGCTGACGACACAGTGGTGTTGGGTGCCATCTCCAATAACAATGAGGCGGCCTACATGGATGAAGTGAAGAATCTGGCATCGTGGTGCCGGAACAACCAAGTGGAGCTGAACGTCTGCAAGACCAAGGAGCTGGTGGTGGACTTCAGAAGGAGTAAGCACAGAGACTACAAGCCCATTACCATCAACGGCGCTCCAGTGGAGACGGTATAGTCCTTCAAGTACCTCAGTGTCCACATCTCCTCAGATCTGACATGATCTGCCCACATTCAGGTCCAGTCCTAAAAGGCTAGGCAGCGCCTGCACCACCTACGACAACTGAGGAAGTTCAGGGTCTCTCAGGGATCCTCAGGACTTTCTATGCAGGCGCTGTGGAGAGCATCTTCACACAGAACATCACATACTGGTATGGGAACAGCTGTGTCAAGGACAAAAAAGCTCTTCAGAGAGCGTACAGCAGAACGCTGCTGCAGGACTGCTCTCCCCTCCCTTCAGGACATCTATACCAGGAGATGCTGCTCTAGAGCAGCTCAGATACTGAAGGACCCGTTGAAGGTTCCACACCATCCGGGCAAGAACAGAGGCTCAAGAGGGGGTTCTTAGGGTAAGAGTAAAGTTGGGGTCAAAGAATTACAACAGCAACCTCATCCAAAGAGCACATCACATATATGCAGAAAGAGCATTTAAAGTTGGGGCCAAAAATCCCCCAGATTTGTAACTTGCCTCTACTGACACCAATTGTTTTGTTCAGGCACTCTTCTGCAAAAAATTTCTAACCACTGAGAAAAAAAAAAGTTCCAGCTAGCTTGCTTGCATGCATGCATACATACAAAAACACATTCCTCCAGTTAATTCAAAGAGTAAAAAAAAATAACACAGATTCACATAAAGACAGCAACCAAGCACGAACCTGTGGTTAAGTTGAGGGGCAATGCTAAGTTCTCAGCTGGGGTTTTTGTCAGGAGATTTTCACCAGCCACCAGCACAGTGAGTAGCTGCATTCCCATGCATGTGCCCCAAATAGGGAAGTAGTCCCCGGCATCATTAGCCTGAAAGTCACAGGAAGTTGGAAATGTAATTTTTCTGCACCAACAGCAGGAAACCAAAACGAAAATTTACGCTAACATACAAAATGTTGCTAAATTTTTTTTCCCTTTTGCAATCAACAGTAGCTTAAATGTCCTGCACATGTAGGGCAAGTGTACGTCATATTAACAAACTAGTCTTGATCTTAAACAATGTTCTCGGTGCAAAGATTAACCTCAAACTATTAATAATTGATTGAAGTTAACGTTAATTTTGTAGAGCAGAATTTCAAAATGCCAAGTGTAAGTGTTCAAATGTTGTTAAAGAAGCTCTTATTTTTCTTTGCTATTAAGCATTGGAAACCTTCAGGACAGGTACAAGATCTTCCCCTAAGAGGAGTTCATTTCTGCACAAACGAGACAGGCTTTGAAGCAGAAAACAATAAACAGAGAATGATGTTCTATACTAACCGCCAGAGCGAGCCTGTAAAAAATCTTCGCCACCCGGGCAAAGTCTGAAGTCTCCAAATCTGCATTTCCCCCAATGAAAATCAACCTGAACCGACATCACATGGCAAATAATGTAATCTATTTAGACACAAATTTCAGTTGCCAACACATTTAAATCAATATACAGCAGCTCACCCGTTTATCTTCATGAAAATGTTCTCATATTCAGATGTAGTCAGAGTTAATCTGTGCAGGGAAACAAAAAACAATGAGCGTTGTACTATTTTCCATTGTTCAGACTACACAATGGTGAGCTCACACAGGGGGGTCAACTTCTTCTTCTTCCACAAAATGTCAGCAACAACGTAAACATTAGGCGAGTTAACATTCACCTAATGTTGAACGCTGATGCAAAGTCACCAAGCTCCAATGACTCAAAATGAGTCTCCTTAAAAAAAAACTAAAAAAAAAACCCTCTCTCTGTTTTTAATATGCAGATTTAAAGACACTGTTGTTTTGAGTGAGGTTTAATAGGCATAATGAGCTCTAAATACACCCAGTTCTTTCCTTTTCATTGGAGCCAACAGAACAGACTTCTTTAAAAGCTCATCTTTACTCTTAAATGACTCAACCCACCTTATAGGCATCACTCTGCTGCCCCCAGACTCGATGTATTTCACGTAAGAGGAAGGTATGTAAGTCCTCCCAAATGGTTTCATAATTTCATCTGTAACAACCTGAGTTAAAACACCTGTGGAACAAAAATCACAGCAGCTCTGATTGAACAGTCAACAGGGACACAGCTACAGAAGTGATTCGCTCTGCTTTCTAAAGATGTGCATCTCTGTGAGTGAAATACCAAATATAAAGTCCTGATGGTGTATTTTACTCACCTATCACAGATCTGTCATTCACAGCCTCGTTGTTGCGTTTAGTCGGCATAGCTCTGCTGCAGCAGAAGCAGCAGGCAAAAAACAAGCACAGATAGGTCGAAACACCTGTGTTAAACATGTTTTTGGTCACCAGCTTAGTTCAGCAGAGCAGTCTTCTTTTACAAAGCTGTCAGAGCTGTGGATAATGAAAGCAGCCGACTTGTATAAGTCGTGTTAGAACAGGATATAGTCAGTTCAGGGAAGTGAGGAATGCCCAGATTTACATGTGACAACTCCTGTACCGCACATGCCGGTCAAGCAACATGACTGCTGAGGTAAACAAAGGTTTTGCTGATAGCGCGGAGTTTTTGGCAACATTTTTGATCATTGAGTTTATTGGAAATTACGTAGCCTCATTGGTTTGTGCTGAGGTTTATAGTAGAGGACATGTGACCACTATAGCAGCCAGCTGCAGGTTCATGCATGGATAAAAACTGCTGTCAGACAAGTTTCTGTTCCAAAGTTAAAGTTTAAAAAGTTTAAAGGTGTTGCAGGCGTATTTTTCCAATAGTGTTGTTTAAATACAAGTTCCTCATAAGAGACCAAAATAACAATCCCCATGCATGACTGTCGCAACTTTTCTAATGCTTTATGTTAAAGTGGCAAAAACAACTGATTTTGTAACCGATACAGTTGATTCACAGATTGTGTAACACATGTTTTTTGTAACTTCAACCACTGATGAACATACATTCCTACCTTAAATTATGCAGACAGATGGCTTATGGTTTAGGAAGAGGGTAAAAAAAAAAAAAAAAAAAAGCAATTGGTGCTCCAAGGGTTTCTAATACAGCCCGCCCAAATTCTTGCGGGCATAAGGAAACACTGACATGAAGGCTGCTTGTGTAAATGGAAAAATTCAACATTCGGTTTAGGCAAACACACGTTATGCAACAACAAGATGTTATTGTAACCACCGAAGCTTAACATGCATTTAAATGCCATACATAATGTTTATGTAAAATGTCACTTAATGCTTTACTTTCATATGTTAAAGGACTAACCTGAATCACTAGGAAGGATTTGAGTCACCAAAACAACTGTGCACCATTTGAGCACTCCAGCCTTTCCACTCATGGAGGATTGTTTGCATCCCGAGCTTTCTTCCAAATGGGCAAAAGTACAACAACTCCAAAAAAGGCATAGTTTGGTATAAACTGGACTCCGTGAGCAGAGTCAAGCAGATGTTTGCATGTCTTCATTAGAAAACGGAAAAGCAGGTTCTTGTAAGTGACTAGTTGCTTAACTGAGTTAACAGCCATGCTACTGGGAGCTCTGTCAGACAGGAGAGTGACTATTAGTGGAGTACCAGGTAAGTAGGAATGAGTATTGCTGTATTTGTAATTGATTGTAAAAGTCTAACATAAAAAGATGGCATGGGGGAGTTCAAAAGGACGCAGGCGGAGACCTTGTAAGTAGTGATGGGACGTTCTGTATCGAGGCTTCGGAGCGTGTGTCGAGTAATGGAGGGGGCGTTTCCGCGAAGCGCGCATCGAGGCTTGCTTCATTTATGGGAGGAGCTGAAAATGATGACGTCCGAAGCCTCGCTGCCCGGCTGTACCACGTGACTGGTTCATGAAGTGGTTCGAACTTTGCCGCGAGATATGACAGCGATATAAACCCCTCAGACTTCATTCAAAAATGTGGGTGTTTGATGGAGAGTTGCGGTTAGTGAGAGTTTGGAGACTGTTTGGAGGTTTATGAGAGTGAGGAAAGTCAGGAGAGAATGGAGCCAGCTAAGAAGAGGAGGATGTCCTCCCCTGTGTGGGTACATTTTGATCTTATTCCTCCCAACAAGGTATGTAAATTTCTACAGAAGATGTATTTCCATAATACTGATGGTGCAATAAAACCTATGTTAAGCTGTCTGTACTTTTGTACAAAGTGAAGTGTTTGCTATGTGCCAGGGAGCTGGGATATAACAACAACACCTCATCCATGCTTAGGCACTACAGAGCTTTGCATGAGAATAAGGGGGACACCGATTGTGGAGCAAGACCAGGTGAGCCATCAAATGCCATGATAATATAGCATGCAGTAATGTTACTAAATGATATAACAATATTATACAACTGTTATAAGTTACGTGTGTGATATTTATATTTGTGCTTTATCTTTATTGTCTTTCCTCAGGAGAACAATCTCAAATAGATGAAGACCAGGGGCCCGTTCTTCGTACCTCGCTAAGTAGGTTAGCCGGATTAGATTGTTGACGATTTCGCGTGATCCTGGATCAGTCGGTTCCCCGAAGCTCATCCGGGACTTGCTGTCATAGCAACAGAGCCGTAAGCGTAAACCTGCTCGGGAGCAGGTTTACTTTATGTAAACAGGATTAGATCGCGGCCACTCAGGTATTTCCGCTTCATGTATACGAAAGCAACAGCGATATTTTACCACTGTTGTACCATAAATAAATAACATCAATGTAACTAAAGATAATGCAGCACTTGATCCTTTTATTGATGTCACACAGATACATACAGGTCATTTCCTAAAAAAGGGAAATGTACTATTAACATTCTATTACATGTATGTGATTATTACAGATGTAATTCAGATTTCAGAGTAGTAATTGCAATTTACTTCGTGTAATCAAGATGGGAGACCACGGCTATAAAAGCGAACGTGGATTTTGGAAGCCTGTTGCAGCCATGTCCTGTCCGTATACGCGAGCCACCCATTGCGGAAGGTGCAAGATTGATAAGGAGAGTCCTCAGAATCCAGCGTATATTGCGGGACAGACAGGATCCTTTAGCTCAGCGCGACAGTGTGCTCATAGAGAGATATCGATTTTCCCGTGAGGGTATTATTCACTTAACCAACTTGTTGACGAGGGGGTGCAGGACCACCACCTGTCTTTTTTTGCGCTGCCCCTTTTCTTGGTTGCTGTTATAAACAAACAAACAGAGTATTCCAGGGTCTCTTTCCAAGAGACGAAAAGCAATATAAGTGATCAATATTACCATTCTGTAGAATATTCTTATATTTCCCTTTTACTTGTTCCCATGTTCTAGTGGGTCCTGTTGTGGCGCTAATGTGAAAGGGGATATAATATAACATAATGTAATATAATATTGGATAATATAGTGTGATATGATAAATCTACCCTACCACCTACTGGTGTTGGCCAGAGGGGCCGATGGCGCGATATGGCAGCCTGGCTTCTGTCCCAGGGCAGCTGTGACAGCTACCAGTGTGTGAATGTGAGAGTGACTGAATAGTGGCATTGTAAAACGCTTTGGGTGCCTTGAAGAGCGCTATATAGATCCACTCCATTATTATTGTTATTATTAAATTACTTACGAGTTTAATTTGTCAGCAACTTTCTGCCAGCCCTCTCTCCTTGCTTTTGCAGCCTTTGCAGTGTTCCCTTGCGTTTTAATTAGACTCTGAAACTCCTAAAATCCCTCACTCAAGAGTTCTTGCTCTGCTGCCGAAAAATACCGAGCGCGCTCCTTCGACATTTTCGCCGACCAATCAAAGGGTTGCCGATCAATGTTTCTACTATCGATGCGTAGCCCCTGTTGGGCCACCCAGTGATCGCGCATTACTTCATCCAGCTGTAGTAATCGTCAACAGCAGGTGTGTTCGGGGAACCGGATTAGCGAGCTCACGGTTAGCGCGATGATTTGATCTTGGATGTGTCATTTGATCTTGGATGTAGTAAGCGACGTACGAAGAACGGGCCCCTGGTCAGCATGGTGATTGAGGACTCACAGCCATTTAGCATTGTGGAGGACAAAGGATTCAAAAGATTTGTTAAATCATTAAATCCTAGCTATGTTCTCCCCACTAAAAAGGTCGTAAAAGCAGTGAAAATTTAGTTTTTACAGAATAAAATGTGAACAGGCAGGAGCTGTCCATACCTCAACGTTACAAAAGCACAACTACTGTCCACACCCCAACCACACCTCACCTCACAGTAAATGATCATTTCCATTTTAAGCATTTCCAAATAATCATTTCCCATACTGCCACTATAAATATACACAGTATACTGCCATCACTACAATATACATGTTTTACACACTCCTTTTGTTGTTGACATTTACAGGCTGTGTGCAAAATGCCACACTCTTCAAATTCATGCCAGCTATTATTTTTACGTCCAGTAGGTGTCCTGCTAGAGCAAATGAAGCTTCATGAAGCTTCGCGTTGGGGTGAACCAATTGGATGAAAAGCTTCAGTGCTTCATGGGGCTTCATCTGCCCATCACTACTTGTAAGTCATTCCACTTGCAGGTAGTAAATAAGAAAAACTGCCTGGAGGTGCTCACAGTCCACAGGAGTGTTTGACTTGGAGTTCAAAGGTTTCCTGGCAGCTAGAGGAGGAGCAGAAAATACAGGTTACACAAGGTAAGTGCAGGAAATTACTAAAAACCAAGGAGGCCTGACGGTCACCATGTCAGGACAATCTGAGAACTGTGGCACCCAACAGCCAAGCTCTTGATTACGCCATAGAAAACAGCTGGGGGAACGACAACATGAGCCAGAAGGCTCCACCCAGGGGCGGATCAGAGGGAAGGTGCTAGCCAAGCTATTCCACCTGAGGCTAAGAACAGAGGTTAACAAATAATAAAAAATAAATAAATAGAAGTAAACCATGACAAAATCAGGATGCTATAAAATGTAAATAAAAACTGAAACCCCCCCCCCCCCAAAAGGTAAACTGAACATCAAGAGATTTTTGTTTCTAAAAAATAAAAGCTTATCAAGTTATCTTACTGTTACTAAATGTAAGGTATATATGTAAGGCAATACTTTCCTCAAAGAAATTGTGAAACATGATATTGTGTTGCTTGGTAGTCATGTCAACGAGTCACCCCTGATGGAAGCAAGCTTGTCAGATTTTGCTCTAGTATCTGTTGTCAGATCTGAAGACTCTTCATATCATTCAAAAGGTCTGAAGGGACGTTGTTGCCTGGAAAATATTTCTCCCTGTTAATGTATCCCATCAACAGATAGTCCAGGTATTCCTCATCAGTGTCATTCCAAATGTCACCATAGACATTTTTTTCAAGATTTGTCACACCAATGACAACTCTCTTTAGTGACATTGGCATAACCAGATCAAAACATGTTTTGGTGTCACTTATTCTTGTCACAGAAAACCTTGCAATCCCAGGGGTCATTTTGATGACATTTGTAGCAGTTGCCCTGCCATATAAGCCACAAGGTACTGGACTCCAAAAGATGGTACCGCTTTTGAATTTGTGTGTTACAGGAAGAGCAGCTTCAGTCCCCATGACCGCCTCATAAGACCTCATATCATTGTCCTCTTCAGAAACCGGCTCATCCATATTTCTGTTTTGTGTCCTCTGCCTTTAGCAGAGCAAAATCTAAATTTAAATACAATTTTTAAAAGGCTGTTTTATGTTTTTAAAACCTAAAAACAAGTCTGTGCTGACCCCTACACAAGAGGAAGATTAATCTGTCTCCAGTATATTCAGTTCAGTCGTCAGATAACAACGAATTATGATAAATGATACACAGACATCAGATAACGTTTAGTGTTTCTGTTAAGCTGTTTTAATGGATGTACACTTAACAATTTATTCTACAGAACATATTAGAAAAAAACAAACTTTAAAAATTTCCTCACAGGATGCAGGGATCGAGTAAGAAAATGGAGTTAAAACCAAACTTAAGTTTACACATACCGATACGATTATTGGATTGGTAAACTGCAAGTCCTCAAACATCACATTTATATGTCCCACAGTGTTTGTCTTTTCAAAATACTGTACATTTATGGTAAAGACATTTGCTTCAGTCTCCAGGCAGATAACTTCAGATGCTACAGCTCTTTTATTCCAGGATATTCACACAGCTAAATTTGGTCCTTTCAGTCACACATTAGTCTAATTGAGAGTGGTCCTAACATCCATGGGAGCAGTGATCTTCATCTTCAAATGGCAAATAAATAATACGCTGGTCAATTCAGTTTTTCTCTGAAAAGAAAATAGACAAAATGGTACAAACTTAAACTCAAATAATAAATATTTATTTATTATTCAAATTATGAATTGGCACAGTTAGGTCCTCGTGTTTTTGCTGGCTTATACAGAAAGCACTTCATATGATTCTTAATCTTAGAAATGATTTAAAACTAAAATTATTTAACTACAAAAGTCTGGAAAACTTGTTTTTCAGAATAAGGAACAATCATGCATACCTGACACAGATTTTTGTGATCAGATGATTTTCTTATTGTATACATAAAACGTAGTAATCTAGTTTTAAAGTAGATAATATATTTCAAACAAAATAGCAAAACAATATCAAGCAGACAGACTTACCTCTGAGTCTTTGTATTTCCTGACAAAGATCTTTACACACAGCTGCCAGCAGCTCTTCTTTTGGCTTCAAACCATCCAGAAATACTGGGGGGAAAATGCCACATTAAAAAACCCCACATCAGTGTCATTTATTTTATCATTCAGTGATAGTGCAGTTTGTTTGTTTTGTTTTGTTTAATAATCATTTGTTCTAATCATCACACATGCATTTTTACCAAATTCTGATGTGTCGCTCTCGATCTCTTCTCGGTTTTTCAGGTACATTGGCCACACGTATCCGTCGAAGTAGCCAGGAGGATCAGGAGGTGTGTACACTCTTAAACTGTTGAAGACAGCAAAGAAGGTAGACACAGTTACTTTCTTTTTTTTGCATTAAGCGATACAACAGAATAAAAGTGCACAAAAAATGTCAAAAACTTCATATAAATACTCGATAATTAAATAAATACCTTCGTCTCCTCTTGCAGGCATCATAAGGTATTTCCATGAAATATTTTTTGTCAAACAGTTCATCCAGAGGCCTGGAAGGGTAAAACATAATAAACCAGTAGAAATCTCCATCAGATAAACACAATTCACAAATTCTTCAGTATAAATTATTATTTCTATTTATATCTGTCAGTTTTTTCTAGAAACAATAACACATTAATCAGTGCTGTATCTTTGCCTAACATTTAACGTAAGGCTCAATAATTGCCCCAAGTGATTTAAAAAAAAGAATTTCATAAAAACTGACATGAACAGCAAATTCCAGTATTATAAACAAAGTATTTAGTTACTTTCCAAAATATAAAGTCCTGTAAATCTTAAGCTTTCATTTGCTAAATTTATAACTGAAACACACATGATGTCCTTTTATTTAATCCTCATTTGTGTACCTGTAGTTGAAAATGAGGAAGCCTTCCACTATGAGCATGAACACCTGGTTATCGACTGATGGTTCTATAAGCTGGGTCTCCAGGCCTTGCTGTCTGAGGAACGACTCGGGATCTCTTCGCCAGGAGTCAACGTCCCTCATCATCATCTGCATGTGCAGAGCCTCGAGGACTTAAATAGACCAGTGAGCATGACTTTCTTTCACATTTTAAATGAAAAAAATTTAATAACTGAATGAATATTACATCCATTGTTTGGATACTTCTCCTTTATTTTCTGCCATTGTGGCTTTTTTATATCTTTCAGACTGTTGATTGACAAAAAGTGATTTTTAAGGTGTCACCTTGAGTTCTGTGAAACATTTTTACCATTTAATTTTAATTTGATTGCAATGAATGGAGAAGAAAATCAGTGATACCCCACATTACAATACATTACAATACCCTGTATTTCTTTTTAAAAATGCTTAGAAATGTTATTGTAGTCAACCAACCACGTTTCTATATTTTACATACATTTTTATGCAATTTTAAAACATGTAAAGGATTTCTTAATGTCCTTACACAATTTTTCACAGTTATTGACCCTAATAGTGGTGCATATTAACATTTTCAGACTTTAAAAACTTCTCCAGTTTGCTAAAACTTGGGAACTCGTGTATTAAAAAAAAATACCACAGGTCATATTTTTAGATGGACAGATGAACTACAAATTCTGTAGTGATCATAAGTCTGGATATCAAAGATGAATGTAGCCATCAAGTCTGAAATGTGAAGCTGAAGGACAAATGCCATAAAACCTGCAACCTTTCTACTGACCAGTAGGGGGCGGTTTTTCTTGCTGCACAAAGAAGTCTAATTGTATAGAGGTCTATGAGAAAAAACAACCTATTTCTAGCTTTTATCACCACAGGTTTTTCCAATAATCTGTCCTAGATAAGTCTTATCTAATATGTTGTAATACGGTGTAAAGCAAATTGTCCTTACTGTCATATTGCTTGAACCCATTGCTGTCCATCGGCACCTCAGAGTCATCCTGAAGAAAGAAGCATATGTGATGCTTGCACCAAGGCTGGAAAAGTAGCAGTATGCCTTGAACACAGCCTCACAGTCTACCTTAAAATATGAATCCTGTGCAATGATGCAGCTGTTGGGTATTTGCTCTTGCAGACTTGAGGCAAGTGTAGTTTTTCCTCCATTGGTCATCCTAAAGGAAAAAGAACATACATTAACTAATGAACATGTACTTTTAACAGTAAATCTACAAAAATAGCCTTGATATTTTTTTTAATGTTTGCCTCTTTCATTTAACTAAACTCTCTGAAATTACAGTCAATACAGAAATGTTTATCTGTAAAATGTCCTGCTCAGCCAGTGTTTCCTTCCATTATCGAAATTACTGCAACTGACAAAGAGGTTTCTTGCCATCCATATGTTCATGAATAAATAACTGAATACGTTTTTTAATTATTCTGATGCTCCTTTTTGTCTCTCCCTTTGTTTTGTCTCTTAATTTCTTTTCCACTTCCTGTTTTATTTGCCTTTCCTATCTTTTTTTCCACCTGCACCTTGTCATCACATATGACAGTTTTCCTGCCCTCTTTCTAGTTTCACCTTTGTCTAATCAGCCTTGTGTGTATTGTTAGATTATAATATTATTTTATGCCATGTTATACCCCTAATTAAAGATTGTGAATTATTATGTAGTTTTAGTTTGCATTATTCTCCTGAATTAGAAGAAGCTGATAACTATTACATTAGTTAAACTGATTTGCATTACATTAAACTGCTGACTTGTTGTGAATGAATGATATTGTTTTATGATGCATTATATTGCTGAGTTATAAGAAATACTGTTCGCAGAAGGTTATTGTCTAATTTGTCTGAGTAGAAGAGAACAGAGTGTGCTGGAGTTTTCTGCCCCATTTCAGCAGGAGCAGATAAACAGGGAGCCAAGGTCGTAGCTTAGGCGCTGTGTGAGAGAAAGCATGTGAATGTTTCGGCTTTGTATGATAAGGTGGAGGCACCAGAGGCTATAAGAGTTTGAGCAATGCTCCACCATTTTGAGATCTGAGGCTGTCTGCATCAGTGTCCATCTCCCACGCGTGTGATCATTAAAATCATCGTTTGACTCAACCCGACCGGACCAGTGTTGTTATTGTGGTTTTTCTCTTGTCTCCATCCCCAATATTTTGAACCTTAACAGTATATACACTCACTGGTCACTTTATTAGGTACACCTCCTTAACTGCTTGTGAATATCTAATCGGCCGATCATATGGTAAATGGCCTGTATTTGTATAGCGCTTTACTTAGTCCCTAAGGACCCCAAAGCGCTTTACACTACATTCAGTCATTCACCCATTCACACACACATTCACACACTGGTGATGGCAAGCTACAATGTAGCCACAGCTGGCCTGGGGCGCACTGACAGAGGCACATGGCAGCAACTCATTGCATTTATGCATGTAGACATGATGAAGATGACCTGAAATTAAACCTTGATTGGGGGAAAAAGATGATTTAAGTTTTTTTTAATGTGGCATGGTTGTTGAGCCAGGTTGTTCAAAAACTGCTAATCTACTGGGATTTCTGGGTTTTAGAGCTGCAGAAGACCACAACAGGTGTCACCAACATCGGCTACATCAGCTACAATTCACACAATCTCACCAAAATTGGACAACAGAAGTTTGCAAAAATGTTGCTGGGTCTGATGAGTCTCAATTTCTGTTGCAATATTCAGACGGTACGGTCAGAATTTGGTGAAAACAACATGAACTGTTCAGGCTGGTAGTGGCCACCAGAGTCCCTGGATCTGAATCTAATAGAGTACCTATGTGTCACGGTGAAATGGGAGAGTCACATCATAAATGCTGACAAAACTACAGTAACTGTGCTTCATATCCTTATTTTAAAGTGTTGTTTATTTGATTCGATATAGGTCAACTCTTGCTTTATTTTATGATTTAAGGTGTAAATGTCCTCATGACATTTTTCATATTTTGGGCCTCTTTTAATTAAATTACCTTTAACCACACAGAAAGAAACAGAAAAGGGCAGAAAGCTTGTAATGTCCTGATGCACGCTCCATGTGACGAAATCCCAGAAATCTGATTCTGTTCCTCTGGACATAACGTAGCGTTTTAGCAAAAGTTAAAATGCTACATCCAGATGAACAGAATCAACTTTCTGGCGGTAACGCTGTAATGTATTTACTGCCAGGTCATGCCAGTGAACAGCATCCCACTCTTTCATTGATAGTTGCTTCACAGGCTTGCCTCAAAGTTCATTTCAAGACCTGCCCACTCCTTTGGCAGCAGGTTTTTGTCCATAGTCATAGTCAAATCATAACAACAGTCGCCTCAAGTCGATTTATATTGTAAGGTAAAGACTCTGCAATAATCAGTGTTGGGTAAGTTACTTTAAATTAGTAAATTACTAGTTACTTCTATAAAAAGTAACTCAGTTATCTCAAGTTACTCGTTACTTTCAAAGTAACTAGTTACTAAGGTAAGTAACTTTGGCTTTACTCAGAATTCTCTTGTTAATGTGTTGCTTCCCTAACTTGGATACCCGGCAAGGATGCCAGTCTTCTAGCTTGCTTACATGTTAGCACTATCCTGCCACAAGTGCAGTGTGCCACCTATCAACAGAAAGGAAAAAATAATGTGCATATTTCCAGGAGAGAAATCCCAGGCCTGGACTATCGTCGACTTCCACCATGATTCTAGCCCTACGTCACAGCATCACATGCGCTTTTTACATCCAACAGGAAAACTGCAATCGTGTTGCTTTCGATTGTACTCAGAAATTCTGCCTTCCGAATAGGAAGCTGTAGGTAACACCAGACTGCATACAGGGCTGGACTGAGACAAAAAATTGGCCCTGGGCATTTTGACTAGCCCACCATTATAGGAAAAATCATAAACCCTTTAAATGAAAAAAAAAAAAAAAAAAAAAAAACGCTGTTGTGACAGTGATGTACACTGTTCTGATGGTATATGTCATATGCTGTGGGAGTGTCTGGTTGGGCGTGGTCCAGGTTCCTGTCATTTGTCCCTGGGAGTGGAGTTGGCCAGCTCATCACCTGTTGTCAATCTCCGGGGCTCCACCTAGAGGGTTTTTAAGCCAGCACGGCCTGCCACTCCTCGCCAGTTCGTCCTGCTACCATCTGTGGTAAACTCGGCCTCCTCTGAGCTCTGACTCTGTATATCTGGACCTTGGGTTAATATGTTTTTGTTTCCTGTATTCTTCAGATTCTCCACCCATCGCACTCACCAGTAGTGCTGTTTTTGGTCTCCATCCTGTCCTCCCATCTGCTCGGAACCCGAGGATTATATACTCCACTTCTCCTCAGCCTGCCCTTCAGTCTGTATTCTCCATCTCTTCGAAATCTGGACCGGACTCTCCACTCTTGACCCTCTTTGGAATACACCCCTGGCAGCCTTTTCCCCGTTAAATGACTAGGGTCGCCAAGTAAGCCCAAGACTATTCACTGGCACTCCGTACCTTTGTCCCTTACTCGTTTGTTTCCCATTCAGTAACATTTCTCCCCTGTGTTTACAGAAGTTCCCGTTAGAAGTCTCCCCGTGCTCTACGCCGGTTTCTCCGCCCACGGATTTCCTTTAGTTTTCTGCGTATGGTTTTTGTTAAACCCAGTTCCGTTCACGTTTTGTTCTTTTCAATAAATTATACACAGTTCTAAGCAAATTGAGTCTGCTCTTGAGTCCACCGCATTCTCGTCCGTGACAATATATGCATCAATCTATCAATCGTTTGTTGTAAGACTCTGATAATTATTAAATAAACGCTAGATATTTTAAATGAGAATAAGAAAGAAAAGTATTTCTTTGTGCCCCCCTCTCCCTGTTAATGCCCTACCTGGCCCCCTGGCAAAAACTTTGCTAGATCCGCCCCTGCACAGTTACCAGCTGTCGGCTACAAAGGATCCTGGTGCTATTTGTCTCTCAGAAACAGTTCATAACTTCCCTTCAACTCATTCATGTCACCTAAAAGGTAAACCTGTTTCTCCATCACCTGTTCAGCTATGATGATTCAGTAAGGACATCTCCTGGTTTCATCTTCATGTTTCCCTCTCACCACATATCCAAACCGATATCATGACCAGCAGCTTTACAGCTGTGGCTCCAGCAAACATCAGCTGATACTAGAAAGTAATATTAAATAAATTCTAACAACAGGTGATCAAGCTTAAACGTGCTGCTGTTGTTTAGTGCGACCGCGTTCGCTGGTTTCTGCTTTCGGGCGCAAAGTGAGCGATTAACAAACAAGAGAGAAAAGACGATCAGCTGATCATTGATCAGTTTCATGATTGAAGTAGCAACAGGAGAGGGCGGGGGAGAGAATGAGAGAAGAAGAAGCAGCTGCGCAGCAAAGACACAGAATAACTCCAGCTTTGTGTCTTTTTCATTCTAGCTGAAGTACGGGACAAACTGTGTTCCTGTTCAGCTCAATACAAAACGCGTAATATTTTCTCTGAATACCGGACGATTCCGTTTTTTACTGGACGGTTGGCAACTCTACTAACTAACCTTATGAATAAAATAAAGTTCAGTATCAGTAACATCATAGCACCCACCCAGCTGTAGAAACTTCGTCATGCTAGCTAGCACGCAGTACGAAAAAGTCAGCACAACGAAAATAAACTCCACCTAAACTTGGCTTATATCTGACCCAGATAGACTGCAGTTCATAACTTCTTACCTGAAGTTCAGTTCACCTGACACTCGGGCCGGTGGCCACCTCGGGTCTCTTCTCCTGCCTCCCCTTTCCCTCATCCACCTGCTGGCCTCCACCACTTGCTAATGTTACTGAATCTGTGGAAGCTCCGCCATAGCCACCACACAAAGTAACGAATAACGACTCTATCTAAATCCCAGTGACGATTAACGCATTCCTGATCTTGGCATAGAAACTAGTTACCGTGCTCGTTACCACAATAATAACGTAGTTACTGTAACGCGTTACTTAATACCGCATTGCATTAACTACTGGCAATAATAAAGAGGAAAACAATCAGACGAGGAAGCACTTGGAGACAGCGGGAAGGAAAAACTCCCTTTTAACAGGAAGCAACCTCCAGGAGAACCAGGATAAGGAAAGGGCAGCCATGTCCAACTAGCAGTAACTCCCATCACTCCTAGTTGTAATATGCACCAATCAATATATATCATGGTCACAAATATTTAAAAAAACAAATTTAACCCCTTAGTGCCTAGTGTACTATATTTCATACATAAGTTTTTTGTGAGTTTTTGAGACTTCTACATCAACATCATTCTGATTTTCCCCCCTCAAGAAACCTAAATAAATGCCATGGTCCTGGGTTAGTTTCTGGTTGTATATTTGTGACTTCTAGTTCTTAGGCTTTTGTTACTGAGCCTCCTCATGTGTTCCAGGTGTCACATCTCGTCAAATTATGTTCTCATTTCTGTTCTTCCCCAGTTCCAGCATCGAGTCTCTGTCTGTGTCTCATGTTTCCTGTTTTATTTTGATAGTTCCTCATCTTGTGTTAGTGTATTCTGTTTTGCTTCCTCCCGGTCTCTTGGGTGTGATTAGTCCCAGCTGTATTTTCCTCCTGGTCCTCATTCCCTCGTTACTCTTTTGTGTATTTAGTCCTCTGTCTTCCACTGTCTGTCACTGGTTTGTCTTTTCTCCTTCTGTGTTTCCAGGTTCCTTGTTTTCATGTATTGGTTAGCTTTCCCAGTTTAGGTTTTGTTACTTCCCTTCCTGCCTTTTGTTTGTAGTTTTGTTCAGCCCCCACGAAAAGGCTCACTTTTTGTTCAACTCCTTGCTCCGTCTCCATTGTGTGCTTTTGGGCCCACACTCTCTTCACTCTACACCGTCTGCTGTAGCAGACGTCAGAAAAATTGCACAATACATTTTTAATTATCTAGCAATTATTTCATGGTACAGACTTTAAAGGGTTAAGGTATCCTCATTGCAAATGTTGCTCATTATTTTTATTTATTGTAAAATTAAAAAAGAATAACTGATTATTATGGTGCTATCAGCATCAGTTAGGCCCTAGCTGGTTCTGTTTATTTTTTGTGTGAATGGGTGGATGACTGGTTGTGTAAAGTGCTTTGGGGTCCTTAGGGACTAGTAAAGCACTATATAAATACAGGCTATTTATCTGCAAAATGTGTTGTCAAATGCAAAATAAATGGTTTAAATTCTTTAAGGAACTTTTTTTTTATTTTGAAAAAAGTTGTTAAAATAGTACCAGTTGACATGTTTTTATAACACTCTCAGCTATTTGTATATCAGCCTAAAAATAGATGTAGTTAGGGGTACAGCCAGCATTTGCCCCATATCAAACTACACCCATCCGCAGTTTTGGGTGTGGTCTGAGCTTTAACTAGAAAACTTTAAAATGCAGATAAGTCAAGGTCAGGTCAAGGTCAGATTTATTTATATAGCACATTTCCAACAGCCGATGCTGCACAAAGTGCTTAACAATAACAATAAAATTAAAAACTACAGTGTAATACAATAATAACAATAGAAACAATAAAATAGAAGAATTGAAACAATACTAACTAATTCAGATAAATCCAAAATGCTTGGGTCATAATGTGTTAAAAGCCAGAGCGTAAAAGTGTGTCTTTAGTAAAGATTTAAATTGCTCAAGAGTTTGAGCAGATCTAATATTAAAGGGGAGACTATTCCAAAGTCTGGGACCTGCCACAGAGAAGGATCTATCACCACGAGATTTGAGGTTAGTCCGTGGAATGGACAACAAGTACAATAAGTAAGTAAAGAATTCCTGCATGCTGTTGGTAATAAATAGGCAGTGCAAAGTTCAGTGCCCCTTCTTTCATCCTTCCATCAGCCTATGTACCATTTTCTGAGGAAGGGTTATCTTAAAACTGCACCTTCTACTGTGGAGGCAGATATTCAAAGCATGGTTCGCAAACCTTTTTTTGGAATATTTAAAATAAGCATTTGCAGACAAGGTTTGCATTGATCATCATTAAACACATAACATTAGATTAATACTAGGAGAATCAATGCAATTATCTGTTGTATTTAAGTTATATTTAAGTAAAAAACCCAGGGAGATTGGGGCTCACATGTCTAAAGAATAAACAACTCTTATCAGTGTTTTGACATCACTGCCATATGCAGTGGCTTACTAACACGTGTGCCCTCTGCTACTCTGTGATACATGCATGCTAAACAGCACTGGTGAGTAATTTAACATTTAATAAACTAATATATTTTGTTGCCTTTCTTATCTGCCTGTACTTTCTACTCATATGAGCAATTACCAAAAAGGATTTCACATTAAAAATTAAAATAAATAAATAAAACTCGAGCATGGAAAATATCCTCAAATGTCCCAAAATGACCTAAAAAGAAGTAGGCTGTAAAATTGGTGTTTTGCAAAAGGTTCAAAATTATTAGTGTGTTTAATCACTTACCCACCAATTCCTACAATTAGTGTCTTCATTCCACTTGTCTGCGTCTGTTCGCTGCAAAGCTACCGATTTATAGAACTTGTAATACTAACGTAATTAAGAAGTCACGTGCAAATGTATACACCACGCTGGTAGCTAGTCCTGCGAACGCAACAGTCCTCCCACGTGCTATTCTGGACGCTTACGATTTGCCGTTGGAGCCTCCACGTCACTCACGACCTGCCCATTGAGGGAAAAAAACATTTGTTTTGTTTTTTATTCATGTTGTTTTCTCTTCTTTAATCATTTATAACATTTTATACTGATATGTTCGTACTCAAATATTTATTTGCAAAAAAAAATGTTTCAAAGTGTTACAACTTAAATCTAAACATGTACAGTTATGAAATAACAATAAAAAAACAAAAATGAATTTTAAGAAAATGTAAATATATTTATACTTAATATATAGTCTATCATTATAATCTATAATATAATCTATAATTTGTTTGTTGTGAAATGTTGAAAACTTGGAAAAAAACGCTGCATTACATCCAAAAGGCAATCGATTGAGCGAGCCACAGGTTGGCGCATGCGCTGAATAACTTTTCCGCGTACTGAGCCGAACTTCCTCATTGAGCGTGCTAACAGCAGAGAACTCGACAGTCTTGCGACGATTGTGACTGAAACAGCACAGCGCGTTTCTTTTCGCTTTATCCGCCAGCCTCACAAATGTCGAAGCCTCCTCCCAAACCAGCCAAGCCAGGTAAGACCAAAACTACGAGGACATGTTGTTTAAACTTAACCTAAACTTGTGACGTGTTTATACGAGGACAACGCACCTTGTTGGCGTTAAACAGTTAATGGGCGGGCGCTCAACACTCCTCCACGGGCTCGGTTGATTTCTGTTGTTTGTCTGTGAAACCTTGTTTGGCTAATAGAAAGACAGGTCTTAAACTTTAATTGGAAGCCGTGTCGCTTTATCGCTAGCCCTGCCAGGACCGCGTTGGAGTTATTGAAAGCGCTTTCTGGCCATTCAATACACTGACGGGGCCATCCAGCTCTTACCAGCAGGCCTCTGTCACTTCCCTATTTCCATCACTCATGCAAAGAGAGCACCGCGAGTCAGTGGCTTTGGGTGAATAGGTGATAAGTCTGCGTGGTCAGTGACATCAGCTCTACTTCCTCCTTGCTCAGATTATTCTGGTAACCTCTTCCCAAACCTTACTTACCAACGTTAGAGCACGTCATAGCGTTTGCATTTACCTACGCACTGTGTCAGTGCAACAGGTGTACACAAGCAGCCTGTGTAGGAAGGAGAGGCGATATTCAGCTTAATAGGTATCCTTTGTTCAAAGCAATTACACAGATCTCCTGGTGCATATGTTTGAGGCTAAAAGTGAAACTGTGACTTCTCCCTCAATAAACTTGTAATGCTGTGGCAAGTGTTTTTTGAATTTCTATTTACTAAATAAAGTGTAAAATTTCATCGATCACGGTTGTAAGTACAGCATATGTGCACCTGTGATGAAATTTTAAGGCAGCGTGATGAGAGGGAGGCAGAAAATTGTACTTTAATGTGATAAAAAACAACTTTTGATTTATTGTTGTAATCATTTTTGAGCATTTCGTTCGTGCCCATGCTGCACTCTACTGCGCTGGTCTACCCATATTGAAATTGGGTGACTATTAATGTTTCTATGATTTGTAAAACTTTGGGATGTACAGAAAAACATTTAAATGTCCACAATGTCAAATCAAAGCTTTCTAAAGGAAAAAGTCAATTTCTTTACATCTTCTAGCCCAGGGCTGCCCAATCCCAGTCCTCGAGAGCTACTATCCTGCAGCTTTTAGATGCATCCCTACTCCAACACAGCTGAATCAAATGGTTTGATTACCTCTTCAGCATGCCATCATGTTTGGCAAAGGCCTGATAACAAGCCATTCATTTGATTCGGGTGTGTGGGAACAAGGATGCATCTAAAAGCTGCAGGACGGTAGCTCTCGAGGACCGGGATTGGGCACCCCTGTTCTAGCCAATGGTTTCTGCAGTAGTGTTGGCTAATTGCACCTAGTACACTATTCTCATCTTATGAATTAAATGTGGATGCAGGTAAATGCAGATGTTTGGGAGAAAAAAAAATCTCCATCTCACAGATGGGGAGAGAAGCATAAAATAACCTTCCTCGTGTGTGAAGTTAAAGGTGTTTATGTCTACAAACATGCTGACACAGCAAACACAGGCGCATCTCTTTACCCGCATGAAACACAATCTTTTGCGCTCCTCACAGTCCTTGACGAATCAGTCACGATGCCTCACCTGGCTGTAGGTGAGATCGCCTGTCAGTGACAGGTGGCAGGCCGGTGGGGCTCGTGCAGGAGTAAATGATCCATCCTGCTAAAGCTATTTTATCCAGATTCAGGATTGGTTTTCTGTAACTTTCCCTTTGGTGGATGTGCTCGGTGGATGTGCTCAGTGTCTGTGCATGAATTGGCTTTGGAGGAAAAAAAAAACAAAACATTGGCAAGTGTTTGTAGCCATGTGTGACCAAATAGCACCCCGAGGTATGCGTTCAGCTTGAACAAGAGCTAGCATGTTTTCTTTGGTTTTTTTGGTTGGTTGTTTTTTGCACCCACTTAGCCACATTTTTACAAGAAGGTTATGATTCTGTTTTTAAGGTATGTGCAGTTTAACAGAGGCAGCCCTGTGCAAACTCTGGTTTAGCAGATTAGAAGTTTAGATTACGTTGTTAAACTGAGCACTGAACATGACTGAGGGATCACATAACCACCATGACCAGACATGCTTTTTCAGAAGAGCTGCTGCAATAAAGTAAAATGTACAAAAAAAACACATAACTGGAATTCATTAAAAAGCTCACACAGTAATAGATGAAACATATACTGTCATTGCTTTGCTCATGTTAAGGCACAAATTTTCTTCTTTGTTTATTCATTAGATTTCTTTTTATCTTATTGTGTGCCCAGGGTTTAAAATGTAGCAAGAATTTAATTGAGCCAGCACAGGCCCTCAGTATGGGTCTGCAAAGCAGACGTGCTTACTGTGTTTGAACAGAGCTGGACTTGTGCGGCAGCTCAGCCCCCGTCAATCTGAGACACCGAGTCAGTGTGTTCACTAAACAGAAATCCTGAGTAACAGCACAGGCAGAGGGGATTTACAGAGTCCAGCGGTTAGGCCTGTGAAGTAAAGAGATCAGGAACGATGGACTCTAACTGGCCTTTGCATTTAAACATAAGACAGTGAATCAGTCACCTTGTGTTTAGTTGTGGTGAACACCTTTAACATATAACTGTTAGACAGTTGACACTGTGATAATCTTTCAAGTTAAAGCTGAAAGGATTGATAAAATAACCAAATAAAGGCATGATTGAAGATATCAGATATGCACCAATAGTGGGGCGGACGCATATTTTTTTCACTGGGTTTATTATTTAAAGCATATTATTAACATCTGTCTCCAATTTAAAACAAAAAACGGGTGTGTCAAAATTTTAAAAGGAAGTCCAAATTACGCTTATCTACCAGTCGATGCAAATCACAGGAAATTCTTTAACTTTGCAGGAGAGCATATTTATCCTGGTTTTGTTAACCAAAACAGGGTCGCTATTTGAGGGCTGAGTGTAACCAGCTCAGTAGTCTGTTTAGTAAACTTTGTGTCTATGTTGTAAACAACACAGCAGACTATATGTAACCTTACGTTAATGCCCAGAAACGGGCAGTTAGTTGAAATATAAAATGTTTATATCAAGTATTTAAATACGTTTTGAAAGCTTGACCATGGCTGTTCAAGCTTTTGATGTAGTTTAGCAGTTGACTAAAGCCACAGCATAGTAGCAACTCAGCAGCAGAGCTCAACCTCAAGTTTGAGCTACCAGTGGCCCCGAGTGCAGCTACACACAACAACCACTCACACTGTTGATGCTGTTTTTTGTGCCTGTTGTACGTGTTGAAATGTCTTTTTGTTTACATAATAGATAACGTCTCACCTTTGATTTGTGCACTTGAGAAAAGAGAGTAGTTTACCACATTAGAAGCTGCCTTCTGCACGCACTCACCTGTATACTCACTGGACTGAAACTAGCTGGGTGTTCTGCGGGGCTTAACCAGGAGTGGTTTCACCTCACTTTTGTTTGTCACAGAGTGCGCACACATATTGTGTCTAACATCTAGTCTGTTTTTGTCTTCACTAGGCCAAGTCAAGGTTTTCAGAGCTTTGTTCACCTTCGACCCACGGACAGTAAGAGTTTTTTCTTTGTTGAGATTAATTCTTTTTCTTTTTACTTTCATAACTTTATTCTGATCATCAATTAATCTTAGCGTTTCTCACAAGGTTAGGATGCTAGGGATGGGGTAATGCCTGAACTGTGTTTCAGCTGGAAATATATGACATAACCAGAGAATCCTTTTAACCCTATGCCATAACCTGATATGCACCTCCCAGGAAGTGTAACTACACTTTGAGTAAACGCAGCCTGCAATGACTTTGAATGGTGTGGAAGGCTGTGGTGTAGGGTTAAGAGTAGTTTCCAGTTAGTTCGTAAGAGGCAGCTAGAAGATGGTGATGATGACAAGGCAGGGGAATCAAAACAAAGTCCCAAAATCGGAATATTTGATCATAAAATCTTAATTATACTTAAATATTAGAAGATTTTATTTATACTAATATATCAATACACTCCTCCACTGGTCCTGTCTAGGCTGTCGGCCAAAACAATATTAACAGTACTTCAAACCAGTGCCTCTGGTGGGTGGGCATCAGGAAGGGCCAGTCACATTTCAGTAGGGAGTACCATCCCACCACTCTGCACGCTTCCTGCAGCTCAGAGCAGGTGTCTTGAGCAGAAGGACTGCTGTTTCAAGCTGTAATTCATGATGATGTAGGTGGATTGTATCAATCTCTGTGATAAGATCTCACTGGGGAAGTGGTTAACTGATATCGAGCATCACCACAATGGTAACCTAGACAGGAAGGTAGCAAGTATGTGAAGCTAAATTCGGGAAGGGTGGGGCCAGCTTGTTAGCAATGACTGAACTTTCAAAGTAAGAGTGAAGGAATGACTCACTGGTAAATTAGCATCAGAAGGTGTCATTTTTTTCAGACTTACTAAGAAAAAATTAATAACCTACTAAACATACTATAAAAGGTAATTCTGTTCATGTGGGCATAGCTACGTCCACACGAACAGAACTGAATCAGCTCTTTGGGATTTCCTTAAATGAATGATTGCACATGCATTGAGTAGGGGTGCAACGATACACAAAATTCACGGTTCGGTTCGATACTTTGGTGTCACGGTTCGATATTTTTTCGATACAAAAAAAATGTTCATGCCTTTTTAATTTGTCATTTATTAAAATTATAAATATATATTTTAACTCAAAAGTACAGTTTTTAAATTTAACCCTAACCCTTGTGCGTGTTTTTTATTTTGACAGCGAATGCGCACCTGCGGACCACTTATGTGCAGCCCTGGTTATTTAGCTCGTCATATTGCAGCCACAGAAATTCTTTTGTCCATGAAACCATAAAGCTGCACTTTCTTTTTGCCTTATAGTCTCATTTGTCATAACTTCTCCGTTTTGTGGTAAGCTTTTCTTTGGCTGTCACTTCTTCACCCTGACCTGTCTTATTTGGCTCAGCAGAACTAAAATATATATCTGTCTGTGAAGGTTCTCAGTCATCCAGGTCATCGTAGTCAAATATAAATCCTGCTGCTTTTACACACGCACTCACATAAGCTCAGCGATTCTCTGCGCGATCAACCTCTCACATGTTTAAGCTGCGGGAGATTTCACTTGTCATATTTGCATAGTAAGCTAACAATTAATAAGACGATGTCAGAGGAATTGGTGCGCAAATTATCATCACTCACAGATCAGTGCTGTCGCTCTCTATACACAGTTCGCGCGATTGCAAAGTGAAAGCAAAAAAACAAGCGCAAATTCAAACGCGACTTCAATATGTCACATATTGACAGTGGCTCACCGATGCCAATGACATAATTACCCAGCTACATTTCCGAAAGAATGCAAAAGCATTGACATATATTTTTCCTTCCTACAATAGCCCGACTGAAAAAGATCGCTAGCTCCGGGACGTCGGGCTAGCGATATTGCGAGCCCTGTATCTGATTGAGGAATCACTCATCTTTGGAAAAGAGTTTATTACAGAGAAATGTCTCTTTCCAAAATAAAAGCTATACTATCCGCTTCTTCTGGGCTATATTCTCAGCAGCATAAGGAGAATCATGTGCTAACAGCTGTCTAAATGACTCGGCTAAAGTTAGTAGCATGCTTGTTGTTTTTGTCTTTGCACTAGGATGATGTCGGCGTAAATGTGCAGTCATATTCGTTGTGTTCCCACTAGTGCTTTCAGGTTAATCTCGTTGAAATGACCTTAACGCCACAACACGGCAAATCTCCGTTAACGAGCTACCGCCGATCGCCCCGTGCATGGGGCTAGACGGCCAACACGTTAACGAGCTAACTGCGCTAACACACTAGTTCCCACCCATGTAATTGAGCATTGCGTGGCACATCCAACATACTGTTTTACTTTAGTCCATGACTCGCTTACCTTCAGGGTCATACGTCACATGAAAACCAAAATAATTCCAAACGCCAGATCTGAATGAGGGTGGGGGAGGTCCATGTTGTAAGGGGAGCTTAACTTCTGTCTCGCTAGCTTGCCCTGCGCTCTTCCTTCTGACGATGCTGTCTGTGTTGAGCGCTCAGTGAATCTGCGTTCGACTACTCCGCCTAGGCTGCACTGTCGACCCTAGGCGGAGTAGTCGAACGCAGATTCACTGAGCGCTCAACACAGACAGCATCGTCAGAAGGAAAGTTGATAAAATAAATTACAAATGTTGTATTGTTCGATACATATGCGTACCGAACCGAAAGCACTTTATCGAACGGTTCAATATCGATACGAATATCGTTGCACTCCTAGCATTGAGATACCAAACCTTTCCTCCAAGTAAGCGCTATACATGGGAAACACTTTGGCAGAAGTCGTCTAAACCACCAAATTGCAAACTGAGTTACCAGTTGCTTTCATGTTTTTCATGTGTTGGTCTAGATTTGGTTGCAGAAAAAAAAGGGGGAGGCTGCTTAAAATACAACACAAATCTGACATTAGTGTTGAGGTCAGAAAAGTGTGAATGCCACATCCTGGGTCACTGATGGTTATAAATGGCCTGTACTTGTATAGAGCTTTACTTAGTCCCTAAGAACCCCAAAGGCTTCACACTACATTCAGTCATTCACCCATTCACACACACATTCACACACCGGTTATCAACTTGTAACAGTGTCTTTTTATTTTCTAGCCAGATGAGTTATATTTCGAAGAAGGAGACATCTTGTACATCTCTGACACAGTAAGTGGAAACCCTAGAAGCTACATCATGTAACAGCCATCTTTTATTCCACGGTTTTGTTTCCCATCGAGTTTTAATTTAACTTAAGTTTTTCTTCCTCTTTCTGTGGAATCATAATCTTGCTTTCTCTGCATTTTTTGCCTTCCTTTTGTGTTATTATTTTTCCATTTTTACACCTCCCCCCACTTCAGTGTTGTATTGAAGCAGATTAATTTATTGCTTCATTTAGTTATTAGTTTATTTTGGTCTTTTCTTTCTTAACAAATACTTCTCTATTACTCAGAGTGACACTAACTGGTGGAAAGGGACATGTAGAGGAAGAACAGGATTAATTCCAAGTAACTATGGTGAGTACACATCTCAATTTCACAGTTAAATAGCAGATATATTAATGAGTACAGTACTATGCGGTGTAGCTCGTACAAAAACGATAGTTCTGTCCCTTAAGTTAATTTTCCATAATGCACTGATGCCCTTGTTTTGTTTTTCAGTGGCTGAGCAGGCAGAGTCTATCGACAATCCGATGCATGAGGCAGCCAAACGAGGTAGATGGCAATATTTCTACTAGTCTTTATTTGTTGCTCTTAATTCTTGGTTGAGGTCTGGCTGCATTTAGATACAGGAGGGTTTTTTTTAATCCTAAGACAGTTCTCTTTTGTCTGTCTGTGTGACTGTTATGACAGTGTTTCTGTTCCTGCTGAAAACCTGTACCACTGTTTACATTATTAGTAAAGTTCTCCATTTGACTCTGTGTGTTCGTTGCGTACATACTGGTTATTTAAACAGGCAATCTGAGCTGGCTGAGAGAATGTTTGGACAATAAAGTTGGAATAAACGGGCTGGATAAGGCTGGAAACACTGCCCTCTACTGGGGATGCCATGGGGGACATAAAGGTAAGAGTAAAGTAGTTTTTTGATGTCAGAGATTATGGATCAGCTACTTATTACATTTCAGAAATCTTAAATGTTGACAGACGCGCGCGCACACACACACACACACACACACACACACACACACAGAGGGAGCTCTGTTTCCAATGAAAAGTTAAGTACAAGAAAATAGGAACTTGTTCTTTGCCCTCCATTGTTTCTCCATTACTGTTAGGTAACATTTAACATGAAATCTCTTCTCTTGTATTTCTGTACCAGATGTGGTGGAGCTTTTGCTCACCCAGCCCAATGTGGAGCTCAACCAGCAGGTGAGGCAGGTTTAAAGTCACATTCAGAATTCAGAAGATTTGGAAGGAGTGTCAACAGTTTAACGTGTGTAAGGAAACTGATGTTATTCAACACCCAGTTTATCATGCTAGGAAAAACAGAGAAGAAACTGTTGTGGACAAAAAATTGATCAACAAAAAGTTCAGTGTGATGATGTCGTGATTTCATAAACCTTGTGTGGTTTGGGTGAAAGTAGATCCTTGTCAGGGTGTTTGCCAGTAACAATCATGTTTTGTGTTTCAGAATAAACTCGGAGATACCCCACTGCACGCTGCCTCCTGGAAGGGTTACTCTGACATAGTGGAAATGCTGCTTAACAAGAGTGAGTATCCATCCATGTTGCTTTTTTGTGTTTAAAAGAATACATTGGTCAGCAGGGTCATCTTTGCTGTTTTGCTAGAAACTCTGCAGGGATGGACGGAAAGAAATCTCCTGAAATATTTTATGAAACTGAGATGGGAGCGTGTGGCTTCAGTTTGAGTAGACAATAAGTGACTGTGATCCACACATTAAAACAAAGTTTTTCATGAAAACAGGTTTCATCTTTATCAGTTTTCATTGGCTGTTGTATGTACTATGTACAAATTACACGTAAAGAAAAAAAATGCTGCCAGACATTAAAATATACATAGGTAGTTTAAGACAAGGAAACTGCCGTCAAAGTACTGACATTATAGAAACATAACTAAAATTACACATCCTGTTGGGCTGATTTAAAAAAAAAAAAAAAAAAAAAAAAGTAGATCTTGCCACTTGAGGGTATTATTGAAGAAAAAGCCTGCATTTCCTGTTAAATCTACCCCGAGGATCTGGATTACTCATACTCATAATTCTTCAGTTTGTATAACAAATAACGTCTTTTTAATCCAAGCAAAGGTGGGTGGCAAGATAGGCTTTCAAGTTAAAAGAAAAATTCTAGCTGCAGACCAGTCTGGATGTCAGGTGAAAATTTATGTTACTTATGTTTGTTTCAGATGCGAGAATAGACATCAGGAATAATGAGAACAAGTTGGCTGTGGACATGGCCACAAATGCCCAGTGTGCGTCACTTATCAAAAGGAGGCAGGGAGGCCGTAAGTAAAGCTGCTGTTACGGAGCAGCCACACAGCATTACCCACACACACTCACACAATCTCACATTCACACAGTCCCAGAAACTCTCTCTGCTCAGTTAGTGTAAGTTCAGCACCTACCACAAGAGTCACTTGTTGTAGTTACTGAGCTGATCACAGGAAAACTGAACTGAACTGAACTGAACTATATATATATATATATATATATATATATATATATATATATATATATATATATATATATATATATATATATATATATATATATATATATATATATATATATATATATATATATATATTTCTTTTTTTTTTTTTTAGGGGTGCAACGATATTCGTATCGATATTGAACCGTTCGATACAGTGCTTTCGGTTCGGTACGCATATGTATCGAACAATACAACATTTGTAATTTATTTTATCAACTTTCCTTCTGACGATGCTATCTGTGTTGAGCGCTCAGTGGATCTGCGTTCGACTACTCCGCCTAGGCTGCACTGTCTAGCGCAGATCCACTGAGCGCTCAACACAGACAGCATAGTCAGGAGGAAGAGCGCAGGGCAAGCTAGCGAGACAGAAGTTAAGCTCTCCTTGCAAGCTGGACCTCCCCCACCCTCATTCAGATCTGGCGTTTGGAATTATTTTGGTTTTCATGTGACGTATGACCCTGAAGGTAAGCGAGTCATGGACTAAAGTAAAACAGTATGTTGGATGTGCCATGCAATGCTTAATTACATTGGTGTGAACTAGTGTGTTAGCGCAGTTAGCTCGTTAACGTGTTGGCCGTCTAGCCCCATGCACGGCGGTAGCTCGTTAACGGAGATTTGCCGTGTTGTGGCGTTAAGGTCATTTCAACGAGATTAACCTGAAAGCACTAGTGGGAACACAACGAATATGACTGCACATTTACGCCGACATCATCCTAGTGCAAAGACAAAAACAACAAGCATGCTACTAACTTTAGCCGAGTCATTTAGACAGCTGTTAGCACGTGATTCTCCTTATGCTGCTGAGAATATAGCCCAGAAGAAGCGGATAGTATAGCTTTTATTTTGGAAAGAGACATTTCTCTGTAATAAACTCTCTTTTCCAAAGATGAGTGATTCCTCAATCAGATACAGGGCTTGCAAAATCGCTAGCCCGAGGTCCCGGAGCTAGCGATCTTTCCAGTCGGGCTACAAAAATCTCTCTGCCCTGCCCGTCGGGCTATTGTAGGAAAAATATATGTCAATGCTTTTGCATTCTTTCAGAAATGTAGCTGGGTAATTATGTCATTGGCATCGGTGAGCCACTGTCAATATGTGACATATTGAAATCGCGTTTGAATTTGCGCTTGTTTTTTTGCTTTCACTTTGCAATGACAGCACTGATCTGTGAGTGATGATAATTTGTGCACCAATTCCTCTGACATCGTCTTATTAATCGTTAGCTTACTATGCAAACATGACAAGTGAAATCTCCCGCAGCTTAAACATGTGAGAGGTTGATCGCGCAGAGAATCGCTGAGCTTATGTGAGTCGTGTGTAAAAGTAGCAGTATATATATATTTTAGTTCTGCTGAGCCAAATAAGACAGGTCAGGGTGAAGAAGTGACAGCCAAAGAAAAGCTTACCACAAAACGGAGAAGTTATGACAAATGAGACTATAAGGCAAAAAGAACGTGCAGCTTTATGGTTTCATGGACAAAAGAATTTCTGTGGCTGCAATATGACGAGCTAAATAACCAGGGCTGCACATAAGTGGTCCGCAGGTGCGCATTCGCTGTCAAAATAAAAAATGCGCACAAGGGTTGGGGTTAAATTTAAAAACTGTACTTTTGAGTTAAAATATATATTTATAATTTTAATAAATGAAATATTAAAAAGGCATGAACATTTTTTTGTATCGAAAAAATATCGAACCGTGACACCAAAGTACCGAACCGTGAATTTTGTGTATCGTTGCACCCCTAAAAAAAAAAAAAATATATATATATATATATATTTTATTATTTCCCCCCCCCCCATTCGTCAGTTGAGGAAAGACATGAAGTGTACAGAGATGATGCAGTTACACATAATATGTAAAAATAGTGCAGTATGTTTGTCATTAACTATCCATTTCCTGTGTTGCAGAAACCACCCGCATACACAGCAATGCTGAAGAGTATTTGGACGATGAGGACTCTGACTGAGCTGGCCCCATTAAACCATTACCTCTGTCTTCCATTGGGTTTGGGGCTCGTGATCCTTGCAGAGTCTTATTACAGGACCTAAAGTGGAATTGCTGTGTAACTGTAACTTCATTTTAGTTCAGTTATTTTGTTCAAACACCTCACTCCTCTGCCCTCAGCCTCACTTCAGTGCGAGTCTCTGAGCTTTGAATTAGTGTGTTTTACAGTTGGCCTGCTTTTTCTACCCCGAGTGGATTTCCACATGTGGGGGATTTGTCTTGGAGGATCGATTGTGCACTGTGGGCTGAAGGGCAGAGTATATGTAGTAGCAGAAAAGGGACCAAAACTCTTAGAAACACATTCCAAACATACAGCTTATGTTTAACCTATTAAAGTGCCAATGCAGATTAAACATTGATCTGGTTTCTACTTAAGTTTTTCAAGCTCCACTTAAATTGCTGAACTACAAACATGAGCAGAAGGAATTGGAAACACATTACCACAACTACAAACCTTTATGTACATTAGGAAGACTATTAAACATGTATTTAGCTCCAACATTTCCCCCCTAATAGATTTCCCCACATATATTCTCAACACTTAAATTATGCATGCAACCGATGTGCATAAATGGGCTTAATGTGGCCGGAGTATGTGTAAGCATCTCATCTAGCAGTAAACTCACTTGTTGAACTCTATACTGCTTGTGTTTTTATAACATTTCCACCGCTGTTAAGAGCCTGCTTTCAGCTCACTGTAATTAAAAATAATATTCCTCATGTAAACTAAACATTACTCTGAACTCTTTCAAGCTTTTGATTTCCATCTTGTGAGCATATTTCTGGTTTTATTGCTGCTTTCCAACAGATTGAGGGGGAAAAGTGCCTTAAATGTAAATTCGTGCGAGTGTTTGCGGTTGTTTTTCTCTTCTTCAGTGTGAACATGTTTGTCTTCAGAGGTTATGAATTTCTTAAGAGGACTGTTCAGGATTTCTGTCTGCTCTTTCTTCAATCTCAAATAAAGATTTTTTTTTTTAACTTATGTACACTGAATGGATATTTTTGAAAGAAAATAGAGAAATGTGTCTTGACAGAAGCAGTGCAGTGGGATTATGTACTTACTGACCACTTTATTGGGTACACTTGTTCAGCTTTAACACAGGTATCAAATCCTTCAGTCACACGGCAGCAACTCTGCATGTAGACACGGTCTGCATTCACACTGAGCATCACAACGGGGAAGAAACTTTGAATGTGGCTCAATCATGCAGTTCGGAAAAGTGTGGGGGATAATTTATTAGCCTATGACCAACTGAGCATCATTTAAACACTACAGCCTGTCTAAGTATTATTATTAATAAATTGTTGAACGTTATGTGTACCGGTCTTCTGATGGTTGCTCAACACAGTATGTAGTGGAACGGGAGATTCACGTTATGGATTTGCGGCACCAGCTGTACGATATCATCATCTGAAAATGGACCAAAATCTCCGAGGGATGTTTCTGGCAACTTATGAACCACATGATGAATTAGGGCAACTCAGAAGGCAAAAGGGTGTCCAACTATGTACGGTACTAAGGCATACTCAAAGTGAGCAGTGAGTGTAATTAACTACTCATAGCCTCTCATCCAAACAAATTCCTCTCATTACTAAATGCACATGTGAAAACATGTAATAAGGTTGTAAACTCTAATAATTATAATAATCCAATAAAGAACATGTTCCAAAAAGTTTCCTCAGACCAACATAAATAAATTCATAAAAGTTAAAGATTTCCTTTATTACAAAGTCGGCATGTTGATGACATTCCACAAAGGCAAAAAATACAAGAACCCAAAAATACAGCAAGTCTTTGATGAGGGATTCATGCTACATGACTGCAGGACCAGAGAAACTAAGAGGACAGGTAGAGCAGAACCAGGACATCGTGTTCTTCCTCAGTTTCCTCCTGATATAGTAAGAACTTTGTTTTTCTACATCCATTCAATGCCAAATGCAAAAATAAATAAATAAACCAAACAGTTACTGAACATGTTTCCTATACAGCAGAAGAAAGGGAAGCAACTGCTTTTATTTAATCAAGAGCTGAAAAAGAAAATTCTTCTTTTTTTGAATGAGTTGGTTCTTTTTTGTATTCTTTTAGGACTTGATTATTCTTTGCTGGGACAACGTTTTTGCTTTTTTTTAAAGAAATGTTGTCCTTTTTCCTTATATAAAATTATGAAACTAATTTATCTTCATTCAGCAGACAAGGAAGAGCAGATGAAAACTAGATTTTACCTAATATTTAATAAAATATTTCTGCAGCTGAGTGGTAAAAGAATGTAGTCTCTTTGAAAAAAATCTACCCAGCAGGATGTTTAGTAACACCGAGCAGCAAACAGCATGTAAATGGTGTCTCAGCAGGACTGCGCTTCACTCCTAGAACTATCAATATAAAGATGCATGCCTTGACTTCACAGTAAAAAACTGGTAATAAATACACGGCTCACTGTCAGGTAGCAAAAGATACAAATGATGCTATCTGTGGATTCCACATTATCTGTGGAAGCCATTAAAGAAGCTCTGATTGACCTCCAGAGATACAAAGAAGGTTCTTCATAGTGAACCACACACAGAGGCATACATATATGTATATATTTATAAATTAATTACACAGGTTCACACAGTCAAATAAAAAAAAAACCCAAATCATGTCCACTCTTTTCAAGAAGCTCTAGAAATTCTGCAGGATTTAAAGTAGCAGTACTTGTAAGACTTACTAAAACACACTTTTCATCTCTCTTTTTAAAGCAAGGGTGTCAAACTTATGGTCCACAGGCCAGAACCAGCCTGCCAAAGGATCCAATCAGGCTTGTTGCATAACTTTTCCAAGTGTGAAATTTGCAAAGAAGACATTAATTTTAGGTTGTCATTTTCTTTTGCACCGGTAAGCAAAACGTTCTGAATAAACAATGATGAAAGTGTTATTGTCCATCTGAATCATCATTAGTCTGAATGTGGAAAAACAACCATTTTTCTTAAAGATGTTTCAGTTTGCGCATCATCAGTTTTATAAATAGATCATTAGCAATAACCTGAATGTACTGAAACTGCTCTTCACAAAAAGAAAGGGGAACAATTAGTCAGAAGCTTCAGCGATGCAGGCGGCCCACTTGAGCTGTAAGTCACTTATGAGCAAAGATGAGTCTGATACCCTTGTTCTGAAAATGCAAAAACCACATTTCCTCATTTTCCGTGACGTTTCTGTCAGACTGCGGTTCAGGCCGTTACAGGCGACCAGTTGAGCCCATTGGTTACATAAATGGTCTACATTGTAGACTCTACAACACATAAAGCACCCTGTGTGAAGGGGAAACTAGGTTCTTAAACTTTTTTTTTTTTTTTTCAAAAACACATCAGATTCGAGACCTATTTTTTTACTTTTAGAGGCATCTGTGGGCAGAACTTGTTGCTGTGTAAACATACCCAGTGGAGCATTTTACAAACTAATCTAATCTTTCAGGTATTAGAAGAAAAAAAAATTCTTTTTCCAAAGGACACTTTTTTTCTGCTAATATGGTGCTACTTTAATTTGTGTTGTCAAATCCATAACCTTCATATTTTCATATAAAAAAACCCAGCAAATTACAGCCAGAAGCTTCTAATTCCTGTCAATTATTTCCAACTAAGTAAAGGATGGAGATGCCGCCCTTTCAAACAAGGCACATTTGAGTGTGAAACTTGAATAAGGCCTTTTTAAACACAAGCTGTGGTTATCATTAAGCTTTAAGGCGAACTGAAAGAAAGTGAAAATGATCCCACCCAATTGTCGACGCCACCTAAATTTGAATACAGACATAAAAAGGAAGACTTGCACTTTTTTGTTCGTATCAGTTTTAAACAGTGTGAAAAATATCAGCTTTCAACATGATTGCCATCTCCTGCCTCCAAAGAAATAAATATTAAGAAAAGCAGACATTTAGGCTGAAACTATGCTTTTTTTTATGATAATGCAATGAGTTTAAAATCTGACCATGTCCCCCCAAAAAAGGGGAGAAAAAGTCAGAGAGAGCAGAGATGACAGTGATGATATATTGCACCAGTGTTTGCAAATTACTCAGAAGAAACACTTCTTTTTAATGAAGATCACATAGTTAATGCAGTAATCTTGACAAGAATTTATGTTCACAGAAAAAGTTCTGTAAAAGACTTCATCAAAGAATTATCTCAGGACAGACGAGGTTTTCCAAAACACAAAATAAACATTTCCAGCTGTTCAGCAAACTCAGTGTGGCCTCATTCAAACACCTTAAGAGGAACCCTTTCTCCAAACGCCTCTTTTAAAGGATATTATTGTTAGATATGAGTAGACCACAAGAGTCAAACAGTGTAGTGAAGATTTCACTCTGACCAGTCAACTAACAATATGACATTAATCACACCTTAAGGGTGAGGATGTGGGGACATTTCTGGGTATTCAAACCTCTGAAATGAAATGACATGAAACATGGAAGGCCTCTGATAAACAGTAATACTGACACATTAGATAAGTACGGTCTCAGTATGTACATGCATGGGGGAGGGGGGGGGGGCATGATCACATTATAGCCCCTATTGCACATTCAGTTGAACATCAAGTTACAACACTGAAATCCAGTCCTTCCCCCCTGATCTGCTCTGGTCTAAGACCACACTGGACCAAAATCACCAGGGGGGTTTCTTTTGTGTGTGTGTTTCTTTGAGCTCAAGTAACAACCACTCCTGCTAGGAAAGAGTTCAAATATTAACTATGCAGGTCTAAATTCCAGCAGATACAACTGTGACGTGAAAGCAGCAGAGATTGTGTCAGTTTCACAGATAAACAACTTGAAATAAAACAGTGGACTCTCATCCAAACCATCAGAAATCAGAAAAACACATTGTTACTTTTATTAATGTTTTTGAAAGGGGAGGGGGGATTTTTGGGGGGCTTTGAAAAAGTCTGAGAACGTCTTAACTAAAGCTCATAAAAAAGGTATTCAGATTTTATTTTTTTGGCTCAAACGATTTAATAACTAATAAATTTAGTTGGAAGAGAGGTACTGTGAAAAAAAATGAGCAAATCTGCCTCCATTTTTCTGATTTATGATGCCTTCTTTTACCCGCATTTCTGCTTCTCCCCAACCTCTAAACAACAAAGGTCGAGGGAAAGACGCACGAGACGACGGAAAACCCAAAGCTTCAGACCATTTCTCTCTAGCGTGAGATTTTAAAGGTGTGTGGAAGAACAAAATCACATTGTAGAGTGCTTCTGTCAACTTTCGGACCCCAACCTACGAGTAAGGTATAAAATAATGGAATTTTGTTTAAATAAATACATTCCTTAGCAAGGTTAAAATAAAATAACATAAAATAGAATAAAATGAAATAACTGGGATAAAACACATGACATCTTGAATAAGCTGGACAAACAGCTAATAAAAATTTCCTCCCAGAAAATAATTTCTTTCACAGATTTTCATTTTTTTGGTCTTGCTTTTTTTTTTCTTTTTTTTTTGCAAAAATGAAAATATAGTTGTTGGTTTTTTTCTCCCCACGTTCTTTGCAAGTATCCATAAAAAAATTTTTTTATAGTACCAATGAGTCATCTTTGAAATATATCTACAGCTGTACAATAGCTCTTGCAACAGTTTGACAATAAATCTTGCAAGTAAATTTACGAAAAGAAAAAAAATTTATACATAAAAAAGCTTTTTTACAGATATGAGTTAAAAAGGGTAATAACAAACAATATAAAAAGAAGATAGAAAGACAGCAGCTGCTAATGAGATTCTTGGAGATTTGTCTTCTCTTCGATGGCCTGTTTCACTATTTCAGCCAACTTCAAGCGGTCGACTTTATCGGAGAAGGCTCGTCCTGCAATGAAAATCTGCTGGTTAAGGATCTGGTAACTGGTAACAATAAAATTACACTTCTAAATGAGAGCCATGCTTAGTCTTTTCCCCCTAATCTTATAATAACAGAGACAATTAATCTGGTTTCTGTAGATTTTTGTCAATTTGAATAATTAGGGGTGCAGCGATATTGTTTATACAGTCTTTTCTGATCTTTGCAATAAGCTATTCATTCACCACACATAAGCTCACACCTGAAAAGTGAATGAAAAAAAACATGGATGACTTTAGAGAGAGCAAGCAACACTGACCGTCCCAACTGAGCCCCTGCAGGCCATCCCTCAGCAGCTTACAGTCTCTGTTGAACCTCCAGGCATCATACATCACTTCATTCAGCTTCTCATCCTCGTTCTCTCCTGCACAAAAATTATTATTTTTTTAACTTCAGAAGTTGTTGTTTTTTTCCCCTCTCTGAGAGATGTGCAACATTGTCAACAGAAAAAAATCACAAGCAGACTCCATATAGACTTTAATGTACACTATCCATGGCCACTTTGTTAGGTACACCTATTCAACTCCTCCTTAATGCAAATATCTAATCAGCCAATCACATGGAAGCAAAAAAATTAGTCACAGGGAAGGAAAGTGATTTCGCACACTAACATCTCTGGCGTTTACAGAGACTAAAAAATGCCTTGTTGATGCTAGACGGACAGCTTTGAGCTGACAGGAAGGCAACGGTAATTCAAATAACCACTCGTTACAACCAAGGTATGCAGAAGAGCATCTCTGAATACACAACATGTCAAATGTTGAAGCAGTTGAGCTACATCAGCAGAAAACCAAACCTGGAGCCAATCACATCAGCTGAGAACAGAAAACAGAGGCTGTAAGTCACACAGGCTCACCAAAATTGAACAATGTAAAGATGTGGGGGATATTTTATTGGCACACTTTAGCTCCCTTAATACCAAGTGAGCATCAGTTTAACACAGCCTACGGCAGTGTTACTGCTCATGATATCCATGATTTTATGGCTACAGTGTACCCATCTTCCAATGGCTGCTTCCAGCAGCTTAATGTCACAAAGCCCCAACTGATTTCTTAAACATGACAATGAGTTCTTTATACTCAGAGGACCTGCACAGTCTCCAGATCTCAGTCCAATAAAGCACCTTTGAGGTGGAACAAGAGATTGCTGCCTGCACATCCATCATGCCAAATCTGCAGCAACTCTTTGATGCCATCATGTCAAAATGCACCAAAATCTCTGAGGAATGTTTCCAGCACCTTGCTGAAGAATTAATGAAGAATTAAAGCAGTTCTGGAGGAAAAAACAAGGTCCAACAAAATACTAGAAAGGTGTACCTAATAAAGTGGTCAGTGAGTGTCTATAACCTTATACAGCCTGATTAGAATTCCAGCAATTATTAGTCATAAATGTTCAAAAATCAGTGAGTTTCTCTGCATTTTCAAGTTACGTTACAACCAATTAAAGGTTTGGAAAAAAAAAAAAAAAAAGCTTAGCTGATCATCTGTTCCTCTGTACTTTGGCAGTTCTTATGTTTACTTTTCATCACAGACTGCCAAAATGCTTCTTAGTTGAATTGAAGTGAAAAACAGACACCAAACTCAACAAGCCAGCACAACTTTTCATACTTCTTCATTAAAATGCTAGTTGTATACCGGCGTGGGTTTACTGACCAGCTTGTGGTAGTATACACTGTGCAATGACATCTCGTAATTTTTCCAGTGCTACGTTGGAGTCTTCCCCTCCGTTTTCTGGGTCGTGAATGAAGAAACTGTCACTGGGCTTTGGGCTGCAACATGGACAGAAAAACATATTTCAGAGCAGATCTTTTTTTTTTCTTTTTCTTTTTTTTTTTTTTTTTTTAAATACAAGGACTTCCAAATAAATAAAAAAAACTTTGGATACACACACACACAAAGAAAAAATAACAAAACAGCAACTATACCCTAGAAGTTTCCGCTTCCTGAGGATTGGGTTGTTGACAGAGTTTAGGGGCTTCAGGCTGACATTCAGATCCTGAATTCTCATGTTGGCCAGCTGCTCTGCGTGGGCCTGCTGAATCCCTGCAACTACCGCCTGGGAAGCAGAAAGAGGACAGTCAAAGCTGGTATCTAAATTTCTGCCTAAGGAGGGCTATACGTCTGTTATATTATAATAATTAAGAATACTCATTTAGCAGTTTCCTCTGCCAGTCAGATCACTGACGCAATGCACTCACCTTATCCATCATCATCTGTGCCGAGGGCAGCACGTTGTCAAGAGCCTCGGTGCAGTTAAGCCAAGGATGAGCCAAGACTCCCTCGATTGTCAGCCTCTCCTCTGGCTTCACCTTCAGCAGCCTGCAGGGAGGAAACAAAGAGGCAACAGAAAATACATGTGGGTCAGAAAAAGAGTGAATGAGTGAGACTAACAGAGGGATGGGACGAATAAACACAAGGAAGACAGAGGAGAAAAGGAAGGCAATATGGGGTAAACAAGATGACAGGAGAGTTAATGAGTCTGCTGAGGGGTGTACTACAAAATATGCTGGACAAAGTCAGGTATTCTTTGCATCAACTGGATTGACAAACCTAAACCATAAATCAGAGATAATGGTTACGACAGTAGGGATTGCAAAGTCTCGTTGTTATTAGGCTCTGTGCCTACTCACAAAAAAAAAAAAAAGGGGGGGGGGGGGGGGGGGCTTGATGGGGGTCATGTGATTCTTCAGTTTTCTTCAATTATAAAGAAAAGGTCACAAAGGACAATGAAGGACATTTAAAAGAGTTTTCATGGCAAAAAGCAAAACTTGTGCAGAGTGTTATTGGCGTGAATGACTATTTTAATCTAATTTTATTTTGGTCATTTATTTATTTTAGATCATTTGAAGGCTTTTTTTTTAGTTTTTATTGTGATAGGAGAGTAGAGAAACAACAGGAAGCTGGAAATAAGATCATATGAAGACAAACCCAGCCCTGTGCCCTCAGAGAGCTAAAGTGGCACCCCGATTTTCCATTTATTTCTCATGTTGGAGCTGCTCATCTGAACTCTGATACATACAAACTTAATATTTAAGAAAAAGGTGACTGAGGTCTGAAATCGTTTCATAATGAAGGACGTGTGATAATCTATTAGGTTATAGAAAAAAATCCTGTAGGTAGACAAAGAATAGAAATAGGAAGAAGACTTACTTGCGTACAATGTCCTTGGCCATCTCAGAGATCTGGCTCCACTCGTCTTCGGGAAAGTCAAAGCTGCCGGTCATAATCTTCTTCCTCATGTCCTTTGGGATGGTGCGACTGTGATGCTTGGAGTAGAACGGAGGGTAGCCACACAGCATTACGTAGATAATCACACCGAGAGACCACAAGTCACAGCTCTGTAGACAGAAAAGAAACCTTTTAAAAAATAATTCACCAGTGAACCAGGCCTGACGCACCTGCAGCAGGAATCCCAGATATGAGTCTTGCCTTGTTATAGGTGTAAGGAGTGGGTGAGGTAGGTATAATTCCAGACTTTTCCTTCTGGTGCCTTCTTTGAGCCTCAAGTACCTGTACAGAAAACAGGGCCAGAATACATCATTAAGATATGATGCATTCAGTCGTTAATGATGTGTCAGCCGTCAGTGGAATGAGAAAGCAAGTGCATCTTTTTTTTTTTTTAACCTGAGGTGCTACGTAGTAAGGAGTAAACTGAGGGGTCATCAAGTCTCCTTGGTCGATTTTGGCAAAGCCAAAGTCACACAGCTTCACAGGTGCATCCTGCAGAACAGACAGAATCACCGAATGAGAGATACGAATATGTTTTGAGCATAAAAACTTTTTATTAGCAACTTCATGTAAGATATTTTCTCTGGGGCTTCACGGAGTTTCACTTGATGGGATTTCTTAGCTGGAACACCTTTGGGACATTACTGAAATTGCTGCCAGAGCAGAATTGATTTCCAAGTCTGTCACAGCCACTGCAGATTTTCTAATTCTACATTATCTTTGCCAAACTCTGCTAGATATAGTCTGAGAAAAAAAAAACCCCAAAAAAACCCTTTGATCCACTGTGTTGAAAAGTCTAGCAAAGCTTCTACTCTTTTGCATTTCATTCTGTATTTTGTATAAATAATTAATTAGCTAAAAGTAATTGGCTGTGGCAGCTTTAACGTTACTTCAAAACTGCAGTATTTACATCTGTGTGTGCAACAACGCAGCATCAGGAGCTTACCAGAGAGTTATCTTTGAAGAGAAGGTTCTCTGGCTTCAGGTCACGATGTGCAATATTTAGAGAGTGACAATGCTCCAACGCTTGGCTGATCTACAGGGAGGGAGACATAAAACTGAGACATCATCTATAGATTTATTAAAAACAGCCTAGGGTTGAACTGGTGTGTGCCACTTAATCCAAACAGCAGGTAGTAATGACAAGGCGAGGCTGTGTGACATGTTACTGCAGCTTTAAAGGAAAAGACAGACGATGTCATAAAACACAAGATAAAGGTGGACCACAGTTAGGTCTGTTCACCTACCTGTTTGGTGACCTGACTGGCCATCTTTTCAGTAAAGTGCCTGTGCTGACTGATTCTGTGGAACAGCTCGCCACCCTCCATCATTTCCATAACAATCAGGAGCCTCGCTCTGTGAAGAACGATTGGAGGAAACCGTGAAAACCAGGAGATGGAGATATGTTAAATTCTTTCTTTTATGACAAGAGATTCACTGAATCCTACAAAAACAGACTGAGCGCCTCACCTTGGGCTGGATTCATGGGGGAATTGAACACTGTTGGCATAAACTTCCAGGATTTGCACTATGTTTGGGTGGTTGGCACACATCATATGGAGACGCACCTGGAGAGAAAACAAGCAAAGTGAATTTAGAGTAACTCTCTTAAGTTTAAATTCTCCATGTTTAAGCCAGGTTAAAGTCATTGCAACAGAGAATAGCATCATATCATCAGTACAGTCACTCTGATGTGCAGTGTCGGCACTTCCCAGGCAAAAAGAGAAATTTAATGTGAGATCAATGACATCTATTAGTATTCAAATGTTTAAACTACATCAAAGCTGACACAGAAATCATTTTATTACACGTTTCCACTGCTTTACTGGTTTTATTAAGCAGATGAGTCAACTAATGCACATTCGTTACCAATGAATGCCAAAAATTGACAAATTCTGCAAATGTAAATGCAAATTAAGCAGCTGCAAATACCAAGAATTCTTCTAAATAATTAGACCATCGGAAATTATACAGTGTCAGACTCAGAAAAAAGCAGATTGCAAGACAGACAAAGACAGTACGCCAACACCAAGTCTGTGTAGCTTGTTTTGACTGCACTGCTTAACTGCTGCATAAGCTGCTTGATCAAAACACGGGGCTGCTAATGACACGGAGAGGCTGCTAAGACAAACTGTTCACTGCAGGGAGACAGCGTTGCAGACAAAGGCGCTCATACAAACAGGCTGAAGTACAAGAGAAGCAAGGAAGAAAAAACAAACAAAACCGGAATTAATACAGACTGATAACAGGCAGGCAGAACAAAGCATGCTGACACAGCCCCAGACAACAAACAGCAGGTATTAATCACAGCCATGACAGTGTTTCCTCTAACCTCATTTCTGGCCTTGGGGCGATCAATAAGGATCTTCAGGGCCAGGCGTTCCTGAGTTGACTTCTTCACACAAACTCTGCAAAAAAAGAAAACAAGTATCGACAAACACCCCACGCACCATGATAGATGTGTCAGATGTGTGCCTGTGCTAACAATCAGGAATTAAATATATCTAAACTCACAGGACTTTTCTAATTTTCTGGTGTTTCTATTAACAATCAGTTGCTCTGCTTGTCACTCATCTGTATTACGTGATCTAATATATTCAGATTAAAACCTAAAAACTGTGCAAACTCTTTAACACGTTATTGACATAACTTTATAGCAAATTGGCTTAATTATTTACAGTTTCACCTGAAAACGATTTAAGCCTTGCCAGCTTTTCACAACATCCTGATAAACACACTAAATCATTAAAAGGCGTCTCTCTTATACCTGCAACCAGCTCCTCTACATGAGGTCACAGGTGAAATCATTAAACCACTATGTCACATAAAACAACCATCCAAGCATTTTACAGCATTCCCATCTACCTATCTGATTAAGAAACAAGATTACAATCAAGTCCAGTCAGATAAAACTGCATTCCCCAAATCCACAACAAATAAAATGCCAGACAGTGTCCAGTGTCCAGTGTCCTTTACTTAAACAAAACAGCTGATATCAATGAGGGACAATGTGTAGGCTGACAATGTCTGGACACTTCTTTTTCTTTTAACTTGAGATGCCATTTCACCCTTACAAAAAGCTTTAAAGTAGATAAAAAACATAATTCAACAGTATCTACAGTTTCAGATAGGGCTGTTCATATAACGATATATATCGGATGACGATATAAAAACGTCTATGTTTCATTTTACGCTATCATTTGTTCCTTGGTGTCGCAAAATAAACTGTTTACGGTAATACTTTTTCATTATTTTGATGGTCACTGTAGTGGCTGTCGTTAGCAACAACGACGTTAAAACCATCGCGTGTCCGCTTGTTTATGTTCCACATAAACCTTTCACAATAAAGCTCAAGATCCTGTTGAGACTTTACAAAATAAACTGAATCACGTGAAAGAGCAGATTATTTACGGATAAGAAGTAAAAAAAGAGCCGCCAGGTGCTAAAAAATAAACCTTAGACTCAAACGTTAGAACAGGCTTTTCCCCGCAGCACGCCGTGTAATAAATACAAAGAAAACGGCGGCCGTTACAACTTATGTCTAGAAATGTATAGTTTCATGCATCTGTTAAAACACTGGACTCCAGCTACATGACGCGCAGCTGGAAACACTTTCCGCAAGTCGAGCTGCCCGAGATCCACAGAATTTACAGAAAATGTTACATTTTTGTGATTTATATCGGTATCGGGACGATAGAATTCTGATATCGGGATATGAGATTTTGGTCATATTGCACAGACCTAGTTTCAGATATATATTTTGTCTGCAGACAACTAATTATTTGCATGTTATTTAAAATAAATATTCTTCTGTTAATAGACTAATCACTTTAGGACTTATATTTATAATCTGTGGATGTGTAAATACTTTATCTGTAAAGCTTGAATTTATATTTGCATAGGCGCTCTTATTTTATTTAAAAGACTTTAAAGTTGTAAAGGTAGTTTCTGTGTGCTAACGTGGTGTTTTAGACTATTACACTCCTACATACCGCCTGGATATGATCTGATGTTGAATTAAATAAGGCCAAACAGAAGCACAGAGAAGACATCAGCTGACTAGCTGGATTTACTTTATTTTGTAAATATCAAAGTTTGTTGTGGGAATGGTGAATCTGCTCTGCATCTTTGTATGTAGAGTAAACCAAAGGAAAAGTCATCTGTGGATGCATATTTTTCATCGTCACAAGGATAAAATGAAGTAAATAACTCCTGGAAATGGGTTTCCTCAATCCACATTTTGAACTGCACACTCATTAAATATGAAACGTGCAGATACATAATTCATTTTTGGAAGAATCTAATAACTCCCTTTCCCTCTCCTCTAATCTACAGGGGCTCAAATATTCACTTTAAACACTTACTTTGAACTCAGATTACACTATTAAAGTATTACTGGGAGAAACAGTCAGCTCTGGCCAAAGTTCACTTCACTAGAAACCAATACCTTCCCAAATGAATGACAGAATTAGTCCGGTGGTGGGGGATACAGTAAAAGACATGAATGTGCTAGCAGACGGAGGCAGGTAAGAAGGAAGTAATAAGAGTTCCGAGCAAAAAACCGAGTTAGAAATATAAAACACGAGGTGAGTAAAAGTTGCTCAAAAAAAATAGCATGAATCATACCAGCATGTTTACATGGTGGCCTGATGAGTCAATTTCACTGTATTCTCATCACTCAAGGCCAAAAATATACACATTGGGTAATAACAGATTGCTCTCGCTTGATCCAGACTAATGATAGCCTCAAAGTGCAGAATGAGCAGAAGAAGTCAGTGGCAGACACTGATATATTACCACTGGCATCTAACTAGAATCAGCAAGACAGACCTGCACTAAAAAGACTGCGTATAGCATAAACAGACTTAAATCTGCTGGCAGAGCTGCTGCCTCTCTGTAAAGTTCAGCAGAAACAGAATGAATCTAAAAGTCATTCCTGTGAACAGATATCCCAGTGAAGCAGGGCAATGCAGCGTTTACTAATTTTTAATATTAAAAGGAGTCATTTATAACAGTGATTGCTACTTATTCATATGCGGTATAAGCTTTCCTGTGATCGATTACTCCCCATTTTACAGTGTGAAGACAATTAGAGGAATATAGAAGGGAAATGGACGACTTAAGCAAACTGCTATGTTTTATAATTGATCCCTTGTGTATCCACCGCTAGACTAAACCCAACAAAGCCAAGGAATTGGAAATAAACTCACTTTCTTCAAGAGGATTACGATTTTAAGCTGTTAGTTTACACAACACATGGGTAGTAATGCTTTTAACAGTGAGTCTGTGAACTGAATCCCAGCGAGTCTGACCATTTGTTGTATTCCACTCGCTTCTCGCACTTCATGTTTCTTGTCCCTCTCAACTGTTCCCATCAATATGGGCGCAACAGGCTTGTGCAACAGGCTTGAAAGAAACCTACCATGCCCACACGCTGCTGTGTATTTTACAGCATGTCTACGCATTTTTAAACTTTCATTCTGCAATGCCAAAAGAACCTGCACAAATGGGCACAAATGCTGAACTCCCAAACTCTGCTTAGGGCCACCGTCCTGTTAAAGGAACTTTCTTTTGGACTGGCTGCCCCTTGCTAACAGATTGTCTTCCAGAGCAGCTGTGTGGAGCTGCTGTGCTCACAGCCAGAGCTGCATGCCTGAAACGACCATATTATCACTGACGCCATAAAGAAGCAAGAGTAGAGACAAAAACATCTGAAACTGAACTGAGTAACTGAGGTTACTTGCACACATACTTACCTCATTATGGCACAATGCCAAGTGTTGGATGGAGTGGTGTAAAGCACACCACTACTGGACTCTGGACAAGTCTAGGTTTGGAGAATGCCAGGAGAACATTACTGACCTGACTGCACTATGCCAGGTGTTAAGTTTGGTGGAAGAAGAATAATGCTATGGGACTATTTTTTCTGGGGTCTACCTGGGCCTCTTAGTTCCATTTTTCGAGTTTTAATGTTTGACTCTGCTATGAAAGAACTTGTCTGCCCTGACACCTTTGGGATAAACTAGAAGCTATAGACCAGCTAATGGACAGCTTGATTGACGTATGCTTGCATATCTCACTTAGAGTGACTTCGCAGGAGAGATGGAGAGGGCTTAGCTTCCCTGCCAATGGAGCTGTCAGGTCAAGATGCCAGGGCAGCATAGCATCATCCTCATTCTCATTATTATCATCTCTGATGATATTCATGATAACATCCTCCTCCTCGTCTTCTCCATGCTTCTCTTAGGAGTTGAAGAACTCCAGGTTCTCGTGGGGGGCTAGAGACTGTTACAAAGGGGGTCAGGAAACCCCATGTCCTTGAAGTCATTGCTCAGACGTAGACTGTGCTTGTGCCAACTGAGCCACCTCCAAAAACAACAGAAATCGTGCCTGTGCCAAACATTTTAAGCTCCCAGCTGCAATGTTCTTACACACGGGTAGTAGGTCCAGTCAGTTAAAGCAAGTGACAAGCACCTGGTCCTTTTATAATTTTTAATGTGTTAACGTGCCAAGGATAAGGTCAGGCTGTGCAACAGCAAATTTAATGCAAGAGAACCGCTAGAAATGCATACAGACGTGTTTGTCTAGTCAATAGCTCAGCTAACAAATAAATCTAAATCAGCTCTGACATCGACTCTGCGGTGTATTCAGAGACTCAGATGTATACATAGATTTAATCATGCACTGCATGGGGACACAACAATCTCTGCCACCCTCTTCAATCAAATCACTTTACTTAAAAATACTCTGAATCACAATAATCTATTTTCAGGATAAACAAAACTACACTGTAACCTCAGTTAGCGCTGACTGCGTTCTCACAGTTGTGTTTAACCCAGAAGTGTTAAGAGTTCTCCCTGTGGGATTCTGTAGCACTAATAAATGACAATAACTCATTTCCATAGACGTCAGAAGCACAGGTAAAAGGTGATTTCTCAATCACAAACAGATATCATGATAATGTTTCCTGGTTGTGTAATACTCCTCACACTGGCCATAGTTCAAGAAAAATAATCCCGTTCCACATTTTGGCACCAACAGACTGCAGCAGAAAAGATAAAATGTCAAGAATAAAGAAAAGTCTTTTTAAAAAGACTTACCTGACAGGGCCACTGATGCCAGCTCCCAGTTTCTGTGTCCAGTTTATGTTGTACTCGTCCAAAATAGATGTCTCCTGTTAAAAAGACAAAATAATACCATATAGTATATCAGAACATTGAAGAAAAGGCAGACCACCGTGGTAGACAGGAATGTTACAAAAAGACCTAGGCTTAAGTTTATGAATCATCTGTGCCTTTCACAACAGTCAGCACGGGGTATGTCATGCTTTATGATCATTAGCTCACGAGAAAGAAAAGAAAATACTGTATAAAAAAACTAAACCCCCCCCAAACATTTGATCAATGCCAATACACAGGCAGTGATTATACCAGTACACAGAATATGATGTTTATTATAATACATACTGTATGTTATATTCATAACATATATTCAAAAGACTACTGCAGATACTAGTTACATTATACTAAATGGAAAGAAACACATTAACCCTACTGTGTTAACACTGGGTGGTGTAATAGCTATACATCTATGGGCTCTAGTTTCACAATAGTACCATTCCTTGACAGAAAAAAGATTTAGAAAAAAGACAGCTTGGCTGCTATAACACAAATGCACCTGGAAAATCATGCTGCTACTACTGGTGCCAAAATAAATTATTTAAAGACAAGTTCACCCACACAAGTTCAGTAATCAACTAAAAAAATCAAAATAAAACAAATCAAGTTCTCTTTGACAAACCCCCAAACTTGAGGCCAGAAATTTTTGGCATTAGTCCCTTTTCCTTATAACATAATTTTCTGGGACATGTGAACATTGGCTGATTAAAATATAACTGTTGCAACACTTGACAATGTTTTACTACAGCTTGACAACCAGGAAAGTGCGATTTCGTGTCAAGACACTATTAAAGTAATCCAAAAAAAGATATCCTCTTATTTGGTCGAGGTGGAGTATTCGGCCAAAATCTCCCATAGCTGTTTAATTGGGACTAGACTTGCTGATTGTGAAAGCCATAGCATATGATTCACATGATGTTCACACTCATCAAACCCTATGTTTGATGAATGTGAGGTTTAGTGAATCACTGGTGACTCACTGAACCAAAAGACAGAAGCACTGTCATTCTGGAAAAACACCCCTCCATATGGTTTCACTAAGAGATAAACGCAGTCAACAGAACAACTCTATTGATTTGCAGTGACTTTTCATTCTAAGGGGACCCAAATGATGTCAGCAAACCCCCACAACCTAACAAAGTCAACAGATCTCATCACTTTAAGAGGGAGTCCAGGGTTCTTTAATCACACAACTTGAAGGACGAGTGATCAAAAACTACGCAGATTTGTAATGCTTTAATACTTTTTTTTTCTGGAGCAAGGAAACATGCAAGATTATTTCCCAGCATTTGATTTAATGAGCCAGGAAATTGATAAAACAGAGTCGGGGTTAAGCAAAAAGCTACTCAGCGAACGTGTGCTCCAGTTCTAGAGTACCTCTTGCCCAACCATGAAAGCAGGGGCCAGGGCAACTCCAGATCACATTTTACTGTTGACATAGATGCCAGGCAATGACACACTGAGGGGAGCCAGCCAGGAACAAACCCCAGATCCAGTTTGCAGGGAAGTAAGGCTGGTTAATGATCATGACCATTGTTAAATGGGTTTAAACTAAGAAATGAATATTATGTTTTTTAAAACATGTTCAACATTTCTGCCATGCAAATCACACATAAAACTCATCTGCTGTCAATAAATATGAGTTTATGACTGTCTCATGAAACAAGATAAAACTGCGCTCTTCATGTAGCATGCATTGAGCAACAGCTTTAAAAAGATAATATTTCCATCACTTGAGTGGACCAGTAACCAAGCAGAAGAAGTGTCATTTTAGGTTACCTTGATGAATTTGTCTGCATTGTTATCCTCCGACATGGTTTTGTGCTCCGGACAGATGAAGTCTGCCTCCCCAAACTCAGACTGAACACAGTGGAAACGAAGCGTTTGTGTCTTGTCTGACCTTTATAAAGTACCCCGGGCTTCACCAAGGCTTTCTATACTACTAGTTATAACAGGAAAAGGCCATCGGGGCAAAATGATACTCGGCTACAGAGCAACCAAAGCCGAGTGCCGTTCCTTTGGAAAACTGAAGCCCAGCAGCTGGTACGATTTAACGTTAGATCAGACCAGCTCGGCTCACAACCTCGGGGCCCGACTCGCTCTACCAGTCGTCTCAAATTCACTGTAGTGACCATGTAGAGTGGCAAACTGCGAGCAAGGTGACCAGAAAAGAGAAGTCCAACAGGGACAAGTCCAGCACTTTTGGAGGCGCAGCGAGCAGGGGGGCCTTACAGTGGTATTTTTAGCCAGCGCAGTGAGAGCAGTGCTCTGCTAACGCTGCGGAGACACTGAAGACTGGCCAAGCTGCTGTATGCTGCTACATTTCACGGTGAAAGCAGTCGATTACATAACAAAGACAACAGTGAACGATACGGCGGAACGAAGATACTCTCTGAAAATTAGCGATAGTACACTGGGTGACACCTGGGTTGATCTGACAAGAAGAGCACACCGCGTTCTCAGCAGCAGGACAATCTATTATGTCGTCGAGCCTTCTGACACGCTAGGTAACGAGCTAACCGAGTCGCGTCGGTTTTCCTGCTCCAGTCAAAGCCAGGGATGTTAAAATTCTCAGCAGACCGTGATAACTATCAGAACGCGTATGGAACAGCAACAACACATAGCAGATGACAGGAGTTATCGGAGACTGCATTCAGCGGTGGCCAAAAGATATCCGCATCTCTGGACTGTTTTGCTAATCCCATAGGGGTCTTGCCAGAGGAATACACATAACGCCTGTCCGAACAGAAAGCCTGATCAAAATTATTGACAACATTAATAAATTCGAACAATATGTTAGGCTACACGTTTTAATCTATCACACACCACGTAATTTTCGGCGTATAATACATGTATTTGTTTTTTGTATTTTTGAAACAGCAAATTATTTTTTACAATCAAATACGTTTGAACTGGATACACTGTAATGGGTCCTTATAAGGACCTAGTTTTCAATGCGGACTCAAGTCCCATAAGCAGCATTGCAAACTACCGATTACTTAACAGTGGAAGAAGTTGAACTACTGCAGAACTACCCCTGGCGGAAATATAGTTAAGCTCAACTTAAAAATCTACACATTATAGGAAATTTTATTATATTTAAAAAGTTAAATGCCAGCAAAAAACAAGCAAACAAAAAATCAACCATCACACTTTAATTAATATCAGAATGTGCTAAAATAAATTAATTAAGATGATTTGTTAGACACCTACCTTCCAAAAAAAAAAAACTATCCCCCCAGGTGGCAGTATTCCATCAGGTAACCCCTAAAAATAAGACTTCCACGACTTCGTTAAAAATGTTTCTTATACAGAGATATTACCTGCACACCCAATGAGCTTTAGCTAAATCCAAGTGTGAAAAAAACTCTCCTTCGCTTTCAAATTTTTATTTATTTAATTAGATTTGATGTACTTTAACATAATATAGACTTTATCAAATAATCGGAAATACCAAGAAAAATAGATACTGTCAAATGAGATAACAGACTCTTCTGTTCATGGCACGGGTACTCACCCACCAACGACTCATTTTGGGGCAGGATAATACAATTCACTAAACAATTGTAATAAATAACAATAAATGTAACAATAAATGATTTGGGGGAGGGAGCATTTGGTATGATTGTCTTTATTCTTTAACACAGCCTGACACAAACTTTACACAAACTTTATTGTAATTTCTTTAAGTAGTCTTCAAGAATAGTTCTTCGGGCTTCTTGAAACACAGTCAAAGCTCTTCTTTGGATGTTGGCTGCCTTTTGTTCTGTTCTTTTTCAAGATGATCCCTCACTGCTTCAATAATATTGACACCTGAGGATCCATCAATGCTTTAACTGCATTGGAAATGTGTTTGGGATCACTGTGGTACTTTTCTGGATTCATAATTCCATGAATTTCCATAAGATCCCAAACATCACTGAAATGCGGAAATGCAGTCTCAAACCATAACAGAGCCTCAAGCGTGTTTTACAGATGGCTGTAGATACTCACTGTTGTACCTTTCTCCTGACCTCCTCTGTACATATTCGTGACAATTTGAACCAAAAATGTCAAATTTACACTAATCATTCCATCAGACCTGTTGCCACTTAGTTTACATCTAGTTCTTGATACATGAGTCCTTTCTCCCTGTTTCTCTTCTTGACAGGCACCCTTTAACTGAGACCATTTCTGGTGAGGGCTCAGCAGACCAAATGCATCTCTGTAGGACCAGATAAATCTCAGGTGTTCTGTGTCAGATCTTTGCTGCATTTCCCCCCATATTTCTCAAGGACATGATTTTCAGATACTGTTCATCAGCTGCAAACAGTTCTTTAAGCCGGTTGCTTTTTCTGTTGTCCTTCCCCTGTCCAGTTTCCTCAATATGCACACCATACTGAGATTTGCCACATTTCCAGCTTATCTGTCTTTGGTAATCACCTTCTTTGGCATTTTTCGGAGATTCAACAAAAGAAATGGGGACAAATTATGCATTTTTGTGAAAGGCTGCTAATAACAAAGTCCCCAAAGGTATAATTTAAAATTGGTTCTTTGCTAAGATGGCTGTTATGTGTCGACACATCACATTGTATATATAATTTACTACAACGCTATATGTAACAGTGTCAGAAAACCCAGCTAATTATGTTTTCTTCTCACCTCAGAATGTCATACAGTGAAATCTGTGCTGCTCAAGCACGTAAATAGGTGGAAATTTCTTGCTGCACCACATATACTACTATACAGTCCTTTTGTTAGTGCTCAAGTTATGCACAAGAGAAGAAGGAATTTTATTTTATGACCACCCAAGGTGAAAATAAAACTTGATAAGTGGAGTTATCACCATCACATGCATTTGATGGTGTTAGGCACTTATGGGCTTTTATTTAGTGTGCACAAGTTATCTTGTAAGATTATAACTTGTCCAGTCAAGATAAGAAACATCATACCAGAGAATCCATCCCAGAGCAAGTACAGCATCAGAGTATTGCGCAGCACTGAATCATTCTATTTACAATTCACCAAATGTGTTTGTCTGTGGGTTCTTTGCTGTGTCGGGTAGATGAAGAAGAATATATGGAACAAAGTAATCACAGCAGGGCTTTGGGGTGGGGTTTTTATTTATTTGCTTGTTTTAACTAAACCATCAGTTGGGCGCACATTGTGGAGGACAAAATGGGAAAGACTAAAGTGTTATGACAAGATTAAGGAAAGGTCATACTGGTAATTGCAATTCTCCCTTTTTCTTTTTTTGAGAATGGTTAGATGGCAGACCTTTGGGCCACAGTCCAGCTCAGATTGTAGTAATGCAGCTGAAAGATGTTTGCCAACCATAATAAATCCAAAAGAGGAAGACAACAGAAAAATAGCACTAAATAGCACTTGATAGGCATACACTTTGTTCAGGATAACATCTTCAATAATAGCTTCAATATTAATACCATTTGAATAATTTACATGACATAAATATTTATGAATCTCATTTAATCCACATGCTACAACATTAAAGTGGCAAATGTATCCATCAATACCTACTTAAAGGACTATGTTTATCTCTTATTGTTGGTCTTTACATATGTTTCAGTTCCATATAAATTGTGAAGTAATATATTTTGATTATTATAGAACAGAAAGTCCTGATATTTCTTCATGCAGTGACTCATTATGTTAGACCAACAGGTCAAACCTTTGAACTTTTCTCAATAATATATTTAATATTTGACTGTGGAAATTTTAAATGAAAAACATTAGTGCAGCCACCTCCAGTTGCTCCTTGTTTGTGTCGCTCTGCCCTTGAGTAAGTGAAAAGCATGCTCTGTTAGATTGAAATCAGGTGACCAACTTGGCCACTGAAGAATATCACATTTCTTGCCGTGAGAAACTTTTAGGTTGCCTTTGCAGTAAGCTTTGGGTCATTATCCATTTACATTCCAGTCAGTCTTGCACTATTTGTCTGACTCAGTTCCACTGGCAGCCCATACCTGGCCATGCAACAACATTGTCTCTACCATATTTGACATTGTGGGAAAATGAAATAAAATAAAATTTTAAAGGTATAGAAATGGGCAAGAAAAGACAATTTTCAGGCTCATGTGCAGCCCTGGTTCCTATTGCAGATTTGTTTTGTATAAAGTGATGCTGCACAAGAATTTAAGCACAATCACGCACTGTATAAATGTTTTGCAAAGTGGGAAAAAGTATTTAGACTTGTTACATAAGATCTTAGGGGGATTGGTGCCACCCAATGCCCCTCTTCTCAAATCAAATCAAATCACTTTTATTGTCACAGCACATGCGAGTGAAATTCTTGTGTGCGAGCTTCACAAGCAACAGAGTTGTGACACACCCCTTAGCCCTACTAGTTAGTTTTCTAGGTCCATTTATTTATTTTATTTTACTTTGTTTTTTTATTTGATGAAACTTTTTTTTATCCTTACTTTGTTTTAGTTTAGTTTACTAGACTGGAATCCTCTTTGTACAGCTGTCTTGTCATATCAAGATTGTGGAAGTTACACCAGTTATTAACGAAAAATGGGACTATCTCAAAGTGACCCTCCAATCCTGCTAATTGGAAACCTTCATGCTTCAGTGGATACTAGCCATCACTATGCCCACACGCGCCGTGTGTGTGTGTTTGTGTGTATGTTAGTAGTGAGTTCGCCGGCTCACGTGGATGACACTACATAGTAATTGAAAATTCATGGACTTCCTGAAAATAGTGCCATGATGTAACTGTGTCTCTTTTAACACAAATGTCTGCATTGGGTTTTTACGTTAAAGATGGTCATGTTCATCTGTTTACAAGATCAATAGTTTTCAAATAACAGCGTATAAAAATATAGAGTGAAGTGTTGCGAGCCGTCACGCCTCTCATATCCCTCCGCTGTTTTTGTCCCCCTTTCAGGCTGTTTTGGTCTTTTCGCTGTTAGCAACGGAAAGAATCCGAGATAGCTGCAAACCCGATTTTGAGATAATAATTATATAACAAATTGACAAGAGGTGTAACACACATGTTCATTTCGGAAAAGTTACTAGAGCGTGTTGTCTTTTTTTAAATATATTTTTTTTCAGTTTTAATAGGAATTGTACAGGTCGCTAATTTAGCTAGCAACTGTTAGCCAGGCTAGCTGCTTAGCAAAGCATCCTCCTGAACAGGCACGTTGACTTTAGCCTGCTGGCTAAGCTAGGTCTTCGGATTGCCCAACGTTAGTGAGGTACCGCACACCGTCTCATCGTCAAGAAATTGCGGCGTGAAACTGGTCTGTTAAAGACGCTGTCTTTTATGGGATCACCATGTCAATGAAGGCCGGTGGAAATCGCAGCAAGCCCGGCGGTGGTAGCACCGCCGGTGCCGCCGCCGCCTCCGGTGCCGGAGGAAGCGGCGGGGGAAGACAGAATCTGGGCAGGTATGTGAAATTAGAACGTTAACATAGCGAAGCAAAAACACAGCAAGGAGGGTTGGTTTGACACGTTTTCGATATTTGGCCATAGTCACTGCCAAACGGTAGCGGTTGTAAGAGATGACATTGCCGTTAAGTGGTCCAAAACTAGTGCGTGTTTGTGAACGTTGTGCGGGCCTTGCGACGTGTTGGTCAGCCAGTTGTGCAGTTCAGCTAGCGAGGCCTGCCTGTCTGCTTGGTCCAGTGCTGTTGCAACTTTCGACGTGACATTATCTTCTCTGGCACGTTAAATCAAACATGCCACCACGAGGTTGATTTTCCATAAATACATGTTCGGGTGGACATTTATCTTTCCTCACATGAGTGTAGTACTAGTGACGCTGCTTGCCAAGTTGCTGGTATCAGTTTACTCTAAGCTTGAAGCCAAGTCAGCTAGCGTTAATTAGCCAATTGCCAGCCTATGCTTGCATTTCAGTTTTGTAACCGTTGGCTAATGGGGGACACGCAACGGCATTTGTTGTCTTTTGGCTGCCATGTAGCTTGGTACGTTACCGCAACATTGCTGCAACGGGGTTGCCAGGAAATGGATATAAAGCGTGTGGGCGCTCAGAAGAAAGGGGCGGGTGTGGAAACGGGGGTATTACAGACCGACTGGCTTTCAACCTTGACGTTGCCATTGCTGTTCGTGAGAAATAGTGTCCTTGAGGCATGACTTTCTCTCTACACGTCGTCCCAAGATGAAGATAAAGCACACTGTCAGTGCATGAACAGCATGCATGCTGTGATTTTTGGTGGTCAGGCTGCTGTTCACCGGTCACTAGGACAGCACTCCCCTTTCACTGCGTAGGATTCATCGTGAAGATGCTATAAATGAATATTGGTCCAGTTTATAACCATGCTCACAAAACCTGCACATTACAGCTCAAAATGGCATGGCTAAGTGTGTTTTAGAAAGCTTAGGGCTGATTTACTGCAACGGATATAATATAGGGGTTAGTGGCCATTGCTTACGTTGAATGGTTGGTTATGTGCCAGCTGCTGAACAAGGTGCATTTTAGGACATGCCTGGGAAAACTCTTAGCGGCTGAGTGTTTGGCTAGATTGCATCACAAACATCATTATTATAAGCATAATGTTTTGGAGACACTGGGGAAATTTCAGAATTTACATTGCACATTGGAAATGTGATCTGCAAGAGCAATTCTGTCGATCTTAAATATGAAGTCAATGTCCACAATTTAAACAATTGATCAAGTAAGAGGGCTGTGTTGATGGTTGTGGTGATGTCTCCACAGCTGAAATCGATAGTGATGGTAATAAATCTTATACTTGATAAAACCAAAGTGATTTCATTTTCATGTCTGCAGCTGCAAACATTTCACATGTCCTCTTCAGTCATAATCTCAGTAAAGCATCATTATAAGACCCTCATGTATTCTTAAACCTGGTTCTCTGTAGTTTGCTACAAGTGATTGTAATATGCAGATACTTGCAGTATGCTGTGAAAGTATATTTTAGAAATGAGGTTAAGGTTAAAGCAAATTATATAGCTTGTATTGATTAACTTCAAGTGCACTTCTGTATCATCTTAATCACTGCCTCTTATGATTTCTCTTAGTGAGTTGCACATATCAGCGCATGTGCTAAGTCAAGTCTTTATTTATTTTATTTTTTACAGTTGATGGTGAGTTTGACAACAATTTAATCAAAATGCGATTTTTTTTTCTGTCCCTCAGGGGGAGACACAGTGGCAAAGGTCCAGCAGCAGTGAGTAACCTGTTATTTTTCATATACATTTGAGAAACAAAATTACCTTCAAGCTTGAGTATTTTAAAAAACTTAAAAAATAAAATAAAATTAAAAAAAATACAGCTTTTTGAACATAGTGATGGTGTTTTTTTCCTCTTGAGGCATGTCATTGGTGGGCACCAGAATTTATCTTATGCAGGAAAAACCCTCACAATGCTTTAACACTTCTTTTTCTTGGTTTCCTCTTTTTAAAGCATTTTAATGCCAGAGAAAGCATAAATCCAGATATCGCCTTTTTAATTGCATTAAGAATGGAACAAGTGTATTGGTATTCCACAGTGATGAGACATTATTTGGCATCTTTTTTGTGCTCAAAATGGGAGCATCAAAATTAATTGTATCTTTTCTTTAGGTCATTTTCAATGGTGTATATGCAAATATGAGGATGGTCCATGTCTTGACTTCAGTGGTGGTACGTTTACTGTGTGCCTACCTTGTTCCTTTTTTTTTTCTGTGTGTAATGATTATAAGAATATGCATAGTTGCAAAATTCCTTGGATGAAGTAGCCATGTGAATCATGCTTACTCTAAGTGAGTTAGTAAGAACATTATTTACTGCAGTCTGTTTTACCACATGCTGTTTCTTCAAATTGTTTATACAGCATTAAACAAAGCCTGTTGTAGAGACAGCTGGTTGCATAAAAGGAAACGAGTGATTGATCAATCAATGGTTTGCCTTGCAGAAAAATGGGTTTCTGAACTTATATTTTTGAACATGTAAGTTAAAATTTGTACTGAAAGGCACATACCGTATATAACGACAAGCCTCTTTAATTGTAGGGGACCAAGTGTGAGCTTAAAGTGAAAAATGGAGCCATCTATGAGGGAGTATTTAAGACCTATGGCCCAGAGGTAAGGCTCATGCATAATGTGGTATTCTTTATTGTGCCAATATGGAGGGGAATCTGTTACTTTCTCACTAGCTGAATATGATTAGGGTTAAATGTGATGGAGTCTTGCTAACACTTGGTACTAGTTTCACCCCTAAGGTGGTTTAGACCGGCATTGCTTTTTCTGATATTTGAGCATTTACCTTCCCTTTTAGGCTGAATTATTTCCCAAAAGTAATAATCATAAGTAAATTTGAGGTTTTCTGCTGATGCCAGGATTACACAAAGTAGTTTAATTGATAAGAGTGATGAGTGATTTATTTGACTAATAGTTAAAGGAAGCCTGCAACAATTTTCCAGATCTTTAATTCATAACCATACACCACATATCTTTCTTGTGATGCTTAAAACAGATCTCTTGAGATTTCTCAGTATGTTTTAGTTTTAGGGTTGTTCTTGAGATTGTTTATAGCTGTTTTGTGTCTCTAGCTACTGTGGAGTGTGATGGGCATGAAAGAGTGCATTGTCCCAGTCTCCTGTGTCCATAGTTTCTTGTGTCTTTTGCAGATAGTTTTTTTTTTTTTTTTTTTTTTTTGCCCTCTGTGTTTCAAATGATATTTTTCTCCCTCAGTGTGACCTGGTGTTGGATGCAGCCCACCGAAAGAGTACAGAACCGAGCACAGGGCCCAGGAAAGAAGATATTGTAGAGAGCATCATTTTCAAGGCTTCTGATGTCGTAGTTGTGAACTTTAAAGATGTGGATCTAAATTTCGCCAGGAAAGGTAGTGTGGTCATATTTTTATTTTTTGGCAAAGATTTTTTTTTTAGTTATTGAAACTGGAGATGTTATCATGCGCATATTGAAAACCTATGGACAATGTTAACTGGGTGAGTTTGTCACACTGTCCATTTACACATACGAAAATATAAACGTATGTCAGTGAATTCCCATCTTTGCATACATACAATGTATTACCCTTCTCAGTCTTCTCTATCTTGATGTTGCAGAGGCTTTTCTGTGAGTTAAGTCTTGTGTGTCTGCTCAGAGTGGCCAGTCATTGAAGTCTAATTTGATCTATCGATTGGTCCAAAGGTTGCTCTAGTGCAACAAGGACACTCAATAAAGGCTGAAGGAGCCTGCTTCATGTAATTCATGTACACCCATATGATTCTGCTTTGGACGATAATTGACTCTGCAGGAGAGTTTTGTTGTCTGAAAATATACAGGCATGAAGGTGTGAGGGGTTTTGCTTCATGATTTGAAACTATGGCACTACAATGATGCCACTTCACTTTAACAACTTGTGAAGTGAGTGAAATTTACACAGAAAGATAAAATGTCAAAAGTACCCATGTTTGTCTGCTTGCCCCTTTATTTTTTTTTAAAGAAATGCTCAATAAGTGATCAGTTGAAATCATGGGATGTGAGGAGTGCACTAGACATGGCTTGACCCAAGCTCAGATTGTTAGAATTGAGTACCTTTACAACTTATATCTAGGTGAACCATATCATAAATATGTCTGGTATGAATTTAACTGTTGGTGTGATTGCCAGTCATTTTATCTGTCAGTCATTCTTCTGACTATCTGTCATCTGTGTGTCTCTCCTTTCCAATGGTCTAGTCTCCTCAGACACAGGTAATCTATGGCTGTTTTCTCCTTTTGCACATCTTTGTATGCTCTTAAAAATATGTACTGTGCTCTTATGTTAGACCTGTTAAATTAGATATTAAATTAGAAATGTAACGTTTATGAACATTTGGGCATGATGATCTATTTTTTTTTTATTTATTTATTTATTTTTTTTTTGCTGTATGTATTGTTACTGCATTTTGATTCCAGTATGATTCTCAAAGTTTTAGGATCACTGCTCTCATACACCCAAAAACTAAAAATGAGATATGTATTGCTGATCAGTGTTGCTTTATATTTTTAACTGCGTCTTCAGACTGCATGTTGCTTTCGGTGGAAGAATTATTCCCTCAAAATCATTCAAGCTGATTTTTGGAGTCTTTAAATATGATCCAGTTTTAACTTTTGATACAGCCTATGGGATACATTTGGGTAATTTCTTTTATACTAATATAAACTCTATTTGTGTTAATAAGGTTACAAAGTGCTTTGTATTAAAATAAAATAAAAAATCACAGAAATTGTGAAAACCAGAGAAAATAGGATGGGGGGAAATAAACAACAAGAAGTGGCAATGATGAAGCAGTGACTTGTATAAGAAGAAGGTAATGTTTATTGCTTTTGTTTAGTTTATCTTTTATAGGATTTTTCGTAAACATCAGTTTGTTTGTTTTTTAAACCTTTCTTGGCCTTGCTCGAGTCATGTCACACTTAAATGGTAGATTATCAGCAACATTAATGTGATTCCATTGAAAGCAACTGATTCAAAAGTCATATTGGGCTCTCTTACATCATTTGTTTTCTGAGCATTGTTTTTAAAAGGTTATTAGGAGAAGTTTAATTTTGTTTGGCACTGAAATGCTTTGAGGTCATGTAATTAACTGCAGTCTAAATGCATGTTTGCTTACCTCTCACTATTCTCACGTTTGATTTTAAAATTTTTCTTACTTTGTATAATTCCTTTGGTGGACAGTGTGCACAAAGCATGCCAGCAAACACTGGAAATATAAACCAGGTCTATTGGCCCAACTGCCCGTATGGTGTCAGTCTAATGTTTCTGAACTTGCTCTGTGCCTGAAACGCTTAAATGCCTTTTGTATTGTGAAATGAGTTATGACGTGTGAGATAAGCAACTCCAGGTGGCTGGTATGCTTTGAGCACATAGTTCACTGGTGCCAGATCTGCAAATGTGAGAGCAGACTTGGGCTAACATGAGATTAGAATTTCAATTCAGTTATAATTGGGGGTTTTCTTTGAGCAGATCTGTCTGTTTATGACTTTGTTGAGTCAATGTATTCCATACATTTACATAAAAATAATGAACATCCTGAAACAAGTCAAGCATTGTAGACACTGCTCGTAGCTGGATTTAATTTCTGATAAAAGTGAGCCATCTGAAAATACTGTAGCACCTAGAGACATTATGCTACATACTCTGACAGTGATTCAGGACTCTCCCTTTATTCACAAGTCTTGCCCACACTTCCAGACTCACCAATGCCAGCTCAAGAAAATTGCTTTTTTTTTTTTTTTTTGGGGAAAGGAACCCCCCCCCCCCCCAAAATCCTGTTGAACCTGTGTTTGGATGTAACTCGGTGTGTCTTTCTGAACCGTCAAACTCTCCATATAGACGTTTGCTGTAAGAACTCTCTCAGAGGCTCTTGAAGCATGATGAGCACTTTGTTTTCTAAGCAGTGAGAGTGGAGCCTGCGTGCGTGCATGCGTGTGTGTGGTATCATGCAGTACATAAATATATACATTCTTTTCTTCATGTTTCAGACAACTTCACAGATGCAGCAGTGACTGGCCGGATCAATGGCGAGCATAAAGAAAAAGATCTTGAGCCCTGGGATGGAGGAGAGACCCACAACTCTGATAGCCTCGAGTCTCTGGATACTGATGTGGTGAGAAAAGTATCAGACACCAGAAACAGGCTGGTGCTAAACTTGCTATATATTCAACCGAAACAAAGAGTTTGTTTCATGTGATCCAGAGCATTTAAATTTGTTCACATGCTGATTGTCAAATTCTGTCTCTGCTACTGTTTTCACATCAGTCTAATGGGTGGGATCCCAATGACATGTTCAAGTACAATGAGGAGAAATATGGAGTCTTGTCCACATATGACAGCAGCCTGTCCACATATACGTAAGCTTCTTCATGTTCTCCATGTATTTGTTTGTATACTTGTCATACTAGATATGTTTAATTTTGAATCTCTGACAGTAAACAAACGTTCACTCTTTAATCTGGTTTTATTATAAAATTAAAGACTTAGAACCATGCTGTCCCATGTTACTCCTTGTCTAACCTGAATTTATTTCCCAGGGTACCTTTAGAGAGGGACAACTCAGAAGAGTTCTTGAAGAGGGAGGCGCGTGCTGCCCAGCTGGCAGAGGAGATCGAGGCTAGTGCCACGTACAAGGCCCGCGTTGCTCTGGAGAATGATGAACGGACTGACGAGGAGAAATTCACTGCTGTTGTGCGAGGGGAAAGGGAGACTCACACACTTGGCAGGTGGTGCCAGGATATGAGTTTTTACAAAAATACTACGTGTTTCTGTGAATACATTTTGTGTACACTTTGCAATTATGTAAATGTAATTGTGTTCGTAAACATATTTGAACGATTTTCAATTTTTATTGCCTCTTGATGCATTCTGTGGAGTTGTTAGAACTCGCATTATTCACAATTTATTGTTATAAGAATTTAAGAGGAGCTGGAAAAGGATACTGCTGAGCTTTGCATACAATCATCTGTGTTGTAGCTGTGTGCTGTCACCAGGGGGCACTGAAATAAAACTGTTGCTTTAGTTTATGCTTCTCTTGCTCATTTGGCTTTGCACTGGCAGTGAAGAACACAAAGTCATAATACACAAAGAACTTCTAAACTGAGTGTTAAAAATTTTGAACAGGGCCTACTACTACTGCTGTTAGTGCCTTTTTAAAAAAAAAAAATCTTTGTGGAATTTGTTTTCTGTCGGTTTTTTTCTAATGCTTCTTGTGCTGCATGTAGAACTCTATTGCCCCTTTTCCTGTTCTTTGGGAGGAATATTTAAGCCTACTAGACAAGTAGACAGCAAATGTTCCTATAACAAATACTTCCTATAACTGGTAATTAAAATTAAAAAATAAGCTCATTTTAGCTAATGACCACTTACTGGAATGGAATAAAGTATAGAATTAATTGCTCATCTTTATTATTGCCTTGTGTATATGTTTAGCTGAGTTAAGTCTGTTTGTATGTTTGTAGAGAGAACAAGTACATTCCTCCTGGTCAGAGAAACAGGGAGGCAATGTCATGGGGGCCAGGGCGTCAGAATTCACCTCGTCTTGGTCAGAGCTCAGCTGGACCCCCCACTCCTCGACCAGGACCCCACGACTACAGTCCCAGTTCTGGATCCGACCAGAGGGTGGTTAATGGAGGTATATTTAATATGTCACCTACAAATCTGCTGTTACTTGCTGCAAATCAAACACAGTCTTTGTGAGAGTAAAGGAGTGGATGAGTGAGTCACTGTTGTGATCAAACCACGACTCGAAATAAGTTCTTTTGCAGTGGCAAAGTGTTTGGGTTATTCTTGTGTTATCTTGTTAGTTTATTTTTATTTAAGCAATTTTTTTCCTGTTTCCCCATCCCTTGTCATTTTTTTTTTTTTAAATTAAATTTCTCTCTTCTTTCTGTCCCCACTATACCTTTGTTTCCCCTGCACTATAGCTTGTGTCATCCTTGATCATTTGTCCTTGCCTCTTTTAGGTTCATCCCATTGGCCCTCACCCTGTCCATCTCCTTCCTCCCGTCCCCCTTCTCGTTACCAGTCCGGTCCCTCCTCCCTGCCTCATCGGGCAACCACGCCCACCAGGCCACCTTCCAGGCCCCCCTCTCGACCTTCCAGACCTTCCTCTCATTCATCCCACCTCTCTTATCCCTCCTCTTCATCCTCCCTTTCCCACCATGGGCCCACATCGCCAGCCTCCGCTCTGGCCAAACGCATGTCTTCAGAAGGTACCCACATCTCTGTGGAGTAGACCTGGGCAAAAAACACGAGTTGAAGGTGGAGGGATTTAAGTCACAAAGAAATGTGAAATATTTCAAAGTTGATGGCGATCAGTTTTATTTGAAAAATAAGTTTGCCCAGGTCTAGTGTGGAACAGCAGAAATAGGAGAAATTGCTTGGTCAGACTGAGTTGGGATCAGATTTGAAAAACTCTGATTCTCTGTCAGTACATCAGGCAGTTTCACCTTGGCATGTGGGTGCACCAATGTGTGCCATGCTTTGGGTGTGGTAACACTTAAGGCACCAATTTATCAACTTCTCTGGTAGATCATTCAAAAGAAGGTGCACGATGATATTCTAATTTAAAAAAAAAAAAAAAAGGCTTGATGTTTGAGGCATGAGAAAGATGCTCAGAGATATTTGAATTGACAAATTTGATAAGTGGTTGTAATACCAGTTAAGTTTCACATGCGGTTTTTAAAAGTCTTCTCTGTATTCCACTCCATTGGGATACGAACTGTTGACCAGAAATGTGATCCGTCAATTTCCAGAGTTCCTCCAAAAAAAGCCCCCAAAAAACTGGTAGTGAGGCTTAATCTCTTGACGTCAATTATTTTTACTTGAATAGAAAAATTGTTAACTAGTGTTTGGCCTCTCATTATTTTTTTAATATGCTGTTACTGTAGGCCACTGTTCATCTCACTTTTTGGCCTTTGCTTTCCCATTTCTCATCTCTCACTTTGCTTGGTTGTGATGTGGTGTTTGATCACTTTATAGGATCATCTGTAATTTCTCCACTAGCATGCATGCAACAAATAACCTTACTGTTTGGTGTGATATTTATCAGCATGTAGACTTGAGTTTTTGAAAGTTTTTGTGAGGCACTGGTGAGTTAAAAAACAATTAACAGAGGGATGCTAGGAAACACATGTTCACTTTGCTGTCACTGTGTGTTTACCAGCTTCTATCCATTTGCCTCTGTCTTTATACATCTCTAGGTCCACCAAGGATGTCTCCAAAATCTCAGCGGACGCCTCGTGCTCACAGAGTGCCACCCTGTCGGACCAGTGGAGTACCCCAAGGAGTGGACTTAATTTCCCATAATCCCCCTGGAGAGTCCATAGTGACTCCACAAACCAGGAGCAGCTCTTCCTCTGGAGGGACATGGTCCTCAGTGGTTAGCGGAGGTAGACTATTAATCTGAATAGTTTGTACCCCTCAGCCATAAAAGGCTGATGGGATATTGTCACCCTGCTGGGTGGGCAGGTAGTGTGGACACCAAAGCTTGTGAATGCAATGTAACTTGAGAACAAGGCAACATAGGATTTTTAAATGCATCCCAATGGTGAACCTACTAGTCCAGTATTTTTCTCCCTTTGCAGAGATTTTAGTTTAATGCCACTGGAGGGCATATTTCAAAGCACCTGTTATTGTTTGTTATTTAACCTGAATGTGTTGTGAACACCAAATTCTTCTCCCCTTCTCAGCTCACAGACCTCGCTCCCCCCGACAGAATAGTATGGGTGGAGCTTCAGCTGGCTCCTCTTCCCTCCCATCACCTCAGACAGGTACAGCTCCTGTGGAAACTGTTACTACTCCAACATCAGCTTCCTCTCCTACTGCAGCTAGCCCTGCCCCCAGCATAGTCACTTCTTCATCAGGAGATGGTAAGCTGAAGTTTAACAAAGGACTGAGTATGAATAGTGATATGAAAACACGTCTGTTGGTTTTTATAATGAATAAATAAGTGCTACAATCAGAAAAAGCTATCATTAAATCATTTTGATGGGAGTAAGTAAACGTTCTTTTTTTGTATGTTTAGCAAAAGAATGTCGTGCCCAGGAGACTAGACAAACATCTCCTACAAACAAGGAGAACATCAAGCCTTTGGAAAGTTCACCTAGTTTTACAAGACAAGTTTGTAAAGGTTGGTAAACACTAGAAATTTGCATTAACTTGTTCTTTTTAACCTCAGAATGTTGAGAAGCAATACAATTTTAAACATGAGTACGAGGGTTTCTCATCTGTTCCTTTCTTTAGTAGTCGTAATGTAACAATGTCTTAAAAATTGATATTTCCAGAATCTGCATTTATTTCTCTCCATTCACTTTGCAGGACCGCCTTCTATACCATCAGACCACAGAAAACAAATAGATAATTTAAAGAAATTTAGTGTAGATTTTAGGGTAAGTATATCTTGAATTTATATGACATACAAATTGCTAAGATATGACTGATCTCATCTCGTGTTTGTGAGGCTTTAGCAGAGGTTGTGCCCCTCTTCCACTCATCTTTCCTCTGTCCCTCTGCCAGTTGCAGTCTAGTTCCAACCCAGACCCTCCCTGTGAACCAGTGATGACCAAGTCTGCTAGAGACCCTGCAGACAAACCTAAAGATCTTCCCCTGGACAAAGCCTCCACAGTGGGGAGGGAGGCCACTGAAGATGGTGTTGTAGTAATTGCTGCTGGCACACCTAGTGGTACCCATGCTCCACCGACTACCACCACAAGCACCAGTAAGCCTGGCAGCCCCGCTGCAATGTCTCAGTCTCCCTCTGCTACTGACCAGAAGAGGCCAGGGCTTGATGTGACGTCACAGGGAGTTCAGACGACGGCCACCTCAACATTCAGCGGACCCAAGCATGAAGAGAAGGAGGAGAAAAAAGAAGCCGTGCAGGAGTGAGTGGACAGGAGACCCATTCCACGAGAAAACCAAAAATGACTTTATTGCATTTTGTGTGGTCTGTAGTCAGTTTACTATAATGCACAGTAGGGATTTATTACTGTCCAAAACCAACAACAAATTATTTAATGATAAATATTTATTAATTTAAAGAAACACAATTTAATGAAGTTTAAGTAGCTTCAGAAACAAATTCTTCCTTTTCATTCCTTTTCTCTATTTGTTCTCTCTCTGCAGTCAAGTGAGAAAATCAACCCTGAACCCAAATGCTAATGAGTTCAAACCCAGGTTTAATACACAGGTAAGTTATAACCCACTTCTGCCAAGCTTAAAACATTTGGAAACCAAAAACTAGGTCTGGTATTTAATTTATTTATGTCTCTATATGCTTTTGTTTTTCTTTGTATTTTCCCTCAGCCCAAACCAGCCAACACCCCAACGCCTCCCCGGCCTCAAGGCCAGCCCAGCCCCTCCATCGTGGTCCAGCAACCTCCAACTGTTTATGGCCAGACAGTCTGTTTCCCCCAGATGTATCCGCTGACGCCAGTCAGCCCTGGAGTTCAGGTGAGATACACACCTGCATACTGAAATGTACATTATGGAGATATTCATTTTTATTCAGTGCAAATCACCCAGAGCATCACACTGTGTTGGTATGAAATGCAGGGTTCATTCAGACCAACCCCTAACAACAGTGACTAACATGTCTATGTTTGTCCTCACGTGGTAATTTTCTTTCCTTTTCTTTGATTCATGCCTGCCATCATTATTTTCTCAGTGTATTTTGTGTTTTTAAGGACAAAGCTCACATTTGTTGTCATTTGTTTCATTGTAAACTTTTTCCCTCCATGTAGCAGAAGAAGCATTAGGGGGGAAAAAGGTCCCCCTCCCCATGACATGTTGTTCCCTGTCTTCTTTTGAGAAGGTGTTAGTTACATGGTTTTCTTACAGAATGAACTGAGAAATGTTTAGGTGATTATTTGCATAACAAGCTTAGAAATGTTTAGTCAAAGCTTTTTTTAGAAGTTTAGTATAGATATAATTTTGATGTTGCATATATGTAGCTGTGATCAATACATTTCTTATGTTGCTTTAAGAAAAACTTGGTGATCCAACATCAGACACGTGCAAACGATAACAACTAAAAAGTGGTTCTTCTTCCCTTTTCTCCCCCTCCTCCTCCCCTCTCTCTCTCTCGCTCCATTAGAAAAGCATAATATGGAAGGTTTGTGAATTTTTCTAAGATTTCTATTTTTAAAAACTTTTTTTTGTATTATTTTTATTTTATTTTTTAAGCCCAATAAGTACTGGGATGTTTTGCTTGCTTGTTGAATTAATATCATCAGATGTTGGTTTGCCAACTTCTTATTGCAATTCTTCAGATGGACTTAAAACTGTGCTCATTTCCCTTTGTTCCATCTGTTTTCCAAACAAATGGCTGCAAGCTAAAATGAGTTTAAGCTAGCTTGTTTTTGCTGAAGGGGTGTTTGTAACACAAATGCATGGTGGACAATGTTAATGAGTTCAGGAACTGAAAAAACAGTATTATGAATGCTGTAAAAACACCTTTTTGGCTCGTGATAGTCAGGTGTAGAAAGTGCATGTGGCCCCAGGTAAGCGATGACTCCCACAAGCTCTTACATTCTAGTAAGCTGTTTGTGTTAGACAAAAAGAAGATGAAAAGTTTATCTGCAGCCAGATTGTTATTAAGGTTCCCAGACAAATGAGCATAGATGCACCCATGTTTATCCTCAGACTGTCTGTTTTATAATCTTGTTGGAAATCTCACAGAAAATTGAGTATAAACATGTTTTTTATTTTTTGTTTTTCCCTACCTTTCCTCGTTCCTCACCTCTCTCCAGTCTCCCATGTACCAGGTTCAGATGCCTATGACAGTGAGCCAATCTAAACCCTACAGACCAGGTAAAGGTGAGAATAACCACCGCTTTCTTTCTCTCATTTCCCTCCCACATAATCTTTTTTTCAACTTGGTGAACAATATTTACAAACCATGTGAATACATAAATATTTTTAACCAGCTATTTGGACAGTATGTGAAAATAAGCTTGTTTTCAGAGTCAGCCCAAACATTGTTTACAATGTGGCATTGTTGTGGCATTTTTTTACAAAACGGTTGAATTAAAATGTCTTGTTGGTGGAGTAAATAAATTCCTAATGGGGTAAAAAACAAAGAGAGGGCTTCCTGCAGAAGCACACCACGCAGGAGCCTGCAATCTGAAATATTACCAGTCACTCAATATCATGATGAGGAGCTGAGAATAATGAAAGCTGAAAATAATTCCCCAGTCTTACATGAAGTGTGATGGATTGGTTGATTAATTACGTTGATTATTCATGTGGGGGATTGAGCTGCTTTGCCCACACAAAATCAAACGTGCAACAACAGCAATCGCTATACAATCATTTAAAGAATGTTGTATATTCTTCTCACTACGCGGGACACCAAAAACCACTGATGCTGTATATGTTGTTTTACCACACACGCTTACCGACCTGCAATTATTACGCAAGTACAGAAATGCTGTTGTGCAAGTATTTTTGTAGTTTGCTTTTACAAGAGAGAGGCTTCAGGATTTTGTTTTTAATTTCTGATCTGGCCAATCTTTATTATCTTTCAGTAAGTTTAAATATGGCTCATAATATGATCAGTTGCTTGTGTTTTTTTTCTTCTCCCCCTCACATATAGACTTTACTAGTGTCTTTCATAGCCAATGACCCTTCTCTCTCACCAAAGCCTCTAGAGTTGGTATATATATATGTGTGATATGGGATGTTGAACTTATTCTCCATCTTGCCCATCTCTTAACATAAATCTCTAGTACCCAACATGCCCCAGCAGAGGTCAGACCAGCACCATCCGCCAGGCACACCCACCATGATGCACCCAGCCACAGCAGCAGGGCCACCGATTGTAGCACCGAGCCCGGCTTACTCAGCGCAGTACTTCACCTGCAGCCCACAGCAGTTCACCAGTCAGCAGCTCGTCCAGCAGATGCCTCACTACCAGTCACAGGTATGATTTACTCTGGCACCAGCAGTATCACAACTATACAGCCTTTAGCAGCTCATTGAGGAAGGATAGATTGAACAGGCTCGTCTATTAAGACTCGTATGTAACCATTAAAGTTTCTCTGGTACCATCAATTAGAACTGGCAGTTTTTATCTCCCGCAGCTGTTCACTTGTCGGTGATTTGGCTGACAGATGCTGGTGATCTTTAGCAGTTTGATGGGGTGCCAATGTCATGCCAGTTTTTTTTTGTTTTTGTTTTTTTATCACCTCTGATTTATTGAGCTCAAAGTGTACTCCTGCTTCTTATACCTGAAGAGTTACTACCTGTTTGCTACAGGCTGTCATTGGAAAAACTGCAGCTTTTACTGCAGTGACTTAAAAAATCCTGGAAAATCCTCAGTAATACAAACAGCTAGGCTCAAGCACTTTTTGGAGCAGAGCCTACTCAAAGCACACATTTATATTTTTTTATGTTGATTACTAATGAATAGTAGATGGTATTGACAAAAAGATATCTGAGGCTTGATGCCAATACCACAATGACTGTTAAGTTGTGAAATGTAAAATAGGTAAATAAATGTAAGAAAATAAGTTAAACCTCATGAATGTTGCATTTTTCTTTAACACAGTCATGAAAGGATTTGGCCTCTTAAATACATAATTCTTTAAGGAAGCATTTTTCAGGACATATCGAACACACATCGTACGCACATAATCATTGATGCCCCAAAAATAATGAACCTTATGTCACTTTGATCGTCAGTGCCAATTAAATTGAGTGAAGATGGCCAGCTTTGGGATGAGACAGACAAACATGATCTCACACACAGGCTCTTTAAATGAAAGCTTGTGAGAATGTTTTATGCAACCTATGAACATAGAATGCATTACTGTAGATTTTATCAGACCACAGTTCATGTGATATGCCAGAACCACAGAGTGAGACCATAGAAGCCATTTTTTTTTCTCTTTCAGTTTCATCACAGCGCTTACAAATTGAGCTGGTGTTAAGAAATGCAAGTCGGCTAACTAATGATTACAAAAAAGTATAAACCAAGAAAGAAATAAGCTTCCTTTCTCTGAACAGATGCATCAGAAGCACAAAAAAGTGTTTATGTCCATATTTCATGTGCAGCCTCTGAACAAATGTTGGCTCTCTAAATTGGCACTCAGTTACCAAAACTGTGACGGCAGGAGTTGATAGAGGCTTTCCTCAGTTTTTTGGCTTCCTTTTTGCCTCTTTCAGGCACAGCATGTGTTCAGTCCAGTGATGCAGGGCAGTGCCAGGATGATGGCGCCTCCCACGCATGGCCAGCCCAGTCTCGTCTCTTCCTCTACTACACAGTACCCAGAGCAGACACACACCATGTATGGTACGTGTGCGGCCAATGCACGGGGTGTGATTTTTAATGCTTTTCACTATTACTAACGCCGACTGCTGTTTCAGTGTCTCCAGGGCCAATGCCTCAGCAGTACCCCCACCCTAGTGCCACCTTGCACCCTCACCCGCAGCACCCTCAGCCCTCTGCCACGCCTACAGGCCAGGCACAGCAGGGTGGACCACAACATGGAGGCCCTCCTAGCCATCCAGCTGCCAGCCCAGTCCAGCACCCACAGCACCCACAGGCAGCAGCAGGTGAGTGCCCTAAGGTTGGCGGTAGTAATTACCCCCTCCCCCCATGGAGCTGGATTTTTTTCAAGTGGAGCATTATGGTAATGTATACATGTGTTTATGATTTTTGTTGTAGCAGCAGCAGCAGCAGCAGCCCAGGCCCTCCACCTGGCTAACCAGCCTCCACAGCAGCAGATGTATTCGGCCTTGGCACCCACGCCACCTTCGATGACCCCAGGGCCAAACCCTCAGTCCCCACAGGCATCTTTCCCTTCTGCTCAGCAGGCTGTGTATATCCACCCACAGCAGGTCCAGCATGGCTACAACCCCAACCACATGGCGCACGTGCAGCAGGTAGGTCACAGCCTGCTGTGAACGTGCTCAACAGCGACCACAGTGGCTCAAGCCAGGCAATCAGATTGGCAGTGTTTCCTGTGCTGGACTTAACTGTGGGTGTGAGAAAGGTCTGGGATCCATTCCAGTAGGTGTTTGAGTTTATGAATGGGTCATATTTGGCTTTTATTAATCCCTTTAAATGAGGTAGACATTTTGTTGGCAGTATGATCAAGTTGGGATGTAGCGCTGTCATTCTCACGGTACGCTGTGGGGTACAGAGGAAAAGAAACATTATTTCCTGATAAGAAGACAACCTAACCACGGAATTCAGAGATATTCTTGGATACCCATAGCAGTTTGGCCCCATTGAGTCTATGAAGGAATTCTTTAAATAGACCTATTGAGAGTTCCCTTGTTGCGTGTCATATATAGGCTATAGAGTTGATCACAGAGAAGGCTCACAATAAACCTGCCCAAAGTTTCAAATGATGACTTCAGTGTTTGTGCACGACTTAAGTTACTAAGTGATCAGTTTCAGTCTTTTCTACTCTCATATGTATGAAGTCAGTGAGAGTGGATGGCCTTAATATGATCATTTCAGACATGCAGCTCTGGCTTAGAGCAGCTGTTGTTCAAATAATCTGTTTATGAGGGGCAGCCAATCAGAAGGAAACTGGTTAAGGAGATAAAGCAGATTGCTTCAGAGGGAGGATGACTAATAGCTGACAGTTTTGGGGGGGGGGGGGTTCCCCCTAGATACATGAAACAAATGGGTTTCCTTAGCATTGTTACATTATGTGTAGTTATTTACCTGTTTGTGCTCTGCTCAGAATTGTACACCAGAGGCCACTCTGCAATCTGTCTGGCTGAAGAGTGTTTCACACATCAACTTTACTTCATCTATTGACCATTATAAATACAGATACCAATAGACTGCCAATTAGCTAATATTGCCATTGAGATACATCAATCTGTCTCTACTGAGGGCCTCCACCAAGGCCAAATATGAGATATGGATATTTTTAACTGTAAATTGTATGATGCTACTCGAGTGGAGCAGCTTTCCAAAGCCCTAGGATTGTGATTGGCAGGATTTCATACCCCTGTCTCAGTACAGTAGAGATATTATAAACCTTGTGGAAGCTAAACTTTTTCTTCTAGTGGTGGATCCGTTTCAGATTTTGTCTGGGCATGTATAAGCCTTAAAAGCAAGACTTTCAAGGTAATCATTGTGCTATTGTCCTGTCCTCTGTTATCCTGGCTCTTCCTTCCTTGTACGTTAAGGAGACTTTTATGTGTGAAGGGTCGACCACAGTGAAAGTGCTCTTTTATTTTCTGTTTGTTCTACAGGTGTTAAAGTACTCGCACCGTTTCATTTTACAGGAAGTTTTCATTGCACATGGAAAACAAACGTTGCCGTTTCCAAGTCAAACTTGAAAAGTAAACTGTAACCTCGTGTTATTGTCTTAGCTGAAGTCACATGCTGTATGTGCGTTTGTCTCTGAGCCCCACCTTTATGTAAACAGGCTGCTGAAGAAGACAGGAAAAAAAAACATTCAGAATCATGCGATGTCTGTTCAGAGCTGCTGCTCCTGTCGGTAACAGACAGGCGGAGCCGTGAAACGCTGTGTCACTGAAACTCATCTGATTCATCGTTTTACCCAGTCTGGCTTTTGTCCTTCTGTTGATCTCTCACTGTCACACTTTTGTTCTCACTCTGGCGCACTCACTCACACTTGTGCTCTTTCTCTCGCTCCCAGGCCCATATGCAGTCTGGTATTGTGCCATCCCACCACCCGGCACCCACCCATCCCCCAATGATGCTCATGGCTACCCAGGGTCCTCCAGCTGGTCCACAGCCACCTATGCCCCAGACTGCCCTTAACCCCATCCCTGTTTCCTCAACCACACATTTCTCCTACCTGGCACATCCACAAGGTATTTTTATTATTTTCCTTCCTCTATAAAGAGACTGTGTTGTTTTCCTTCTCTAATGTTCTTTTACATTACTAGCTCCTCTTTACACCTTTGTGCAAACTGAGGCAATAAGTGAGTACTCTTCATGGCAATGGTTGAAATATTTAGACTTCAATTCTTTTTGCATGGGGGGTGAGTGTCATTAATAGATATAATGGCAGTTAGCTGGGGCAATCACACATAATTTTATTTTTTTAATTCTTTGGACAGTTATTATCCCTCAGCCATGAAAGTCTGATGAGGTTCTGTCGTCACTCCCTGTGCAGGCAGGGGAGGCGTGGACACCCAAGTGTCGGTGCCATGGAGAACAGCAATGTAGTCTGTCATGTTCATGGACACAAATTGTTTTTTCTGTTTTTTTTGTTACAGTCAGCTCAAAATAATGAATTTTAATAGGAAGTAAGATTTCTGTGTGGCGACTCCCGCGAACACAGAGGCCAAGAAAAGGTAGCTTTGAAAGAAGTGGCAGCTGCTGTATTTGACCCAAATCATAAACTTGGCGTGTAAAATTTGTCCTGTGTAGGAATTGATTCAGATGAGAATTTATCCCCTGGGAAATAAAGCAATAAATAAAAGTTGTGCACATGTTACACCTTTCATCTGATTCAGTTAAAAATGACCATAAAGAGGTGATTTTTGTATTATTCCCAGCAGGCAAATATGTGCGTGGACACTGCTGACACATAGGTCAGCAGTCACTGGTCAGAAGATTTTAACATATTGTCATATTCTTTGGGACAAAGTAACAAGTGTCCAGTCAGTACAAGAAACACATTTCACCCCTGAGTCATAAAAGGCTGAAAGATGTAAAGGTGGTAAAGGTGCATCCACTGAGGGGCTAATAACTAACCAGCTCTGAGCTAACTGCATTTAAACACTGGTCGAAGGTGAACTGGTGACTTTCAGATTGTGTTTTGTAAGGAAAACATCTGTCTTCTATTCGATACACACAATAAGAGCCATGCAGATGGTCGAGTCATACTGTGGGCTTTGCAGAACCATCAGTTATTTAAAGATAGGTCTTTAAAAAGATTCAGCTTGGGACACATGATCGGGGTGAGATTTTGAGTAATGGTAATTTCAGAAGAAACACACTTATTTTTTTTTTTTTTATCAGATATTTAATTCTCCTCAGGTTAAACCAGGGAAAACTCCGTCTTTAGGTGCAGATTTAGATGATTGGAGGAGAATTACTGGTTTGTTATTTGAGTGTAATTAAAACAATAGTTTGTATTTTGTAAAGCTGTCTAACGTGTTACAAAGAAACTTTCTGTCATCCCTGCAGTGCAACCTCATCATCAGCAGCAGCTGTAGATGCGTCAGCGAGCTGAGGGACCCGTTCTGCACCGCGCTTCTCAACCAGAGCCTTCATAACCAGGCGATGAAGAGGATGAGAGAGCCCACCCTCTCCTCTCTTCCCTCATCCTCACCAGACATGCTTCACATCAGCTTTTCTCTTCCCTCCCTCCTCCCTCCCTCCCTGACCAGGCAATAAGAGAATGTTAACAGGTTGATGCAGTGACATGTTTTAACGAGCTAGAGTTTTAACAGACAAGACTGCTCCTATTCAGGCCCCCCACACACAAGCACACACGCATACACATACAGATCTGCAAACACAGATAGTTATACCTACATCTACACACACTTTCAGGGGTCCCAAATTGCAACTTAAGTCAGCTTGCCAAGTAAGAAGTGAAAGAGAGTAAACAATCAGCGAGTGTGAAGAAGAAAATTCAACTGGAACTCGTAATTTTTGTCCGCACCTTGTTATGAAAAGAATCTTCCAACCTTTAGACAGTATTAATCCTACTGTTTATTGCTGCTGCTATGTGCTGCATTTATTTCCAGACTACACGACACGTTTCTAACCAAACTAAAAATGAAACATGACGAGAAACTTTCTGTGAAATAAACTCATGTTGGCAGCCGAGAGGACAGGAGAAAGTGTTATGAAATTATAACGGCTGAGGTGATCAGATCCCACTTCTCACCCGACCCTTATGTAACTTTTAAGTTAAAACTTTTACTTTGTAGATAATATAAATAATTTAAAAAATGAGCAAAAAAATTTAAAAACAATAAAAAAGTTTTAAAAACTGAACTGCTTCTTGTGGTTTGCTTGTACTGTTGGTGTGTCGTTACTGTGAACGTGCACTCTTGTGTTCTAGCTTTTTACAGTGGCTTGCAAAAAGTATTCGGCCCCCTTGAACTTTCCCACATTTTGTCACATTACAGCCACAAACATGAATCAATTTTATTGGAATTCCACGTGAAAGACCAACACAAAGTGGTGTACACGTGAGAAGTGGAACGAAAATCATACATGATTCCAAACATTTTTTTTTTTTTTTTTTTTTACTGCAAAGTGCGGTGTGCGTAATTATTCAGCCCCCTTTGGTCTGAGTGCAGTCAGTTGTCCATAGACATTGCCTGATGAGTGCTAATGACTAAATAGAGTGCACCTGTGTGTAATCTAATGTCAGTATAAATACAGCTGCTCTGTGATGGCCTCAGAGTTTGTCTTAAGAGAATATTGGGAGAAACAACACCATGAAGTCCAAAGAACACACCAGACAGGTCAGGGATAAAGTTGAGAAATTTAAAGCAGGCTTAGGCTACAAAAAGATTTCCCACGCCTTGAAAATCCCACGGAGCACTGTTCAAGCGATCATTCAGAAATGGAAGGAGTATGGCACAACTGTAAACCTACCGAGACAAGGCCGTCCACCTAAACTCACAGGCCGAACAAGGAGGGCGCTGATCAGAAATGCAGCCAAGAGGCCCATGGTGACTTTGCACGAGCTGCAGAGATCTACAGCTCAGGTGGGAAAATCTGTTCATAGGACAGCTGTTAGTCATGCACTGCACAAAGTTGGCCTTTATGGAAGAGTGGCAAGAAGAAAGCCATTGTTAACAGAAAACCATAAGAAGTCCTGTTTGCAGTTTGCCACAAGCCATGTGGGGGACACAGCAAACATGTGGAAGAAGGTGCTCTGGTCAGATGAGACCAAAAGGGAACTTTTTGGCCAAAATGCAAAACGCTATGTGTGGCAAAAAACTAACACTGCACATCACTCTGAACACACCATCCCCACTGTCAAATATGGTGGTGGCAGCATCAGGCTCTGGGGGTGCTTCTCTTCAGCAGGGACAGGGAAGCTGGTCAGAGTTGATGGGAAGATGGATGGAGCCAAATACAGGGCAATCTTGGAAGAAAACCTCTTGGAGTCTGCAAAAGACTTGAGACTGGGGCGGAGGTTCACCTTCCAGCAGGACAACGACCCTAAACATAAAGCCAGGGCAACAAGGGAGTAGTTTAAAACAAAACATATCCATGTGTTAGAATGGCCCCGTCAAAGTCCAGATCGAAATCCAATCAAGAATCTGTGGCAAGATCTGAAAACTGCTGTTCACAAACGCTGTCCATCTAATCTGACTGAGCTGGAGCTGTTTTGCAAAGAAGAATGGGCAAGAATTTCAGTCTCTAGATGTGCAAAGCTGGTAGAGACATACCCTAAAAGACTGGCAGCTGTAATTGCAGCAAAAGGTGTCTCTACAAAGTATTGACTCAGGGGGCTGAATAATTACGCAGACCCCAATTTCCCCCCCAATTTTTCAGTTATTTATGTGTAAAAAATGTTTGGAATCATATATGATTTTTGTTCCACTTCTCACGTGTACACCACTTTGTATTGGCCTTTCATGTGGAATTCCAATAAGATTGATTCATGTTTGTGGCTGTAATGTGACAACATGTGGAAAAGTTCAAGGGGGCCGAATACTTTTGCAAGCCACTGTATCTCTGAACGCTAATTGTATTTATTCAGTCTCAAGAACGCTGATAACACAGCATGGCAAGTGGACGTTAGATTTACAAAGCTTCAGGTCTTTACATGGCATTCCAGTAGTAGGGTACAGTACTGTGCAAAAGTCCTGAGCCACCCCTCATTTGTATTTGCTTTGAAAATGGGTGTCGAACTGCATTTTCATTACTATTTTTCATCTATTCAAGTAAATAAGTGAATCAAATGAGTGATGACTCAAGAGTTTTCCACTGTACTGTGCATTGAATAGTAAATGGAAAAAGTTGTCCATTTCACTCTTTGAGTGCAATCTTAGCAATAAAATGACTGGATTTGATTTTGAGCAAGGAAAATACATAAGTGCAAGTGTTAAACTGCTTTTTTATAATATTGGGTTTTTCTTTGTTTAATGTAAAAAAAAAATAATAATAATTTTTTAATCCTGTTTATTGTGAATAACCCATAATGTATCCATGTGGGTTTGCATGTGTCCAAAAACACTGAAAAAATCTCAGGGGGTGGAGTTTACAGTGCAAGGTCGGAGCTACCAAAAAGTGTTTTATAAATTACTGGGCTAAAGTAGATCACAGAAAACTCAATCTACTTATCTAACAAAATATACTTTTTTGCCTTTGTCAATAACCATCATGAAAATGACTACCATCTTGAGTTTTATCAAGAAAGTGATTATAAAAGAATGTATGTACCAACTTTGGGCATCCATCTCTGTGAACCATTTCCTTGTAATCTTAAGTTATCTGCTGCACTAAGAATCACCTTTCTTTTGATTTTCATTTGGCGTTTGAACAGGTCATCTTGACCATGTCTAAATGCACTTGGTTGTTATTCTCCGCGGGAGTTTGCTTCATTCATCCTGGCCGCTGTTTACATCCCGCCAGACGCAGATGCGCAGGCAGCTCAGTGCGCACTCGCGGAGCAGATACTGCACATGGAGCGGACATTCCCGGACTCTCTCATCATTGCTCTTGGGGACTTTAACAAAGCCAATCTGAGCCATGAGCTTCCCAAATACAAGCAGTATATTAAATGCCCGACCAGAGAGGAGAGGACATTAGACCACTGTTACAGCACGATCAGCGGGGCCTATCGCGCGGTGCCCCGCGCTTCACTCGGACTTTCTGACCTCGTCATGATCCACCTAATCCCCGCGTACAGACAGAGGCTGAAGCTCTCCAAACCTGTCTTGAGGACTAAAAAACTGTGGAGCAACGAGGCTGTGGAGGAGCTTCGCACGTGTTTGGAGTCTACAGACTGGGACACAATGAAGGCTGCTTCTAACAGCTTGGACGAGTTTACGGACACTGTCACCTCCTATATCCACTTCTGTGAGGACAGCATTGTGCCATCACGCACCAGGGTGAGTTATAACAATGACAAACCCTGGTTTACTCCTAAACTCAAAAAGCTGTGGCTGGAAAAGAGTAAGGCGTTCAGAAGCGGAGACAGGGACTGCTACAGAGAGGCCAAGTACAGGTTCACTAAAGAAGTGGACATTGCCAAACATCAGCACTCTGAGAAGATGCAGCAGCAGATCTCAGAGAACGACTCGGCCTCTGTGTGGAAAGGTTTTAGGAATATTACAAACTACAAGCCTAAAACCCCCCACTCCACTGATGACTTGCTCTTAGCCAACACCCTTAACGACTTCTACTGCCGTTTTGACGAGCCATCAGGCAGCCTTCACACCTCCAACGGCCCCAACAATAGAGGCACTTTGGACACTAATTCCCCCACCTCTCCCCCCTCCATAGAGCCATCACCACCTTCAAACTGTTCACCTACAACACCCCCCTCCTCACCCCACACAAAAGAGGATTTCACACCACCTCCTCCCACCACAACTCTTCATATTCATGAAGCAGATGTGAGGAAGCAGTTTAAGAACCTGAATGCTCGGAAAGCTCCCGGCCCAGACGGTGTGTCTCCTGCCACCCTCAGACACTGTGCAAACGAGCTGGCCCCAGTGTTTTCTGGCATCTTCAACTCCTCACTGCAGGCATGTCATGTGCCTGCCTGCTTCAAGTCCTCCACCATAATCCCTGTCCCCAAGAAACCTAGGATCACTGGACTAAATGACTACAGACCCGTGGCTCTGACATCTGTGGTCATGAAGTCATTTGAGCGCCTAGTTCTCTCCCATCTCAGGACCCTCACGGCCCCCCTCCTGGACCCCCTGCAGTTTGCATATAGAGCCAACAGGTCTGTAGATGACGCCATCAACATGGCCCTACACTTCATCCTGCAGCATCTGGACTCCCCAGGAACCTACGCCAGGATCCTGTTTGTGGACTTCAGCTCTGCCTTCAACACCATCCTTCCAGACCATCTCCGAGACAAGCTTTCCCAGATGAATGTGCCTGATCCCATCTGCCGGTGGATCACTGACTTCCTGATGGACAGGAAGCAGCATGTGAGGCTGGGGAAGAATGTCTCGGACTCCCGGACCATCAGCACCGGCTCCCCTCAGGGCTGTGTTCTTTCTCCTCTGCTCTTCTCCCTGTACACCAACTGCTGCACCTCCACCCACCAGTCTGTCAAGCTAATCAAGTTTGCAGATGACACCACCGTTATTGGGCTCATCTCTGACGGGGATGAGTCTGCCTACAGGAGGGAGGTTGAACGTCTGGTGTCCTGGTGCAGCCACAACAACCTGGTGCTGAATGCCCAGAAGACAGTGGAGATTATTGTGGACTTCAGGAAGCACACAGCCCCACTCCCCCCCCATCATCCTGACTGACACCCCCATCACCTCTGTGGACTCATTCCGCTTCCTGGGTACCACCATCACCCAGGACCTGAAGTGGAGCCCACCATCACCTCCGTCATCAAGAAAGCCCAGCAGAGGATGTACTTCCTGAGGCAGCTGAAGAAATTCAACCTGCCAACACGGACGATGATGCAGTTCTACACTGCAATCATCGAGTCCATCCTCACCTCCTCCATCACCGTGTGGTACGCTGGAGCCACTAGCAGGGACAAACAGAGACTGCAGCGTGTTGTGCGCTCTGCTGAGAAGGTGGTTGGCTGCAGACTCCCATCTCTGCAGGACCTGTACACCTCCAGGACACTGCGGCGTGCAGCTCGGATCTCAGCTGACCCTTCTCACCCTGGACACAGTCTGTTTGACCTGCTCCCCTCAGGCAGGAGGCTCCGGTCCATTCGCACCAGAACCTCTCGCCATAAGAACAGTTTCTTCCCCTCTGCTGTTGGACACATGAACAATAACCGTATGACTGTTCCCACCACTAACACATGACCCTACGCTGTGTCACTGCATCATTCCATGTTTGGCACTGATCACCACCTGCACTCATGTATATATCTTTCTACGTAGCACTCTTAATTCTTATCCCTACTTTTATTTTTTCATGTCTATTTAAGTGCTATTTATGACACTATGTTTGCACTGAAGCACCGCAGCAATTTCCTAATGTTGTAAACCTGCTCAACATTTGGCAATAAACCCCTTTCTGATTCTGATTTGTTGCCATGTGAACAGATGTACCCAACAAAGTGTCAGGTAAGTGTAGTCACTGTAATCTCTGTATCTTACAGCTGTAAAACAGAAATGCCACCATGTCGCATTTGCCAACTTTGTTCTTTGTGATGAACAAAGACAAACATCAGATACACAAACTAACCACACCATTTTTTTTTTTTTTTTGGTTGGGTTTATTTTAAAAAATGGGTCAAATATACAGTTGATATATATTTAATATAATTTAGATGCTGAAAGGGATGCAAACACAATGACAGATTTTCAAAGGTGGTTTTCGTTGACTGTAGAAGGGATGATGGGTTAAACTGGAATGTTTACAGTGCTGAGTTAAAAAAACAAAACAAAACGGGATGAACAGTATTGAGAACACATGACATTCATCTACTGGACATTAAAAAAATAAAACATGGATTTGGGGGGGTGAGTGGGGGCATTTCTGGAGTAGATGTTAAAGATTAAAAGACCCCTGAGGTACATGGGGATTTTCTCTTGCATTATCTCGATTCCTGCAAATATCAGCCATGAAGCAACAGAAATATGCGGTAGCCCTGTTTATTTTTTCTAACATAGCATGTTTTCCCAGGATCTTGGGCAGTCATTGGCTATTTTTTACTTCAATCTATGACCAGGTGAAAACACCGAAAGCCATCCATCCAAGCTTCTGATCGCTCCCTAGCTACAAACATGAAGGTGTGAAGCACGGGGCATCTCTCAGATATTGCACTACACAATCACACCCTGAGCTCTGGAGAGGAAAAACAACAACAACAATTAAAAAGGGGAAAAGCAACAGCAGCTTTCTGGCAAAAGGCACAGTCATTCTCCCTTAAAGGGAAATCAGCAAAGAGAGGGGACTGGTATATTTTTAAAAATAGTTACTGTTACCGTTGCTTTCGTTTAGCAGAAGAGAAACAGAGGTGTTGATGGAGAAGGTGATTTGTTTTGACTTTGAGCAACATAAAAGTTAGGAAGACCAACCGTACTTTTGCCAAAAACATTCTTGTTTTTGTTCCCCTTGAAAGATGTCAGTCTTTATCATGATGATTACATTAAAGAGAACTACACAACCATTGTAACAAATATTCCTTTGGTAGACAAAGCTGACTTGTTATTAGAGGAGTAATGACGACGATCTCGCTCTGATCGTGACAAGGAGGGAGTCAAGTTGCATTTTTCTTTTTCTCTTATTTAAAAAAACAGGAAAGAAACCTCTCCAGCAAACTGCAATAATTAAGAGGACAGCGAGACAAACAGAATCATATCTAAACCATATATTAAGCACAGATTTACTGCAAGTAAACCTAAAATCATCTGCTAAAGTTAGTGTTAAAGCAAGGTTAGAAGACAGACAAGTCCTACAACACCATTCCCCAAGAAATCCTGCTGCTAGTGGCACTGAAGCTTCAATTATTAAAATAAAAATAAAGTAAAAATTACAGGAAACATGACATTTCATGTTTGGCGTGTGAAAAACGAGAACACCATAAAGTCTGGGGTAAAAATCAGCTGTTTAGATGCCCTTTGAAGAAACTCAATGTGGTGGAATGAGATTTTTTTTTTAAGTCCGCTCACAGCAATAAAATTTACACCTGAGTTGACACCTGGCATAGTCAGTGCACTTTCAACTGGTGGGATAAACCTTACAAAAGCTATGATGACAAACTCACAAGGCACCTTATGTTATCGATTAAATCCAGTTTAAGTGCACAAAAACATGAAGCTGGAGGACAGAGGAACAGCGTCCGATCACTGGTGTCTAACATCTCGTGACACTTTCAAAGCTTTGCTGATTGAAACCAAACTTCTTCTATGATATAAACATACAAATTCTATTACAAATAACATATAGTGTAAAAAAAAAGACATTAACTTCACAGCCATTCCTTGGTTTTTAGCTGCTGTGGTGAAGTCACACAGAAAATACGAAAAAAAAAAAAATTAATGCTGTGAGTGTAAAAAATACAGATAAGAACATGACGCTCCTCCCCCAAATCAGGAAAGCACATGTTAATATTAACTGAGCCACCTCAGTTTTTCCGGAGCATTAAGGGTTTAATGCTGGATTAACAGCCCGATGCAAAACTGATTGGAAAAAGGTTGAGACTCCAGACAACGTGAAGGATAAATCAATCAGACTTGTGTTAAATGCCCGACTTTGACTCAATAACTACTTTGTTTTGGTCTGCACATAAAGTTCCCCCCCTGTTGTGCTCTTTGAAGTGAAGCCATTCAAGTTTATGTCTTTGTTTTTTTTGACATACAAGTGCAAAATTCACATTGGAGTGCCAAGTCTTATTTTGGTAAATCGTTTCATGCCACAAAATCAGTAAAATGCAGTGAAGGTATTGCTGAAAAAACATAAAGAGACCGCTTAAATCACACATTACTCTATGCAGAAAAACTAAGAAGACCCTTATTGTTTCCATAGTAATTAAGAAAGTAAGAAGCAAATTAAACACACTTAACTGATCGTCTGCAAGTGTGAGCACCTCCATAGCACCTTTAACATTTCTTAATGTTAAAGTCCATGACAGAACAAGTATGAATTGTTTGGAAGGAGACAACCTCTTCTCTCTAAAGGGAACATGTCAGCACACAGATTAGGTTTGCAAAGGAGCATCTGAGCAAACCACAAGACTTGTGGATCAAAAGATGCCACAGTCAGTGCCACATTTGATGAAAGCCAAACACAGCACGCCTGCACAAAGCTGTCACGCCAACGTTCAAGCATCGACTGAGTCGACCGGGAACTCCTTTCTATACCAAAGTATTCTAGAGCCAAATGTAAGGCCACTGTGTGAAGGCTAAAGCTTGACTGAAACTGGATCGTGCAACAGGTCGACGATCCCAACCACAGCAGCCTGAAATACTGCAGTGGGTCCTGAACAGAGCCCATATGGAAAAGAGATAGTAAAAACGTATATGATTTACTCATGAAAGTGGCCACTTTCTTATTTCTTTCATATATTGTTTTAGTAAGTATCATTATATCATTATCATTATATAATTTTTCAAGGGATCTTATATCTGTTTTCACTCTTGTATGCTTTTCATACAAGTTTCACACAAGACAGATACAACCTTTATAAGATTTATATATATCTTTTCCATATGGGAGGTGTGCACAATGAATGGCCACAAAAGAAGAGTGGGATAAAAACTGCTCCTCAACTGTGAGAGAAACTGATCCAGCAAACAATCACTCAGTTATTGCTGTTAAAGGTTGTTTTATGAGCTCTTAAATGCCTGCGACCTGTAAACCTGTGACAATGGAGGAAAACGTTTACACGTCACATCTTATAGCATATAAACCAGAGCAGAAGTACAATTTTCTGTCGTTCATTCAGTTGAAACTTCAAACTCTTAAAAAGTGCTTGTAATAATATCCACAGACCATCTAAACCCACCGTTCACGGCTGCAGGATGGCGACATATTAAAATTCTCTTGTTACTTTATCACTCCAGCTTCTCTGATTTTGTGGCAGAAATGATTTCTGTGGTGCTTTGTTGTTATATAAGTAATTATAATTATAAGTAATAATTTACTCTCTTGTAAAATAGTTTATTTTTAAAATACTTGACTATATTACAAGTAAATAATATCTTTTAAGGCATTCAGCAGCTGGATTGTAGCTGCAGCTGCTTTGGGTACAATTAAAGAGCCGGAACCTCGTCTGTCCTTTTTATTTAGTAAATCTGAAAGGGCAGATATTCCAGCTGACACTCAAAGTGACCCTGACCTACCCATAAGTTGAGTATAACTGCCTTAGGTGATCAAAATTCAACATAACACCACACACTTGCTTTATTCTCGCATAAACGGTCACATCCAGATGCACAACTCAAACTTAGATTTAGGGTAAAAATTAAAGAGCGGTGATGAAAATCTGATTCTGAATCCGTTCTTCTCTGTAAGTTTGAAGGAGTGGAAGCGGTGCTCAATCCATTTTTAGCAAAATGTAACAAAAGTTTCCCCTTTTTGACTGTAAAAAAAAATAAAAATCATTATTATTTTTCTACAAAAGTATCTGTGCATAGAAAAAATACACATTGCTTTCAAAGTGCACTGAAGATATACTTCAATACATAATAAAGCACAAGTGGGAGAATATCTAATGTAATAATGCTCTAAAATGAGCGCTCTTTGTCTGTGTACAAAAAAAGAAAGAAAGGTGAGAGTTTGCTCCACACTGGAAACTTTGTGTGGAGAGTAAATGTCTTTTAAATATTTTAAATTAACCAATTTTGCAGGGAGTGCCTTCCCATCAGTTCTGGTTAAGTGCCAAAGAAATGAAAACAAGTGCACCTCTATAAAAATGACCAGAATAGAAATATAGAAAACTATTTTCTGCCTGGGCTTTAGGTCAATAGTCATTTGACTCTCCCACTCTCACAGAGAACCTCAACATTAATAATCAGCACTGTTATAAAGCTCCGAAAATACATTCACTGTGGACAGTCTGGGTGGAGGATGTGAGGGTCTGACACTGGTAAACACACACACGCACAAAGTGAGTGTTTGTGTGTGTTTCCACATACACAGTGGTATGCATTCATCAGACAAAGACTTCTTCACTCAAGTTCATGAGTCTGCTGCAATCAGGTTATATACCTGTGGGAGGGGAGCGACAAGCAAACACAAGTGTGTTTGTGTGTGTCTGAGTGTGTCAGCTTCACAGGTGTCTGCTGTCGTTCAGAGGTGTTGCAGGTGTTTGACTCAGCGGGGTCAGAGCAACATGTACTGGTTGTCTATTGCCCGCTTGCGACCGCGGTCAGGTTCCAGCTCATAGTCTGAGTCCCGCTGAGGGATGATGGGAGCGTGGGTGCTGGGGTGGCGTAGCAGGTTCCTCCTTCCTACCGACTCGCTCCGACGGAGTGGAGGCGGGGCTGACAGCGTGGGCTCGGGGACCATGCCGGTGCGGGTAAAAGAATGGATTCCAGACTGGGAAAAGGAGCTGGAAGTGGAAAAGCTGGTGCTGGCCGTGGTGTTGGTGGAGCAGGAGGAAGGGGGCTGGCTGGAGCTGCGAGCCAGGCTGCAGTGAGCCAAGCTGGGCTCAGAGCTCCAGCGATGGAGGGAGAACGGGACGAGGAAAGCGCCTGAGAGCTGACCTGAGGGACACAAGAGGAAATAAATCAGCAAACATGAGCTGTAGAAGTTGATTATATAAAAACTAAAAACCTCTTTATTCAGTCTGAATTTCAGATGTGCACTGATTCGCGGAGGTACTACAAACTGCAGTGGAGCACAACCACAAACTACTGGAGAAGCTGCTCCTTTAATTTGTATAAGTACGGGTGTACTGCCTTTAAACGTGTGTGCATCACACTACTAATTCAGCGATAACACCGTTGGTACACATTATTATTTGAATGAGGTCCAAATCCACGAGTCTCACCCTGTGAAGGCGGGGTGGAACCCGCCACTACGAAGCGGGACAGAGTGACAGCACCGGCGGCTCCACACTCCAGTGGGATAGGGAAGAGTCTGAAATGACTGAGCATGTCCATAACAGATGGGAAGCGCAGGTGCTGCACCCTGCACTGACCCCATTCTGTCAAAGAGAGGCGCAGGTGCTGCAGAGAGGAAAGAGGGAAAAAAGATGAGGAAACAGACGTTTCACGTTGGCTGAAGTGAATTCTTTTCCTAACCACAGTGCTCAGTGTGCACACTTGTTTATCTATGCTTGTGTAATGCTTCCTGTGTCTGCACAATTTTCACGTTTCCAGATGGAAAAAAACAAAACAACTTGGGTTTCAAAAGACAATCCTCAACTGCAACCACAACTGTACCCACATACTGATCCGTACCTTTGCTTTTCCCTGGTAGTTGAAGGTGAGGACGTAGTCGCCCCTGCGTGTCTCACTCTGTCGGACCAGAAACACCCCGTGTCCCTCTGGCCCGGAGCACTGAACCAGGTGGGCCGCCTTGACGCGAGAGATGGGTCCGTGGAACCAGGGGTAGGAGAACAGGAAGTGATCTGTCTTCTGGATTACCTGCTCTGGCAGGGTGAAGGTGACAGGAGCTGTAGGGATGATCAAAGACGGCGAATGTGTTTGTTTCTGTCCGAATGTGCAAAACTGGCTGAAATAATCAATACTGTGTAAACTGTAATGGTTCCGTGTTCACTGTGAAACACTGGTTCTGTGTTCAGCCAACCTGCTTGTCTGTTTTTATCTTTGAGCTGCTGAAGAGAGCAAATAAGCTCTAAAAACACACCAGAAACCCAGTGACCACCCAGTTAAAGACAGAGGAGCGCTTATAGCAGACGAACAGGAGTATGTTGTTGTAGAGACTAAAAGCAGAGCTAAAGGAGAGCAAAACAGAAATAAACTAAATGTTTGCACTTCCTCTCGTGTAGTTACTTTATCTCTGGGTACCCACGTGTGAACGAACAGGATAAAACAAAACCTCAGAAATAAAAAAATAACAGTTTTGAACTGAAATACACAGCAACACTCTGATTATCAGAGGATGTGTCGCCGAGGTAACGTCCCCTCATCCCAGTACTCACGCTGACTCTGACTTTCTGGCTCTGAGCTCCCTCTGTGATTGGCTGGGGCAGAAGTGTCAGGCGGGGAAGGGAGGGGCTCCAGATCCACGCTGACTGACCTGAAAGACAAGAGCAGACTCAGATTATACACACACGAATGTTATTCTGTCTGTAGACTTTGCTTGGGATTATTTCACCACGCCTTAGTCACATTTAGGTTGGACCACAGTTCCAATAGCACGGATTCAGCCCTGGGTGTACATAACCACGGTGATGAAAAGCTGCTAAGACGCTTCATTGTTACTGCATAGATGTCTTTGTGAGAATTTAGTCTGGTCTTTGATTTATTTACTTGTCACAAAAGGGATTATTTGAACCCTCTTTGGTAGTCTTAGCCTTTAGACTTAGTTCCTCCTACGCCGAGCGGCGCATCGGGCAGCTAGTGATCTCCATCGATGTCGGTCAGCAGCGACTGCTTCAGCTTCGTCCCAGGCAATGTCGACAGTTCTCAGATCGTCCATAAATGTTCGACGCCATGTGGTCTTTGGTCGGCCTTGCTTTCGCTTGCCAGTGCGTGGACGCCATGTCATGGCAATCTTAGCTGGGCGATGAGGGGGTAGGCGTAAAATATGTCCCGCAAAGCGAAAGCGCCTTTCTGCAACAACATCGGCTAATGGGCGGGTGCCTGCTCTTTGTAGGACCTCCTCATTTGTTATTCGGTCCCGGTAGGAAATTCTCAGGATTCGCCGCAAGCCACGTTGTTGAAGCACGTTCAGGTGTTGAATAATTGCACTTGTTGAGCGCCAGGTTTCACTAGCGTAAAGTGCAGTAGGGAAGACTATAGAGTTCAGTAGTCTGATCTTGACCCTTACATTCAGGGAGGTCGAGTTCCAAATAGGTTGGAGACGTCGCAGGACACCAACTGCCTTCCCTACTCTGGCGTCGACATCCCGATCAGAGACCCCGTCATTCGAGATGATGCTGCCAAGATATGTAAAATTCTCCACCTCTTCAGCGCGTTGTTGGTTGATCATGACAGGAATGCGGGCACGTGCATAGCCAACTCGGAGTACCTTGGTTTTTTTGGCGCTGATTCTTAATCCAACTTTCGTTGCCTCCCTCTGCAGGGCCGCGGTCAACTTTTGGAGGTCTTCCTGAGTCGAGCCCAGCAGGGCGATGTCATCTGCGAAGTCCAAGTCAGTGAGATTACGCGCTTCGTGCCAGGGCACACCGATGTCAGCTTGGTCAACTGATCGTCGCATGATGAAGTCAATTACCAACAGGAAGAGGAAAGGGGATAGCACGCATCCTTGTCGGACGCCAGTATTGATCTTGAAGAAGGCTGTGCAGCCGTCATCCGTCCGGACGCAGCAACGGGAGTTGGAGTAGAGACAACGAAAGGCATCTACAAACTGCTGAGGGACTTCATAGTGGCGTAGGATAGCCCATAGAGTCGGCCGGTGGACGCTGTCAAAAGCCTTCTCGAAGTCAATGAAATTAATAGAAATCTTCTTTTGGTATTCCAATGTTTGTTCAATGATCATGCGGAGGGTGAAGATTTGCTCGACGCATGACCGGCCACTCCGAAACCCAGCCTGCTCTTCTCGCAATCGTTCGTTCACAGCGTGTCGTAGCCGATTCAAAAGAGCGAGGCAAAACACTTTCCCGGGTACCGACAGCAACGTGATGCCCCGCCAGTTGTTACAGTCACCCAAATCACCTTTTTTTGGAAGTTTGATAATGGTGCCTTTTGTCCAATCATCGGGTACATGTGATGTTGACCAGCAGGCGTTTAGGAGTCTTGTAAGGGCGGCTTCAAGATGGGGTCCACCATTCTCCAGCATTTCGGCGAGGATTTCGTCCAGGCCTGCGGCCTTTCCACTCTTGAGGAGTCGGATCGCTGTCTTGACTTCAGTGATGCTGATTTGTCCGATATCGACAGGAAGAAGATCCATGGAAGGTGCCAGGTCTTCGGCCTCGAACCGTTGGGGTGGCTCAGGTTGGTTCAGAGTATCGCGGAAGTGTTCGACCCATCGTTGTTCTTGTTCAGCTGCAGTAAGGAGGACACGTCCATTTTTGTCTCGGATTGGAACACCGCGGCCACCACGAGCCCCAGTTAGATCTCGTACAATGCGATATAAGGTTCGGGTGTCGTTCCGATCGGCTGCTTCTTGGGCTTCGATGCCTTTAGCTTCGATCCATTCACGCCTGTCACGCCGGCAGCTGCGTTTGACCTGTCGGGCAAGGTCTTGGTAGGTGGCCATGGCCCTCTCACGCTGGTCTGCAGAAGCATGTGGGTCAAAGGCCACCTGGTCCCGAACTGACTTTGCCAAGCGACGTTGATCTATAAGTTCCCATGAACGGTCGGAGATCCAGCGCTCCTTAAAGCCGCCCCGTCGGCGACCAATCTTCGATTCTGCTGCACCGACCACAGCCTCTTTTAGCTCATCCCAGGGTGTATCTGGATTTTTGTTGTTATTTCCTTCCGCAGCAAGGAGCTGGAAGCGGTTTCTCAATTCGAGTTGAAATTCTGCTGCCGTATTTGCATCTTTTAGGCATTGAATGTTAAAAGGACTTGGCCGCTGCAGTCGTGGTTGGAGGCGCTTCAGGTGAAGTTTACATTTGGCAATTAGCAGGCAGTGATCCGAGTCAATGTCGGCTCCACGCCACACTCTAACATCGCTAATGGTGGATGCCCAGCGGGATGATATGCAGATGTAGTCGATCTCGCTTGTATATCTGCCACCGGGGGCCTTCCACGTCGCCTTGTGTATCCGCTTGTGGCCGAAGAAGGTGTTCTTGATGGTCAGCAGGTTTGCCGCACAGAACGAGATCAGCCGCCTACCGTTTTCATTTGTCATTGCTGCGATTCCAAACGGGCCGATAGTCGATTCCAGGCCATCCTGGTTACTGCTTATTTGCGCGTTGAAATCTCCGCCCACGATCAGCAAATCATGACGCGGGGAGTTGTCAATGGCATCCTGGAGTATCGCATAGAACCCATCCTTGTCAGTATCGTCAGCCTCTTCTGTTGGAGCATATACTTGAAGAATTGTGACTTTCACATGCCTAGCTTGGAAACGAGCTAAGGTTAGGCGGTCTGAAATGGGCTTCCAGGCCAGCAATGATGTTGTTGCACGTCGCGAGAGGATGAAGCCCACGCCACGTGCATGGTCTTGGGCATGGCCAGAGTAGAGCACCATCTTTCCATCACTAACCATCTTCCCACTTCCTGCCCATCGCATTTCTGAGATGCCCAAGATGTCCATACGGTACGAGTCAAATTCATATAGAAGCTGGGCCAATAGTCTCTGCCATTGCCGGTCCCAAGCCCGGATGAGAAAGGAGGAGGGTTGGGCATGGGGCTAGCAACCCCACCCTGTAAAAACTCCAATTGCTACGGAAACAGCAAGTGAATCTCAGTATCGACTGAATCAGGGCGAAGATGATGATCGGCAACCCTTAATGACGACAGTGGAGAAAAGCCCTCGGGTCGTCCACTGCCCGATGCGTCGACCAATTTTCGACCCAAAAGAAGAGTCTTAGCCTTTACTTGCTAGCTATTAAAAATAGCTAATTTAATACTATACTTCTATAATATTACTCTATATTTGTGACTGAGATGCAAATTGTTTTGCAAATTGTCATTTGTTTTTTGAGATTTCTCTTGTAACCAAACAGCTGTTTGTCATAATGGATGCGATATAATCACATATTGCTATGGAAAAATGTGTATTCCCCGACTGGTTGGCAGTGTTTCCTGGAGGTATCTGGCTCTAGTGTCTGCTTTGGCTGCTGGCGGATTGCCGTGGCTGTCTGTAGCTTTTCATGTTTGCCCGCAAAAATTCACTAAGTACTAAGTCAGCTGTAGTAGAACTTGAAAAAGTGCAATGCATAACAAAAATGAGAAGGTTCTCCTTCAAAGTAAAAGTTGTGCAATCAGCACTGGAGCCACCAAAAGGTGCAGCTCTTAATTTGAAGGTGAACCTGCAACAGCAACTCGCAACTGGTTGGGAAATACTCATTTTTCCCTAACAAGCAGTGGTTGGCAGATGTTCATAGATCGATCTCTAGGAGTGTGTGACTGCGACCTTATTCACTTGACCTGCATCGTCATCAAACCTCAATATGTAAGCTGCGGTCTCCCCATTTCACTGGTGGGGCTTTTATAAAGTGAAGCGCTACATTGAAAGCCCTTCAGGACTTTGCAGCTGTGGACTTGAACGTAACACTGAGTTGTGAGCTTAGACACTGTGTCAGCTTCAAACTAATCTACAACATATCAAAAATGTCACTGGCGTGGCTCCATGTTGTTAGAATGGACCCCCAGAACGACTTCAATGCAGTTTGCATATCACAGCTCAACAGCCAAGATGACATAATCTAAAAACTGTAAGCTGTCTGCAGCTTTAATGTTTAACACTCCGAATCAGCAGATGTATTTGAGTACACGTCAAGACATAGTGTACTACACAAACTGGTTAAAGAGTTGCACAATATCAGGCAACCAACTTCTACATTTGCAACTACTGTTGAATTTCTGGGACATTATGCAAACAGTTAGACGCACAGTATAAAAACTGAAAGTTGAGCTTTTTACAAAATAAAATAATGAAAAAGTGGGGCCTAATATTTTTGACAGAAGGCCAAACATTGCCTACAGACTTCTATCTGCTTACCAGCAGGCTAGGAAATGCATTACACTACTGAGGGTCCTCACAAGGATGTGCTGGTGAGGTGAGTCTGCAGGCTGAAGGCAAACAAAGCCACAGACGGGAAGTGAGTCCAGTTGAGATCTGAACTTACATTTCTTCTGTTTCACTGCTTGCTCTCTCTCTCATACACGCACACACAAGTGGTATATCTGGGCCGCTTGTGTGTGCCGCTTCCCGACAGATGAGAACGGGAAGGTTAAAGAAGGAAGTTGGAGTAAAATCCTGCTTAAATGCTGACTTGAGTTTGCAGAGCAATGAATAACAGGAAGACTTTACTTCTCACTGTGTATGTGTGTGTGTCCATTCTTGTTCTTCTATCTTTGTGACAATCATTTTTTCCCTGAGTATGGACATCATTTCACACAGTCAGCAAATCTTCAAGGAATAAAATTTAGCCCTCAGCACACTTAAAGCACGCTACACCTACCACATCTGAAGAAAAATGCGAGTTTATTTCCCTCACACTGCTTCCCTGATGTCTCACCAAGTGTTGTGTGCCTTTTGAGGTCCTCTGTAGTCTCTGCATGATGAATCGCACAAATAAAACCACGGACTTTTGGACAACAAGCCTTTTCCACAGTAGACATTGTGAGTTGTACTGATAGGAAAAGTATGGATGCTGTTAAAAGGATTAAGAATGACTCTGCTTCACATAAGAAACAATGCTTTGTTAGATTTGGTATCTGGACCGTGAAAGTAAAGCTCAAGTGTAATTGTAAAAATTAATATTTACATTTGAGGCGTGTCTGAACAGCACTGCAGAGTCACGATGATCCAAGTGTTGCTTGGTGAAGTTACAAAAACTAAACCAGCTTTTAGATGATATTAGTGAGAATTTAGACAAAAACAAGCTGTTTTCAAAGGTCCAGATAATGCATTCAAAGGATTATCAGATGCAAAGTATTACACACTTGATTTTACAACACTGGACTGTTATTTCTGTACGTCCTTTATTTTATTTTTAACGCAACACTGCAGCAAAAGTTGATCCAGAATCATATGATTGTTTCTGAACAGCCCTTCTTTCATCTGAACATCTTCCAGCTCCAACGCATTTGTGGGCTGCTTCCATTCAATTAATGCAACATGCAGGCCAGCTGCGGCTCTAAACAAAGCCTTGAAGAATCTAACATGTACTTACTTTAAGACATTTATTCAAATTTAACGGCAGTTCTTTTTCTAAGTTCATTGTTTGTTTGTTTTTAGAGTGTGTGCACTTCCAGATATCTGCAGAAACGAGAAATGCCCCGAGATTCTCAGACCTCCCCCACACTTCCTTTCAGAGAAACGCACACTGACACACACAAATAGACAGAGATTGTCTTTATAACAAGAAACAGAAAACCTGTGTACCACTAAGTTTTATTCCAGGATTGGGTATTCCTGTGAGTACAGTTTGCACTGATTACTGCTTAACAGAAGTAGCTTCAACAGTGCGGTCTGCATCTCCTTTTAGAAGATGACTGATAATTCTGTCTTCTTGCATGACTTCTACTCTTCTTACTTTTCCCATTTCTTTAAAATTCAAAGAGATTTCTTCATTCTTTCCGTGCAAAGTAGAGAATTGATAGGAAATGAAGCACCACATGAAAGATCTTAATAACAGGGCCTTCAGGGCTCTTAAAGCCGTCTCCTACTTTAACCTTTGAAAAGCTACATTTACTGCTACACGTTCCCTCTAAACATCATACGTTACCTCTCAAAGGTGTGCAGCGAGCACTAAGTTGACTAATGGTGCTGTTGACTGATCAGTTAGGAGGAATACTTCAAATGCAGTAAAGTTGAAACCAGCACAAAGCTGTACGGACAAACCAGAGCGAATACAAACTGTGCAGTTCAAGAAAAGATAAATACGCTCGAGGCCGCACACACACACACCTGTTTGTCTACATATGCACATACATCAACATTTATTCTCACTTCCTTTTGCAAACACATACCTCAGGACAAGTAAACATCCAACACACCCACAAACACTAAAAACAGCCAAGTGTTAAATATTTCCTCTCGCGATGTGAATTTCTGGGCTGACGCTCGTGTTTAAAATAACAATTTGGCAGGTAAGATTTTTTGACTTTTTAAAAATATCATTTTAAAAATGCTACCTAACACTACCAATGTACTGATATCAGTCAACAAAGCTGAGATTGGCCAAAGCTGGCATGTCAGTGTGTCTCCACTTTCCACTCAGAAGTGAAAGTACAGCAAGGAAGTACCCACAGCAAGCTGAGAATAAAAATGCTCGTTCTGCACTATATAACTAATGTGATTGATAAATGTAATCTTCTACACTTTAAACCATAAACAAAGTTTTCTCTAGGTTACCAGGGGGTTGCAGACCTGTCGCTACTCCTCTGTGACGTTACAGAGCTTGACTGAATATACTTTGAGTCTCTTGTGTGATATTTAGTTTTTGATTCGATCTTCAGTCAATTTACACTCATAAAAACAAAGAACGGGTAAAGAAATGAGACACGTGTAAGGCAGATCACACAAACATCTGTCCTTGTTTTGTGTTTACACATCTCTCACCTGCTGCTGATGCACTCTTTTAGCTCTGTGGTCCAGGAGCTGACCTGCTGCTCGTTGTCCGTCTCAAATATCAGGCTACCTCGATTAACCTGCAGAGATAAAGATGCTTAAAAAAAAACAGGCTACACAAAATGGACATGATGCAAATGCATAAAATGCCCTGAACCTCTGCACTTACTTAGAGCTTTTTCGTTTATTTTCACTACAACAGAATTAATAGTGTAACAGGAAGGAATGCACAGGGCAATAAAACACTGCATACTAATGTAACCACCGCAATTTAATAAGTACAAAGAAGAAAAAAAACCCTCATAACAAAATGTTCTGTTAAATTTCAAAAGGTTTACCGTTAAAAAGGCAAATAGCTCGAGGGAAGGTGTGCTTACTGTGCTCCAATTAAAAACAAAGAAAAGCTGCCTGCACCTGCTACAGGAAAGCATTTCCTTGGTAAGGAGAGATACTATCAATATCAAGAGCCTCTGGGTGAAGCAGAACTTTTGAAATAAAAAACAAAGGCATGAGAGCTTTTTGTTAAATTTACTAAAAAAGAAGACAACAGTGAAAGTTAACACTTTTCACCACTGATGTGCAAAACCGCTATCAAATACTCGCTCCTGTGGCTGTGAAAACTTTGTAGTTTGCTTCTTCGCTGTGAACAAAGGCTGTAATCCTCTGCTGTGCACGAATGTGCTCGATAAACAAACAAAATGCCATTCAAATATCGCTGCAGATAAAATAAAAAAAAACGGCTGGAGTGCAGCAACACCGCTGTCTGTTTGAGTGGGTTTATGTTTGATGGAGAGCTGAGCAGCTGGTGGGTAAAAAAAAGAGACTTTATGGTGGAATATCGTTTCACTTCAAACCAGCAACGTCTACTTTGTCAGTCCACTTTGTGAGTTTTGAAATGACAGTGTTTATCCTGTTCTGGCTGAACGGTGAAGATCTAAGCAACGTGGATATAAACAACTCAGCGGTCAGAGTCCCAAACTACAGCTTCTCTTAGGAAGCATCATTTTTCCATTTAGCTGTAATCGTGTACAAACCTTTAGAACAAACGTGTTAAAGTTGTCAGGCATCTCCAGCCGGTTGCAACGCCGGACCTCTTGGATATCTGAGCAGTGAGTCGTCAGCTTGGGACTGGAGGCCTGAAACACACAGTGAGTACATAATTAGCGTCTGATACATGAGAGTAATTCCTCTGATGAACACATAAAAGGGAAAGAAACGGAGAAAAAAAAAGGGTTTCACAATTGTATGCACGCCGTCAACCTTCCTCATAAGCTGGCCTGATAATCTTTAACACATTTTTAAATGGGCTTGTGCAAGTATCAAAAGTGCAAAATGAGTCATCAGATATGAGCATGTGCCAAATTCTTTGAAAGAAACAGGTCAGGGTTGCTGCAGGTAGTGTACGAGGAAGCCTGGTTTTTCAAAGAAAATCCTTTTACCTCCATTGTTTTTGCATAGCAGATGATGTGTCGGTGACATACATCACATTTCAACACTCAAGTATTATAAGAAAAACACAATCAGCCCATCGTCTTTTAAACAAAATGGAAACATTTTTTCCACGCAAACGTCTTCTTTAACTTAGCTTAAAGCGTGCAGTGGTCAAACTTTCATGGTCTGTGTAGATTTGTTACTCATTTGGTTTTCCTTTTCTGAGAAGTAGAGACTGTTCCAAACAGGAAATTGCCCCCCAAAAAAGGATGTCATGCAACACTGTGTACTACTCAGCTCAATCTGGCTGTCATGGGTAACATTTAAGAAGGCTGCCAAGTAAGGACTCGTTTGTGCACTGGGGCCTTTTTCTATTTTGATTAGAGGCAGTTTGCACTTGTGCGATCACCTCTGTAGATTTATTTTAATGTTGACCAATTAGGCTAAAAATACCACGGGACACAAACGAGCGTGACGCAAGCTCCCGCAGCGGGGCTTGAAGGCTGGCTGTGTTTGAAGAAACCTAAATGAGATATGAGGGGCTTTCTGGTGGCTGTTTGACCCGAGGCCCTCAGCATGAACTTATGACACTGCGAGTTTATTAACCACCAACAAAACCAGAAAGGATCCAGGCTTCAATATACTAAAATTGTAACTTATTTTATGTATTTTATGACTACTGTTCCTTTTATTAATTGTGTTTTTTGTAAGGTGACCTTGGGTTTCTGAAAGGCGCCCTCAAATAAAATGTATTATTATTATTATTATTAATAAAAAATACACATATTTTAAACTTCTCAAAATCCCCTCCCAGTCAGGTGAACCTGAAGCCAGCTGGACAAAAGGATGATGATGCGAAAGGATCTTGAAAGCAAAAATACTCCATCCCAGGCTGCTTTCATATGACTCCACACAGCTGTTGCTGACTTGTGACATACTTTACCTGGAGCAGTTTGCACTGGACCTCGCTTTAGTTTTTATTTTTTAAAACAATCCACGAAGACACATTTTTGGGGGAAAAAATTTATTTTTAAAGAATGCTGAACAGATACACACACAAAAAATCCACTAAAACAGCTCTGAAGAGCCTCCGAACCCCTACATCCAAACGAGTGGTAACAGAGCCAACGGCATAAACAAACACACATGCATGGACGAATGACTCAGTCAGCCATGTGTAAAGTGCCCGCGGCATGTCTGGGACAGAAGTCACTGCTGAAACGAAGGCTGAGTGACAACTGAGAGAAACACATGTAGACAAGAACATCAGCAGCTACTATGAAAAGTTTAAAAACTACAGCGTGTCAGCTGCATACAGTATTTTCATGTTTGACAACTGGAAATGTCAAATCCTGTCAAACCTTGACATTTAGTAGTCAGGCGTCATGAAGAAGAACACGGCTCTCATCACTAGTTTCTGTTACTGCATGTGTGCGAGTGCAAACTTGGTCATACAGAACAGAATATGAGAAAAGCAAAGTTCTGGATTGAACTTCTGATTATTTTCACAATAATCCAAAATTGGAGATAAAGAGCAAAATTTAAGAGTGAACGTAATCACAAGCTATAGTGACAACTCGTGACTCTTTACCTTATCGATTTATCTGACAATTATTAAAAAGTGTGGCCCGCAAACTCCCCTCAGTCCAAGCTAACATCTGTCACACCCAGCTGTGTTTGACAAACGTTTCAAAACGCAAATCCTAAATTGTTGAATCTGTCTCATGTAAGGGACAAGATTTCTGCAACGATCCAAGTTATATTTCTGTGTGGAGTTTGCATGTTCTCCTTCGGCCTTCGGCTCAGAAGACATACATGTTGGCTTTACTGATGATTCCAAATTTTTCAGGTATGAGAACTAGATAAGGTGTGTGAAGTGTACAAAAGAAAGCACTGAATGGCTAAATGTGGCTTGCAGGTGCTTTGAGTGGTAAATACTGCTATATAAATGCCAGTGCATTTAAATACTAAGCAAACATATTTAAGGGAGCATTGGTTGCATGAAGGTAAATAGTGCACACGCAGAAATGTAATCTCAAAAGCACTGACATCAATTTATCTTTATCAAATTAATCTGTGTTCATAGCCAATGCGAGAAGTTAGCCTGTGGGTTTCCAGACTGCATGACTGTCTGCATCTGTGCATTAAATTCAGCTTTTTGTCTTAACGTTTTGACCAGAAATGGTGATTTGTATCTGCTTGTTTTCTTTGTCAGCCATGCTGTCGAACTGCAAGACGAAGTGGATCTCCGAAGTGCAGCAGTTAGTGCTGCAAGTGCCTTAATAAATGCGTCACAACTAAGTGAACTCCGGTGTAGTCCATGCTGTGAAGCATTTCTTCACATGATCTGTTCAGTTCCTGTGAAAAGCACATCACCAGCCAGACGAAGAGCATCAAATTGCCCGCGAAGTGAAACTGTGTAATTAAACAGACTTGCACAATAATGGAAGCTAACTAAATCAGCACCGTGAGAGAGCAGAAGCAGCGAAAGGAAACAGACAAGACAGTAAAAGACACGGCATCGGGTGGGTGGGTAAGAGGGAGGAACGGAGGGCAAAAGAAAGTGCAGGGAGGACAAATTCCACTGCTTTGTGCACCGCATGAGTTTGAGCGCATGTGACAGTGCATGAGCCCGAGGAATGCATATGTTAATCTTTTGCACACGCATAAAACAACACAGGAGCGCAATCATCAAAAGAATAGTTACCTTTCTCCCTCACAACCCTTAATGCTATGAGTTTCAACCACAGTGTCTAATATTATCACTAAAAAGCACAATGACGCAGACAGGTCAAGGATGTGACTCATTTAGAGAACCTGAGTCAGTGCAAGAGGAACCGATTAAAGGGAGCTCGCACCAAATTGCTGCCGCAGCTGTATTTCAGTCGAGTATGTTCACAGAAATTTACATCAGCGTTACAAGTTTCAGGCTTTCTAATAATTTCCCCTGTAGAAAGATTGAGATAAAGCCAGAAAGATGACATAAATATACAGTCTAAGAGAAAAACAACAATGCAAAAAAATGATTTTTTTTTTACAAGATTCGTATGAAAATAATCATGTTGTCTGATAACAAATTGGAAGCTGAGTTTGAAAGCTAATATTAATCAAAGTTTAAAAAATGGATTATTAATTTAGAAATAAGTGACAAAACTGTGCACTGAATAATCCTGCTTTTCTTTGGCCACTTGGGGGCAGTGAACACAAGTTTTAAACATCACCTTATAGGTCAGTTGCTACCAACACATCTGGCAGCCACAGAGCCAACATCATGGCTCATTTCAAGTCTTGCTGAATTCAATATTCACTCTGTCTTAGCTCTGCTTTTGGTCTCTACCAACTCCCGAGGGAAATATCTGCTAAATACTTCAGTGTGGATCGGTGAGTCGCTGACTGTCTCGGTGCTGAGCACTGAGCAGGGGGATTTGTAGAGCTCACCTCGATAATGAACCACAACAGTAAAGCTTGAGCCTGGGCAGCCAAGCAATGAGGTGAAACTTACTGTAAAGCTCAGAGGATTCAGGTGATGATTATCTGGGAGTGCGTACCTACATGTGACCCCTCCGATACCCCTTCTTTGATCTATCTGAAATCTGATCTATGTGCCACATTTCTGTTTGTTTTTCTGTTTGACTCAACCTCAGCCTCTTTTACGCCACCTCATGCATCGTGCCAAAGCAGGGATGCGTGATAAATCGGTGGCTCGAATATCATCAGCTCATCAAAGGAAGAATAAAATATCTCTTTATCATTTTGTCAGCTTCTTTCTACTTAAAATGATCTAAAGAGATTATATTTGAGCTTTGCACTAGAGTCTGAGCATCTGCAGCCCCAAAAAAGAAGAAGAGAGACATTTGTACGTTGTTGTTGTTTTTTTTATCATTTAACACGGCATGCAGTTAATCAAGAAAGCAACAGGCAGATTGACTGCAGCTGCAGACTAATTTACAAATGCAAGTTAAAACTGCACCGGATGTGCAACAACTAATGCTATCAGTCACTCTCACTCTGGGTGTGTGTGTTGGTGAACATTCGCGCAGAGAGTGACTCATTGAGAAGAATTTATTGTGTGAATATGAATGAGAGCCTGACTAGGAGCATCTTTGAGGAACCATGTGTGTCTGTGGAGGGGAAAAAAACAGAAGAAGAAAAAACATTCAGCAGATGTCTGACTGGTTGAGCAACAACGTAACAGGCCTGATTTCTGTGAATCAACTTCATCGAGGGAGCAAGTTCAAGCTCACAGCGCATTTCCTATTACTGCAAACTGCTGCAGCCTGTAATACTCCCTGGAGAGTGTACGCACGCACACGTGCACACGTGCACACACACACACACACACAAGGCGCAGTCTTTGCTGTTTTTCTTTCATTTTTAAATCTGGACCCATCTCCAACAGAACCGGTGAGTAATGTGGGAAAACAGTCAGAGCATTTACGAACTGCGTGAGTGTTAATGTTTTAAAGCTCTCAAAGAAGTGCAGAGGTCTAGGTCTCTTTTTCTTTCTGCTCACCCGTGGTGACCCCCGCCCCTCCCTCGGCAGAGTCAAAGGAAAGAACACAGCAGTCTTGTTAGTGTCATAAACCGTATATAAAAGACAACCACAGCCACAGATGCTATGAGGAAGAGATTCAACACTGCGATCTTTCTAACTTCCAGCAGGATCGAAGAAACAAAAAAAGAAGTTCACAACATAAAGTATCGATTTGTGGCCTTTTTAAATACTTTCCTCATGAGTTTATGGTCTCAAACTCTAGTTTCAGTTCTCTATGAATATAAAATTATCTTCATTTTGTAACTTATGGAACACATTAGTGTTGAGAAGATGAGGAAACATTAGCCTGCCCAAAAAGATGCACAATGATCATGTAAGGGATACAAACGGACTAAAAATAGCAGCTTTCTACCCATAAAAACGTTTTTATTGTTCCTATAACTTTTTAAACAAGACTACCATGTTTTGTATCTTTACACTGCAGGAACCAGCATCACAGAAGCAAGTTTTGGTTTTTTTGGTGGTACCTATGTTCAGACAGGTACTGCCTATGTCTAGCACAACTGACCTACATGTACAATGACTGATGTAGACGTATATATATGAACTTGTGTCCTCAGGATTTTTAAAAATACCCCCATAAGCAACAGCCATGTTAGCAAGAATTAGGTCTAAAAATGGGCCTGGCTTTATTAACCACATGTGCAACAACAGCATTAAAACAAAGTACTGACTATTATGATCAAAGGGGCCGGACCATCAAAAAAAATTATAACTGTGTAAAGTTGGCCAGACTGTCCTGTAAACCCACAGTAAAAAACCCCACAAATTAATACAGTAAATGTTGAAAAGTTATCATTTAACTGTTTATCAATTGCTTAATTGCTTTGGTGTAATTAGGAATCTTTATCAATAGAGAAATTGTAAAAGTTATGAAAATATAGTTAAAACTAAAATCTATGCACTCCTTTTTTCCAGAGCAGTTCAGTGGGGCCGATTCTGGCCCCCGAGCCTTATGTTTAACACCGCTGCTCTATATGATACCATTAAAAAACCCCAACAACAACAAAAAAACCCACACATAGTGCTCTTTTGTAGCTGCTGCTCAGCACACTGCCAGCTGGTTACTATGTCGACTTAACATTGGTGTGAGTACAAGTAGGAAACAGCCCCTGAAGCTATGTAGCCCTGACAATGCTCTGTTCTGAAACTACTGTCTGATGATGGAAAATATATTTTTTTTAAAGTGCAATGTCCATAAAGACATGCAAAGTGATGTCGAAGTGATGCAAAACACCTAAAAACACAAGCAGCACTACAGTGTGATGCGAGAGGAGTGGGGTCCTTTTGCACAACTTTGTGCAGAGGCCTGTTGATTCGTGACATAGAATAGAATAGAATAGAATTCAACTTTATTGTCATTGCACATGCACAGGTACAGGGCAACGAAATGCAGTTTGCATCCATCCAGAAGTGCTTTAGATGTTATAATAATTAACAGAGAATGCAGTAACAGCTACAGTGGGGCAAAAAAGTATTTAGTCAGCCACCGATTGTGCAAGTTCCCCCACTTAAAATGATGACAGAGGTCAGTAATTTGCACCAGAGGTACACTTCAACTGTGAGAGACAGAATGTGAAAAAAAAAATCCATGAATTCACATGGTAGGATTTGTAAAGAATTTATTCGTAAATTAGGGTGGAAAATAAGTATTTGGTCACCTCAAACAAGGAAAATCTCTGGCTCTCACAGACCTGTAACGTCTTCTGTAAGAAGCTTTTCTGTCCCCCACTCGTTACCTGTATGAATGGCACCTGTTTGAACTCATCATCTGTATAAAAGACACCTGTCCACAGCCTCAAACAGTCAGACTCCAAACTCCGCCATGGCCAAGACCAAAGAGCTTTCGAAGGACACCAGGAAAAGTATTGTAGACCTGCACCAGACTGGGAAGAGTGAATCTACAATAGGCAAGCAGCTTGGTGTGAAAAAATCAACTGTGGGAGCAATCATCAGAAAATGGAAGACATACAAGACCACTGATAATCTCCCTCGATCTGGGGCTCCACGCAAGATCTCATCCCGTGGGGTCAAAATGATCATGAGAACGGTGAGCAAAGATCCCAGAACCACACGGGGGGACCTGGTGAATGACCTGCAGAGAGCTGGGACCAAAGTAACAAAGGTCACCATCAGTAACACACTACAACGGCAGGGAATCAAATCCCGCAGTGCCAGACGTGTTCCGCTGCTGAAGCCAGTGCATGTCCAGGCCCGTCTGAAGTTTGCCAGAGAGCACATGGATGATACAGCAGAGGATTGGGAGAATGTCATGTGGTCAGATGAAACCAAAGTAGAACTTTTTGGTATAAACTCAACTCGTCGTGTTTGGAGGAAGAAGAATACTGAGTTGCATCCCAAGAACACCATACCTACTGTGAAGCATGGGGGTGGAAACATCATGCTATGGGGCTGTTTTTCTGCCAAGGGGACAGGACGACTGATCCGTGTTAAGGACAGAATGAATGGGGCCATGTATCGTGAGATTTTGAGCCAAAACCTCCTTCCATCAGTGAGAACTTTGAAGATGAAACGAGGCTGGGTCTTCCAACATGACAATGATCCAAAACACACCGCCCGGGCAACAAAGGAGTGGCTCCGTAAGAAGCATTTGAAAGTCCTGGAGTGGCCTAGCCAGTCTCCAGACCTCAACCCCATAGAAAATCTGTGGCGGGAGTTGAAAGTCCGTGTTGCTCGGCGACAGCCCCAAAACATCACTGCTCTCGAGAAGATCTGCATGGAGGAATGGGCCAAAATACCAGCTACTGTGTGTGCAAACCTGGTAAAGACCTATAGTAAACGTTTGACCTCTGTTATTGCCAACAAAGGTTATGTTACAAAGTATTGAGTTGTATTTTTGTTATTGACCAAATACTTATTTTCCACCCTGATTTACGAATACATTCTTTACAAATCCTACCATGTGGATTCATGGATTTTTTTTTTTCACATTCTGTCTCTCACAGTTGAAGTGTACCTTTGGTGCAAATTACTGACCTCTGTCATCATTTTAGGTGGGGGAACTTGCACAATCGGTGGCTGACTAAATACTTTTTTGCCCCACTGTATTTACTGTCCCTGATATGTTTGAATTCGTTTTGCACCAAATAAAAAGCATTAAAAATGTCGGTTTAGCATTGTCCACGACCGGGGCTTTAAATGTGAGTCACAGCAGCACATTCTCACTTCTGCTGTTTTCTCCCCCTCCCAGACAAAAACTTCAAACCCCGTCTGTGAGGTCTGCGAGCAACTACACAGCTTGATTGATTACTAGAGAGAAATCAACACACAAAAGCTATGCTTGTACCAACTACTGCCTGGCATCGACCTCCTCCACATCCAGACGCAAGTAACCCTAGAGACTGAGTACATTGAAAGCGTAAATATACAATAGCGCCCACGGGAAAGCTTTTCATTTATGTCTTAAATTACTGCTCCTCTTTGTCTCGACAGCTCGCTGCATTGTTTTGCCAGCAGACCTTGAGGCTATGGCCTGTTCCTCACCCTGCAACTGCGGAAGAACGCAAGGCTGCAGCACACTGCCACTTTCACTGTTTTAGCAATTATTTAGGACAACTTTCTGTAAATTATTGATGCATCCAATCTGATTGTGGGTGGTTTAAACAGTCAAGAGAAAGAAGCTCAAGTTTTACCAGTAAAACACAACATATATACACTGATACCGGACTGGTTGCGTGGATCCTCTGGCCCGCGTTAAAGGGCGGCTACATGCTGCTGAGTGCTCGCAAAGCTGCATGCGCTGCTGTCATGGTGGTGATCGAATTTGGGACCAATCACACGCCTCTGTGATGCTATCTGAGCTTAATTCTAATTTAGCTCAGAATTAAACTTCCCTTTTTAATGAGGCCGGAAATCATCTTATTTCACAACGTTCAACATTATCAGTGACACTTTGTCAGTGTCAGCTTGTTCGGGCTCGTTACTGTTATCATTTATCTTTTATTGAAATATATTAGACATTATTTACGGATTAAACCCACCAAAACTGTCTTTTGAAGCTTTGACATCCCCACATGAACGACACTTGGCTAAAAGTTATACGTTTCTGTTTAAAATCCAGATGGTGATGAAAGAACATACGAGATTATGACTTTTATTGAACCAAAATGTCAAATTTAATCAAGTCCAGCAGCAGGATTGTTTTTTGGGGGGCGCTTTTTATTACCGTAAATTGAATATGACTGTTTAAAGACATTCTCTGAGTCATGTTTTATCCATCATTTTGATTTTTTAACTAAATAAATTACAGTTTATCTGATAATCAAAGTAATTATGGCAGGACAATTTAAAGTAAATCCTTTCATAATACAGTTTTTCTGGGACGAGAATGTCAACTATGAAATATTAAGCTGATGGTGATCAGTGCCAGTAATAATACAACACCACAAATTTTCACTTTGAGTCAACTTTCACTACTATGTTTCAACTTCAAACATACGCACAGTCACACAGATATGACAAATATGAAACACTGATATGCAGCAGTGACAATACAGCCTACATCCTGGGCTGCAAATTCCTAAAAATGAACTTGAGTTTGTAATAACTGCCATGTATAGGTTACATCAGCCCCCCCCCCCAATAAAACCCAAATATCAATGGACTGTAATGAAAGTCTTTTGGAACGATTTTTGATTGAAGATAAGTATTTTTTCAGTTCTTACTCAGCATCTTTAGCAGTTAAATGGTAAATGGACTGATTCTTATATAGTACTTTTCTACTCTTCCGGAGTACTCAAAGCGCCGTATACAACATGCCACATTCCCCCAATCACACAAGCACTGTCTTCTATGCTTTTAAGTGCTTACTAACTACCATTCACACACATTCATACCGATGGATGCATCAGAGAGCAACTTGGGGTTAATATCTGGCCCAAGGATGTTTGGGATGCAGACTAGGGGGAGCCTACCTTCCAATCAGTAGATAAGCTGCTCTACCCTGAGCTACAGCAACCCCACAGTTGAAAATCTCTCCTTTATTATATTTTTCATTATATTTGTACTTTTTGCATTACTTTTTAAAATAGGTTATTTTACATATTTAATCCAAATCCTACAGGTCATATTTGTACAAACACAGATGCTTTAATAACGTGTGAGCTGCTTTTTTAACTTTTATATCATCATTAAAGTACCAAAAGAATTATTTTCACCATACTATCATAAATTACTATTAAAATAACTTTTCTTTAAAAAAAAAAAAAAAAATCAAACACAAAGTAATTTTCAGACATTGTAATGACTCTTCTTTCACCTTGGTTTACACACATGGCAGCAGGTGTAAACAGTTGGTGAAAGTAGCGCACAAACAAACAGAGACACGACAGCAGATGCAACCATGCAACCTCTCACCCACACAAACAGATCTACAGTCTGTGCGCACACACCCACACACACGGGTGACACACAGGATGTTTGGAGTCCAAAACAATCTTCCCAGGGTCCCTTTCTCAAGGCCGTCGGCACAGCAACTGACTGACACTCAACATTCCTCTATCCCTCCGAGGGTCACCGTAGCCAACGCTGTCTGGGGTGCATGCATTGTGTGTGTGTGTGCTGCACTGACTTTAGACTCTGCAGGGTTACCAAACTGGTCTCTGGAGAGATTCTGCAAACTGTATGTGCACAGTTATCCTACACACACACACACACACACACACACACACACACACACACACACACACACAGCTTAAATGGTTAGAGCACGACCCATCAGACCCTCTTCAAGCATGGGAGGTCATGACCTCAATCACAGTAACCAACACATCGGCCTGTACTTCCCCCGGTTTGACATCGGGATCACTGACGATTTGTTTTGTGCTTTTCTTGTCTTTGATATTCCATTTAAAAGGACTCACACAGCGCAGTAAAATAATCTTACTAAACAAGCAGAGACCTATATCCAAAACCTGATCCATTCTTCTGTGCAACAGAATGTTATTGTTCCAAAATATACCAAGAAACTACACCAGCCAAGTTTCCTTCTAATGATATTATATTTTTCCATAAAAAGCATTCGAAACAAATCCAAACTAACTTTCCAAACCTAATTGGTTGTGATTTTTTTACATTAAAAAGAAATGATTTTGCTGTTCCTAATGTTCTGACATATTAAAGTTAATGTTTATAATGACCCACGTTTCAGAGAATGAGGTCAACCTATATAAAAGTAACCCCTGTGAGCCAGATGGGACAGGGAGTATCCCTGATACAGTTATCTCCGTGGGCATAGAAGCCCCGCCCAGCTACTACTCAATCTTCTGTTTGCGAGGGTCAGCCAATCAGCAGAAAGCTGGCTTAAAGAGAGACTACCTGCACTACCTACTGAGCGTCTGCATCCAGGCCTTCTTTAAGAAAACAGTACAAAACTACTATGTTAGCTTTAAACTGCGAGAGAAAAGATGTGCACGTCTGTGATATAACTAGAAATTAGAGCTGGGCGATAGAACGATAACGATATGTATCGCGATATAACTTTTACTCGATAGAGAAATTAAGCTATCGCGATAGACCTCGCCACTCTTGTCCTCAAAAAAAAAAAAGGTCAGCCAATCCAAATTAAGTAGCGCAGAGCCGAACCAATCACAGCCGCAGCGTCACGTCCGCGTGACTTGTTACGTACAGCACAAGTGCCAAGCCGCACGTGTGTTTGTTTGGGAAGCAGCCAGCGGGTAATGGAGCCAGCGGGTAATGGAGGAAATGAGTGTGCCGACTAGAAAAATCAACCGAGCGTGACCGAAGAGAAAACAGATAATGGTTCCAATGCCGGAGAGATTGTCGAACGGAAGAGCCATAGAAGTTCCGTAGTGTGAAGGTATTTCGGCTATTTCAAGTCTGACAAAAAACAGAGTAGCGTGCACTGTAAATTGTGCCGAAAGCAAGTCTGGAAATACAATAAACTGGTGCATGCGTCACACTGCGCCACGTTATTGTTTCGGTGAAATGAATTTCTACAATACTGTTACTGTTAATTCTACTCTCTGCAGTGTTTAAATGCTTACATATACACACAGTTACTGTCCCTCCACACATACGACTCTGTTCTGCTTCTATGCCGCAGCTTTGTTTACTTTTTCCCACCGAGGCTTCTAGACTTCTGATTGGCCAACATTTAGGCACGGTTAGGAATCTAGCGCCACCTGCTGCTTTGGCATGTTCATAGCAGCGTTTTCCTTCATTTCTGCCTTTATGTGTGGACGGGATTATTTTTTAAAACGAAAACGGAAAATCTCCGTTTTCAAAAATACCCGTGTACCCGTGGACGTAGCCTCAGTCTCTGACTGGAAGCGCTAATTCGTCATTCGGCTTTTGTCAGACTAAAGTAACTGTTAAAACTGTTTGAAAAGCTAAGCTATACAACAAGGAGAGATTGAGAATTTCCTTTTAGTTCTCAGTTTATTTGATATTGACAAAAGTTAGTCAGTTTTGTCTGTTCTTCTGTAAAACAAACTAAGATTTATTTTTAGAAATAATATTTTGTTTCTAAGTGGAATTGACAATTTAGTCTGTTTCGTTTGTTCTATTTTGAAACTTAAACGCTTTAGTGGCTGCCTTTTGTGTAGTTTGCAATATTTGCCTTTATTTATCTGAAAAAGTCTCATGTTCCTTAAGTACATCTACCCTGTTGAACTTATTATGGGAAATAAATATTTAAATAAAAACAAGCTGCTGATTATTTCACATTTTACTTGTGAGCAACGGCACATTTAAATCTTACAAATATAGTTATTTGGCTTATATCGTGATAGATATCGTTATCGCCTGAAATGAAAAAAACATATCGTGATATGAAAAAATCTCATATCGCCCAGCTCTACTAGAAATGTCAACTACATGCAAGCAATGTTTATTTTAGTAATTTCAGGAAGCTACACAGATGTCATGTGTTCATTTGCATGGTTGACATTTAATGACAACACAAATACTTCATATGAGAAATGCTTTTGTGCAGACTGGGGCAGACAGACTAACTCTGGCTTTGGTCTGTTGATATTAGCTACAGAAAATGGCCAGCTTTAATCTTCCTCTTTGTGCCTGTCTGCATGTTTTTTAGTGGACATTTTATGTTACAGGATTGTGTTTATAATCTAAGATGAATAGCTTACTGCGCCGCCTGAATCTTGGCTACCGTACACAAATTCCTGGTATGTTTGTACAGAAAAAATTGTTCCCTTTTTAACGACTTTATGAACACATACAGCTGCAGCTGGCATTGTTTTTCCACTCTGCTGCTTGATTCTAGCACCTGTTGCGTGTGTCATGCAGATAAACACTCCTGAGTTTGCCCTCCATAGCTGGTGGGACAGAAATAGACTTTCTAAACCCCAGCTAACTCCAGCTTTTTTCTTTGACGAGGTCTCTTTTAGCTTGCAAAGAAAACAGATCCAAAACACGATAAGAACTTTAGGTCCCTGCTGAGGATTACATAGCCGGAGAGCAGCTGTAATCACAAAATAAAACATTCATGCAAACTGAATCATGTTTGAACTTAACTCTGGCAGCAGTAGCATTTTGAGATTTGTGCAACCTTTTTTAAAGCAGCTGTGCTAAAAATGCAACTTTAAAATTAATCATCACTACAGACATTGAAGTTTAGTTTACTTTAAAAACATTCACGTCACTGAGAATAACTCGGTACAGTCACCTCTGCGCAGACTAGCTGTGCATATAGGTGGAGTTCATGCAGCAGGAGATCACTAGAGCTGATCACATTCACTATCAGCTCTATCTGTGGCATCATGGAGGATGTGGGAAACGCACACACACTTAGCACTACTTGTGGGGTTACCAACACTGATGTGATGACTGTGTTCTTGGAAACCTGTCAGAAGCTGTCAGAGACGTAGCCTTCTGTAATGAATAAATGTGTCACTTCACTGTGCGCTGCCCTCCTTGCTTAGTTCTCAGAAATACTGATATATAAGCAAATATGAAGAAGTTAAGACAGCGCACTAAAGATTCACAGAACCTAGTGCAGTTCCTCGTAAATGAATTAGCTGCGGTTTTGCACACGAGTAAAGACCAATTAGTAAGTCTGACAGAGCAGAAAAAAAGAAGAAAGGAGCAACATCTTTCTGAGTTTGTGAAAACACGACTCCTGTGACAGCGAGCTTGAAAAGTCAGAGAGTTACAACATAACTCATCAACATGCATTTTTACACACAGGCTTAAAAAACCTAAAGCCTTTGAGCCACGAGAATATACTATAACATGATATAAACAAGTCAACACTTCTGAGTAACTGTTTGTCAGTTATAGGTCATGCATAGCTGTATAATGTGCCTTTATTCTGCCAGTGTTTATGCAAATCACAGAGAAGCATTTTCCCGATTTCTCCATTTTTTAAACCCCTCAGCAGCACTTTAAATGTGAGATATTCACCAGTGAGACTTCTGTCATCGCTGAAACACAGCAGAGGGATATGGCATTTCATTTTCTTGTGCTTCTGACAAAAAACACAACTTTTTAAAACCTCAACTGAAACAGAAATCACGTATCAGTTACTCAAGATAATCCTCAGACCCACTGAGAGTTTTCATTGGATCTTTCTTCTACCGAAAACGTGCACTGTTTTCGACCAAAGACAAACTCCCAATAATAACATCTGACAGAGAGGTCTATGAAATACTTTGCGGCACAGAAGTTTTTGGAAATACATCTTGCTTTGGAAATTAATCATCCTTTTTTAAGCTTGAAGCACCATGAACTGACCTGCACAGCATTGATAACCAAAGGGCAAAAGTGGCTTCATGACCCTAAATAGAAATGCATGGCAGCGACACCACTTTCGGGGTGTCTTAGTGGGCCGACGAGTGGTTCTTAAACACAGGGCAGCTACTGACGGATAATCATGGAAAAAAATATGAAGTGAAACTAAGCTGAATAAATATCATCTCTGCAGGTTTTCCACTAAAACCTACAGTGTAAACTTGTGTGAACGGCTTGCTTATAATCTGGGATATATAGCAGGGTCACAGAAATCCCAATCTGAGTCCCTTTTCTTATTTAAAGCCATTTCTTTACTGTCACTATGGTAAATGGCAAATTGATCAATATTTATATACCGCTTTTGTTTTGTTTCTTTTTTTAACCACTTCAAGTGCTTTCACACTAAAAGCCACACTCACCCAAACACACATACACACAGATTTACACAGCACTTTATTCTACAGGCGATAAGAGCTTTTATCCATCACTCAGACTCACTCAAGCGAAGTTTGGGGTTCGCTTAGACACAAAGAGTGGAAGAGCTGGAAACTGAACCACTAATCTTCCTTTTGCCCCCCAAAAACTGTATTTAAAATAACTATAAACTATAGAAATATATTTTTCCAGACTCTCAATGGAAAGACAAATGTCTGTGAATAGTTGTTACCAGGTCATTGCCCTAACCGCTGTTCCAGTGGGACCAACTTAAATCTCTTTATCGCGTAAAACTTAAATCTCTTTATACAATATAAATACAAAATAATCCATTCAAGATGAATTTTCCCAAGCAGCACCTTTTTGGAGACTTTGCTCCGATGGTGAAATCTGCTTACTGAGAAGCAGAAAATAGATTATGCGATTGGGTGTAGTGGTGAGCTGAACGTGAAACTGCGCACGCTTACATGGGCTTTGCTGCAGCTGAGTTTCCAAGTACTTTAACTGATTCAGTTTTGCATCAATGAGCAAAATCTTGCAAAAATATTTTCACACCTGCATGACACGCTTTTCTCAGTAAAGAAGTTAAGAGATGTATCATTTTGGAAATCTAACAGACTATGAAATAACAATGAAAAGCTGGCCCACAGCTCTTAGTCTTAACCCATAAACTATGCATGTAGTTGTGTCGTTATTTGCAGCACGATGCTGTTTATGCTTTTTACTGGCTGAGCACAAATTTGTAAAAAAACCAACAAAAAGGCACCAAATTCATGCAGCACTGAATGGACAATTGCTTGTTTGTGTAGGATCTACTAACCCACATGTGTACTTGTGGCAGTTATGGGTGTGTGTGTGTACTTGTGATGGTCAGTTAAGGGTGTGTTGGGTCCAGTAACTGTTCATATGTGTGGAGAAAAGTGTAATCCTCTCCAGCATGAAGCACATTTTTCTTCACTCCCTTTCTGCTGTGCATTTTTGTTTTCTGTTTTAAAACTGTGTGCAAATCCTAAAATAACATATTAAACTCAACTTTAACTTTGACCCAGACACAAGCCGCACTAATCACTCCTGTCTTGCTGGGACCAGAGAAAGCTCTAAATGTTTATAAGCTACAGCTCATTTAACAAATCATATCAGTTTGCAACAAGATTTAAAAAAGAAAAAAAGAGTCCCAGACTTTCTGAGGTGAAATTCAGAGGGGTAGATAATGAATAAATGTTAGTTGTGTTTGGCTCTCTAGTGGGAAGTGTAGTCCAGAAAGAATCGGGAGGAGGGAGATCTGCAGGGTTGGAGATGTGCCTCAGGATAAGCCGAGTGGAGAGAGAAAAGTGTGATGAGGAGAGGGTAAAGTACGCATGGACTTGTTACTCCTATTTAATGCTTCACGGAAAAACTGTAATGAGAAGGAGACAAAAAGTCATTAGTCTGCAGATTAGTTTCTCAATTAATATTTAATAACTTAGTGCCAATACACGTGCCCTGAATGTGTTTGTAGACTGCACAGAAAAGATGCAGATATAGAAACATTTTTAGTACTGTTTGAACAATTTTTACGGACTTTTTTTTCTACTATGTGAATACTTAGAAAACATACCACAATTTGTTAGTAAATAACACTTGGAAATAAATCTTATTAATGAAATAGTTTAATCAGGGAATTGGACAAGCCTCGGAAAACTGAGAAAAATACATTCGAGTTATATTAAAGTCCCACATGCCTTCAAGCTCCTTTAGGTAGAAGTGACAAAGATGTTGTTTAGCGCAGTGGTTTGCAACAATTTCTAAAGTACAATAATACATGTCAGTAGCAGTAGCAGCTAATTTGCAGCCTTTTTTTCCAGTACTGTTGCAACTTTGTATATCTGACATATACCTCACCTCTTTGCTATATTACACAATCCAAAAAACTTGTTGCTTATCATTCAGATTCAGTTCGTCTTTTGAAACAGGCCACGTTTTTCTCAGAATAATGATTAGTTTCACAGAGCCTCTTTAACGAGAATCGCACCATGTTTAAGTTAGTACGACTCTCGTTCACATTCCTGGTCAATATATACAGTGGGGCAAAAAAGTATTTAGTCAGCCACCAATTGTGCAAGTTCCCCCACCTAAAATGATGACAGAGGTCAGTAATTTGCACCAGAGGTACACTTCAACTGTGAGAGACAGAATGTGAAAAAAAAATATCCATGAATCCACATGGTAGGATTTGTAAAAAATTTATTTGTAAATCAGGGTGGAAAATAAGTATTTGGTCAATAACAAAAATACAACTCAATACTTTGTAACATAACCTTTGTTGGCAATAACAGAGGTCAAACGTTTACTATAGGTCTTTACCAGGTTTGCACACACAGTAGCTGGTATTTTGGCCCATTCCTCCATGCAGATCTTCTCGAGAGCAGTGATGTTTTGGGGCTGTCGCCGAGCAACACGGACTTTCAACTCCCGCCACAGATTTTCTATGGGGTTGAGGTCTGGAGACTGGCTAGGCCACTCCAGGACTTTCAAATGCTTCTTACGGAGCCACTCCTTTGTTGCCCGGGCGGTGTGTTTTGGATCATTGTCATGTTGGAAGACCCAGCCTCGTTTCATCTTCAAAGTTCTCACTGATGGAAGGAGGTTTTGGCTCAAAATCTCACGATACATGGCCCCATTCATTCTGTCCTTAACACGGATCAGTCGTCCTGTCCCCTTGGCAGAAAAACAGCCCCATAGCATGATGTTTCCACCCCCATGCTTCACAGTAGGTATGGTGTTCTTGGGATGCAACTCAGTATTCTTCTTCCTCCAAACACGACGAGTTGAGTTTATACCAAAAAGTTCTACTTTGGTTTCATCTGACCACATGACATTCTCCCAATCCTCTGCTGTATCATCCATGTGCTCTCTGGCAAACTTCAGACGGGCCTGGACATGCACTGGCTTCAGCAGCGGAACACGTCTGGCACTGCGGGATTTGATTCCCTGCCGTTGTAGTGTGTTACTGATGGTGACCTTTGTTACTTTGGTCCCAGCTCTCTGCAGGTCATTCACCAGGTCCCCCCGTGTGGTTCTGGGATCTTTGCTCACCGTTCTCATGATCATTTTGACCCCACGGGATGAGATCTTGCGTGGAGCCCCAGATCGAGGGAGATTATCAGTGGTCTTGTATGTCTTCCATTTTCTGATGATTGCTCCCACAGTTGATTTTTTCACACCAAGCTGCTTGCCTATTGTAGATTCACTCTTCCCAGTCTGGTACAGGTCTACAATACTTTTCCTGGTGTCCTTCGAAAGCTCTTTGGTCTTGGCCATGGCGGAGTTTGGAGTCTGACTGTTTGAGGCTGTGGACAGGTGTCTTTTATACAGATGATGAGTTCAAACAGGTGCCATTCATACAGGTAACGAGTGGGGGACAGAAAAGCTTCTTACAGAAGACGTTACAGGTCTGTGAGAGCCAGAGATTTTCCTTGTTTGAGGTGACCAAATACTTATTTTCCACCCTGATTTATAAATAAATTCTTTACAAATCCTACCATGTGAATTCATGGATTTTTTTTTCACATTCTGTCTCTCACAGTTGAAGTGTACCTCTGGTGCAAATTACTGACCTCTGTCATCATTTTAAGTGGGGGAACTTGCACAATCGGTGGCTGACTAAATACTTTTTTGCCCCACTGTATATATATATATACACACAAAATCTCATGTCTAACACATATATCACAAAATAGTGCATTTTCTGTAAATTCTGTGAATCTCGGGCAACTCAACGTGTGTGAAGCGTATTCAGCTGGGTGTTGTGCACTGGGGTCGAGTGTTTTGACCGATGCATGAAACTATATATTTTTAGATATAAGTTGTAACGGCCGCGATTTTTATTTTATTTTATTTTTTTGAGCATTTATAACATGGCATGCTACCTGTTCTAACATTTGAGTCTAATGTTCATTTTGAACACCTGACAGTTCTTTTTTGCTTCTCATCCGTAAACTCTCTCCATACTTTCACGCGATTCTTGTGTAGGTGATAGAGGAGGTTTGACGTGTTTGAGTCTGTGGTGGGGACCGGTTTGCGGCATAATTTGCATAGCGCAGTTTCCTGGTCCGTTTAAAAAAAAAAAAAAAAAAAAGGTTCCTAGTCCATGTCAGACTTTTCATAGCCAAACCATGTCCATGCTACAGAGGTAGACCCTCGTTTAGGAACAAGGTCCTTGATTTTTTTTGACTGGTCCTCCTGTTTGGAGCTACCTTGTTCTGCCTCATCCTCACTGGTATTCTCTGTGTCTGCATCCACGTGGTTACCATCCAAAAGATGAAAAAATATTGCCATAAACAGGGTATTTTGCGACACCACGAAACAAAAGATGCTGTATAATATGAAACGATAGACGTTTTAATTTTGTCATCCGGTATATATCGTCATATCGCACAGCCCTAGTGGTGAGTGTCTGCATTGGTGTTTGGCTACACAAAATAAAGTGATTCATGATCTCCCTTATTTACCAATCAGAGGCCCGTGATGCATCTTATAATTCCTAAAAGGCAAATGGGTGCATGCAATATACTGATTCAGTAATCTAATATAATGCAGTAATAATCTATTATTGCCATAATACCACCAAGGCACATCTGGTCCATCTGTGAACCACTGCTTTACATGTCTGAAGGTGCTGGAAGAAAAAAAAATATGTGTGCAATTTTTTTTTTTGCAGAGTTTGCACAAAAGTGTTCTACAGTAAAACCAAATATGGAAAATGATAAGATTTTCACACTGAAAGAGAAAAACTAACAAAAAGCCCTCAATAGCCACATATAAAGAACAGGAAGTTTGTCTGCAGCCTTGAGAAAATTTGTAAATGAGAAACAATTTTAGAGCACAGCCAACCTGAACAATTAGCAAATGTCAGATTCTCACAATGACCTTGTGGGAATCAGATAAGTGAATGATCAAAAACTGGTATTATTAGAAAAGTGCAAAATAAATATAGCAGACAGAAACAGATTAATTCCCCAAATCATTGCATACATTGAGCTAAAAATAATGCAAAAGAGTCCTGTGACTAAGAAAGTCCTTCTTTAAGGTCATAATATTTATTTTTCACACATAATGGTTTCCAATATTTGCTGAACTAAATTTTAATAAAGTTTTGCATAATCATTTCAACTGTGTGGATCTAAAAAAAGAAAAGAAAAGGGCAACCATGGAAAAACCTGCTCCAATTGTGCCTTTATGTAAAGATGTAGAAAAATCCCAGCACTATAAAAGTAGGGGGTACAGGTTAGAGCATAGCATTGCCACGGCTAAAGCAGTACACAAACATGGTGTCGGTTGAGGGATGTGCTCTGCTGAGTGCACTGCACTAAAGAAAATTAAAGGAAATCACAGAGCATGCAATATGTGACCTTTGAATTCCTGTCTGAGGAGTTCAGCATTATGATTTTGGGTGGAGGAAGGCCAAACAAAAGGGGTCAGCCTTGTCTTTGTGCAACCCTTTCTGCCAGTGCTTAGTCTGCAGCTCATGCTCATGCTGCATTAAACATTTCCAGTTGATTTTGCAAAACAACTATACACGAACTTCATCCTCTGTCGACTGCTATGCAGTTCGTTTCCGTGACAACAAACCACCTTCGATAAATGCACATGCCTAATATCGCTGCGATTTTGCTTACTCAAACCGTGACATAATTGTTCTTGGTAATACAATAGCCTTTGCAGGTGAGTGTGAAAGTGTGCAGGTGTGAAAGTGTGTTCAGGTCTGCATGGGATCTGATGAAGAAGATGAATAAAGGCCAAAAGAAAACTGATGGGTGAGGGTGCTGCACAGCTTGGGGGCTTTCCACACGCCACTCAGCAAGGTCATGTGCGCTGGCACTGTGGTTGTAGGTTGCACACACACACACACAAAACAGAGGCCAACAAAGAGCTTACAACACGAGGGGGGGAAAACACATTTAAAATGCATGAACAAATAAATAGTAGCCATTTCATGAGTCACACATATGCAGTTTTCTTTGACGCAAGCAAAGACATATAAACGCAGCATGAGAGGACCTTGTGCAGAAGAAGACAGAACTAGAAAGACACAGCAAGAGATCTGACAAACATCTTGACCACATGACTCTAACCACTCTACTTCCTTTAGATGTTTCTCTACATTTTTGTCACACTGAAATACACACAGGCAAACACGTGCATTTTCAGCACTGTGAGAGAGGAGAGAGAGAACTTTTCCACTCTGCATGAGAAATATGTTGGGCTCCTTTAGACTTAATGCAAACAAAAAAAAAGAAAAAAGAAATAAAAATGATGTGACAAGCTGCCTGCTGCCATGAACTTTTTCTTGTTTTCACCATATCTCAGCTCAGCTGCTTCTGCTTTACAGTGTTCTTTTAGGTATTAAAAAGCAACCTTTTAAGCCTCAATAAAAAAAAAAGAAGATTAATTCAAGTATTTAAAATGGCATCATTTTACTATTAAACCTTTCCAGTCACAGAGTGAGCAGGCTATGAAAGGTAGCGCTGATTGTTTTCTTTGCAGGTACAACCTACAAGCTGCTCGTGAGGTTAACTTTTATTCAACCAGGAAATATAACTCGTGAGATTAAGAATCCCCCTGACAGGCTGCATATTTTACGCTGACAGGAGAAACAAGAGTTCCCGGTGAAAGCGAATTCCGTTATGCCGGAAAACTTATTGGAAGTAAAATCTTGACCTGCCATGAGATCTTTTACAACTTCTACTTGCCTACATCCTCCTCAAAGGAGTCAGTCCAGTGTCTGTGCTGCTTAGCTGGCTTCTTTTCTAATTGCAGATATTCACTCTGGGCTTTTTAAAAATGCTGCAAAACTATGTGGAGGAATAACTGCTATGCATTAGTAAAATGCATTGCACAAGTCAGATGGTAGACAAGTCTGTTAGACTCAAGCTGGACTTTCTAGATTGCAGCTTAATGGCTTCATGGTAATGGGTGACCTCTACCAAAGACCAAGGAATAGTGGGAAAAAATTACAGAAAATTATGTGGTTATTATTTGACAAGCATCCAAAGGCACAAATGTGTTTGGTTTTGTGGTTTTAGGAGGCATATTTTTGCCTTTTTTTCTTGAAACCTGTCTGAATAATTAGGCAAATTTCCTAATAGTTCCTGGCTATTTTTCTGCGCAGGTCTTACATAGTTATTTTTCTGGGTTTCCATTCATCCTCTCCTACGAATACTGTTAATGACAAAGTTATGGAAACACTGAAACATAACTCAGATGTTCACTGAAGGCTGTTCTGCACTGAATACATGAAAACGAGCTGCAGATGGAAACATCTGATCTGTGTGGACAGATGAGGCCATCACAATGCTCCTCAAATCAATATGCAAAACAAACACTAATGCAAAAGTTTGGTGAAGGAGTTCATATTGTTTGCCATGGCTTGTGGGCTTAAACTATTTCCCTGTTAATTATATCATCTTGTTGTAATTTAATGGGAGGCAGCTGGAGAATTAGTGCAGCCAGCTGTTTAACAAACCAACTCCTCATAACAGTGGATGGAAACATTCATCTGCATTGTTTTCAGGAGATTTTCTTAAAATGTTATTGAAAGTGCAACGCTCGAATGAAAACATAGCCGGTGCTCGTTCCATATAACTAAAGCTGAATGACAAATTAAAGGAGAAATGACCATAATAAAGTTATGGGCCGGAGATTCTTCTAGTCTAAAGTCTGATGGAGCGATGTTTGTAAGCTATTCCCTCATTTGGTGGTTTGGTGATGAAGGTGGAAGGCAGTGTCAGAATACAGGCCTAATCTCTCAAAGCGGACTACAAAGGTCATAGCACAATTGTCATGCACACAGTACTCAAACCATTCAGTGACTCTTTGGCCCTTTGAACGAGGGCTTTCTAGAAATATTTCAGAACAACTCTGTATTGATTTAGCCTTCCTTAAACTATGCCAGCATCTCCTCGCAAGGGTTCAGGATTCCCATTAATATGTAATCCATCTGTACAAGCAATATGAAATTAAAGCAAAGATGCTATTTGATTGTTAGTAGTCAGGAACTATTTGACTATTCTTCCACAAATAGCAGTAAAATGATGTGAAACGTGCTAATTTTGCTTGCAGCTGTGTACACTGCACCTCGATTTCGTTAATTTTTTTCCCTTAAGGGCTTTTTGAGCTGTTTCTTTCTTCTGTTTGTACTAATCTCACTGCAGCACACTTGCTTTACCTGCCGCCTGGTAGGTAGTAACACATCCGTCCTCTATTTTGGTTGTTTAATATTGGTTTTCAAACAGCGTGTAAATGCATTACTGCCACTTTCTGGCAGAAGAAACGCCTTACATCATCCAAAGCATTGGCAGAAGATGAAAAGTTGCTAATTTAAAATGAAAAATACTTGCATAAGCGATCCCATTTTTGTTTTCATAATTTAATGACTAATATATTTGAAAGTCATGGCCATCCCTGGAAACAGGATCAGCTGTTCCTTCCTGCTGTGAAGTGCGTGGGTAGACAGGTTCATATAAACACGTCAACTGAGATGGATCCGGTACATAAACTTAAAGAGTGTTTCCATCACAAATCTGTACATAATTCATATCACAGGACATCAATGCAGAGGAAAAAGAATTAAAGGTTAAAAAGTGCCTTTGTTTTTTCTGCCCATATCTAGATCGGTTGAGGCAAGTTGAAGAAGAGGAACATTTGCCAGTGATCTATTGTCTGTAGTCTAGAACCTATGAGAGGTTTTACTCCTTTGAAGCCTTGAGATATATCAACACCAAGTGCTTTTCTTGGAAATTTGTGGGCTTGTACTTGGCAAGATTTCTATGAGTCCTCATGTGCTCCTGACAGGAGTCATTACTGCCAGTTCTTACTGAACACTGGTTTTCTACTCAGTCTTAATCCCTCAAGCCTACTTTCATGCAAGACTGGTCTGTGAAGACTTTTTAATTAAGACGCAAAATCTAAAATTATATATTTAAAAAAAGACTCTGGACGGGGAATTGTCTGAAATCCAGCACCGGCAAATGGAGCTCTTATGTTTAACCACACAGAGAAAATGGCCTAATGAGACATTCTGGTAAAGAATGACTAACACTGACAGTAGCAAGCGCCCCGTGCTCACTTTTCACTTTCTAATCACCAGGCTATGTACTTGAAATCTTTCGTGCTTATTATGCTCACTAATTCATGCTCCTGCTGTATCACTTCATAGCACTGCCACTTCGGCTCCCACTGTGACAACATACAGAGGCAATTTTGTGACTAGTTTTGTCCAAGCACTTCACTGCACTTTCCCATGACTTTACTTTCAACACTAGTGAACTCAGCCATAATTCAGCACCTCACCTTGCCAGCAAACCTTTAAATCCAACTCTTTGAAACTCCACAAGAAACTGATTTCAATAAGCTCCACACAGGACTTCCAGGTGATGTCATATAATAACCGATCCACATAACTTGCTGAAGCTTCCAGCCTCTGTCAGCTGCTTTTAATGCATCTGATGTTAAGTCCAGGTGCTTTGTGAAATGTTTGTTTTTAGGTAGGGATAACCAGCAAGACTTCATTTGGTCAGCAAGAGCTGAAGTAGAAGTATTCAGCCCTTGTGCAGGCTTTAGCCTGTTGAATTATGTAGAGCTGTGCTTTGGGCGGATATTTTAACATTTACTTTCTTCCCGTTTGAATACAAATGATTAAAAAAATAAACATATGACTCAAATTCAACACGAAAATCAACTGACTCGCCTCTAAAGCAGTTTCAGTAATTAATGAAAGTTGAAAACTTCATGAAGTTGGATTTTGTTGGAGTGTTGGCTGCTGGCTTGGTACATGAACAATGGAAAACGGTTACACAAAACACAAAATGTAGTGTTAGAGACTGGCAAAGATCAAACAAGAAAGCCAGCAAAAAAATGGGACATCGAAAGTAAATACAACTGCAGCAAATCAATCAAAATAAAGAATCTTTGAATACTGCCAGAGGGAAAAAAGCAATAGAAATCCAGTTTTCCATCACAAATAACTTTTGGGCAGGCTACCTGGGTATTTTTTTCAACTCTACTTTATTTTATACATTTTTTTTAAAATATTAACAGTTGGACATTTTAGCCTTTGTTTGACATGACAGTGCACGGATAAGTAGGGAGACAATGTGGGGAATGGCACCAATCGTTTAGCCAGCAATACAGATTCTAGCCTTTGGTTTAGAAGTCTCCAGTGCACTCAATTGAGCTATAGTGGCATCCTCCTTTTAGTAAAATAATTTCAAACTTGTGCACCCAATGTTTGTTTTTTAGAGCTGTTATTGATGCTGTCCAAGCAAAAAAGAATAGATCGCATAAGGCAAGGCAAGGCAAGTTTATTTGTATAGCACAATTCAACAACAAGGTGATTCAAAGTGCTTTACAGAGACATTAGAAACAAGAACAAATAAAAAGCATGATTTAAAATTGATTAAAACAAGCAAATAAACTAACTAACTAATTAACAAACAAACAAACAACAGTATATAAAATCAAAACAGATAAAATCAGAACAGTAGATAAAATCAGTAGTTAAATGTAAGTTTTGAAATTTAAGCTTAAAAGTGTGGATTTGGTGCTTTATTCAAATGCAGCTGAGAACAGGTGAGTCTTCAACCTGGATTTAAATAAACTGAGTGTTTCAGCTGATCTGAGGCTTTCTGGGAGTTTGTTCCAGATATAAGGAGCATAAAAGCTGAATGCAGCTTCTCCGTGTCTGGTTCTGACTCTGGGAACTGATAAAAGACCGGATCCAGATGACCTGAGGGATCTGGATGGTTCATACTGGGTCAGGAGGTCATTGATGTATTTTGGTCCTAAACCATTCAGAGCTTTATAGGCCAGCATCAGAACTTTAAAGTCTATCCTCTGACGGACAGGCAGCCAGTGTAAGGACCTCAGAGCTGGACTGATGTGGTCCACTTTTTTGGTCTTAGTGAGGACTCGAGCAGCAGAGTTCTGAATGAGCTGTAGTTGTCTGACTGATTTTTTAGGTAGACCTGTAAAGATGCTGTTACAGTAATCAAGCCTACTAAAGATGAATGCATGGACTAGTTTTTCCAGGTCCTGTTGAGTCATCAGATCTTTTATCCTTGATATATTCTTGAGGTGATAGTAAGCTGACTTTGTTATTGTCTTAATGTGTTTTTCTAAGTTTAGGTCTGCATCCATCACTACACCCAAATTTCTCGCCTGGTTTGTGGTTTTTAGATGTATAGATTGAAGTTCTCTGGTGACCTGTAATCGTTTTTCTTTGGCGCCAAAGACTATTACCTCAGTTTTGTTTTTGTTTAGCTGGAGAAAATTGTGGCACAACCAGTCATTGATTTCCTCAATGCATTTACCAAGAGCCTGTACAGGGCCTCGGTCTCCTGGTGACATTGTGATATATATTTGTGTGTCATCTGCATAGCTGTGATAGTTTATTTTGTTGTTGTTTATAATCTGTGCCAGTGGGAGCATGTAGATGTTAAACAGAAGGGGTCCCAAGATGGAACCTTGGGGAACTCCACATGTGATACTTGTCTGCTCAGATGTGAAGTTACCTATTGATACAAAGTATTTCCTGTTTTCTACGTATGTTTTGAACCAGTTTAGTACAGTTCCTGAAAGACCTGTCCAGTTCTCCAGTCGTTTGAGTAATATGTTGTGGTCAACTGTATCAAATGCTGCACTGAGATCCAGTAAAACTAGGACTGACGTTTTTCCACTGTCTGTATTCAGACATATGTCATTAAACACTTTGGTCAGAGCGGTTTCAGTGCTGTGGTTCTGTCTAAAACCTGACTGGAAGGCATCGTAGCAATTATTCTGTTTTAAGAAGTAACTGAGCTGTTGAGAAACTGCTTTTTCAATGATCTTACTTAAAAACGGGAGATTTGAGATCGGCCTGTAGTTGTTCATTTGTGTCTTGTCAAGATTGTCCTTTTTCAGTATAGGTTTGATTACAGCAGTTTTAAGTGATCCTGGAAACACACCTGATAATAAAGAAAAGTTGACGATCTGTAACAGGTCTGACTCTAAAGTCTTTGAGACCTTTTTGAAAAAACTTGTTGGCAGGACATCTAAACAGCAGGAGGAGGAGTTCAGTTGACCTAAGATGTCCTTCAGGTCTTTGCTGTTAATAGGTTGAAACTGTTTCATGGTGTTTAAACAGTTTTTTGGTGGACACAGTACATATCCTGGATCTGCTGTTGATGTACCAATTGCTTGTCTAATTTTTTGGATTTTTTCAGTGAAGAATTTGGCAAAGTCATTGCAGGCCATGGTCGAATGAAGTTCAGCTGCCACTGACACAGGAGGGTTTGTTAGCCTGTCAACTGTAGAAAATAAGACCCGAGCATTATGGCTGTTTTTAGTGATGATGTCAGAGAAGTAGGACCTCCTTGCATTCCTCAGTTGTAAATTATAATTGTGAAGTTTCTCTTTATAAATGTCATAATGAACCTGGAGGTTTGTTTTTCTCCATCTGCGCTCAGCTTTCCTACACTCTCTTTTTTCATTTTTCACCAGTGTGGAGTTTCTCCATGGAGACTTTTTCCTTCCAGAGATAACCTTCACCTTAATGGGAGCAATAGTGTCCATTACATTTAACATGTTAGCATTGAAGCTATTGACGAGCTCATTGACTGACCCTCTGGGCAGGTCAGGTGTTAATGGGAAGACCTGGTTAAAAATTGCACTACTGTGTTCAGTTATACACCGTTTTGTGATCACTGTTGTTGATATATTTGTGTGGGCTGAGATTTTACTTTCAAAGAAAACACAGTAATGATCAGACAGGCCCACATCAGACACAGTAACCTTTGAAATGCTCAGGCCTTTGGAGATCAGTAGGTCAAGAGTGTGTCCTCTATTATGTGTGGCCTCTGTTACATGCTGAGTCAGCCCAAAGTTGCCCAGAGTGTTACTCAGGTCTTTAGTCCCTTTGTCCTGAGGGTTGTCCACATGAATGTTAAAATCCCCAGCAATAATTACACAGTCAAAATCAACACAGATCACAGACAGCAGTTCACTGAGGTCATTAAAAAAGTCTGTGCAGTATTTGGGAGGCCTGTAAACATTAAGAAACACAACTTTGGATGGGGATAAATCATTAAGAGCCCAAAAATTACCACGACATTCATGCCCATGATGTGGGTATATAAACCTTTGACCACAACTTCATGGCATTATTCACTTAGTAACCTGAGAATGTGTGGGTTTGCTGTCTTTCACACTCTCACCCGCACAAAGGCCAGCCATCAATCATCTACCCGAATGGTCACAGACAGAATGTAATGTAAGCCGAAAACTTATGACTATCTTTTTTCCCCCCACTTTGACTTTAAGCCATTTTAAAAATCCTGCTCTAATCTCTATATAACCCTCCAATCAAATCCACAGTAGCGCCACATACAACTCTTATTAAAGAAAAGAAAGACATCAAAAAACTCATCCAGCAAAACAGTTTTTCCTTCACTTCACAGTCACTATGCGCGGCCATTACATTTCAAAACATTTATTATTCCAACCAACCACACATGCTCAAAGCCAACTGGCTAGATGTTTAAGGTCTTTGCAGAGCTCTAACTATCCTAATTTCTTTCTTTCAAAACATCCCTCAGATCCCTGTGGGCTGGATGAGATCAGATGATGTAAAATTAGAGGAAGCGAGGACGAGTTGAGGCATGTGAGAAGAACCTTTGTCCTCTTCAAACCTTGTTGCCTTTAACGTCACAAACACGAACATGAACGTTTAGTCTCGAGTCTGTTTCATCTGTCTCGATCCACCAAATGGATTCGTTACCTGAAAGTTTGCACCTAAATACATGTGGTAAGCACACCTTTGGTGAATAGTCAAAAATGCAAGCGCACCCACACATATTACATGACTCAGTTACTTGAAGGCATCATTTGAAGATTTCATGAAACTCGATCCCTGGAAAGCAGAAAAGATACAACTTTGTGGGTGAGATATGAAGACAGTTCTGAGTAAGAAGGAAACTATTTCTGAAGAGAGACAATCTCTGCTGTTCTAAATACTGTTGTGAATGGTGACAGACTGATCATTGTGCTTCTCTTGGAAGAAAAGACATATTGCATTTCACTTTGCTAGGGTAATATTTCCATTATTGATTAATCTGCTATTTGATTTGAGAATCGACTGACTAAATGTTTGGCCAGACAATGGAAAAACATTATTGTTATACAATCAGCTGGGTATTGTCTTACAGGCAGTCTTTTTTTGCCCAAACTCCCAAACCCAAACTTATTCAGTTTACTAGAATACATAAAACCTAAAGATTTTTCTAGATCATGTAATCAATCTATTTCTTTACTGATGCGCTTAAGTCTGGTTTGCATTTTCTGAGAAAGCTGAAATCGACTTTGTTTCTAAATTAGTGTAAACAAGTAGTCATCCGATGTCATCCGCATACTAGAAACATAAAAAAAGGGTTTGTAGCAGAGAAATATTGTAGTTCCAGTAAAGCCTCAGCACTGTGCATGTGATCCTCACGAAGTAGGACATTATTTATGGAAAAACGCACTGATGTTGAGCCTTTGAAATGCCATTTGCAAAAGCTTGGAACAGCACAAATAAAATTTGATTCACTTTGATTGTGCCGGCTTAGCAGCAGAAACCACAGAGGCAAACTTTTAAAAATATGCATGTCTCAATGTGAGAAAACATGCATTTTTAAATGATTCGATATGGATAAAATGGGCAAAACTAGAGAAGACTTTTCACGAGGGAAAATTAACTTTGATAAATTCTGATATTTTTTTGATTTCAGCCTAACCGTCAGTCTGTCTTTCTCATGTCTCCTCCTGTTGTGTTTCCTGCGTCTCTCTCGCCTGGTTTCATTCTGTTTCTCGGACAGCTGACTGGGGCCCATGTGTTTAGGGCTTTAGTTGTGGTATGCAACGAGCCAAGCCAAATTAACGCTGCATGTTGCCATATGAGAGACTGAATTACAACAAGTAACACAGAACAGATGGACACCAGAGTCTCTTTGAAAACTATTTTCCACTGATGCTGCAAACTCCTCTCTTACTGTCAGTAAGAAAGTGCAGAGGGAAAAAAAGCAGTGAATGTTCACTCAAAGAAAACAGCATCTAATGCATATAAGAAAGCATTTGATTCTGTTGATCGTTGTGGAAAAAATCCATGTTTGACTCAGAAGATCCATTTTTGAAAGTTCTACTTCAGACTTTTTGCTGCAGCTTCATGATAAAGCATGACATATTAAATGGGAGGCAAAAAAGAAGCTTGTACGATACATGCTCACACACATAAAAGTATGTGTGCGAATATACAAACACACTAAGACAGCGAAGGACCTGCTCGAAAATCAACAATATACATCATGCATGCACGTGTACACACAAGCATGAAACAAGAGCATGTGGGAAAGATTAGAAGAGCTGGAATAAACACATGCGAATGGACAAGCACGCACATATGCGCAGCTGAGATGAGATGGGATGAGATGAGAGGCGTATGATTAAGATGAAGTCTACAGGAGGTCTGAGGAAACATATCAGACTGTAGCAGTCTGTGGGAACTCTCTCTGGAAGACAGAGCCACGATTTTCCTGGCAAGACACAAACCTTGTCTGTAACCTTGACTACTGAACATCAGATAAAAGGAAAAGTAGGAATCGCTATTGAATAAACAGCCTTAGCGGTACAGAAACAATCAAAGCAAAGAAAAGCTAAACGAATTATGTCAAACATACACACAAAACCTCACAATAAAACACTTCATCACAATAAATAATTTAAATTAACTTGTAACATGAAGTTCCAGCGTTGAATACCGAGGCGAAATGAGAATTTGGAGACTGCTTCTCTTTTCAGCTGACATAACAATTTTCACTTCTGCAATATATCAAGAGTTACATTGTCTTAACTTTGTTTTTTTACACTATAGAAAATTTCACAGCTATGTGTACCCTCACAAATAAAAGACTTGACTTATTCCTATGGACCTAAGACAAGGCTAATAGGCTAACTGACTCTAAATTGGCAGCAGTGTAAAAATTGGACGTAGCCACTATGGTGTCATTTTAACTCTGCCTTTTCAAGCCACTCTGTTAGTAATTTGTTTGCACACCTAGGATTCCAAGTAGCCACGCCCCCTATTCCGGTCTCATGTTGGACGAGTCACACATAAAAATTCAACCCTATAGAGGTCTTTAGAAAGGGGGAAGCCATCCACAGAAACCAGAATTGTTATTTGTTCAAGGCAGTTAATAATCGATGGTTGGACATCTTGCTTTTTGGAGCATGCCTCAAGTGGCCATTTGAAGAACTGCAGTTCATCCAACTAACATTGCGGGGGTGCTGGAGTCTATCCCAGTACACACTGGGCAGGACTTGAGTGCACATTAGATGAGACATCAGTGACTCACATAGTTCACACAGACAGTGGTGGTTCAGCAAGCAGCAGCTTGCAAGCCTAAAAAATGAAAGCAATTATTCTATTGCTACTAATTTGACCAAAGCAAGCAAACTAAGCAGGAGAAAGCAGCAACAGAAAGTTGCGTTAAGTTCCTTAACTAGAACGCTATCGTAATTTTAGTGCACTGTTAGGTTAGAGGATGACAGGTTATAACATTTTCACAGTATGATAACCATCTGAAGAAGGAGATCAGATGCTGTGATATACTTTAAACATGAAACCAAGTTATTAATTTTGACAAGCTGCTGATGATGGAAGGATAAAGATATAGAGATATATTATCTCTCTTGTTGCCCTTTTTTTAAACACTAAAAATGCACATTCTATGTTACTCATCAATTTTAATATGAAACCCAGTAAAGTGTTTCAACTCTACTATAAATGTGTGCAATTTATGACCAATATTTGACATTATTTTTCTGTAGAATATTAAAACAGTATAATATATTCACTTTGCAATCACCGAGGAAACTCCCACAGCTGTACAGAGATATAAAATGATGTGATACAAAATGTTCTTTATTGTGTTGCCATCAGATAAACTGCATTCACAGATCAGTTCCTTAAAACTGCACTTCTGGGATCTCACTTTTCCTTGATTATACTCCATGCTGCAGACACGGACACGGATGGAGTACTCACGGTGTAATCGAGGCTTTAATCTTCCACACAGTACCTATAGCAGCTGCATGCTTAAAATCTATTTCAGGCCTAAATATGGGCTAACACTTCAGATTATGCAGAAGTGAAACTGCCCTCAGTTTTAAATATAATTATAGGACAAAACAGACATTTGTTAGGACTTGGCTGAAAAGTGACTGCATCTTTCCCAGAAGTAACCTAGCTGACTGTTGCCTTTAGCATGTTTTTGCTTTTAAAGTCAACCTACTAAAACAACAATACTCACAGACAACCTAATGTGTTGCATAAAATCTTACGGGGTATCATCTTACTGGTTTATTGCCTTTTCAGGCTAATACTAAGCAACTGACAACTGTGCTGTTGCCTGCTGCTTTCTCACGCAAACTCATTATCAGTTTCCATGCAGCTTGCGCCTTTGTGCTAAATGAGCTCACTGATATTACTTCTGTTTCTCACACATAAAGATATAAATAAAAATGCATGCGTACTTTGCTCAAGGATTATTATGTTCTGTGCAGCTAAGATATGTGTGATGTGTGCAGGCGTGCATGCTCACACACTGACACATTGCCTACAGATGTGAAAAACCCCAATTTTCATTCAGAATAGGGAAACTGTACTAATAGCAACCTCAACGCATTCCAGCTTGGTGTGTTTAAATAACTGTTACGGCAATTAATGCACAAGTTTTTCATGTGTACATTAAATGTGAGAATGCTAGTCCACAGCTCTCCTTCCTTTTAAGGTCATTCTCAGGCCCTTATCTATCTGCCTTCCAAGATCACACATGCACACACACACACACACACGCACGCACGCACACACACACATTAAGAGAGAGCGTATTCAGAGCACCAGTGCATTAAAGCAAAATTGCAAACAGCCAGGCAAATCCTGCCAATGTCTTCCCATTCTAAATAAACACGCAAGCACGTGCACACATGCACGACTTTGGCTCTGAAATCAACTGAATTACCTCACACACATGGTTAGGGCTGTAAGCGGCTGAGGACTCGAGGGCTGCTAAATATAAAACTCTACAGACACACATACGCCTTCAGACACATGCACATGCATGCAATGTCTCTCTCATGGACCTTTATGTGTGTCTGAATGCACACTTGCACACACCCTAAAGAGACTAAACTCTGCTTACTGGGCCCTGCCACCTTATAGATGGCAGGGCCCAGGACAGCATTCGACCTGCTCTGATCACTGGTTTAGGGGCTAAGTGTGCAACTACATGCAGCCTCACAGCTGGCCCCATCTGGAAATATTGCAGGGTTTAATGCCATGAGGCCTTGTGGGGGGAGCTAAGCATGCGAGGAGAGAGAGAAAAAGAGAAAGAGAAAAAGAAAGAAAGAAATACATCCTGCTGTGCTGCGAAGAGCTTACAGCAACAACTGATGTCATGTTTCCAAGTTACAATTGCCACTTGGCATTAACAAGTGTTAATTAAGAAGTAATACACCAGTCAGGCATTGCATTTAAACCACTGACAACTTTAGTGAATAAAACTAATCATCTTAGTCCTATCATCCATCACCACCCACCTACACATCGTGGCAGACCAACACCCCTGGAAATACACTGTACAATACAGAAGGGATAATACTGGCAACTTATTTACTGGTTGATAAAATGGGAAGAAATACTACTACTAATAAATAATAATAGTTGACTAATCCAAAAGTCAGAAAGCTTGTTGACATGTGTCACTTTCACGCACATTATCAGATTAGTTTGCTATGTGAGGCACTAATGTTTGCAGTGCTAGCAGCAGCCTTCTTCTTTCTTTACTTGCAGGTTAACATGAACATGCATGTGCTGAACATGGCTACCTACTACTCCTCTTCAGTGGTTATATGCCAGTTTACTCTGTTGCAGCCAACATATGGATCGCATACAGTTCAAAGTACTGCTGGTTTGAGGGTTGTTATCCATCTAAGTTTCCACCTTGCTTGTTTACATCTACCTGCCACTTGCTGCAGCTACAGTTCGGTTAGTGATGTCATAGACCTAACAGTTAATCTGAACTGTACTTTGATAAAACGTAAATAATTTTTGAAGCTATATAAGCATTATTTTTAATTATTTACTAAAACTCTCTACTATATTCAAACCAAAACTGTTCAGACCCCAGACTCCAATCTGACCAACCATCTGTGGGATTATTGTGAACAAGCTCAATCCAACCCTGCAGGTATCAGGTCATTGCACAACCCTGACAGGGTCAGAGCTGTTTTACTGGCATTTGGGTAAGTTAACTAATGTTAGATCATCGGCTTTAATGTCATGGTTGCTTCGTGTAAGGAGAAAAGTTGTGACTGGCTGCAGAAAACCCCAAGCAAACAGGAAACAGTGTGGGAGGTGTATCTACTCACCAAGGATTAAAAGAAGACATGAATGTTGCAGATTTGTTGATGTAATCGAGTGAAAATGTCACAGCAAGAAAATATTGAGCTATATTTCTGAGCTATAGAAATGCCCTGTATATGTTTGTATATTAATAAAGGGATAAGTAACAATAGTCAATGAAGTACGGACTGATTAAATCTATCTCATATGACTAGCAACTTAATTTCCACTTCTTTAACTAGGTTAAAGGGTAAACCAGTTAGGATAATCTTTAAAGGGTACCAGTGTGAAACAAATCATCTATGAACTGTGATGACCCTATTGTGCATGGAAAGCATGAGTGAACCTGAAGCTCATGCCCTCCTTTAAACTAAGCTGTGAGTATATGACTAATATCTTTTCAGTTTGTGTTTTCAGTTTGGTTAACAAAAAAGCTTTGTGTTTATCATCAAAACACTCCCTCTAGATGCCACTGAATCACCAGAAGTAAAGGTGAAATGCAAACCGCCAGTAAGACAAGACGTTTTTTTTTTGAGGCAAAGCTAAATGTCATCACAGTTTTCGTCTTGTTTTGTCATGTGGCAAACTATTCACTAAAAGGAGCTTCTTAGAGGCAGTAAAAATACCATTTATGCAAACAAAAACAAACACAGGCAGAGAAAAGAGATGATTTGAAGGAGGGGGGGAAACCCCTGCAACTAAACAGCTGGAAACAGGAAATGACTTTGTGCCTTAATGTGTGTGCGCTTGTTTTTGTGTGTGCGTTAACTTAAGACTATGTGACACTGCTTGGCAAACTTTACCCAGCCCTTTAAAGGCAAATGTGGGTTTCCATCCTATTGACACAAACAGATCTAGTGACCTACCATGCATAGATATGAAACACAAGATGACAAACCTGTCAGCTGTAACATGTCACAGTGTGAGCAGTTCTGAGAAGAGGTTATTTAAAAAAAACAAAAAAACAACACATGCACATCTGCAAAAGCGGCAGACACAATCCAGTGAAACTCTGCAAAGCTCTCCTGTACTGAGAACAGCAGCAACAGAAAACGATCAGTGGTTTTCATGAACATCTGCTTGTTGCAATCAAACTAAGCATCAAGAAGATAAATCGTGATGTGTGTAGATCAGTAGACAATATTTTGAATTGACTTCTTCAACATTTCTGAAAATACATTTTTTGTTTTCTTTCTTTCTCGCTCAAATCTATAAAGTACTGAGGATGCACTTGTAGTGCATGACTAGTCTCTTTCCATACACAGTTAACAAAAGCTGCAGACTAGCATAGCTAAATTCTATTTGTTTGAATATAGGAGGATATGAGGTGACAGGAGGGGTTACACCGTGACTTTTCAGGCAAAAAAACTCTAGTCTGGTGTTCCGAGAAAGAAAGTAAATGATTTGCAATCTCCTTTAATTTGCAACATCATGGCATAATTTTATATATTTAGTTGCCTGACAAGCTAAACAGTATTTCTGTAACCTCTTGACTTAAACACTCCTCACACACTTTGATGACTTTTATGTCCAATAGAGACCAAAAGAAAACTATAAAAAGTGCGCAACTAAAGAATTATTTTACTAACAACTCATACTCTTTTGTCTTTTCCAAATTATAATAAAGGCAGATAAAGATATTCATACTAGCCTGACTAAATAAACTTTAAAAAATTGAGAATAGTGTCATCGGTACCATTCTTACACTTCATGCATGCAACTAGAGGCGAGCAATCAGGCCAGAAGATCATGCAAGGGTTTTACAATTCATGATATAAATGATACTTCTTTCGCATATTTAGTTTAACTCGTGATCACATGAGTAGTTGTGTACATGTGAGATGGGGCTAGGCCGGGGCTAGCTGGTTACCAGTAGTGGAGCTTTCAAAATAAAATACTTACACATAGCAGCATTAATGATTTAATCTGTATGATTTCTCTGCAATGTGGCAGATAAAGAAAGACCACGGTAAACGATTGTGAGATCAGCTAAACCTACATGAAACACCAGTCCACTGATAAGGATGTCAAGACAAATCTTTCTCTATCTTTCTCTTTGTAAGCAAAAGTCATGAAGCTGTTTCAGATAGAAACCCCAGGAGTCAAATTTTGTACAGAAAGCTATTTAAAAATAAAAATGAATACTTTTCACCTGCTGTGAACTGTTTTCAAAGAAATGCCCACATATTATCATGTGAAACCACAGCTGAGCTGTTAGAGTTTAGTGAATCGCGTGTACGATGAATATAAAGTGTGCCAAAGCTTGTGTTTTTACCTTTGGAGGATCATAGAGCTCTAACTGGTAACTTTCCCCTGCTCCTCTTCCTCCTTGAATGTCTCTGATCCTCCTGACCAGCAGGTGGCAACGCTGCCAGCGGGGCTGTGAGTCTGAAACAGTTTCGTCCACCAGAAAGTACCTCAACTGGCCCTCTTTACAGCAGCCGCTCGCCTCGGATCGCCTCTGCCTTTTACTACGAAACCTATTGAAAGGAGCCATGATCAGCTCCTTCATTCCAGGACGGTGTGAAGCAGCTGTGGGTGTGGCTTCGGAGGAGTGGGAAGAAGAGGATGACACCTCTTCGCTGATGGAGGAAACTGCACCCACTCTGTCACCATTATTTGGAAGATTACTGTTGGTGGTGGTGGGGTTCCTAGGGGTAAGGTCCCGGGATGAGCGCGGACTGGCTTGGGGTGATTTCTTTAAAAGCTTATTTACAGACTTCCGGATTTGGCTGAAAGAGAAATGTGTGACTTCTGAGTTTTCAGGGTTCGAGGTTAAAGAGTCAGAAGAGTACCGTTCAGATACCTGGCGATGATCTGTGCCAGAGATCTCCTCGTTGCTATGGCTATGAATCACCAGTGTCCCGCTGCCAATTGTGCGAGATCCTGAAAAGGAGTTTCCCGCAGCGCATCTCAGTGGCAGCTCCTGCTCCCGGCTCAACACCACCGGCTCCACTTTCGGTGACGCAGTCAGTGGAGCAGCTCCTCCATTTGGTCTGCCAGTCTCCCGATAGTCCTGCACCCGAGGCAAAGTCCGCACTCGAGTGATTACAGGCTGAGGACGAAGGACCACTGGAGACGATGAGGGAGCGCTACCGGAGGCGGCAGAGCTTGTGTTCTGACCCAGTGGCGTGCCGTCTTTGTCGACCTCGCAGCAGAAGTGTTGCTGGAAGAGGTCAGTAAATTGCTTTGAAAAGGTCTCTGGTGGAAGCACATCATGGTGTGGTCGCTCTCTTGCAAAACTCCGGTAGTGCCGGGCCAGCTCCTGGGCTGCGGCGATGGCATGCAGCTCGCAGAATTCCGTCCAGCCTTTTTGGGCAACTGCCACACCTTGGCCTGCTGCTGTTGTGGTGTTGGCTGGATGGATAGTGTTACCATTCATTGCAGTAACCAGAGTGGATGAGAATCACTGCGGAACAGAAAAAGAAGGCGGGTAAGAGAAATGAATGGATGAAGCATGGAAGAAAAGAACGAAAAAAGCCAGAGGAGCAAATAACGAGAGCAAGATATAGGAATGCAATTAGATCAGGATAATGTGGAGGGTTGTGCAAGACATGCAGCACTAAACATGGGAAATGGCACAACAGTTACAGCACATTTTGAATTGCTTCAAAGTTTAAAAACAGTTCAAACACTAAGAAAGAACATTCAAAACTCTGATTTCATCTGAGCTTGATCTGTAACCGCACAAATTGGATTACATGGGCCTGCAAAAAATCTCTGGCAATCAACCAGAGTATCCTAGAACCCTGAAAACTCAGAAGTCACACATTTCTCTTTCAGCCAAATCCGGAAGTCTGTAAATAAGCTTTTAAAGAAATCACCCCAAGGACAATCGGTTACCATTCAGTTAATGGGAGAAAACGCAGCGAGTGTACACATTTTAAGTAAATTTCAGGAAATTGTTTCCGACAGCAGAGGCGAGCAGAGAGAAAGGAGAAACTGCGTTCTAACCTCCACTGATATGGATGATGGCAACTCAAGTATTTTATGAATGGAAACAGTAATTAGTCAGTCAGACAGAAGGTGAATGAGGCCCTGACTGAGGAAGTACGGTTAGAAAATCTCTCAATCAGCCACGCTGCCTGTATTTTCATCCGTGTGTTTGTGTACTTACACGTGACCTATTTTAATGGTCCTTCCGTTTTCCCCCCCCCCCAGTGTATCACTCACGTTTTAAAACACGATACACAAACAACATGATTATTCATTAACTTAACAAACATCATAAGTGTAGTGAAAACAAAAGTGTTTATTTATTTATTTATTATACTTAAAGGGGATTTCTTTAAGTACAATTAACACGAAAAATAAATAAATCAGTGGCGTTGGTGGAGGGGGACAGGCTCATCCGGTAGAGAGCGAGGCGCATATTAATGAGCGTTTTTGACCCTATAACCTGTCTCGCAAGGGTAACCACTTCTGCCGGCTAGCCTCCACCACAACATCTGCAGGTGTGGGTGGGGGGGGCAACAAGGGGCCCAGGCAGAAGCTGACTTAATAGACAGAAAGTCGTAGCAGTCAACCAAAGGGCATTTCAGTCATATGCTGCCGAAACCAGGTTTAGTGAGAGACTCTCAAAGATATGGAGAGAAAAACAGCTGCAGACAACATCTAATAAACCTCCTGAAAGATTTTAAAAGTTTTTAGCTTCTGTTGGACAGCTCTTGTTGACCAAAGCCGCGCTTTTCATAATCTTTGCTCAAACTGAAGTAAACACCGACTGAGTTTGGACTTAATGAATGTGGCAAAATCTTAAAATTTTAAACTGATTAATCATCCAACCTTAAACATTCACACACGCAACCTCATTTTATGAGTGAGACAGTAAAGATGTGACATGTGGTAATATACTGCACTGAACTTGATGTGTTCGGGTTGCCTTGGAAGGCTTGGCCTCCTACAGTAGGGCTCTGCTACTTTTTTTTGCGTGCACTGTTTCACTTCCTTGCTTCTGTTAATGCACAGTGCTTCAGTGTTTGCTGATTAGTCTAATCCCACAGGGCTTTCTCTGTTTAAACTTGTGGCTTTTCTTATAATAATCACTAAATTGAAACTATCAAAAGCCATCTACCATTTTACTCATCAGGGCCCACAACTACATTATCAACTGTAGGTACTGCATCATTTGGTGCACGAAGAAGTTAACACGCAGCTTCTCTGTACAGTGCACACGTGTTTCAACCTGTCCACCACCGTTAAAAAACTAGTACTGTTGTAATTTAAAAGAACTCCGTGGTTAACAGCTTTAACCACACAGTTCATCAGAATAAAGGAAGGATGTATTCCTAAGTATTCAACAAGCCCTTCTCTTTTCTTTCTTTTTAAACGCCCATTTGCTGTGTGTGTGTGTGTGTGTGTGTGTGTGTGTGTGTGTGTGTGTGTGTGTGTGTGTGTTTATCCCTTTTTGACCTTGAGTATACTAAACAAATAGGCATAGGGGATCAGGGAGAACACATTTTTGGGCATGTAGCATAAGGATGACATAAAAGTGTGTTGACTTGGAAGTGAGTAGCCCAGGCATGACTGGTAGCTGGAATAACTGGACACGACTTCTGTTCAGATATAGCAAGATTCAAGTGACGTTTAGAGACAGCCAATGACGGCAATGAAAGAGTCCCATTTTTGGTAGAATAAAGAAGCAGATTTGGGTCTTCTGGAAATGAAAGAAGACAAATATGACTGGACATTTAGAGTCTTTTTAGTCCTAAAACGCTGACATATTAAATTCTGAAGCAGACAGGAAGAGCCATAGATAGGATATTTAAAAAAAAAAAAAAGGATGTAGCTACTGTGATATCAGCTGTGTGGACTTTTGGAGCACCCATTTTGGTACTTTGTGCGTGTTCATCTTAAGTTTTTGTTTCGATCCAGACGTGGCCATATTGGAACAAGAAGGCAGAGCTGTGGCATTATCACCTGGTGCTGGTGCAAGCTTACTTAGCAAGGTGTTAACTAAAACAGAATGTTTCCTGACTCCATCGAATGGACAGAAGACGCCCACAATGATGCCGAACTTTAAGTCTTAATACGATTTAGCCAGGAAACAGGAAAAAAGAAACTTCTGAAGGGGGAAAAACATCTGTAGAGACCATAACTGATTTTTGTGCTAAACTGTCAAAATGTTTCATTTCTGCACTAACTAAATGTGGGCATTTTACCACGAGAGTCTATGGCGACTGATTCACTTTTGGCACCTACTTCAAATAGCCATTAGTTGCCATCTGCAGTTCTTGGCACTTCTACATTGGCTTAATTTTATAACTGGAAGTTTGTGCTTGGATATAAGACACTCAAACCCACCACTGGAAGAAATACAGTCACATACACAGACATACATACAGAGGTGAATTTAAGCTTCATCTTAAAACTGCCACTTTGCATGTGTAAACACTGCAGACACATGGTGTAACTAACAGACTGTAACTAGCATACAACAACTAGTCAGATTTCTTCTTATGTGCTGCACAGTAAAGCGGTGAACACAGGTAGAATATTCACCATAACACAAACCAAAAGCAACACCTCAAGGTGCCTTTAGCAAAGAAGTCAACATGCATTATATATAAGCTGCTTCTTTTTCTGCCCTGCATGTCTTTCCATAATAAAGTGTTGAGCAACAGATGAACAGTTAGACTATAAGACGTAAACTGCAGTATCATGAACAGGAGTTTAACCTTCTAACTTCAACATGTGCCTACAGTACATACCATCTTCCTCCAGTGCTGCAGAGAAGAGTCTAATCGGCATACAGGAAGTGTGAGAGTGCTTTTGCATATGGGTGCGTGTGGGCTGTTGTGTCTCTGTGTCTGGTGGGGGGGGTTGTCACAGACTGTGGTCCAACAGATCACAGACAACCACAAGAAACAGGGGGTGGGGGGATGGGGGGGTCGCGCTGTGGTCGGGCCAAAACATGGAGCAACGCGTCTTGTTATCTAATTTCTCTCTGTGTCCTGAGCGACAACCTTCTGAGATGAAGACTTGTAAAAGTCGTGAGGTCACATCTTAAAATAAGCATGCCGTTTTTTCATTAGCACCATCAAACATATCAAGGGGACACGTACGTCAATGAGGCAGTGAAAAGTTGGCATCGTGAAATATTGCGTCACTAAAGTTCCTGGATGTGTCCTGTCACAACAACTAATCCCCTTCCTGTACTTTTTCAGAGCATGCTCAGTGCATGCCTCACTTTGCCCCTTCAGCTGGCCTCCCAGAAGCTTGGTTCTATCTGCCTGGCCAGCCCAGCGATGACTCAGCACTGCCTAGAGAACATACACACACACATGCACACAAAAACACAGACACACACTTCCTCTCGCCGTATCCATTGGGGTCTTGGCCGCCTCCGTTCCCAGGGTTTTCCCTTTCTTTTCATCCTCTCTGTCCTCTGAGGATCTCCAGATGTGTTTGGACTCAAACTTCCTTGACTTTTTACCTTGACGAAGAGCCATATTCAAACTGTGAGGGGAAACAAAAAGGCTAACACAGTGTTTGTGTCTCCTTTCTCTGTTCTTATCCGGGACCTCTAACCTCAGCTCAGTGTTTTGTTATTGTATTATTGCTTTCCTAGACAGCATTCGGCAGGAGACGGCAGAAAAAAAAGCCAATCCAAACACACGAAATTGCAACTGGAAAACATTTGTGCACTCCTGCCTTTTTTCCTTCCTCACCTTACTCATCACTCCCTCAAGCTCCTTCTCCTCCCCTACAATGCCCGCATTCTTCTTCTGCGAAGCACACGCACGCTCGCGATGGCACACTGATTGCTTTCTTCGTCTCTCTCGTGGGCTTTACAGAAATTTGGCACCGCTTTTTTCTCCCCCATCGACACCACAAAACAACCTGAGGAACTGCTGCACTGTGTCGAGATCAACGTCAGATTTTTTTGGCAAGAAGAAAAAAAGAGAAAAATGATCTAACCAAACAAATGCTACTGTGAAACTACTGATGCAGCAAGTCAACCACTGCTGTTTAAAAGAGCAAACAGGTAGTGACGCATACCACACAAGTCTTTAATGGACAAATGCAAAATGTCAAACAAGTGTCAAAACGCAGCAGCTAGTCACACTTGCTGACATTTAGACAAATATAAAACAATCTCTTCTGAGCATGTGACATGAGGCAAAGTCCTTCTAGAAGCAAGCCTAACCACTCAGCAGCCATCTTGAATCACCTCCACAATAACTTAGGCAGTAATTATCTATTATCTAAATTAGCTTGTAGTTGGTCAGTGAATATAAAAACTGTATCCTGACCTTGTCCTATAAAGTTAACCACACACCAGGTCAGGTTGCAAGACACCACAATGAGTCACACAGCTCTCATCTATCCCTAATACTCATGATGTACACGCTCCAGAAGTGGACATAAAAGAGTCTGATTTTAATCAAGACGGAAGGAAACAGGATGTGTGAAACACAGACATGAATCGATCTTGTTAGCGTGAGTAACCTCATGACTCAGGACTTACTGGGGAAATTCATGTGTTATATTGCGGCATTTTATTCCCACTAAATGGAAGTGCTAGCAGTATGATTTACAGTAAACAGCGTCCTGGATGTGGTCTGCAGGGAACAGAGACAACATGATCTTTTGCTCAATATTTTTTTGTTTGCACAAACATTAACACCACATGGCTCCTCTCAAAAAGAAAAGAAAAAGCTTTTTTTGGAGCAAAACCAGGAAAATAAAATCTCCCAAGACCGCGGCTTATATAACACTACAACTCATAGATAATAATCTATGCTGCTGGTGGATGTAGACTGCTATTTATATCTCACAGGCCTGGTATCAGCTCTCACACACCACTGAGTTACCCTGTTATCCCCATTAGGGAACAGCTCGTTTGATGCAACGGACACACACATCCATGAAAGTGTTGAAGTGACCTGAGTTTTCAGGTCATGCATTCAAATTAGGAAGTAGGGGTCTGGTTCGAGAGCGCTGCAGCACCTCTAATGGCCACTAGATGCTGGATGCATAACCGAAATGCAGACTGGGTGGGAAAATGTTACAAGTCTGACAAGTGCTAAACTACCTCGTAAAATAAGATTTTAAAGGGTTTTAAAAACAAGTTTACTTAACCAATAAACTGATCTCGAGGCTCCTGTGAGTTTGTATAAGGGAGAATTTTTGAGTCCCGCTGCCAACCGAAGCTGAAATGTTTTGTCACCGGAGTCACATGGCAAAAAAAGCATAATTAAAATAATTTTAGCTTAAATGTAAAACATTTGATGTTGGTAAACGTCAAATAGCTCAATTATCTAATTTATGTTTTTAAAATTTACTTAATGGCTTGGAGTTTTAAGTGGTTTAACTCAAGTTTGCCAATGTAAAATTATCAGACCTTGCATACTGAAAAATGACAGTATTGGAAGATCCTAACAACGACAAGATGACTATATGCCAATGAGTTCTCTGAAACAGTATCAATTTAATTTCAGCAGATTCTGTACATCTCAGAGTTGTTGGGTTTTTTCATGCTAAAAGTACTCAGCACTCCTGACAATACTCAGCTCAGTCCTTGATAGTACCAAAAAGGCACAGCCTCAGCAGCTCTGACACTGGTTACTGAACAGGTGCAGGCATAAATACTCAGAGAGCAGCAGCATTAACTTGTCCTTCATTGCTGTTCCACACTTGTTGTGACATTCGGTCAGTGTGTTGCTCGACCGTCTTTCCACTGTTACTGGACAGCTGGTTAAGCTAGGAAGAGGTGCACAGCGTGGAAAAGATGACTAGCACCTTGTTATGTTGCTACAGCTGTTTTTGCCACTGTAAACAACTGGAAAAAGCACGCCAGACTCAGGAAAAATAGACAAGACTTTGCAGATTTATGGAGATTACATTTGGATGTTTCAAAGCATAGCATTTTTCATAATGTAGTCTTCTTTTCCAGCTACTAAACTACCATTAAACTGGTCCAGGAAGGCTATTGGTGTTGCACTTTTCTCCTTATGAAAGTAAGGGGTCAGCAACCTCCAGTCACTAAAGGAAATATATGTATTCCCCAACAGGTGGCTGTTTCTAGGTGAAACTGGTCACAAAGAGGATGCTATACCAAAAACCTCAATGTGATAGTTTTGGCTGCAGATTTCTACAGTCGCCCATAGTTTGCATGATGCCAACTTGATCCAAGTTTGATTTTGAAGGCAACCGGTCTTGTTCTCAATTTACATCACACTCCTCACAGTTTTAACATCACTTGGCAAACATGTTCGCAAACAAGTCAGCATCTTCCATGCAAACTATGGACACCCACAACAATCTGCTGGCAAGCAGCTTGGTTTCAAGCAGGTTTTCAGCGCAGTGCTTTTTATTTGTTTTTGTTTCTAATGTCTCTGTAAAGCACTTTGAATCACCTTGTTGTTGAATTGTGCTATACAAATAAACTTGCCTTGCCTTGCCTTGCAGTACCACACAGGCAGCAATCACCAGCAATCACTTGCCATTCAACTGAGGAATACACATTTTCCAGAGTGACCTGTGGTTTTCAGGGGATCACCAGTCATTAGGCATGTGTGGCCGGGGCTTGTCAAAACCTATAGTCATGTAAACAATATCGCCTAAATAATCAACTAGCCAACTCTATGATTATAGCTCTACTAATCAGCAAATCATTTTAAAATAAAAAATGTTTATAAAAAATTCCAAATTCACTGAATTCACAGTGGAAATCAAGCGAACTTTCCCTAAAGAGCAAGCTGTGAAGAAATTGTAAACTATAAGAATAAAAAGATAAATATGAGAAACTAACGACAGCAGAAGTGGAATTGAACTCCTTTGCACAAAGACAGGAAGAAGATGCAACCACAGGCGCAATAAACATTAGTTACTACTTGACTGCTACACATCAGCTCCAACACTGCACTCCCGCCAGACCCTCCAGACATGACATCACAGACACTACCTCCATGTTTTTTCAGACACACTTAAACATGAATAGATATCAGATTGTTGGGCGATGAGCTAAACTGTTTGCTCTTGCTCTAAAACACACAAACATACAGATGTGTGAGCAACTGGTCTGGGAATGTGTGTACATGTACACCTCTATGTGCTGATTAGTTGTACATTATTGCAAAAAATAGGATGCAGTCCTAACTGTCACGCTCATTAAGTAAAATGCAATTTACAGAGAACCACATCCGTCCGACCTTTATATAGCCCGAGCCTTATTACCGACATCAGCCGGATCCAATCTATTGCTTATGACTCAATTAATATGCATGGCATAGAGGCTCACAGAGACATCAAACACTCGGCGTTTCCTGTAAAAACTGCAGTGGAAAATTTATATAAATCACACACACAAAAACCTAAAGCCAAAAAATAAAAAAAACAACACAGCAACATGTGCATCCAAGGAACTCGGGTCAAAAACAGATTTTATTACCTCTGAATTTTCACTCCCTGAATCATTGAATGAATCAGAGATACGGATAAACTTATAAAGCAGGGGCACAGTAAGTGATTGTAAGAGGGGGGAGAAGGCAATAAAGCAGTGAGAAAAGGAAGAGGAGGAGGAACAACAGTCACAAGGACAGAGAGAAAGACAGATGGGCGGATAATGAGAGGCCAGGCAGGAAGTGAGAATAACAAGCAGGAGAAAGCTGAGAGGAGAGGAGACGGCGCCAGGTTTGTGGATGAAGGTCCAGGTGGCAGAGCACAAGAGGAAAGGAGACCAAAGGATCACTGCTCTGCTCTGCCTGGGCAGCAATCACAGCAACAGGAAGCCCTGCCCTGGCAAGCAGCAAACAGTGCACACATGCAAAGACGCCGTGCATGTACACTCACATGCACACCAACGTGCTGCCTTACGTGAGGAGAGAACTAGAATATCAAGTACAAGTGTTACTTAAAATATTTAACTGTGAGCATGATGAATACACATTTGTGGTGAAAGCTGCAAGTGAAAAAAAAAAAACCAAGTGGTTCTGGGAACTTTTCTGCTTTCGTATTTTAAGGCTAAATCGCAGTACACAATACACATCATGATATTTTAGAATAACCTCTAAATTATTTTATAAATGTTCGATTTATCTACTCTGATACATACACTACACTGATTACTTAATAATGACCTAATATGTTAAATTTAAAGGTACAGTGTGTAAAATCTCACCACTAGATGTCAGTAGATTGCAGACTGCCATCAACTGTATCCTGTTTTGTTATTGATCCTGTTTTTGCCGCTATTAGCAACACCAGTCTTTGGAATTAGGGGTGAGTTTTGATTATCGATTTATCGATTAAAATCGATTCTAGCTTGGATAACGTGATATCGATTCATTAAAATCCTGAATCAATTTTTTAATGTAAATTTATTTTGCCCGAAACGCCAGAATCTCAGGTTAAACCTCACAAAATTTCAACAACCACCAAACAGCTAAAACAGTAAATGAGAGCAGGTACACGGATTCTTCACAAAGATGCAAACACAAAGCGCTGACCCGCCGACAGATCAGAATCAGCGAAATGTCACCTTTCTCACCCAATGGCACGGACACGGTCGGGGCCGAAACCTGACAGCTCGCTGATTCTGATGTTTCGGCGGGTGCGCGCTTTGTGTTTATGTCGTTTTTGCGCTGATTCTGAAGCTGCAGGTTTGATCTCTCTCCAAACAATATTGACTGAAAACGCTTAGCTGTGTCTCTGATAAACCCTCTGTAAGTTTGCTCTGCTTCATGCTTCAACAGCATCAGGTAATGTTCATATGCTGATTAACGGTTTCCTTCTGTTTTTGATGTACTGCAGAATATTTTTTATAAAAGCCCAGGCCTGGAAAATCGCCTTCATGTTTTTCTGTGTTTTATCCTCAGTTACTTTGACACAAAGGCATCTGCTGTGATGCTTAGACCTTTGATAAAGTCTCGCAAGTGTCAGCTTTCTTTTTATAGATATAAAAATATGGAAATGTACTGATACGTGATCAGAATTATAATATTTCTGACTGTCTGAGGCAAAATTTCCCCGATTCAAATCAAATCGAACTGAATCGAATCGTGGATCGAATCGATTCGGGACCTTGTTAATCGGAATTGAATCAATTCTAGAAATCAGTGACGACACCCAGCCCTATTTGGAATGGAGCTAAGGTCATTGGACTTGGACACTTAGCGAATAAACTGTCATATAATCAATCTATTTATCAAAGGGAAAGTGTCATTTTTAGGACACCTAAGCCTAACATTAGCCAGCATAATGTTAGCTTATAACCATCTGTTAATGATCGGTTGTGAGCCAACTCCTGAGAAGGAGAATAACCAAAAATAAGTATCAAAAAATAACTAGGCATGCTTACGCACGTTTTCGTCTCTTCGCCATTACATAATGTATTTTAATAATTATAATTCCCCAAAACAGCTCCTCAGATAACCTAAAGAGTATGAAATATATGATGTATAAAAAGCATCCCACTAAACTCATTTACTTCTAAGCCATTACAAACTCCTGCACAACCCTACAAGTTTTAAAGAAGTTTAAAAACAACAGCTAAGTTGTGATTTCAGCTATAGGGTATTTCTAACTTAGACTAAGAGGGTGGATGATATGCGAAAGTGGCTGATGCTAATTTGGCATATGATCTTCTTTTCAGAGAAATGGCGCAGACAGTGTCATTAAATAAATATATAATTAAGTGCAATTCAAGCATCCTCTCTCCACAAGAACAAAGCAAAACCGAGATCATTTGTGACACAGCTAAGGTTCATCATAGCCTGCACGATGCACCTTGGAGGTGCAGATTTATGCACTGGACCTTCAGCTTAGAGTTGCATGGGTTTTTTTTTATCCACATGCACACAAAAAATCATATGATCACATCAGCTAAGCTAAAACTGTTGAGAGAAAAACTGTAAGTCAGATCATAATTCAGCACCGAAAGCTTGTGACATGATAATTTGGTCAGATATACGAGAGCACACAAAAAGCCAAATTAGCTACAAAATGTTCCCGCTGAAGAACAGCTGGTAATTTTAGCTCTTATCAACATGATATTAATGGGAGGAAATGGGTCGGCTTTTATCGGCTTCTGAGATAAAAAATAAACCGAGTCACAATATGAAACTGAAAAGATGTAAAATCGCTAATTGTTTTTTTGCCATCACTCCACTGAGACACGTCGTCACTAGTGATCTTAGTATTATGATTACTTATTTTTGCTATGTTTTAACACTGTTGCTATAGATGGGAGAGTGAGAACGGCGAGAATAAACAGTCATTACAATCCCATTTTAAGCAGCAGCAATCACGTTAGCAGCCTGATACAGAAACTGCTTTGGTCTCTATAGCTTATTTCTCTTTAATAACTGTAGAGTGGATGAATAAAACCATTTAGATTTTGACTGCCTTGATTGACAAGTATACCAACAGAGACCATTATAACCAGTAGCTGTCTACTAATTAGTCTTCATTCAAATCCTCTCAACCATGCCTTTTTGAGCATATTAAGTTAATTTTTTTAGAACATGTGGGGCACCACTGAGTGAAAGTTCAATTTTATCTTTTTTTTAGTACTTTCAGATTTTAGATACAACTAACCAAGTTTTCTACTGTTAGCTGTTAAGTTAGTGACAAGACATACTGGCAGTAACCAATAACCTAAACTAAATACTTTAAAACGAGGAATCAAGAAATTAATAGGTACTGCTTCAGTGGCTGCCTCCATCCAGTCTTTGTTAATGTTTGTTTATAATGGAGCACTGTAACAAAAAATAATTTCCCTTAGGGATCAATAAAGTATTCTGATTCTGATCTTTTATGTACAGTCTACGATACGAACTAGCAAATTTATACTTTCATAACTTCTCTAGTTTGATCGGTAAACTAAGAAAAAATATCGCCATGCCTGTGAAGAGTCTGCTTCATGGCTGTAAGTGTACATAAAGTTAATAAATGTCCCACCAAGTTTGATCAACAACATCCATAAAAAACAAAAAAGCCGACATGAATAAAAATCCACATACCACTACTATCCAAGTCTGTTTTCAAGAGAAAAGGGTCCAGGAATTCGCTCTAATACAGCCACCATTCAATATTGTTTTGACAAGCACAACTGCCTGCTGTACTGATAGGCAACATACCAGTTAACACAAACCGACACCATGTGACCTTTTTTCCATTCCTTTCACTTCATGTTTTATACTTGAATGCAACAAGCTGCTCTGCATCACGCCAAAGTGGCACGGCCTGACATCAGCTACCCGCAACGAGCTGCGTTGAGGCCGATTGATCAGGTGCATAAAAGCAGAGGCCGACATGAAAAAGACATACAGTCGCAGGGTTGGGATTGGCTGAGGCTTACTGTTCCTGTTTGTGTGAAGTGAGATGTGAAAGAGCTTTGATAATACATAGAGCAGAAAGCGAGACGCACACAGCTTACATAATTGAAGAACATATTGTAAAGGAGGAAGTAGCGCTGAAACATGAGATAACTTTGGGCTTAACTTCCCATAGCCCGAGGAAAGCATCAGCTGATTCAAAGGTATAACACGAGGGGAGGCGGCGATTGCAACTACTAGGCACAGCCAGAGCCCAGTGGTGTTGTTATACAAGTTTAATCTGGATATCACAAAGACATGGATAAGCTTTGGCTCTGTAATCCCTGTTCCAAACACTAACTTGTTGCTCTGTGAGAATGAGCAGGAAACCTTTTGTCTAACACATGTCAAAGGAAAACAATTCGGATGTAGCCATATTACTCACAAAGAAGCTACGGAGTAAGAGCAGGGGTGTAACAGTACTGAAACTGAGACTGAAATCACACTACAAAGATCTGCAAATCTGGACTTGCCATGCCATAAGATTGAAAGTGTTAAAATATTCCTATATTAGAAAATATGTTGACCAGCCATCTATCCCACATGGTGATAGAAGTCCTTCAAGTTTCCCGAAAATGCACTTTTTCAGGTTTCCTTCATTGAATTATCAGAAATAAGGTCAAACATCCAGGATTGCCAGTGCTTGTTTCTTTTATTTTGTATCATCATCATCAAATTGGTGCAGTTTTTATATCTCATCTTTTATATCTCAACAGACAGATGCTTAAATTTATGCTCAAAAATTTGATTTTGGCTTTAAATTCTGAAAACGTGTTTCTTCAGACCTGAAGATTTCTTTATCGGTGTGTTTTAAATTTATGTCCTTATAAAGACTCAAAAATGCTGAAAAAATAGGAACGATTAAATAGCACTAAATGTAAACCCAATTCCACGTGCTTCAGTGTTGGCCAGTACGTCGGCTGTACTGATATACTCTTTATAATGTCAAGCGCGATATGAATTTTTCAAATACCACTACAGTGCTGAACAGATAACATACCCACTGTGGCTTTCAAGTGGTTTAAATGTACTTACTAGAGGCCACAAGAAATGGTGATGGGGCCTAGAATAAACTGATCAGTCTTCCAAAAGCTAAAATACCTCACACTGATGCTCCAGGAGAATCAGAAGGAAATATCTTGTAAAAAAAAAATCTCCGCGTTAGATGTGGAGTGAAAGCAGGGGGTGTAACAGTTGTGAAACCGAGACCAAAATCAGTCAAACGTCTGCCCGTGTGGAGCCTGCTTTAATCATACTAGTCGCAAATGAGGAGTTTAGTTTTTATCTGTGACCCAATCAGAAATCACATGATCAGGCCTCTGGCAAAAATAATTTTTATCAGTCTTCTTTTGAAAGAAAAAAACTAACAAAACCTAAAGCTGTAATCTAAAACCGCTGTTTCTGAGAATTGTTACACCAAATCAGACCTTTACCGGACCTGATTGTAATGAAGTGTTTGCCTGTAACACAGACCTCATTGTGTGTTGTGTTTTGTCAGCTTTGAGGCCTGTACTGTCTGTGATGCCTGTCATTTGCTGCTGACTTCATTCCCTCCTCACATGTCAAATCCACACAATCAAAGCAAAGTCATAACTTGCCTCTCTCTTTTTTCTTTTGCCTGTTGCTACACGAGCCCTATAGTTTAGTATTTCCTTCACATGTCAGGGTCAGGATAATGACAGACTGCAGATTGTGTAAAGATGTTTTGTATTAGTCATTGGTAGGATGTCGGACAGCTGGAAGGATGTGTATTAGTCAGGATACATAATATCATCATATTAACTGTTTCATTTAAGCTAAAACCCCAGTTTTGTTTTCCAGTGCTCAACGTGGATTACTCCTGCACACAGTCTGAATTCCTTCTTATCATCATAGACCCAGCCTTTGCTTTTCCTACTTTCCCAACCTGCCTCCCTGTCTCAGTTCCCACCACAGGAAATAGGCAGAAAGTGGCTGGACTTTATTTCTGTGTCTTAAGAATAGCAGCATTGTGTTATTGTTGTCGGAATGCAGAGGCCTGAGCCCCCCCCCCCCCCCCCCCCCTTAAGTAATAGCAATTTGCCCATATGTAGTGTATAGCAAGAAACAGTGTACCCAGTACAAAAGACAAGTCTTGACCACTGTTTTTATCCCCTCTTGATTTCTCCAGCTCTGTGATGCAGACTAATGCAAACATAGAAGGGAACAAGAGAATATCCACCACTGATGTGTCACAAATCTGTTGCATTTCTGCGTCATCACAGGATAAATGATACACTCCTGACTTTTAATATTTAATTATTATTTTCCCTAAAGCTACACAAATGAGTCACAATATCAAAAAACACTGACAGGTGGGTTGATCATCTTGTTACAAAGCAATGTTCTGCTGACATTCATATGGATATTACTTTTGACACTCAGCTCCAATAGAGAACCAAAACTGCCAATCAATAAATAAACAGATGTATGAATAATTACAAAGACCAGTGGCCAGACTCACTCACAACAAAAATGGCTGCCTGCAATCCAAACAGATCACTGAAGAACTGAGCCCCTACTCACACAGGTCGAAAACCGAGCCAAAACTTTACCTCTGACCTTTTGGGTACAAAATATCCCCACATTATCAAGAGATATTCAAATTTTGGTCTAATTAGCTTAGAAATTGTTGGCCAAGAACAAATGAGAGTGGGTTTTTTTTTACCGTTAAACACAAAAATCAGTTCACTGTTGAATTTAAAAACAGCTTCTCAGCTCGACTGTCACCGAAAGCTCGACCTCAACTTCTTACTGGAAGGTAAGGGATCAAAAGCTTAGTTTCAGAAAAGTTGATGACACAATCCTTGACTCAGCTACTCACCACTAAAACTGAGTCAAATCAAAACAATTCAGTCGATTCACACATTCACGACTCAAAACTCCACATACATGTCTGTCTGAAATCCACAAGCACTTTATGAATGAGTCACATGATTGTTCTGATTCACTTTGCCAATATTTAAGAGGTGCAATACTCCATCACTGTGTTGAGTTGTTGTTGGGATTTGGCTGAGACATAATTGACTCCATCATTCACTCAGATCAGCAGTGAATCATCTGCAGGCATCTGACTTCCCGGAAGGCTAGTCTAAACCTTTCTACGTTGGGGCTTATAAGGAGCGAACAGAGTTTCTGTGTTAGGCCTTACAAAGTGCCTCTTTTTGGCACAAAGACATTTCCCAAGAATCCTGTTTTTCTGCACTGATAGTAAATTATGTGCTTGTGATGGGACTTGCTGCAAACTGGACATTTTGTGTGAGAAATGTAATCCTACTTTCACTTCAGCTGAGACACGACTCGTATTTCTGCTAAATAGAAAAACACAGCTCTGTCTGACATGCAAGGGCAGAAAATTCTCACATTTGCAATACTACAACCATGAAGTACTTAGCATTTTTGTAAAAAAATTAAACAACAACAAAAGAATAGCACAGTTTAAATGCAGCGAACAACTCCAGCTCTGCACCACGCAGCCAAGGAATCTGGAAAAACTTGTCATGACGGGCAGTGTTTCTTTGGACAACTTGAAAACAAAACAAACTCTTGACCCCATCATACACCTTCACTGTGTGCAACCACCCACACACACATATCCATCAATGTCCAGCAAATGCCGAGCCTGCAAGCGCACACATGCTTTTAAGTGAGATCCTTATGCTGCTGCAGCTAAATCAAGACTATAATCAACATTCTTCCAACAACAAGAACAAGGGTGCATTGGAGTAAAACACACACCCACACACCCACACACACACTCTCTAATTATTGCTGTTTTGGAAAAAACACAGGCACGCATGCGTATCCCCTCTCTAACACTTGCACAAACGTGTTCACACACAGGCAAGTACTTAACCCTAGTGAACGCCTTATATGTATATGTTTGTGTGTGTCTGTGGTGAGAATCCACAGTTAAAGCTAAAATTTTAGGACTCAGATGCCAAAAGCTGTGCAAGTCATATCACATAAACACACACCAACAGCTCAATAATGTCCGGGTTATTGTAGAAAGTCTGTTATGACCAGAAAATAGCCTTCTTTCCTTCCCCTTTTTTTGGTCCTAATTTGTTTCTTCTTTATTTCTCAGTCAACTCCCAGCTCCCTGCCAAATTATCTCCCATGGCTCTCCTCTCTCTTTTGCCGCCTCCTCCCTCTTCCCCACTGAGGCCACTGTGGGTCAGACCTAGAGCTGGGCGATAGAACGATAACGATATGTATCGCGATATAACTTTTACTCGATAGAGAAATCAAGCTATCGCGATAGACCTCGCCGCTCTTGTCCTCTTAATATAAAAAAAAAAAAAAAGGTCAGACAATCCAAATCAAGTATCGTAGCGCAGAACCGAACCAATCACAGCCGCAGCGTCACGTCGCGTTACGTACAGCACAAGTACCAAGCCGCACGTGTGTTTGTTTGGGAAGCAGCCGGCGGGTAATGGAGCCAGCGCGTAATGGAGGAAATGAGTGTGCCAACTAGAAAAATCAACCGAGCGTGACCGAAGAGAAAACAGATGATGGTTCCAATGCCGGAGAGATTGTCGAACGGAAGAGCCATAGAAGTTCCGTAGTGTGAAGGTATTTCGGCTATTTCAAGTCTGACAAAAAACAGAGTAGCGTGCACTGTAAATTGTGCCGAAAGCAAGTCTGGAAATACAATAAACTGGTGCATGCGTCACACTGTGCGCCATGTTATTGTTTCGGTGAAATGAATTTCTACAATACTGTTACTGTTAATTCTACTCTCTGCAGTGTTTAAATGCTTACATATACACACAGTTACTGTCCCTCCACACATACGACTCGGTTATGCTTCTATGCCCCAGCTTTGTTTACTTTTTCCCACCGAGGCTTCTAGACTTCTGATTGGCCAACATTTCGGCACGGTTAGGAATCTAGCGCCACCTGCTGCTTTGGCATGTTCATAGCAGCGTTTTCCTTCATTTCTGCCTTTATGTGTGGACGGGATTATTTTTTAAAACGAAAACGGAAAATCTCCGTTTTCAAAAATACCCGTGTGGACGTAGCCTCAGTCTCTGACTGGAAGCGCTAATTCGTCATTCGGCTTTTGTCAGACTAAAGTAACTGTTAAAACTGTTTGAAAAGCTAAGCTATACAACAAGGAGAGATTGAGAATTTCCTTTTAGTTCTCAGTTTATTTGATATTGACAAAAGTTAGTCAGTTTTGTCTGTTCTTCTGTAAAACAAACTAAGATTTATTTTTAGAATTAATATTTTGTTTCTAAGTGGAATTGACAATTTAGTAGTCTGTTTCGTTTGTTCTATTTTGAAACTTAAACGCTTTAGCGGCTGCCTTTTGTGTAGTTTGCAATATTTGCCTTTATTTATCTGAAAAAGTCTCATGTTCCTTAAGTACATCTACCCTGTTGAAATTATTATGGGAAATAAATATTTAAATAAAAACAAGCTGCTGATTATTTCACATTTTACTTGTGAGCAACGGCACATTTAAATCTTACAAATATAGTTATTTGGCTTATATCGTGATATCGTTATCGCCTGAAATGGAAAAAACATATCGTGATATGAAAAAATCTCATATCGCCCAGCTCTAGTCAGACCTCTCTCGTGGTCTCATCAGTGGATTTCTTAGAACCCCTGGGGGAAGCGGAAAAGCTGACTCTGATAACATCTCAGTTCAAGACATCAAACCATGACAGTGTCTGATCCGCATCTGATAGCCAAAGCTTCAGAGTTCACTCCTCTCACTTGTTTCTGGATGCACAACTGGTTCAAAAAACAAAAAAAGTAAAAATGATCACGATTAAGCTGCACTCCTTTCTTTCACAGCTTCCAGGATATTAATGTGCTGTATTGCATAAAATCCCCAACCAAGTAATCATATCAAAATGCACTGCTAATCCTGGATCGCACAGGAATGAAAATGTACAGAAAGCCAAAAGGATTTTAAGATCTAACCAGGCTGTCGGATTAATAAAAGTCATAAAACACTAATGCTGTTTAGTTACAACAACACCACATGTGAAGGTTTTGTTCCTTCTATAGCTCCACTCTGATTAGTAAATTGCAATGAGAGCAAATGCACTACATGAATGCCAAAGGTCAGGCATAATGTTCAACTCGAGCTCATTTTTAATGGCATGTCTCTGTTAGAATATACTTGTGATTGTATATTCAGTTTTTTCTTCCCTTTCTTCCTTTGCATTGATACGGTTTTACGGGCATAGCCCACTTGAGATCAAATTGGGTTGCATGTGGCCTATAAGTGTGACACCCCCACTTTAGCCATACCACAAAGAGCAAAAGAGAAGTGAAGACAGAACCAATGCATCCATGCATCAGAAATCAAGAAAATCTGTGGGGAAGTAAAAGGGTTTTTTTCTGAGAAATAACAGTTTCACTTGAGACTACACAAGCCAAACAGGAATCTGGAAGTGCTGCAAACCTGTAAAAAGATTACAGATAGGCTTTAGTCTGTGGAGGGTTTTCACCAGCTTATAACAATGACGACCAAGACTGGAGAATTTTTTAGGATGTATTTTCAAACAAAAGATACTATCACAACAGACAAAAGAGTTAACCTGTGGTTAAACTACAAAAAAAGGAATATTTCATGACTCAATACAGTTTCACCTTCTGATGCAATCAGTTCGGTCATTTTAGTTTGTGTCTGATATGGTTCACTGTTTTCCAGCTGGTATGGCCTATATTACATTCTCTTCATGCTGGAAGCAGGAACTAAAGTCCTTGCTGTCTCTCTTTCGCCTTTCTAATTCATTAATTTCTGCACAGAAGACGTAGCCATGGCTGCACCTACATCGCTCACCATCGCTCTTTATCCCACACTGTAAGTTATGGTGACTGAATAGCGCTCCCTTAACCCAATGCACCGTTAAATATTCTCCTGGCTTTGCAGGCCTGTCTGGCATAAACCACGTCAGGTTGGCTCGACAGAGTTAAAATTATCAGCCAAAGAAACTATATACAAAGCCGTGTTACTTTACCACCCAAGAGGGATATTTTTTGCCTCTGTGGCTCAAGGTGTGACTGTTGCATCGAAATGACTCAGTCGTCAAAGTATGCAGACCTCACAAGGTAAATATGTACCCTGCAGGTAAGCTTCAGCACCTGTTAATATCACACAGATCACACACGGGCAAAAGTAAAATAACATAACCACCGAAAAATGTAGAAGAGGCAGAATTATGCAAAGAAAATGTTAACGTGAATGACAGCTCATTATTACCTCCAATATAATGTCGTAATTATATTGTGACCCAAACAGTGGTGCATGTAATGGGCCTTCTAATTTTACTGAAGTCAGCATGTCTTTATGCTATTTTACCCATTTGATGGCGATTAAGGATGGCAAAACATATCTGGTGGTCATGAAAATGTTTTAAATAAAAAATGCATTTAAGCCTTGATGTGGTACTCCCCAAGTTATATCACAACAAAACAAACCCCAATTGAGTGTTAATACATTGGTATTAACATGTTTAGCAGCCTCTGGTGTTTTTTGTTTTCATCTGAACCATAACCCCAATATTTTCCAAAAAGCATCTTAGAATGTAGTTTTCCATCTGCTCTTTACTACACATTTTTTGGTCAGAGGATTTCAGCAACCACCACAGCTAGTGAAGCTTTTACTTTGAAGGATCATGCTCCTGTAGTACACACACAGACCAACGTTGCCACATAAAGCACTCCACATTCACACACCTTGAACTGAACCATCACAACTAAAGGCACAACACGCCTTCACCTTCCCAAAAGTACCTTCATTTCAAAGCTCTAAAAGCTGGAATCGGTGCAAACAAAGACACACACACACACACACACACACACACACACACACACACACACAAACAGCCATGAGCCAGAAATAGACCTGAATTCCTTCCAACACACACACACACCAAAATGAGTACTTTGATTTACTCTCTCTCACACACACAGACACACACTCACACAGCACTGGACTCTCAAACCAAGTGGCTTCTCCCCACTAGTTTCTAATCTCCATCCAGCAGTCATGAATAGGCGCAAACTAAATTTCAGATGCACGTTTTTAACACGGTATTTTTTTAAAGCGTACTTTATCAGTGCCTGTCTCTGTATTTAAATACCTGACACGAATCCCTAAAATCAAGGGTCAGTGGGATTAGTATTGCGTCATCACCATGGCGACCACTGCTGAGTAAATTTGCGCCAAAGCCTTAAACAATTTTTGAGTGACATAAATTCACTCGAGTTAGTTACAAACTTGCCAACTGCACATTTCCATGTGTGTATATTGTGACAGCTGTGCTCGCTGAGACAGAAGAAGCTGTTCTGTGGTTTGACAGGACCAAGTTAATTTCTAGTTAAAAGAAAAAAAAACACTTTAGGGGCAAAAGGGAAAAAAATTAAAGGAAAATCTGCGCCAGCACCGCCTGCATGCAACCAACTCGGGAAGCTACTCCTGCAGACCCTTTAAACGATACACAACCACGTTTTTTGTTTTTTTTTTTACATTTCTTTTTTCCGACCTTGAAGAAAAAATGTTCACATGGCTGCTGCATATTTTGGGATTAGTCGCCAAGCGGCTACATTTAATAAAGAAAGAAAAAGAAAGAAAGAAAGAAAAGTTTAGCAATGCTAAGAAGAGAGTGTGGGAGAGGGAGGGGGGGGTGAAAGTTACTGCCACAACATACTCACGTTCTCCGTTATCTCGGATGGGCACCCACCGCAGCACGACGACTAACCAACAAGTTGGACTTCGCATAACGGAAATGTGTTGTGCATTAAAGTAAGTCTAAACGACGTCAGTGAAGAGCAACGTGAAGTGGACACCGGAGGAGAAGCCGTGCGATAAAAAGTCCTTCGCTTTCTCCCTCATTGTGACTGCATGCGACTGGTCCTCCGCAAAAGGGGGGAAAAAAGAGAGAGGAAGAAAACTTTCAGCCACGAACTTGACGCGGAAAAAAATGGTTAGCCCTCGTTTCCGTCAAAAAAAAAGAAAAAAAAAGTGTGGCGGTCCAGTGAGCTTTCGCGATTAAACTTACTTCCGCATTTGTATTTTCAAAATAAGACTTTCTATCTTAAGGAGGCAATATCCGAATTGTAACACCGTTATTACAGTAGACTAAAACAAAAGTAAAATATTGCGTGGAAAATATTTTACTTAAATTAAATAAGAATTAAAAATGAGTTTCTTTTATAAAGACAAACAAACTGTATGCTTACAAAGCTCATTAGAATAAAAACCACCAAGGTAATGTGCTTAGTTTTAGCGTTTGCTTTTTTCATGTTCATTGAGACTGCAATGTCTACATGATGAGAAGTGTTTGCATTGTAATAGACTGACAAATGCCACCCCAATTAAAAAATAAACACCAAAAGTAACACTGAAACTAATAAAAACTGAACTGAAACAGAACATTTTCCAACAATAAAAACTAAACTGAAATGAGCAGATCCACACAGGAAAGGAACTGAAACTAAACCTAAATGAAAATAAAAATTCAAAGTGAAATGTAATGTACTTTTCTTGTCTTACTGCTCTGTAAAAACAATTTTTTAACCGTACATTTACAAGTCACCTTTTCTGCCTTACATGGCGAAATTAGAATGACCAATAAGTCTATAATGCATGTCTTTGGACTGTGAGAGGAAGGTGGAGTAGAGGAGGAGGCCCACGCAGGCACACGGGAAATGTCCAACCAAAAGGGCAAATGGAGAGTCAGTGCAAATAAGACAGAATACGCGTGTGTGTACTGTAAAGCTGCAAGGAGTAGAGGTAGTGAAGGTGCATGACTTTAAATACCTGGGGTCAACCATCGAAAGCAACGGACAGTGCACAAGAGAAGTGAAGAAGAGAGTGCAGGCCCAGAGACGAGTGTCGGATGTGATTTGAGATAATTACAGCAAGAGTGAAAGGGAAGGTTTACAGGATGTTGGTGAGACCTGCTATGATCTATGGTTTAGAGATGGTGGCACAAACAAAAAGACAGGAGGCTGAGCTGGAGGGGGCAGAGTGGAAGATGTTTACATGTTTGTTGGGAGTGGCCAAGTTAGACGGGATTAGAAATGAGTACATCAGAGGGACGGCTTGAGCGGTTTTAGGACAAAGTTAGTGAGATGGTCTGGACTTGTGTAGAAGAGAGAGACTGGATATACTGGACAAAAGATGTTGATCACAGAGGAGGCTCATGGATGTAGTGAAGGAGAACAGTGCAGATGGTGTGAATCCTATGGATAGGGTCAGCTGGAGCCAGACCATCCACTGTGGTGACCCCTAAAGGAAGCAGCCAAAAGAAAGAGTAGAATTAAATTGTTTTATTCAAATAGATGGCCATTGAGATTGAGATCTTCTTTTCAACAAAGGGCATACAGTTTAAGAGCACAAAGTCACAATGACACAGTATACACGCTCAGAAATGAAAAAAGCTATGTACAAGAGGTCCCTTTAGGGGTTGCCAAAGCAACCCTAAAGGGACTTGCTGTAAATGAGAAGACAGAAGGAAAAAGAAAAAGTACAAGAGTAGTTGCAGATACACAAATATAACATTTTAAAATGCTCCAATGGAATCAGATAACTTCATAGTTTTTTGTTTTTTTTTTAGCTTGTTCCATCTGTGTGCAGGAAAGTATTCAAATGTAGTTCTTCCATAGTTTGCTGTGGGTAAAAGGTACAGCCAAGGTAACAATGTCCTGTGAGCTGACATTTAAAGTCCTATGTTTAAATTCAGGCAAAGAGCAGAGATAACCAGGCGATCTTTGTGGAGTCTTGCAAATAAACCCCATACAGTGCTGTTTAAGATCTCTAGTACAAGATGAGAACAGGACCCTCTGTGATGAAATAGTGATACATGAAATCAACATAAACCACACCTTACTTTTTTCTTCTGTTTTGTATTTCTAATGAACTTTCCTTTATATTTTCCTTTCAGTTTGTTTCCACAGTTCACTTTTACTTCATTTTTCATTAGTTTCAGATTCAGTCTTTTTAATTCTTATAATATGTTGGGTGTTTCTAGTAAGTAGACTATTACAAAACAAACGTCACATTGTGATGGCAGTTAACATGAAATCATGAAGAAATGTGGGGTTTGTTGACAAATTTGACCAAAATTACACAGATGAAAACTTGGGACATTTCCTGTTTGATTTATGTATTTATTTATTGTTAGTGTGTTTTATGAGAGTGCTTTACTTTGTTTTTATTGGTTTTCAGAGTCAAGGTTTCATTTTTATTTGAGTCAACTGAAATTCTATCACGCCTACTTTTAGTTTTCAGTTGTCTTTTTGCTATCAATATCCTCACTTTGCATGCAACATGGCCCCTGTTCACATTATAGTAATTATTTATCGTCACCTTAGATCGTGTTATTATTAATTATACACGTGGCAAGTATTAAACAGCTGACTGCATTTAGCAAATGCTCTGTTTAAATGCAGAATTTATTAAAAATACAGTAACTGAATGTGCTCATCTAATTCTATTTGCAAACTGCAGCTGTCAGATATTTTCCTGTGACATGCATGTGGCGCAAGACAAGCATAAAACAGCATGAAATCAGTCTCTTAATTGTACAGCTCAGTGCACACCAACTAAATTACTTACAGCCACTTTTCACTGGCACTGTGCTCGACATGATACAATCAAATATGAACCTATTTAGGAATATGCACCAAATATTGAAACAAGGCACAATCTGCCTGAAAACACGCATGTCATTTAATTTATTGTCATCCTGTATGACTGCATATTCACAAAAAATATGAAGTTAAATGAGCTCACAACAAACACAGGATGTTTGGGACAGCTGGGCGGTCTATAATCACTCTGGCCCAGCAGTGTCAGCAACCTATTTCCTGTGCAAACATGCTTATATGTTTGCCACCACTGACCCATTTTTATGCACACAAACACTGTATTGTGTCTCAGCTGATTTCACTCAATGAGATGTATCCACAGCTGTAAATGTATCCTTTAATAATCTTCTAAAACTGTCATAAGGACAGATTTTATGACAGAAGTGTGATATACATAGATGAAAAAACACTTTCTGAGTCACCAGTGTTTAGCTTTAAGAGTGTACTTTTATGTTGAAATTATCAGGGAGGAAGTAGCTCCTATTGAATACCATCCTGGGCAGGTTACTGCAAAAGGTGTCTAGTTTCTTAGGTGAAGTCTTTTAGTTATTGCACCTTTATTTTGGTACTTTATTTATGGATGCAGATCATTTAAAAAAAAAAAAAATTAACAAAACAGATGTTCAGGTGTGTAATGTTGTTTGCTGTGGCTTTAACTCAGTAGATCTGTACTATGCTATACTTTAAAGTAAGGAGATCACTTAAATGTGACGTTAATATTTTCTCTTTCTCTCTAACACATAAGACAGGGGAAATAAAAACAAACGAAGACATATTTTATCTTGACCTACAATGGATTGTTGTGTTTTTCTGTTTTGTTTTTGCTTTTTACTTCTCTAGAGACCCGAAATCCGTTGTTTATTTCTTGTTTGATGGTAAAAACGTTAAATTATATTGCCAGGTATGAGTATAAAGTTTGAAGCTATTTGTGAAATACATATCTAAAATTGTTAAACAGCGACATCTAATGGTAGACGGCCTGCAGTGCATGAGGAGCGTGTGCCTGTTTATAGAAAACGTCTTTTTTACGGTATCATAAAGGGAAATCGGTTAAAAATCACTGGATATTTACACAATAAACTTACATTTCCTCGAGTCTATCCCTTCTGTCACTGAGCAAAGGCAGGATATACCTTGGACAGGTCACTAGCCCATCGATTCAGACGTAGCCACACTTACTGACATTTCAGAATCACAATTTAATCTAACATGCCTTTGTACTGAAGGAGGAAGCCAAAGCACCCGCAGAGAACCCAGCCAGCAGAGTCGAGGCATCAGACTGCATGACAGTGTTAATTTGGCACAGTCACATATTCCTTCAGTCTGCGATTACAGTAACAAACTTTTGGAGTTGTGAAAAAATGTACCCATCCAACTAGACTTTTAATGATACGTGCTAAAAATGAAAGCTGTCTCAATATTACATTTTGCAATTTGAAAAACAAACAAACAAACAAACATAAAATCACACTGTATCACTCCTACCCCTTTTCTGCGCAAGTCATTCATGTATCAGTGATAATGGTGTTATGCACTAATGAAAACTAACGGAACTGAACCGTGTAACCAAAAAGTGATTTGAATGGAGATGAGACTTCATGACAAAATTAAGAAACCAAAAAAAAGAGCAAAAGTCAGCTATTGTGGTTGTAGATATATGCTAATGGCTGCAAGTGTAATAATGTAATTGTGAATATAACACAACGCACACATAATGTGAACAGCTCCATGACTGGATATGCTAGAATTTCCGTGTCAGCAATTTTAAATTTGAAAAGTCTCTCAGTTTTAACATCCAAAGTTTAATAATAAATATTTATATAAACCAAGAGCACCACACACATTTTTGTGTGAGTTCCCCTTATCTAGAGATTTTCTACCAGTCTGCCGTGGTGAGAACGGTATGTTGTGCTCTGGGAGCAGCATTGGAGCAGACTCAATAAAGTAATTAGTGAGTCTTACTCTGGGATTTCCTGCAAAGTGGGAAAACACTTGAAGTTAAACAAACTGTTATCCATCATGGGCAATACTGAAGGCCCTCTGCATCACTGCACAGACAGCAGAATCAGCTCTGCTGCCACAAGGACAGACACAGAAAAGTTTTCATACGTCATGCAATAAATCTACAATGCAACCTTGAACGTACTGAAATTGAGCATGAGCTACAAGAGTACAAAAAAAGGCTAACTATGCGTTTTCATGCTCATGTTTTTCATTCCCTCTTTTCCAATCTCTCCTTCTGTGCTCCATGTTTCTTCTAGAGGAGTCAGCATTATGCCGATTGACTCCACTAGAAGCATGTAAAGGCTTTACAGAAAGAAAGAGCAAGCCCACATGCACTTCCCCTTTTCGGTGCTCACCATGAACCCTGCAGAGTCACGCCTGAGAGGTCCGTCAGCTCTCTTGTGTTTGCTGTGACTTTGCTGCTCAAGTTCAATGCATGTTCACTGACGGTTCGCTGCAGGCCGAAAATGACCTTCAGGCCACCGGGAAATGCTCTGGCAGTTTGCAGGTTTTGAAGAACCTCACACATCTATTCTCTGAAAAGCAGAAATAGATCTTTAAAGAATGATTTAATTTCACTGCAATTTAGAAATGCAGCTGGTGAGACAAAGTGTGAATATGTGTTTATGTGTTACTGTTTAGATCTCCTCTAGTGAGCAGAAGAGCTCACAAAGATGCAGGAGAGATGTGTGCAGTCTGTGTCTGTATAGCTATTTAATATGACTGTATGCATTCAGACTCATACTGTACCAAGACTGATATAAAAGCTAGGAAGTGGCAATAAAAACTAAAAACCAAACTAGGTGTAAAACCTTTGCAATTAAAATTTCAAAAACTAGAAAAGATAATAGTCAGGTGCATTTCCCTTAATGTCTTGATATGATATACATGCATATTCAAATACAACTAAAAAACACTGAAACAAGAAGCTCGCCCTCGAAACTAAATTAGGAGAAAAGTGAAATGAACTTCAAGAAAAATGCATGTGTGTGTGTTTCTGTGTGTGTCTTTTTTATGTGCTGCAGAGCTAATGGCAACCCAACGAAAGAGACGTCTCTCTTCTGTATTGAAAATGTCAAACATGCACCATTAAAGAATTTCTTAATCCTTTTGCAAGTGAGAAACTGAGCGCATCAGACACCAGACATACAGTTATATAAAATGTGCTTCTCCATTTCTGGAAGAGAAAAAAAGAGACAAACAGTAAAAATAATCATCTAATCCACTGTCGTCCTAAATGTCTTACTACTTACATGGTAGTATTCAGTTCATGAAGGCACTAATAGGTCAGGAGGTGCAGGTAAATAGAGCAGGCAGTAAGCAACACTTGCAACCCTGCAAGACTAACGTGTCGCAGAAGCTCTGCAAATAAGGCATTGAGCCCAAGGCTAGCTGCACCTCACTGAGTGTGCAGTCACAACAAGCAAAGTAAGTAGTTTCTTGACCAGTTAAAGTTTGAGACAGACACCAGATCGCAGCAAAACACATCTCTTCATGTATCATAACAACGTTCTCTCAGGTGGCAGTTGCATGGGGGATGTGGATGGGTGGCATGCATTAATGATATTCATGAGCAGAAGTCTGGAAGGACTTCACACAGAACATTCAGATTAATTAAGAGAGGGAACTCTGAAGTCCAGTGATCAGTTTGTTAATTACTCTACCTTATGTTTATGAGTTTATCAATTACCTGTACATAACTTATAGTTAACTATGCCACATCATACCTGAGCATTTTAATTCTGCTGTGCTTTTTAGCTCTCATATTTATATGGTTTCTGTTCTGATAATCAAGACATAAGGCACTCTGCAGATCTGCAGTAATATGCACAGCGAGGCAGTAAAATACAAGCTTGTGACTGGAGTACAAATACTTTAGTTTTCCCATTTTGTGTGAATTTAGGCTATACTTCCTCTGAATTATACCTCAAAGGGAAATAATACATATTTTGTACAGAATACGGTACATTTCTATAGATTAAAGCACCGAAAGACTGACAGGTAAGATATTTTTGTGCTGCAGAGTGGTGATAGAGTATTGATGATATTTTAAATACATGTTGCCGGTGACATTTACATAATTTTATTCAAGTAAGGTTTTGAATGGAGTCTTTTTATGCATTTGACATGCTCACAGGCAGCTCAAAGGAAGAAGTTTTGACACAGCCAGGTGAGACTGCCAAAAGATGAAGCTGTGCAAGCAGAGTGGAACAGGAGAGATGAAGGTAAGAGAGTCCAGTTGAAAATCACAATGTGGTTTGCTTTAGTCTGCTCTACTTGCCTGCATTTTTGTAAAAGTCATGCCACTAAAGGTGGAGCAGTAGACAGAATTCCTATTAAAGCTTCAGGTGCTGAACTGTGAATTGTAATTCACCCACAATGCACAAAAGTTCTACACGGGAAGCAAAGCACGCCTGTGGGGGGAAATAAAGGTGGCGACTTACCTGGAAAAGTTCAGTGCTTCTTAATTGAAGTTTTGACAAAACTCCTGGTGAAAATGAGTAAAGGTTTTGGAGTCTCGAAAGGAAGGAAAGCAGCTTCAGCGACCAGGTCACAATGCTACAGGCACAGGCGAGAAAGCAGTGATGGTACCGAAAGTGTAGTGATTCTGCTGCTTTGACCTTCATGTCTCAGCTCTCACACTGCCACAGAAAATACACAAAATATAGAGAAGATCCCTCAAAACCCTTTCCGATGATTGTTTAAAAAACAGGTTAAATGGGCCCCTTTTTCTGCACACATGAGATCTGATCATGAGACTATTTCCATATTTCAGCGCCAGTGCTGACTCACACAGACCTGTCTACGATTCACCAGACTGTAATTCAGATTCTCCCAAAATGTTAAAAGGGGTTGACTTTAGTTTGCTGCCTCTGGCTGCTTTTAGGATTATTTCCGATGAGCAGAACTGTGCTAAGGGGGCCTGCTACCTGACCTGCATGTAAACCGCTTTGCAAATCAACACCTCGTACCCCAAAGGGCTGTTAATAAAATTCCTTAAAACCGTTTGTTCCATCTATGAAAAAAAATCTGTGCAGAATTAAACATAGACAACAATATTGTTAGAATATGAGCGAATCATATGAACCATATGAAGGTGAGTGACCTTCATATAGTTTCTGTAACCTGGAGGATATTGGACAGGCTGTGGAGGATGGAGGATTTAAACAGGTTCAAACTCGCTTGAATACTTTTATATTATTTTAATTTTGCTCATTAGGCATAAATCTGAACATAATGAATAACATTTGGTCAACTTTGATAATCAGGCAGTGAACATAAAGGTCTAAAACAGGGAGAATTACTGATGGATATTTTCAGAGGCCTTGGGAAAGATATGAGTGAGAAAGACAAGCTATAAACAGGGGTACAGAAAAGCAATGATATGAGTTATAACTGTAGAGATGAGACTCAAGTTTTGCTTTTCTTCCTGGTAATTACAATATAATACAATTAGCTTGGGTTCTGCTGAAAACAAGCAGCAGGAGGAGCAGCAATAAAGGCTGCTGCTGTACTAGGCTTCTATTAGTCGATCTCCTCAAATGAAAAAATTCAGTATAGCATTGTTAATTCTGTCAACCACACAATTGCTGCAGATTTTTTGGTGGCACATCCATGACACAAGTGTCCCACTCCACCACATCACAAGGAACTCTACTGGACTGGGATCTGGTGACTGTACAGTGAACAACTTGTTGTGATCAAAAACTAGTTTGAGATGATTAAAGCTTTACCAACTGGCGTGATATCCTGCTGGAAGGAGCCCTCAGAAGATTTGATCATCAAGGAATGGTCGGCAACAATACTCAGATAGGCTGTGGGATGTAAATGATCCTCATATTTGCTTTGCTTGGCCTAAGCAAATATGTCCCACACCATTACTCATCAGCCTGATGTGCTAATCAGGCTGATCAGTGCTTAATTTTGACCATGATCTGAATGTTGCACTAGAAATTAATTTTTTAATTTTCCAACTTAGGTGAATTAGTCTGATAGTTATTACAGCTATCATAGTTAGTTATCACCTATTCTTAGTTGTCAGGAGTGGCACTCGGCATGGTCTTCTGCTGCTGTAACCCATCTGCTTTAGGGTTAGATGTGTTCTGCATTCAGATATTCTTTTCTGGGTACCTTGGATGTAAAAAGTGGTTTATTGAATTCCTGTTGCCTTCCCATTCTCCTGTGAACTCTGAAATGAGCAAGGAATTTCTGCCCAAAGACCTGCTGCTCACTGGACGCATCCTTTTTCTCACCAGCCTCTTTAAACCCTAAAGATAGTGTGGGGGAAATCCCAGATCAACCATGCTCAGTTTGAACTTCATGAGGTTGCCTTGACCATGTCTACGTGACTAAATGCTTTGAGTTGCTGCCATGCAATTGACTGATCAGATACTTATGTTAAAGAGCGTGCCTAGCAAAATGGCTGACACGCACAAGCAAACAAAATGTGCAACTGTGTGCGAAAACAGACTGACTCACATTTACAAATTATGTCTAATTAGGTGAAAACGGTTAAATGTTTAGACAAAAATATCCTAAAGAAATTCAGAGAAACTGTAATATGTATAATAAAGTTTATTTATGCAGCACTTTTTTAAACAAAGATACAAAGTGCTTCGCAGAAACAAATTAAACAGAAAGCATAAAAATGTGGAAATGAACAGAATATTAAAGACATTCATAAAAGCTTTCAGTAAAAGGAAGTTTGAAGCAGACAGAGTCAGTCAATATCTGCAGAAGTGATTACTGTATCAAAGTTATATGCATTGATCCCAACTACTATAGAGGACATGACCTCTTTAATCATTAGTGCATAATATGGAAATAAGTAGCCTAGTAATGAAATGAAAACACATTTTTTGTGCCTTATATTGTTGTGGTTAGAGGAATTTTGCCTGTTTCAAGAATGACAACGAAATATCTGAGGTAATATTGGACCTCAAGTAGACTGTGGCACTTCTCACCCTCGTTATTTAAAGATTTGAAGGGCCAGGTCACCCAGATCAATAAAAATACTGGCGATGGCCATACACAGTACATACACCTGCACCTTACTATAGTGAATTATCTCAGCGTTACGGGAGTTTGACCAAAACAGAAAATCCTGAATATATAACTTGAAATATGAAAACTGTCCTGGAGCCCAAGTCATTAGGTTGAACACGATTCAAAAACAGTCCAGCAGCTTTGAAAAGTTGCATCACCAAAAGGGGTGAAAGCTGGACAGCACAAAACTGGGACTTCAATCATAAAGCTGCAGAATTGTCTTTGCACTATAGCGTGGTTAATGTGACATAACAACTTCAAACTCTGTGGATTTGTCTTGTGCAACGTCTCCAGATTGTTATTACACAACAGAAATCACCTCATGCTTTTCCTTTTCCTTATAAAAAGACTTTCCTGTTGTGACCTTATCAGTTACCTGTTGTTTTTTGCAATGTCCACATGATTAGCAAAGTAATTTGCATGTACAATCTCTGCAGAATGATAAGGAAGGAATGAGAAACGTCATGGTTCTTATTAAGGGAAAAAGGTCACAGCAAATATAAAGCTGCATTATTTTATTTGTATCTAATAAAGGATCAATCAAGGCTAAACTCATTGCATCATTTTTGAAAAACTGATGATTGTAATACAAGAATTATGATTTTAAAATTGCAATTGGCAAATATAACTCGGTTTGTGGACAAAGAGCATATTTTGTGTTTTTTGGCTTATACAAAGGATAGTGTTAACATTTATGGCAGTTTTTCCCCTCTGACAGGATTTTAAAATAATCTCAAATGCTTTTTTTCCTTCATTTGCCATTAGTTAAGACTGCAGTTAAGTCTCCATTCAGTCACTTCACTCTATTGCTGGGTTCAGATAGGTGAAGCACTGCAGAATGATCAGGAAGGAATGATATACTGTGGAAAAAGAGGCGATCTACCTCAGTAAGCTTACTGGCTCTGAAGCCACTGCACTCTCAGTTCCTCCACCTCTTTGCCGTACCAGTCATGGAGTTTGGAGAAGCAGCCGGTTCCAGGGCATACGGGGCTTTCCAGAGAAGCACCTTTTCTCCGGGGAGGCACAGGCGGAGCCCTCGCTCCATCAGCTCCGTATCCAGTGACATTTGCAGGGTCCCCGGAGCTTTCCCATACCGCACAGGATGAAGCTCCCTCCACAAAGCCGTTAGCCAAGGCAGCTGGTGGTTTACTCCATGCAACACCATTCTCCTTGGAGGGCCCAGAGATGAGCTGCAGCTCATCCTGTTGGTTCTTCTGGGCAGAGAAGGAGGCTGACATGGGAGGGACACTTGATGATGACGATGATATGGAGGACGAGGAAGATGAAGAAGAAGATGCTCCAGACCTGGACCGTCCCATATGGTTTCGCTTTGAGGACTTGGGCCTGCCCTGCAGGTTTCCAACTCCAGCCCCAACAAAGCTGCCTCCGGCAGCCTCCTGGATCTCCTCCAGCTGCCTCTCCAGCTCTTTCACCACCAGCCTCATGTAGTCAAAGCTGGCCCTTGACAGCGCTTTCACCCAGGACTCCATGGCTGCTTGGTTCTCAGCAGCCATCTTGTACACACGAGCTTTGGCGCAATCAAACTTGATGGCAAAGGCGAACTCCTCGGTCGACTCACACAGCTCCACGGTGCATCCTTCAAGAACGATGACGCCAATGGGCTCTCGGCTGTCGCGCTCTTCGAAGTAGAAGAGCATGTTACCCTTCAGGACAAACCAACGGCGGTGATAAGCAGTGTTGCGCTCCCCCTTTTTGAACAGGAAGCCCGTCTTGTCTGGTGGTGAATCACAGGTGGCGTAGTGCGCCATGCTGCGCTCGTTCAGCTTCATCTTCTCCCCTCCTCCGTTTCAGATTTATTTACCTAAGAATATTACAAAGTCAGAGGTCATCACAAGGTTAAATTTATCAGCTCATACTCAAAAGGTACAACAAGAACCTGCACAGTGTACTTCCTGCCAACTTTAACTTGTGCTTATCTATGTTTGCTGAAAGAAAAAAAAAACTTTATCACAGTACCATACTAAATTGTGGTTCACTGACACTGTAAAGTAGTTATAATAAGTTCTTCAATAACAGTCTATTTGCATTTCTCCTTTCAGAAAAGGTCAGAGCCGTGGGGCAGGAGTTAAAAACGAGTGACTGAATTTTGCACTCTTGGGAACTTTAGAAAGGGCACATGCTTGCAAAGTGGACTTCAACCTATTCCTGTTCTTCTTCTCCCCGCTGAGACATCCTGCCAATGTAAACACTGTCCATTTACTTTGTTTTGCCTGTCATAACACCAACAGAGCGCTGTAGCACACATAAATACTGAAACCCCCTGCAGGTGCAAGACAAATTGAAAGTCTAACTTGCACAGCATGGACAGATTAGTGCGTTACATGCTGTTTAATCACATGTTCAACTGTAAACTGGGGCTCAGATTATCTCCTGCTAATCCAATTTTACTCTTGTTAGGAAACAGAAGTAAGGCACTTTATTATTTTGATGGTAGTTAATAGCTTGTTTGTATTATAGCTTTCGCTTTTTGGTAATGAAGCTATTATCTGAGGACCATGAGAGTAAGCTGGAAGGGAAACTTGTCTGGGAGGCAGTGGAAGTCATTGAGGAAGATGTGGTGGAAGATCGGGCTGGAAAAAGGAAGACAGTGGAGCGTAGGAAGGTGGTGGAGCAGGATGTCCACGTTGGTGTATTCTCTGTAGCTCCTTGATGGTCAAGCAAGGCTCCTCCGAGTGCTCGAGATTCCTTCATTTTCTAGTCCTTGAAATTCTACAAATGTTTTTTCTTTTCTTTTCCTTTTTAAAATTTAAACTAGATGTGTACTGCCTTAGGATACAGGGGAAACCCCACGTCGATAGTTTTCCCAAAATGGGCATCAATACCCCATCAGACAAATTCACCTTTGCACATGCTATAACTCATGTTTCTTATTTTCTTCCAACATCAGAATAAAAACAGGAGAAACCAATTAAAAAGCTTCAGGTTCATTGAGTATGCACTAAGTTTATTATAGTTCATTAAAACTATAATAACTTAGATATGAAACAGTATTTTAGTTAACTGAGATATAAGTACTTTCCAAAGGTCTCTAGTCACCCCACATGTCTATATATATTTTGCAAGGACAATGGTAAACAGTTGCAGTGATTTACTGAAACATGCAAACATGACAGGAAATACAGCTTATACAGTGTCGAAGACATTCAGAGCTCCTCTCTGGATGTTGGCTGCCTTTTGTTGTGTTCTTTGTTAAGATCATTGTTTCAGTAATCACTAATAATTGCTTCCATCAGACCCGTTTCCACTGATTTTCAGTTCTTCTGTAATTTGGCATTCCTTTGCCTTTTGTGTTTCCCTTCCTTAAAAAAATGGCTTATTGACTGCCATTCTTCCACTGAGGCCATTTCTGATAAGGCTTCATGGAAGAATAGATGGATCAACTAAAGAGCCAGATGCATCCCTCAGATCTTGTGTCAGATTTCTTTTCTGTTTCTTTGGAGCACTGTTCATCATTTTTAGATACTGTTCATCTGCCGTAGTTTTTTTTTTTTTTTTTTAAACCTGCCTCTTCTTCTTTTTTCCTCCTCTTGTCCAGTTTCCTCATGTGCTTTAGGGACACACTGTATACCATGCTTTCAGCTACTAGCTCTTTTGGAATCAACCTTTGGTGCAAGCATGTCATTTGTGTGCCTTTCAGACTGTTATCTTTGGCATTTTTCACAGATTCATATGAGGAAATGGGAACAAATTAGGTGTCTTTGCAACAGCCTGCTAGTAACAAATTTCCTGACGACACAATTTAAAATTGGTTCTTTGCCAAGTTGTCAGACAAGTTGTAGACAGAACCCTGGTTCATCCTTTGAGTCAGGTGCCTTTTTTTATGCTTTAATGACTCATAGGTTAGTGTTAAGTGACCTAACAAACAAGTAAAAGACTTCCCTGAAAATGAGTGAAAAAGAGCCAAAGAAAAACTTTGAGAGACATTCGGAAAGCCTCGACAGCCAATGCTCCAGACCATTTAAAAAAAGAAAGGAATAACAAAAGTGTTTGTAACACAGATTCTTAACTTCTTAAATCTACTCCTGAAAAATTAATATGCAAGTAAGGAAAAAGTATAAGTAAGAGTTTAAAACAGCTGAAATTAGACTAAAAAGAAAATAAAAACATGTCTTGCTTACTGACCGTCCAAACAAAACCCATCCCTCACTTACGTGCTTGTCTCATATCCAGCCGACATCCACGTCCGTCCTCCCATCACATCTGGAGCTCTTAACTGAACAGTCTCCCACTTCTTCTGACTTCTTCGCCCTTCTCGACTAAATACTAAAAAAAGACCAAAGTAACGAGTTTTATTTCACGTTTATTTTACACTCAGGAAGCCGCATAAACGACAGAATCCAAGAGGAAGCGGCCAGTTCAGCGTCCTCGCTCGTTTTAGACGTTAAGAGGATTATTAGCCGCAAGTTTTTTCCACCGCTTCGTGCTTTTTTTGGAGCGAGTGATTCACCATCAAGGAGGGCTGACTGGTCACAAGCATTTGACACATCAGCACTTTACAGGAATTCGTGCTGGCCTTCAGTAACACAGCGAGAGCAACACGAACGAGCGTGCTTGAAGGCACATCTCTCAGTGCCAACTAGCTTCACGCCTTTAGCCTCTTTCGTGGAAACAAACATGCATCCAACGTCTATCCAGCCGGCAGACTGCAGACGAGCTGCTAGAGGTGGACTCTCACAAGTTAGGACAATATTATAATAACCAGCTAAGTGTTAGTATTCATTACCTGCGCGTAAACAGAAAACCTCCCTCTTCTTCCAAGCGGATAGTCCCACAGTTTTTTTTTTCTTTTTTTGCTTTTCCCTTTCTCTCTTCCTCGCCTCTTTCTTTTTTCTTCTTTTCCCCCGGTCACGTGACACACTAACAGAGCGCGCGTTGTGTCTAACCCTGCCAGCTTGACAGGGCGGGGTGATCACTTCACTTTAGCTCTCGTGCCATCCTGGTGAAACAGCCGTCATCCGGATAAGCAGTAATATAAAACAGGCGCGCCTGTCTGTGCCCTTGGAAAGGTGGCTGCTGTCTTCTCCACCTGCACGGATGGAGCATTGCTGAATATACAGGTCTGTGCAAAAGTCTCGAGTCACCTGTCATTCCTTTATATTTAGGGTTTAAATAGAGTTTGTATTTAAAAAGAAAATGTATTGAACAATAATTCACCTGGATTTCCTAAGGTCTTTCAAAGTTCCTCTTTATGTCTTTATGCCTGACCATTTTCATAGACATTATTTTTGTTTATTGGGCAACTTAACACTGAGCTATGAATCATTCAAGCATGAAAAAGGCACCTAACTCAAGGAATTAACCAGTGTTGTGTCTACATCACAAACAACTTGGCAAAGAACCGGTTTTAAAATGTATCTCTTTAGGCACTTTGTTACCAGCAGCCTGTTGTAAAAAGATACAATTTGTTCCCATTTCATTAATTATATCTACCTGAAATACCAACAATAACACAGTTTGAAAGGCTTCAAATAGTATTTGGTACTAACAACGTGATTCCCAAAAATCTATTAGCCTGAAACTTGGAATACCTCAGCACTTTGTGCAGTGTGGCCTTAAAAAATGGAGGAAATTGGACGAACGGAGAACAAAAGATGATCTGACAGGCCTAAAAAAACTCTCTATAAGTGATATCCTTAAGAAAAAAATCTAGCAACAGGATCCTGAGAGATCCCTTCAGATGATCCAGCTAATGTTTGGAAATGGTCTCAGTGGAAGGATGGCTGACATGAACCCTTTCTTAAGCAGGGAGAAAAGGCTGAGGTATGCCACATTTCACAAGAACTGGACTGAAAAGCAATGGCAACAGGACTTGTGGAGTGATGAATCCAAATTTGCTTCAGTAATATTGATGCAGTGATCTTGACGGACAAAAGACACCCAACATCCAAAAGACTCCTTTAAGAAACCTGGTTAACTATTCCTGAAGAAATAACAAGAAAGCCTTTCTAACCGAGTTCAGGCTATGATGCACAGCAAAATTGATCATATTAGACGTCAATTTTCAAGCTTGTTGAAATTTGTAGGGTTTTTTTTTCTCCCTTATTTACTGGATTTTCATGTATGCTTGCACATATTTTAATTAATCACTGCAAGTGTTTCCCATTTTCACTGCAAAACATAAAGAAATTGGTGACTTAAGACTTTTGCATGGTATTGCATTAATCTGAAACATTGTTTTAAACAGTCAGTAGCTTTTCGGGATTCATGTGGTCCTAAGAGTAGCTGTTTTTACTCTAGACATTATCTGGTCTCTTGATGTGGTCTGACGTGGACTAAATGGAAAATACAAACACCAGCCTCACTTCTTGTGTTTTCACTCTTTCTCTGTAAATCTAATATACTTTAACAAGTGTCTGAATAACATATTTTGCTAATCATATTTCAAGTAAAATAATCACATATTATGGTAATTACTGCCTCAGGATTCAAAATATATTTAACATTCTCCAATCAGTAGGGCTATTGGTTCCTAAATTTTTAATATTGTAACTAAATAATCATAGCTTTGTTATATATCAGTAACACATTCATTATAGTATCATAGCACCACGAGCATCTTTAGTTTGTTCTGCTTTGTGAAAATTTGCACATTTACTATAATTACAACATAAGGCACCCCGGGATTAAATGCAAGTAGTTTTTTATTGTCACGGCCTGATTCCCATTCACTTGGGCTGCAAACAGCTGCCCAGCTCTGTTGCAGTCCTTTCATGGAGAGCCCTGCTTGAGGGCACTCCAAAAGGCAGAGTTAAAGATATCTTTTTCTCATGCACATTCTTAGCAGAGCTTTCCAGTTCATGCATTTGAACTTATGATGTTCCCCTCTGTCCTCTAGGCCACCGCTGCCCCGTTCCTGTAACTCTGTCACTTTTATGGCACTGAGCTGCTGGCTGCGGTCTGTTTTTGTATGACCATGACAAGCCACCATGAATTCATCTGAATTATTCTAATGAATACGATATTCTGAATATCTTCGGGAGACAGCTGATGGCCTTTAGCACTGCCAGCCTGCTATCTCATCACACTAATCTTCAATTAACTGATGCAGCTGCTGATGCCATTTTCTGTCATTCTCTTTTTGAAACGTTTGCTCTCACTGCTTTTTGGTAACTTTGATGAAGTGTGACGCTCTCGGAGGCAGTTTAATTTCCTCCGTTGGGCTCCCGGTTCACAGAGGCTCAACATATCCGTGAGATAAACGCACAAGAGGACAGCTTTTAATAGAGAATACAGACATAAAATCAGCACTAAAAGTATTGTTAGGTTTAAAGCACACACACACACGCACACTGACCAAGTGCAAAGTGTTTACTTCTCACAGGTTATTTCCCAACAGTTTGTGGACACACAATAAAATAACACAAACAACTTTTTGAGACATTCCAATCAGCTTTAAAAGCGATTCATTGCTGAGTCAGTTTAGTCCTTAATTCAGTATCTGAACAAAGAGGTGAGGTTTACAAGTGTGTGTGATGCCTCTAATCTAAATGTATCAAGGGGGGTGTGCTAATAAAAAAAAGTTGCTCACCAGCAATCATGTTTACATGAAATACCTGTGAATGCCTCTCATTTAACCTCCCAGAAAAGCTATTTTTGTGTGCAATATCTTCAGCATACTAAATGAAGTCATGCAACATTTTCTGTTCATACTGTGGATATTTTCTGACTTACAGACCTGAAATGAGTACATGGAGCGGGTGGAAATTTAGTCGCCTTTTAATTCGCCTTATTTTTTTACAGCGTTTTTTTAGACCTCAATGCACTTCTTAAGTACATGAAGTACATGAAATTATCAGAGTGGAAAAACACATTTAACCTTAACCAAATGAATTTTACATCCACCCACTAGAAGAAGTCACAGATGAGCATGGTACCAAACTGGTACCAAGCAGACCTTTCATGCTGTTGGTTTTTACCAGTTACACACATGGTGATATCATTAAACTAGAGCCTGACTGATGTAGGACTTTTAAGATACCCGTATTTTCTGATTTAAAAAGTCTGCTATATCGGCCAATATTTTTTTTCTTTCAGACACACATATTTGTTTGTAGTTATTTATTCACTCCTTTATGCCGACTCTGTTCAGAAAGGCTGGTTGTGTTTCTGGCATTTCAAATAAGTTGCAAAGTGCCCTCTTTAGCTTCTCTACGCAATATCAACACTCATACCATATTTGATGGGTGTTTCTGTTACTCTATTTCACAGATGTTATATTAGTACAATTTTTCTGCTGAAACGGTGATTATATTCCATAATATTGATGCTTACAGTTGGTTTTAGAAAAAAATATGGTGAATTGGCTGTAGATGGGGACACTTACAGTGGGTATAGAACTGATTTAATTTCAGCTTTTAACTGAGTTTAGTGCCTTCTCAGTGCTGAAAAGGTCATTTGGTTATCTCCTGTGGTGAAATTGCAAGGAATGAAAAGTGAGTTTTAACCCTTATCTACTCTGATGGCCAGTAACTAATTTTCATTGTACTAAACCTTGCATGATTTCATTTAATATGTAAGTTATTGCATTTTTTGCTTAGCTGATTTTTTTGGATGTCAGGTGGGAACTTTGATGAGTTTTGACTGATTTTCTATGTATATCCTGTATATATTTGATCTATTTGGAGTAATATTCATCTTGTTACTCTGTTTCTTTATAACTCATTTGGTTTTTATAAGTGCTATATATATATATATATATATATATATATATATATATATATATATATATATATATATATATAAAGTACTTCATCATTTTTTAATTACCTATGACTCATTACCCAGAGCAACATGGAAATTTGTCAGGTTTATATTGACGTCAGGATTGACCCGATGGATGAGGGAATGAGAGGGAATACTATTTAATTCTGTTCTGGAGGGCAGAAAATCCAGCATTCCAGGCCCACTACCAGACAGCTTCTCCACAGAAATGCATAGAAAAACACAGTGATGGCAGGACAAAGTGAAGAGTCAGTCATGCGTTCATTCAGTCCCATGCCTCCCTTCTGATAAAGCACAACTAGGTATTTGGTTTTCGTCACGTTTCATCTCTGCATTATATTTTCCTCCTCCCACTGCAGCCGACATTGTAAAGTTTCTCTAAGTTATAATAGTTAAGTTTGTCATTCATGTAAACACGATTCGGTATGTATAAATAACTCATCTTGCTCTGCCCTGAAAAACATATACCTCGAGGGAATGTCAGCTTTCATCAAAATACCTCTCAGTCATCCAACACAATATCAAAAATATCATCTTTTTAAATGTTAAAGTCTCTGTAGAAAAATGCCTGAAATATACATGTACATTTGTATACAAAAAAAATTTGATGCAAATTATTACTTCTTCAATAACCCTTTAAAGCTGTAACTATGCCACACTGTACTGAATCTCTGCATGTCATTGTGAAATAAACACAGCTTGTATGGCACCAGATGAGCGGATAGATTTTGATGTACAACGAACAGAATGTCTGGACAAGGACCAGTGACCGCATCATCAACCATTTCAAAACACGAGTCTTTCCAAAAACATGCTGTGGTTGTGCATATGGCACGTACTGACATAGCTATTATTTTCTCCTTATCTGCAGTCCAGCAGAGAGCGTTTCGCTCCCAGGCCGAACCGTTGGGCTTTCCAGACACAAACAATTACAATTCTTAAAAGGCAAATTCCATCGGTTGAGTGGAGCTATTGATTTCCATCTGAGCACGCACAAAGCAAAAACAAGTATAGACATCAATCAAATACTGGCTGACATTATTTCACCCCATCTTGTACTGGTTCATCTTTACTTTTGATGATAAGGTTTCATCGGTGTTTGAATCTTTAAATCAACCATTTATATGAATGAAAATATCACCTCCACATCAATAGATTCATCTTTTTGCACACACACAGTGACTACCCTTCCTGCTTTGCCAGTTAGACAGTAACACTGCTCCAGCACAGCTGGTTCCCAGAGATTGCTTAGTGCACAAACAGCACAAGCACTATGCAAGAGCTATGCAAATGGTGGTGGATGCTTGGCCTCAGCTCTGGCTCTTCCCTGCCTGATCAACCGGTGTCGATCGGTGTATGAAGCAAGCATCCCTTTGTCTCGTATCTCAAGTGTGTCAATGGGCCCTGCAGAGAGAGAGAGAGAAAAAAGAGGAAACATATTAGTGTGAATATCTGGCTGCACAGTGGAGAGCCACTTGACAGAGCAGTCACAGCACTAACAATCACTTTTCATTGACCAAAATGAAAGTATGCCAAAGCACAAACGCCCAGTAACACATACACGAGCCATCAAAGTTATTAAGACTGAACAGTCTTGCATTTTTCTTCGTGGATTAAAAAGCCTTCCCTTTTGTGACAGACAATTTGCCCAGACTTGTGGGACTCCTTAAATAGCATTTTTTTCTGTGTTTCTCACTCAAGTCTGAAGAGGTTCAATGAGCAGAGGACCCCATCTGGGCCACTGTGGCTCTTACAGATCTGATCCTGTTGTTGAAATATTGTTTACCTTCCCCGAGTAAGGTGCAGCTGATGCCTCTAACTTTTAACAATCTCCAAAGGAGCGTGAAAGCCTCAGATTAAGTTTGCTTCACCACCAAAGCTTTCTAAGTTGCACCGAGCCATCTCACGGCCTTTGACTCCATGTTACACACATGGCTGCATACACCCATGAGTCTTTTTGCACTCTTTTTCACCTTTTAAAACTCATGCACACGTATCCCCTTTAAAATGAAAATAAATGCATATGAGCACGCACATGCATTTTAATAACACACATGCCCACTCACGTTCCCAAATCATCACTTTGCCTGAGTCACTGACAGAGAAGCACCAAGACGAGCCAGTATTCAGGCCTAATGTGCACCAGATTTACTTCTGAATGCTCTGGCGTTTGGCAATGTAGGTCATGTCTATTTGTATTCTAATGAACCCTGCACACAGCATCTCCATTACAGATGTAATGCCTCTGGCACAAAACACCAAAATGATTTGGTTTTCATTTTGTTTAATGCTTCCCCCATACCAATTTAATTTTTCAATGATTGCTATGAAATATAGTTGATTGAGGGAAACAAAAATCAAAGTAAATGATGCATGCAGAATGGGATGAGCAAACAGACAACTGTGTCTCTTGGCAGACTATCACCACAAACAATCAGACCGAGACACAACAGCTAATTAATATTCACTGGCAAAATGTGTCTCACTCTGACACATCTTTTGGGTTTTATCGCACATTGTGCACATGCCAGGTTGGAAAATGGAACGAAGACAATACAGTCAGTGGGAGCACTATAAGCACATGCATTGACTATTATAGCAAGAAACAAATCATAGTAACAGAGCAGAGGGGTGTACTACAAAGCATGATTAATGGGTTAGCAAGCTATGTTAAGCTTAAAGTCAGAGTTTTATGTGTTATAGAGGTGGTTATCACCTGATTAGATCACCATGGCAACTTTTCCTGAACATATAACCTGGTCTGGAGCAGGTTATGTTCTTAAATGTATTTATAATCAGCTGGGATCACCACATTTATGTTGATTTATTTAGTGTGCTTTAAGTACCATTCAGCTTCTCTGCTGAAGGAATGCAACCTGTTAACACTACCAATTGAAGGCCAGCTATAAAGTTACACCAGCACAAACTGTGCTTCGTATTGTCTGTGGTTTTACATTCATTCAATTGGTGATGCAGAAAATGTTTAACTCTGCTTGAATTGCAGCTTCTGGAACACAGAAAATCAATCAGGTGCATTTGTAGGCTATGTATCACCAAGAATACCAAAACAATCAATAAAATGAATTTCACTTTGATCTGGGCACAAAGTAAACTGATTTCCACGTCTCCTTTATTAGGCCGTGGGACAGGTTTGGATTTACAGTTTTACTAAGACTCTGTGTGAGTCTTGGATCCAAATCCTGGACGAGCCCCTGTTTAAGTTACAATAATGTGAAATGGAGACCTACACTTGTAATTGGTCATTCTTAAACTTGGATTGTTTGTTAATTTAAATGAACCCCCGTTCATGAGCTCATCCTCTCTTCTGCACTTGTTACTGTAACATATCCAAATTTACACATCAAGCCTTTACATGTAAGGATTTTTCAAACTCATTATGGAACGCGGATGTTTACCAATTCACCCGATAAATGGACTATTGACGTCAGCAGGACGTGGGATTGAAATGTAAAAGCTGTACATGGAGGCGGTGCTGGACGCATAACAATAGGGAGTAAAAGCCATCATCCCTAGAAGGTTTTTTGTCATTCAAAGTCAGGAAGTGCCTGACCTTTTTTTTATTAAACCTACAAACAGGAGTGTTTGCTGTACAAAGTGTCAGATATGCTTTAATAATAGCTACCTCACCCACATGTATATGGAGCTGCATGTGCACAAAGAGAGTGTTATGCATACAGATGCTGCTGAGTGGGAGTAAAGCATCATCCAAGGGGAAAGGAAGAAAGAAATGAAGAAATAGTGAGAGAGAGCATGAGACGGGCGGGGGGGTGAGAGAAGAGAGAGAGAGAGAGAGAGAAAGATGGGTTATAGACAAGAGCTGTGAGCTGTAGGGAGTAGGTCAGTGCATTTGAGTCAGTCCTGACTCATGATGGAGGCGGTGAATATCCACCTCCTCCCTGCCCATTACAACTTCATCCTCAAGCCTGGAGCGCTGGAGCTCAGCTAGCCTTTGCAAAAACTGTGAAAAACTCCTACACCCATGGTCAGAGGAGTAGTGATTTTTGTGTTACAAGAACAATCTGATAATAGGTCATGCATGTATTAAACCAGTGACTGATGAAACACTTTTGCATCGGTCAGCCAGCCCAAATGGCAGAACAGTTTCTCCCACTTCATACTGGCATCCTTCTGTCACACATGTCTGGTAGATTAATACAGAGTAGGTTGAAAGGCAGAGCAAATCTCAACACACTGAAACATGTAAACCTAATGAAAGCTAGCTGTAGTCTGTGTGTCCACAAATTCTATAATTTAACGTCCCTTTTACAAAACAAAGTTCATGTGTACCTGCTTCTGTTTTAACTATGTTTAATGGTTGTGAAATTTTATTAAAATGAATAAATTGCCACTAGTGCCAAAACATTTTAAAGGTTAAGAACAGGTTGATATAATGATAATCTGTTTTGCAGTGTTGAAGTGAGAGGGCAAAACAAACAAATAATACAAAAAACCATCAACAACATTTTGGAGTCAGCAGATTTAGTTTAAGAGAGAAATATTTTTGAATAAACATTTAGAAACACTTCAGAAAAAATGGACAATGTGAGCCACTGTGATGTCTTGTATTGGTTAGTCCTGTTGTGAAACATTAAGCAGAGCACGTGTTCTAGTCTATCCTTACATGCCACACAAAAGGCAGCATGTAAATGTGCAAACATGCTTTTCAGACCAAGGGAAGAAATACTTTTTTTTTACTGAAGCACCTAGTCATCCAAATCTATTCATAAGAATTCAGGCTGAATACGTTTTACGTAATGTTAACAACACTTAAAGTATTATCCTTCTTATGTTATCCTGAATTACACATTACCATTTTGTTTAAGACAGTTTGTTCCCACAGGCTAAAATGTTTGCAATGTCTAATATAACGTACTTAAGCTAATGTAATGTAATTGTAATAATGTAAGCAGGCTTCCTAATATTTCAGTCAACAAAATATACTTTTAGCTTTTTAGGTTTTGTACTGTTCTTTGTACTGTGCTTTAATATACAGAAATGCCATTTTTGTAATTTTTTTTAAATACATGATCATACATTCAAATACATGGGAATATCTTTGTGTTTTCATATCAACATGGGTATTGAGAGCCATGTCATTCTACTGTTTCTGGTATTGACCACCACCTTTCTGGTACCCTGGCAACTTTATGTTGATGTGGCAAAAGCTTATCAATGCCAAAGTAGGCATGCCCTAAAACATACCAGAACTGAGCACTTTTGACTCTAACAAGGCCCATAATTTACAAAATGTATATCATGTTGTATTCAGTAAGACATCTGACTGGAAGGTGCAACAGCAAATTGCCACAAATGAGACAGAGTGGGAAAAGAAAAATAAAGCAGATGCCTCCAATGTTTTCAATGTTTTTCTTTTTGTGTTTAGTTATTTGATCACAGTTTTTGATCAGAAACGGGTAAATTTGGTATGCATTTTGGGTGGTATGATGTTTAGCGCTGTCGCTTCACCGCAAGAAGGTTTTGGGTTCAACCTCAATTGGGGCTGGCCCTTTCTGTGTGGAGTTTACATGTTCTCCCACAGGTTAAAGTAAGGGTTAGGTGACTCTTAATTGGTTGGATGTGATGTGAATAGAAGTCTTTCTCTGTTTATCTGTCTATGATGATGTCTGACTCTGTCTAGCCCTGGTGACTTGTCCAGAGCGTACCCTACCTCTCACTCTGTGACAGCTGGGTAAATTTCCAGCCCTAGATACTGAGGTGGATAAGAGATTTAAAAAAAAAATATGGTAAAGGAACCTCAGCGATAGACTGGCAACCTGTCCAGGGTGTACCCCGCCTCTCGCCCTAAAGACAGCTGGGACATGCTCCAGCGCCCCCGTGACCCTGAAAAGGACACGCGGAAGCGAATGGATGGATATGGTAAAAGATTTTGAAGTTTATTACTAAACTGAGCTAGCCTAAGAGTTTTTAAGCACAGAATTTGCAACAAAACAACTTTAAACATCTTTAATCACATGATGACACTGTGCCAATTTCCTCAGCTACTAAAAAACTACTACGGTGGCAGAAGCCCATATGAGTAGGATCTACTGATGATGTACCTATTTGTATGAGTATTTCAATATGTACGTATGTGTGCATGCTGCTGCCAGACATAAAACCATGAATACAACATTAATACAGTGGATGTTCTGTGCCGTGAGCAGTAATCGAGTGGAAAAACATACATCCACATTTGCTACATAACAGCAGGGCAATGCAGCTAAAAGAGCATCAGCTTTCACTGCATCACCATCTCTCTGTCTGTCTCTCTCTACGGCACACTCACTTTCTCTCTGTCCCACACTTTTACCCTATGTGCCCTCATCCCCACTCGTGCTTACTCTTTCTCATTTTTTACATGGCTAAATATCCACTGATCCCTAATCTAGATGCCGATTTTAGATTGTAAGGCCAGCGAGGTCTTGCATTGGATTTAGTCATCAATGTGCGATTTTCATTCCCCTGGTTTTCTCAGCTTTAACCTTCAAGATTTCCACCCCCACCACCCCAACAGAACATATAAGTGATATACATATTAAATTCACTGTTTATATAACATGCCTCCCGAACATCACAACTGTCCTCCACACATCTTTACCTTGCTTCCTTATTTCTTACTTCTTATCTTCCTTATTTCTTTCCTCAGTTTCTCTGCTTGCCGGCTAGCTCTCTCCTCTCTCACTGTTTGTCATAAAAAATATGTTTAGCAGCGGTTCAGAGCTTTGTCAAGGCTAATGTTGGTACAAAGGCTTTCTGAGGCAGTGCTGTTATCTCTTCTAGTCTAATCTAGCTAATTAAGGGCATTGGTGGGAGGAAGGTGCTACTATTCTCATCTAACTCCTGGGTGTGCTGTCTCCCCAGTCTGGCAAACTGACTCGTGCTTTTACACACACCTTTGTAAATACAAAGACGTATATGCAGACACACACACACAGATTTGAAAACAATCTCAGATGTACTGAAATATCAGCCATATGCTCACACATTTCTCTCTCTCACACACACATGCAAAAATAACAGACTTTCTGAAACATGCTTCTTAATGGAAGCCAATAAAGTGGAGACTACCAACTGTTCATATAGACTGAGATGGTCCGATGTTACTGCTGATTTAAAAGGAAATAGTTCAGCATTGTTTCGCCTGATTCTCTCCACTCAAGAGCAGAACTGATAGGCTTACTGTCCATTTAGCTTCACATCACAGGGGGGTGGTGCTGATATCACAGCGGGTGGAGGGTAGATGTCAACAAAAATGAGACTTGCATTGCTAAAGACAGATTTTTATTAGAAAATAAAGTAAAAGATTTTTCAATTAGTATGCGCTGTGGAGACGTCTGTCGACGCAAATCAAAATGCCAGCTGTATCAGCTAACACTTCCTTCTCTCTCTCTCCAACCTGCCGTGTCACTCTTTTCATTTTCTCTCCCTCCTTTTACTTCTACAGTCTCACACGTCAACAAAATGAATCCTGGAAGGTGATGAAGGAAGAGGTAGTACCAACTCACTTGTCTGTCTCACAACCCTAACTGTGAATCTAGGCAGGTATGTGTGAAGATATATTCTGTTTATGTGCCAGCATATTGGAAGATCTTTAAGTTTTTGTATAAAATCTAGGGGAAGTGGGTGCTATTGTTTCATCTAGAAAGATATTAATTCATTATATTATTGCTAATGAAGAAGATCCCAAGTAATAGACTCAGTACCAACAATCTCCTGGAAGAAACAAAACAAAAAGCAGTCTACCAGTATCAGTTGCCCAAGAACCAACAAACAGATGCAGTGGTGTGTCCAGAGGGGAAACATGGGGTGGCACTCGCCCCATGTTTGAAATATGAAATAGGCACTCCTGGATAAAGTGCCCTATATCTTTAGATAATAGCATTAGCAGGAACAGTACTGGGATATAACTTGTTATATTTAACAAGTTACTTTATAGTGTTTTAATGTACTTTATTTAAGTATTTCTTAAATTAAATATACAGACTTGGTATGGCATATGCACATGCAATTTCCTTTTAGTGCTTGCTATTTCTTTTTCACTATATTTTAAATTCAAATATACTATGTGCTTCACAACAACTGTTTTAAATTGTAAGAAACTGTAATTACCTTTTTTTTGCTTACTTTAAAATATACTGTCGTTTTAATATTTTTAAGCTATAAGTAATGAAATAATTTCCAGCTGCAACATTAAAAAGATACAAATTCATGAATCAACAGTTATGATCTAATAATATCATGTATATTATACATGCTAATATTGTGCCTATTGAGGCTTGGTAAGTTGCAGTGGCAGTTTTCAAGCAATGGCATCTGTATGAGGGCACAGGAGTACCCATGAACATGAAAATTGTAAGTTTTCTACACCAATTTTAATTCCCTGTCTTGTTCTTGGTTCTTCCTGTGCTGTGCTCTTTAAAAATATCCTGGGAACACCTCTGTACTGTACATATGAAGATACTCTAAAAAACCACAAAAACACAGACAGACTCATGGGGATGTGCTGGAGCAAACAAACCTTCTTGATGAACAACTCGTATAGGCACACTCAGGAACACTCACCGCTTCGTCCTGATCTCTCCATGTACATCTCGATGCCCACGGCGATGCCTTCTTCTGTTCCACTCACTATATCCGCTCTTTTGTTTATTATTTCCAATCCTTTCTTCTCTCTGGATAATCCAAAGTTCAACTGGAGTAGAAAGCACTCATAAAGTAGAAAACACTATGAATGATTCGAAAATGTTTAAACTAGACACAACAAGGGGGGTTGGTGTCAAACTGTGGTGGTGGTTGATTTGCGAAGGATTGTTTTCTGGGGCTTGAGAGAAGGTGTGTGGGGAGGCACACAAGGTGGAGCAGTGTTTCCTGTTGGTGGGAAACTGTGGCTGACTGGTAGACCGCCATTTTCCAACATGAATTCATGGGAAAGAGAATGAGGAGGAGGAGGGGAAGAGGAGCAGCAGTGTACTGGGCTGAGCCTCAAGTCATTCAGCTCAGCCTGCAAGTGTAGTTCTGTGTCATCTACATCGTACTGGAGGTCGCAGTCCGGGCAGTAGCCATGAAACTGAACCTTCTCGCTGAAACGTACACGTTCCCTCTCACGTGGCTCCCTGCCAGGGGCCTTGGGGCATTTGTTCTTTTCATGCCGTAGAAGAGGCATGGGTCTGGGCAATGTAGGAACAAGACCCGACTCAGGGATTCCACTGTCATTAGAAATGAAGCATGGTGTAGAGGAAAATAAATCCCTGTTTGATTTCAATGGGAAAACCCCACCATTCCTTAATAGAGACCCATTAGCCTTGGATAGATTCCCTGATAACACTAAAGTTGGATGAGGCAGATTTTTAACGTTGTGGTCCTCGGCTCTCAGCGGGGTATGCCTTGGTGGTGGTAGAGGTGGGTGTGGCTTCTTGAGTACAGTCAGGACTCCAGGAGGGTTGATGGGGACTGGCATTAGGGAAGCAGGTGTTTTAAATATGCAGTCTTCGGGAAAGAGTTTCATCTTCTCCAGGCTGGATGCAGTGGTAGTGGTGGTGGTGGAGCTCGAGCTGGAGTTCAGTGTGTCTGTCTTTGAGCTGTCTGTTAGTCCGTCTTCCTCCAACTGCAGGTCACAAGTTAGGGTGTCAATCTCATGAACAACCTGTTGGTGATAATAGGAAGTGTAACTATGACAGCTGAAGGAAAAATAAATAAGTGTGTCACAAGAAGATGAAATTAGGCCACTTAGATTATGGTATAAACTGTAAAAGCTGCGTCCTTATTCACAAGGGATGTCCACAGCAGGTATCTCCACATGTTTCACTTGGCAGAATTTTTATGCTGGATGCCCTTCCTGATTCAAGCCCAGAGGGATTTGTGTCTCCTCCTGAGACTCACCCGAGGAGCTTATGATTTGTTAGGAGAATGTGTGTAAACCACTTCACCACGGAGCCACTGGTTATGGTATAAGTTGTAATGATGCAATATTTTGGTCAGTGATTATTAATTAGATTGACCTAATTTTGAAACATTGTTTCTAGAACCAAAGTTCCTCCTAACAGCCAAACTCTTGTTAACAAAAGGTTCTCTTTTTGTCATCCTGGGTGAACTGAGATGAACTAAACCAGCCAAAGCATATGGGAGAGTTTGTTTGGATTTTTTTAGTAAAGAGCAAAAGTTTAACGCTTTAGCAGATAGCCTACTTTAAAATTATTTGTTTTACATCAATAATCTTATTTCCATAATTGCAGAAGCCATCATAATTTTCAATTGCGAAGCCCTACAGAAAATATTTACTATTACAGTCTCATCTAAAAAGTTACCAACTTGGAAAAAATGCATTAGGATATAGGGTAAGAAGATGAAGTAGAGGAAAAGACAAATTAAAATCTTTGTATGTTCTTAATTACATTTTAAAGAGGAAACACTTCCAAATTTATAAGACTGAAGATTGCTTAATACATCCCAATGACAACCACAGTGAGAGAAAATAACTATCAATAGGATTTTTGAGAGAAGCCATGAGCCTGCCAGATTCTGACCTAAGTGATAGATTACATCAATCTCATGCACCAGCAGAATTCAAGAGAAGTAGCAGCACCAAACATATCCTGTGATGCAAGACGGAAGAACCATCATTTGTAATATGCAACCAATTTTGAGAAAGAAGAAAAGAGAAAAGATGACAAAGACAAAGGAATGTAAAAAAAAAAAAAGAACAGTGCAGAGGAGTGAAAAGATCACTAAACTGTTTGTCTCTTATTAATCAAAATACCATGAAAAAGACATAACCGAAGGCTTTGTTTCCTTGAAATGCAACATGTGACAGCAGACCATTAGGAGACATTTAACAAATCTGTAATGAAAAAGAAATTGTAAAATGCCCTACTAACTTTATCAGAAAGGATATGAATACAGTAGATACAGTAGATATGAAACAGCAGATAGAAAAATACATCTATGTCTTCCCATCGGAAGTTTGCATCCACATCCTACATAATGAAAGTACTTAAGAACTGTTCAGGAAGATAACAAGCAATATGTACTGATAAAAATAAATAAAAACAATAAATAGAGGAAAACTTTAATTAGAGTATAGAATTGAGCCAGTTAAACTTCTCGTCATTTAAGTTGCAGAGAGGGTTAACAGATGCACTAAAGGTGCTACAGTGAGACTCAATACAAGAATGGTTTTATAGATGAAGGCTACTGACCCCTTTTTTCCTCCTCATCTTTTCTGGTTGTTTTTTCACTAGGTTTGCGTTTGGTTATGGTCAGTGTCACTACTGGTAGTGTGAGATACCTGGACCCTAGAAAGGCTGCACAGTCCAACACCTCCGAGCACAGTCTCCAGAGCATGGAGGAGAATTCAGGAGACAGGTAGTTACTCTAGGAGCGCTGGACAGTGTTGTAGAAGATCCTTACCCATCAGCAGGGCATTCCTTTGTGTAAAGAGGAACAGGATGGACATTGCCAGAGGCCTATAAAATGAGCTCCAGCAGACCACCGATGGGAATGTCTCTGACCAAACAATCAGAAATAGACTTAATGAGGGTGGCCGGAGAGCCCAACATCCTCTAGTGGGTCCTGTGCTCACTGCCTGGCACTGTGGAACCTGATTTGGCATTTGCCATAGAACCACAGAATTGGAACGTACACCACTGGCACCCTGTGCTGTTTACAGATGAGACCAGGTTCACCCTTAACACATGTGACACGTGATTTTGGAGACACATGTGATTGTTCAGCATGACCAGTTTGATGATGGGTCAATGATGGTCTAGGGAAGCATATCCATGGAGGGATGCACAGACCTCTACAAGGTGAGCAACAGCACCCTGACTGCCATTAGGAAATGGAATGAAATCCTTGGACCCATTGCTTTAAACTGGCAGACATGCTCACTTGACCTAAATCCAATACAGCCAAATTGAACGCCAGACTGTCCAGGAGCTCAGATCTCCTCACAGATCTAGGAGGAGATGGAAACCCATTACTCATCTCATTAGGAGCAGGTCCTGATGTTGTCAGGCATGCATACAAGCACGCAGGGCCCATACACCAATGAGTACCATTTTGAGTTGCTGCATTTTGGCAAAATGGACTAGTCAGCCGCATAATTTTTTCACTTTGATTTTATGGAATGTCTTTGAATTCAGCCCTCTGTAAGTTGATAATCTTAATTTTCATCAAACAATGTGATATCCTTTCATTCCCAATAAATCCAAAACCCAGTCCATATCAGCAGAGATATCCAGCATGTTTTTTTCCCCATTAAAATCTTATGTGTTTTTAAAATGTTCCTTTAATTTTTTAAAAATTAGACCTGCATATATTCAAGTGCACATGCAAAATGCTATAGCTGAATTTCCTCTAACACTGTCTTATTAGATTGTCACATCATGTTGTTATAAAAAATGTATCAAATGTTGATAACAATATTAACTAGATATCTATTAAAAACAAAGATGAATACTTCATCAATATTCACTGGGAAGTGTTTGACCATTCTTGGAATACACCACGTCGTACTGCTCTCAGCTGCTCTCATATAGCTAACAAATGATGGAAGTAGCCAGCTTAGTGAAGTCCCTTGCTATGTGTTTTCACTTTTGCCATCTTGGTGCTTTGATACTGGATGCGATGAACAAATGGTGGATCTGAAGGTTGGATGGACTACACATCTAAGAATGATTAATCTACATATATATGCATGTTTTTTCTTCTTTTGTTTGTTTCTGGAATTGATCAATAGAATTCAGTTTTAACCAGATTATTTAAAAATACTTATGAAACAAAAGCTAAAAGTCTTTTGCTAACACTTTGGTAGTGATTTTTCTTTAGCAATCATTTATTAATCAGTAGAACAATATGTGTTATATTATCGTATATTCTTTATTGACACAATATTAATATTTCAATTTTAAATATCAATGTTATTCTCAGTATGTGATTATATTTATCAGTGGTTCAGGTGGTAGAGCGGGTCGTCTACCAATTGGAGGTCAATGGACCCATCCCAGATACTCCTGTTCATGTGTCAAACCCCCACGTTACTCCAGATGCATCTTTCATATTTTGAGTTTAAGTGAATATTAGATAAGTGCTTACATATAGATAAAAGCACTGCCTGAATATGTGTGTTGTGTAATTGGATGAATTAAACTTGTTGTAGAAAGTGCTTTCAGTGCTCAAATTAAGTAGAAAGGCACTATGTAAGTACCAGCCCATTAACCATTTACCATCAAAACCAAGGCTATTATAGTTAACTAGAGCTTACTATGAAAAAAGTCCAGCTAACTGAACTGAACTAATGAAAAAAGAACAAAGATGTAGACTGTAGAGGAAACTTCCTTCAGTTCTGAACTTCTGCTTTGCCCCTGACAAATTTTAACTACAAAGGAAAATAAAATTAACCTTTTTAGTTATTCAAAATTAAACTGAACAATTTTGAATAACTGGCAATAAATTGAATAAGTAAACTCACTAAATAAAAACATTAAAAAGTTGAAATAAAAAAATAAACTAAAAGCTATATTAACCCTAATTGTGACACCTCTAAATTCCAGCTGTCGACCAAACAAGATACACCCACCTAAAACCAAGGGCTGACTAGACAACTAAAATATGATAGACCATGCACACTTTATCTTTAGAAATGTAAGTACTTGCACTTTCAGCACTTCCATGGACACAGATACTCTACTATTCATTTACACCTACAGTGCTCAGGCAATATCTGGATGCTGGAAAGGTTTATAATACATCATAAACATTGCCCAAGAAGTCTTTAACACAGCAGATAAAATTTAATAATCATAGTAAACTCTACTGGGAACTAATAACTGGTACTTAGTAATATAATGCCCACGTTATTGAGGCATTTTCAGAAGTCTTTCCAAAAACCTTCCCTTTAGAGTACATTTCCTTCCTGCTTCTCTTCCCTTGTTGGAGAGTGGTGCTTCCTTTGAAGCCCAGAACTGAAGTGGTGTTGGACATTTTGCTAATGTTTAACTCGGCAGCTCTCATAGGGTCTAAAAAAAGTCTAACATAAGTTGAGCTGAGCATGCATAGGTTCACAGTATCCTAGCCATTAAAGCAACCAAGGAGAAAATTTCTCTAGAAAGTAAAATTACAACATTTGAGACAAAGATGTTGTTTATCTTTTGGATTAGGGGTTCTCATCTTAGAGTACCCAGTATGTTAGCCTGCTCTCAAGCACATTTGCTATCATGTGGTTTTAAATGCATGTGCAAACAGCAACTAAGAAGAGAGAGCAAGTGACTGAGAGGGAGCGATAAAAATAAAGATGAGAAGGCTAGGGCAGAGTGTTAAACTCTCCATGCAGTCTTTAAATGGATAATTTGTTGGGACACACACAAGAGGTAATACCAGTATCCCAGTGTGCAGCCCCTGTTGTAGGCCAGGCAGCTTCGGCGGCAGTGCCAAGCATCTGGGCAGGGTCCCTCCTTGGAGCCAGGCTCGGCTCCAGCCCCGTCTGTGAGTTATAACAGATAACTGCATTTCAAATGGATTACACCCCAAACACTGGCTTTGATAGTAACACCCCCTGGAGGTATGTGTTTAGTGTGTGCGGTGTCAGAATAACTGATCCTCTACACAATCTCCCAGAAGCAAAAGAAAAAAAGCAAGAAGGGAAGAAAAAGGAAGGGCACATCACATAAAAAGATCAGAATAGACAGATTACAATGGCTTCTTCTTCTCATTTATCTCTGGTGCCTGCTGTGACATATTGTAAACTGCTGAAAAACACAAAAGGAGTGTAATTTAGTCAAAGTTGCAGGAAAAAATGAGAGTGAGGGGAACAGAGCGGCAGAAGGAGACAGATGCTGTGTCGGCTACCCATCCATAATGTACCACAGGCTGTACGCAACAGAGTTGTATTAGAATGACAGCTTGTCATTTTAAGGTTAGAGGTTTGGCAGAGCGGACTGGATGCCTGGTGTGCAGTCGGCAGAGGAATGCAAGCATAAAAGCAGGTAAGACTGCAGGTTATTTCAAGTGAGGGGGTGAGACTGATTCAGAGAAACCACTTTAATGTGAATGAAGGGAAATATGTCACAGAGGCAGCTATATATTACTGGTTCTGTGACTGTGAATATAAACCTGAAATATCATCCTGATTTCTACAGAAACATCTGTAGTCTCTCCATCACTGAGATTTGAGACCTCAGTCAGACAGCTCTAAAAGAGTTTTGATCTTTTAGGACTAGAGAGGAGGAGGACAGCCACAAATACACATGCCGAGAGACAAAGAAAGATGAAGATAAGCAAGACACCACAAGGAGTCCAGGGAGGTGACAGGTGAAAAGAAGAAGACCACTTTCTCTCTATTATTTGACAGGAAATCATTTGGACCAACAAAACAGTCAGCATTAAGATGATGAAATTCAATGCAAAATCACCTTCCTGCTTGCACCAACTTGTCCATTAAATATTAATTGTGATCACATTTTTTTCACACTTTCATCAAAGCTTATGAGTCAGGGTGAAGAAGCTGTCCTGCCATTTCCCACCCTATGTCCTCCCAGTGCCAAATCTCTCTCATGTTGGTGATAATGATCACATACATTAATGGGAAAGGCAGGAGCACGGTGTGTAGTCTTTTCCAGGCCCCAGCCCTCCATCTCTTCTCAGTCAAGGATGCTCAGAAAAAGCACCCTCACAGCAAGCCTGTGGAAATAACACGACACATGGCAGAACACTTCTTCTAATTTACCTCTTTGAGCTCTTTAGCTACATCCTTAAGATCTCCCAGGATGGTTTCCAAATTCTCCACGATTGTCTTGATCTCCTTTTTCACTTTTACTTTGGAGACTACTCCTTCAGCTTCTGCATTTGGTGTCCCTGACATTCTTCAGTTTATGGCACAATCTATTTCATGAAGGATCTCAAGTCAAATCCTTTGCTCGCCACGCTGCCACTTTGCCAACGCATTTTCTCTCTCTTTTTTGCTATGTAGTCCCCCAGCTGCCGTCACTTTTTCTCTCCTAAATCACGGCCAGGACGGAGAGAAGTGGCGTCGGGCAGCATTCTATAGCTAACACTAGGCATGCGCAATAGAGCGTAACACACAAAAATAACGGTTATGTCAAAATATTGTATCATACTGCCTGGGAAACAGCGCCCGTCCACAGGTTTATGTCCAACGGCAACAAAAAATGACGTGCCACGGGCATCCTTCACGTCGACAGAGCGCTAAATTCAACATTTTGTTAGAAAATCACCGACGCCAGCGCTTTAAAAATTGTTTAAGCAAAGAAGGGAAAGAAGAAGAAAAAGAAAAAGAAAGAGGCAGCTGTCCGAACCGTTACACAGTTGTTCGTTAATGTAACGGTCCATAATCCTCAGGCATCGACAAAATTATAATAAACTCCTCCTGTTCTCCACATAATTAATAGATGGTAATGATATACCATGACAGGTAACGACAACCGAGAGGCACGGTCCTCGGAAAAACACCCCGCCAGTTTCATCCTGTCTACATCGCAGCCTCCTTGGAGAGACTGAGCACAGGATGCTCGTGCGCGGTCTCTCTCGCTGTCCTCACGCGCTCTCTCTCTCTCTCGCTCCTCCTCACGCTCTCTCTCCCTCTCCCTCTCTCTCTCTGTTATATCAAGAGGATGCTGCTGATTCAGTCACTTTATTTGGTGTTCTCGTCATTTGCCCTGCAAATTTGTTAACATTTCTTCGTGATTCGGAACGGTTCTGTTTGTTGCGTTCAAATAACATCATTACATCCCCACCACAGGTGGGCTATCCCTACAGTCTAACTACTGCCAGTCCCGCAATATGCATAATTAATATGCAGGACTTCTTATTATCTGTATATAGAATAAATAGTATTGTAAGGGCTGTAAAATAAATGTACTAAATATGACTATTATGAATAAAATTAGGATATTTGCCAACTTTATTTTGTTGATTATTTAGATATGGGAATGTAACGTTAGGAGATAAAAGCAGTGATTTAAAATCAAAAACAACCAAACAATCTGCATCTCTCCAACTGGCTTTGAACTGGCTTATATTGCAACCTGTGAAGCTTCAACTTATTTTAGGCTACAGTTTAATATTCTGATTCACAGAGGAGCAAAGGAGTTCTTAAAATTATTAATTTCTCCCTGATGAACTCTAAACCATCTTCCTGATGGTAGCAACTCATACAAAGAGTACAGAATGTACTCAGATGGATCACACAGCATTCTCTGTGATTGTTTAAGTAGCCTACATACTTGTTCTGTTGTACTGGCTCAGACCGAGTATTGTTGAACTTAACCTGCCGAGTCCTATTTGTTAGAAATGCGTTAGAGAGATACCACTTCATAATTGAAGAAGTAACTCCTAACTGTTTGGAAACTAACAGAAACTAAAGGGGGGGGGGGGATTAAAAACACTAAAAGGCAAATGAGCATATGCTTTCCTCAAGATGTTTTGGAACTTAGTGGATAATGGAAGAAAGAACGTAATCCGTGCTGAAAACAAGCTGTTTTGCAGTTTGTTTGTTTTTTTTATCTTTTTCTGACTGATTATCTTTCTTGTTGTATAATTCAGATGCTACAGATTATGTGAATTGGACAATGTCATAAAACAGCCTGAAAAATTTTAATATCAAAATTTGAGGTCAAAGTACACAGATTACACGTGTAAAAAATGATAAAAACGTTGTAATAAAATCCTGGCTTCTGATTGGTCACTGCTCGTTACAGCCTCCCTATATCGCGGAAGTGGAACTTGTCAGAGTTCATCCTGCTGTCTCAGAAAGCCAGTGCTGCAGCTTTTGTAGCTTCTGTGACCCTCTCAAACCAGATAGTAAAATCTCAAAACAATGTCTCTGTCTTTCGAGGGAAGAGTCGTGCTTGTTACTGGGGCCGGAGGAGGTAAAAATCGCCGTTAGCTGAGCTGTCGACTATGTTGACGCTAAAATAGCCTCTGTATTGTTAGCACCAAATGCTAATCTGGTAGTTGTGGAGTTAGTTTCTTAGTGAACAGCCCAGTTATTAGGACGGAAATTGCATTAATTTTTTCTCGTCTTGCGCGTTTGTTAGCTGCACAGCTGCTCTAATCACGGCGTCTTGCTGACTGCTAACGCTGGGGAATAACTGCAATATCAGTAAAGCAAGTCTTTGTTATTGTTATACAAAATTAGCTATTTTAATTCGAGCAGAAACCGACGTATGTCGGTCTTTTTATTTAATGGAAACGGAGATCAAAGTACGAATGTTGCAATGGCTTGTAGCTCCAGGGAAAGTGTGTGAAAGGGCATGCAGCAACGACACAGCAGTGCTGCAGGTGGTGATGGGTTTTTTCATTCTTTGGAAGTAAGCTTATACCTTTTACTCATGTGTCTTTCTTTGCACAGGTCTTGGCAGAGAATATGCACTGGCTTTTGCTGAGAGAGGTGCCTCGGTAATAGGTAAATAAAAGATATTCATTTTTTACTTATTTTACCTTGTGTTTCTATCGTAGTATTGTTAAGATGTCCTGGGACACGTGCAACAAAGCAGAATTTGGATTATCCAGGACAATGAAGCAAAGTCAAATCTTATTTATTTATATAGCACCTTTCAACATAAATATTACAAACAGCTACACAAGAAAAATTCCAAAACATTAAAATGAAAAAGTTACTTAAAAAAAAAAGTAAAAGTAAATTAAAAACACTGAATTTTTGCTGCTCTTTCAAAGACATCACTGAGTCGACATATTCCAGGGTCAAAGGGAGAGCTACTGTTGGAGGATCGCTGTCTTCCTTTAGTTCTCAGCCTTATATCCTACATAGCCAGCTGACCCTATTCAAATGACCCCAGGGATCTCCTGGGGATGTACAGATGTAAAAGTTCACCGATGTGTGCTAGTGCTTGTCCATGCAGAGCTCCAAAAGTCAAAACCAGAATCTTAAAAATTGGACTCTGAAGTTAATGTGGAGCATGTGGCAGTTAATTAGCAATGCTGTGATATGTGAAATCTTGGAAGATTTAGTCAGGTTCTGAACAACCTGCAGATGTTCCAGGGAGGTTTGGGTAAGAAAAGTGAACACTTAATTACAATAATCCAGACGTGATGAAATCAAGGCATGAATAACAATTTCCAATTCAGAGCGTAACACAATGGAACTCAGCATAAAAGCAACAGCGAAGCAGAGATGTAATATGAGCATCTAGAAAGAAAGCTGAGTCAAATGTTACACCAAGTTCCCTGATAGATTTATCAAATGTGGTATAGGGACATAGAGTTTCCAGATAGGCAATGTACCAAGTTAAACTGCCATGGTAACATAGCTGTAGGCTTAACCTGTGCTGGTAAACACCTAACCTGTAATTTAGTAAGTTTACATACTCCCTCCCTTTAGGGAGAGAATACTCTGTTTAGTTCATCTGTTTTTTAGCAGTCTAGCATCCACAATTTTCAAGTTATCATATTCAAATTTTGTGTGACAGTGGACACCAACAACCGCTCGAGCTGATTCCACTTTGGTGAAAATCGAGTGAAGGTCCCACCAAATGTGAAAATCAGTACAAACTTCATATTACCCACAATATTTTTTTTTATGGGTTGTCCTCAAGCTTCAGAGCGTTTACTAGGCCTTGGGGGACATGAGTACCTTGGTTGGCTAAGCATTTGACCTTGACCTTTATTGTTACTCCCCAAGGTCAAAGTTGACCATTAAATTTTTTTTTTTTTTTTAAAGAAACCATATTGAGTAATATATCATATAAAAGGGTACGGAGAGAGCTGTACAACATACGTCTTATTTTTTCAATATGATGCCATAATAGGGTTATGTCAGAATCATAAAACATCAAAGTTGTAAATATAGAGCTTGCCCTTTGGGGGAAGTTGTGATCTCTCAGTGCTGTATTTTTATTTTTTTAATTTAAAAAAAAATATTAGTGAGTATCATATTGGTATACATATTCATATTTAGCTCCGCATGGATCCAGCTAGTTTCATATATCCTGTTCATAGTTTGAACATAAGGTTTATACCACTTTATGTTCATATGACTTGCTGCTGACTACACTAAAGCACCAGCTGATTTTTACCTGAAATGAGCAAAAACGTGCAGATTGCTGCATCTGTATGATATACTGGTGAAAATACCTGCTGGTTTAGTGGCGTTCCAGGCTGACGTTGAGTTGATTTGGGATTCACCGATTCAGTTTTAAGAGACTGCGACTGAATTCCATATTACTAAGTGAAACACATGACAGTTGGTTCCAAAAATGTGGGGCGCAACAGATCTTCTGTAACAAATGTCCTGAATTGAGGTGCTATACCAAATTGGGAGAGGGAAATGTTGGACTAAGATAAATTATATTGAAATTGTCGGTAAGAAGCTTGCATTATGACTGTTGGTTCTTTTATTCTTAAAATTACACAGTTGCAGGCATAAATATTTTCTAATTTCAGTATATTCCTCCTGCCATGACTGAATTTGATCTTAACTCTGTCAAGGAATCAGCTTGCCTATGCTGTTTTCTTAACCTAATCACTCATGGAGAATTGCAAAACTCACCCCATTATTGCTAATCTTTTTCTCCTTGTTGCAATAAAGTGAATGACCTTGGGGCAGACACTAAAGGAGGCGGAAAGAGTTCTGCAGCTGCTGATAAGGTGGTGGAAGAGATAAGAGCGAAGGGAGGCAAGGCAGTGGCGAACTATGGTGAGTTCTTCTCTTCTGCTTGCTTCACGTATTTAGTTCATGTAGTGGCTGAGTGAAAAATAGTATTGATTTCTATCAGTTGGACTTGCTCAGTGATGAAACTGTTGGTGAGTATTGAAGATGTGTCTCACCTTTAGGAGAAAAAAATAGTTTTTGAAAACAAAACAATCACTCTGTTTTATTGGCAATTTTAAATGTTGACTTTTTGTCCATTTTTTTTTTTTTTTTTTTGCCACATCACATCAATACTTAAACTTGAAAGAAGAGTGAGGCCATAAGCTTTATCACTATGAAAGTTTCTTATATGCCTCCCAAATCTGCTCATTGCTTCTGTGTATATATAACTATGAGCCAACTATAAAGGATGTTCAATATAGTCAGGCTTTCTTTGCGTTAGCTGGCTTGATAAAACCCCAGTTGTAGATAACGGGTACTGCAACAGTGGTTATCAACTTTCTTTGTTAAGCCCGGATTCCTGCTTCAGCCTCTGTGAGTGCTAACATAAAAAGTGACTTTTCACATGTCATCTGACTCTTCTTCTGCACAAATTGCTGCCTGCTCCGATCATTATCACATGATGATAATGATAAAATGGTGATGACCTCTATAAATAAAATAAAAATAAAGCAGTGAAATGCAGCATCTTGCAAATAAGACAAGAAATGAATGCCGCAGAAAATCATTAATCTTTGTATTTAGTGCACAGAGAGGTAAAATAAACAGTTTAACTTGAGTTAATTATGTTATCTGATAAATCTGATGGTTTACACTGATGTAACTTTACAGCTGAACTTCATTCATGACATACGTAAGGTAGACTGCTTAACAACTTGTGCATATAAAATGTATTAACCCAGCAGAGCATCTGTATTAAATTTGGTGAAAAAATGCTGATTCCAGTCGATTTTAACCTAAAATTCCCAACTAGATTATATATTCATATATTCAACATAAGTTATCGCTGTGATTGTACCGAGGGCGAAAATAGTCACTTTTGTGACATGAAAAGCTCAGATTTTAAACTCTGTTAATCTCACTTTGAAGTACAACCTGAACTAAAGCTAACAAGAAACAATCTTTTAAGACCAATTTCTCAAAAATAAAAAAAAAGAATGTAAAACTGTGAAAAATGACAGTTTTGTTATGTCTATGCAGATTCTGTAGAAGATGGAGAGAAGCTGATCCAGACAGCATTGGATGCATTTGGAAGAATAGGTGTGTATAAACCTTCTATGGAAATCCTGCGGCCACTAGTGCTGATACCTGTCACTACTGATTTACGAAATGATCATAAAATGATTGTCAGCAATGTCGTTACAGTTATTCACTGACTTTAATATCTTACATTTATTTTTTCCAGATGTTGTTGTAAACAATGCTGGGTAAGTCCTCTAATAGCAACAATCACACATTTTATTTTCTTATTTTCTTATTTATTATTAAAAAAATGTTTACTCATATCATGTGCTATTAGAATGGCCATTTGGTTGCAGTTTCCAGATTCATTTGAGCATGCAATATTAGTTTATTAAAAAAGGGGGGGAAAAATCTAAATGCAGGAAAAAAATGCTAAAACCCTTTCTTTGCTTTTCCCTACCAAGAATACTTCGTGACCGATCATTTGCCAGGACGAGTGATTTGGATTGGGGTAATTACACTTTAATTACATATTTACTTGCTTACCTCTGTGTCTTCTTTTGTTTACCTCACAATGATATATGTAGATCAATATGTTTTAAATTGTGTTTAAAACCTGCCATATGCTTCAAACCACACCGTTCTAATGCTAAATATCAGAGATGTGTATTGTTATGCATTAATGTTTACTTGTGTTTTTTACCTCTTACTCTGCATCACAGACCTCATTCAGAGAGTTCACTTGAGAGGCTCTTTCTTAGTGACTCGAGCTGCCTGGAACCACATGAAAAACCAAAAGTTTGGCAGGTAAGTAGCTCAGCTTGTAACAGCTATTGACGCAGGTAAAACTGTGTCATCCTCTTATTACGCAGGTAGGATATTTTTCTTTCCTTAGATCTGTCAAGTTACAGTATCCTCAACAGGCAACATTACTGGAGTGTTATCAAGACCTCGGTACCATGTGATGCATGTTCATACGTCAGCAACAGTACTAAAGATAGGCCGACAAAAAACTTTGACTATGATTAAGTGGTCTCTTGAGGATAATTGTCATAGACATATTCAGATGCTGCTTTAGTCACTATTCTTTAATACAGATAGACCTCAAATGGTGCAAAACAAAATTCCTATCTTGGGTTGTTTTTGTTTTTTGATTTTTGTTTTTTGATGATTTTTTTACATACTTTTATTAGCATGATTTTTGTGATTTATGGTTTTGTTTTTGCTTTTTTCTCTACTACTTTTACACCATAAAAACTGCTGGATCAAGACATGCAATGTTAGAAAGAGTCAGTAAACCTTTTGGAATTACCAGGATTTGTCTGTGACTAATACAATTTAGTTTTATTTTTGTCTAATTCCCAAAACACCAGCTTGATGTTCCATAGCACCGTTTTAATATTGAAATAATCAACTTGTTCTCAACCTGAAGTCATTTTACGAAAGCTGTCTTTTGCCCATAAGGCACCGTACACAGAGGGATTTCAGGAATATTTTAGAGATCTGCAAACACTGCAAACAGATCTGGGGGTGCCATTAGCATTAGTCCCATTTTTTTTATTAGCTGTGGCTAACGTCCAGCTGGCACCTTAGTGTATTGCTCTTAGTGCAGCTTTTTACTTTCCGCCACTCATTATTTGTAGAGAGATGACTGAACAGCTGTGTCGAACTTGACCACATTGGAATTGTGGTGAAGTTGCACATCTGTTCCATATGAAGCTTACTGCCCACTCCACTGAGACTATCCTACACTTCTTTTGCCTTATCTAAAATAATTTTTCTTTGGCTGCCTTGGAGCAAAGCGGACCACAACCGAGTGAATATGTCAGTTGTGTTTATGTTCTCCTTTGAACTTTCTTGAACTTGTACTGAGGATATGTACAGACTGGCTTTGGCGACAGTTATTTTAGATTACAATGTATAAATGTATACATTGTTTATTTGGAACTGGTGAAACAATTAAGTTTCCCTTTTTGTTTCATGTTTTTCTATAAAAGCTGAAGATTTTACTTTATTATATGTTATATATACCTGTGTTAGTTGTGTTGTTCTTCAGTATATTCATCATGTTCAAGTTCGGACAGTAAAATAAATAGTATTTGAAACAAAATCAACCTTAATCTTCACTTAGGAGCAAAAGTGAACCTTTAATCTTGACAGAAATTGTGATTTGATTTATAACATACTAATATTTTTTCCATGTCGCTCAGCCATTCTAGTGGATGATTGTTACTAACTTGAAACAGTGATGAAGTTAGCAGATGAAGTTTGTATTGATTTTTGCTTTAACGATGCTATGCGTTGCTTATGGAAGATAAATGATGACAGTGTCGACTTAGACAGACATGCAGTGCATATTCCGGCGTTTGATTAATGGGGGTTTTACTAACAGGCCTCTGTTGCATGTGCAGCTAATAACATTAGCAGTGGCTGTTTTCTGGAACGGAACTGTTATTGAGATTTTTATTAATTACAGATGGGCTTTTCGTGACATGCAAAACAGACTCTGAACAAAAGCCTTTTTTTTTTTTTTTTTTTATGTTCAGAAAAAAGTCTGTGTTATAGTTTGCAGAGGAATGTTGCTCAAGTGTTATCATAGGTAATAGATGTCCTTCTCAAGTGCACACAAACCATTTTACACAAATAGCATCTCATAAACACTAAAGTAACATTTGTACTGCACTGAGCTCAAGAGCATCTTATTACTGTGTAGAATAAAAAAACCTTTGGAAATAATGATGCTGATATTGAATGAAGGTTGTCCAGCAGCTGTGGTTGGCTGCTTTTTGGTATAGTTTGGATCTACTTGCCCCAGTTAGAGCAGTGCTTCTCAAACCTTTTTCTGCTATGCCCCATTTCAGAAGACAAGTCCAGGCTCCACACCCCACATTTTATTTATTTTTTAAAAATTATTCCTCTTCCAAAGAGTTCTGAGTGATTCGCTTTAGTTTTAAACCATCTATAACCCAATAACACAATGTCCCCGTCAGTGGGCCACGAAGAGGTAATTAAATGTTGCAAAAAAGGATGTACTGACATCTTACAAGAAGCTGTCCACCACCATCATCAGAACACCAGAGGAGGGACTGTCTCGAGAATGAACAATGTCAGTAGAGTTCCAGAAATGTATAGAAATAATGTCAAGCTTTATTAAGCCTGTTCTATAAGCACATCTTGGTCCACCGCCTTACACTTTGTGTTTTTTGTTTTTCATTTAATTTGTCATCCCTCTGTATTTTGCAGTGCTCATGGGAAATTTTAAAATCCAATCTCGGTGTGCAGTCACCTCAAACAAAAATGTACGGTACATTTAAAGGTAAAACCACAGCAGAAAGAAATGAAATGATAAAGGTCATAGCCTGACTCCCCTGCTCACTCACTATATGAAAACATGAAGGAATACACTTACATAATGTGTTTATGTTCTGGATCAAGTCCCTGGTGCAACATTTTATCATGCGATGCTCTTTAAATATTACTGTGCTGAGACTCTGAAAACTGACTGAGACATTTGAGCACAGAAATTGATATTATTATACAGAGTACTGTATCTGATGACTGTGTTCCTCAGAAGTCTCCTGCACCTAATGTAGCGTTGTTTATGATGGTCACCTTGTTAAAGCTAGTGTCTGTGTAAACATGCTAGGATTGCATGACTAGATGCTTACATATGCACGTTCCTGGGTGTAAGCAGGCATGAAAAATGCCTGCTTACACGGCCTCTCCACACACATCTTTGTAAGATTGTGTGTGGAGAGGCCGTCTGGGTCTCTTATGACTCCTTCGTGATGCCTGTCACTTTGCATTAATCCTAACGTTGCCTCCGGTTTTCTGTGGCCAGAATCATCATGACTGCTTCAGCCGCAGGGATCTATGGCAACTTTGGCCAGGCCAACTACAGCGCTGCCAAGCTGGGCTTGCTGGGGCTGGCTAACACTTTGGCAATCGAGGGTCGCAAGTACAACATCCACTGCAATACGATTGCTCCTGTTGCTGGGTCACGGCTCACAGAAACAGTCATGCCTCCAGGTAAGAGTAAAAAACATATATTAACATATATGAACATATATATTGTATGCAGCTGGTCTATATGATGTAGGTTCACACACCCTTACAGATAATGTTTTTTTTCTCCTTTTATCTCATTGAACAGGCTGAAATGGACAAATGGGTTTTAACCAAAGCATTTTTTGAGAGCAGTTGCATAATGTAATACCATGTAATGTGGATTTACAAAATTTGAGGCAACAGCACTCCCGTTCAACATGCAAATTTTTCATCTAATATTCAAGAGCAGTGTTTTCTTGCTTTTCCAAGGGCCATGATGAAATCATGCACCCTGTGAGTGCTTTAAAAGTTTTAATGTGTCAGCCCTTTATTTTAGCAGGCGGCTATGTCCTCCTTGCATTACTGTATGTGTTGTCTTCCAGTATTAAGAGAAAAAGTAAGGTAACAAATCATTTATAGTTTTTGTGTTGAACACATTTTAGAAAGAGGGCATACAGCATTGAATGCCTACAATTAAGATTAAGCAACTAAAGATATAGAATTGGCAATCTTATCTTGTGTATTAATATAACACAAAACAAAAAAACATCACCCTTAAGAATAACTGGGACTGGGAATGTTTTTCCAACCCCTGACTCGGTATTTGTAAAAATCTGAACGTCACAGTTACACTGAGCATGCTCTGTGACTGCAGCTCTGGAATAAGAAGTATTAAGTGAATTAAGGGAAAGGTTTTGTTGCCCTGCCGTGCCAGCCTACGGTAGCATCTGTCGCACACTGCGTTGTGCCAACTGTCACAGGGGCCTCACCTTAGTAAATGACTTGGTTCCATATGTTTGCTTTCACTCACTGACACTTTTCTAAAAAAAATTAATGACAAAACCCATCTTGCTAAGCAGCAGCGTGTTTAGTGAAGCAGAAGGGCTTCTTTTTACCACTAGGGTACAGATATTTTCAGCACACACAAGGGATATAAAAAAAAAAAAAAAAAGTTTAAGCTTGTGCCATATTTTCTTTTTTCAGTTAATTCCAGCATGTTTAAGAAATATTTCGCTAACAGATTGCTAGTACTAGGACTGATACTGACCTGGTCTCATGAATTCAAGCATTCTGTCTGTTTCTTCATGTGAAGCCAGTTCATGTTTTTGCCATCTGTCTTGCAGAAGATTATAAGTTAAACGCAAAAACAAACAATATGTAGTATTGTACTCCATGTATAAATGAACCAAATGCAACATATTTTAAAAATCAAGACCTTCTTTGCCCTTTATTACAGATGTAAACCAGATGTTTTGTTTTATGTAGATCTTGTGGCGTCTCTGAAGCCTGAGTATGTTGCTCCTTTGGTCCTCTGGCTCTGTCATGAACAATGCCAGGAGAATGGAGGACTGTTTGAGGTACTGAAACTGTCACTATACTGCTTGTAGCTTTGTTTCATCTTAGAGAAAAATAATGTACAATAGCATATTCTTTTTCTATAAAGAGGCAATATTTCTTAATCTCCATGTGCATTTGCTCTTCTCTTCATGTTTGACTCCCTTTAGGTTGGTGCAGGGTGGATTGGTAAATGTGAGTACTGTGTGTTTTGTCCAGAGGAAATGTCTGTATGCATTTGCCATATTCATTAGTATCCCAGACTGCTGCTACAGTATGTGTGGGGTTTATACTGTGCCATGACCCCTGTATTTTTGTGTGTGTAGTGCGCTGGGAGCGCACTCAGGGCTATATAGTGAGACAGAAGAACCAATCCATGAAACCCGAGTCCATCAGGGACCACTGGGAAAAAATATGTGACTTCACAGATGCCACCAAACCTGCTAATATACAAGGTCAGTGATGCACCAGGCCAAATACACACTTACGCAATTGGTAACCTACAGAAAAATGTATAAGTGTATTGTCACACTTGAGGACAATATACACACGCGCACACACACACGCGCACACACACACACACACGACTTCAAGTCCGTCCTCATGGGTTTTAGCTGTATTTTTTACTATATTAAAATATGTTTAATACAGTTTAATCATAAAAGCAGATTGTTTACCATAACTAATACATGGCTCACAGAAACGGTTATGCCTTCAGGTAGGAGTAAAAAAACATATATTGCATGCAGCTGATCCACACACTCTTACAGATACTATTTTTTTTTTTCTTTTATCTTATTGGACACACTTGAGGACAATATACACACACATGACATGACAAAATATGGGCTCAGAGAGAAAATAATGAATAAAGACACTCTGAATAGGCAGGCTTTTCCCCATTTCACTCATAGTGGAGTAAAACTTAGTAATTCAGCCTAAACAGGCAAAGATGAGCTAAATTGAATTAAAATGAATGCTGTTGAGATGCTTGTCATTTGGATTTTGGATGTGATTTAATTGTTTTCCGCTGAACTTGTTGTCTGTGTCTGGACATTAAAATTACCATCATTACCTGAGGCCTCAGTCAGATCGTTTTATTGATCTTGCAGCGAGCAACTGGCAACCACTGCACTGGCGAGTAATCTGTACTCCCCAACTGGTTGTGAGTTTGCTGGCAGTTGCTAGCATGACACTGGTTATAAAGAGGCTGCACTGAAACCTTGTGATTGCTGTGGGTGCTAACAGGGAATCATTAGTTTGCATGGAAGATGCCAACTTGTCTTGCAAACTAATTACTAAGCAGTAATGAAACTGTGAGAAATGCAGTGCAATTCAGAAACATAAAAATGTTTACCAGTCTGGATGGGCAAGATACCCATGGCTGTGAATGGGTAAATGAGACATGTAGTACAGGTCGGACTTGAACCTGGGCTACTGCACTTTCACCATAGGCTTGTCTGCTCCCCGCTGAGCTCAAGTGCCTCCCAGAAAGTTTTTAAGTTAAAAAATATTACACTCTGAAGTGATCAGGTTGTCTAAACATGGACTCACAGCACTGCAAGCCACTGTGGCGTGTGCTTTCTCTGAGCAGATAGTCGTCACAGATGTGCTCTAGCGTAACGTTTCACCAAGACTGCAAGCACGGCTTTTGACAGTTTCACATGTGAATTATTTCATGTTACTGAAGCTCAGTGGTCTTATCCCTCAAAGTAATTGACAACCATCAGATTTGTCCATCGTTGTTAAAAGATGTAAGAGATGTAAGCTTTTATGAAAATGTAAAACACGGTCTTTAAGAATTGATTTCTTGCCTTTAGTCTTGAATGGTCATTTATTCACTGTGAGCTGAATCATTTCTCTTCAAAGCAGTAACCACGCAACACAGACCAGAGATGAGACTATTTTCACAGCGGCTTTCCTTATTAGTGCCCGGATCACACTTTCACACTTGTTTGACTCACTCTTTGTTGAGTCAGAATTATTCAGATTTTAGATCATTACATGGCTACATAATTTGCCCTTTGGTCTTGGAGTAGTAGTGGGCTAACTTTGTGCTACTCTAAAGAAATTCATGTCTTTCATGTTTTAGTAGTATGGCCTTAGTAAATGTCTAGATATACACAACCTTTGAGTCATTTTCCACAATACTGGTTTATACCCAAATAAATCTGCAGTTTTGTTGCAACATTTTTATGTGATATTGGTTGATTGTTAGAAGAGAGGGAAATAAAAAAGCAGTGTTTTGAGACCTGTCTTTTAATTAAAGTTATGATTAGCCTCTTTTGAGTGGAACCACTTTTGAAGAGCTCAATGAAAGGAAAAATAAAAGCACCTGGCTTGTTAGCCCTCATGTAGTCATGCTGTCAGGCTCAGCGCTTATGAGGGTGATAACCTTCTGAAATCATCTGTATTTACAGTGAGTTGGGTAACAATCAAAGACTGAGGACCAGATGGTGGTGGAGATGATGTGAATGAGGTGGAGAAAAGAAGCCAAGTTCAATATGATGTTGAGTGTGAACGAGTGCAGTATTGTTCAGAAAAGAGCTCCAGCAAACAAGCGATTGTTGATTATTATTTCTCTCCACCTCCTCCACCTTATCCTTCCTTTCATATCCACATTCAAAGAGAGGGTGGCGGTGTTAACATTAACAGAATGGGGGTGGCAGTCCCACAGGGCACTAGCTGGTCTCATTAGCATGGCTTTGTAGTACCACCTCATTTGTATCTTATTTGTTGCTACCTCTTTTTGGTAAGTGCCTGCCGCTGAGTGACGGTAATAGGATCTCTGGTCTTCTCAGTCTTACCCTGGTCCCGGTCCGTGCACGTTTCAGCTATTTTCCTTTGTTCATGCAGCAACAGGTTGAATCAGCATATATATTTAAAGAGTTGTGTTGCCTTTGTTGTTACATTTACACTTTTTGGGTGTTCTTAAAACAACCTGAGAACCCACAGTGAGGACTTGTGCAAACAACTGTTTGAATAGAGAAATGTTTATTCTGCAGGTACATAAGGGCTCTCATGTATTTCCATTTTAAAGCTGCTTCTGGATCAGTATGTTTTAGACTGAAATTCATTTATTCAGCATTTGCATAGTTTCACTGAAACATGAACCCCAGGCTTGTTGTTCTATAGCTGGGTTAAAAAAAAAAAAATCAGTCTTTGCAGTTTCCTAATTGTGAAACCAGAATGAGCAACTACACATAAGAGACAATTGAAAGAATATTTCGAAATTCAAAGACCTCTCAGTGCAATCATCAACTCGAAAAACGCGACCAAATTCCTGTTTTGCAGCCTTTTAACAGTTAAACAATAAATGCTAAAGAGCTGAACATACTAGTACATGCCCATGCTGCTGTATTATTTCATCTGCTCATACTGATATTTAATCACACGTAGAAAATGTAATTACAGTAATTGTAGGTCTCTTGCAATGCTCAGGTCCTGCTCAATTATATAAATGTTGTTGTAGTCTGTTTGGTTGTTGCTAGGCGACGTGATCACATAGTATGTCATTCATAATTCAACCTTTTGTAGATATAGATTAATGTCATTGTCATGCCATTACAGTGATACAATGGTTTTATAAAGTATTATAGTTGCATAAACAGTAGAAAACTGGTCATTTTAGCTCATTGGTAGGGTGTATACTGATTATGCCATAATATACAAACCTCCAGGGGACTAAGATGTTCCTTCAGGCTTATAGAGGGAGACTTTTTGCATTATATTAAGAAAGATATGTTTATTTAGAGCCGATATAACCTGGAAGAAGGTGGCTTTATTTCCATTCATTTAATATATGCTAAAAATATTTTTTAGAGCTGTTAAGTTGTGTCGTGCATCGCTTTGATGGCTGGCTGTTGTCTTGGTAACCTTTTAATATACTTACTACCAGCTCATATGATCACCAATGAGTGATACTGTGCTCTCATTGGTGGACAGTTCAATTGCTACCCTGGATGTTGATCAAATATTTTTGCGTTCTGCCCACTTTGTGTTTGACTGTGATTTAGATTGTTTGACTTGAAGTTGCCAGATTGATTGATTACAGTTCAACCGTTTAGTTTCTGCAATACAGATTGGTTTTTTCTGTTAATGGTTTGTATTATATTGAATTAGTTATAAACAAATTGCATCTATTCAAGTTTCACTATTTGGTTTAAAAAACATAATTATATTTGGCTGTATACACAAACTATATATAATTTATGTGGAGCAAATTCTAATATGTAATACATGTGAAATGGCATGCAGTACCTAGATGAGGAGTATTTGGTCAAATCCAGCATGATGGGGAGGGGAAAAAACAAGCAGTGCAGAAGGAATTGGGGAGGCACCAGTCTTTCTTCTGTTTGCAACACACATGCATGCAAACTGTATACTCGGCTGGAGACTGCCCGGCATGGTGAAACACACTCAAGATACTTCTTAGACTTGCTGCACAGCTTGGTGTGTGTGTGTGTGTGTGTGTGTGTGTGTGTGTGTGTGTGTGTGTCCAGGTCCCAGCATGCTGCTATATAAAACGGCTCCCTGAACTACTCTCCTTCATTAGCCGAGTTGTAAAAACCACACCCCACTCTACACAATATGCTTAATGAAACATTTGACATTTAGCAGATGATTATGTTGATGCTTATTCGTTATATTACCAAGAGCTACACGAGAAGACGAATTATTATTGTCATGCCTTTACAATATATTAAGCTAAGTGCAGCATCTAAATTAGTGGCACAATAAAAACAATCTGTGTAAGTTATTGTTCGCATAGATAAAACAAACCTCACACAGTTGTTTTACAAATGTCATTGGTTTTCCTTTAAGACGGGCAGTTTCCTCTTCTGTAGCAATTGTTGATTTCTACTCGTATAAGAGAGCCAGTTTCAACACTTCACCCATGCTGTGTTTATTTCCAAATGAAAACAAAACTCTTTGACTATTGCTGAGGAATAAATTCATCTTGCTGAGAAGTAACATGATTATCTTGGTTGGCTAACAGCATGTATCGCTCTCACATTTATTTAGAGTCTCTGCAGTCAATGGTGAGTGTGCTGTCTCAAGTGGAATCGCAGGGTGATGTTGGTGTGAATCCAGCAGCAGCTGCAGCCTCTGCAGGCTTGGGATCAGGGATTGATCCTGTAAGTAAAATAATCTGTTAATGTGTTTTCTTCCTTTTTTGTTTCTTCTTCTTTAGTTCAATGTTGATATAAAACTAAATCATAAAGTTTAGTTTTAAAATCTGTATTTACAAGAGTCCTAACTGCTGTCTCTTGGCTGCTGTGCTTTATATGAAATGTGGAACATGAGAAACATCAAAGGTGGATGTGAGATATCAGTCAGATGTAAACAAAAACTCAGAGCAGCTGTTTATTAAATGGTTTGCAAAATGCATGGCTTTGTCTGGAGGGGATCACTGCATGTGTTTAATACAGAGCCAGTGTATGTTAGTAAAAGTGGAAGTAGCTACTGTGACAGGTCTAACTGATTTGTGGATTGATGTTTTGAAGGCTTTGCCCTAGCATCTAGGGCATCTATCCTAGCATCTGACTATAAATCGAAAGACTTTCATACTCTTATAGTAGCAATTTGTCCACGACATGGTATCAATGCCTGAAAGGGATCAGGGTGTGGAACAGTTGCATCTTCAGGTACAGAGTAGCATTATAGCATTTGAGCTAGCTGGCAGGAGATATATCTGGAACAGTTTAGATAACTGTAGACATAGCTTTTAACCCTCTCAAGGCAGGCGTTGTCAATTTGCAACAGTTAAAAACTAACAACCTGATTACCCCACATACATATTTTATGAGTTTGTTTTTTTTTTACTCAGAAGTACCACTGCAGGACTTGGCTGTGCATTAGCAACAAAAAGTTTAATTTGAGCCTGAGAGGGTTAATTAAAAAACATCAGGACTTTATTATCTAATGCATCTGGGATGCATTTAGGAAACATGAATAAAGAAACCCATATCCATTCATGCTTTCCTTTTTATGATGTAAAAAAACAGACATACAAGATGTTTTTTAAAGTCTTCCACTGTTTCCTGGCTTCTGCAGTTCTTAACCTTATTGCCATCGGTGTTACTCAGTCATCTGTTTTGTCTTCTTCATTTAATTTCTATCATTCTTCCTACTGAGACTGTTCTACTCTCTGATATAGCTGGGTCATAATGACACATGCAGCTCTAAACAGTGTTTCAAATATGGCAAATCATGACTTTCTAATGTCAACACATTAAATTTAGTTGGGAACAATAATAAACCACTCAGAAACTGCTTCTACGACATGCATGTGTACTTGGATGTCACCTGTAAATATTGGATGGTACCAGACAAGAGCATGCTCAAACTAGCTTTTAAAATGTAAAGTTCCTAAGCTGTTGGAGCACCACAGAGCAGCGATGAATCCCTGGATATGTTCTCCTTTACTTTACTGTGTTTCCTGTTACTGAAGCTCAGAAAAGGGAACTTGTTACAGCTCAAACATGGCTGAGTTCCTAAAAAAAACACCAAGCTGCAAGTAGTGCTGCATCCCAACATGGTTCTCCACACAAATGGCCAAATTGAGCTTGCATTGAGCTGCGTGTAGTATGCAGTAGTTAAACTGACCAACAGATGTCCAAAATGCTACTCAAACCGAATTCTCTTTTTGCACAAATATTTATAAACTTATTTTGAATTGTGTTGCCGTTGTGCATTGGTTAGGTAATGCATTGCTTAAGAATATTATTAATAATAATAATGGATTGCATTTATATAGCGCTTTTCGAAACCCTCAAAGTGCTTTACAATTCCACTATTCATGGAATAGTGGAATTCCTAATTGGAATATTAGGTGCTAGATGATGCACAGTGAGGGTGTTTTAATGGTTCAGTGGTTACAGTGTACACCAAATGCATGCCTATACATTTCTGGACAATATTTGGGGTTTTCAGTAAATGGCCACAATGGATTCATGTAGAAATTAAAAAAAAAAAAAAAAGCTGACAGTGAAACATTTGTATAATGGAATCAAATGTCTAAAAACAATAAAGAAATATGAGCACTTGTGGAATGTTTGTATATTTTAGAATCAGATTTTGTTTGATTTTTTTTCTCATTTTACACATAAAATGTTTTATAAAAAACAAGATTTCAAAACTATGTTAAACAACAGCAACAAAACTTTCATGCACAAGTATGAAATAAGATAAATAGGCCTGCAACAGGCCTGTCTAGTGTATATCCATACTTTCACCCAGTTGTAGGCTCTAACGACAATAAATTGTACAAGTCAAAGATAATGTCAGTATTACTAGCTGCCTTGGCTAAATAATTTTTTCTTCTGCTGTGTCTTATGGTTGCACATTTTGTTTCTTGGTGTTTTATTGATTTGCCTTCTCAAAATTACCTTTTTTTGCAAACTGTTCTTTTAAATCCTGTGAGTCATTAACAGCACTTACTAGCCAGGTTCAATAATATCATGATTCAGTGCCTAAATGTGAAATGAGGTATACTCACTCTTGTGTATCACTGTCCTCTCTGCTGTGGCTCTCTGAGCTTTTGTGGCTCCCTGGTTAGGAGATTTGGAACAGAGTCACACTGTAGCCTCAAGACAAACATCACAACCGTGTCCTCGGCTGACGTTTGTGTGTGTCTGTGTGTAGTTCTGCCCACACATGCTCTGCTAGTTGCATTTGTGCCTTTGTCCTTGTCATGCTAAGAGGTACACACACTGCTTAAGTTATCAGCTGTGCTGCTTCTGTATTGCTGGCATGCCATGGAGCTCAATCTGTATACAGGTCTGATAGCCCAAAATATTATTTGTTGTAACATTTATGTAGGCAAAGCAATATACCAGAGGCATAGCAAGGTTAAAATATAGAGGTTTTTATTCTAGTTTAGTGCCATGTTCATTCGACAGTAGTAATTATGGTAGTGTCATTGAAATATCTTGGTTCATACAGAGACGTGTTTCTATGTTGTTTTCTAAATGGGGTGAAAAAGAAAAGAAAGCACCTTTTTTTTCATAATGCAATTCAAACTCCAGGTTTCAAGGTTAATCTTTCTAACGCTTCCATAAAGCAGACAGAAATAGAACTCTATTATATTGAAATGTATTTATTATGTTTATTGTGTGAGCCATATATTTTTGTTCTTGCACTTTTTACTAAAAGTAGGTTGGCCTTATTCAAAACTCAATAGTCTTTAGTTATCTTATATTAGGCCATAGTGCAGCCCTGATCTGTTTCATTCTATCTGACTGCAAGAGACTGTATGAAATAACTGGATATCCATCGCACACATGCACAGGGATGAAGACGTAATGCTGTCAAAATTACATATGTGAGCTAAGTGGTGCAAGCAACCTGATGAGGTATCTGGCTTTTTAACAGGCGTGCACAATGAGGCTGCAGGCGTGCTGCTAGAAGCCCTGTCCCAGTGAAAGGATATATGGCGGTGTGACAGTCGACCTGTTTGGTGTCTCAACATTTCCAAAGCAATCTACTGTTCTTCTCTCCCTTAAAACCAACTAGGCTACCAGAGCACACACTGGCACACCCCTGGCCAGATTGCCTGCTGTATGTCTTCTCTTGCTTCCTTTGCTCATGCGCTTCACAGGATAGAGGGATACATACTGACCAGGGAGGGTTTGGTTCCCAGTGATCCCACTGAGTTTTGATGTCCTATCTCGGCTGCAGGGGTGTGTTTTTTCTTCCACACTCAGATCCCCTTCATCTATATGTATGGTCACTCAAGGGCTGGGCAAACCTTTGAGTTCTTGTGAGGAAACCCGGGCCCAGACCATATTAAATAATTGGGCATCATCAGTTAGGGTATTGTATTACCAATAGGTGAAAGCTCATTTCCAGCTGATGTAAAGATCAACATGTGGTCCCTTAGCAGTGCTCTAAGCTTGTATTTCCAAATGTTACTGAACCACCGGCTCTCAGTCTTAACTATCCAAGTGTATGTCGCGCCTGTCGCAGCCCATCATGTTGTGGTGGATAATTGTTATGTTGGGTGTCATCCTCTGGTGGGTCATTTTCTGAATGGTGCTCTTTGCCTTTGGCCACAACATGCTGTCACTTCCTTCATGGAAAACACAATTGTTCTGGAAGCTTCGTCTTCTCCATCCTTTGAACCCCTCGAGGGGAGTTACCAGAGATGGTTATCTGGTAAGACTGCCTTTCTTCTCACTGTTGCATCAACAAAGCATGTAACTGAACTTCATGTCCTGTCTGCTGCCATGGACTGTTTGTGTTGTCATCCTAATGGGCGTGGGATTGCTTTGTTGCTCATCACTTCTTTTCTTTCCAGAATGCTGTCCACCTGTCATACCTATTATTTTGTCTGCCTTTGGCACTCAGAGAGGGGGCAGAGGACCTGTGTTATAATGTCAACTTTGCCCTTTTCAGGCTGTAAGACTGTAGATTGGCACGAATGCTGAGTTCTATAACGGATGCATTCTTTGTCCGTTATGGGCACAGGAAGGGAACTCCTTTCACACTCGGTTGTTGATACCACTTCAGGAGCTTAAAGACTTTGAGGTTTCCAAATTCTGTGCCGCTGTTGGTTGGGCTTCCTTCTTTGCCTGCTTCTACAGGGGTAATATGGCTACCCCCCACCCCTTTTCCCTGCAGTCTGAGCTTGTGGTGAGTGGAGATCCCCTCTGACTTTGTGGGTATGGGTCATCCGGGTATTTCATGCCGTCTCTTGCAGTCAGGAACAATGGAATGAAACAAGAGTTAAAACTGTAACTAAGGGTATATGAATTCTGGTTGACCGCCAGAGTTATTGTAGGAATTTTGATGATTGCTGGGTGCATGTGTCACCCAAGACACACATGTGACTTTCTTGGTATTGTATTGACCTCTCTCCACATGCAAGGTGGTTATCAAGGTATTTCATATATTCATATTTCATGGCTGCCATTCAGTCTTAGTTACATTCATACTCTTGTTTTAAATCCTCTCGTCTTGAGACAACAGCAGTTGTGTGCCTGGGATGATCACATTATCCTCCTCCTCCTTTAATACATAAAAAGCTAAGTGTAGGGAAGGAAAAAAAAACTGTCACAAGGTAGTGAACTCCTAGTGCCGGTCCCAATCTGGGATAAATGTGAGGATTGTGCCAGGAAGAGTGAAAAGTCTGTGCCAACCCAAATATGTGGATCCATCTGCTGATAACTGCTTGGGGAATAATGAAGCAACTGCAAGTACTCCTTTAGTTTTAGGTTGGTGTACTTTATCAGAAATTGGCAACAATAGTTTTAATATAAGGAGTACAAGTATTATAAAAATGCCCATAAAGTGCGCTTTATTATTCGTGTAACTTTAGTGTTATATTGATATATTTAGCAACATGGTTTTGCATGACTAACAAAAATATCTGAAAAAACAATAGGACAAATGCAAAAATCTCAATCATGACTTAAAATGTGCATCAGTTTCAGGTGGAGGTGAAACAGTTGTTATGGATTTATCAAACAGAATTAACAGAGTACTGTGTATCATGTGTTTTGATCAACTGAGTAACAATTAAAATTTTATCACCAGTCTGGCAAAATATCAGCAAGCTTAATTTGAAGTTACATATTTGTACACTGAATAATAGATGGAAAGAAGAGAAACAAAAACATAGATCTGCAGTGTGGAGCAGACAGTAAATGAGTGAAGATAGACCGGATAACAAAGCTATCCTTTTGCTTTAAACCTTTTTTTTTTTTTTTTTTTTTTCCCCCCTCTCCCATATCATCTCACTCAAGTAACTGACTAACTTGACTTACTCCTACACAAGCCACTACTGCTTTTTATCCCCGCTCCTCAACTGCCGCTTTAATCTCGCCGTGTGCATGCAGGAGAGCAGGCACTAATAATATTCCCAAGTACTGGGAAGCTGGAATTGGTCTGAAAACACACAATTCCCCACATCTGCATTTAAATGCAGTTTTAATTAAAAACTGCTCTCCAGAGGCCAGGTTTTATGATGTCTTTCGATCAGCTGAGAGGTGATATTATGCAGAGTGTGAATCGCACCATTCTGCCAAGCAATATTGTTTCGAACAATAGCTGTCTTATTTACAGCACAGTGGCTGTAAACATGACAAATGAGTAACTGCAGTACTGCTGTGACTGTAATGTTGCCAGAGATGTATATTTATAGTGCGCTTTAACTGGATTTCTTGTATGTCTTAATAATACTTGCTAACATGAAGGAGTCGGCGGGACCGTTTCACCCCCTTTCCTGCTCTGTTTGAGTCAGACACTTAATACAGTTGGTGCTCTTATGTGTCGCGTACTAGTGCTTCAGTACAATGATAAACAACATTCATATTACACAGAAAGCTGCTTCTGAGAACCCCGAGGACCTTCATGCTTTTCCTGGAATGTGTTTTATCCTTCAGTTAAAAATAAATTTTTAAGCAGTTTTGAGTTTATAGGATGCACTCAAGCATATTTAAATTTGACAATATTATGCTGACAAATAAAATATTTATTTAATCAGACCTCAGTTTCTAGGATTGAGAAATGGCATTTTTATCAAGGCCTTAAAATTCTGAAAAAATTATTTATTTTTTGCACCATCCTTTCAAAAGATATTTCTTCTTTTGGTGGTTTCATGATGAGTTTCAGTCAGGCCGGAGAAAATTTATTCAGATATGCTATATTCATAAAACTTCTACCAGTAACAACCTCCTACCAACCTCACCCAGGAATTAACGAGGGCTTTAAAATATTTACAATACCGCTGAGGCCTTTAAAAGACATTTGTGACTTTGTCATTAACACTCGATTACTGCGATGGCGTGTTCAGGAGTTTCGGTTCATTTTCCGGCTGCTCGTTAAGAGAAGTGCAAGCACAAATTTAACATGGCTCAATTTCTGGCCTCCCTGCGCTGGCCACCGTTCAAGACCAGGATTGTTTTGGACTGATTGTGCTGATCGCTCACAAAGCTCTGCCTGGTGCGACACAGGAGTACATTTCTGAACTGCTGATTCCTTTCAACTCTGAGGTCCCACGAGTCCTCAAACTACCTCCCTCACAGATCACAGCCAAATCAAATATGTGATCATCTGGGGAGAATCTTTTTATATCTTCTGATGCGGTCTCCTTTTGTAATATTTTATTAGCATTTATGCATACTTTTTTGTTTTCTACGTGGTTCTTGTATATTAAAGAATAAGTTCAGCAAAATCTTTTAAGACAGCAGTCAGGCTTTGGTGTGGACACCTCTTTTTCAGACCTGATGATAAACTCTTTAATGCGCTTGTAATGTGATGGGTGATTAAATCTAATCAAGTCAGAGTCAGATGAGCGAAGAAGAAACGATCCACAGTAACGATTAACTGCAAAATTTCTTTGTGTTACTCTAGACAGCGACTCACTGCTTAACAACAGCCGAGGGTGATAACAAAAAAAGAGTCTTTCTAACAAATTTCCTTCTAACTTTGGAAGATATGCACTCACTTGTTTACACTGGATGTCTGCAGCCTAATTGTTGTCAGATTGAATAAATTTTTGAAAGAGGGAGGGGTGCATTTAAAGATTTATCACCGGCACCTGAAGCGAAGCAACAGATCTTCTCATAAGCCGGCATTTCATCTGCTCCTCAGTGTTTTCTTAAATGATCGTGTTCATTTCAGCGTCCTAAAAAATACATGTAACCATTTAGAAATGCCTTTTCTCTTGGTGTGTCTGTAGTTCCATTACATGGTGTACTGACACTGACGCATTCACTCTAAATGTTTGCTTGATCCTTCTTACCGAGTAGCTGTGAGGCTAAACCATTATGGTGTGATTTTTGTGATGCAACTTGTTTTCTTTCTTTAAATTACACCTTTTTTTGTTTTAATCCCCTTTCTGTTTTCTCTTCTTTCTCTTCTCAGACTAAAGCAGTGGGACAAAAACTTCCTCCAACCACTTTCAGCTTCAACCACACCCAGTGTATCCTGTATGCGCTGGGTGTCGGCATGTCCACCAAGGACCCAGACCATCTGAGGTGTGATTCTGCATGTGTTTGTGTTATTGACTGTAGTTTCCTCAGTAGTTGTAAAAAGGCAAATTACATGAAATTGGACAGAAAATAATGCTAATCATGGCTTCAATCATTACTGTTACCTTGACCTGCATGGAGGGGGAAGAATGCGCTGGATTCCATCCACGCTGAAACGCCTGTGCAGCCATCTGTGCTGTTATTTTTATCTGTCAGCAACCTATTCCTACAGAGGTATGCTGTTTCACTGAGCACTAACACTTGCATTTTAATGTAGGTTCCTGTATGAAGGCCATCCGGACTTCAGCTGCCTCCCCACCTTCGGGGTCATTCCCTCCCAGGCAGCTATGATGGATGGTGGTCTGAGCTCAGTCCCTGGACTCAACATAGATTTTACCCAGGTTAGAAAACGTGCATGTTGATGTCTGCTGTGTCTGTATTTGTCCTTGTGTGCAGCTGAGTTTGACTTTTGTTGTTGTTGTACGTACATGTTCGTATCGTACGGGATGCTTTTAATTATGCTAATGCATCCCATCGGCGGTTACGCTTGCATCTCTTTGTCGCATCTTTGCAGCAAGAGCGTGAGGGAGCGATACAAGGATGGATAAGCCGGAGCTGCCGAATGAGAAATGCTTAACACCCCAACATCAGTCTTAAGCGATGTCAGTTAGCTGTGATGCGCCAAACAGCTTAATCACCTGGCCTTTTATATATTTAGATTCCTAACTTTGTTAATGGAGCTGATGATTTATCATCTTCGTCCTATTAGCAGCACCAATCACTGGCGTTTGTTCTTTCTTTGCATTGTTTGCACAATAACGCACCACATAGCTGTCGACAAACGTGTGTATGTTTTAAAAACAAACTTTGTGAGACGCTTCAACACATTAGCGTTAAGTTATCCCATATATTCAAATGTGTTTTCACACCCGGGGTGATGGCACATTGTTTGCATCTCGCCGTCTGACTGTGTTCTGTTTTATTATCTGTTGATCCATATGCACAAACACTACAAAGTAAGCGCTGTAAGAATCAACTGTCACACGGAGGTGAGGAGTTTATGCATCACGCCACTTGATTATAAAAGCTCTTAGTTCCTCCAGAAGCTTCCTCTCTAGTTTCCTCAAGGCAAGTTCATGGATTTAAAAGATCATGGTAGAGAGAGGGGGCGGGGCAGTGACAGTTTCTGAGTATTGGGAGGAGAGGAAATACGAGGAAGCACAAGCTGGCATTAAAGAGCGGGGGAAAAAAGCACCCTGTTATAACACTTTACAAAGTCTTGCTTAAAACAGTAACTGAGGCTTTATGCCTCTTATAATTATATGTCGCAACTGATATATTCGTTTTTCTTTTTGTTTGTTTGTTTTCTAGGTGTTGCATGGGGAGCAGTACTTGGAGCTTTACAAACCTCTGCCAACTTCAGGTATTTTCCCTCTGATAATTCTGCAGAAAGAATTGGTTTTTTTTTAATTGCTGGAGAAATTCTGGGAGATGAAGCAGCTTGTTTACAGCTGCTGACTCTGGCAGCTGCCGCTGCTGCCTTCTTGCAGGACTTGCTCACAGCTGCGATGGCGGGCTCTCTGTCCTTGCAGCTGGCTTGCAGCTCTCGAAGCTGGCAGCGGCGTGGAGCTTTGACCTGCCGAGGGTTGGGAGCATGTTTGTAGCTGAAAGCGCATAAGAGACAGAGCGTGAAAGTTGTGTACGGTTTTTGTTTTTTTACATCTTGGCATTTCTGATCATGTGAGGCATTTTGCCGTAGGCCAGATGTGTGCATTCTGTAGCTTTTACAGTTGTTACAGTCTCATTACAAGATATTATTAGATTCAGTTATTTTGGCCATGCCTGCAAATGTTTGTTTGATGTAAAACGCACAAGCAAAGCTCAAGGTTGTCCAGACATGGAATCTACAAAGTTTGGTTAAAAACTTCATGAAACGTGAAAACAAAACGTGTCAATCTGCCCACTGAACCCATAAAAGACTGGAAAAATTAACTTACTGAGATTATAACTAAAGTATTTTATATAGCGCTTCCTTGTGGCTCCATGGTGTACTGGTTGACACATTTGCTTTTCACAAGCAAGATCCCTGGTTTTAGACTGGGAGGAAACACAGCCAGCCTTGGGGGCTCAGAAGCTAGTGTACTCCCACTGCCAGTCTCAAGCCTGATAAATAGGAGTGTTGCATCAGCATCCAGCATAAAATCGGTGCCAAATCAAACATGTGGATCCAGCCACTGTGAAAAATGAGGGAGCAGCCGGCGTTGTTGTGATTTAGAATTGAATATCGACTCCAAACATTTATTTCTTTTAGCGTTTAAACATTTCTGCTTATTAAAAGCACTTTTAGAGCCTTTTTGTGTCACTTTAGCCTAAATCACACTGCAGTGGATAACACATTACATACAGCAAGGGACAAGTTTAGGTGTATTTACATGGATGGGTATTTTCAGTCTCATTTTTTTTTTTTTATAATGAGTCTAGAAATCTAAACTCTGATATGACCGAGGTTACCTCAAAAGCATTGATGCATTTTGCACGTGTCCTATAACAGGACTAATAGGATTGTGAGGAGCCCAGCTCTGCCTCATGCGTTACCATTACAGAGAACGGCTTTTGTTTTTCTTAAAGATGAATGCCTCAGAGTTTCTCACAGTAGCCGACATGTCCTTGCTTTGTACAAAGTGATCATTAAAAATACTTATTTGAAACCAGATGGTGTTTTTTCTGGTTGTAACACCCAAAACTCTATTTAGTTATCCATTATTTAAGACAAGGAGAAGTAGCACACCCTTGTGAGTCTTGGTGTTTTGGCTTGAAAATTGACTTTAGTAATTAACCTACTGCAGATTAACTTTCTGACTGACTAATCTGTAATTGGAGAATTGAGGATCCAGCACATGCTACAGAGAGGTTTAGAGATTTGTCTCAAGGCTTTTAGAGTTTGTATGTTTACAAAGTATTAATTGACCTTATGTCAGATACTTTGACTTAAAACTAGAGAGGTAATAGTTTGCAGGGCTTGGATTAAATAAATAAATAAATAAATAAAATACATTTTCAGGTAAACTTACCTCTGAGGCCACGATAGCAGACGTGTTGGATAAAGGATCTGGAGCCGTCATCCTCCTGGATGGTAAGGTTTCTTTTTTTCTTTTGCCATATAGGCCAAGCAGGTGATATCATTTACAGTATTTATTCCATATTCATTTGTTTTTACCACTTTAATGTGTTTCTTCCTGAGAGTCGCCTCTAAGGCTGAATTAACACGCAGTTTCTCACTGCGTAGAAATCGTGTACTGCACAAGGATGAGTTTAGCTTTCTGAATCTCAAAGACATCTCACTTCAAAACATAAAAAGTCTTCTGGGACTGTTTTGCTGGACGTTAGTTGAACATTCAGATCTATTGATCTGCTGGGTTTTTTTCACACATCTCACAAGAGAAACTATGCAGGGAGTGTCCGTTATCTGGACAAAAGTGTCTTGCTGATGTCAGATAATGGCCAGACCGCTTCAAGCTGATGGAAGAGAAACGTTAACACAAGGAACCATTTGTTAAAATCGGAGGTATGCAGAAAAGCATCTCTGAATGCACAACACTCGAGTGTTGAGTGCCACTCTGGCAAAGAGCAGCAATCTGAGGCTTGCACAGGTTCACCAAAATTGACCAGCAAAAGGTTGCCTGGTCTGAGTGTCGATTTCTTTAGCCACATTCAGACTGTTGGATCAGAATTTGGTGTAAACAACATAAAAGCATGAATCCAATCTAGGGTGTATCATCAGTTCAGGCTGGTGGTAGTATAATGGTGTGGGGATGTTTTCTTGTCACACTTGGCAACAACTGGGCAACATTTAAACGACTTGGCCTACCTGAGGATTGTTGTTGAGCATGTCCATCTTTTTATAACCAGAGTGTCGTCATCTCCTGATGTCTGCTTCCAGCAGGATAATGCAGCAAAGCTCACATCATCTAAAACTGATTTCTTGAACATGTCAATAATTTCATGACCTCCACATTCTTAGGCATGTGGTGGAGCTGGAGATTCAGCTCTTGGATGTGCAGCACCTTGTGATACTATTATATGACCTATATGTAATTATTTCCAGCACAGTACGTTTACAGTAGGGGCTGGGAGTGGTTCTCTGCTGTGAGAGACTGCGAAAATAGTTAAGAAGAACAATATTTCTAATTGTAAGGTATCTACGGTATGCAATATAGTTTATAGATTTGGAGAATCTTAAGGTGTGTGTGTGTGTGTTTGTATGCAGAGGAAAAGACTGAAACTACTGAGTTATGAAATAATAAAAGGTTGTATTTTATTTTTTTATGTGCAATTCATTGCAGAAGTAAGATTTTGCATGTAGGGCTTTAACATAAAGTGTAGTAGTAGTAGTAGTAGTAGAAGATCATTGTGGATTTGCTTTCCCTTAAGTAAAAGGACATGAATGCTCTCTCTGGCTCTGATATTTGTCATTAACTGCAAGAAATTGTGCTTCCTGCAGTGAATACCTACAGTGGCAACGAGCTGGTGTGCTACAACCAGTTTTCGGTGTTTGTTGTCGGTGCTGGAGGCTTCGGAGGAAAGAGAAGCTCTGAGAAAGCCAAAGTAAGTTTTCTGTATACAAGCTGTTTTACTAAAGGGACAGTATAAGAAAATGTAAAATAAATAAATAAATAAATAAATAAAAATGTTATCACATGTCAAGTGTTTGTTTTGTGCTGCTTCCAGCCTCCTGTTCCTCCTCCTAAACGCTCACCAGATGCTATTGTGATCGATTCAACCACAAGAGACCAAGTGAGTGAGTCTGTGTGGGTTTTGCCGCACAATAAATTAGCTGCATTTATAATATATGGGTGATATCGTGTGGGTCTGAAATAAACGTGAAGTTTTTCAGAGAGGCAGAAGTGTTTGGGGAGGGGGGGTGTGCTGACTGTGTGATGCAGGGGAAAAAAAGAAGAGGAATTTAAAACTAAATCCCTTAAGCACTTTAAAGGGCTGTGACTGTATTACTTCAAAGATATTCCTATTTTAGGTATCTCTTCCATTGCCTTCATGATAATTTAATTTCATCCAAGATCTGTGCATGAGAAGTTCAGGGGTTTATGAATTAGATATAGATCTAAACAATTTCTGTTTCCCCTGTGGTCACAGGCTGCCTTGTATCGCCTGAGTGGAGACTGGAACCCTCTTCATATAGACCCCAGCTTTGCTGCTATGGGAGGTTAGAGTCTAACATGTTGGGTTTTTTTTTTTTTTTTTTTTTTTTAAATTTTGCTTAGGACTTAATCTTTGTCTGGTATTTTGAATGCATTTTGGTCTTATTTAAACGTGACATGCTGTACTCGACGTGCTCTCTGGTCAGGCTTCAAAGCTCCCATCCTGCATGGCCTGTGTTCGTTCGGCTTCGCTGCGAGACACGTCCTCAAGCAGTTCGCCGACAACGACCCCTCCAGGTTCAAGGCCATCAAGGTGAGCGTAACCTGCGATTTTAAACTGTGTGATCCTGCGAATGAGGCTTTCGAGTTCATGCGAAGACTACTTTCGTGATTTCAGAGAATGTCTTACGTTAGTGGTTCCTCTTTGATTTTGAGGGTGAAAAGAGCTGATGAGTGGTTCGTTACTCTGGTCCACCCTCTGTCTAGATGGTTTTCTCTAACAGACAATTACTGACAGATATCATCTGAACCTGTCATTCAGACTGTGCGCAGAGAGGCTTTCTTTAGACGAAGGAAAAAATCATTTGATTTCGATCATCTTTGATTGAGATTGAAGTTTAATATTCCAGAGACAGAATAACCTCAATAAAAATGCAAAAGTAGACCTGCAAAATTAATATTCTGCCATAAAGTATCATCTTCATGGTCGGAAACTTTACCGAGATGTTAGACAGCGTTTAATTTTGGCCACTTGTGCAGCTGCGTCAGCTTCTTTAGACAAATTGCTTTCCAGGTTAACGTCATCCGTTGCACCCGACAGCGTGACAATAGTTTAATATTCTCTTATTCATTCCCATGACGTCTCACACTTCAGTAATGGACTGATTCACATTAACGCAACATTTTATAATCTAATTCTGTGTCAGATTGCTCCCACCTTATTTCCATCACAGCACGGCTCTGCTGTAATGTGTCACTGAAGCTTACTTCCTTTTTTTTTTTTTTTTTTTTTTTTTATCTCCGCAATACCGTTGACACTGTTTTATGGTTTCATCTCCTGATTTCTGTCACAAGGCCTTTAAGCTTTTTGATGTGAAATTCCTTTTATGCTTTGGAAATATTTTTTTTGTGATGGAAGCTTGTGTGCAAAAAGGAGTGAGAAGTGAAGAGTTAATATGGCTACCATCTCAGAAACCTGTATCTGCAGATCCGCCACCCTCGCTCTCCTTAACCGCCCGCCTTTGCTCCTCAGGTTCGCTTTGTGAAGCCGGTGATGCCGGGTCAGTCACTGCAGACTGAGATGTGGAAGGAAGGCAACAGAGTTCACATCCAGTGCAAAGTGAGTGTCTTTAAGTTTGGCTTGGATACAATCAGAACAATTTTAGGGATGAATGGGTAAATGTTACACTACAGTGAAGTTTCAGCTCCAGTCTCTCTCATCCAGGTGAAGGAGACCGATGCAGTCGTGCTGGCAGGAGCCTATGTGGATTTGCACGGAGCCTCAGGAGCATCTCCAGAAAATCTCTCTCAGGTACATCAGTCGGAAAATACTCCATTCAATTTTACCTAACTCTGTCCTAGAGCACCTGATGTCTTTTTTCGTATTTGTAGGTAATTTGGACAAAATGAATTTGTACTTGGGACATATCACGATAATGGATCCTGAAAATGAGAATGGACATGAGCTTTTAATGTCATTTCTACTTATTCGTGCAGGGAGGTGGCCTTCAGAGTGAGCTGGTGTTTGCAGAGATCGGCCGTCGTATCAAAGACGTGGGCTCAGAGCTGGTCAAGAAGGTGAACGCTGTGTTCGGCTGGGAGATAACGAAAGATGGGAAGAAAGCGGCACAGTGGAGTAAGTCTACTGAATGCTTTGAGAATAAAAATATAACTTTAGTTCAGGTAACTACATTTGATCATCAGTATAACATAGAGTCAGTTTAATATCAGGTAGCACAGGTAGTCCAGCTCCTCCAGGGTAGCACATCTACATGTGCCGCCTCAAGGCTTTCTGTCTAGTGGAGGAGAGATCATGAGGAGAGCTGGATGGGATTGTACTATAGTGTCAAGTTCCAGTGTTCTACAAAACGACCTTCATCATGACAGTTGCACAATGGCGAGCACAGATCCTTAAATGAAGTGTGTGCTCACAGCCGGGCACCATGCAGCTGTGCAATACCATTCCTTTTCTAGGGGCTGTCTGATTGCTTTGCCAGTGGATCTGTTGCACCAAAGGAGGTCTGATGCAGCGCGGTGGTTGTATCATATTTAGAAGGTCCTGACTTTTATGTGGAATAAATAAATACTACAAACATCCCGTGGAGTATTTTTGCAGATTACACTGTGATCTGCAGTGAGACACGGAAGGAAATCGAAGAGGGCGTGGAGAGGTGGAGGAATAAAAGTCTGTAAGGAAAGGTGTAACAGCGAGAGTTTAAATACCTGAGGTCAACCTTGCAAAGCAACAGACAGTGCACAAGAGGGCTGAAGATGAGAGTGGAGTGGGTGGAGACAAGTATCAGGGGTGATTTGTGACTGGAGGAGTGAAAGGGAAGGTTTCTAAGATGATAGTGAGACCTGCTATGATGTATGGTTTGGACACAGTGTCTCTGACAGAAAGACAGGAGGCGGAGTTGCAGATGTTAACATTTTTGTAAGCAGGATGGAGAAGACTAGAAATGAGTGCATCAGAGGTACAGCTAGAGACAAAGTAAGAGATGAAAGGCTGAGATGGTTTGGATGTGTGCAGAGGAGTAAATATGGAGCTGCCAGGGAGGACGAAAAGAGGAAGACCTCAGAAGATGAATGGATGTAGTGAAGAAGGTCATGCAGAGGGCTGGTGTGAGATGGGGGGAGATGGTGCGCTAGACAACTCTTAAGGGAGCACATGAGTAAAGAATAAGAAATAATAAAGATTTGAACCTTTTACATGCAACTTTTGGAAGTTGGTTCAAGTATTCCAGGCAGATTTATTGTGTTGTAATTGGTCTGCTAAACATATCTGACAAAGGCTGCTGCTCATGTTGCTCGGGTGGTTCGGAGTTCACACATTTAAATTTCCCCAGAGAGGGTTGGGAGTGATTTTTGTGATGGATTTACAAGGCCGCAAACCTCCTGTCAGCATAAAATTGATTGTGCTGCTGCTCACTGGAGTGTCCCGTAGTAAATTTGTGCTCGACTGTCTTCCTCCTCCTTTCTTTTCTCAAAAAAAAAATCATATGATTGGCTCCCACGCGCACCCATGAAACGAAGGTTAAGACACAGGTCACGGGTTAAATAAGCCGTTCAGGTCAATTTTGAAGCTTTGATTTTGATTTAGCTTTTTTCTTCTGTGCCGTTTTCCTTTAGCCATTGATCTGAAGAGCGGCAGCGGGTCATTGCACAAAGGGCCTTACGGCGGAAAGGCGGATGTGACCATGACTGTGTCGGACGAAGACTTCATGGAGGTGGTGCAGGGGAAGCTCAACCCTCAGAAGGTGACTGTTGAGTCGTAATAAAACAACGTTAATTAGTTGCTGTGTGAAGAATGACCTTGTTTTTATTTATTTTTTTTAAAATTCTGCACAGTGACTCACCTGCTTCATGCTCTTTAAAGCTTCTGTGCTCACACTGGTAAATATTTTAGTTAAAGTTTACAAAAACCTGCAGAAATCCTTTTATGACCAAGTGGTTTTGTTTTTAAAAAAAAGCCTCATATTTTAAATCACGTCTTCTTTGGGATGTTAAAATCACTTCTAGTACATTGTAATTAAAGGGAAAGTGCCTTCGAGGAGCCCTTCAGTCTGTAACGACTACCTCCCTGATCTCGTCATGTCAGATTTTTAAAAAAATAATGAATGCAATGATCTATCAGATCAGAAAGCTCTCGGCGGGGGTAATCAATCGGCAGTACTTCCCATCTGTCACTGGCGATGACAGATGGGATGTGGCTACTGTAAAGAATTTATATGCTTCCCGGAGCGCCTGATATTGATCTGAGGAGCGCGTGTGCACGCTCTTAACAAAGAGTGTCATCGGGCTGGGTGCTGCTTTTCCACTCTCCCTCATGATGAAACGGAGCAGCTGGAGGAAGATTAGTCGATGGGGTTGAAAGGGACACCGCTGTCATTGCAGGGTCATCATAACCCCATCATGTGATTGATTTTTTTTTTAATTTTTTTTTAATCTTATCTGTGGAAAGCGGTACAAGTCGGCAGTGGTTCAGTTTTTCCCAGTGAAGGCGCTTCTCTGCTGCACGCTTGGCTCCGTACCTTGTGGATATGAATAATATAATATTCTTTGATTGTTCTGCTGCCAGAGAACCGGTAGCCAAAGATTCCCTTTTGTCCGAGACCTTGTTGGTGTTAGCTGCAGGCGTCTTGGCCCATTTTGCTCTCTCTTTGTTCTTGAAAACGATTAACAGCCAGCCGGCTCCTAAACAGAAGAGACTGTGGCTCTTTGGGAAGAAAAAAAAATGCTCAAGTGTTTCTTTGTTGTTTTCTTTGTTAGGCCTTCTTCTCTGGCAAGCTGAAGGTTAGAGGGAACATCATGCTGAGTCAGAAGCTGGAGGTTATCCTGAAGGACTACGCCAAGCTGTGAGCTCCTCAGCCAGCCAATCAAATGACTTCAAGAACTGACCAACCTACAAGCTCGCCTTCTCCTTCTGTGTGTGTGTGTGTGTGTGTGTGTGTGTGTGTGTGTGTGTGTGTGTGTGTGTGTGTGTGTGTGTGTGTGTGTGTGTGTGTGTGTGTGTGTTTACATACTTTTCCACTCGAGGGAAACACACAAAGTGACCCTGAGAATTAATTCTGAAGTGTCACTAATCAAGTTTCAAAGAGTCTGAAATAAAACGTCTTTATTCTCAGCCATCATGAGGAGAAACTGTAATTCAGAGCACCTGGTTATTTACACCTGGCTACAGTCGGTCCTTGCTAACCTGTGCCTAATGAATCATGTAGAAAATAACCAAAGCATTTCATAAATGTAATTGCTTCACAAAGACTGTGCTCAAATGTGTCTAATGAAACGATTGCTCTTCTATTAAAAAGAACTAAATGAGAATAAAACCTCATCGTTTAACACTTAAATGGCTAAAGATGTCTTGTTTTTTACTTTAATGTATCTACTGACTGTGTTTAGTGTGAATGAGAGACCTCCTGCATCTGCAGCTCTCTTCGCTTCCAGCAGCTTTTCTGATTCACTCTCAACACTCTGTTGTTGTTGTTTTTTGTATTTTTGGCAACGGCAGTACATAAACGCTCTACACCCCCCCCACGCTCCTCATATATGTACCTATACTCAATGGCTAAGGGGCCCCGCAGGGGAAAGCTATAAGATTGTCAGGCTGTTGGAAATGCCACTCCAAATGTCAATGTTGTGTCCAAAAATGTCAGTTATTGTAGGTTAATAAGAACTCACTGACCACTGGAGCATTTTTTATGCCACAGTCCTGTTTTGTTAGTTTTTCTGGCAGGAAATGTGGGACACTGCTGCATTTCTTTGCATGTTAGCCAAACTGCCAACCATGGCACTGAGGAAGACCTGTCGTATGTACAGCGCTCTGGTTTTAAAGTATAGAAAAATACCATAGTTCCTGCAGAATGACAGATTTTCTTCACATCCTTTTTTAAAACAGTATTTATCCTGTGTTTTTATTGTACAGTCATCTGGAGTTATAAAAATTGAATGAGTGTGAATATAGACGTAAACTTCATGCTGAGACTGATTTTTGTCTGAAACGGTAACAGAACTTTTATTAAAGCATTTACAGCATCTAAACTGAATTTTAATATTTTTTTTTTTCCTTTGTGCACCACAGCAGTGGATTTGAAACGAAGCAATCAAGATGTGATTGAAGTGCAGACTTTCAGCTTTAATTCAAGAGGTTTAGCAAAAATAAATTGCAGCCAGGTGTGGCCTGTTTCTTTCATCTTTTCTAACAAATGAAAGGATAGAAGGTCTGAAGGTAATTCTTTGAGCTGAATTTGTTTTGTAGCTGCTCATATTGAAACTCTCATTATGTAGATCCACAAACAAGAAGGCAAAGACTTTGGAAAATCACTAACTGAAGAATGTTAAAACATAATCCTTTGTGTAATTCTTCCTCTTCTTTGTAAAAGTACCACCTAAAATAAACATGTAATTTTGCAGTTAAAATCACACATTGATTGTTCATTTCAGGTCTATTGAGGTTTTACACAGAGGCAAAAACTTGGCAGGTGGACCTTGTTGTAATTGCTATAATTACCACCAAATCTTTATCAGAGCAAAGGTGATGTGCTTTTTTCCCTCCCTTTTTAAAGGAAATGAAGTGATTCAGAGTCGAACCAAAGAGTCACCACCGGCAGCTCTTTAAAAGGAAAAACTGAATTTAATGTATTTTTAGCTGGTGTTGCAGTGGTTGCCACAATCAGCCTACAGTAAGGACTCCTCTTTATATGTTAGTCTTACAGTGGTTTTATATATAGTTTAATATGAGGTCAGTGTATGTGCAGTTATGCCGAGTGTGTCATATTTTATATATGCAGTTTCTGAGACTTCACTACATCACCAGTGTGACTTTTTCCCCTCTGAAAAACCAAAATAAATTGCAAAACACATTAAAAAAGCCAGATGCAAATTAAAAGTCAATATGGAAGTTAAATTTATTTATTTTTTAACAAATTTGTCAGATGGTTTAATAAACTCACCATTTAAAATAATAATAATAATAAAAAATTTTCAGGCTTTAATGGGTTAAATCTTTGGTTTGTAAGAGATGGCCGATTTACGGAAGAGGATTAGGGCCACTGGAAAAAAAAAATCTGAGAAAAAAGTCAGAATTCTGACTTTTTTCTCAGAATTCAGGAAAAGAAGAAGAATAAAAAAGACGTGCCCACTTTGCCCCCCCAGTGGCCCTAATCCTCTTCCGTACCGATCAGACAAAAGGTCAATGTTTTAAACGTAAAGGAGCTCGTATAGCTTAAATAAACCGAGAGGTTCACCGAACAAAGCGGAAGAATATATATGGAGCTGGAAATGGGTGTGAAAAAGTTAACCATTATTTATTAAATTCACTTTCATTCATATAGCGCCAAATCACAGTTAAAGTATTTCGTCTCGTTTAAAATGACTTAAATCATCGTTCTTCCCCATTCTGATGCTTAATTTGAACTTCAGCTGGTCATCGTTGCCATGTCTGTGTACCTAAATGGATCGACTCGATGCCGTACGATTGGCTGATTAGATCAATATGCAGATTAACAGGTGTAACTAAGTGAATACCGATATGATTGTGTATTGCAATGCTCTGACATCACAGAACACATCTGCTCGTGTTATACAATCCTTTTATTACATCAGTACATTTTCCTGTTTATAATACACTGATTTATACAATATCTCTACTATAAAATTAGAATAATCTGATCAAATTCACATTTTCAATATGCAAGTGTTTTTAAAGCTTGCATATTTGATATGACGATCCGCTTCTTTGTGATCAAGCCAAGTGAGTTTTTTCTTCATCTACGATTTTAACGTTAATAAAGAGAATCTGAAATCTTCCAGTCTTTGAAAGAATAATGAGAAGTATTAGATTAAAAAAACAACAACAATTATTTATTCTCCAGTGTCTGTTCGAGCAGATATCGTTTGGCTTTGATAAAACTCATTTTATTGTCCTTCTGCTGCAGGAGTACAAAGGAATCTCCAAACACTTTAATTGGTGTGAAAAACAAAAATAGTCCACATCAGAAAAACAAAAAAAACCCAGAACAAAAGGAAACAATGACGAGAAAAGAAAAATTAGTAAGATTACATCTGCTGCCTGAACAGTAGAATTCTAAATATGAACATTTTCATAAATATACCTGTTTGTACACAATGATTTTCTTCATAAAGTGGCTTTCGTCGTTACCTACCGCTAATCTACGACTAATCGTTGCGATTATGCAGGTATTATCAGAAGCTAGTTCATGGCTCTTTATATTTACACACGCAGTATGTAACTGTGATCAACCTGCTTCATATAAAAGGCTTTCTATACTTCATCCACCCTGAAATCAAAGCTAATCTCTATTTGCTTCCCTACAGCAGCAAAACAAGGCTCTATGGGCAGTTAGCTTACTGGATTAACAGTTTGTAAGAGCCTCTTCCTTAGTCAAGTGGAAGACGCATCATGTGATACAACCGCCTAGATTGTATTTTCCAAACGTGTACTGAAGGCAATGAGCTGCATTTGGATGATATAAAAAGAAGTTAATTATCAATTATCTTTTTAAAAATTCTTTAAGTGTGACAAAAGAAGAAGTAAATCTAATCAAATTAAAATAAAGGCAAATTATTCAAAAGACATCTGTCAATCATGGTCCATGTGAAAAATTAGAGCTAGGAGTCGATGAAAGGGAGGTGCAGGGTAACCGGAATAAAACATTTCCACAGCAAAACTAAATCTCCATAAAATTTGAACCCCTCCCCCTCAAAAAACCCTTTCCATTGCCAACAGCAAAGCTTCCTGCTACATGATCGGAAGCTTAACATTTCCAAAAACAAAACTCACCCAGAGGTGGTGTTCTGACGGCCCCTATCAATGTGTTAAATTGAAGCTACCTTGTGCAACCGATTATCAATAATAAACAACATGAGCAGAACCAGCAGTCCTAGTACTGTGCCAGGTTGGCAGAAGTAGCCTTCAGAGATTTAAGGACACTTAATATTGAATGAATACCTCTGGTTCTAGGCCGAGATGAACAAATATCTCATTACGTATTGTCATCATCTCATCACCTAAGACCATGCCTGCCTTCTATCCTTATATTCATAACACTACATATAATTTAGCTTAGTTTTTACGTGCAAATACACAAAAATCTGGCACAATCAGACAGCCCACTGGGTGGTGGCACGCATACACCGATCAGCCACAACATTAAACCATCCAAAAAGACCGAAACAGTTTCCCAAAGCTGCTCAGATGAACAGCTCTGACCGGCTGAGGGATGGAGCGAGTGGTTTTGGGTCGGTGCAGCGGATCCTTCGGGTCCTGTAGGGTTGTGAGTTTGGGGCGGAGGGGTGGCCCCCGAGGATGAGGCTTGTTCTGGTGGCAGATCACATTGGAATCTGGGTGTCTGGGCTCTTTTCCAAGTTCTTCATGCTGTTCCTGAGCAGTATTTGTGGTGGCTTCTGGGAGGAGACGCTGGGGAGTGAGGGCGGTGTGCTTGCATGGTTGGTGTGTGTAAAAAACAAACAAACAAACCAAAAAAACAGAGGTTTCCCGGCAGAGCATGGATGATGAATGCTATTCACGTCACGTGAGAGTGGTTTAAATGTACCAAATCCTGCTAGCCTGGTTAAGGAGCAGCTCAACATTTTGGAAAACACTTGCTTTCTGACAGCGTTCGACCACTTTCATGTCTGTCTGTTAAAAATAAAGACAGCCCTGATGTGGAAACTATTGGCTTCGTCTAGCAGTAACAAAATCAGCCAAGGAGCACTTGTACTGCTCTCCGATGGTGTGTATGAAGGTAAAAAGCGTCAATATGCCAGACTCTTCTTTAACGGACGGAGCTAATTACCTATGAGTGCGTGGATCCCAGGAAAGTGTGTGCTGATCGGCTGATTTTGTGACCGTTATTAGCAGTTTCCCCATTTCTGGTTTTTGTTCTAAGCCACCCAGCAGCTCGCTGAAGGCTCATATTTAAGCGGACAAACACGAGAGTAGTCTAAAACTGTCGCGTAAGGTCTGTATCAGAAAACGAATGAGAGAATCTCCCAAATATGTTAAGCCGCTGCTTTAAATTCATGAACCATGTTTATTGGTACCATAGTTATAAATCCTGCGTTCATTTCAATTGCAGCTGGGTTACAGAAAGGTGCCTAAAACTAAACACAGCAGCAACATAACACTAGGAGGCTGTGAAGCGTCTTGATCCTCTGCTACTCCAACCAAGCTGGTTTATCTGGAGCACCAGAACTGGATATGATGTGCTTTGAACGTCCACCGACTGTTCCGCTTTGTGCCAAGGGCTCTGAAAGTGATCACCTGAATGCTTCCAGAAGAGCTTTTGCCATCATCACAACTGATTTCCTAATACAAACTAAAACGTATCTTGTATAAGTGAAACAATGCTGCAGGTTTAGACTTCACACCTGCTCCTACAGCTTTCACTTCCTGTGCAAAAAGTGCTCTCCGTGTGTTGTTCGGTGGAGACAGAGATGGCTGTTTTGTGCAGAGTCTCCAGCTGCTTATTTTGTCTCTCCTTCAGCTGATTCTGACTGAAGGTGTCCCGTGCACATTAGCCTGCATTTGCCTTTCTCTACATTTTAAAACACTTGTAAAAGCTCCTGTGTTTGGTTAGCTTTAAAGTCAAATTTGGATTCAGGTGGATCACAACAGGTGATACAGCACGGTCACGCCCGATCAACCGGCGAGCGCTCCCTTCTGTGAAAGTCTATAAATCCTAGAAATGAATCAGTTGCCATTTTTCCAATCACGTATGACACGCAATTCACAAATCGTGCCTCTGCTCACATAAACTGTTTTAATGCCACACTTTTCTGTCTATATGAAGAATTTCACATCATTCTTGAGGTTGCCGTGGTTGTTGTTCGTAACGCTGAAGCGGTTCGGGAGGATCCTCATCTTCATGGTACCGTCGGCGCCGCAGGAGAAGATGTAGTTAGCTGGTCCCACTTCGAGCTGCATCACACCTGTGCCGAGGTTCCTGAACAGCGACTGGCGAGCGTGTTCGTTGGGAAAGGTGTAAAGGAGGCTATGCGTGGTCAGGCTCCAAACCTGGAGGAAGCAGGGAAGATTTGAAAAATCAGAAACAGGACAGTTTAATGGAGTTTGTTTCGGTCAAAGGGAGAATGCGTCTCTATAAAAACATCTATAAACAATCCAAACCTGAATGAACTGAACCTACTAAGAACCTGATGAAGCTCATTCTCTGATTAAAAAACATGACCAGTATAAAAAATTAATTAAAATCCCCCAAACCAAATATCTTTTGCCATAAATTCTCTCCGATGCTCTAACTCCAAGATGAAAAAGTCACAAACTGCTTCTTAATTTGATGATTGTGCTGAATTCTTTGCTTTCTACAAGTAACTGTGTTACTTGTGTGTTGAGTGTGCAACACACTCAACCATCGAACAATCATGTTCTGACTCAGACTGGAATCAGTCTCAGACAAACTGGTGAAGGTTCCAATTTAGAAATGACAATTCCAGCATGTTTAAATTCATGTGAATCAGTGAGCGCAACTTGTCTGCGACGTGTCTCAATGTGCAGTAGGAGATTCAACTCAACTGGTTGCCAACTGATTGCATCCTTGTTTATATTCCTGTATAAAAGCAAGGTTACTAAGCAACTATGTCCTATGACTTACAGTTAGTAACCATCCTGCAGCAACTGGGTCACTGTTTGCGGATGATTTTCTGAATTTCTGTTTCAAAATGTATGTAATTGCCAGCTTCTGTTTTATTGCCATCTTAATGCATGAAAGTTGCTCCAAAGAATGCAAGTGGCTGCAGACCTGGTCCAAGCCTTCAAAACTACTATTTCAAAAGCAAGTTCACAGCAAACCGTCCTAATAATCTTTGCAGTGCCAGGGTCTCATCACGGTTATGATTATTATTGTGATGTTGGACATTTGTCTCCCCCCCCCTCCTCTCATCCCTTTGTAGCTATAGTCACTAATGTAGTTTAAACTTAAATGTGCTCTTAGTGGTATCCAGTTCAAACTTGAGATTAATTTGGTACCTTTTATTCTGTCATGGCTACAACTCGCTGTTGACATTTCATTGTTTCATGCATTCTTACTTTGCCCCTTTAAGCCTGTATTTAAGAATTATTTCTTCACTGAAAACAACATCAATGTAATACGGTCAGGTTTGGGTGCTACTGCAGCAGAATGTATTGTGGCCTCTTTACCAGAAAAAACAGAAATACATGGCTGAGTTTCCACTGAAGACCTCGATAGGCTCTGAACAACTTGGATCATTTGACTCGTATTCTCAGTCTGGGAGCTGCATGATTCATTAAGGTATCTAATTTATTGAAGTTCCAGCTCTCATCAAACACTTTAATTGTATACTGACTGACTGCAAACTGCTGTGCTGCACATTTATAAGCTTTTAAAGACTTTAGATGAGTAACCTCACGCACAGCTTTGAAAGGTTTTTTTTTTTCTGAGCAATTATCCAGAGTGAAAGTCATTTGAATTTCAAGCAGATGTGCACTGCACCATTCTACATGTGAGCGACACAGGGGCTTCATCCTTGGAGTGACAGCTGTGTGATCTGCAGCAGCATATCCAAGTCAAAAAGATAAAAAAGACCTGCTGTCTCTGGTAATATATTAGCTGCAGACATTCACATCCTCCTCCTACTGCCTTCTCCTCTGCCTTTCCCAGTGTCAACCCACTTTCACCTTACATGTTAGTCTCCATCAGTCACACAGCTGTCCCGAGCAGGTGGTTAATCACAAGTGACAATGGATTTCTTTTGCTTTGCTGGAGGTCACCGTCTCCACCGATAAACGCAACAGAGACATACAAGTCTGGGTGCCAAACGCCCTGGAGGGCAGTTCTGCAAGTGACGAATTTACGAGGGTAGAGGAAATGATCAAGTCTCTTCATATAGATTTTTAGGATCACTGTACCCAGCGAAGCTCATGTAAAACTAAAGACCTTCGAGAAGAAACTCGAAGAGCATTTATATCACAGCAAACTGTCTGTTTCCCACTTGCAAACAAATTAACAAGTGCTGTACACCTGAAAAAAAAAATGCCACTCAGAAACATTTTATCACACATCAAATGTCAAAAAGACTAGTTGACAAACCTTAATGTTGCCCTCAGCTGATCCACTGATAAAGCAATCCTCAGTTGGATCGACGGCTAGTGCTTTGACCGGCGAGTCATGGGCCTGGAAGCTCTGCCGCTGGTGCTTGTGGGAAAGCTCCAGCACGCTGATCCAGCCCTTCCTCCCGCCTGTGATAAGCAGCTGCTGCCTGGGGGCCATGGAGAGCACGGTGGCACCGGACTCGTGGCAGCTGAAAGCTAAGGACAGAGAGAGGTAGACAGAAGAGAAAAATGTCAATCATAGTTCTTAAATGTTTTTCGCCATTTGATTTAATTTGTTTTCAAACTTTCTTTCCAACACCAAAAGGTATTTATTACAGAACAGCGGCTCTGAATGTGGGGACACTGGCAATCTCCAGGAATCTGTGAACCATAACCAAGGAGCCTGCAAGGCATCCTCCATTAATTTAATATCTTGTCCTTTTCCCTGCTGTCATAGGGGGAGAAAACTGAATAGTCCACCAGTCCATCACAGGGCTAACACAGAGACGCAATCACTCATGCTCACATTCACAAGTACTGCCAATTTAGAAAGACCAATTAGTCTTATATGCATGTCTTTGGACTGTTGGAGAAAGCTGGAGTAGCTGGAGAAAATCCATTGAAGCATGTGATTAACCATGCCAAAGACACTACTAAATAGGCTAATTAGGTGCAGTATCTTACCTTGCACAAGGCTGTTAGCAGGAGTCACTAGTGTGTCCCACAGACACACATTCCTGTAGAGTCAAAAGTAACCAAATTACAGTATTTTCTAACATTTTCATTACAGAACATATCATTAGGCACAGCAGATTCAGTGTTTAATGAGAGGTGGCATAGGATTAAATTGACTGGAAAGTCTGTGGGACCTGTTGTCTGTTGAAAGACCCGCAGTGGCGATGAGGGAGGAAGAGCCCACAAAGAGAAAGTCATTAGCTGTCTTGTTGTGGCACTGCAGAGTCTGGTAGCGGGAAACAGAGAAGTGACAGTGACGTTAATTATAAAGCAGGACAAGAATAAACAAAAAGGAGTGTGACAGAAAAACAGGAGGACACTCGAGGGATATAGAAGAAAAACCAGCTAAATGAGCTGCGAGCATCTCACCAGATATGGTTTCGGTGTAGTCCCGCTTGTGTTGGTCTGCCAGAGACTCAAGGCTCCATCAGCATCCACAATCCCAAACTACAGAAAACAAGCACAAAGCAGATATCACACTTTGATCCCTTATATTGCATTTGACATATATATTAAAAAATGTTTGTGCTCACTCCCTCACTGCGAATTTGTCCTCCAAAACATGTCAACAGCCTCATACGGCCAAGCACCACTTACATAACTAAAGTGCTTTCTATATCCTCTCATTCCTTTTTGCCCTCTTAAAGCATATTTTGCGCTCTGGGCTGCATCAAGCAGGTAAGAGAGCGCTGGCACGAGAGAGGCACCATCTGAGAAAATTATTAGCTTGAGGCGAGTGCCTCGGTTTAGAGTGTTTGAATCACTGAGCTGAAGAACAATGCGTGCTGAAGCCAACCTCCCCGCTGTGGTCCGTGCCTGAACGGCAGAGGAAGTGTGAAAACGTTTCCGAATGCGACAGGCTCACATCACTCTGCAGTCATGTTGCAAAGCTAAGAATAGCCTGACATCTGTATGGCGGTAGTCAGCAGGCCAATGTGTTCACTATCCTGGTACACAGAGCAGGAGGGGTGTGAGAGTTTGTAACCTTGTTTCCTTGATGGTTGAATCGTATCCTGGTGACTCTGGAGTTGCCTGGACTTCGGAAGCAGATGATCTGCTGGGAGTGACCCCATTCAAACATCCTCACGCTACCATCCTGAGCTCCTGTCAGGTCTGATGAACAGAAACAAAACCGCACGTGATAACAGCTCATCTTCCAATACATCCCAGTGACCATTCAGACCTCAACAGGAGGGTTTTGGCACTTCTTTGTTCCCAAATTCATCTACTACATAAGTGAAGACCAGGTTAAATTGATTGAAAGCCGTTTTCATCCCAGACAAACACTCCTCAGCTGCATCACCAGTCTGCAGTTTGACTGGAAAATACAAGTTTGCAGCAAAGTGAGCGCACTCAGCCTTTAGCAGCACTGGGACTAATGGAAAACAGCTCTGCCAGTTTACAAATATCAACATAAGAGAAACTTTTTTTTGTATGTAATCACCCCCTGAAGGCTGTTTTTCAACAGCAGATATATGATGTCCGAATACCACTTTTAATAGGCGAATAGTTTTCTAATCTACCGACAGACATCGGAGTTGTACTTACAGTACGGCAGTGTGGGATGGGAGGTCATTCTTCGCACATTGTTGATATTTCTCTTGATCATCTGGGAGAAGAAAAGTGAAGAGGAGGAGGAGGAGAAATTCAGTGAGAAAACAGAGCTTCATCATGGTAAAGAATAAATCTTTAAAACCAGGTGAAGTGCAGAGAGATGTAGTGAAACAGTGTTATGCTGTTTTAAAGCCCCTTTTACACAAAATACACGTTTCCTGACGGTGTCACATGACTTGAAGGAATGATTTTTAAATCCCTTCTCACATGGCTCCCTCACACGTGCTTCATTCAGAAATAACATGATGTAGATTCTGATGATTAACTTTAACGTGACCCCTTTAATCATGATCATCAAAAGCAAGAAAGGTGCTTACTCCTGCTTCCAGTGAATCCACTGACAACCTATCATTTTCTCGTTAAAGTAAATTCTGTCTACGTTATAGTCCAAAAGGCAGACACTAAGTCTAACTTAATGTCTTCACATACTGTAGGTTAGACATTTTAATTGATATTCAATATTTTGTTCATGCAGCTGACGGATAAATTAAAAATATTGGCATCAAATACTGGAGGGTTGGCCAACTGCCATTAGCCAACCCTCAGCTTCCCAGTCAACACACCTATGGTATTATTTTGAAAATCCTACGTTACCTAGTTTTCAAATTACTACATTCACAAACTTAGGTGACCACATTGCCCGCACGCCCAGGGGGGTGAGGACAATAGCCCATCAGCCTGAGCGGAAAAAACTTTTGCCACTTTGCTTCCCTCCTGTTTGACGCTCTCTTTCAGGGGTAATTTATTTGTAACTCCATATTCGTTCTTGCACTCAGAAATAATCCAGTTTTTTTAAAAAAGATAATAAAATAAAGGAGGATTTTGAGCTGTTTTATGGTGCATTCCATTTTTACTCCTCTCCCTTAAGACCACTGTTTCTTCTGATTGGCTGCCCCTCATAAACTTTATCCATTTACATGCTCAGTTTTGGCTTGCAGAAACTGATGTTCATACAGTGAACCCATTATTTGAAACTTCTGGCATGTGTAATATGAGAGTTAATGAATAACTGTACACCAGGGCAGTGCCATATCTTACCATCCTCATCTGGTATATATTTTTACACAATTAAATATTCCCTAGCGTTCACACAGAGCTAATCACTTCTGTCTCTAAGAAAAAGTTGCCAGATCTGGTGCCCAAAACCACTGGGTGACATCACATTGACTACATCCTTCATTTAAGCAAAGACTGAGGACATAGTTCACATTAGTCAACAGAGACCATCCTAGTATTTACTGTATTTCATCATCTGATACCAAACTGATACAAGTATTAGAGTTCCCGTGTGTCAATTTATTAGCTAATAATAAACCCTGCTTTGAAATTAAAGAATAAATACAAGGCTGTTCTATTATAATGATAGGAGGAAAAACCTACTGAGCCTCAGTATATCAGAGTGAAAATATGCAACATGACTGTTGGCTGAGAGAGGCTGAAATTAATGGCAATGTATTTTCTATCGAGGATTCCATTTATCATTCATCTCAAAATATACTCCACTCTGACACTGAACAAACTGACTGGTTGGTAAAATACTTACGATGCAAAGTGGCTCTTACTGTCCAGTCTGCATATCAGGAGCAATAAGTTAACTAGCTGAAATAACAAACATGAGTCGCATCTACTTGACTCAATGACACCACAAGAACCAAATTATCTCCCTCCTGCTAAAGCAAACCTTCTCCGCTCGGTAGAAATCAGCACAGTTTTCCACAAAAACAGCAGAAACGTTTGACTCATACATCTCAAAACACCATCTCAGTTCCTCAGTAAGCCAATGAGAGGAGCTAATGTTAGCAGCCGCAACGCTTTTGGCAAAACAGACAGAGACAAAAATGAATTATTTATTTAAGCTATGCTTTGAGGATTTTTGCTTTGAGTACAAAAAGTGCAGACAACATCAATTAATTACACAAAAGCAGCAGGGAGTATTATAAACCCATTATCACTGCGTAGTGAATGAAAGCTCATGGAGCCAAACTGTGAAAAACTGTGCTTGATATTACATCTGATCGTTTCCAAACATCAAAACAACAGAAATCTGCTAAAATCTATTTGTTTAGATAATCCGGTGAACATTCAGCCAACTTTAATTTCACAACTGTTTTATCAGGTTTTGGTGAAATGCAAATGTTAAAAGTAACACTTTTAAAACACTAGCACATTTTTGAAATCGGCCCAATATTATACAACAAAAGTCCCAATTATGTTATTTATATGTAAACACAAAACAAACAAAAGAACCCAACAAAAATACAGCACTCCTTGTGATTTGGCCGTTTTATTGTATAAATCCAGGTTGGGAGCTTACCACGGCGGCACCTCTGCCCGTCTGCATGCCTCCTAGCCACGGTACGTTGATAGGAGTGCCAGGGTTACTGTGGGTGTATGGCGTGGTGCCGTGGAGGGCGGCAAAATCATCGCGTGTATGGACCACCAGGAAGTCGTCACCACCCACACTTAGAGAAAAAAAAGAAAGAAGAAGAAGTGATGTATATGATGAGACGAGGTGCCTGGCTGGTTCAAACCAGTCATAAAGAGCCATCATTAGCTAACAATGAGTCCTGCAACAGCTGGACTGATATGCACAGAGGTTTCAACAACAAACCTGCAAAGTACCTTAACGCCTAATGTGATTTGTGAGCTAATATTTAGAATTCTGTATATAAAAACAGATGCTCTCTGTGCTATACAGAGAGAGGCAGTGCAGATGCATGTACACAATCTAAAGTGTCTTTATCCAACGTTTACATTTTGCTCTTTTGGCACGAGGTTGAACAGTTGATGGCACTCTGGATGAACTCATGGCTGTTTGTATATATGTAAAAAGCAGACTGCTGTCTTACCCTTTGGCTTCAGCCTCGTCATCATCGATCCATGTCAAGATCTGAGTAGCCAAGATGGATGACACATCCAACTCCTGAATGTCATGTGTGGAGGCCATGACTAAACAGTTACGATTGGCCTGGGAGAAACACAGAGAGAGAAGTGAGCGCAGAGAGGATTAGGGTATGGGAAATATGAGTCCCAATGTAAATAAAATTGGATTGGATGCATGTGCCAAATCTGAAATGTAGAGATTCACCAACACTAAAACCACCCTTCTCCATTTTTGCTTTTTAGAAGAAGCCAGTACTAATACAGCACTCTGGATAAACACACAGCTCCGACTAACGTAGACTAATGTGAACAGAGATGAATATTGAGAAGAATTCACTAACACCAGGTCCGAACCATTGAACAAAATGAACAAAAACACAGAAGATAAAAAGGCTTGCACAATCAGCCCTGAGAGCGCGAACACGTCAGTCTGATTTAGTTTGCACCGACGAATGCAACTCATGTGCCACACATCTATTTGCAACTGGGGAATCGACTCAAATAGTTGCCATCTTTTTATAATAGTACAGAAAAACAAGGTATCCATCGCATGTAAACAAAGCATCCGATATGGATGTGAAAATGTGAAAAGAGTAAATCGTGCTTTGAAATAAGCAAGTCCTGTAAGAATTACATATAATCATGCATTATTTATCAAAGGGAATAGGGAAGAGCTCCCCCGCCCCATATTCACAATACATATTCCTTAATTTGGTAAGTGGTACTTTTGTTTTACCACACAAGATCGATCTGTCACTATGCACAATTGGGGTAAAGCTACTTGTTTGATTTTTTTTGCCTCTTGAGAAATGCGACACTGACATATTTATTGCCTATTAGTCCAATCCTCCTATTAGTCTCCTTCTTTGGTCTGCACAAACTACTGTTAGAAGTATCTGCATCTTCTGCGAGTTCTTCCTCGTAACCGACAACAATGTTTGACCCCCTGCACACATGAAAATATTGATTAGAGAAACAAATATTCTTAAGGAAGATTTCTGGAGGCGAGATTCTTATCCTGGGGGTGTATATCACATTAAATGTCTAACTCCCACAAAAGGTTACCTCACACTTAACAAGCTGAATAAACTTAACAGTTTATTTAAGGTGTTAACTTTGTTTGTATTACAGTTTTCCAATAGATAAAAGTATGATTCCAATACTTTTGCACTGAGGAAACTTTGTGTTTATTTAGTTATCCTTCCAAACACTCTCTTAAAGAGAGAGATTACTAAATCAATTTAATGGCAATTTTCTTATATTAAATGTTTAATTAAATTGACCAATACAGGCTGCATGCTTGAGTAATGCATTCTTTTATTCTCATAGTACTTCGTATTGTTCGATGACATCTGTGTCAGCAAATTGTTACCTTGTTGATGGCAAAGGCTGTGATGATGTCAGATTCCTTGTGGATGATGCGTGCTTTTCCTCCAGGGCTGCCCTGATCTGACTCAGTCTGCAGACAGCAGAAAATACACACGGATTCAATCATTACAACTGAAACATTTCCCGCAGACAAATATCCACCATAATTTCAGTTTCCTTTCATGCTACAGGACCAATGACCCGACAAGAGAAGGGTTGACAAGTGAACTATCAAATTATTTGCTGTAGATGATGCTCATAAATCTAGGTAAGCGTACTCACAGTTTTCTCTGCTATGCAATTTGTGTATTTTATGTTTATGTATTCGTTTGTCTTGCCCTTAGGGTTAGGAAAGGCCATGTTCAGTGCATCAGGCCACACTGTTAAATACAGCAGCCAGCATAACTGGGCTACTGTCATTAGACAGCATGAGAACAAAAACCCTTCAGCAATAAGCACAAGTACACACTGTACCACTGTGGTCCTGTGGGATATTGTACAGAGATGTTACACTTTGATGCCAAAGCCAAGCATCCTCTAAGCATGAGATTGAATTAACGTCTTCACCGCATTTGTTCGAGAGGAAAAGACCATGTCATTTTCTGTCGGATGGAATAAAATATAACTTGACTTGCAGAAATCTAAATATGGTGGTTTGCCATTTTTGCCGAGCACATAATCCCTGTAGGATGCAGATTCACTGCGACAGTGTTGGGCCCATTAATCAGAAGCTATTCAGCTTCATAGTTTGTCCTCAGAGAGACTGGGTTAATTAACACTGAGCCAAATGGAGTAGCTATAATATGGGAGCTTGCATGGTGAGAGCAAGAAGATTAGAAAACCTCTATGAAGCATCAGTTTACAGTGCAATTTAAAATTGATGGTTCACATTCACATGAATATTTAGACAGCTAAATGCAAGATTAATATCTCACTCTTGACAAGAGCATTCAGGGTACATGGCACTAAAAATACATGTACTGTAATTTGGTCCTGATCACAGTTTTAGCATTTAAGATAATGCGTGACAGGTTCAAGACGTAAAATGTGCACATCCGCATTAAACAGTATGGTCTCGTTTCATATGGTATTTACATTTCATACAGTCACATGTATAATGGCTCAGCCACACTAGAGTAAAAGTAGGACAGCTACCTCCCTGCGACTAGAAACCATTAAATGTTTTTGCTGTTGGTAAATGAATGCAACAGATGCCACAGGTTCAGTGTATAACCCCCGAACACTGAGCAAAAATTTTGATTGTACAGATTACATCCAAACAACTGCAGTCCAACCTGGATCGGATGCAAATAACTGGCATTTAACTTCTAAATGCAGACACATTGTAGTCAATCAGACTCAGTTGAGCACAACTTGTTTATGACGCCTTTTTGACTCTCAACTTCTACTCTACTGGTTGTATTTTGGTTATACTATGAAAAGCACAGCTTGTAAGTACACTCAACAAAAATATAAACGCAACACCTTTGTTACTGCTCCCATTCCCCATGGGATGGACGTAGAGACCTAAAATTCATTCCAGATACACAATATAACCATCCTTCCCAAACAGTGGTCACAAATCAGTCCAAATGTGTGGTAGTGGGCACATCTGCTATATTGAGATAATCCATCCCACCTCACAGGTGTGCCACATCAGGATGCTGATCTGACATCATGAGTAGTGCACAGGTGTACCTCAGACTGCCCACAACAAAAGGCCACCCTGGAATGTGCAGTTTTGTCTCACAGCAAAATGCCACAGATGCCACAAGCAATGAGGGAGCGTGCAATTGGCATGCTGACAGCAGGAATGTCAACCAGATCTGTCGCCCGTGCATTGAATGTTCATTTCTCAACCATAAGCCGTCTCCACAGGCGTTTCAGAGAATATGGCAGCACATCCAACCGGCCTCACAACCGCAGACCTCGTGTAACCACACCAGCCCAGGACCTCCACATCCAGCAGGTTCACCTCCAAGATCGTCTGAGACCAGCCACCCAGACAGCTGCTGGAACAATTGGTTTGCACAACCAAACAATTTCTGCACAAACTGTCAGAAACCATCTCAGGGACGCTCAACTGCATGCCCGTCGTCCTCATCGGGGTCTTGACCTGACTCCAGCTCGTCGCCGTAACAGACTTGTGTGGGCAAATGCTCACATTCGATGGCGTCTGGCACGTTGGAGAGGTGTGCGCTTCACGGATGAATCATGGTTCACATTGTTCAGGGCAGATGGCAGCTGAGAATGTCCCAGTTCTTGCATGGCCAGCATACTCACCGGACATGTCACCCATTGAGCATGTTCGGGATGTGCTTGACCGGCGTATACGACAGCGTGTACCAGTTCCCACGAATATCCAACAACCTCGCACAGCCATTGAAGTGGAGTGGACCAACATTCCACAGGCCACAATTGACAATCTGATAGACTCCATGCGACGATGTGTTGCACTGCATGAGGCAAATGGTGGTCACACCAGATACTGACTGGTTCTGGGTCCCCAGACCCCCAAATAGCGCAAAAAACTGCACATTCCAGGGTGGCCTTTTGTTGTGGGCAGTCTGAGGTACACCTGTGCACTACTCATGATGTCAGATCAGCATCCTGATGTGGCACACCTGTGAGGTGGGATGGATTATCTCAATATAGCAGATGTGCCCACTACCACACATTTGGACTGATTTGTGACCACTGTTTGGGAGGGATGGTTATATTGTGTATCTGGAATGAATTTTAGGTCTCTACGTCCATCCCATGGGGAATGGGAGCAGTAACAAAGGTGTTGCGTTTATATTTTTGTTGAGTGTATTTGTAGAGAAGTTTCTGAATTTCAAATCTATGAGGTTTTGACTGAACTCTGAATGTAAGTACTTAATGTTTAATGTCAATTTCTTTGTAGATAACAAAATTTGCAAGTGACATCAAGAGACTTGTGATCTTTACCTATTTATTCCAACTGCTGTATTATCACAAACTCAGAGCAAACTGACACCGATTTCAAAAGCAATGAGACTGCAAGTTCTCTGCACCCGATCGCCAACAACCGTTTTTCCTTAGTGTGACTGAAGCATAAAGAGGGGTCTTGTCAACTCAGACATACTACTTTGTTATGCACGTCTGAATAAACATGCTACAAGAAAAACAAAAAGGCAAGGTACTGCAGGCTTCAAAGCTTTACGTTTGCAGTTGTGTCATAGGGACAATATGTAAAACTCATATTTAAGTCCCTTATAAACTATAAAACTCTGTGACCAATTAAACAGCCTTGAAGCAACAGTGATTTTCCACTTATTTATAAAAATTAAAAAAATAAAAAAATAAAAACCACACAAAAAACCCAACCTAAAAACAAAACAAAAAAAAGAGCAAATAAATGTGGGAGGATTTTTTTGAAGCCGACTTGTCAAACTTGTAAAAAATGTACACAACATCTGACATGAATGTTACATTTCTTGCAAGCATGCTATACCTGCAAGGCATTTGATCACCCGCAGTCTTTCAGTATCCATCACTGTCGACGTATGTACCAATCTTAGGCATCAAGAACTACATTTAAGCTTTTGCTGAATGTAGTTCTTGATGCACATTCAGCAAAAAAAAATCAAAAGCTTCAGTTTTTGATTTTTTCAGTTGGTTAAATATTGCAACAGATACTGAGGTTTGTTTAGCAACCCATCCCACTGCAACATCATGAGCAAAAATTCATCAGAAACAGTACCTGATTGTTTCCTGTCTCGTCCATCCCTGAACATTTCATATTGTCAGTCTGGTCCTCAACCGACTTTAATGACAGGGGAAGCAGCACAGGGTGGACACACAGACACACACACACACAAGTGCAACCACCACCAGTGGCAAGCCATGCAAACACATACAGAGACTCAATTATTGTGCTGTTAATCAAAAAAGGTGGAATTATTTGAATGAAAATAATGCAACTGGAGGCAGTAATAAGAAAAAAAAAGAGGCTGGCATGCAAAACAAAAACAGTATAACAAGGATGTAAAAGCAATAATAATGCAGTTTAGCTTGGGAATGATGCATTTTGTTATCATATCAAAATAGTTAATGTGTTATTCAGTGACTATGATTAAAATGTGCCAGCAACGCAATCATGCAGCAGGGGGATATGATGTAAATACCTGATGTGTGCCCGGTTTCTTGGTGAAGATATTTCTGATAAAGGTCTCCTGCACTTCTTCCTGCTTCACCAAAAAGTGCCATAAACGTTTGACTGGCAGCGCCGAGTGGTGGCTGGACCTGAAAGGAACATCGTCAACAGTAATGTGCATTTAACATCACAAATCACGAATGTTGTTGTTCAAAGAACAGTAAATCCATGGACTATGTTACTGTGGTATCCAACGGGGTCAGTCTGCACATGGATAAAATGGTGGTCTAAAAAAGTGAGAAAAACTGATTTTTTGAATTTACTGAATATTTTTCTATTTACTCCACAATTTATTAAAGATAAGAGATATTTGAGTTAGTAAAATCCCAATTTTTGTGATTTTACTATCTTACAGTAGCCAGTTAAACAGGAAAAAAGTAAATAACAGACAGTAATTAATATGTCTTTATCCTTCTGTCTGTCTGCTGTTCTGAAACAGATGTTAGCAAAACTGTTGCAGCTGGATGTCCACTAAGTGGCAGGGAGGATGACTTGGATCCATTAATTATCCACATTTATTTATTTATGGATTATTACGTTAGCCGTTTCCTTTCTTTTGTTTTACTTTCACTTTTAAATATTATTAATAATACCTTTAATACAAATTTTCATTTAGCATTTTCCCCAAGCCAAATTAACCGATGTATTTCTTTATTTTCTCCATCAGTATGCAAATTGTGTAAGTCATGAGTCCACTAAGAACTCTGCAAATGAATTTATTAGAACTGCCAATCGGAATTTTCTCCACTCATGTGGACGCTGTTAAAGACAGTGTTTTAATTAGCAGTATACATCAGCAGTACACAGAGGTGTACTTGCTGTTCATTGTGAGTCATAGCCTGAATTTGAATGTAAACAATGTAGAGACAGTTGGGCACTTTCCTCTTAAGCTGCATGCACAAGCAGGGAATATTGTTTTTTGTTTTTTTTGCTGATGTGTTTACTTTGCTGTAGATGAAAACTTTACCCCAGGCCACAAACTGAATCACTGCCACCTCACTTACATGCCAAAATAAATAACAAATATATGAAGAAGTACTGACATAAACAGGTTTGTGGAAATAAACATGGGGAAAATGCAAAGCATTGACTGAGGACCTCTGTGGATACACAAGAGAAAAAAAATGAATAAATAAACAAACCACAAGACAAAAAAAGTAAAAAAAAGTAAAAAAAAAAAAAAAAAAAAAAAAATCTGATTCAATACCTGAAAGGGGTATTTGATGCTTCAAATAGGGTTTTGTGCCTGAGGAGGGCGGGGCCAGGTGTGGCAATTTCATCATGGAGGTGGGTGGAGATATACTTGGAAGGGGGGCCCCCGAAGATCTCCAGCCTTTTCTGCAGCACCTGCTCCCACCGCTGCAGCGTCTTCAGCACAGCATGACACAAAGGAGAGGCCACAGGCAGGTCTGTGGTTAAAAAGAAGACAATAAGACTAGCTGAGACAAGCAGTAAGAAATAGGACAGTGCTTCTTTACATCCTGGATGTACATCCGAGGGGCTGGCGTATATTTTAGTGTTTACCTAACAAATCATATCCTGCCGTAAGGTAGAAAGACTTGAGATTGGCCAACACCAGCTGAACCATGGCCAGCCGCATCAAACACCAACTTAAAAGGAGAAGAAACCAGTTTAGAACCGAAATAGAGTCTTTAAAAAATTACATTTAGGTTTATTCAGATAGAGTGGAGAAAAATTTAGAGGCAGCACAAATAAATAAAAGACAAGCAGCTGTAAAGAGCTTCAGGTTAAATCTTGGCAGCTCAAAAATGAGTCACTGACTGGAGAAATATGCACTCAGTGCTGTGCCAATACCTGTACGAATTGTGGTTTGAATGCTCCCTTTGCGGTGAGTTGGGATCAAACACATCATCATATTCATCGTCGTCGTCTTCATCTTCACTTCCCTGGCTCGCCTCGGAGTCATAATCAACTCTGTTTTCTGACGGTGGTAGTGAAGGCTTGAATGCAAGAAAACAGAAGACAGACAAACAAAATTGTTTAGATCAACAACAAAACCGTATAAGGAAAGAAGAGACAACTTACAAAATTAAATGTATTATAGAAGATGTTAAATTGAAGTTATATTAAAAAGTCATTCTATCATTATACAGGCTGAAGATGCAACAAAATCCCAACAGAAATGAGAGCAGATATGCAGGCTTATGTTTTAAAACTACTTCTTAACCACTGTTACTAATATTTGGATTACCTTTGCGATGAAGTAATCCCAAATGCTGAGCTCTGGAGGGACGAACTGTTCTTTAAAGATAGAGGGAGCTTCCTGTTCCACAACAGGGACATGGTGCTTTGGACTCAATGGTCCCTCCCTCTCTATCCCAGACTCTTCCTTGGATCCGCTACGTGATGAGAGAAGCCTGAATCGTTTGGACTTCCTGTCTGTGCCACTTGGTGAGGCTGGAGTGTTGAGAGAAAGTTAAGAGTGTGTTAAATCGCCCTTTCAAGCTGCCATTAAAATGCTTCTGATTGTGCCTTTTGCTCATTAAAAAAAGATAAAAAAAATAATAATAAATAAATAAATAAAGCGCCTAGATTTTTTTCCAAATATTTACAGTAACTTTATATCAGGTCTACCAAGCAGTAGCAAGCACTAAGGCAAACCCACACCCACACAAATAAGTTGGTGGATATCACTACGCTAACAGTCCAATTAATTTAACAGGAGTAAAGTGGTTTATAGTTACAAGGTCACCTTCAGAAGAACACACCAGTGTCACAAAGGAAACTACATCCTCCAAATGAATCACCTGGTGGGGGCGTCCTTGTTGGACTGCTGAGTTTTTCGATGACAGGGATTCGAGCGCCTCCTCCAAACACTGTCACCCAAAGCTTGCTGTTGAGTGGGTGTGCCATGATGCGAAACAGCTCGTTGCAGGAGTGAGTGGTCATGCCGTGAACAAACAGACTGAGGAAGACAGCAGTCAGGATCTCACACAGCAGCACAGCTAAGCCTGGCTGGCTTTCCTCACCTGCTGAGCTCAACAGACGAATCAGAGAGGCGATACCTGGTGAGAGGAACGAGTAAAGGACAGCGGGGGGGAAAAAAAAAGAGAAAAAAGAAAAAAAGATATTTAGACAGCAGAATCTGAATATAGACTAAAAAACTACATTTGCTAATTGCTGAGTAAAACATTGAGCCCCACAGACAGCATTCTTTTTTGTATTTTAAGAAACATTTCATGGAAAATAGAAGTATACTAAAAAGTAAGTAATACATTTAAAGTTTTAAATGAGTCTGGTGACATCGTATACAGTACATGGACAAATGTATTAGGCCACACCTCTTAATCTTTGTCTTTAGTTTTTAGTCTCACTGGGACAGGTGTAATAAATCAAGCACCTAGCCATGCATTTGTTAAAAAAAAAAAGAAGGAAAGAAAAGGAAAAAGGGTCTTTCGAAAGAACTCAGGGAATTTGAGTGTGGTACTGTAACAGGATGCCACTGTTTCAACAAGTCCATGAAATTTCTTGCCGTCCTAAATATTTCACAATCAACAGAAAGTTGTCCGACTGCAAAGTGGAAGCGTTTAGGAACCACAGCAACTCTGCCAGTGCAGACCATGTAAAGCTACAGAGCGAGGCTGCTGAGTGCTGAGGTGTATTATGTGTGAAAGCTGCCAACGCTCTGCTGGTTCCAAATCTCCTCCTCCATTAACATCAGAACAAAAACTGGGAGCTTCATGGCATGGGTTTTGATGGCTGAACAGCTCCTGCAGATGTAGTGTGTGTGTGTGTGTGTGTGTGTGTGTGTGTGTGTGTGTGTGTGTGTGTGTGTGTGTGTGTTAGTGCATTTACCTTATCTGCAATACAGCTTAAGAAAAAGACGTCAAAAAATGATCCTAGTAGTTTAACCCAAAATCCTTACTCTTTGATCGGTTTAAATATTACAGTGCATAACAATTCAGTGCACTTCAGTAAATCGAGCCATTTTAACAAAAGGAACATTGACTCTATGTCTGCCCGTGACATAAGGAAATAAATACAGCGTATCATAGCATAGCCCACAACTTAAATATTGCCTTGTGTCTTATGTCTTCTCATGATATTCATATAAGGCAATATTTATGTTGTGTGCCATGCATGGTCACATTATTAATAGTGTTCATAATTAAGAGTTCATAGAGAAGTTTAGAAAAAGTTTTTATCTTACTAATTTAGAAACTTGTGCAGTAGGAAACACCACAATCCCATCAAATCCCCTATGTATGGAAGACCCGTGATATTAAGACATTTATGCAATGCTTTGTTCTTGAGTTTTCAGGCTCACAGTCGGTGTTCTTAGTCCATTAGCTAATTAATTTGCACAGATTTGTAGCTTAAAAGCAGTTTCATTATCGAAATTAATTAATTAAAAAAATCTCAGTCTTTCCTCATTTAAAAGCAAATTAATGCAGGAAAGTACTTGAAAATCTAATCAGATCAACTAATCTGTACTTTATACCTGTGGCGAAGGTAGCTAAAGTGAATTATTCAGACAAAAGCATTAAAACATAACCATGTGTGTAACATATGACATGTTGGTGGGACGCAGAAATAAAACAGCATACCGATAACAAGATTTATTGCAGCGTGTCACAAACAGGAAGGGTGAGCTGGTAAAGACTTGTTTACTGTTCTTGTTTACTGAAAACAACTAAAATATGCTTCGGTGTGAAAAGTTTGTTTTGATTGATTTACCTGGCCACTGTGCAGGAGAAGTGTTGGGCTGAACAGACTCATCCATGCTTATAGCTTTGAGAGGCTGCTTCTGAGACAGCAAAACACTCTGGTACACAGTCCCAGTGAAATGGTTCACGTGGCTGTGGGAGAAACAGAAACAAGAAATCGATCCCGCAAAGTATGAGGTTGCGAAGCCAAACATTTATATTAAACATGAAAAGCTGTACAGAAAAGTGAGGAAAGGAAGGGGTAGGTGGTGTAAATATATAATGCTAAAATGTTTTACTCTGTTCCCAATTCTAGGATGTTGTTTCTAAGAGACACCACTTTTGAGCTCTGTTCTGTCAGGACATGAAATACTAATGGGCTGCATCTCAGGTTAGCTGCCTATATATGCTGTTTGGTGATAGAGAAGAAACGCTACGTAATAAAGAAAACATCAGTGCCCGAGTTCTCACATCAAGTGGCTTTCGAACATACAAAAATCCTTGGACGGTTAGAGAGGAAATCTTTATAGAGAATATGGAATGCTCAAGTCACCAGGGAGTCTATTAAGTTTCTAACATCCAATAAGTCCCCCTTTGAGCTCCTACAAAAAAACCCCAATTGCCTCCACTTCAAACAGAATTCAAAAGTCAAAGGGAACGTCATTCAGAAGGAGCGGCAAGTCACAACTCTGAAGACATCTTTTCACAACAAACTTTATTCATAAAGCCACACATGCTGCAACTGTGCAGGTATTGTAACCTCACGTATGTTTAGGCTTCATTTTGATACACCTCTTGGCTGATTTCCTAACCAAATTAGACTGAAGATAACAAAATCACTGGTAGGAAGGAAAAGAATTAAAACCCTGTCAACCTTGCAACACTCAACCCCCGCAACCTACATCCTCAAAATACCTTTTGAAAAATTCACACACTTGCTCAGATGCTCAAGAGGAAAAAGCGCTTCATCAAACCTCTGCAGCGGCACAACGGGAGATTTTTTATATTATAATTACCATAACAAAGATAGTGTTACAGTTTTTCTCAAATGCTAAAACACATTTCACAAACGTTACCACCAGGTCCCCCAATGTCCAAACACAACACCCTTCTCTAAAGCTACATAAACACAACCACACCTTCCCACTGCAAAACTCAAACTCCCACACCAAGAGAGCAGCTCGAAGCTGTCAAAACTGTAAACACTATACACAGCATTACACACTACAGCAAAACAATTGAAAACACAATGCTCAATTTGTGAGAAGGTTCTTTGTTTCATAACTGCCAATGCATATTTTAGAAGCTATACAGTAACGGATGGTCGTAGATCTCTGCAGAGGATTAGGCATTTAGATTTGTGAGTTTCATATGAGTAGTATAAATCTATAGAAAATCCTGCATGTACGTACACTACTGTAACACAACTCAATGCAAAAACAGAATCTATTGCACACAACAGTAATCTTGAAAACATGAACAGGGTGTGAAGTTTTTTTATTTACGTTATTCACACCACACACACACCACAATCACTGTGCGGCATCATGTCGCTGAGCTGTTGCTCGCATCTCGTCCGTAATGATGGTGCGAGGTTGTCTTGCTCTCCCTCCTGGACCTTCTCCTCTCCCATGTTGGCCTTCTCCTCTTCCTCGTTGGTCGCTCCTCTTCCTCCTCTCATTTGAACTCCTCTTCCTTATTGGCCTGCTCCTCTTCTTCCAGGGCCAGCTCTTCTCCCTCCTCTGCATCAGATTCCTCTTCCCCTGACTCTGCCTTCATCCATTGTGTTTGTTTGGAACCTTCAGCATACTGTGCACTCTGAACTTGCTTTTACATGTGGGTACAGCATTAGCAACAAGTGTCTTCAATTTTGAGTCATTGTGTGTAGTGAATGACGCCAGGTGTGTTCCCTGTGTTCAAAGATTGGTGACTGTGGCAAGCATTTTGCATCACATGGGCTTTCATTTGAGGATATGAGCAGAGTTGTTTTGCAACATGTGTTTTAGCAAGGAAAAATGTGTTTAGATTTATGAGTACAGAGGGTTGTGTTTTGTGAATTGTGTCTTCATGTGACATGTGTTTATGGTACTGGAATATGGTGGCTACATTTAGTAAATGTGTTTAGACTACTGGTCATTTGGGTTACAGGATTGGCTTTTGTGTTTTAACATTTGAGAAAAACTGTAAATTAGAAATTGCCTTGCAAATTTAGTTACACTATTTAACTCAGAACAGCATGGGATAGATGTGTGTGTGTGTGTATACACGTTTAAAGTATTTAGTGAGAAAGATGCCAAACCATGTGCTCATTTAATCACATCACTTAGAGTCGTGTTAACTTTGAAATAGTGAGGTCGGACAGCTTGCTCTGAAAGAATAATGAAAGTTTGCTCTCAGTTTAAAAATGAATCTTCATCTTTTCTGATACATGACACACGAGCAAGTCTCTCTGCAGTCACGGCACTGTGACTCAGGTCCCAGTCTGGTGAAGCACTAGTTAATAAAATTTGCTACATTATTTTAAAAAGAAAAAAAGAAAAAAAGGAACTCACATAGCAACAGGGCTATAAGCCAAATGGGTCATTAAAAAAAATGTTATAAATAAAAACACACTCATCCATTCTAAGCTTAAATCCTTCTGGGTTGTTGTCAGAGTGATTGGGAGTTATGGTAGATAAGAGTCTTAAATAAACAATGTTCCTCCCATCTGTCAAAACCAAGAATCTAATTAAGTATTTACAATAAGAATGACAAACAGCAGCCCTGCAGCTTTTATAATTCATTCTCAACATGATCAAAACAGACAAGTAACTGTCATACTTCTGTGTGGTAAACGTCCAACACATCTTTATTTCACCCCTCCCAAAAAAAAAAGTGCAAATCTGAAACAAAGAATATGCTTAGATGATCTTGAACAGCAGTTTCTACATTGCTATTACATGTATAGTGTTTGGCTGTATGACTGCATTACGCTCCCATTATAAAGTATGCTTGGTTACCAGCAGTCAGGTCCTGTCCCCATTATTTCTTATTATTCTGCTCCAATAAGCCTAAAAACACTAACACATATACAGGGTGAACCAGAGGACACAAATGTGCATTATTATTGGCAGCATTTTGGCTTTAATTGAACCACCAGGGACATATAATAACAGTAGTTATGACAGATTAATAATTTGTCTTAATATTCAATGTGAATGTGATGGAAAATGAACAGAAATGTGTAATTAGCTTTGCTTGAATACATAAAGAATTCAAGACTTTTGCTCAGAGATGCAGCCCAGTGGATACCCACAATGAGCTCCAACCCTTTTGGGTCAGGTTATGTAAGAGTTTTTCCAAATTGCCCTGGTGGATTTCAGTTTAGTATAAAGCTACTCATGTACTCATGATACCTTGATGGATAGTATCTGTAACATGACAGGTTAGGGATTAAAAGTCTAAAAAGTATAGTAAAGTGGGTGTATTTAGCAAATGCTCAAGAGCAAATAAATATATGAGGAAATAAAGTTCTTGCAACACTTACCTGTATGTGTGTCCATCACACAAACACTGATATATACAGGCAGACAAGGAGGCTGCCAGTGTGTGCATCACATAGATCTGAAATAAGAAGCAATGAAAAAACAACAACAAAATAAAACATTAATTAGCATGAGAGTTCAATAATTAAGCTACACTTAAAGTTTGGTTTTCAATCAACGCATAGTTCCCAGAAATCTGATCAAGAGCAAATAACAGCTAAAAGACAAGTGACTGACACATTCATCTGTTGAATACAAAAACACATTCCTTTTCATTTCCCAAACACAAATGCTTCATGTGCAAACAGCCTCCTATATGCAGCATAGCAAATATATTCTGACTCAAAATATTGCAAAATGAACCAAAATCTCTCTAGAAACAAGTTTAATGATAAGGCAGCAATCAGCACTCATGGACACACACACACACACACACACACACACCATCTATTAACATCAATTCTGATTAAAACTGCCTAACATTTGCCTTACTACCCCAGGTTATTCTTATGTTACGTATTGCAAAGTCTCCTGACATTTATAGGTTTATTTACAGCTCAGTCTCATATACTGTATATAAAAGATCAATATACAAGATTTCACAAGACTGCGGTTCTCTGAAAAACTATGTACATTTAGAGGAACCGAGAGGGCAAATAGCAGACAGGTGCAACACTTGATCATTAGCAAGTGTGAGCACCTCTATAAAAGCAGAAGTGTTTGCTGGTCTGGCGCATTCAGGTGTGTGTTAACACAATGCCACATTCTTCCCAGGAGAGGATGTACCAGCAAATTCACCCCAATATCAGACTGTGCAATGCTCAGAGAAATTGTAAAACAAAGAAATCCCAAGAGCTACACCTCAGACCCTACAGGCCTCAGTTAGCATGTTAAATGTTAAAGTTCATGTCAGTGCAATTAGAAAAGGACTGAACAACTATGGCTTGTTTAGAAGGGTTGCCAGCACAAAGCCTTTTCGCTCTAAAAAGAACATGGCAGCATGGCTCAGGTTTGCAAAATTACATCTAAACAAACCACAAGACTTGTAACAATGTCCATTAGACAGATGAGACCAAAAGTGGAGATGTCTAGCATAACGCATGGAAACATGTTTGGTAAACCCCCCCCCCCCAAAAAAAACAAAACAAAAAGCAAGCACCTCATACCAGGTGATACGTATGACAGTGGATAGGAGGTGAGCTTAGCTTATTTTGCAGCTACAGGATCTCAGTCATTTAGTCTACCATGACCTCTTTTAAATACCATATTTTTCTAGAGTGCATCTGTCGGACAGCTTAAGCTTCAATCCATACTGGACCATGTCAGAACAGTGACCCCTAACACAGCAGAAAAAGAAAAGAATCAAGGTGTTGCTTTGGCCCAGTCTAGTCTAGACTGACCAGGCTGCCTGAAATGCTGTGGAGGGACCTTAAGAGAGCTATGTATCAACAAATGACCATAAACCCCAAAGAAACAGAAGCAATGTGAGCGAGAAGAGTGTCGTATAGAGGTTTTCACAGGATTCGGTGCAGCCCTACTAATAAACTTCATGGATGCCAAGAAAACTACACAGTTAAAACTGTTGCAAACCTCTACTGTGCACATATGTTGGTGCAAAAACACAAACTGCTCACTACAGTTTTTAATATTATTTGAATGCAACATCTCTCCATCTTTCAACGGTTTGGCACACACATAATCCAAATAAAAAGCATATGTCCACAACAGTATGCAGTATATAAACCTACAGACATAACACAACAAAATCAACTCTTAATTATCTGGATAAGGAGGAAATTAATTGTCTCACCTCGTTGGTAACAACATCTGGATGTGGAGGAGAATCGAGTGCACTGATGGTTTGCAGGATGTCGTGAGTCAGGTTGGTCAAATAGACAAGTGGATTGGCCACCACTGTCTTTACATTGGTTGTACAAGCCATCAAAAGAGGGATGGAGGTGGGCTGTGAAGTCACCGTCACCACAGATTGGATGAAGTCATCCTGGGTACAAATGTCATAGATGAGTGTCAAATCATTATGGTACATCTGTAGATGTCTATCATAGTAAATACAAACCCCCACACCTATACACAAGGACACAAACTAAGGTTACACAACAGTAAACTTAGCAAACTAAGAAAATGTAGATGGATTCTACTTTCTTATTTCTTTCTTTAGGATGAAGAAAGAAAGACACCTCACTAAAAGAACAAGGAACAGAGGGGAGCTGCTTTGAACCTTTGACAGCACAGCCTTTTCTGTAGCTATAATGACAAGATGAGCCAATTCGTGTAAATGTCATACATGATTTCTACATACATTTTGTGTGAATGACAGTTAATGAGCAAAAAAAGAAAGCTTTGGCACTGGAGGGATGTCTGGTTCTTTATGTATCTACCAAATTCCTGAATATGACTCTGTGTGTAAGAATACCACAGACTTATGTTCGTCACTCTTGATGAATCACATTCAGCTGTCACCATCTTAACAGAAGCTCTGCACCCTGACTGAAGTCAAGGCAAAAGCAAAAATGCAAAAATTTCCTTGACACCAAAGTTTAAATTTGACAACCATGGGAGCAGAGCTTGTACAAAATAATCCAATTTTATCTCAAATCATCACTTGTGCTAACATTTAATAGCACTGTTCCCATGTTGGCTCATTGAATTGTTTACCTCCTAAAATTTTACTCTCTAATCGCCAGCCTGAGGCACGACCCTCCCTTAGGAGCTCCAGGAATCAGTACAGCCTGTCGGCCTATTGCTGGCAGTGTGCAGACAGTTGCCTGGGCACAACAACGAGGTGTGTGCATGCGCGTGGTGGTGTGTGCTAACACAAGTTATTCAGATGGCTTCATGTTCCGTCTATCATGCGTACTCTTTGACTCATCTGCCCAGTATCATTCCCTTCAAAGAGAATATGCTTCAGTTAAATTAAGTGGAAACTCTGGGCGGATTATACTGCCCAGAATACTTCACTGTCTGTAGTGAAAAAGACCTGCTTTAAATATGACGCAGTATTCAAGTATTGTAAGACAACAGAGTGGCCATAAAGAGAGCACAGTCATAATTAATTATTCTTGACTTGTTGCTTAAGACTCAATTAATAAGACTATAAATTACTGCAAGAAGCCCCTTTGAAAAACCAAACCAAAACTACAAACTAAGAAACATGGCAGTGTTAGAAAACTTTAAAGCTATCACTTTTGTCACTTTTAAATCCATGAAGACCAACACTAGTAATCAATGAGCAAAAAACAGTTTCATGTTTAATTCTAAACACGCTGATAAACGCAAAATCAAAGAGAAAAGCATGAGAAAATCTTCCTCTGAATCACCTGAATTATAATTATGTTGTAATCAACTAAACATTTCATATCAAATCCCCCCCCCCAAAAAAAACAATATTACTATTGTTCATTCATTCACTGACAAAACAGCTCCAACTGAAAGAAAAGTTGCCATTTTAATTACCTGGTGAGATTCTTGAAGCAGCAGTATGAGCTCCATGCGTACAGAGGCCAGACCTCCTCCGTGTGAGCCGTGCAAGCTGCAGTAACTCAGAAACATCCTCAGTAAGGGCTGGTTACTCTGCAGCCAGTGTCTCCTGCTCCTGTGGCTGTCACCACGGGGGCTCCCAGGCTGGCAAAAACATTCAGACTTCATTAGTTTTATAGACAGTCATTCAGCCTTTCTGTAAATCCACCCACCTGGGTAGGGCACAAACAAAAAGCAGCATGCTTTGAAATGGTATATATTAACGTGGTCTATCAACAATAGAGAAAAAAAAAGTAGTGGGTTTTCTAAAGTAATTTGTAAACACACAGTAGGTGCATTGTGCAAGGGTAAGTATATATAATTGGGTATGCATGTCTGACAAACAGAGATAATATTTCTTCAAAGTACGTCATTAGATATCGTTGCTGTTTTAATTTTAATATAGCAAGCAGCCAGCTATCAACACCCACCTGCTCCTCCTCCACTAACCCAGAAACAGGGACATCACCCTGGACTGACAGTTCTGGCAGGCAACGCTTATAGCTGCAGCAATGCTGGAGAGCCCCCACCTGAGGGGAAAAGAAACAAAAACAAAACAGAATCCGATCTTAAAAATCAATTAATCAACAAGGCGCTCCTCATCCATGAAATGTAACATTTATATGCACACAGACAAGATGCTCAATAATCATAAAGGCAAGAAGGAGATGTGTGGGCATTATGTAAAATACAAAAGTTTTATTGCGTGGCTTCAAGTCTGCAGAAAGACTTGTTATATAACACAAATGAATGAATAAATACATTAAAAAAAAAAAAGAAAAATGAAATTTGACCTCAAAGTTTGCAAAGCTGTTTAGATATGTGTATGTCAGTACCTCTCTTTCTAACCACAGGCAGAGCTGGTAACGTAGCTTTCCTCCATCCAGTTCGTACCCTGTTGACAGTGTCCGGAGCTCATTGGTCATAATCTTCAAGCACGCTGCAAATTTCAGTTGAGTCACCAGGATATCATCAGACGGTTCAATGTAATCATTGCTGTCCTCGCTCTCCTCAACCAGAGATACTGGTTCGTGGAACACACTACCACTGCCACTCTTGCCATTTTTAGTTTCTTCTTCACCCTCATCATTTTCTTCATCATCTTTGTCGCTATCCCATTTCAGCTCTAGGGGCTCATCTGGAACTACCACTGACGGCTGGCTCCAATCGAAACTTAACACTGAATCCGACCGGCTGTTTGATAAGCTGTTGCCATCTGACTCATAGCCATTCAGAGCTGACTGACACCAATCCGGGTCCGATGCTTGTCCGTTCCTACTCCCAACACTGAGCTCAGCAGTGTTGCCTGTATCATCCTGGGGTCTAGAATGCTTGCGGACTTTGGGCATCTTGGAGAGGACTTCGAGTGCAAGCATAGGGCACCCTGCATGCAAATGTGCATATGCAGCTGTGAAAAACAGTCTTCTCTCATCCAGGCTGATGGAGTCAGCGCTGCGAACCTCAGCAGTCAGACCAACTTTTGCCTTGTTTGATGAGCCAAAATGCCGGCGAAGGAGGAGTGGGTGAGTACGCAGGTAAGTGTAAAAGTTGAAAACCTCAGGGTTACAAGCCGACACAGAAGAGGTACCTGCCACAGACAGAAAGTTAGACAAAACGGTTTCATCTATTTCTTTGGCGAGTCCTAGCAACAATACCTGCAAAGACAAGCTGTGATATTAGAGGAAAACAAAATACAACTATACCTGACCTAACTGAATCACTGTCAAAGCTTCAGACAACTTCAGGTATGCACTTATGAGAGAACTAATGACTGACAAAACTACCTTATCTTGTCACTCGAATGCAAATACAAGATGGCACCAGTGTTCACGGCAAGGATTTCTGATCACTTCCCAGTTTTATTTAATACTGTAGCGATGTGAATTTGAACAGTGATGGTCCTGTGTGGCAAACGCGCACTATTAACTCCCAGTCAATCGCTCACGTCACGGATGCTTTCCTTGACTCTCCCCTCTCTGATGCTAACTGTAATGGGGTTTTATCAGCGGATGAGCTTGCTAACCTCTTTTATACTACATGCGCTGACATTCTTAACTCTGTGGCACCTCTGAGGATTAAACGTGCCAAATCCTCACAACCCTGGCTAAATGATACTACTCGCGCCCTTAGGCGTGAATGTCGTCGTGCTGAAAGAAAATGGAGGAAAGACAAACTCCATGTCTCTCTGGACATCCTCCATAATTGTTTATCTAAGTATCAAAAGTCTGTTGAAGCTGCCAAACCTGCCTTTTTGTCTAGCATTATTATGACTAATAGCCACAACCCCCGAGCCTTTTTTAATACTTTTAACTCTGTGATAAACCCTCGCACTACCACTTATAGGGATGCCTCCCCTGCTCTTTGTGATACATTCTTAAAGTATTTCTCTGAAAAAATCTCAGCTCTAAGGGCTTCTCATCCATCTCATTCATCATCAGTTTTAGACCCAGTTCCAGCCTCTGAATGCTTGACTGTCTTTCAACAGTTTGAGCCAGTGTCTTATTCTGCTTTAAAAGATATAATTGATCATCTCAAAATCTCTGGTTCCCCGCATGATATTCTTCCTTCTCGTTTCTTTAAGGAAGCTTTACATGTTATTGGTCCTTGTATCTTATCTCTGCTGAATGCATCATTGTCATCAGGTTGTGTACCGTCTGTCTTTAAGCATGCTGTTGTGCAACCTATTATGAAAAAGAAAAATCTTGACCCTAATGGTCTCACTAACTACAGGCCGATCTCCAAACTCCGTTTTATTTCCAAAATATTGGAAAAGGTAGTTCTAAAACAACTTCAGACCTTTTTAGATGCAAATGGTATTAATGAAAAGTTTCAGTCTGGTTTTAAACCTCGCCACAGCACAGAGACAGCCTTACTTAGAGTTTTTAATGATCTTCTTTTAACCGTTGACTCTGGCTATTCCGTGGTTTTAGTTTTACTAGACTTGACTGCTGCTTTTGACACTGTTAACCACAACATTCTTCTATCAAGATTGGAACATGTTGTTGGTCTCAAAGGTACGGTTTTATCTTGGTTTAAATCCTACCTCTCAGAGAGGTCGTTCTCTGTTGCTATGGGGCAACACTCCTCGGCTTCTGCCCCTATTTATTGTGGTGTGCCTCAAGGGTCCGTGCTCGGTCCTGCTCTTTTCTCTTTGTGCATGTTGCCGTTGGGATTAATTTTTAGAAAATACAACATCTCCTTTTCACTGTTATGCTGATGATATCCAGATTTATTCACCTTTGAAATCCGATGTGTCTGCTTCTTTGCAACCTCTGTTCAACTGTTTGCATGAAGTTAAAATATGGGTATCGCATAATTTTCTTACATTGAACGAGAATAAGACCGAAATCATAGTCTTTGGTAGTCGCACTCTGCTAGACCAGTTAGCTGATTCCCTAGGCCCTCTCGCTAGCCATCTCTCGCTCACTGTAAGAAACCTTGGAGTGTTTCTGGATGGCTCTTTTAAACTTGAGAAACAGGTCTCCACTGTGGTAAAAAACAGCTTTTCCCAATTGCGTCAGATATCTAAAGCAAAGCCGTTCCTTCCTTTAAAGGACCTTGAAAAGCTTGCCCACGCATTTATCATATCCAGATTGGACTACTGTAACTCCCTTTACTTGGGCCTCCAACACTCTTCTCTTTACCAGCTTCAGTTAATTCAAAATGCAGCTGTGTGTCTTTTAACAGGTACGAGAATCTATGAACGCATAACTCCAATTTTAGCCAAATTACATTGGCTCCCTTTTAAATATCGCATAGATTTTAAAATTCTTTTGTTCACTTTTAAAATTCTGAATAATTTAGCGCCCAGCTATCTTTCTGAACTACTCGACTTATACAATCCCAGCAGAGCACTTAAGATCGTCCAATCACATGCTCCTAGCACAACCTAGGTCTCGACTGAAGTCGAGAGGTGACCAGGCCTTTGCAACCGTGGCACCTAAACTCTGGAATAACCTCCCTGTTCATATTCGTACTGCCGAGTCTATCCAGTCTTTTAAATCACGTCTTAAAACTTTTTACTTTGGCTTTTGATTCTAACTAGTTGGCTGTTCTAGCTTGTTGTGTTGTTACCTATTGTTTGTTGTCCTGTTTTATTGTTTGTTTTAATTGTCTCGTGCTTTTACTGACTGTGAAGCACTATGGTCAACATTGTTGTTTTAATATGTGCTATATAAATAAATTTTGATTTGATGTAGATGGAAGCTCAAAAACTGACAGTTAAATTAGAGGTGAAGCATCATGTTCACTCATTTTCATTGAGGTATAAAAATGTCAGAGTACCTGGCAGCAGAAATGTCTACAGAGTTAAAGAACCGTTTTGCAGTTTTTATAAGCTGTGTTACCTTTGCTAGAACCATACTAAGCATGCTCTGAGAAGCATCATTTACCAACCACATGTCACAGCATTTTAATGTGGGACTGGTTGGGCCCTTAAGTCAAAGTGAGGTTCACTTTAAGTTCATTTCTTCATCCATTCATAATTCATGCTGGTTATAATTTCTTTTAATAAATTGAGCTCTGTGGTCAGAAGGTTCCTTGTGCAATTTCAGCTCACTTAACGAACCAAAAATAGTTGCAAGGTTGTGAATGAGGACTTAACCTTAGTGTGTATTACAATCTGCAGCACTTTCAGTCTACCTCGTGTTATTATCTGACAACCTATATTGGACAGCCCTTTGATATTCTGACAACAAAGGCTATATCAAACAGAAATTTACAAAGGAATCTTTTGACAGGCAGATTCTGGCTGAATTACATTTTTCCATTCATAAATAAAATGGCCCTTGAAACAACTGTTCTATATTTTAAAGGAGTGGTAAGATAAAAATCAGAAAACTGGATTGGATTCCTATATTATACTTAAATTTATCTGAGAAACTCCATTTAGAAAAGCTAAAGTTCACTGTAGACAGCTATTAAAACAAATGTGGTCAGAAATGATGGTATGTGTATGAACCTAAATTTTCACTATGCCCTATTTTCTTGATTTCTTAATTAGCTTAAAAAAAGAAAAAGATTGTAGTAATGTGAATCAGACAGTGAAACCAAGTGTAACAGATCTATTGTTACAAATATATTTTTTTATGGAATTTTTCTAGTTAAAGAACATAAAGAGCACAGCAGACCTACCAGTGTCATATCGGTTCTCAGCAGACCCAGATCTGGCAATGTTAGCTTTTTGTTCAAGTAGAGTATCCAAGGCTTTGCTGTAGTCCTCCAGGACCCAGTAAGCCATGCTCCGCAGAAATGGGTCTTGGTGTGCCGGAATCTGAAATTCATGAACTAATTACAACGGCTCATCTTGCATTTTTTCATGTTATGGATTCAAACATTTGGTATTTTGCTCAAATTATACACTTAAAACTGAAAAAACAACTTTTGGTGTCTGCACACCTGTTTGTCTTGTCCTAAAACATGTCTCTGGAGGATCTTTTTGTAGGTGGATGCCGTCTCAAACTCAAACTCATACAACCTTGAGATCACCAACGCTAGCTGGAGGTCCTGCATTTTCTCTATACACACCTAGAGGACGACAAAGAAGCCAGGTATTTTTTAGCAGTGGATTCTGTTACTGGCAAGACTGAGTGAGGTAGAGCAGATAAATAATACATATGACTTGGTATGTGTTGATCATCTGAAACTGTTGTTTACCTGTCAAAATGGAAAGGAAAGGGCCAAAAATGCAAACAACAAAAGCCTGTGCTCACAGCAAAAACTGAGTGACTAGTTCAAGTTGTTGTGGTTGCTCCCAACTGGGAAGGTGTGAGGTGCATATCAATGAGACTACCTCCCAGTCAGACAGACTTGAGCAAAGTCAATGATAGCCCTTTGCCTGAGTGGTGCTTATTTCCATAAAATGCTTAAAGGGCTTTCAGTTACTCATGCAGATGAAATAATGTGACCCACTGCTTCAGGGACTCACTAAACAGAAATAACCTTGACAAATTAAAGGTTAAACAATCGACATGACCAGGAGCAGCTTTCTGGACATTTCTGTGGCTCGCACTGATTGACGCCAAGCTTTCAAACCACTATTCACAACAAACACATGTTTTCACATTAACTAACCAGCACTCTCCAAATATAATGTAAGAGGCATTAAGTAGAGTCTAAAAAGGGGGTCAGAGATGCTGGTTTATGAATGAGATAACATGCAACTGATAATTCACCCAAAAAGAAGTAGCGACAGCAACACCCAAGAGTCAATTGCCAACATCAAAAATGCTTCAGAGAATTGTGCTAAAAGCTTTTGACAAAGACACCACAGTGGAAATGTATTGAGGTGTTTTAATAATACAAAGAACACCACAGAAATACTGCTGGTGTGCTCTGTTTTTGAGCAATGTGGTTTCTCTGCTTTTGAATAGATCATTAAACATTGCCCTTGACTATGAACTGTTGAGGGAAAAAAAAAAAAAAAAAAAAACACAAAAAACCCAACGCTTACTAAGTTACAGGCAGTTTGCAAATGAAAAGGAGGAGCACTTGACTTAACTCATACTGCAGTAAGGTTTCTAACTGAGGTTTAGCGAGCTGAGATGCGTCGGAGGTGTTGAAGGGAAAAAAGATGGTTCTTGGAAACACTGTTTTATGTCTGTTTTCCACTTGCCTCCACAGCATCCTTAAGGGAGCCGGCTAGAAGGAAGAAGGCTGCAGAATGCTGGAACCGCTGCTTTCCCAGCAGAGAAAAGGCATTTTTCAGTGCTGCTTTTCTCCACCGGTCTTCGCTGAAGTTGTTGTGGAAAAACTCTGTCATTTTAGCATTCTTCTGAGACCTGGGGAGAATGAGATTAGGGATTGAAAGCAGAAATATTAAATTCACTGGTCTTCAGCGTTCTAACATAGCTAGCCTTGGTTAAATCTAGTAACAAATGTGATAACTGTATGTGTATTTCATATGCAAAAATCACGCCAGTTTCATTTACCTGTACAGTCCCCAAACCACTGCCTTCTTTTTCAGTGCAAGGTAAAATATAGCTGCATCCAGAGGATCATTATTTCTCTGAAAAGAAGCCTTGGCAACCTGACAAAATAGAAGGAAAAGTACATTCAGTCTCTCCCACCGCACACCACACAGCATTATCCACAGAACAAGTTGCAAATTTATGGGTCATTTTAGGGAGTAACTCAGTATGCTGCAGTTTAGAGCAGCCTCAGCACAACTGTACTCCCATATACCTGCGAGTATTTCACTTATAAACTGAACACCCATGAGGAAGCAAACAGGCCTAACATACTATTTGACATCCTTCAGAGCTGTTAAGTGTGCACGCTTAAATTATACGGATGCTTTTTTTTGAAGAAAAAAAAAAGAAAAGGCAATCTAGATAAAAAAAATTAATTGAATCAATTTATTGGTTAATGTTCACTCCGCAAAATACAATCGAAAACCGATGTTACATCGTTCACTGTACGTTGTTCTTTTTTTCATGGGAATAGCCATTAAGATATTACCAAAAAATAGTTTCCCATTTTGTGTTTATGATCTTCAAACTAGTTTCTAATATGTATTACCATGTAGATCCCATAAATTACCAGATCATGAACTATTTGATCATTAAATCTTTAGTAAGATATTTAAAAAAAAGCAAACTCTTTAATACGCAGATTTATAACCAACTATAGTCTGAAAATTTCTACTTCAAATAAGTCAATTTACAAAAGTGGCACTGGCTCAGGGATTAGCATTTGGGATCCGACAGCTAACTTGTTCGCCTCACCTTTTCAATGCATCTGCGTAACTTGTTAGTGCTGCGAAGCCACCAGCCAACACCCATTGAGCGCAGCTCAGGCCAGGTTGGCTCTCCCTTTTGCATTGCAGGTAGCATGTTCAGGAGTTCTTCCTCAGCTTCAGAGTGGAAACCCCAGGCATAGTGACATGTTGACAAGCCTGCAAAGAGAGGAAAAGGAAATTATAAATCTCTATTTTTACAAGGGGCGATGACATTACTGTGACAGAACGCAGTAAAAAACAAAAATGTCAATAACTTTTGTTTCTGCCCATTCAGGAATTACAGTGATAACAGGGCTATAAAACTACAAGCAGCAAAGCAGAAGTTCACAAAAGACTCAAAATCAAGACCTCGCATCATTTTTGAAGGACATTTGACATAAAAGAGTTTGAAACAACACCACTGTACCTTGCCGCAGTAGTTGTGCTCTGTGGGCTGGAGGCAGCGAAGTAGAGAGGAAAGTGTGAAGTCTGACAGCTAGCAAGAACTTCAGACCGCACTCATCCAATGTCTCTCCCCCTGGAGGTAAAAAGAATGATAACAGAGCTTATTTACTAAATTTTTACCCATCTGAAAAATCTGTATTTATGTTATCATTTCCTTGCAGTACCTTTGCTCTTGCCCTGGCTGTCATTGAGGTCTATGCTTGTAGAAGCAATGGTGTCAGCCAGTGCCATGAGAGACATCTGCTCCATACGAGTTAATCCTGGCAAACTGGAGTGGAGGAGATGGCTGGACAGAACCTGGGCGTGTTCTGGACCGAAGTATGTAGGACTGTACTGGGACAGGTCTATAACCTGGAGACAGAAAAGGTGCCAACCTGTTAAATTCACTGTTTGATATTTCCAATTTACAAAAGACAATACAGAATCGGTCAATAATGTTACAAAGCAGAATACAGCATCACTGGATTCAATTTCACAACATAAGCATGATATTCTATGTGTAAACTGACTATATAAGCTTTTTCAAATGCAGTAACCTTTTTTTCAAAAATCTAGAGATTAGTTAATAATGTAGATTTTTAATGCATTAATAAGGCCCATCATGAAGTTTCGACTGGCCTGCTTTTTCAGGCAGGAGTAAATTTAAAATAAACCTTGAGATGCATGTCTTGGCTACCAAGAACAGACGGCCTGTTAGGAGCACTGGGACATTTCCTGCCGTAAAAAGGAGTTTTAGCCAGATGTGACACAGCAGGCAGGAATGAGCTGATGGACCTTTCAGAAAGAGTCTTATTCTCACTGCAGTGTCCCTGGTCCAAGGATGTGTGCACCAAAGATGCATATAAATGGGCCAGCATAAACAGGTTAAAAATGTGTTATTTTTATATCGTACTAAAGCAAATTTCTAGAATTAATATGAATACCGCTTGCCAAAAAACAAGTGCTTTCAGGACTGGGTGATAATATGTCGATTATTGATCTTGCAGCAGTAAATCCTTCTGCATAAAACATCTGAGTCTGCATGTCTAAATGAACCCAGTGTCACAAAGTTTTCACAACAGCACGGTCTCTGCCACTGTCACAGTGGCAGAGAAAAGGACATTAAAGAAACTGATGGACATTATGAACAATGCTGGGCATCCTCTGCACACGGCCATAAACAATCAGAAGAGTCTGTTCAGTGACAGGTTGCTTCTCCCAAAGACAAGAACTAACAGACTTAAAAACTCCTTTGTCCCACACGCCATCAGACTGTTTAACTCCTCTCTGGAGGGGAGAGGGAGGGGAAACAGGAGGACAAAGGAGGGGGGAACAACTAAGCTGTAGTGCCTCTGCACCTCACTGTACAATACCTTGTGCAATACTTTTTGTAAATAGTCAACAGTGCAATAGACTCAATACTTGAAATGTGCAATTCACTTGTATTTTTATTTTTTATTCCTATTTATTCTATTTATCCCCTTTGTATATTTTATTTATATTTGTCTCTGTATTTATATATGTGTGTGTGTGTGTGTGTGTGTGTGTATATATATATATATATATAACAGTTCTGTAACTGTAACTTCGGTCGTTGCTGTGCTTTTTTTGGAAGTCGAATTTCCCAGAGGAACCCACCCGAGGGATTAATAAAGTTCTATCTTATCTTATCTTAAAATCAGTTTTCTTAGAAAATTAACAGTCATGTCATTTGCATGCACTGAATGGTAGGGAGAGAGTCCCAGTTTGGATTAATGCTTTCTGTAATCTATACAATGGAATACCGAAAGAGCTCACCTTATTTCCTGTTTTCTCTTGATCACTGTCCAGGGGGTCCAGATCCATCACGTTGGGTGTGTGAAAGAGCTCATCATAAGCATCGGTGTGGCTGGAACCATGCCCACTATCTCCACTCACACTGCCCACTTTATCTGTAAGGAAGTGTAGGACAGAGTTAAATAACATGAGACAAGTATTTCACAAGAGGCCTGAAGAAAAGTATCCTCCTGCTGGGAAGATGGCAGATTAAAATATCAGAGAGCTTTAAAAAAAAAAAACAACAACCCAAAAATGTATACATGCATTTGCTTTCATTCTTTTCACCATGTATCCCCAGACAGATAATGAGGGAAAATCTGAAAGAAGTGTAGTTGTTATTCTCAGTTTCTTCACCTTAAGGCGAGGTGGTTAATAATAGTAACTGGTTTTACAATATAAATACCATTTCTTTGTTCTTGTTTGTGTACCTGCTTTAATGCATATCTGCAGAACATTTTTGATTTCTGACAAATATGCAGGCATACTCTCAAAAAGTCATAAACATTCATTTTCAATTCAGCACTATCAAACTGTCACCACTGGTCTAGCTTTATGTTCAGGGCTGTTATTGCCTCCAGAGGAATAAGCCCTATTCACATGGGATTGGTGTTAACAAGGGACTTTATGTATGACCTTTAAAAATACCCCCCAACATCTACGTTTTATGCTGCATATTCATGTGGCATGAAAAGTCTGTGTTTCACTCAGATTTACTGACGTTTCTCTCTCGATACCCCTGGGGACCTAATATTAATATTAATTAGTGCTGTCAAACTTAACACGTTATTAAAGCTGTCATCATGATTAATGCGATAAAAAAAATTTAACGCTATTAATGCATCTGGAGTGCAGAATGACTCAAAATCCCTGAAATATTTCTGTCCACGCATTTCGGGCAGTTTGTCCAAGTAGTTACCTTCACACATGCGCAAATGGGCAGTTGATCTGGGAGTAACGGCCAGCTGAACCAATCACATTGTGCAAGAAGGAATTTTCTTTTCACCGAAGCACTTGCAGCTTAAAATATGACATTGATGCGAAGCATATGTTAGTCGGGGATGCTGCTAGGACTTTGGCTAACACGTCATCCAGCTTCCGACAAACCACTCACGGAGCATCGGGGACTCAGTAAGTCTACCTCACGGTACCGTTCCGTGAGTCGTTTGGTACCGGGCCGCGAGAGTTGAGGCTCGGGTGTGAAATGTATGGTTTTCAGGGTTTTTAGCGTTATTTTTTTATCGTTATCTCGGTTTTCCTGGGTCTTTTCACGTGTGTTGTGGATAAAACTTCTTTTTTTCCCGTACCGGTACTAGTTTTATTTTGTTGTATTTATCCGCGACACCTTAAAGGCCGGTCCGTGAAAATATTGTCGGGCATATACCAGTCTGTGGCGCAAAAAAGGGTTGGGGACTGCTGCTTTACATAGCTTTGGTTCCTCGTTTCAAGGACTTTAAGTGCCTCCCCAGGCGTGACAGAGAGAGAGTGTTTACAGAGTTTTTTGTTAACATGAATGTTCAAGATGTTCAATAAACATGTTAAATGCATATATTTTCCCTTTTTTTTCTGAGTCTGTTTGCTCATGCAAAATGAAATGTGATTAACGTAGATTAAAAATGAATGATATTTAATTGTGATTAATCAAAATTAATCTACAGTAACCCTGTGATGAGTCCGATTAAAAATTGTAATTGTTTGAAAGAACTAACATATATATATTATATATTAGTGTATACTTACCTATTAGTATGTAGGTTTTTAAAAAGTTTTAAAAAGAACCTGTGCTAAAACTATTCAAATTCTCTTTGAATTTAAGCACACATTCTTTGTGTTTATTCTCCATTTACTTCATTATATTGCATAAATGTCTGTTACAAGCTTAAATATAAAGTTGAAAAAGCCAGCTAGCCAGGCTATTGATCAAGTAATTGCAATTAATCACGATTAATTAGAGAAAATTGTGAGATTAATTAGTAAATTTTTTTAATCTATTGACAGCACTAATATTAATATTAATAAGCTGCCACATAACTGCCGAGCATGTTAAAAAAAAGGCAACAAGTTCTTTACAAAATGCTGCCAAGCAAGTCATGCTTCTGACTTTTGTTATTCTGATGGATTCAAGCTCGCCTTTTACCTTTCATTTATTTTCATTCAACTGCCAACAGAGCATCCATAATGCTGTTTATAGAAAATATCAAAGAAATCAGTGACATCCTGATTATTAGTGGACTTATACTATCACAGAACATCTTTGTTTGATGAAGTATGTTATGTTATTAGCTGTGGAACATTTACTTTGAATCAGGTCACAGTTGACTTCTGCAATCATTACATAGAGGTCCCAAGATAAACGGTAAATGGACTGGTTCTTTTATAGCACTTTGCTATTCCACTTGAGCACTCAACGAGCTTTATACAACAAGTCTCAAATAATAATATTAGACTTGTGTGAATAAGGCTTCAGTCTTAGTCGTGAAATGCTTTCACCTGCAGAGTGCCAGGTCAACAAAGGAAAACAAAAAGGCAAAAACAGCAGCAAAAAGTAGAAAAACAAAAAAGCCAAGGCTTATGCTTTTGTACCCATGGTGCAGAGTGTTCTTGTTCACCAAGTCTTCTTGTTCTTCTGCTTTCAGTTGCTCCCGGTCCCTTGCATCGTCTTCTATCACACAGCCTTCTACATCTCGTCCTTCATTACATCCATAACCTTCTCTTTTCCTGCTGCCTGGCACACTTCATACACTTTTCTCAGACAGGCATGAACATTTTCACACTTTTCTCTCTTGTTTAAACACCCTCAAAGTTCAAACCTTTGTAGAAAACTAAGTCCAGTATTATAGAATGAAACCAAAGATCAAACCCTGTTTTCAGGCTACCGCACATGCCTTTGACAGTACAAAATGTTTTGTTGATATTGTTGTGTTTGTTGGGGAGAAAACGTACAAACAGTACAGCACTTCAGAGTCACACTGCTAGCGATCAAAGATTTATGTAAATGTGACTGTACAGGAGACACTGCACGGAGGAGACTGAATGACAATGGTCTACAGCCAATCAGGACGGAGAACACAACACGCTGTTAAAAAAAAAAGAAAAAAAAAAAGAAAAAAAAAAAGCATGCAAAATTGCACAGAAAAAATCCGAGAAACAGCGAGGCCGCGAAAAGTGACCCGCGTTATAGTGAGGGACCACTATTCTCAAATCACATGCTGTATATACCCACCAGGTTTTGGTGTGTCGTCATCAGCTCCTAGAAGGGCGTAAAGAGGCAGTGGAGGGATGGAGCTTATCTCTGTGTAGTCAGCGGACGAGTTCTCTGCTTTGCTGAACATCTTCTGATCCGTGGCTGTGCTGCCCCCAACACTGATGGTTCGAGACCGCACACGTTTTTCGGGACTGGTGGAACTGTCTTGAAGTGTTATGATTTCTCCAGCAATGCATTTCACGAGATGGGAGAGGATAGCTTTGGCACGGTGAACCTGAAGACAGATGAACAATATCAACATAATAAATCAGAATACATTTCAGATTTTGTTCAGCAACCACAACAAAAGCAGTTTTTGGAAATTTTCATGGCTTTTAATTGTATCGGTCCACCTTACTACTGCTTAAGCTATTGTGGAAATCAGACAACTATTATTAAAAGTTTTTTTTTAATAAAATATTAAACAGTCCATAAATAATGCTTCTTTGGTGCTTCAAACATATTGTAGCGATACCAAATAGCAGACTTTGGCATGTACTGATTATACAGTTTACTCAGCACTTAGTTCTGTCAGGAAATCTCAAGAAACTACACTGGAAGCTCCATTAGCTGAAGCAACACGCAGGTAACTGGAAGCCAGCTACTTAATACTTCAATCCAATTTAGTCAAACACATCATCGACAAATGCATCCTGTGTACCCACGCAGGGGTTAAAGAGGGATCTGAAATGGCATTCAAGGTCCTTCAATTACTGAGTAATTAGATTTGACCGGAAGTTTAATACAAAATGAGCTCAGGTTTCATATCCTGCAGTTCACTGGTCCTTTTAGCTGATGCCACACAGAGCCATTGATTAAGTAACTTACTCAATGGCTCTGATGTAATAGAGATATTGGATGAGAAATTTGATCTGTACACGACAAGTTATCTGGATATTCCACACACTAAAATCTTTTTGAGTTTTTACAAATGAAAAGACAATAAACAATTAAAAACAATTTAAGGTTTACACTGGACAGTGAGTGGGTAGTTTACTCTGTTGTGGTTTAGTTTATAGTGACTGACTATGTTGAACAGGTGCAGTGTGGACTGTGTAATCCTTTAGGTCCCAGGTAGCAACAGAGACAGTGAGAAAGATACACTAATCAATTCTCAACTGAAATTAATGACATAATTTTATAAGAGCAGAGTTAATGGTAGAAGTACAACGAACCTATAGCATCAACTAAAGTAAATTTGGCAAGATTATATTGTCCTAATGTTATTTTATTAAAGAAAAATAAAATCAATCTAACTTCAAACACAAAGATGGACTAAAGAACATATACAAGTTTACTACATTATTTTTAGTTGGAAAACAGTGTCATGGGAGGGGGGGGGGGGGGGGGAAGAGGAAGGAATAAATAAATACTAATATGAATTGGGGGGGGGGGGGGGGGAGAGAGTATCAAGAGTAAAGAGGATAGAGAGAGAAATAGACAGAATGTAATCTTGAAGACCGAAAGAAAACAGGAAATGAGAGACGGGGAGCAGGATATTGAAAGCAGAGACACACAGAAAAGGAAGCTGGAAGAAAGAACACAGGGGACAAAGGAAAAAAGATAGAGCACACAAGCAAAAACATCTGACAATACACAAATAGATCAGACACATACACACGCAGGTCCAAGTATTTAGACAATGACATTTTTTTGTAGTTTCTTGCCACCACCGTGGATTTCAAATCAAAGAATCAAGATGTGACTGAAGAGCAGACTTTCAGCTCGAATTCAAGTATTACAATATACAAAAGTAATACAGGAACTGTTCAGGAATTAGAGCCATTTTTACACACAATCCCTCCCATTTTAGAAGCTCAAAAGTAATTGGAGACTAGACTTACACTTAAAAAAAAGCCTATTACTGCTAAAGACTGAGTACAAAAAGTAATTGAGTAATTTATTTAACTTACCTTCCCTAGGTCCATAAGCTCTAGCAACTGTACAGGGTGGTATTGGGGTAGAGTTGGAAAAAGTTGGTGAGCTGCTTCAAAAAGACCAGAATCTTCCATTTCTACAGGTAAGTCATAAGCGGTTTTCTTCCCACTGAGCTTCTGAGCCAGACTCGTCATTGATCGTGTCAGGGTCTTTTTGGGAAGAGAAAGTGAAGAAGTGGGGGCCCCAGGGCTGAGACCCTCCTCCTGGCACTGTCTGACAGCTGAGACTATGGAGGAAACACTGCTGCTGATGTCTTTGTCCTGGGCAACTGTGACAGTCGGTTTGGGTGGTGCTGGAGGCTGCCACTGAGAGTACACGTGCATTTCACACTCCATGCCAACTACCAAGATTCCATCTCGTACCCAGGACAGGGAGACTGGGATAGGTGGTGAGCCTTCGACAGAGGAGAACAGACTGACCGATCGAAGCAGAACCAGGCGAGACAAGCTTTGGTCTCTATTAGCATCAGAAGACACTCCCAGATCTGGAGGCTTTCCAGACAGACGACCATATATATATATCTTTGTCCCAATGCCAACAGTCAGAATGTGTGATCCATCCTCCTGGGAAACCCAGTCCAAGTGAACCAGACTCTTACCAGTAGAACCAAGACAGTTCTCGTTTTGTATGGATAAATCCATGTTACTTGGAATGCTGGCGCTTGCAGTGGTACTACTACTTAAAGGATAGCTGGACATAGGGTCTGTATTGTCCAATACTATGGTCTGCTCCAGAATCCACTGCGAACCACCAGTGGACTCGCACTGAAAGATGCCAATGTGGACCAGCGGCTCTCGAGTGCTTGCATTAGGGCTGTGAATGGGTTTTGGGCTATGCGGCACATTAAGGGTCGGGGTCAGGTGGGTGTTGGTGGTGCTGTAGTTTACAAATGGGGAAGATGCAGAGGCTGGGGGAGAAGTCAGAGGTCCATGAGCATTCAGATGAGGAGATAGGTTCAGAGGTGTGCTAGGCATCTGCTTGTAGGCAACTGCAAACCGTCCAGCGTGACAGCAGCTGACCTCAATGGGCCGGCCTGGCACACTTACTGCACTGCTGCTGGGAAGTTTTTCCTCCACCAGGAGAGGCCATTCCTCCCACTGGTACACCAAGTTGTCCACAGTGGGGGGTTCTGTTGTCATGACATTACACCTCCAGAAGCGCACCTTACCATCAGAACAGAAAGTAGCAAGGAGATAAGGCACGTGGCCGGCTGGAAGAGAACATGACGCACTCAGGTGACCTGAGAAGAAAAGTAATGCACCATTAGCAAAGAAAGATTTGATCTATAATATCATTAGAGTTAAATTTCTGTGATTTATTCAATTTTGAAAACATTTGGCAGATATATTAAAAAAAAAATACAATGTAAACGAAACAAAAGATTGCCTTCGTCTATTCTTATGTTTCATTCCAATAATGTTAGCAGCAGCTTTTTACTCAGGCCTCTTTCAGCCATACACGCTTTTCTTAATCTACAAGTCGGCTTCCTGTCTCACTGTGCACCCTGCTCATTTTTATCTTAACAGTGTTGCCACAATCTTACCAACTTTGACCTAAAAACCTTGACCTAAAAAACATTTATGCACCATGTTCAACACAGAACAAGCCTGAATGCATTCTTTCATATTAAGGTGCAAGTACACACTAAATTATAACTCAGTTCACAAAAATACACCACTGCTTTAGTAAACAACCTAAAGAAAAATAAAGAGAAAAATAAAATCCAATACACTTTTTGCACGAAGCACCCTCTTTTAGACTGTCTTAGGTTCTCACTGTATCCAAACTAATCTTATAGAAGCATTAAACCACTTCATTTGTGAAAAGAAAATAAGTGTACATTATAAATTGATTTAAGTGCAGGAGAAAGCAAAGTCACAATCAGGTATTTCGACACTCTAGCACCAACAATGGACCATAAACATCACACATTGGAAGAGACACAGTGGTTGGTGGTTTACACCGCCTCATCAAAATCATTAACAACTCAACTTCAAGGGGAATTCTTTACATGATGCAGACAGAGCCTGTGATACCACAGGTCAGATCAAACACTAATAATTATCAACTGAGTTCTGATGGCAATCCGAGTTTGTTGGTAGCTTTCAGCTGTTTTCTTTTTTAAGTGTTTTTCTGTGATTCTTACATTCCACTCATAACGTTTTTCATCAATTCATAATCACATGTCACAACAGAGGAAACGTCATTAATTACTTATAATAAATCATCCCCAATACAAGGACATTGATGGTGAAATAAAAGGAAACTACGATGTGCACTTTACTTCAGACGGGTAAGATGTCATTTATACGCAACGGTTTAATCATTTTTGATGGGTTTACTCAAGAGTGTGTATGGATGTTGTCCCATGACTACATATAGCATATAGACTACATATTAGCTTTCTCTAAATATCAAAATTGAACCATCCCGTTAGGAAAATGCTGCACAAATTGTTATGTCTCGCTTACTGTATTGACAAGTCTCGCCAATAAAAAATGCTAAGTACTGCACCGATTGTGTGGTGGGTATGTCTGAATAATTTCATGTGATTTCATGATATTTCATAAGATTTAATGCCTAAAATGACTTTAGTGAGTAACTTCTTCCATCATTAGCTAGCCGATCAATTATTTAGAGTTTAGGTTCAAGCTGCAACATTGAACCTTAGCATGCATATGCATATGCAATATGCATAAGGAAAGAAAGTGGTTTTGCTTTGCGTCCTTGGAATAAGAATGCCTGTCCTCATTGTCCCTCACCTGCCGAGGGAGTAACACTGATGGCTTCCACTTCTGCTGGAAGAGCCAGCTCTTGGCTGTACAGCCTGTGTGTTGTGAGGCTGAGACGACAGGCACTCTGCAGATTGGAAGTGCAGGATTTACTCTTCTGAGTTACCGGAGAACTGGGTGCGTCATAGACAAACTGAGAGCTGTTCAAGGGAGAAGTCGTGGTGAGATCCTTATGAGCTGCAGTCTCCTCTGTGGGCATACAAAAAGTGGGAATATATTTAGAACAGTTAGGCTTGGTCAAATCCATTCACCATTACTACACTTCATCAGAGTCATTATTTGAAAAATCTATAAAAACAAATCTTTCAACAGATGAATCACCATCTGGCTAAAGCACACTGTGATACTGGAGGTCTCTTTCAATCATTAGAGATACTTTTAGTAATTTTACAACTTTTACACAGCAGACTTGTAATAAAGATTGCAAGGGAGACAAATCTGGACTTGGAACTTAAAAAATGCAAGGCATCTACAGTGATAAAGTTATTACTTAGTTACTAATTATAATTTTGCAACGCTTCCAGCTCTTTTAACCCTTAAAAACTTCCCTTTATGGTCTGCAATCATTTATTTTGGCTAAGGTTAGACAGGATGGCAGAAAACCTCTCTTACATCACCCAACTTTTAGGGTGTATGAGTGTATAAGTACCCACCCATAGTGACTGGTCGAGCAGCAAGATGGAGATGCCACATGTGGAGCAGTGAGCGACCTGTTGGGCTTAATTCTACCACCACCAGAAAAAAGCGGGCTGAGAAGGCTGGTTTACTGGAGGCTGCAGGGGGGGAGAAACCCACACAGTGATTTTTTTAATGAAAGATGCAAGCAGCTGCTATTAAATACAGGCATGAAAACTAGGAAAAATAGGTTTTACCCGTGCGAGGAGAGTCGGGAGTTTCATGTATGCTCTCCGTTATCTCAGTGCCAAGAATCAGATGTTCCTCAAAAACATGCAGGAGCTGTGTCTCCTTCCCCTGCTGCAGAGAACAGCAGCAGATATTGTCAAACTACATCAGATGTAGACTCTGAACATCATTTTCTGTCTACACACTGACATAGACACAGGCTGTATTAATAGTACATGCACAAAGACACGCACACCCTAAGGAGACGAGGGAGGTTTTTTTTGCCTTTTATTATTGTGGTTGACCTTTCAGCGACTCAGGCCACTGCCGAATGCTTCATGCCACAAATGGTTTGCAAGTCAACAATGGGGGTTTTTTTTGGTTTGTTTTCAGGGGAAAACCTTCAAAGATTCTGACAATGTCTGTCTACTGTTAGATGAGACAATCAGAAAGTCCCCAAATAAAGGAGGTTGAACTTTGTTTAGTGTGAGAAAACAATTCGGTTCTCTTGGACTCCGTGTATACTTACAAAGTCAGTAATGGCATCCAGTTCTATAATACACCCTGGTTTTGCTGTGGACTGCTGACTGATGATGTTGAAAACCTCCCCAACATATTTCTGAAAGGTGGCAAACACACACAAAAAATCATCTGCATACATTTATAAATTAGTATTACACAGTTTAAATATGCAAGCAAATTATTTTACCAATTTGAAAATCACTTAACATCTTGCAACTGACAGCTAACAGGTGGCATAGTAAACGCAATAAAAGAAATGCAAAAAAAACAAACAAACCCAAAAACATTTATATAACAATTTCTCCTCTTCTTGCTGCATACTACTTTTTTTCCCTGAGTTTTAAATGTTTCACTCCAATTAATGTTTCATGTTATATAATTTCGCCTACAGTCATTTTTCTCCAAGTCATCTCAGGCCAACACTAGTAATAACAAAATGGCAAAACAGTGACGTACATTATTTGACAGATTCTATAAATGGCTGAGTGTTGCTATTAATGTGCATGAAAATTGTCAGGCTTGATCACTTACTGATATTTCCGGATTGGAGAGCTCACTCAGAAGTTTCTTAGCCTCAATGACAGCCTGATAAAGCCTGAGTGATTGGCCATCACTTGCTACGAAGCAGGCACTGGGAGAGTTACAGTACAAACCTAAAAAGAAAAACAATTGAATGTTACCACTATTATGCTTGTTTTTTCTAAATAAATATGTCAAGCGAACACTACTGAGATTTAACATTCACTCATGTTTAATTCAGAAAATCTGAAGTCATTTGGTAAAGTAAGTTGCTTTTGTACATTTATCTACAATGCACAGTAGATGTGTCAAGTGGACTAATAACCACACATGGAGACTCGTCTCAGACCTACTCTTAGTTGGACATAGTTAACTATATAGAAAACAATAACAATTAAAGCTGCAAGCAGCGTTATGAGGGCCCTCGCACCCCCGGCGCGTCGAGCCACGCCCAACACCTAAAACCAGCACGTCCGATCTGATGTCACATTGATGGAATTCATGCATTTAACCACCAGCTAACATTTCAACTCATTCATTCATGATTAGCTAGTCGTTCCACTAGGTGGCACTCTAACCATTATGTACAAATGGCATAACAAACATTTCCGAACTCGAGTCTCATTATGCCTGCGACCTTTGGGTGAGATTGGACATTGTGTTTTTGAGTGACAGCAGATTACTGCGTTTTGGCGAGTGATTGAGAGTCTACGTGCCGCCATAACCACCCCGTTTCCCTGAACGTAAAAAGCTTCGCAATTTAACAACACAAAGGTCTTTGGATTCCACACACTGAAGAATAGTGCAATATGATGAAATCCCTTGGAGGAGTTCGTCAAAGAACGATGCCTGAAAAGAGGGGAAAATGTTGCCAAAATTGCACATTAATTTTAAAATGGCTGACTTCCTGTTGGATTTGGGATATTGCTCCAAGAGACTTTTTTGTACATCTTGATATCTCCTATAAGCTTACCAGGTTTCAGAATCATACATAAAACACAGAGCAGGGGCTGTGATTTTGAAATTTTGTAGGGGGCGCTGAGGAGCCATTTTGGGATATTCAATGAAAATGATCACATAACAACAAAGCCTTAACCACATTGGAGGTGTGCGCCAAATTTCAAGACTTTTTAAACTTTCCAAGCCCCTCAAAAGCCACTTCATCTTTCATGGTGAACTGCGTTGCCACCAGGGTGCGGCGTTCAGTTTAAAGTCACAATTTTTGCACTGAAGCATCACAAGGGACTGATGGTGATATTCACCGCTTTTGAGGTGGCCACGATGAACCTGTGAAAATCAGTACAACAAAATTAAAGCCATGACATTTCCTGTTCCCACTAGGTGGCGCTGTCCGTATTCCCGACAATGGGCACATCAATCTGTTCAGGGCGGGTCTGACTTCATGCCTGTAAAGTCTGGTACTGATCAGACTGGATTTCATGGAGTTATACTAATTTGTTTCTTCATGGCGTGACATCAAAGTTCGCCATGCTGCTGGGGTCACACCCTTTTGCGAAAAGTCACAGTTTTCACTGTAACCCAAGACCAACTCCTTAAGGGTTTTCTGGAGAAATTTGAGGCTGCAGATGTCACCCATCACTATACTGTACCCCAAAGTGTAAAACATGACATTTCCTGTTCCCACTAGGTGGCGCTGTCCTTCATGTCAAATATGGCAGTTGAAATATGTTTAGGGGTGGAGCCTTATCATATGTGTTCACTTTGGTCAAGGTCAGAAAATGTATGACAAAATGAGAGGCAATAAGATTTTCATGGCGAGTCATCGAAATTCGCCATGGCGCCACGGCCTCATAGTATTGTGAAAACTCAAAAGCTCCGCAATTTAACATGGCACAAGGGTGTAGTTGACACTGTCCAAATTTGAAGGTTATGAAATGAAACCCCAAGGAGGAGTTCGCAAAAGTTCGAGGCATGGAAATGGCAAAATTAGAGCCAAAATGTCACCTTCTCTTCCAAATGGCGGACTTCCTGTTGGGTTTGCGTCAATGGGCCCACAGACTTTTTTGTTCGTCTTGGCATGATACACATGTGTGCCAAATTTCATACATGTAGCTCAAACCATGTGGTCGTAGGGCTGCATTTAACAAGGCATAGGTGGCGCTGTAGAGCCATTTCCCAGTGCTCATATGTAAAACCATTAAAATACAAAATTTTTCACCAGACCTGGCATGTGTGCAAAATTTCATGAGTTTTTGAGCATGTTTAGGCCCTCAAAAAGGCCCTTGTTTGGGGTGAATAATAATAATAATAATAATAATAATAATAATAATTAAAGCTGCAAGCAGCGTTATGAGGGCCCTCGCACCCCCGGCACGTCGAGCCACGCCCAACACCTAAAACCAGCACGTCCGATCTGATGTCACATTGATGGAATTCATGCATTTAACCACCAGCTAACATTTCAACTCATTCATTCATGATTAGTTAGTCGTTCCACTAGGTGGCGCTCTAACCATTATGTACAAATGGCATAACAAACACTTCCAAGCTCGAGTCTCATCACACCTGAGACGTTTGGGAGAGATTGGACATTGTGTTTTTGAGTGACAGCAGATTACTGCTTTTTGGCGAGTGATTGAAACTCCACGTGCCGCCATAACCACCCCGTTTCCCTGGACGTAAAAAGCTTCGCAATTTAACATCACAAAGGTCTTTAGATTCCACAAACTGCAGATCGGTCCAATCTGATGAAATCCCTTGGAGGAGTTCGTCAAAGAACGATGCCTGAAAAGAGTGGAAAATGTTGCCAAAATTGCACATTAATTTTAAAATGGCTGACTTCCTGTTGGATTTGGGATATTGCTCCAAGAGACTTTTTTGTACATCTTGATATCTCCTATAAGCTTACCAGGTTTCAGACTCATACATAAAACACAGAGCAGGGGCTGTGATTTTGAAATTTTGTAGGGGGCGCTGTGGAGCCATTTTGGGATATTCAATGAAAATGATCACATAACAACAAAGCCTTAAGCACATTGGAGGTGTGCGCCAAATTTCAAGACTTTTTAAACTTTCCAAGCCCCTCAAAAGCCACTTCATCTTTCATGGTGAACAGCGTTGCCACCAGGGTGCGGCGTTCAGTTTAAAGTCACAATTTTTGCACTGAAGCATCACAAGGGACTGATGGTGATATTCACCGCTTTTGAGGTGGCCACGATGAACCTGTGAAAATCAGTACAACAAAATTAAAGCCATGACATTTCCTGTTCCCACTAGGTGGCGCTGTCCGTATTCCCGACAATGGGCACATCAATCTGTTCAGGGCGGGTCTGTCATCATGCCTGTAAAGTCTGGTACTGATCAGACTGGATTTCATTGAGTTATACTAATTTGTTTCTTCATGGCGTGACATCAAAGTTCGCCATGCTGCTGGGGTCACACCCTTTTGCGAAAAGTCACAGTTTTCACTGTAACCCAAGACCAACTCCTTAAGGCTTTTCTGGAGAAATTTGAGGCTGCAGATGTCACCCATCACTATACTGTACCCCAAAGTGTAAAACATGACATTTCCTGTTCCCACTAGGTGGCGCTGTCCTTGATGTCAAATATGGCAGTTGAAATATGTTTAGGGGTGGAGCCTTATCATATGTGTTCACTTTGGTCAAGGTCAGAAAATGTATGACAAAATGAGAGGCAATAAGATTTTCATGGCGAGTCATCGAAATTCGCCATTGCGCCACGGCCTCATAGTATTGTGAAAACTCAAAAGCTCCGCAATTTGACATGGCACAAGGGTGTAGTTGACACTGACCAAATATGAAGGTTATGAAATCAAACCCCAAGGAGGAGTTCGCAAAAGTTCGAGGCATGGAAATGGCAAAATTAGAGCCAAAATGTCACCTTCTCTTCCAAATGGCGGACTTCCTGTTGGGTTTGCGTCAATGGGCCCACTGACTTTTTTGTTTGTCTTGGCATGATACACATGTGTGCCAAATTTCATACATGTAGCTCAAACGATGTGGTCGTAGGGCTGCATTTAACAAGGCATAGGTGGCGCTCTAGAGCCATTTCCCAGTGCTCATATGTAAAACCATTAAAATACAAAATTTTTCACCAGACCTGGCATGTGTGCAAAATTTCATGAGTTTTTGAGCATGTTTAGGCCCTCAAAAAGGCCCTTGTTTCGCCTGAATAATAATAATAATAATAATAATAATAATTAAAGCTGCAAGCAGCGTTATGAGGGCCCTCGCACCCCCGGCACGTCGAGCCACTGCCAACACCTCAAACCGGCACGTCCGATGTGATGTCACATTGATGGATATCATGCTTTTAATCACCAGTTAACATTTCATCTTATTCAACCAGGATTATAGTCATGCCACTAGGTGGCGCTCTAACCATTATTGACAAATAGCATAACAAACATTTCCAAGCTCGAGTCTCATCACACCTGCGACCTTTGGGTGAGATTGGACATTGTGTTTTTAGTGACAGCAGATTACTGCTTTTTGCGAGTGATTGAAACTCTACGTGCCGCCATGACCACCCCGTTTCCCTGAACGGAAAAAGCTTCGCAATTTAACATCACAAAGGTCTTTAGATTCTACACACTGAAGAATGCTTCAATATGATGAAATCCCTTGGAGGAGTTCGTCAAAGTATGAGGCCTGAAAAGGGGGGAAAATGTCATCAAAATTACACATTAATTTTAAAATGGCTGACTTCCTGTTGGATTTGGGATATTGCTCCAAGAGACTTTTTTGTACATCTTGATATCTTACACAAGCTTACCAAGTGTCAGACTCATAGATGAAACACAGAGCAGGGGCTGTGGTTTTGAAATATTGTAGGGGGCGCTGTTGAGCAATTTTGGGATATTCAATGAAAATGATCACATGACAACAAAGCCTTCATCACATTGGAGGTGTGTGCCAAATTTCAAGCCTCTATAAACTTGCCAAGACCCTCAAAAGCCACTTCATCTTTCATGGTGAACAGCGTTGCCACCAGGGTGCGCCGTTCAGTTTAAAGTCACAATTTTTGCACTGAAGCATCACGAGGGAATGATGGTGATATTCACCGCTTTTCAGGTGGCCACGATGAACCTGTGAAAATCAGTACAACAAAATGAAAGCCATGACATTTCCTGTTCCCACTAGGTGGCGCTGTCCGTATTTCCGACAATGGGCACATCAATCTGTTCAGGGCGGGTCTGACATCATGCCTGTAAAGTCTGGTACTGATCAGACTGGATTTCATTGAGTTATACTAATTTGTTTCTTCATGGCGTGACATCAAAGTTCGCCATGCTGCTGGGGTCACACCCTTTCGCGAAAAGTCACAGTTTTCACTGTAACCCAAGACCAACTCCTTAAGGCTTTCCTGGAGAAATTTGAGGCTGCAGATGTCACCCATCACTATACTGTACCCCAAAGTGTAAAACATGACATTTCCTGTTCCCACTAGGTGGCGCTGTCCTTGATGTCAAATATGGCAGTTGAAATATGTTCAGGGGTGGAGCCTTATCATATGTGTTCACTTTGGTCAAGGTCAGAAAATGTATGACAAAATGAGAGGCAATAAGATTTTCATGGCGAGTCATCGAAATTCGCCATGGCGCCACGGCCTCATAGTATTGTGAAAACTCAAAAGCTCCGCAATTTAACATGGCACAAGGGTGTAGTTGACACTGTCCAAATTTGAAGGTTATGAAATGAAACCCCAAGGAGGAGTTCGTTAAAGTTCGAGGCATGGAAATGGCAAAATTAGAGCCAAAATGTCACATTCTCTTCCAAATGGCGGACTTCCTGTTGGGTTTGCGTCAATGGGCCCACAGACTTTTTTGTTCGTCTTGGCATGATACACATGTGTGCCAAATTTCATACATGTAGCTCAAACGATGTGGTCGTAGGGCTGCATTTAACAAGGCATAGGTGGCGCTGTAGAGCCATTTCCCAGTGCTCTTATGTAAAACCATTAAAATACAAAATTTTTCACCAGACCTGGCATGTGTGCAAAATTTCATGAGTTTTTGAGCATGTTTAGGCCCTCAAAAAGGCCCTTGTTTGGGGTGAATAATAATAATAATAATAATAATAATAAGAAACGGAGCAGATACAATAGGGCCTTCGCACTCTCGGTGCTCGGGCCCTAATAAACAGAGCAATTACAATAGGGCCTTCGCACTATCAGTGCTCGGGCCCTAATAATAATAAACAGAGCAATTACAATAGGGCCTTCGCACTGTCAGTGCTCGGGCCCTAATAATAATAATAATAATAATAATAAGAAACGGAGCAGATACAATAGGGCCTTCGCACTCTCGGTGCTCGGGCCCTAATAAACAATCCTTCACATCAATCAACCCTCCCAAACAAAAAACAAAACCCCCCCCAAAAAAACCCAAAACAAACAAAAAAATCTCATTACTGCCTTTTTGCTAAGGCAACACACAATAAAGTACTTAGCAATCTGACCAGTAATAATATTTTCTCACCTAAACAGCTGCTGGGAATGAGTGTGGGCAGCCAGGCTACATTAGCAAATGCTGATGCATGGAGAGAATTGATTCTAGCAAGCTCCGAGACCCCGCCTGACAACGACAGCGGGCCGACGGGGTCCACTCTCCATAAAATCAGCTCACTGTAGATTGCATTGGGATCCTGGGAAACCATACCCAGGGACACCCGCGTGGGTCGTGACCCACGAGATAGAGATGCAGAATGAGAAAAACCAGAGGAGGAGGCCTCTGGAGGAACCAAGATGCTGTCTGCCTCTGGCGTCCTCAAGGCATTGTGGTGTGAGGTGGTGAGGAGAAGAGGGAGCAGCGAGTGACAGGCCAGGTCATTGAGGTGAAAGCGGTGACCACAGTACCGTGACTTGTGAGAGACACTGAGCACAGTCGAGAAAGCAGAGTCCTCTGCAAAGCTGACTGCCCACTGGTTTAAAGAGCCATCAGCATGTTTGGAGATCATAAGGACATTGGGGGTAAATATGCTTAATCGAAGACTACTGCTGGGTGCAGATTTTCCTTGACCTCCGTAGCTTATTAGAGCAGATTTGGCTTGAGGCAATGTGCTCCCAGGCGGTCGCTGTCTGCCATGTTGGATAGCTAGATCCACGTTCTTGTTGCAGGCATACATTACCACACTTTGGCTCAGGGAGATGGCGTCACCTGCGGGGAACGCTACAGGAATGCGGGATGCAAACGACACCTGAGACAGAAAGAGATGTCATAGCAATGTCATCAAAAGTGACTGTAATTTGCAGCTCAGATTTAAAGAGGAGGACTAATTAAACTAATTAAAACAGCCAGGCCTAAAAAATGAATGCCAATGAAACCTGAGATTCAGTTTTGTGCCTGAATGACCAGATTCTCTGTCCTCATTATTTTTACTGCTCATAAAAATGCACTAGGGCATGTCTGAATTTGATATGAAGTCATAGACAAGTACAATATATTTGTGTGAGTCGCCAGATGAGAAGACATTAGAACAAGTACACCATCACAACTGTGAAAATAAATCACAACCTTACTCTGATGATAAATTAATGATTTCCCACAAAGCACTTTCTGAAATTCTGAATATAAACAAATAACTAAATAGAAAACTGTTTAATCTAAAGGTTAAAGTTATATTTTGAGCAGAATTCAGAATTCAGTTACCTTTGATTGCTGCATGATTATGGTCAAATGATTAACAATTATTTTGATCAATATTGAGATCACTGTTATTTATTGATTATAGTGGAAAAAAGGTTTTAATTACAATTTTCATTAAACATAAACTTGTTTTTATGTTGTGCAGTATTTCCACTAATGTAAAATAGTTGCTTAAAAATAATACTGAACTTCCTCACTGACCTAAATTAAGTAAATCTCTAAGAAGAAAAATCAAGTCTTTCACCCCATCGATTGTACCTGCATGATTAATAAAACTTAGCAGCAAATGTTTTGCATATGGTGTAGGTTTTACCAGAAAAATAATTCCAGAATAGATAACAGCAGCATGCTGGCCAATTCTCCAAAGCCTTTGTTACTGTTCACTGTGTTACTGGACACTTGTCTCTGCCCAAATAAACTGTGATTAGATGGATGATTTTAGTGCGTCTTTGGGAGCTAGATGGTTATGCAGATGTGGTGTACAGGCTTGCTTTTATAAATGTCTCAGATGAGGTTGAATGACTCATGCTGGCAACATCTGCATTGTTTTTCTTAGCCTTCATGCATTAATAATACTGCAGTTTTTGGCATGTTTTCAGGAGGCTGAATATAAGTTAGTAGTCTTGCCTTACAGACTAGTTAACTCTACAGCACTTTTTGCAGATGATTTCATTATAGTTAATGTTACTTATGCCAAATCAGAAGTACTTCCAAACAACGGATGACGACCCACTTTGAGGGACAAGTTCTTCACCTTCTGTTGTGCTAGACATTAAAATTTTGTAGTATCTGTATTTTTAACAAAGACTTTCTTATTCAGACCAATCAAGAACATTTCAAGCTTGCATGGGACAGACGCAGGCACAGTATCAGGTCCTGATCAAGGGGGTGCTTGACTTGTTTTTACTTTGTGTTCTTTTGGAAGAACATGCATTTTCAATAACAGTTATTTATGTTCATTTATTTATTATAGAGGAAAAATCCATACTGAGATTAAATTAAGACCAATTGTGCAGCTAACTGTGCAGTTTCTCTGTGTATCAACCTCTGAAATAAGACTATAAAAGATAAAGAGGAAAGAAACTGGAGGAATACTCTCATGAAACAAACAGAATGAATGTACAACTGTTCTATATAAAGAACAATAGCAGCAAAGTACCTGAGCTTGTCTGAACATGCCTGGGTGGTATTCATCTAACCAGTCCACATGCCAGACCAACAAAGAGCCATCCATGGGATGAATACTGAACAGCATGTCGGCCCCTTTATTCCACTCCTCTAACAGCACATCCAACTGGTGCTCCACTGCTGCCAGAGGCAGCTCCACTGTTCCTGGTCCTTGGGGTTCACTTGGTCTGTTCTCCTCTTCTTCAAAGTCATCTTCATTTTCAGGCTCTGGAAAAGAATACAAATCATGGTAGCCAAACAATATGTTAAATTCTATTCTAAAGGTTAGACTTTAACTGTCACTGTTATGACAGCTTCACATGCACACACCCATTACTGACTCATCCAAATCATTTCTCTCTACCTTCATTGGAGCACTCGTTCTGTTGCTCTACACTAATTCGAAGCTGTTGCAGAAAGACTTCCATGGCTAAAGTAAAGTGAAGCTCTTTGTTGTTGAGCCAGTGGACAGAAAATGGGCCTCCTGGTTCCTCATCATCCACAGCGTTCAGAGAGGAGATGGAGGGCAACAGGGGAATGTCTGTGAAACATACAAGTTATAAGCTGTTAAACATTTAGAAAACTTAATGAATAAATAACAACAACAACAACAACAACAAAATATACATCAGACCGGGCTGCTGACATGCAGGACAAAAATATATCTGCTGGAGCAAATTAACTTTCATGAATGTAAGCATGGTTTAGTATCCTAAAACATAATCCAAGCATACAAATCCTGCAGGACTTCTCAGCCTGAAGGCTGAAAGAGTCTACATGATTTTATCCTAATTCAGGTCAAATTAAGTTACCCAACTAAAACGGAGAGGAAGAAAATGAAATGCTCACAGTTACTCTGAACAGCTCTCACTGAGCACAAGCTCATTGGAATGTTAAAGAAACAACCTCAGGCAATCTGCAAAATTAATGGTATTTTTGCCAAGAGGTTAAGACTTCTGACTTCCAGCTGAGTTAACCATCCATGTACTCTGTACAGTTCAGGAATAGCAAATGATGTGCTTTAGTTCATTCGTCTTTATCAAGAACTTTATGTCATGTTAAAGCTTTAGTTCTTCAATATGTTGTGAGATTTCTTTTGGTATTTAACAAAATACCAGTGATGGGGATCAACAGGATTATTAAGTAGTTTCAGAGTGTGTTCAAGTCAAACCTGTGGCTGGGTTGATGCTGGCAGCAATGTGAAAGTGGCAGAGAGCATTGGCATGGGGCATGTTATTGCTGCTCTTCTTGTGGTTACAGTGTCCACTTTGAAGGTGAGGCAGGCCGCTGGTCCATGATAGCTGAGGTATGTCCCGATAGTGCCGCGATTCTTGAAAATCCAGCTGTGCAGAAAACAAGTATGATTATTATGAAGTATTGCTCAAATGTCAATTTAATATTTTATGACTGCAGACATCGTCTGTGCCATCCAAATGCATAATACTAAATGTAAGAGGCACTAAAATATTACATTAACCTGTAGAAATGTGGAGCTACTTAAATAAGATTAAAAAGAGAAAAATGAAACACCATTGTTCCTTGTTGCCTTTTCAGGCTGAAAAGACAGGTTGAGCTTGTCTTTTGGAGGTTGATGTGAATTAATCAACTTGTGTCGACTTACAAACCTCTCCAGCTCTCATCCCAGTCTGTGCTAAGCTACTCTACTTTGGTGAACAGGTGGTCCCCTCAGGGTGGGATTTTAATTTATTGGTATTGATGTTTAAACTGCATTTAAGTGAAGAGCCCAATTTGTCTTAAAACAGAGCAACAGGAGCTGGCAACATGGAGGAGTGGCTGTCACAGAGCGTGTATAGAAGAAATTTTAAAGTTTATTGGGTATTCAGGTTATGTAATTTGGTGTCTCACAGCAGACTGCAGCTAAATGCCCCAATGGAAAACAAGTCTGACAGGATGACAAACAATCATTTAAAAGCAGAGTTTCTTTAACCAAATATGTGATTGTATCTAGACTCACAGGTGCAAAATGAGTAAGATAAAATGAGCTGTAAACCTGTAGGTTTTGAGATTTATGAAGACTACAAGTAAACTCACAAACTAGAGAGCGATACAGCTTTACAAATGATACTTCTGATACGGACAAGTTATACCCAAAAAGCACAACGTTTCCGATGCAACAGTGTGATGAAATGAAATGAAATTTCTGCAGCCAGTGTAACACTCTGTCAGATTATCATTTCAAAGCAAAAAGGAAAGAAAGCATGACATCTGAACACCTGATAAAGTGCATATATGGGAGTATCTAGGGAAGTCATGAACAATGCTGATGATCATTTCATAGCTTGTTCTCTGTTATAAAGATAGAATTATTTACACAAAATGATGTGAGGTCCTTTTAAATATTCAGTTTATCCTAATTATTAATATCACTTAAGAAAAAATAAAACACTGACATACAAGTCTTACTATGCAATGCTAGACTTAAAGGCGTATAATGAGAAATTCTTCAAATCAAATAAAGCACCATAAAAATCACGTGTTTCACTTGTGTTAGTAAACTATATTTAAACTGATCACGAGCAAAGGGTCCTGCCAAATTAAAAAAAAAAATTAAACCAAAGTAATTGCGCATTTTTTTGTTTATCGAAACAACAAATAGCATTTTTGTGTTTGATTTTTAATTTCGAGCCTGTGTGCAAATAGTATAGATTTTTACATTTCATGTGTTTTGAGTGATGTGTTGCTAAAAAGGCCTTGTTTTCTGCACTGTCATACAGCTGAAACTGAAAATAAAGGTTAAATGCAGGATTGCTTAATTAGACTGTGTTAACGTTAGCAAAGTCCTGCTGATTATACTGAGTGTTTATTTTAAGCAGGAAAGTCAAAGTCATTGTGGCTTACTTCTTGTGAGGCTTGTCCGTGTGTCTTCCCATTGCAGCCGTTTTTCTTTGAGAGGCCAGCAGAAGATTTAAGCGTTTCACTGTGTTGGCCAGAAGAAGGGTTTTTATGGTGACCAGATAAGAGGCTGTCACCTGGCAACAGCGTCTCTGCCCACAGCCGACATACACTGTCCTTACAGCAGGTGAGCAGCACATTACACACTGCGCCCCTGTTAGGATAAAGGAGGGAGAAAAAGAGAGAGATTTTTAAAAAAAATTAATGGAATTTTAATTTCAATTACAATTCTGTCTTACAATGATTATTACATCACGATAACTGAGACAAATGATTATTTGTCTCAATCCATTTCACATTTGTGCTCTCGTTTTGCATTTCTGCCCCTTATTTTCACTTACTTTTGCCTCTAATAAAAAAAATTCACATTGTGACACCTTGCCAGCTCACATTTATTTATTTAATTCTTAAATTATAGTTGAAGTTCAGTTAAATCTCTTTAATTAAGACAACTGTGTTTTTCCTTTTTCAAAGTTCAGTGTAGTTTTCTTAAATTTAATTGTGTACGTAATTGTGTGGTTCTTCTGCTTGACGCCTGCAACAAGAGCACCAGATTGCTGCAATTCCCCTCCTGTGTGGAAGCCCTCTGAAGGTCACATACGATTACCAATATTATATAAAGCTATGAAACAATTTGGAATGTGCCAAATTTATTCAACCCACACCATCTGTAGTGACATATTTTAAATAAACAAAGACAGACATCAAACCTGTCCACAACAAGTTACCTCAAGCTGCTTTCTACTCTACTGTAAAGAAGATAAAGACCTAATATTTTTCAACCATCCTTTCAACCAGCTTGTTAACTTAGGCATTTTTTTCTTTTGCCCAGCTGTGGAAGGTTAGGTCATTTTGACCTAACCTTCAAAGAAAAGGAAGTTAAAGAAAAGGAAGTTAGAAAAGGCTAGGAGATGACAAATTAACAGTGTCTGTACCGTGGCATGTACTTGCTGGTCTTCCTCCAGGAGAAACTGGTGACAGAGCGGGGATGAGCCAGGTAGATAAAGGAGAAGGCCAGCTTTCCCGGGTCACTCACATTGGCGTCTGGAGGTGTAAAGAGTGTGGTAACACCCATCTTCCACTTACTGGTGCTGTACCAAACCTTTATTAGGCAATCATCCTGAAAAGAAGAGGCAATGAAGGATATAAGCGATACCATAGGTAGTTCTAACAAAAAACACACGACACCAGAAGGTAGAAGTTAATTATTATCAACTAATTTCACATGAATCTAGAGTGTTCGGTTTTTAAGTGCGATGTAACAAAGGGACACAACTTACCTGACCAGCTGTGGCAAAGAACTCACCGTCAGGAGAGAACTTCATTAAATTGACTGGAGAAGCAGTCCTTGAGATACAAAATGAAAATTATATTCAACACTCCATGTCAATATAATAAGTAATGTTTAGGACAAAATAAAATAGGTTTAAACAAATTGCAGCAGGACATGAACTCAATCAGATAACTGAGTGCATGTCCTGCTGCAGTCAGATTTGTATTGAATATAATGTTACAGAAAAATGTGCATTAGCTGATTTTATTTTAATGTCTATTTGGTGCTTACAAGATAAATGAAAATCCTAATTTTAAAGTCTCTGTCTTGTTTGTGACTATTTTACAAACTCTGTTCTTACTTGCTCTGCCAGATACACCTCCAGGCAGAACGGCAGTCTCTTATGGTCATTTCTGCCGGCTGCCCCCTTTCATCAGCTTCATCCTTTACTCCATCAACATTAGACCACAACTGCAGGCTGCTAGAGCCTGTTAGGAGAGTGCAACCTGGACAGACAAACATATACAGATATGATCTTTCAGGACAGATATCATCAAATTTCTGTTTAAAAAAAATTATTAAACATTTATATTTTGCCGGATCTGTAGTACCACCCCAACACTTCTTTTTAAATCACAACTGTTTATCTTAATATGTCTGTGTTACTTTAAGAAAGAACAATGGTTAGAGTACCTGTAGGGTGCCATGCTAGGTTCCGTACTATAGACTGTAATACAAATTGACCAGTCTTCTGCCATTGGCAGTTCAATTTCTGTACAGGAAAAACAGAAAAAGGCAAAATTCAAAACAAGTATGTCATGTTTTGGCAATTATGTTGGCTGAAACTTTGTGCAATAATTCCCTATTTAGATAAGCTCAGAAATAAATAAATTCCCTGTTTCGATGGTACATGTGGAACTATAGATAAAGCTTTAACAAGCGCTAACAGTGAACTTTCAATTGAGTCACATGCAATCAGGCAACACACACAGCATTGTAATACCAGGGTACTTCTGCAATAAACGAAATACGGTTTGTACTTAAGATGTTGTAAATTCTTCTCATTTCTTGTGGTTATTCTTTGACTTCTCTAACAACAGCTCAGACAAAGCAAACGTCTTTACGGACTACAGAACAGAAACCAAAACAGTGAACATGACAATAATCGCATGATTTATGCAAGTAGTTACAGAGGAACAATATTCTGCTCCATTTCAAATATCAAGAGAGTTTTGCCACACAGAAAAAGCTTCATTCATTCATTCTGGATGACCTGAAAACATGCATGACTATACTGTGACTGGAAGAAAGTGCAGGCTACTCACGGTCAACGATGAGTCTTTTTGATCTGGTTGCTGAACAGGCTCAAAGACACACACAATGCTTCCATAGGAAGCTGCAATCTGCCAGCAAAAAAAGGTCGACATTTTAGATATACTACAAAACAAATACAAAGGTATCACTGCAAACAGAAACATATACTGTCCTCCATATCAGCCTAGTTATCCAAATTTAAGTAATTCAAAAAAATTCTTGAAAGCTTAAACTTATGCTTTGTAATATAGATCAAAAATACTAATACTTATAGATCCTAATCAGAATCAACTATAACTTGCTTTATGAGTCATGACATATCTACATAGTAAGAGAGAAGACACCTTGACAACAGGCCAATAAATAAATAAATAAAAAATACCTTAAGTCATAACAACTCAGTGATGAGTGAATATAGTCTTATCTACTCTATTCACACCTCAATTTCATCAATTTGTAAGGGCTAAATTTTCAAGTAATTTCCATGGGACCCAAGAGTCATAATGTTAACTGAGCAAACGATAATACAAGCTGCGTCTTTAATGTGGTAAATAATATGCCAACTGTCAGGGAGGGAATTCTGTGAAGGGGTGAGTCACATGCACATGTTTAAATGTGTGTACACAGACATACAAGTCATCACATGCACAAGCATAGTCACATGGACACTACACAATGGCTCAAAGTATAAGACAGGCTTTTTGGGGCACAAATATAGGTTCTGCAGAAGCAGCACAGTTCAAATTTAATTAAATTCTAAAAGGCAGACACATTTATGCTGAGATCAAGTTCTGGGGATAAATCAGTCAATTCAACATGAGCCTGTAGAGCGACTGACAAAAAGAAAGAAAATGTGAGTTGTAAAAAATTAAGTCTCCCTCTCTGTGGTTATAATGATGACTACTCTTTGGTCTGATTTTCATAAACCCCCAACAGAGACTTTAAGATGGTATTATGCTAATATTTATGAATATTACAAGAGACATCTTAAGGCTCTCATGAAACCATTAACTTTACCAAGAAGAGATGAACAGTAGATTTGCAGGGCTAACTGTGATGGATGCAGCTTTTAAAAAGTTATTTTTACTGCTTTATGATGTTTGTAGAGATCGCTTGCTCCACCTCCATACTGACTTTCTTTATTTGATTTCTCATCGCAAGTAGACATACATTTCTCAAAATAGTGTAGTAATATTTATGCTCTAGACACCTAATTAGCCTTTAAAATAATGTATTTGGAAAATATATCCTTAATAGGAACAACTTACTAAAGCTCATAAAATGATATGAAGTGCTACAACACTTAAAGTATGAGCACAAAGGATGTACTATGTAAACTAAAAGCATTGCAAATATCACAGTGAGCAGAGGGCAATGAAGTGGAAATGGCAAGCAGACCAACTTGGCATACTTAAACAGATGCTAGACCATGCTGGAGGCGTGTGTGGGTAGTTCTGGCCCAACGGATTGGATTTAAGGTCACAAGGGAAGAAGTGAACGACTGGTTGAGAATGTTTTATATTTATTTAAATTATTGCAGTGTTGCCTGCACTTTTTTAAAAAAAGGCTACCACCCTCCCTAATTAAAAACTAATCCCAGTTCATTTGAATTCTGCTATATGATCTTTATTATCAGGTTTATGCAGATGTTGCAAGCTGCTTTTGTGGCTCCTTTTGCAGCAATGCTACTTACCAACAAGCAGAACTGTGAGTACTCGACTGCATAATGACTGTTGCCATTATGTGCCAAGTTTTGTTTCCAGAGACACAAGAAATGTGTAGTGTATTAAGAAAGAATCTAAATTCTGTGTTATTTTATCCTCTTCCTTTTTTTTTTTTTTTTACTGAAGAATCAAATTTAAATTCATGAAAAGAAGCCACTGTACAGGGTGAATATCTTGTAAAAAAAAAAAAAAAAAATATATATATATATATATATATATATATATATATATATATATATATATATATATATATATATATATATATATATATATATATATATATATATAAATAAATAAATACAGCCTGAGACAAGTAAACAGTATCCACGAGGGACAACCTTTAAAGTAAAATTGTCAGCAGAGCCCAAAGTTGATAGAAGAGTCATACTCTTACGATGAAAACTTGAGATGATATATTGGTCAATATCAGTCTACTGACTGTCTTTAATACTCAGATAAAAGAAGACAACATATTAATGGCAGCCACTTATGGTTATGGCTTAGTCACACAAGTAAAAATTGGCCATCTCCAGCGGTCCACCTCCAAATGGCTCTCGCAGGTAGGAACAACCAATGCTTGCCTGGTGACTTTTTGCATTTGGTAATCAATTATAAACAGCTGTGGCCACTAACTGATTAACCAAATGTTGAACGTGCAACACTTTCAATCTTTAGCTGACCGCTTTTGATCATAAGGCAATCGCAGAGGTCACCTGCTATGAGTCTCCAAACATTTGTGGTCTGACTGCAGAGTAACTGATATGAAGCTCAGAAAGAATGGCAAGCGTCAGTCAGATTCTTTAAATTGCAAACTTAATTTTTTAAGTAACGTTATGCATTTCCTCATTTTCCTAAGAACTTTGCAACTGCAATGACATCACTATCTACTTCCTTAATTAGGTCCATCAAAGCAAATGCAAAAGAAAATCTTTCATCGTCTTTGTTCTGCATATGAAATGGGAAAGGCAATTAAGAACAGAACAGAAAGACTACATTAAATAACTACATCTTTTTTTCTTAAATGCAAATTACAATCACAGAAGATCTTTTGTTTGTGCCCACATTAAAGGACTTGTCAGTGACAACAGCAAATGCACTTGCTGTACAATCACCAGCTTTACTGGGTGGTTTTTACTTCACTTAGAGCTGATGATGGGAAGCTCGAGTTCATTAAGCTGCCCATTGATGTTGCCCGCAAGTGACTTTCCTGAAAGCATAAGCTGCCAACACTTAAGACAGCAGTAGAGATTGCTAATAAATTGCACTGCAAAACAGCTAATATACCAAAACAACTAAAAACAGCAAGTCACAAAGTGGAACTTGCTTACCACTCAATATAATCAACCACACGTGTGTGGTCATTATATTAAAGTAAAAGAAAACGGTATGTCATGGGGCCCTGCAATGTTTAGCACCTTCTGCTTTTTTTCTTTTTAATTTAATTATGGGTCAGATGTTTTTTCAAACATTAAAGCTAATTTATAGTTGATCGTTGCTTTGTCCCATGTAACCAAAAGACAGTTTATGGGTTTGGAATGAATATAATGTCTTATAATTTTATTCAAGGCTGGAACTAAAATATATTTAAACTCCATTTTTCAATTAATTTGTCTAAAAAACAAAACTTTTAAAAAGCCATTCAGAGCACAAACGAATACCCTAAAATGATATACAACAAAGACAAGCACTGAATCTGCACATTTTCTAAGCTCAAGCAACTAAGTGTTTGGTATTTTTATGTGGAAAAATAAATATAATTAAAACAATTAATGAGCTATAAATAGGGCTGGGCCATATCATACCGTTCACTGTAATAATGTTGGGCAATAATAAGAAAATGAAATATCGCGATAGAATATGGGTAAATGCGCATGCACCGTGCCTTTGTTTTCATATGCGCATGGCGGAAAAAGCATGGCGGCGATGGAGAATGAGAAGGGCGAAAGTGGATCGTTGAATGAAACGGATGAACCAGAATTGGTTTGTAAAAATGCTGCAACTTCAGTGGTGTGGAACTGGTTTAGCTTTCATCCGTCAGATACACAACACAGCACTATTTTTGGTAGAGCGTGCTAGCACGCCGTCGTTATTACGTGTTGTTTGGAAAATACGGCACACTTAAAATCAATCCTTTGATTTTTCTGAAAATCGACAGTGCCCCTTATGATCCTGTGGGCCTTATGTATGAATTCTGGTTGTGTTTACTGACCTCGAAACGATTTTATGTCGTACACGGCGCTCAAAAATCTGTCAAATGTTTTAGTACAACTTTGCTAAGCTACGAAGCCGCACCGCTTGATGGATTGTCGGGGCATTACAGCTATCGTAGGCAGGAACCTCGCAGAGTGATACTTACTGTGCTTCAACATAATATTACTGTATTGTGTGTGTGTATAACCTTTTTTTAAGTTTTGTGGATATTATACATGGTTATGCTGAGGATATGTTGGCCAATTTCCACTGGAAATGCCTTTTGGTTAAACTGTCAGCAAGGAATTTGCATTTGCACTGTAAAATATTTATGTAACTTTAATGCAAATAAAAAACAGCTGCTTCTTTAAGTGAAAATACATTGATGGGTTTTTTTTTTGCACTAATAAAGTTGTGGAGTTGTAAAGTATTTTGTCTAGTGTCAATTATATCGTCAGTTATATCGTTATCGCAAATTTTCAAATGTATATCGTGATAAATATTTTTGGTCATATCACCCTGCTCTAGCTATAAATATATGTTATCGTCTAATGGTCTTACATAATTACTCTATGTGGCAAACCATTTATCTTTTACTGAAATCTGGCTCCATTTATTTTCACTGGGATTTGCTTTAGTTACATCACTGGGATCTCACGCTTGCGCATTCAAGCACAAGTCAGCCTGAGGACCCCAGTGAATAAAAGCACCACACCGTTGGTCTTACCTGTCCACCCTGCAATGAGCAGTCGACACAGCCGACCTGTATGTTGCCATGTTTGGCCCCTGGGATGATCTGCAGTCGCTCAAAATCACTGCCCAAAATCACCACGTCACAACCTGATGCATAGGCCTATCAAGAGACAAGACAGTGAGAGGGTTAGAGAAATGAACATAAAACTCTAAGATTCATCCGGCCAGGATTGCATGAAGGGTCACTTGAACTGCACTTGTCCCAGAGCTATTGTCAAGGCATCAAACATGCCATCATATGACAGCCCTCAAGTCCAAGCAGATAAGATTAGAATTCCATGCTCTATTTCTGTGGCACTCAAAAGGAGCTCCTCACATGAACTGTGATTCACTATGACTTTTCCTCTTTCACAAGAGGACATAAGGACAATAATGGCTCCCCGATTAATCCATTCCTGAAAAGCATGTTGCCAGTGTCTGAAATTAGCACTCTGACTCACCTGTCAAGGGGTCAGGTAGACAAAATCCATCAGTAAGGTTTTGTTTTGTTTTGTTTTTTTATACCAGTCTCATGAGATGGAATTACATTTTGAATAAAACCTACCCTTGAAGGAAAAAAGAAGTTGATTTCAGCCCTCAATGCTCTGAAAAATTAGAGCATTAAAAAACGTAATGTAATCTAATTACTCTAATCAACTTAAATCTCCTTTCTTCACTGTTCAGACTCTACTGCAATCACATTCTTCTTTGCATGGTCTCAAAGGTTTGGCCGCCTCCTCACAAACTCATGACACCACAGAATGACCAGTACAGGCAGGTTTTCACATACTGGTGATTAGTTGGTGTTTATTACTTACTTCGAGGCAGAGCTGGGTGACAGCAGAACATACAATAACATTTTGACAAATAATAAAACAATGACACAGAAAGCCTATAATACAGCAGAGACTTTCATTATTGTTGTTGTTTTTTAATTACATTTATTTTATTTACAAAGTTGCCACCAGTGTGGCGAACATTTATGTAATTCTCTAATAGAGTTTTAAGCTTTGAGATCACATGTATTTCAGCTTCTGTTTTTCATACATAACAAAGTCCCAAGCCCATTAAACAACTTTGTGCGGTACATTAGCACATTAGGTTTCAAAGGAATCTGCTAGGAAATCTGCTATTGTGACAAATCAGTTTAGCCACCCCCCATGAATCAAAGCTCCTAAACTGCTGAGGGGGGAAATACTTCCAGAGTCTGAAATATCTTACCGTGAATGGCACATTGTTGACGCTTCCTACAGAGAAACAGTTGTCTCCAGGGTTGACAGCTCCCGTAAGGACCTGATGGAGATTCATGACTCTTGATTATAGTCCACGCGTTATCCTTCCTCTTCTTGCCCTTTTCACAGAACCCTCCCACTCCAGGTGAGATTCATGGGAAACCATGAGAAGGATTTGCTCATCTTTGTGCGTAACCTATAATTTCACATCAGCAGCATCACTACAGACTTGCTGTCACAAGAAGAAGAGGAGGAAGAGATAAACAGCACATGATTTGGTTCAGTCAGCGTCAAGCCTCAAGTACATTACCGACTCCCGGATATTGACTGCAAATTAATTTTAACACTCAGCACTTGTAATATTAGCATGGAAGAAATACATGTCTCTAAACAGTCTTTGTCAAACCACACTATGAAGGCAAGGCATTCAGTAATCTTAAAAATATTTTGTAAAAGAGCCTTGGTGTACCTTGGTATTAGTCTTTTTATTTAGCAAACAGACAGCTTAGCAAACTGGCACCAAAGCTCTTCTGATCCCCGTGACCCAGCTCCGAATTTAAAAATGCACACCATTAGTTCAACATCAGCACTTTTAGAGGTTATAACCAAGAGGGCTTTAATTGAAAGAGATATGCAGTCAGCTTGGCAGACCAGTCTCTAATTGTGCTAGAAAAGTATTCAGAATCTGTAATAAATGGAGTAACAACCAGGACGGATAAAAAGTGATAGGGGCTAAAATATGAAGGGTATTTTTCACTGTGGCTAAAATTGGGAGCACTGCAGAAGCAAGGTGATGGTGTAGCTCATGTTTTGCTAGCTCTGTGCACATTATCTAGTTACAGGAGGGAAATTTGAAACCACTGTCAAAGGTACATATTTGCACATAGCTGAAACAGCACTGACTGTCTTAACAAAAGACAAATACAAAACAGTTCTCCCAGAGTTACTGTTCCTTCAGTAACAGGAACAGATGTGGGATTTAAAAGGGTTTACTAATTACACTTTAAAAAAAACAGTATTTCACCTTTGTGTATTTGGCAGCGAAGTAAATTCAATACAAGGAGTCCATTAATCAAAAGGGTGCAGGGAATTTGTACGGAGGGTTAAATGGATCACCGGTGCAGGTTACACCTTACTGTAACCCTACGAGCCCGGTTAATCAACTTATCATACAATCAAGGGCTGAACAGTCTGAAAATCACACGTTTAAACAAGTATAGATTACGTGTCGACCGCAGGTGCGCTACTGAAAATAATGAACGAAAAGTTTCAGAGACAGTTTTAACGATTCAAAAATTTAACGCTACAGAACAAAAATAACACCACCAGAAGGATAAAAAATCCACGTCAGAGGGGTTAACATATGCTTCCTGTGCTGTGGCAACTCACGTGATAACGTTTCACAAGCCAGCGCATTAAGACACAGCTACCGATACCTCATCTGACTAGCATTTTTTTCTCCCGTTTAGACAAAAGCGTGCATTTAGCTCACTGTCACTGTGCAAAAGCAGACATTTCATACATGTTTTCAATCCCTCCAGTCGTAACGCTAACTTAGCTGTCAAGTTTAACTAGCTATCAGCAGTCTTTCAGGACACACAGTAACACCACCAGTAATGATCTGCTTACCTTATGCTGCTGCTTCTTGACATCTCCTGCAGATATAACATCAACGGTTACTCCCGTCGCCTGATGTTTTCGGTGAATACAGTTATAATCTCACGGATTCGGTCTTAGTTTAGCTAGCTTTTGCTAGCGTTAGCTCGCACTAGCCTCTGAAGCTCGCTCTCTGAGCAGGCTCCTAGGCTACAACGCTAGCACTATGTCACTTATGGCGCACATTTGCCAAACAGTCAATACTTTACGAGAGAAGGAACTATCTATTGACTCAAAATGTTGACTCTGAGTAGGAGTCACCCTCTGCCCGAGGTTAGCAAATAAAACCCTTCCAAAGAGGAAGCTTTTCCTTATGTTGAAGATATGTGATGATAATGACTGTTTCGCTGCAAAGCATCGTGGGTCTTGTAGTTTTAAAACCGTGCTCGCACTCTCGCACGTGACGTTCAGGCACACAGGCTTTTACAGTTGTAGCTAACACGTTTTGCGTTGTTTTTCGTGGGTGCATTGGCTTGTATAGAGAAGGTAAATAGTTAAACACAGCCATACCTGGAGATGGTTGTATTTAACGTTTTTCTTTTCCACTTTAAAAATGTAAAAACGTAAAAATATGACTTTTATGTTGTTTGAACTTTGTCCCCAAAATTTTACAGTAGCACTATCATACAGTAGGAGTATTTTTGAGCACTGTACTGACTGTAGGTTGACCAGTTCATAACTAAAACGTGTGGGGTAAGGAATATGCCTGTATGAGGGACTGGGATCTTACCCAATAATGAGAGGTTTAAACTGTTGATACATCTAACACAGCTCTGTCATCAGTCATTTGAAGGACTAATACTATATTTAATAAGTGAAAACTTTAGCTGTAAATGACAGCTAAAGTTTGTATTCATAGAGTGGCTATTAAAGCTGTTAACTCATCCCCTTTTGAGCTGTATTTTTCTTCTTTGGGTAAAATATTTTTAAAATATTTGGAAAACTATAACCTTTGAAAATGTGGGGCGTTTTCTCAATTTTTGGGAAACAAGAGGTAAAAATACTTAGCAGTCCCACACAAATTTGGACACCTAGGCCACCTAACTACATTTACACAGCTGTGAAAAAGTATTTGCGCCTTCCTGATTTCTCAGTTTTGGGTTTTGTTTTTTTTGGGGGGGTGGGTTGAGGGGGCTGGATTGTGCATATTTGTCACACTTCATCACCAAAATCAGAATCAGAATCAGAATCAGAATACTTTATTGATCCCTGGGGGAAATTTTTTTTTGTTACAGTGCTCCATTTTAAACCAACATTAAGACAAGACAGACAATACACTAACTAAGAATAGTACAATATATACATATATATACATACATACATACATAAGTCACTCATAAATAAATAGTTGGAAAAGAAACATGTGTAGTTGTAGCAGCAAACAGTGTGTTAAGTGGATGCGTTGTACAGGGAGATGGCCACAGGCAGGAATGATTTCCTGTGTCGTTCAGTGGTGCTTTTCGGTAATCTCAGTCTCTCACTGAACGAGCTCCTGTGACTGACCAGCATGTCATGGAGTGGGTGGGAGGTGTTATCCAACATTGTCTTTATCTTGGACAGCATCCGCCTCTCCGACACCACCTTGAGGGAGTCCAGCTCCATCCCCACAACATTGCTGGCCTTACGGATTAGTTTATTAAGTCTGTTGGCATCTGCGACCCTCAGCCTGCTCCCCCAGCATGCAACAGCATAGAGGATCGCACTGGCCACAACAGACTCATAGAAAATCCTCAGCATTTTCTGGCAGATGTTGAAGGACCTCAGTCGCCTCAAAAAATAGAGACGACTCTGGCCCTTCCTGTAAAGTGCTGTGGTGTTTTTAGCCCAGTCCAGTTTATTGTCAATGTGTACTCCAAGGTATTTATAGTCCTCCACAATGTCAACACTGACCCCCTGAATTGAAACAGGGGTCAAGTGTTTCCTGGTCTTCCTGAAGTCCACGATCAGTTCCTTGGTCTTTGCCACGTTGAGCTGCAGATGATTCTGCTCACACCATGTGACAAAGGAGTCGACCACAGCCCGGTACTCTGTCTCATCATCCCTGCTGATGCATCCAACCACCGCAGAGTCATCAGAAAACTTCTGAAGATGGCAGGTCTCTGTGCAGTGGCTGAAGTCTGTGGTGTAGAGGGTGAAGAGGAAGGGGGAGAGGACAGTCCCCTGTGGTGCCCCTGTGTTGCTGATCACCTTGTCAGACACACACTGTGGGAGACGTACATATTGTGGTCTTCCTGTCAGGTAATCAACAATCCAGGACACCAGAGAAGCATCCACCTGCATCGCTGCTAACTTATCACCCAGGAGGGTCGGCCTGATGGTGTTGAAAGCACTGGAAAAGTCAAAAAACATGACCCTCACAGTGCTCGCCGGCTGGTCCAGATGGGTGTAGACACGATTGAGCAGGTAGATGATGGCGTCCTCAGTTCCGAGACGAGGCTGATAAGCGAACTGAAGGGGATCCAGGTGTGGTCTTACTATGGGTCGCAGCTGGTCCAGGATGAGCCTTTCCAGGGTCTTCATGATGTGGGAGGTCAATGCCACGGGCCTGTAATCCTGGGGGCCACTGGGACGTGGCGTCTTTCGTACAGGGACGAGGCATGATGTCTTCCACATCACCGGGACCCTCTGCAGACTCAGACTCAGCATAAACAGTTTATGAAAGACTCCACACAGCTGGGGGGCACAGGTCTTGAGGACAAGGGGACTCACTCCGTCTGGTCCAGCAGACTTGCCTGAGTGAAGTCTCCTCATTTGCATCTCAACCTGGTATTGAGTGAAGGTGATGGGTGGGGGAGGGGTGTCAGGAATCTCACAGGAGGCAACAGCGCCATGTGACGAGAGAGGCTGGCACAGTGGTGTGGTTCTGGATTCCAGGCTGACTACGGGTGAGGTTGTGGGGGTAGGAGCAGACACTGTGGTGTCGAATCTATTGAAACACAGATTCAACTCATTGGCTCTATTCTCACCTCCCTCAGTTCCCCTGCTGTTGGTTGGCCTGAATCCAGTGAAAGAAACCAAACCAAACCAAAATGCAGTTTCAAATGATGATTTAATTTATTAAGTAAAAAAGTTATCCAAACCTACCTGGCCCTGTGTGAAAAACTACCCCCACCCACTCATTAAATCATTAATTAGCTAAAAAAAAAGGCAAAGGATAATAACATCTAAGAGTAATCTAAAGAAACTCAAAAACAGGTTATGTCACGGTCTGCGGAGGCAGACCGTGCGGGAATGTGTATGGTGGACCCAGGTGCGAACACAAGCGAGGATGCAGGAGTGGATTTAAACAAAAGCGAGCCTTTTATTATGGCTGATGAAAGGAACAAAACAGAGTGAAGGCAGCATATGAGTAGTAGCTCAACAGAAACCTAAACTGGACAAACTAAGGAAAGGCTATGGCTGGAAATACGGAACACAGGGGGTGGGAACACAGACGACACGACACAGACTGTATGAAACACAGAGACTAAATACACATGAGGGATGATCAGGGGAAGTGGATGCACACGGGGAACACAGGTGACACTGATAATCATAACAAGACACGGCAGGAGTGAACGTAACACTGATGGGAGATGGGCAAAGTAAAACAGGAAGTACACAGAGGTTCAAACAGGAGGAGAGAGAGCACGGGGAGAACGCAGACATAACGGGCTGGGGAAAACATAGAATAAAACACAAAGAGAGACGAGGGCTCATAAATACACAGAGGGGCACACAGGGGGTAAGAGTCACGAAGGGAAAACACATAAGGAACAACGTAACAGATCAACCCAGGAAGCATGGCCTAAATAAAGAACAAAATACAAAAATACATGAAAACTAAGAATACTGGGCCCACATGGCCCAGGACCATGACAGGTTAGATACAAAGTCACTGACGTGTATGAGTGTGGCAAGGCTTACAGTAAACCACAGTAAGAGCCATTATCCACAAATGGAGAAAACTTGGAACAGTGGCGAACCTCCCCACTACCAAAATTACTTCAAAAGCATTTTGACTACTCATCCAGGAGGTCACAAAAGAACCCATAAAGGACTGAACAATAAGATTGAGGCCAAAAAAAATTGCATCCATGGGAGAGTTCCAAGGAGAAAACTGCTCCTGACCAAAAACAGCACAAAGGCTTGTCTCACATTTGCCAATAAAAATCTTGATGATGATCCCCATGAATTCTGGGAACATATGGGTTTGTGACCCATTACATCTGGCCTAAAATAAACACGGTGTTTTATAAAAAAAATAACATCATACTCACAGTCAAATGTGGTGGTAGTGTGATTGTCTGGGGTTGCGTCAGGACCTCGATGACTTGCTGCAGTTGATGGAACCATGAGTTTTGCTCTCTACCAGGAGGAGAATATCCAGCCATCAGTTTGTACCCTGACCATGTATGCTCAAAAACCTTCCAGTGTGGCTGAATTAAACAACTGTGCAAAAAATAGTAGGCCAAAATTCCTTTACGGTGATGTGATGTATCACAAATGCTTGATCACCATCAGCTGAGATTTGGAATCTAGAGAAGTCTGAGTTCTATGTGAGACTTGTAGCTAAAAAGCCACTGTTCAGATGTGGAATCAAGATGACGCCTCACTTCAGCCCTGAAAATGTGTGCAGAAAATAGCAGCAGGTTCAGTGGACTGATGAGTCAAAATGTTGAATCCTTACCACTAACAGAAGCCAGTTTGTTCTCCAAAGGGCAGACGATTTATGCAAGGAGTGTAGTCTAAGGATCCCTCAAGGCTTGGGGTGTAATTTTTGGCAAGTTTGACAATTTGGTCAAAATTATCTGTCTCTTCAGTGTTGAGAAGTACAAATCCACCAGGGAAGCATCTGATGAGCCCCAAATGAATTTGGAAGCATAACAATGATCCAAAAGAATTAAAAAGCTGCATCATCAATTGAAAGAAGTCCCACAGAGCCCTGATTTCAACATTCTGGAGTCAGCATAAGGATAGTGAAACAGCCTAAATACATGAAGTAATGTGGGGAAGTTTTCCAAGATGGTGTAACAGCCTAACTCCCAAAGTAAATGGAAAAACCATGCAACTCTTGGAGAACTGATACTAATTTTTAAAGAGAAGGCATGATCTCAGCAGCTGTAAGTAATGCCCAATTATTGTTTTTGTTAAAGGTAAATAAATATTGGTCCTTGCTTGACCAAGACTCCAAAGTGTATAAGTGAGGCGACTGAATTTCTTGTATTAATTACAAATAACCACAGGGTGTCATTGTTGTTCAGCACACTGCATTCCAGTTTATTTTCACCAGTCGGAATGATTGAACCATTAGGCTATTAGGCCTAATGATGTGATGCTTTTCATTTCCTCATGTCGCACCTCTATAAATACTTTGTGCTATCGCCTTTTTGTCTAAAGCAATATAATTGGATGGAAATGCATTGAATTTTAGTGAATGAGCACAGTATAACTGTAATCTCATAGAGGCCCATGCTCTGTGATAATTTATCCCACAGATAACTTCTTAATGTGCACTATATTTTCACAAATTCTGCTTGAGCTCCACTGTAATGAACAAAGCAGTGTTGAACGGGGATGAAAATGAGGATGGTGGGGAGTGCAGGCTTCAAACTCAATTAAGTCATGTTGAGATAAATGGGACAGACACTCTCCATTACTAATTAAAATGGCTGACATGTTAATGACATTAGGGAAGGTTGACGGCGTTTAGCGATGATGAAATTGTTGACTTTCCAGTCAGGAAGTAGGTCACAGCATTATTAAAGATGATACTATAAGCTATTTCATACTGTTTTTTTAAAAAATATTCTTAACATTCATGGTTGATCAGCGTACTGCTGCCAGTTAAATGTAACCTATGTCTACTATACATGTAGAAAACTGACATGGGAGTCATTTTTGCACACAGGCTTGTGCACGCCCACGTATCTCTGCACCCACACACAATCCATCTTGCTGTATATTGTCACCCTGTCTCCTTTTACCATCTCAGTTTTCTAGCAGTGGGTTTGACTTTGAACACCATTCACAGAGAAAATAAAAGAGAAATTTTTCATAGACAAACTCTAGCCTGCAGTGTAGAAAGGATATTGCTGCTATTGAATGCTGTGAGTTTGACTAAGGGAGATTAGTTCTTTGGCAACATCTTTCTTTTTTTTAAAAAAAACAACAACTTTTTGCTGCAGAGATACAGTAGATGTGTGCCATAGTGTGCCTTTAAAAAAAATAAATGTTTGAGTTTTTATTTGAAACTGGAAATAGTACAGCTTAGTTACACATTTAAGCCAAAACAAGACCTTAATGACAGAAGATACTGAATTACTGACCAAAAAAAAGAGTGTGTTGTATTGAGCTTCCTGCACCCCTCTAGTCTATTTCAGTAATAGACGTGCCAAGCTAAAAGTTAGAAGAGATCAAATGTCTCTGTGCAAGATGTATTTGTTAGCATCCCTCAAAACCTACAAGATAGTACATCTATGGAAAATGGGAAGAAAATTTAGGTTTTAAAATACTGGGTAGGATGGAATACATGCTCTACATGTTATGCATTATTTCACTTTTAGAAACTAGTTTACATTAATCAATAGCAAATTGTAACAAATTAAGTATGTGTGAATGATTTGTTCATATATAACTACTTTGTACTTTTTGGAAAATACTATACACTCTGCCAAAGATGCAGATGCAATTTCAAGACACAACATGGTTGAAGGGTGTCTCCCCGGGTCTCTTTTTTACTTCTCACATATTTCATAATTTGCATTTATTGGCCATTATCAATGCCAACATTCATATATATTGGCAAAAAGGTGATACGTGACCTATTGACAAATCAGTCAAGCTCTTTGTTACTCTAATTTGGCTTATTTTTAACAAGAACACAATCAAATGTTTTCATTGCATTGCTAAAATTGTTACTATATTATTATTATTAGTAGTAGTAGTAGTATTGTTTGAATTCCTTTAATAGCAATAAAAAGAACTATTGTGCATTTGTATAAAAAATTATTAGCTGTTAGTATATATTAAGTTTGTGATTCCTGCAATATATTAGCACCATTTAATTTCCTAAAGTGTACATTTTGTATTTTTTTTCACCTCGTGTTTGGATCTTGCGGTTAGTTTTGTATTTATGTACAGTAACACGCAGGTTATGTTTCTTTTAGTATTTTGTAGTTGCTCATAATATAGTATTTTATTTTTTTAATCTCTTTGTTATGTTTTCTGTTCTTTTTCCATGTCAGGTTGAATTGAGAATTTCAGACGTGGAAAGGATTAGTGAGAACATCTTGGTGTAAAACTAGACTGCAGAAGGTTCTCGTCTAATTAGGGAAGAATATGTTTTTTAAAAAGATACAAAACTTGTATTTTATTTTTCCATATTGAACAAAGACACAAGAGGGCAGTATTGAAACGTAAATAAATTCTCTCTTGGCAAGACTCTAAACTGACAAGGCACTGCAGTTTAACCTCACAGTCTAAATTCATATGCGGCTGCTGCATAATCCTATTGTTCCAATGAAAAAGGCACTGCATTATGAATGAAGGTGAAAACACCTCAAACCACTGGCCTGCTCGGTTTTTACAAACACGTAAAATTTAGTTTCAAATTAAAGCCAACATAAATCTTCATTATGAAGTTTGGATCGCGTTCCAGATACCGTGAACTGAGCCACAGAAGGTTGAATCAGTCCTTCCTAATGCATAATCCATGAGTTTTTATTTTTCCCTTGAAATCTGAGTTGCCTCTTTGAAGTGCTTTGTGGTGTTATTATACAGTGGTTTGACGAGTAATAATGTTGATGTCTTGTATGAACTGTAATTACTGGATCTGGAGGTAGGAGGGCAATGCCAAAATGGGGCTTGAAGTTTCAGTGTGGCCATGCTTTGATGTTTCATGGGTTGGGGGAAGTGGAGCAAAGCTGCTTTTTCACAGCAGAAAATTCCCACAAGGTGCTGAACTTTGTCTGACAGACAGGGACATAAGTAACTAACCCTAATGGAGCATAGCGGCGAATAAAACAACTGTTCTTTCACAGAGAATAGCCATTTAACATTTGGCTTCAGTAATCACAGAATGCTAAAGAGTCTCGTCGCAGTGTAATTAAGTGTATCCTTTAAACACTCTTTAAACGATAAGCTTTCATTTGGATGTGTATGTATAAAACTGCACTGAGAGGGATAATGGGCTTTGTTTGCACACAGTAAACCAAACCAGCTGCACTGCACTGCATGATAATATTGTTTTCACTGGTGCCATCTCTGGCAGGCTTTCTGTATTTGTAATCCACCAGCTCCTCGTCCTCAGTTCTATAATTTCAACACCGTCCTTCACTTCTGCGTAATACAGTGACCGGAGTGAAAGCGTCCTTGGCTGTGACTGTTGAGTCAACTGGAGGTGTGGTTATGTGTGTGCCCGTGTGTGTTTTTGGCTGTCAGCATGTGAGAGGGCCTGAGTACATCAGGGCATGTATCCATCTGTGCGTGCGCGTGTGTGTGAACACGTGTGCGTCATTGCATTAGAAGTCCGTGAGTGTTTTCTGTGTGTTTGTGTTGCTCTTGAGCACAGTCATCCCGCAGAGGTGACTGTGAAACGATGGGAACAGGCATAACCGATGGAGGAAGAGGGGTTAACGGGCAGGCAGCAGGATATCCCATCACATTCGGAGTGTTGCTGCTGCGCCCACTTCCCTTAACTCTTCCCAGCAGCTGGATCCAGGAAGAGGTCAAGAGGGGTCAGGCAAGCTCCTCCCTCTGTCATTATCCTTCCATCACCTGCCGTCCTCTCTGTGCTGACAACAAAACTTTCTCTTCTGTCTCTTTTCTCCTGACGTATGCTTCTGGTCTTTATGGCCCTCACCCTCTTATTCTCTCTGTGTGACACTGCCTTTATGATTTTCGCATCATTTCTCCCCTCCATCTGGTCTCCAGTTTTCCCCTTTCCTAGCCTTTTATTTGTGTCTTTTTCCTCTTTTGATAGCCCGGCATCACCCTTAATTTCCTGATGTCATTTTCTCTTGTGGATACGGAGAATTTATGGGGTCCCTCTTGCTGTGAGATTTTTTTTGTTTTTTTTTATATTCTTGCAGTTTATCTCTAGATCGCGACTGAGATACTATACACCCAGTACTGCTTTCACAGACAGACTGGAAATTGAACAAAATTCTTTCAGAGGAGAATCTCTAGTGAGGAAGAGAGGCGAGGACTAAGTGTGTGCTGAGAGCCTAACACAGCCAAATGTGTGTCAAAAATCAAGCTGAAATCTGGGGCAAGTGGTAATGCAATATAGATGTTATGTCATCATAAATATTTGAAGATACACAACAATGTACTGTAATAGAATAATGTATGGGCATCGACTGGAATGAGCAACAGAGGTGATAATTTGACGTCTTTATATTCTCTGTCATGCAAATTTAAAGTCAGATCTTTCAGGATTGTCGCAAAACACGCCAGTTGCCTAAAAATGGGCCAAACCTTTATTGATATAACTCAATCTTTAAACAGCACTTCAATTCTTTAGCAAGGAGTTCAATATTTTAGGAAAAGCTCTATCTGTGAGTGGACCAGTCAAAGCTAGAAGCTGCTGATTTGCATCTTACTCATTAGATTTGAAGTTCAGATGCATTCTTTATCTCGTAGATGTCTTCTGGTTTTTAGAGGGAAGTTGGTGCTCAGTGGTTCACAGAGTATTTAAGCAGTATTTTCCCAGATGTGTTTTGACTTTCTTTGAACTCAAATCTCTTTGGCATCATTCTTTGTCTGGCTGCTTCCTCCTGTCTACGGAAATATGGAGTGAACTTGCTTAATGAGCAGATTTGAACAAAGATCACAGAACAGACATCCAGAACACATCTCTCTCAAACAACATGCGCCTGATAACAAATCAGAACCACTGTTGAAACTTTGTAGATGAAAAACATTTACCACAGGAATTTTCTTTCCTGCCTGTCTCACATTCAGAGCATTTACAAAATGTTCAAAGCTGCAAAGCTATTTTTGACGATTTCTGCCACCTTCACTAAAATGGTTTGTTATTAAGGTGGACATCGCACCTGCAAGTGCTATTTGATAAACAGAGTTCACTCCAATCGAGCTCGAATCAGGAATCACCTCACGTTTAAACCACTCGGCTCGCCGTGTTTTTCTGCAACATCAAATTATCTGTTAGTAGTAAAATGTTCAATCCAGCAGTTAGTGGCTGCGGCAGATTGTTGAGTTATAGCTGTTGAATATACCTGTAATGGCTCTGGTTGGGCCATTATCCTCCATGATATCTGGTTATTATCCCTGTCTGATTTATGCTGCTTCCGTCGACCCTCACCCACAGTGACCTACATTCCCTTTCATCTCACCCATCAATCATTTAGAAGTTCAAAGCTAAGGTCTGTCTGGGGAGGAACACATAGGGCTTGATCATAATGACATTAACTCTCGGATGAAACTGTGAAAAAAAATTCCCAGTATTTCTGGATCTAAACTTGCTTTTGCTGTGAAGCTGGGGACAGGAAGGGATACAAACTGCAATACAAGCTATAATAAAAACACACTGTTTTGCTAATCATCTTCAACACACAGAATTATCCAACTGTTATTAAGGGCAGCAGTAAATACAGTTCCCATGGTTTTTCATTGCAAAGTCCAATTTCGACTGGTTCTTTTACCACCTACTGTTACATGGATCACAACCACTCAGCCCCAACCAGAAACAAACATCAGCAATTCAATAGAAGCAACCCATTAGGACTTCCCAGAAAGCAGGATTGACTCTAACAGGAATCATACCAGAATATGTCGTTGAGTACAGGACATATTATTTACACAGAAACAAACAGACAGGCAGAGAGACATGGGCAGACAGGCAAAATGGCAATGAGATGGAAAAAGAAATTCCCAGGACTGAAAAATAGATGAACCTTATGGGTGTGTCAGTAGAGGCTAGATGACTTATTCAGTGGGGTCTGTGTGTACCTGTTATTAAATCAGCTACCATACACAAGGTCAAGTTTAAAGGTGGAGTTCGGGCACAAAATTGAGATGCTGGAGTTCAAATCTAGATTTGGAATTGGATCTGGATCAACAGTCTGGCATGAAGATGGGAATTATAATATACAGTGTCAGGGGAACATCTGCTTCCACTTTGTATGCCGTTGTAGTTCGTTGTAGTGACGCTGCGCTCTGCAGCATCATTTCCTCATAAAATCAATTTCACTCAACACCTGATATGCATTCGTGGGTGCAACAAGGTACACTGTACTGTACACAATTATCTTGCTTGCTCATGTAGACAGAGCAAGGAGACAAAGGTCAGCTGCTTCTGGCAAAAAAAGTCATAGGATATAAACCTGGGAAAACTTTTTAAACCTTTCAAATAACCACAATTAACCTTTCTGTTGCATCAGGTCATGGAGATGAAGGGAACTCAGTCGATTATTCCATAACAATTGCTGGATGTCAAGTCCTGGTTTTGCACTCAACATGCTGCATGTGGAAGAAGGGAGCAGTTGTAAAGACATGAGGGACTTTTATGATGGTCAAATTGTTGGTGACTTAGACGAATGGGTTAGAGTATCTTCAAACAGCAATAGAGGAATAAATCATGAAGTGGCGACAAGGTGGTGGGGGAAGTGCATGACCAATGTGATCCGTGGCGGCTTCATGTCACATCTTACAGGCCTTATGGGATCTGCTGGTTAGATCTCGGGTCCTAGGCTTGAGAGGTTCGGAGTTGGCAGCACACAAAGGAACAACTGCTCATTAAACAGGAGTTGTCGTAATGTTTTGGCTTTGCTTTGTTTACATAATAAACTGACAGTCATTCAAAATCAGGTGCCTTTAATGATAAATTAGAGAAACGTCTGCTTTTAGTCAAATTTTCAAAGCAGTATCTCCTCATGTTGTGAAAAGAGAATTCTCAGCATAAAATGCAATGCCATAAAATCCCTTTTAAACTATACTGGAATGGAAAATACTTTACAAGTTACTGCATTCATAGTGGTTCGGAGAAACACAATTCATTTGCAAAAACTTTGCACTTTCTATTGGATCCCCCAACACAGCAACTAAGAGGGCAAGTCAAACAAAATACCCACTCTTTTCCCAAAATGCATCATCTACTTTGTCACCCTAATAGTCAGACAAATGATATTGCAGGAGATTAAGCCTCCAATACCTCATTTTGCATTTCAGGTACATTATCAAGGACTTCTTGAGGAAATTTAGCAAGAAAAGTAACCCCTACATCACCAAAAAGCTGGAATTGCAAGACATTTCTGAAGCTTTAAGCCTCATTGCTAAAGTTTGAGACACTGGTTAAAACCTAAATAAAGAAGAGCTGCAGCCTATCTTAGGTGACAGCCTCTCCTAGTGTGAGACACCCTGGAGGTTGCCTGTCCATCACAGGTCTAACACAGAACGACATATACACTCCAGAGAGAAACCCCCTTGCTGCCAATATGCAGGACAGAGTGTATTAAACACTATTCATTTAAATAAACAGTAAATCCACATTTAGATTTTACCGTGTTTGCACCTACAGAAACAGAAATGAACGTACTGTATCCCAGTTTCTACGCACTTGTAGAATACTCTATAGTAAAAGTAGCATTTGCTCTTTCCCCTCCCTAATGTTTCTATTTTGTTTACTACTTCTACCTTTGTCTTATCATTCTTGCAGTTACCAGATGTTACAGAATTACCCATCTGTTCTAAAATGAAAAAAATGTCAATAAACAGATTGGGGAACAAAATGAAAAACATAAAAATGTGGGGGGAAGCTAAAATGAAGCGTATTGCTTTAAGTGTAAGTACCTTCATAGACAATTTAAGGAAAGGGAATATTCATATTTGAGCACAGAGATTCATTCAGAGATTAACTATTTGAATGGAAGACTCCTGTAGTCTACCCACTAAGTATAAGACAATTTGTTATTGATTTGATAAAGTTCCTTAGGTGACATGATGACACCTACAAAGCTTAGGTGAGAGGGCTCAAACACTGGATCTCAATTTCAGAAAAACATATGTGGACCTCAGAATATTTTATCCCAGAAATAGAAAATTTATTCCAGCAATATTGAGGTTTGGTTATGAGGAACCATCTGGTTTGCTTGAACTCTCTTTCCATTTGCTGCTGACGTCAACAACCTCTCCCCTCTCCCTTTCAGACCTCATCAGCAGCATGACGTCCATTTGTGAGGGATAAGGGAGTAGGGAGCACACAGGCGCACATGGACAAGCACTCAGCCACCCCACCCATACACGCACACACACCAACACGAGTCTTTGTATCCAGGGCTTGAAAGGACGTTAGATTGACTTGCATATTAATTTCCTGGATACTTAGACAAACATAAGAGCTGCTTGCCCAACCCTAAACTTAAAGAATGTCTCCACCTTAAATTTTGAAAACTTTAATAATTGATATCACAGAGAATAGGCAGTACCAAAGGGAACTCGCCATCACATCACTATGTAAACAGCTGTATGTCCCCACAATAGGAGTAATACCTGGAGCACGTAGATACACATTTATTCATGCACACATGCACTCTGAATCCCATCTGAGATCCTAAAGACTGCTCTCTAACCATCACTCCTAGTTACAGACCTATCATGCAGAAATGCTAACTTATTCATGGCTTTCATGCCAACCTGGATGCAGAGAGGAAACTGAAGCTGGCTAGGGCAAGGCACAGGCTGCTGTGTGTCTGCATATATGCATGTGTGTTTGTGCACGGATAATCATTCTCACAGCAATCTTTTCCCCCGGATGCTTTACTTGGCCGTGTTTTACATCGATTTACGGTTATAGGTTAATTAATCAGAGATGAGTGCACTCAAAAACAGAGATGCACTCATTTGGGACATAAATCCTGATGTACTTGCCTCTGACTTATGGCTTTTAATATTTTTTGAAACTGTTGACTTCATATCCTTACTAGAATAGAAATACTGTGCTCTGCAGTGTCACATATTCATATTACTGTATCACCTCTTAGTGGGAGCATTTGTGGCCAGTTTGCAGTATCATAAAATTACAGGACACACACAAGCCCCTGATAAAAAAATGATGAAACATTGTGAAAAATGTTAAACTGCTGCTGTGTTAAACATTCAGAGTTACCGTTGTTCATATCCGTTATAAAGCAGAATAAAGTTCGTGCTTATGTTGCTGCTGCAGCAGCAGCTAGTCATTCCTGAATACAAAGCATTTTCTTTTATTTAGCTAACAGCCATTCTACTTGATTGAGTAGCACTGTTAGGGTAAAAATAATAACTAGAATTTTCCAGGAGACCAATTAAACTTGTGTGAAAGTGTCACTTACCAGTAACACTCGGTGCTAAAAATGTGGTGACAATGGGAGATCTGTATATCCTGTAATACTTAATATTGTCTCCCAATTATCATAATATCACCCCCGAACTTCATTGTCTCTCTGTCTCTCTGTCTCTGTGTTTAATCTAGGTTAATGTGCATTTGTGCACATATACATCCACCTGTGAGTGACGTCTCCCTGTGAGAACTTTCAGGCATCTGATGATCGTTATTCCGCTGCTTACAGGCAACGGTTCCACATCGTTTTCATTTATATAATATATTCCTGTATTTCTGCATAAATTAACATCATCCAGGATCTGTAGAGCCTTCACTTCGGGTATTTGACAGTTACTTCACAAGGAGGAAATATAATAACAGATGTGTGATACACATAAACACAAAGACACACATGTGCACTCTGTAAGGAAAAGCAGAATATGTCCTTCTTAATTCCTGTGTTTTTGTTTGCTTGTAGGCATTGTTTTTAGTCACCAGTATGAACTATGTAAAAACAATCTGCAGCTAACTTGCTTTATTGGGTATCAGGTATTATAATAGCTTCCGTTTAGTGCAGAGAATAATTTGGTGTTGGTTAATTTAACACTGATGCTACACTGATTTTTTTTCAGATCATATTTTAACACAAGTATTATCCTTTTTGTGAAAACCAGTGAGAATATGCGTGCACTTTGCGACATATTAAATCCCAGTAGGTTGAATAAGCTATCCTGATGATAAATTGGCCTAGTGTCACCATGTAGCTTATTTTAGTAGAAATGCACACAAGTTTTGCAGAATAAGGAGTTCGTTTTCTGTAGAAAGGGCAGTAACTTGCAATGTGAATACATTTTAAATTAAAGTTCAATTAAAGCTTATGTTTGCATATAAAATTATACGCATTAACAGAATATTATGGCCCTGAAAGTTGTGCAGACGGTTTAGTGAACTCTGACAGTGTTTCCAAAAACCAACAGCATCATTTTCAGGCATGCAGGTGTTTGCCAGTGTGAGATTAGAACCTTGTAAGCCTCACTTTCCTGTTTGTTTACAGCATCCACATTGGGATATCAATTATAAGATGACAGGAACAGCTGAACACGGGATACACCAAACGTTGCATATAGAAAGATTAGTGATCAGCAGTATGTTCGCCTCAAGTTTTAGATGAAAATACATATCTGCTGTTTTTTCTGTTTATACTCGGAAAATAAAAAGGCTGCAGCACCCATTAGAGTACAAAGACGGCAGGTAGCATGCCGATTCAGTGATTGGCTGACAACAGCACAATAGCAGTTACCTCTGTAAATGGGCTCTGTTTCTTTCTCAGCTGTCTGTATGATCCACAGGTGAGCTGCAGCCATTAGGACTCAGGCAACAGCAGCAATGGCAGTTTTAACAAACGATGCTCCTCCAGCAGTCCAGCTGTAAAACACACAGCTCAGCAGGCCTCAAATAGACACCCAATCACCTATACCGTTTTGTGATAAAAAGCACAACAAAACTCCAGTGTCTCCTGCAGGCTTAGTTACAAAACCTACACGAGTCTTTCAGATAAACACTGGAATGACTTGTGTGTAAACTGGTGAGTCCAAGTACAGACATGACGTGCTTAAATATCTTCACATGAATGTAAAATTACATATTACTCAAATACAGTATTTAAATATAACTTAGATTCTGTTTCTGCTTTTATGTATGTTTTTTTATAAACGTTTTTTAAGTTTCTATGTAGAAAATATGGTGCATTTTGTATCTGTTCAAACTTGACTAGCTACAACATTTAACACAGTCGTTCTGTATTGGATAGGGAGTCTGTCTTGCTTTCACTTTCCTGGGAGTATCCATTTAAGTGCTACTTTAGGAATTTTGGCATTCATAGCCTAGCCATGTAAAAGATCGCTGTTTCATTTCATCAGCAATGCTAAAGCATTTAGTGTTTTTCAGCATGTTTTTGCTGGTGTTCTTGTTTCACCAATAGATTTTAAGGATTTTTATTTTATAGCTAGCTGTTTTGGAATGATTCTGTTCTCTGGACGTCAGTTTGTGTTATTCAGCGGCATTCTGAACCATATAGCAGAAGTGATTTTAACATCACTGTTTAACATTCTTATCTTCGTGTTGATGCTGTAATTACTTGATTCCCAGATGGGCTGAATTCTGGGATAAGCTGTGCAACTTTTGACAATCTTGATTGTATGTCTTTATTTCTTGCTGGCACTGTACATTTAAAGGTAGACTCACTCTTGGATGCACAACACATTATTTAATTTATTAGGATGTTGTTTCCATTTTAATTCAAGCAGGTTATGAGATCCATTCCACATGAACTGTATGTTGCAGTCATAGTACATATCAGTGTGACAGCGGTTGCTTATGTAAATGTAAATAAATACACACTCGCCTGTTATGAAAATTTATTTGTGATGATGCGTTCGCCCTGTGACAGATTGGGCGTACCCTGCCTCTCAACCTATGGTAGCTGGGAAAGGCTCCAGCTACCATAGCTACCCCCCCACCACCACCACCACCACCCTACCAGACCCTGACAAGGATAAGCAGAAGAGAAGGGATGTATGGATGCATGGATTACATTTATACAGAATTTGGGAGGTAATTACCTAAGATCAAGTGTACAGTTTTGATATGGTATGAATTATTTAAATGTTTCCTTTTGATCCTGCTTATCTTTCACTTTGTGCCACTTTGTATAGATAAAACATACTTATGTCTCTTCTGCATTAATCTGACAGCTGTATTCACTTTTCATGTGATATGCTGTTATAGATGATACCAATGCTTCCAGCATTTTGGTCTTGTGATCACTTGAAAAACTCTCTTTAGTCTGAGTCTTTTGTGCCATTTCAGTTATTAGTTATTTGCAGCTACAGCAAACATTTTCGTTTTAGCTTGTTTGATTTAAAAAAAAAAAAAAAAATAGAAAAACATTATTTTAAATGTATGTCAAAAAGCAGTTCAAAGCAATGAATAGAAATGACGTTAGAAATATTTTCCTGTTTCTTACATCCTTATTTACCATGTCATAAAATGTAATATTTGACTTGTGCCACTTTAGGAAAGCAAAGGGTTAAACTACAGATTAATCAATAAAGTAGTAAAACCTAGAACCACCTTGGTTAAGCAGAACAGTAACGCAGTCTACTTTTTATAGTTTTACATTATTTTTTACTTTGAAAGAAGTAATCTTGCTTACTTGTAATTAAGTATTTTTGCAGTGGTAAGACTTTTTGCTAACAGAAGAAAAGGCAGCAAAGGAGGCTGAAGTGCCAAAGGAACAGGAAATTGCTGCACGTTGCTACTAAACTTTTAAAGCCACACAGTGGCAGAAGGTGCCTGTGATCCTTAAAGGCTAGCACAAGGATGTGAATTAGTTGTAAGACATTACTGGAAGCCAATAAAATGAGCAGAGGATATCTGTGACACTCCAGGAAGTTAATGTCATGGATTCTGTTCTACAGGCTGGAGAGAAGACTGGCGAATATAAGAGCTGTACTCTTTTAGTCAGGAGATGTAAAAAGGCCTGAGTGTGAGCCGAGCTGAGTCCCTGAAGAATCGCTGTTGTGTGCCTGCTGTCTGTCCCAGCCTGGGCTCTGATGGTTGCTCTATTTCAACCACAGTTCTTCCACACAGAGTCCTAATGCGCCTGGGACAACTTCACCAAGATAAGTAAGATAAGCTCTGACATGAGCATATTTCCAGAGTTCAAACTAACTGGCGTATATCTTGACATTATTGAGCTCGAATTATATCCCGCCCGCCTCCCACACTTTGCAACACTTCCACTTCAAAGTGTATGTGAGAGTGTGAGAGAGACCGACTGAGATAGAGGGAGAGAGATTAAAGATTGTAAAGACGGAGTATGTGAAATACTCAGGAGTTGTATGTAGTTTGATTTGGTTTGAAACTTGGAGCATTTGCCTGACTATTGATGTTAGGAGATTTAGATGCTTTTCTCATCTGGGTTTGTGTGTATCTATAATGATTCACCTGCGTTTGTCAACAGCATGCAGTACATTGATATCAAACGCAGAATTTTAATGATTTCACACAAAGTTGTTGCTTATAATTATACTATAAGATAAGATTCATTCCAGCCAAAAAATTGCCAAAGAGGTGCTTTTGTTTGCATCCACCTCACGTTTTAATTCCAGCCGGTTCAATATAAGATTTTTCTGACAACTACACGGATATCTGCAGTGAAAAAAAGATAAAAGCAGCAAAGCGATTATGTTTCCTCCATCACATTGCACAGCCCTCTATAATGCCTCAACTGCATGATGTTAAATGGGTTTTGCTTTTAAAGCAAATTAAATGATAACAGATGAGGCAAGGGTTGGCAGACAGGAGTGCATTAGTTTACACTGAGGAACCACTGTATAGAGTTTGGCATTGGGCCGGTGGAGACACACTGTACTGAACTGTTACAGTAACATTATAGCAATAGTGCCTGACAGGCTTATACTCAGGAGCACAATTACACACACACACACACACACACACACACACACACACACACACACACACACACACACACACACACACACACACACAGCTGCGTTCACAGGTGGCTTGTTATAATGTAATGATAAGCCCAAGACCTGACACAAGTTAGCTTTGCCTCTCATGAGTTTTTTGACATGATCTAGATGTCGACATACATGCTGACATACATGCTCACAGGTACACAAAACACAGTATATGACAGCACACACACACACACACACACACACACACACACACACACACACACACACACACACACACACACACACACGCAAGCAGTTATGTTTGTGCTTTGTGGCAGGCTTTCAGTTTTAAATGTAACAAATTGATGTTGATTTTGGCTTAGTTCAATGCTGGGTGTACACACTAGTGTGTCTGTGTGTGTTTGTGTGTAAGAGAGTCGGGGAAAGGCTAAGTGGAGCACGCATCGCTAACATCAGATAGTTCATGTAGCATAAATTTAAGCAACAACTTCTTGAACTTCGCTGTTGTTTTCAGATTTTTACCTGATGGCCTCTCTGATGAGATGAGGGTCAAGGAAAGTAAGGGCTCATTTGTAAAATCCCAGTTACAGCAGTGTGCGTGCGCGCGTGCCAGGCCCGGGACCACCTAAGAGGGAAGGCGGTAGGCGCCCTGAGATCAGCGCAGAGACAACTGGCAGCAGACTTTGAACCTGATCATATTCCGATTCGCATTGACAAAAGCGGCGGCGGCGGGGGGGGGGGGGGGGGGGGGTCGAAGGAGGACCTGCATCTTTATTGTGTCATCAAAATTACCAGTGACAGTTTGCGTCCTCGGCCCGGAGCAGAGCAGAATACAGAATACCAGTTAATCTTATTGACATTCCCAATAACCTCTTTGTGTTTTTTTCCTGTGTCGACACTATTAATAGCCCCCAAGATTTCTCTTTCTCCAACGCGCATTCCACTGCGTAAAAATAGAAATACAGTTGTCCATAACTGGCACCCATTGACACAATAGCTCCCGTTCCATAGACGTAGCTCCTCCCTATGCATGTGTGAGAGAGAGTGTGTGTGTAGCGGGTGGGTGACAGCTGGGCTTGCTGCGCTCCGCTTCAGTCTGGTAAGAAGCTTCATCTCCAAATAGGATGACCGTCGGCTTTTGTGGAAGGGACTGCGTTCAGCTCCGTAGCTAGTTCTGGGACACCCGGTTGTTTGTGTTCGTACAGTTTACCTGAGGGAAGTTTACGAGGCAAAGCGTCCTTTTTTGTCACTAGTGTGGATTTCCGATGGATATTCCGATTTGAGTGGTGTGATTTGAGCGCGGCATGTAACAAAAAGAAGCGCATGAGAAAAGTAGCGCTCGTATTGTTATCCTAAAGCGAGCACCATCTGAACTGCTTTGAGGGACACATCTCATGGATTACTAAAAGGCAGAGCTGTGTAACCACTCCGAGGGATATCCATTCATGAGCTGAAGGTGAGATTTCTTTGTTTACGTCTAACTTCATGCGCTCATAGCCCGTACCAGCCTTTCTCAAACCCCGGAGGCTTGTTTTCTGTGCAGCCAGGCTACCGGGCGACAAGTGCACCAGCTTCGCGCGGTAACCGTATCAACTTAGTATGTTTTCGGGTATTTACAAAAGCATTTTTATTAAATGTGTGAATCAGAATGTGTACATTTTACATTCATATGAGAACTGTGATCCTTTTCCGCAAGAAAAATACCATCTGGTGATTTAAACAGATCATAATTTCGTGCGTAATCCCTCCTATGCTGTTTGTTCATATAGTAGAAAGAAGTGTAAGTCTCGGAGGACCTATTTTGGATCAAACTAGTGCGTCTAAACACGAGAAAAAACAATACCAGTGTATAATTTCAAAATATGAAAATAAGGAGGGGAAACGTGTTTGTAGGAACTTGCTGGAGTGGACCGACTGTAGTCCTCCCGCCCCATGACTTCACAGTGCTTACTTTCAAACTACAGCCATTAAACACACTTATTAAGATATTAATGTTAATGTTATGAAAACGCATAATACTCGAGTCCTCGCTTCATTATTACAGTGCATGACGGGATTTTCATTTGCAATTTATTTCCACATTACGTGGAGTAAATGTATCTGTATTTAAAGCAGATATTCATAGGGTGGACTAATTTTGTTAACAATCTTTCTACTTCACAGTATTTCTACAAAACTCTTGATTGAATCACAGGGATGTGATGTGAATTAATCATTTTACATTCATGTTTTTATTGCGAAGTGAGCTACTCTGCGGGCTGAGACTTTCTTCCTCTCTCTCGCTTTCTGCGTGTGTTTCATACACACAGAGGGACAGGCACACTGGTTAGGGTGTGTTCAGCCACCAGGTGATGGAGTGGTCACTGTTACTCTTTTCCAAAAGATCAGTCAAATGTTTCTAATATTGACCAGGGGCGCAGGTTGAGAAGTGGATTAGCCAGTAGAAGAAGTGCTTCTGCACATTATTTCTATTTATTTATCAAGCCTGGAGGAGAGATAGAGGCCTCACAAACCACATCCAACACAAGTGCCAACACCCAGTTACTCTGTGATTGCCCCTCTCTTCCCTTCCCTTCTCCTCTCCTCTCCTCGATTTCCCCAGAGGCACTGGGAATAGCTGGAAAAGGAATTTTCAAACTCTGAATGTAGGTTATAGATTAGAAAGTGTGCAAGTGAGCTGATAGAAATGGGTGAATCCAAGCACTTTTGAATGCAGACCGCAAAATATGCATCATGTCAACTGTTTTCCAGATGCACCACATGGTGTATCAGCCTTTTTTTTCTAAGTGGAAAAAGAAAAAAAAACTTTACACCAGCTCTGAGAGGAAAGGGTGTTGTAGTTCATGTTTTCCCTGAAATGCCTGGAAATATTTGGGGCTCCTCTGTGTTTTTTCACGTGTGACCTTATGTTTTTTTGCTGTCAGCATACACACTGTGCTGGGTATTACACACAGATCTTAAATGGGGAAAGAGCAAAAATGTTTTAACATGTTACCTCTTCTCCTCCTACAACATTAGCCTGGAGGCATTGAAAAATCCTGGAGGCATTTTTTTTTCTTAAGATGTTGCACAGCCCGCAAGTCCCACCATATTGCCTCATGCAGCATACAGCACCACCAATAAGAGTGCTAATCCTACTATTAGCACTTTATATTTTGACATGTTGGTTGTGCTGACACATGAATTACAGCATGATTACCTTAGTGACAACAGTCTGCCTGTTGTCCTCCTGAAAAAAAACCCCCAGAATAAAGCAGGGCGACCAGAGTTGCTGCTTGTATTTGGAGCAATGCTCTGTGGAGCGTTTGATCCGCCGATCCCCTAACAATAGCAACGGGGATGGCATTGTGTGTGACTGATGTGCATTTGTCACACTGTATGTGTGCGCGCGTGAGTGTGTGAGACAGAGAGAGGAAGAGAGAAGCAGAAATAGAAAGAGCGAGAAAGAGTTTGTATTTACCTTTGCCAGTTAAGGACAGATGCAGATGTTGCTTTAATACAGTGGGTCTGAATAATTGATAAAGAGCTTTGCTCCTGTTCAAATGAATTGGCCCTCTATTATAAACAGCCACAACAGTCAGCCACTGTTAACTGCTGGTCCTCATTCAGTCAGTGTCAATAGTCTGCATTCAATAGTGTGTGTATTTATGCATATTTAATAAAAGCCATGTTTTATTGATGCACATCCTTGGTGTGTGGGCTTTTTTTTTTTTTTTTTTTTTTTTAGAAACAATTAGACTACAAGAAAGCATCAAACGCATCTTAGTCATCTGAATGTGATTTATTGATGCTTACCCCATTTTCAGCTTCCACGTCTTTCTAAATTGCCGCCGCCTCAGTTGCACTACCGTAACACTAAATAACAAACCTCTAGTAACAGAACAAAGCCGGAGAAAGAGCGTAATCCCGGCTTTGTGGATGTGCTTTTAACACATTTTGTTTTAGAAACGCGGGTCAGCTCAATCAAAGAAGCTTGGGTTTGAACTTTTGCATCACAGATGTTATGGCACAGTGTCTGTTTTTGGCTGGCTCTCTTTTCAGATTCAGTGGGAGTCTGCTGTGATTCAGAAGGTAAAAGAAAAACAAGCAGGAAGATACAACAAATTATACAACTGCTCTATATAAACATTATTTTGTACTTAACCTTCTGCTGCTCCGTCTCACTTTTTTTGTTGGCAATGAGTTCTGTGATTATTTGATAACTACATCATTTTATCTGAAAAAAAAAAAATGTTGACAGAGATATAAAATATATTAGACCTATGCTGAGATTTGCATCCACCCTTTTGTTTAACTTATATTTGTGATTCCTTAATAAAAAAAAGTTTATTTACTCATTATACACCATACAGCCTTCTTTTACTGGAACATGTTGCTCATTGTTTATATGAGATGATAAATGGTATTCACTGTACTACAGGCACTTGATATATATCAGTGCTGTAGAGTCCTGTATGCTCCATTCACAGCATGGCTCATTGAGAATGTAATCACTAATCACTAGCTTCTGCGCGTTGTTCTTGTTCTCGCTGTCTTTCACACATTCACACACACACACACACACACACACACACACACACACACACACACACACACACACACACACACACACACACACACACACACGCATGCATGGATTCAATGTGTTGTTCTAACTGGCTGCTTTCTCCCACTTAGCCTTAACCCTTGTGGCTCCATAAAAAATGACTCTACAGTGCGTCCACAGAATTAACCATCCATGTGTTAAACACTCTTCATACTCATTACATTAGCATAATTGATTGAGCGTGTTGTAAACTGCATGCCAAAAAAGCCAGAGGCATGAAGGACCAGGCAAGCAGTGCCTGTTGGTGTTTTGGCTGTTGGTCCTTGGCAATGCTTTGTTGTCGGAAATTAAGTGAATTAGAAAGTGATAGCCAGCTCATCTAGGAGAAGACTGAGAGAAGCCAAACTTTGCCGTGCGTGCTAGATGAAAACCCATCCACTGAAACATTTCAAATCAGCTTAAATTGTGCACTTTCTCTTCATATTATTATTTTAAGCACTTAGTGTATGCTACATTAACATGTGGTAATACCTTTGTCACAGCTGGGTTTGGTTGCCTGTCATTACTCAGATGGAATGGAAAGGAAATACATTTGCAGGGATAATCCAAAAACAGCAGGGCTTTGTGTGATTGCCTGGGAGATGGATGAATGAGTGGCCTTGAAAACAACCAAGTCTTGCGCTACAGACCAGATGATGTAAATCATGGCACACAGTGTTAAAATATGATGTCCTAGTTCCCGTCCTGCTGTTGTGCTTCTGCAGGTAAGAGAAGCCAGCTGTGAGTCATGGACACATCCACAGTCTTTTAAGACTCATTAGGGCTGCATCCGCTACTGTGGTTGTGGTTATTTCTGTGGTTAGTTTGCTTGTTGGGAGCCAATAAGAAAGGTTGTGTGTCATGTGGATGTTAAGCATCAGAAAAACCCTGCTTACTGCCTCTTAATTTGCTTATGTGTCTGTGTCTCTGTGTAGTGCCTAAGTCAGACCCTTTTCCGTGCGTATAGTACCACAAAGCACAGAGGGTGGCTAATGGCGAGGGGGGGTTTGAGTGTGCTCTCATTGTGTGTACTCTCTGCGTCTGTGTGTGCGTGTTTGCGTGGCGTTGTTCGAGTGCATCTGTCCCTCCTCCCCAGGCCCCAGCGATTGGCACTGCATCTCTCATCTATTAATCATAGAGAGCGCTTGCTCTCTCATTCCGTTGCCATAGTTTCAGGACCTGAGACAGTGTTGGGGTGCGTTACTGCCTAGAGAGAGGAAAAGTGAGAGAAAGAAGGGGAGGAGAGAGGAGGAAAGGAAAGGAAGGAGGTGTGACTAAGGAGGAAAAGAGGAAATTATATAAAGAGTGTAGTGTGGGGAAGACTGAACAATTGAAAGAGAGCAGAGGAGGGAAGAGGGGAAGTGACTGAAAGAGCAATGCCAGGATAACGCACCGAGCAGGTCCTCACGCTGTGGGTGAGAGTGCTTCAAGAACCAAAATGGATTCCATTTTTATCTCAGCAGTAAATCCTCTATCTCCTCTCTCTTTCACACACATACGTACATAAACTCTTTCCATCTCTCTGCTTTCTCCTTCCTAAAGAGAGCAGAAGAATATTTTCACAGTAGGCGTCATCTTGTGAATAGCAGGCTCATGGGGCTGGTGCATCTCCAGTGTGTTACAGTACATTGAACTGCTGCTATTTCACCTTGCTTTACAATGGAAAAATCCTTCCACTAAGCTGAAATGGAAGATGGGCAAGGATCGCCTGTTTCATGCTCAGTTGGTTGTTTTGATGGCAAATCATGCTGAATTCATGTGTTATTCCATGATGGATTAGTCCATAAATCGACCACTATGGAAATTTCCAAGGCAGGGAATACCTCATGCTATCAGCTCTTGTTTCTCAGTCTCTTAGCATTTTATCATCTGCCTATCTCGTTGCTTTTTTTTCTTTTTTTTTCAGCCCTGTTCTCCTTCTCTCCAGATTTATATTTGCTTCCTTTCACGCAGAAGGAAAACATGAACATGTGCCGGTACTTTCACAGAAGGACTTCTTGTTTTGGCTGTAGGCTTTGTACCTCCCATATGACCTCATAATCTCATCTGGGTCTTTTAATGGCTAACCATGCACTAATGTGGTGGTTGTATTATCGCCTTGTCTCATCACATCATTCCCTGCTTGTGAGTATTTCCAGTGGGGGCTTCTGGGAGTGCAGTCCACTGGCAGCACTGTAATCATGGGATTCTCACTGCACAACCACCTTTCACTCAAATGCGTGTACACAATTACACACAAATTCACTCATACGCACACAAGGCGCATTTTTAGTGCACACAAATTCATGCGTCAGGGCAGTTTCTTTCATGTCAGTAAGATTGAAGAGGGATAAAGAAAGCTTGTCATTGTTACAGTGGTGCACGTAATGGGTGCTAGTGGGCAGAAACTCAAGAATACCTGATTGTACAGCACACTCTGTAATTCTCCCTTCACTGTGTATGGACTTTCTGCTGGGGAATTACTATTAGGGGACATAGGGACAAAGGAAGAAGTGAGAGGGTGTGTTTGCTCTTTGTACTGATGGCAGTGAGGTGCTTTTGTGCTTTTGAAGTAATGGGATTGCAGGTGACATCATAGTGCTCGCATTCTCAGGTGCAGCAGGTGAATTAATCCAGGTGGGGGGGGGGTTAAAGGTTGAGTGTGTGTGTGTGCAGATTTTATAGCTCTGTGAGTAGCTGTGCAAACAGACATGCACGGTTGTGCACGTGTTGATATACATGTATGTGTATCACTTGTCAAAGTAGAGGAAAGCCAGTGTGTAAGGTGATCGGTATGCTCAAGGCAGAGCAGCAGTCACTCTTCCAGAGGCTATAAGCCTCGCTGAATGTGGGAGGAGCAGTTGTCTCTGAAAGCCGAACTGCTGGTTTAGATACGCGAGCCAAACAGGACTTGACGGATTTCGTTTATGATCCACGTTTCTGGATTTTTTTTTTTCCCTCCACAGCAATATTTCTGTTTAAATTATCTGCCGTTCGATAATCTAATGTTGCTTGCTGTGATACAAGCAAGCATTAGCTTGCTCTGAGCTGGGCAAGCTTATACTTAAGCAACCTTTAATTGATATCCGAGTCAGCATGTGATTTGTAACAACCATCCCAAACTCATCTGATTCACTGATGATGATCATAGAGTTCTTGTAATTGGTCCCGGGTTCATATTAATTATTTACAGTGGTCTCTAGAGTTCTAGGCACATAAACATGAACGGTATTAAGAAAGGAGTTTTACATCTGGTCATATGCGAGCAATCAGAATCAAGGAGTAGATTTAGTTGCTAACATGAAAAACCTTACCCAACCAGTATTATCTTAGTTTATATTCACAGTGTTTCTTATTAGAGGTAGAAAAATCCAGACTCTGTGTGCTTCTTCAGCATTTGTCTCAACCCTTGTTAAAAAATCTGTCTTCCCCTGGTCACAGTGGCTGGTAGACTACAAGTGATTCCCCTGAGGGTCCTCTATTTCAGAATCCAATCAGGCAGAACTCCGAACAATATTACCTCTGTGTGTGTGTGTACATTTATTACATAGTTAATGAACAAATTGCAGCCATGTGGCAAGCTCTGGTGGCGTGGCTGGCTAACAAAAAAAAGCAACACCGAAAGCACATGCACGCACGCACACACACACACACACACACACACGACTCACCACAAGGCTCCCAATGTTCTTGGCCTGTCTGTCCATCAGCTCATGCAGAGCGCTGGGCTGGGAGTACTTATCATCACTATGCTGAGTGGAGGCCTTACAAAGGCGTACACACACACACACACACACACACACACACACACACACACACACACACACACACACACACACACACACACACACACACACACACACATTCATGCATGCAGTTCAGTCAGCTCAGGGAAACTGCTTGGTATAGTCAGGGCTCCTGTAATGATTAAATGTATGGTGTAACAGCAGCCTGAGCTTAGGAAACTAAACAGATAGGCAAACAGGGTGACTAGCAGGCAGGTAGGCAGCTAGAAAGGCAATTGTATCTCCAGTTGAATATATTTAAATAGCTGCCATAATAGTGTTTACAGGTAATGTTTTTACAATCCAGGAAACGTAAATCCTTATACAGCAGAAAAGTCACAGGAAGGAGGCCGGGGTAAATGGTGCAGAATGCAGGACTTCGACATAAACACCAGTAAACCGATTCCTAATCCCACATGTTGTTAGGTTCCTGAAACACTTGGTCAAAAGAAAAATTGTTGTTTTGGTTTAGTTAAAAATCCGAAGCTTTGTCCATTTATACTCGAAGCCAGCTGAAGGCCAATTTATGGTCCCGCGTTGGTGTCTGTTTTTGTAGCTTCCCACCTACGCAGGGAGATGGATTATGGGAATTCACACAACGTGGAGGCTCGCGTACAGTCCTTCAACGAGCAAACACCGTGTCGCCCCTGGGCGATGACGCTACATGTAGGTCAAATGATGATTGGTTGAAAGGTTGGCTTAACCAGGAAAGCGAATTAACACAGTACACCGCAAGAAGGAGAAGCGGGAGAAACAATGGAGCACGAAGAAGTACATAGGAGAAGCACAGACAGTAGCTGCAGGGGATCATTTTAATTATTTTTACACTCAGTTTCACCCACCTAAAACAAAGTTCTTTATAACCTTTGACTTTGGTGTTTCTAGCAGCAAAGAACAAAAAACAGTGCACGCATAAAAATAGAGAATTCTGCATTTCCAGTTGTTAAACATATTTTTGACTCTGCCCCCAAATGGCAGCAGATAGCCAAGCTTAGCAAAAATACGACAAACAGGGAAAACCAGTAGGCATGTTTCAATTACAGTGAAACTTAAAATAAAATAGAGAAATTACACATAGTTTTGTAGCAGTTTCCCAATGTAACTCAATCATTGTAAGTTGCTCACAAAATGTATTTGTTAGTGCTAATTAGTGACATAAACGTAATGTATAGACAGCAAACTTGAGCTGGGAAAATAAACAAGACTGTCAGATAGACAGTTATGCTAGGGGCATGCAGGAATGCAGACTTAGAGATAACTGGGACATTTAAAAAGACAGGTACAGAGGAAGACAGCCTGTCAAAGAGGGTAATAGAAAGAGTCTGGACAGTTAGGAAGGGAGGCAGTGAAGCTTTGAGGCACAGCAAAGAAACCAATGCATCTCCTTTTCAAAATGAATTCTCCTGAAAAGAAATAATATTTCATCCTGCCCCATCCATCCCCCTTTAATCTGGACAAAAGGTGCTCTGTATGTGGGCAGGTAATCAGGCAAGCAGGTTGATAGGCAGGAAGACAGACAAGCTGTGAGGCAGGAGAAGAGAATCTGTGCCTTGCATGATAATATATTCATTCATCCCCCACTCTGATAATGTTCACAGCATGCTTGGGTTGATTCATTCATCACAGCCTACTGGGGGCCTTTTTACGTTATTTGTTAAAAAGCTTTGCTTTTCTAAACATGTTAAGGTTTGCTGACTGGATTATTCTGGAGGTGAATGCTTCTGGGCTTGTGAAGGTGGGTAAGGCTATAGTGCATGTATTGTAACTAGTGTCTTGTTTGTGTAGGTATGCACTCTTGCATAAATTGGTGTGTGTCGAGACTGAGAAATGTGCAGCGAGGCTTATTTTGGTCTCTGAGTTTGGTTTGATTGGGCAGTGCAGCAGCTGCATACAGAAACGCTGTATCTTTTGATGTGCTCCCATCCTCAGCTAATCTTGGACCTTCTCATCTGTTTCTCTGATGGTTTTCTGTACTTTCTGTGGGATCTGTTTAACTTCATCCCAATAACCAAGACATTTTCTGTCTATTGATTATGGTATTATACAGCAGTTGAACCCTTGATTATTTAATTGGGTTTGGAATCAGAGTGAGGAGTGATGGCTACGTGCCGAGCTCCTCTGAAGAGAATTTGATGAGTCAACGCTGGTCAGGCTTTATCACAGAGAATTATTTCTGTTTCGGGTAGATTATTACAATCTGTGCATTTTCTCAATATCAAATCTTGTTTGCATAAAGGCTTTTAACTGTTCTCAGCTGGTTGACAGGTAGGAAAAACAGAAGACAGCTAATTCATTAGTCAACCACTTCAGTTTCTCTCTCCCTCGTGTCTTTTTTCCTTCTGCAGGTTTTTGTCATGGTACATGTGAGCTAAGCCTGGATGGACAAGATATCCTAATTTTACCTGGTCTAGTAATGCTAGCCCGGTAACTAGATAGGAACACTGGGAGGAAGGTGATGCTGTGTAGACGCACTATCAGTTAATCATTTACAAGGTTTCGGAGGGTTTTACTGATGAAGGAAGTTTTTTTTCCCTTCTTCTTCCTTAAGTAAATTATTTTTGTGTTTTTAAAAAAAAATCAAATTTATAACAGAAAGTTATTTCTTTTTAGCTGGTTCCCACCTTTTAAATGTGTATTGAAGGGTTTAAAACATTTTAGAAGATTATTGTTTTGGTTCCTCTTTGGCTGACTTATTCCAAAAACTAGTTTTGCTCTTGTCTGAGTGTTTTCACAAAGGAAATCCACGGCTTTGCTACCTGGTCTTCATCTTGAGAGTTTACACTGCAAAATTACATTAGATTACATCACCACCCATGACAACAAAGAAATCAAACAGCAAGAAAAGGCAGTGTGATGAGTCTGTGGAGGTGTGGCTCTGACCTAGATAAGATTGGGAGTTTGGAGCATTGAGCTGATCCCGTGGTGTAGGCCTATTGTTGTCATTCAGTCTGTACCTGACTTTGATCTCCATCCTTCCCCCGTGCCACACTGGATTTGCTTCTCTGTTCAGTCCTGTGAGGTGCAGTCATCCAGGGCCAGTTGAATCCCCTCTAGCAGACTGGTTGATTGTTGCAGACTCTATCTAGAACAAACAGCGTTTTATGCAGCCAGCTGATAAGATGGGACATGGTGGTGTGTTCGCTCTGGCGCCGCTGCAAGCGTCATTTGTTTCACACATTAACAGGTGAAGGACTTAGTGTGTGCTTACAACTATGATGGTGTATGTGAGTGTGTACTTTGCGTTAGTCAAGCTATGTAACCCTGGCTGACCCACACTGTGGTAATTTAACAGTCACAGATAGCACAAACCCTGTGAAGAATGAGGATGTGGTTACCAGTAATTGCCGTAGCTTAAGTATATTGCCATATGCTTTATATGCACAGTGGTTCATGTGCTTCTTACGCACACATGACACCATGCACATAAGTATGCACAAATATAATCATGTGAGCTCAGGACCCCGTGACAGCTGAGCAATTAAATGACAGCCTTAAATACATCCAATAGGAGAATTCAGTATTTATGGCTACTGCGAAGTGTGCTTCAAGCTGCACATGTTTAGAGTAACATTATACATATGCGATGCAGTTTCGCTTGCCATTTTAGATACACTTACATTTGTGATATTTAAAATAATACCACTCACAACTCATCCATCCATAGTGTAACCTGCTCAAACTGTTTGTCTTTTAATGCTCGAATAGTTAATATTTTATTCTGGTTCTGATTACAGAGGTCAGACCACTGCAGAGTTTCACTTATTTTCACTTCCACTTTACATCAGCATCTTTCACTTCACACCAGGCTTGTTCAGGGCAATTGTCTGTAAGAAGCTGCCTACACGACCTTAATTACCTGGGGAGGCTGTATTTCTTACCTCCACCACTTGCATAATAAGGCATGACTGTCTGTTTGAGTGCTCTCGTTTCCTGTCCCGCCCTTGAGGCATTCAGATAGTTATTCCATCATCACGGTGATTTCCATGCCTGTAACTCTGGGCTAATTACTTATAGTAAATACTGCCTGGGTTGTGACTACAGCGTCAACTGGAGCGGTGAGCACAGGGGAGGTACTTTTCATTAATTAATTGTTATTTGGAATCCTCTGTGAATGATTGGAGTCAGTTTGACACAACACAGGAAGAGAGGCGCTATTTTTATCCAAAGTACCTTACTGGATAGCAACAGAGTGGATTTTTGAACATGTCTGAATCAGTTGCAGCCACACAGAGGTACTGTGTAAACTTTAGTTAGGTGCTAAGATTTAGTGGCTAAGCTTCAGTCAATTTAGGCTAACCAAGTGTCTCTTACTCTGTTCTGACTTAGCAATTTCTCATCTGCTTTTCATCCTTAATTCCTCGTGCCACTATACTGAGATTAAATAAATATTGTGGTTGGGGGAAATATTGATTTTAGTGGCTAGAATGTTAGCCGATTCTCAAGAGCTTTTTATAGCCATTAGCAATGGTTATTCGTTCCCTGGGATGCATTGTGTTACATCTAATGAGAGTGTAGAAGCGGATGGCAAGATTGTAATCAATAGAAGCATTAATACTGTTTGCCCTGTGTGCCTTTCCTCCTCACACGGATGACCGCTGTCTTCCTCTTTTCGGTGAAACCACTGCTATCATGAGTTCAGCTCATGGGTCAAATATGCTGCAGTCACCATATGATGTGCTCATAAGAGTGCACCAATAAAACCGTAGTGGAAAGGTTAGTCATAGGAAACAGCTTGCTGACTACTGTAGGCCTGCCATATGCCTCAAGTAAACAGAGCTAAAAGGAGATATTATTCGCAGTGGGACCTAATGAGGAGCTGAATGTAGAAAAAACGGGGGACCTGACAAGTGTTGAGGCTTTGGTTACCCTTTTAACTGATAACTATCTCTCAAATGGACAGAGAGACGAGCGCACCTGTACTGCAGACATTTGTATAAGAGAACAAATAGTGTATTTTATTACCTGGCAGATGATGGAACTTTATCCGCCTCTGAGGGGTTTTAAGGTGGAGTTTGATGAACAAACATGTGTGAGCGATAACAAGCTTTTGACAAGCTTTTATGGGATTATGACCCTTATCTGGAAATTCTAGAAGACCTCTATAAAATAATATACACGGTCAGGCTCAAGCACGCAGGTACGTGCACAGAGGTATCCAAAGAAACACACTTTGCCTCAAGTTAAAGGCATGCGATTCGATGGGCTGGGTTACCTGTCCGGTATCTGCTATCCAGGTTTTGGGCTGGATTCTGTGTATCAAGTGACGGTGGGTCAGATATGCACTGGGAGTCAGATGACTTTGTGGTCAGACGAAGATCTGATCCATGAGAAGGTGGATTCTCTGACTCGGGTTTTCTTTGTTTTCCTAGTGTCAGGTGCCTGCTGGAGACCACAATTTAATGATGAAGGAAGGAGTCAGCTGGGATGTATGAGCTTAAACTGAAAGAATTAAAGGGTTAATCTATTAGGCAATCCACTAAAAATTAATTAACAACTACAGTGATAGTCAATTAATCATTTGAGCCATTTAGTGCAACCATTGCTGCTTCCAGGATCTCACTTATGAGTAGGTGGGTTTTTTTGTCATGCACTGCTGAGTATTTGTTATAAATCAAACTATTCAATTAGAACACTGTGAATTCTGGAAGAAGTTGTGTGTTTTTTACTGGTGACATGTGGAGAGTCCAGACCTCCCACCCCGAGACCCTGAAGTGGATAAACGGTTAAGAAAATAAATATGTGTTCCTTTTTTTAACTTCTTCTGATGACAATAAAATAATCTATTATTAACAGAAACAATATGGTGTATCAAATTGTTTTCATCATAGAATTACATTAATCATTACATTGATTGAGATACTTTTTAAAAATATGTACTGGCCACTCATAGTACAGTGGTGTTATATAAAATATAATCAATCCAATGTTTTAGTCAGAGAGAGAGAGAGAGAGATAATAGCGAATCTCTCACACTTAACACAAATGCTAGATCTCTCTGGCTTGATTGTTTTTGGCAGCATCATTTCCTACAACTCAACTGGGAGCACTAAAACAAGGTATGGTACAATATTGCTGCATAATATAACACTTTGTCACGCCATCTGCTGTTTCCAATTTCTTTGAATTACAATATGTTCACGAATACGAACATCAGAGTGAGGCCAAACTAAGAACACAGAGTCACGGTTTGTAACAGCATGAGTATTTCTGCAATTACAATTTTTGGCAGTGTGGCGAATTTAGCATTTTTCCCCCCTCTTTGTGATGTGGAGAAAAGACATGTCACTGTGATGTAAGTAGATCTGATTGCAGGGTGTGCTCTGCGTTTCCTGTTGAAGCATATTATAGATCTGGTTTGCTACGTTCAAGCAGAGAAGAACATTAAGTGTTCACTTGAACCCATCTGATTGTGCTCCTGCCCACCCACCCTGCAGCCTGAGGATGTAAGCTATAAGCTGCAGTGGTGGATCACAAAGAGCCATTGAACAAAACTTCCTCCCCTAACCAGATCAAATATATAGATAGGACAAACAAACTCGTGTCGGGTGCCCAGCCAATTCATCTGATATTTCCCCCGTCTCCGTTTCAGTCAGTATGGCTGCTCTTGAATGTAGCAGGTTTGTTGTGTTAGCCTTTAAGGTGTAGAGATGCACAGGAAAGTATCAGGTCACGAGAAAAGCGGATCTACCTGCCTGCAGGTAGATTGAGAAATATTACTCGCAAGTACAGTTTGTCCTTGTACACATACAGATATTTTGGCCAGGTAAAACAAGCCAGGACAATTTAATGACACCTTTCATAGCAAGTGCCGTCCCGGAGTTGCATTGCAGTGCAATCGGACAATGAAAACGTATCGGTTTCATTCGTTTTTGTTCCCGTTGCTGTCTGCCTTGTTTGTGTCTCTTAAGCTACTGTCGTTGGCTCACAGAAGCGGCTCCGTTCTTGCTATTTAGTCTCTACAAACCTGTTGTCAGTACAACGCAAACTGTTGTGCATAAGGAATTTTCTCCAAGAAAAAGTCAGACTTCCACTGAGCTGCGGTAAACTGCAGTTTAAATTAGATCAGTGTTGTAGTGTGAACTTTTCTATTTTAGTTTGAAAATATCGAAAAAGGAGGAGAACGTTTTCATCCTTCTTAAAGATGTCAGCTGTTGACATGCTGTACTCTTTGTGTGAGGAGGTGGACGAGGGGAAGAGAAATAGATCTGTCTTTGCTGGAGGTTGGCTTCTCAAGTGCACAGTATGGCACTCTCATAGTTGAAAGCGTGTGCATGTTTTTGTGTGAACATGTGTGCAAGTGTGTGTACATCAAAGTTTTCATTTCATGTTCCGTGTTCTCTGTACTTATGCCCATACCCTGCTGTGAGCTCGTGTGTACTTTACGTGTGCGTGTGCGTGTGTGTGTGTGTGTGTGTGTGTGTGTGTGTGTGTGTGTGTGTGTGTGTGTGTGTGTGTGTGTGAGCGTCTTTGCTGCTGACCCCCCATGAGCTGAATATTGCAATGCTGGGAAGGCAGAGCCAGGCAGACCAGGCTAGAGCACCAGAGGCGAAACAGGGCAGACAGCCTGCACACAGACCCTTCTTTATACCCCATTAATAACACAATTCTACGAAGGACAGCCTGAGGCCACAGAAGGTCTGTCAAGGTAGTTCATTGTGTGGTAGGAAGTGAGTTGTTCATATGGTAATAGCTGCTGAAGCGGGTCCCTTCAAAGCCCGTTTGTTTTACTGAAAGTTGTAGTCACTCACTGAGTGGGACTGGATGGAATGTGACAGGGTGCACTGCTGTTTAGTTACTGTAGCTTAATTGACCCTGAGAAAGGCGAGTGAAGGTGGAGGGGGAGGGTGGAGGAGGCTGGGAGAAGACTGAGTGCAGAAAGGAACAGAGGAAGAGGGAGGAGAAAGAAATGGACAGGGCAGTAGGGGGCAAAAACTGAGAACAGATAGAGAAAGGGAAAAAAATGAAAAGAAACAGAAAGAGAGAGCGAAAGAAAGAATGCTACTTCTGCCATAATGAAGCTCTCCAATGGAATCTGTTTAGTCGACAGGAAAAGTCTTATTGGTGAACGCGCAAGTCCCTTTTTCTAATGAGCCGGCTTGTCTAGAATGATCATCTTTCTAATTATATACTTCATTCTTATTTATGGTTTGTTTATTTATCGGATGCTGATCCGCTGTTTCATTTTCTGGGTCAGGGAAAAGCTGAGTCTTGTCTTTTCTCATTAGGCTACATTAAGGAAACGGTCAAAAAGATGCTGTGCCCCTGCAGGGAAGCGGATGTGAACGTTTTTGCAAAACAGCAATATCGTCACCAATGTGAGATAATGCTAATGTCTACACCAGAAGTGAGAAAAGCCTTTATGTCTTCGAGTGGAAACTTGGCTCACACACAGCAATCAATATTAAGAAAAGTAGAAGGGACAAAAAAGTATAAAAACAACAGTTGATGCAATATATATATATATATATATATATATATATATATATATATATATATATATATATATATAGAGAGAGAGAGAGAGAGAGAGACACAGAGACAGAGACAGAGAGTGAGAAGTACAGTGCTGCATGAGTAAAGTGCTGTTAGAGACATTGTGGTTCAAACAAGAGTGAAGATATGCTGCAAACTGCCATCAAGTTACCAGGTAAAAACATTCTCACCACAAACGGTCTCATCAGTTTATCTTCTTCAGCTGAGGAAACCATTAATGAACAAAACATTGTAGCTTTAAAGCAGAGCTAAGAACAAGAGAGGGTGAACATCTGTGCTGGATGTACGTATGTGTGCCTGTGCCACCAGATACTTCTCAAAGTAGTAATGGCCCGTATCAGATTGCTTCAGATTTTCTTTCTTTTTTTTTTTTTTTTTTTTTTTTAAATCTGGAGTCATTAAAGTTCTTTAAAAAAAAAAAAGTCCATACCATATGTGTTAATCTTATTCTAATGTCTGCTGTAGAACTGTTGTCCCTTCAGAAGAGGAGTCTTTAATAATACAAGAAAAAGTCTTAAACTGTGTGTGTGTGTGTGTGTGTGTGTGTGTGTGTGTGTGTGGGTGTGTGTGCGTGCATGCACGCGTGCGTGTGTGTTTGACTGTTTGACATTTGCCTGAAGCCATTACTAGGTAGGTCTAATCTGACAGATATGATGGATGATTACTCAGACACAGCACACATGCTCTAACAGTACACACACGAACCTGTTGTGCATGAGCTACATTGTCACCTTTCTCTCTGGTTTTATACTCAAAACTCTAATTAGAAAAATAAAATAAAAAATATTGGCCAAGGCTCCAGACAAACAGAAAAAGTCAGAAAAAAGCTCCTGTCCCACTTTTCTATCTCGTCCGTATGAAATCTGTCTTCTGTTTCTACTCTCCGGAGGTCATGAGCTAATCAAAAATGTACAGACCTCGGCAGACCTTGGTCAGCCTCTCCATTATTTGGGTTAAAGCTGAGCTCCAATCGGTAGAACTATTTTAAGGCATCGGCTGCTGCTCGCCCTGTACTTCCTATCGCTCTCTCTGTGGAAACACGGAGTCATTGATCTATTGCCTAGCAGCCCTCCTGCACTTCCCCACCTCTCAGTGAGAGCCCACAAAGCAGCTTTCACCTTCAGATGGCATACCGGCTATACTGTAAGGTAATGAAATACCATTGTGGAAGAAGACCAGGTGAAAATGCTTTAAGTGACACTGTCACCTTTACATGACAAAGACCTGAGCCTCAGCAGAGGTTTCTGTTTTGTGTTTGGTACACCGCAACTGTGAATTGTAATTCATAAATTACAGTCTCTGTGACACTTGCCCTGTGTAACATTTGAGAATATAAAAGTATTCCTCAGGTATGGGAACTGAAACAAAGATAAAATGCTGCCTGACTCTCCAGCCAAGCATTAAATAGCCTGGCGGAGCACTATTGCTGATGATGATGAACAAAGAGTCCATGCGCCTCACTTGGAGAGCATTCTCTGTTTCTGTTTTGCTGTTCAGAGCAGAGCCTAGTTTTTTTATTTATTTATGTATTTTTTATTAAATGACTTTTTGGAGAGGATCATTTAACTGAAGCATGACCTTGTACATGTTTTTATTCAATAAACCTCTACAGCACATAAGATTTAAACTTCTTTCTATGGAAAATTTATGATGCAATTTCATGATGTTTTAGGAAAGACTGCTAAAGTGTCACTTAAGAGAATTTCAGAAAAATATCATTATTATGGTTCTGTTCATACCTAGCGTTATTATGGGTCTTGGAGGATTCAGTCACCAGTGGATAGCTCTAAGTAAGCTAAAATGCACAAATGCATGCAGGATGTATTGAGGATGCAATGAAATCCGATTGCTCAGACCAGGTGGAAGGTGTCCTGGATCTGGTCTGAGCAAGCTGGTCTTTCATTTTTAACTGGGAATGTTGACAACACATCCTTTTATGCCTCAATAACCCTATATCAAATAACAACATATCGATTTTATGTTGCAGTTAAGTAAAGTAAGTGAACCTATGTGTCTGTATATTTTGTTACAGTGGATTGTGGGTCTTATTCCAACTGACTGGAGCAAGTCTAAATGATAATTTCAGGTAACAGGCATTTCCCAAGTGTGGCTATATAGTATGTATAGACAGATATTAGCTGAAAAAGAGAGCTTGTGTAACAAACAGCTACTTGAAGTCTTGTGCACAAGGCTCTCTTCTTGCAAACAAACAGCCTATCACAATAATGCCTGAGAGTCGGGACTTTTTTTGCCTTACTTTGATCATATGGGAGGTTGCCGTAAAAGCTTAACCTGTCTTGGCTTGTCAGTACTCAGTTCATTGGACAGGAGGATGAGCAGCAGGAGAAAGGATTGCTGGAGAAAACTCATGTCCATAAATATCTCACATTCATCCTCTTTTCCTCCGGTCTCTCTCTGTTTCTCCCTTCTTTAGTGTTATGTTCTCTTAGCTCTCTGCCAATGGCCAGTCTAAAAAAGGTGAGAACAGAAAATGGCACGTTTAAATCTGTGTGTGTATGTATGTGTGTGCGTTCGTTAATTAGACTGTCTGCTTGCTTCTTGGGCGCCTTATCTCTTAGAGAAAAAGTCAATGCATTCAAACTGTTTTTCAAAAGGATGAGGAGATGAATGTTAGCGTAGTTAAGAGGTGTGGAGTTTTAAATTCAGACAAAAATCTCTTGAGTCTGTGTCTGAATAATTTTTGTATCGAGATAATTTTGACTTACAATTTTGACTCATGAAAACCTTTATTTCATCTATAAGCAGGAAGAAATTAGCCTTTTCCTGCAAATTAAGGCCCCCCCTTAAAAGCTAATCCATCTCCGATAAGCACTTGAGGGAGGGGCTCGTAACAGTGATAATGCAACTATTGAGACATCTCGTCACTGTGACTTGTGTTACGGTTCACCAGCAATCACTGTGTTCATTCAAAGGCTCACCCTGCTCCTACTCAGTCACCACTTTAGTTTACATAGCTTGTCCAGCCGTGTTGGGTTCCTGTTGCAGACTCTCCTGCTATGTCTTTGTTTGTTTTGGTAATGGATTCCAAGTTGGTATTGTTGCTTATGTCACTTGGTGATTGATGGGAAAAATTCACCTTCTCTTAACCCCCCCTTCACCTCCCAAAAGCCATCCTTGTGTGCCTTGCGGGGTGAACACACAGTAAGTTCCATCGCATTCTTCTGACAAAGTGACTCGCTGGCATCCGGATGCTCGCTTTTTGGACCAGCGAGCCGTGTCTTTAAATCAAGAAGGCTCTTCTGAAAACAAGGTGGAATCTGTGTGGCTGTGACAGTGTAACTTCCAAAGCGAAGGCTGAGATTATATGCGTGGACGGTTTGGGGGTCTTTCTATTCATCGCCCTTGTCGCCCCAATGGGGAAGGACTAATTGGTGGCCCCAAAGAACCCCCTGTTTTGTCCCCGCTGCTCACAAAGGCATCTGGGTGCGGTCGCGTAGAGGATGGGGGTGGAGGGATGCAGCAATGGCGATGGAGAGAAGAGCAGGTTTCCCATAGAATAGTTGGCTGAGATGAACTTGAGCTGGGGAGGAGGGGGGGCCCTCACACCACTGGGTTTGCAAGGGGACATGACACACTCGTTCACTCACCCACTCACTCATTCACACGCTCACACATATACACCCTCAGTGGGGGATTCTGGTGCCAGTTGCTGGCCTTCTAGTCTACAAATGATCCTAGGCTGACCCACATAGTCAGCCATGTGTGAGGCTTCCCTTTATCCCGAAGCCCAGTTGAAACACTGAGTTATGGGTGTTTTCTGGTGCTCCCTGCCTTCTCGGCTGGGACTGCACAGGGGCCCCATGTGGGACGACATTGTTCACCCCGACCCAAGGACAATGAAGCTGTTGGCTGGGCTGAGAGAGAGAGAGAGAAAGGGAGGGGAAAAAGATGGGTAGAAGGGAAAAAGAAAGGAGACAGAGTGAAATAGATTGCGATGGACAGCCAATAGCTGGAAAGAGAAAGAGTGGATGAGTGGCTCAAATGGAAAGATAGGAGGTATAGAAAATGATTGGGGGGAGAGATTACACCTTTGGTAACAGAAGAAGAAGAGATACGAAGGCAGTAAGACAGATGGTGAGATTGACAGCGAGCTAAAGACTGAGCCAGTATGAGAAAGTATTGATTGCAGCGTGTGCTGGGTGTCTTCAGCTGTCGTGGCTGATCCAGAGCGAGGTCGTTAGTGTCTGCGAAGCATGGAGCCACGGACATTAGTGGCTCTTTAACAAACTCTGTATTGATTGGGACTTAGAGGAAGACTTACATGTATACCAAGGGATAATGTCCTGTATGTAATTAGCACCAAGGCTGTGACGGTGACATTGCACAGGACGTAAAGAGGGAAACCTTCAGTTGCAAGAAGAAAAATGCACTTAAAAAAAAAAAAAAAAAAAAAGTAAACTCTTCTTTTGATCATTTCTCATTTAGCAATTTTATGAGGCTTTTAGCCTTTTCACCTTCACCAATAGTCAATCTATATTCATGCATTTATGCTGCTAAAAGCAGCCGATGAAGCTAATGCCAATAGTTTATCTTAAAGGCATAAAAAGGATAAATCAGAGAACTGGAGCTACAAAGGTTTCAAGGATCATTTAATTTGTTCCTATTCCCTTCTCACCACCATAATTTCTCCCTCTCCAATTGAACATGATTTGTGGCTGGACTCGGCTCTCAAAAGAGGGCAATTTAATTGACAAATGACTTTGAAGCTAATCCAGTGATTGAGGTGACTGAGAGAAAGTGTTGACTCATATGCAGCGCAGCAGGTCAAGCACACACAATTAAAAAGTGTATATTTACTGATTCTGTTGCTGTTTTTTTCACGTGTGCTCGCCTGATATTACACTGTTGCTTCTTCCACTAGGATGAAATTCTTTTTCTTTTCAAATATCATACAATGTGTGGGAGTCGTCTATGTTATGTGTAGCATATATACACATATATGTGTCTGCTTGTCAACACAGACACACACATCCACGCACCCTTGCTGAGTATGATGTTTATATTACCCGAGACAAGCAGATTCATCTGTGAGACGTCTCTTTCTTGAAGTAGTTCCTCTGAGCTATTTGTTTTGACATTTTGCAGCATTGGCATCCATAGGTACAGTTGAAAGATGGTGCTGAATAGGATGATAAAAGCTGCTGGTTCCTACAGCAGTACAACAGGCAGCTGATGTATGTCACCTGTCATGTTTTAGGTGCATCTGGGAAGATTAAACACTTGTTCGTGTGGGACAGTAAAGAGTCTGTGGACATTTTAGTCTGCATCTTTGCAAAGAGTTTGGCATCAAAGGCTTTGTTGCAGTTAATTGCTTGTAGCATTAAAGAATGTACGACAAAGTACTGATTTCAAGGCTTTTCGTGTGCTTCAGTCAGTCGCACTTCTGCGTTGCCTCATTTGAGTTCTTATCCTCAGCTCATATTCCAGCTTCTCCTCAGTTTACCACATAACCTAAATAAAAACAAAGGAATTGATGGTTTTTCTCACTGTGTGCGTGTGTGTGCTTGCACGTGTGAGCGGTGTCACTGATTAATGATCTTCATATGCATCTTTCAGCACACATACACGCACACCAAACCAAACCAGTAGCTCATGATCAAAAGCTTAGACTTAAGTGCTGTGTGTACGCAGCATGCTCGCTTCTGGAACCCATTTTAGAGTGGGGTAAAACCACATGAAAGGTCTGCCCCTATCCTCAGACCCTTATCCCCATCCCTCCATTTTTTAAATCCCTACCTCCTTCCTTCCATTGCTGTTAGAAGATTAGACAACTGTACTGGATCTTATAATCAGAGATGTCAACCACAGATTAAAATACCCAACCGAATGCATTTTGATAGCTCCCAAAAAGAAGGAGACATATGCAGGTCATTACGCTTTTTCCTCAAAGACAGCTGCTGCCTCTGGATCTCAGGACTCCCTGAAAGTCTCTGGCATAAATGGAAGGTAATTACCATATCAGAGATCAAGACTCTGGGCTCTGACACCACTTTTTCAATTACTCAGAAAGGTTGTTAAGATGCAAATTCAACAAAATGGCTCAAACCCCCAGAGAGGGATACAGTTTCACACCCAAAGCTGCTTCTTAAGTTTCTTAGCTCATCACATTTTGACAGACAAAGAGAAAGATAGAGGCAGAGATAGACTCTGGGTGGGGTGATGCAGGCGATCTATAATTCATTCAGTTTGTTAGCATGACGACTCAACGTCTGTCATCTGAACACAAACTTAATTTTAATTGTGCGCTCTTGGCAGCGGGTCTTCATTTTAAAGCATGAAAAATCACCGCATTCAAACTCGATTCGGGTCTAACTTTGTGATGACACTGTGGACGGGGGAGAGGAGAATATGGTTTTTCACATTAAATATACACGAGAAAGTTTGGCTGTCCTTAAACCGAGGTCTGTATTTCCCCCTTAAAACGTCGCAAGTGTCTCCATGCCATTGCATATGGAGGCAACTCATTCTTACTATCCGTTCGTTTGCTTTTCAGAGTTCTAATATTTGGTTTTCTTGGAATTATGTCTTGCAATGTAGATGAATTATGCAGCAGCAATGTGCAGTATAGTACATCTCTTGCTATAGTTATGCAAATCTGGGATTCTGCCCTTAGCGCAAGCTCAGAGGAAATGATTTGCATTATATGTAAGGTGGATGTTGGAAAGATAATAAACAAAGTGGACTTAGTCATGACAAACTGGATGTGGACAAAATAAAAAAATGTCCACATTGGATAGAATGAAATAACAAAAAAATCTCTTGTTTTGTTTGTTAAAGCTGAGCATGTAACTCACTTGTTATAAATAACATAGCTTCCGTACAGTTTCCTTGCACTGACTAAAACGTAAAGAAATCCAAAGAATATTTTATTTTGTATGGCCTGTTAGGAAATTGGCTCTAGGTGTAAATTTGAATGTGAATGGTTGTCTATGCATCAGAGTTAGAGTACCCTGCCTCTCGCCCTGTGACAGCTGGGATGGGCCCCAGCCCATTCCTAACCCTGAACTTGATAAGTGGAAGAAGATGGAATGATGGCTGTTTACTTCTTACGAGTCCATTTTGATTAAATATCTCTACAACAAGAAGATCTGAGGGTTTACCAGTGGGAACCAACAGAAACTGTAATTTTTATGTTGTCGAAAAGCTGAAAAATTTGTTTTCGCTAACCGCCTGCCTGATGGTCTAGGCGACTGACCAACATTTGGCGTCCTTACAAACCCAATGCTCTTGCTACCACTGGGCTAGCAAGATCTGACTGATATGAACACTGAGTGAAACTGGCATACCCTGTGTTTGTGCTAATTTCACAGTTTCAAGGCACTGAAAAAGAAGAAGAAAAAAATCAAGACCTTTTTAGAAAATGTTTTTGAGAGGACTAGATGGTGCATCTTTATTGAACTTTAAGAGTTTTTTTTTCCACTAAAGCTACCAGTGGAATAAAACCAGATATAAGAATGATCACGGCTGTACAGGGAGACTTAGAGGAAATCATCAGAAGAAGTTACTAAAAGATATGGCAGACTCTGGTTGGACTGGTGCTGCCAGGAATGCTGGGAACACTCTATATATCTATGTGTGTGTGTGTGTTCATGGGTGTACATTTGAGTGCCAGGGCCTGGAGGAGGGAAGTCTCTTGCTGAGGTCATGCCATGTAAGCCTCTCCTCTGGGGCCCACCCTGCCTGGCAGCCACACACACACACTGGAGCTAGCTCCACACAGAGACTTGAGGAGACTCCGCGGCTTTGTGCTATGAATGGCTCTCTGTTGACTCTGTGTTTCCCTCATCATGATGGCCTCATTATGACGGACCTGAATTGTGTTGGCTTGGATGTGTGTGTACATGTGTGTTTTTGAGTAAACTGAAAAAAGGAGGAGAAAAATGAGAAGAAGATTGACAGATCCAGTGACACAAAGGCCTTGATGTGCGTTCATGTGCAGCATGTTCATTCAGTGTGTGCATCTGTGTGTGTGTGTGTGTGCTCAGGGGGTATTCACATTTACTAGAGTGCTGGAGTGTATCAACAGGATGTTTCTTCTCAGTGAATACTTTTGGTAGGATGTCTTTATATAGTGAAAGAACAGGACTCCTATAGTTTCAAGGAAAGCACTGAGGGGCTTATGTAATAATTCATTAAACTACATATGATACATCAAGTTTGCTTTCTATTGTTGCTCCTGTGCCTTGTGTTTCCCTTGACAGTCTACGCAGAGGATTCATGCATTATGCAGATCACACAGGGGGACTGGTTTGCTGTGAAAGGGGAGAAAGAAAAACACAACTCCATTGCGAATTATTACAATACATACACTCAACAACACTTATATTTCAAGAAAGAAAAGGCATGAGAAATGTAATAATTGGAGTGAAGTTCTTTTTACTTCTCCCTTGCCAAATGCAGTTTTTTATACAATAAAAAGACTTTGGTGGCAAGAGGGGATTTATTTGTATTTCCATGCCAGGCTTTTCAGTGCCAGTCTTTGTTTTCCTTTAAGTAAACAGGAGTATATCCCATGAGCAGTGCCCTCTCTTTTCTCACTTCTACTTTCAAAATCCCCCCTCGCCTCCGCCTTCTATAGCCTAGCACTTATCTCTTTACTCCCTTGTGTAGATTATTTGTAGTGCCTCATCTCCTTACCCCTGATCATTCTCCACACATTCATAAGAAACCCTTATATTTACACCCAAGTCTGCTCCTGCGTGCCCTACTTTCTCCTCCCTCTTCTCTCAAGTCGCGTCATCCCCTGTGTACTCCCCTTTTTCTCATTGCACATTTGTGCTGCTCCCCATGGACAGAGCCCTCCCCATGGCCCTTCACCCAACCCAATTCACACATTGGTGGCATTGCAGTGGCATAATAACTTTTAATCGGCAGTCTTCCCTGTGCACCCGGTGCTTTCATGATGGCCTTGGCTCCACTCCTGAAACAGGCATTTCTGATTGTCGCTCTGAGTGAGCATATGCCTGTCTCCTACTTGATTAAAAGAAAGCCTGTGCACATGATAAAGGAGTGTGAGGTGAGAAAGATGAAGACAGAAAGTGAGCAAAAGATGCTACAGGGCTAAAGTAGGGAAAGGAGAGGTAAACAAAGAGAAGGGGGACCATAATCTTACACAGAGTTTCAGAACGTGGGCGAGCCAGCAGTAGACGTCACCTTTGCTTTTAAAATAGTTAATCTGCTCCCAGAGGGACAATGACTGCTTTAAGTCCCCCTCCCTTTTCCCTCTCTCTTTTCTAAGTCCCTCCCCAGGGCTAAACCCCTCGGTGGCACATTGCACGGATTAGCTTGTGTTGTTGTTGCATCTCTTTAGCTCTAGTCTATAGCACCAGCTATAGATGCAAATACAGCAGTTAAACTTTTTAAACTGGCAAATCCACACACAGGAGTTTATAATTGTGGATAGAAGGGGCTGGCAATTTTGTAATCTGAAGGCGTATCGGGTGTTAATACACAGAGTAAAAAAAGACATGAACAGTAACTGGCTTTTTTCTTAATACGTAATGTTGCATTGCTTTTACACAACATCAATACTTCCGACTTGCCCTCACTACTTGTCTTGTTGTTGCACTTGAATGGAAAGCAACAAGAAAACTGCTCTGTTGAAATGTGGATCTATCTCATATTTGTGAACACAGCCACCAGGGCACTTAGTTTTGCAAATAAAAGTATTTGGGTTCTTGCCCAGTGATGTGCTCTGGTTGTAATTTGTATGCCAATTTATTGAAACTGCTTCAGCCTCTGGTTTGAGGGGTAATTTTACCTTGAGCCTTTCTGAAAAATGAAAGGCAGATGGGGTTGGTTGAATTCTGATTCTTACCACAGAACAATACTACCATTACTGTAGCTGATAAACTGTAACATCACTGAGCATAATGAAATGACATGTCTCGAGATTATATCTGTATGCCCTCTAGATTATCTATTCCATTTGGATTAATACTGTGTACTAAATTCATTTTAATGTACACTTATAAAGTCAAATGTAATTAGAGAGAATGCAGCTCTGTGAGTCATGTGGCCCTCATCCAACCCCTGTCCCCTAGAAATTACATTTATGTACTACTAATTTGTTTTTCCAATTATGGTTTGTTAGGCAAGGTAATTGTGGCCTGGATTATGTTACCTGCCAATGTTTTTCTTTTTTGTTCTAGGAACTATTACCTTTTTGTACTGAACATAAGCCATAAGGATGCGAGTGACGCAGGCTTTCTGTGTTGGAGTAAAAAATTAAGTGTAATTACTTCCTTTTGAATTTAGGTTGAAGGGCTTTATCACTTCCGGATAAAGAAACCTATCACCTTAGACCTCTGTCCTCCTTCACCTCATTCAGCCGACCTCGTCTGAGTCTTCTGTGCATGCTTGCGGTCTGCTCTGCTGCTGCAGCACGAGGGGATTAGCTGCCGCCGCTACCATTGGTCACCAAGGTAGCAACAGTGCCCTTAGCAATTCAGAAGGGCTATTTTGCTCCCCAGCCGCAGTTTGACAACACTTCACTTGTCAGTTTCGGTCTTTTGACAGATGTAGAAATGGTGTCAAAGGGCACGTGTCTGTGTTCTTTTGCAGACATGTCAGAAGCAGGCACACCTCTGTGTGCTTGTGATTGATTTTACAGTAATGGCTTGGATTCAACATGACAGAAGGATACAGACTTTGAGTCTCTTTTTACTTGCTTGTTGCTCTAACCCCCCCCCCCCCCCAGGAGAGGAACTCATTTGAACAAGCTTTAATTAAAGGCAGCTGCTGGTCACACAATATTCTCACTTGCTTCAGCTGCAGATAACATTCGACACAAATCCCGCTTTCCTGTTTGCTTACTTAATTCCAATAATACGTGTGTCCTTCCGATTAAATATAGTTAAAAGTAGCGATATGAATCTGGACCTTCTTGTTAAATCTACCATCATACAACCACTAAAACACCTCATAAGCATCCATTGTAATTCCATCCTTACCTGTCAGTGTGGGATTTTAATTCATCACATTAATATGCCACGAGAGAATGAACCTCTACAGTATCATTTCACAGATGGCTTATCTTTGCAGGAGAAAAATGAAAATGAAAATGAAGTCTTCTGGACTGTCGCACTGAATTGGTTCGTCACAAACTAAAGGGACTACCAATTAACAACCCGAAAGAGAGAAACAAAGACAATAAACGATTTGACATGCAGTGTTAAATGTTATTTGCACATGCTAATGACTATTATTTATTCTGGTCAAAGTTTTCCTGTAAAATCGGACTTAGATCAGAAACAATGGGCAGTCCTGCCTGTAGTCAGCATTGTGTGATTACATTTTTGAATTTATAACCTGCAGTTACTTACTACATAAGATATGGGATTGGCTGATTGTGGGATTTATTTATTTATCTTTTATCAAAAAAATTCTAAAACTTTTACAAAAAAGTAGATTAAGAGAATGGATTGACACTAAAGGACTTATTTTACATAGTTTTAGCACTTAAAAATGGCTTAGAAAAAGAAGGAACTCAAATGTACGCAGAAAAACAAGCCTGAAAAATTAGTCCAAGACAGGTATATCATTGTGTTTTATCGGGTTAAGTCCAAAAGTCTAATGCTAATTATCTCATTGTCATTGTACTAGCCTTGTTTTGCAGATTTAGTTTTAAAGTAACAATAGTAATCCGTAGATCCTCTTTTAACAATGAGACTAAATGTTGTGGAGGATCCGGACTGCAGCACTTAAGCTTTTAAGTTAATTACACAAAGACAAAGTTTGCATTTACACAAGCACACCATGGTGTGTTTTTTTTTTTTTTTGTTTATTATTGTTTCAAAGACAAAAAAAAAAGAAGCCAATTTTAAAAGTCCCTGCACCTTTTTTTTTTCTAAAATATTAGAAAGAAATACACAAAGTGCAGCTTTTCAACTGTTAAGGTTGTTAAAGTCTCTTCAAACGAGAAGTCCTCCAAATTCATTTCGGTTAAGAGTCTTAAGCCTCATTGTTTGACAAGACATCTCCTTTGCATTGTTTTCTGTTTAAAAATTGCATGTCAATGGAGTTAAGTGCACAAATGGTTAAATGGTTTAAGTTACCGGATGAGCAACTTGATCCTCTTATGTCTTTAGGGGTCCTGACTCTGTCAGTAAAGCACAGATTTCATTGTTGCAGCTAGCAGACTGTAAAGTGCTGTCTCTTAGGTTTTCTGTGTGATTGTGTGCACGTGAAGGTGTGTGAGCATGTGTGTGCATGTGCGTGGTGCTACAGCCGCTGTCCTTGGATTAGTGATGGTGGTGGTGCTGCTGGTGGTAATGGTTTGGACGGGATCATATCTGGTTGGATGAGAGGATTGGGTGGAGGGATGGATGTGAGGGAGGGGCAGGGTACTCCAGGGACTCATAGTAAGAAGACAAAAGAAAGGAAAGATGAGGAGAAAAAGTTGGTCTATCCTCCTCTTTGTTTCCCTCAAAGGCCGGTGTGACAGCAGCTGAGGCCTGCTTACTGCTTTTGCATTTCAGTTGAGTGGAAATCTGAACCCTGAGCAACCCCTGTCCCTCTCCTCCTCTATCTCTTTTTCCCTCTTGCTCCTTCATTTGGTGTCTCCAGTTCCATTAGGTTGATTTACGTTATTCAGACAAACTCATTAATCACATTTTCCCCTGGATATAATCTGTTTGTCAATCTGAACCCTGGCGAGTAAGAGGGGAGTAAACCCCAAAAAAGGAGGAGTGACTGAGGTAAGCAAAGACGAGGTTGACAGATGGATAATGTTCCACAGGAGGGTCACTTGGACTAAATAACCAAACTGTGATTACGTTCATCTTTATAGATATTTTGTCTGGGTGAGGAGAGCCAGGCTTGCGTTTATCTCAAGAGCCAGATGGACCAGAGTAAGATAGAGAAACATCAAGAGAGGACATGAGAGGTAAAGCCAGAGAGGCAAAGCCAAAAATGGGGGCAGAAATGGGAACGAAGAGGAAACCTGGAGACAGAGGGAGGGAGATGGAGGGGAGAGACATGTGAAGTCGAGGGAGGCTCCAGTCCCAGTCTTTTAGTCGATGATGATGAATTACTTTGACAGAGACAATCAGGATGAAATGTTAATGCGAGTGTGCTGGAGGATGCAGTCTCAGCCAGACTAAGTCCTCCTATGGGGAAATGAGATGGTTGGTTACAGCACAAACACACAAACACAGGCAGACATACTGAAATGCACACACATGCGCCCAGAGATACATACAATAATAGAACAAACCTCTGGAGAAATGGCAGTTATATTTGCTGGCCGCTAGTTTGTGTATGTACTGGCGATGTGCTAGAGTAAGCAATGAAATGTATGAAATGCCACCGCTCTCCTGACCTCTGTATACAAGTAGGTGTGCATATGTCTGGTTAATGTTTACTTCAGGAACCAAGGAGAGATTTTTATACAGTGTAACAGAGGCTGTGTGGGCCGCAGGGTGTGCTGTCACAAAACAACAGAAAACTTTAAAGCGTGAACACATCCTGCGCTCTCTGTTTCCGCTCACTTGCTTACTTTACAGTGACGGCTGATTCTCAGCAGCTCATTGTCAAAATACTTTCCTTTTTCAGATTTAAAAAAAAAATCATGCAAAAAAGGCCTGGATCTATGAATGAGTCTGAACAGATCCCACTAACTATTGCACTGCTATGAAAGGGCATTCCTGGACTTCCGAGGAATAACCCCATTACACTATTAATCATCTGGTTGTTCATCATGATCAGTTTCCAGTTGAACATAATAACATAATTGGTAATTTCCCAAATTTTCCTTTGTTGCTACTATCATTTAAAAAACAAAAAAAGTGCAATCCACTGTTTAATGAGAAGTTACTGAACTAATTCCACTTCTATCACTCTGAACTTTCCCTTGTGCTAATTAGCAAATCTTGGCGTTACTATGATGGCCCTAACTGCCAAACTTTTACACTTTTTCCCCCTAAAGAGAGTCAAAACATCAGTCAGCTGCAATAGCATATACTGCACAAATGAAGGTGTACAGGTATGGCACTGCGGGCATAAATCAATGTCTTCTCGCTCTCAATCATTCATCTTTGATAAAGCATTGCTGCTCTTTTGTCTCTTTCAAACTTCAAAGTGTTTGAGACAAAGAAGGAGCCCCCCTCCGTATGATTCATCAAACTCCCATCATCCTCTGGATAAACAGCTATGATAGATATGTCTGCTTAACCAGACATTAAAAGAACCTTTTTTTCATCCCTTCTTTAGCACGCCTCGGCAACCGATCCCCAAACTTCTTCTTAAACTCTCCTGAACGTTTGAAACCATATAATTAAGAGGAACTGGTTTACCTGATTGTGCTGAGAGTTTGTTGTCTGGCAGTCAGTCAGGCAGACAGAGCTGTAGACAAAGATATCAGGCAGTGAGGGAAATAACTAGGTTTATTTTCAAGGTTTTGATTGAAAGGAAGCAGTAATCTTGGCATTAGCTTAGCATCACGGTGAGTGGGCTCGACTGGCTCAGGTTTCCCGCTGTGTGTCCCACGGTGTAAAAACCTGGGAACTGCAGGTAGGCGCACGCCCACCATCCGACCAACTGACTGTAACACAACACCTGCAAGGGCAAGCACATAACCACGTCTCAAAAACACTCACAACCCTCCATCACTGCAGCCTCTCTCTGCGGTGTCTTCACACTCCATCCTTCATCATCACTCAGATTGAGCACAATAGTTCAGGGCTGAGGTTTACTCTGGCTCTCCTCACTTTTATTTTCTCCCGTACTGCCCTTTATGCTGGCAGGGTGTCGTAAATGCACATCTTTAGAAGTTGCCTGAGTGGGGTAACGCAAGAGGTTCGAAGGTTGCAGATGAAAGGCAAAAGATTCGGTCGAGGGTTTTAGCAGAAGGTTCACGTGTTTGAGGTTTCCTTCTAAACTCTTTGGTGGCGGATTTAAAAGCAAGTTTTAACCCCTCCTACTTCCCATCCAAAAAAAATAAAAAAAGTAATCAGGATTTGTAGGCGTGAAATGGTAGGCTGTTGAAGCTTTTATCACTTGAGAGGAACAACACTTGGTGAATTATGGTGTGAAAAGGAGAAAATAGCTAGAATGGAGAGAAAGAGTAATTGTATCTTCCACCTTCCACGTAATTATGCGTAAACAGGCTTTCTTCTAGTTTAATGTGCACTTGTTTTCTGCAAATTATACTTAGCTTTTCTTTGTGTGACTCTTAAATAAATCTATCTTTTATTCTTGATCACACATATTTTTTCTGTATTGTTAGGGAATAGACAAAAGTATCTAGTGATCGTGATCCTAACACCCAGATACGGTGGCCTTTTTTTGGATCCAAGAACAAATGCATTAGACACTCCAAACATAGCGTGGTATGGTTTCATAGAAAGTCTCTAGCGTTGTCTGGCCTGGTTCACCTCAGCTCCCACAAGGGAAATATACAGGCATGATGTATGGCCCGAGCCACTGAATTAATGCAACATTTCCATTAGAAAAATTGCTTGACACGGCCGATATAAGAAGTTAGTGATCACAAAGAGGCTCTGACATAGCATGGAAAATTACTTATTGGAGAACCGTCATCTGCACTTTGCTGAAATTTGTGATGGAAGGCAGAGACAGGGAATGCAATATATGTGATCCTGTGCACGGGCTGCATCTCCTAATCGCTCATGCAATACTTAAAATTACACTTCGGCGCAAATGTAAATTGTGTTCTGATGCTTACAAAAACAGAAAGGAGGTGATTCAGATTTAATTTGACACTTTTTAAATACGAATTAGATATGATTTTGAAGTCTGAAGTACAGCCAGACAACCAGTGCTCAGTGTAATGGTACACTGTAATTATTGCATGATTACTGTGCATATGAAATCTCGTGATGTGAGTCTTGGTTCCAGCAGCTTTATAAAAACACCATTGTACAGTACGTCTTAGCTCTGTGCGTCTGAATTGCAGCTTTTCTTTTAAAACCTCTTCATTGTCAAGTATGGAACCCAAAGGTGGCTGTACTGCGTGTGTTCATCTGTTTCGAAATTACCTCACAAAAGAAAGCAGCATGTATTCTTACTTCCATTACAATATGTACTTTTTCACTTCTAAACCAGTCAGGCATTTAGAGCGCCACACAAACTTTCATTACGATTATGCAACAATCGGAACATTGGGAGGATTGTATTTCTTCTCCCTGAGCTGATCACATAACATTTTTAACTAGATTCACTCTCATCCTAGGGCTTTCCTTATATCCTGCTGCCTAAATGAACTTGCAGAGCTGCGCGGCGTCTCCTCGGCATTGATTTTGTGGTCTCATTATAAAGAATGCACCTCTCTTGTGGCACCAGTATCCATACAGCTCATTACATAATGCTGGCATTCAGTGTTTATTAACTTTTGCTTCAGCGCCTGCCATGCGAATGCTCTCAGTTTTAGGATGTGTTTGCCAGTAAAAAAACGGATCCACAGATCATGTGGTAAGAGGTTAATTCTTACCTGTTATTTGAGACCCCAAATATACTACATGCACCAAAACCTAAAACATACCTCGAGTTTACTGTGGTTTTGTAATAATCCACCCTCATGGATGCTAGGGCTGTCATACTGAAAAAAAAGAAAATTGGTGGATATTACAATAATGTATTATTGTAGGGTGTTTATCTTACAATATAAAGCACCTAGAGGCCACTTTTGTGATTTGGTGCTTGAACTGACTTAAATATTCGTTAGCAACAGTGTCAACTCCTCTCCCTCCCCTCACTCTAGCAGCTGAACACATGAACTGTATGAGGAAATTTGAGAGGTCAGTAAAGCCCCCCATTTAACAACTCTGAAATTATTATAAATGTTAACCTGGCACCTTAATGTTTTAACTATTAGCAATTACCTGATAGCTAAAATGGCTAATAATGTAACATTAAGGTGAGAGGTTCCCATCTGTAAATGTATTGGATGGTGTTAATTAAATGAGATATCAGGAGAATTTGTGTCTCAAAGGTCTTTCTTAAAGCCCCAGATTTCAGCTGAGTTCTGTCTACCAGCAAGTAGACAGAGATAGCGATAACCTGCCTAACCAACTCTATTTGAGACACAGTGTCAGCAGTGAGTCACCAGAAGCACACCAACACCTCAGACAACACAAATTTTTTTTTCACCCTGAAAATTATATTGAGTATTTTCCTGTGTATTTATATTGAGTTTGAAATTCTAGTATTGTAGGAACCTTAATGCATGCACAAACTTAAAGATGCTTTTTAAAAAGTTTTTTGCAGACTTGCAACTCATTACTAGTTTGGGCGTGGCTTTATGAATAAAAATAAATGTTATTTATGCTTTACTTTATAAGACTAGAAATAAAAAACAAACATATTTGTTCACATTTTATATTTTACATTAAAAATGTTACATTACCACGGGCTACCACTGAGTCATGGCTTGCCTTTGGACAAGCTTGCGTTTATCTTGTTATGAAACGTGTCTTACGTCTAGCTACAGTAGCATGTGCAGCGTGGGCATAGTGACACACTAATTACACTGATCGGCCTGGCTCTCATCAGGTTTACAGGCATAGACAGTGGTTTGTAAAGGATTACTAGGTTATATCACTTCCCTTGTGTTTCATTTAAGGCATTTTGTCTTCCTTTGCATAAATGTACTCATTTATCCATATCCTGTTCTCCTGCAGGGTACATTATTGGCAGTTAAGCCAAAATAGCATTCAAAAGTCTTCCCTTTGTCAGAGTTGGTAACTGTACTTGTTATATTGTGTTAGCTCATCCTTTGACAAACAGTAATAACAATCTCCGCTGCAGACTGACAACATTCAGAACTATTTGCAGGTGTTCTGTGTTGTGTAATAGATTTCATTTCCATACATTTTGTTTTGGACACTGGTGGGATGTCTCAGTGATCTGCCTGCTGGAGCATTGTCATTTCGTTCATTAGTACAGAGCTGGATGTGAGCTGCATCACTCCTACAATATGGTCTGCGGAGATAACAATTCAGACAGATTCATTCTGTACATTGGCAATACAACAGCTACTGTGGTACAATACGTTGTCAGTAAGTGACTGCGGCCTCTTGCTGCGGCAGGATTGAATGTCCTGGTTTATCACAGATGATTCATATTGCTATTGGATATGATGCACTAACACAAAACAAGATACTCTGTTATCAGTATCACAATATCACGGGCTAACACAGACCATAATTGTGTTTAGTTTATTCCATTCTCCATTATAAATATATGTTTCCTGTCATAAAAGAGCGAGCATCTGTGGGAGGAGTTTTTATTCTATTTTGAAGATGGATTTGGGGTTTGGTTGCGGGGTGTGCAGGGAAGTGATAGAGAAAACATAAGGTATACAGACACTGACTGAAAATGTCTGAGACAGATAATTAGAAAAGGACTGAGAATGTGTACTCGCGGTGTGCTTTTCTCTTCCCGATCCGTGGCCACCTTAATAGAGATTAGGATCATGCTCAGTCAGATCTGATAGGCCTGTTGCTGTGGAACGGAAGGCCAGCCAGTCAGTTATCAGCGAGGACACAGACTCAGTCACTTAGCATAATGGAACCTGCATCAAATGAACTGGAAGCTCAACGAGAAAAATGTCATTAACAGAGCTGAAATGATTTTGTGTGATGGTAAAATCAGCAAATTAAATCAAGGTGCATTTGCAGGCTTTATGACAGAAACAGATGCACATAACGTGCTATCCAGCAGCCTCATTTACAAGGTTACATGGCATTTATACAGCATGTGCTTCTTTCTTTGGACCCATTACTTATGATATGTGTACGTTGATGTTCCAGTGTTAGCAGCACAGGGTTGTGAATTCTTGCAATAGCCTAAAAACAACTTCGGATTGATTGTCAAAAAAACACTTGAACATGCTGTAAAGTGTGCTGAATGGAAATATATAGTGATGACTGCATTAGGTACACAATGAGGCACTGACAGAGACTGTATCACACCTCGTAAAACTCTGAAGCACACCTATTATGAAGAAGCAGGAGGCTGCGAGATGTGAAAACTGCACCAGATGGATAGAACAACAGAAAATCATAACACCTCTTATTCAGTCCCTGCAGGCCACCCTCTTATATCCTGTGTCTGCTTTTCTCATTTAGTTGCAAGCAGAGGGAAAGAATGCAACAAAAACAGCTGCATAGGTTGACCGTTAAAGCATGTGCCAATCTAAAACAACGACACAAAAGGCCACAAGAATTATGAATTTATATGTGGTATATTCTTTGTCTTTTTCTGGTTAGTCACAGATATGTGTGATGCAGGATTTTTAGATTTTTTACATACATGTCATATTGATTACAACTTTGTTTATTTAGTCAAGGTCCAGAAAGGAGAAAAGAAATGGAATTTCTTTCCTCCACATCTCCTTGAGCCTTTTATAACCATAGTAAAAACCATTTAGCGAGCCGTCGTTGAATATTGACTCTGAGACTTTTCTCATTTACAGCCCAGGCCTGTCGAGGAAAAGGGTTTGCAACTATCCAGCTCTTGGGCCAGAATACAGCTATTGTTTTATTGATTGCTCATCCTCTTTTATTTGTGGGGGAAAAAATACTCCGGGGACACAATGTCCCTCAGCTTCTTCTCTAAATGCCCACACTAATTTCTGCTGTGACTCAGAAAACTTATGCATGGATTGCTGCAAGTTTATCCTGCTTTCCCCTCTTCCTCCTAGTGAACTTTTTTTCTGCTTGTAGAAATTACATAAAAAATCATTTTAGGGCTCATGCATTTTGGATTTGGAAGTACCGCAGAAATGGATTTTTCTGTTATGCTTCTCCCTGCTGATGGCTCAGCTGATGTTTACTAAAGACAAGAGTCTGAGTTTCATTTAGTTCTTCCTGTATTGGGCACACATTTCTAAATATGTTGTCATATGTTTCCAACCCCAGGCACCCTAATTTAAAGCATTACTTGACTCACTAACCTTACAGACTTGAGGTCCCAGGTCTGTTTTATGACTAAGCATAGCATGAAAGGGTGCAGCAGTGCCTGAAGGCACCCTGCAGTTGGCCTTCATGAAGTGAGTTTCTAAGTAAAATGCGCATTATGCCGTGTGACAGTTTCAACACCCCAATCGCTGCTCCACAGGGCACCACTTCACTCATTCCAGCATCTGTCTCCATAGAGTTAATGCGGCATTTAGCTCAGTGGCATTCTGACTCTTTTTTTTTTTAAAAACATACATATCTTCCCTCAGTCTCAGTTGGTATCGCTTGGCTGCGTTTGCTCTTTTGACAAGGTTTTAACTTAACAGCACAGACAGCTGATCTTTACTCAAAATGACCAACTATGTGTATTGACAAAAAAATGACCTGATGTTACAAGACATATTAAGAGTAAAGGGACAGGCAATATTAAGAAACTGAGATAGAAGAGTTTCAGACCAAAGAGATAATTGGATCAAAAGAGACAGAGAAGGCCATGTGCTACCAAGCATGTCCTTATCAGCAGCAATTTTGTCTGCTTTGCCCACACAGCTCTGTATCAGCTGCTTGCAGAGTGATTAGGGTGCCCTGCTAATATCGTCACAACCAATGATTGACAGGGCTGGAAAAAGCTCTGATATTTAAACGTGTAACCTCCTGTTTTTTGAGGGGGGGGGATCTCTTAAGCAGCCGTTGTTTGTGTGATGTGCGTTGGGCTTTGTGTTGGGGTGTGTGTGGTTGAATGTGTGTCACTGAGTGGGTCTTGTTTTGATTCATAAATGCCTTTTTCAGACGAAGCAAAGGAAAAGAGCAACCTACATCCCACATTCACCTTTTTCTTCTCTGCTGCTGTTCTCAGGGAGATTTGGAAATATAATTAGTAGAAAGAGAGATTCGAGAAAAGGAGGAATGATTTTAATAAGGGAAAAAATGTTTTCATTATGCCTGAGAGAGGTAGTGAGGCAACATTTTGGGCAACTTGTTATGTGGGCCTGACAAAGAGCAATAAATCAAGACTTAGAACAAGAGTCTTTCTGACACTGGGTTAAGACGCTGCAGGTTAGGTGCTAAATGCTGAACATGTTCACATGCTAAGGTGGAAAAGTTTATCTGGCATCTACCAGATATATTAATTAATATTATATATATTATAAGCATCCTAACATTTGCTATTGTGCATACAAAGCAAATTATAGGCTGTTTTCAGAAATTGCTAACGCAGAAAAATGTAAAAATTTGTAATAAAAAACTAAATGGTCACCAGATTATAGCTAGTCATTATCCAGTGCATTTTGGCAAAAGCCAGCCCTCATTTGCACTGAGCATGGACTGTTAACTTGCATGCAATCAAAGCCTGCTGTGACTTGACTGATCAGTGTACTTGCACTTTTCTAGTCTTGCTGATCACTCAAAGACTACAAGCTACATTCATTCGGCGCTTTATTCTGCACACTCTATCGGCCTTGGAATCATTCACGTCTTCAGACTGTGGGAGGAATACCTGGAAACCCGCGCAGGCACAGGGAGAACATGCCTGCTCCACACAGAAAGACGCCAGCTGGGTTTGAACCAGGTACCTTGTTGCTGTGAGGTGACAGTGCTAACTACTGCAGCACCATGCTGCCAAAAAATGAACTAAGAAAAGAAAACAGATTTTTTTCCCACCCAAAACCTGTTGATTCCACTAAAAACAAAAGAATTTAGCATTATTTCAAACACAATACATACAGTTTTTTAAATGGCAAAATAAGTTTGCATTGCAACTGCTCAGTATTATGGTGGATTCACTAACTGCCTGACCAGTTCTGCCATTGCTAGAGCCATGCCCTCTTAGCAGCACAGTAACATGTCAGCAGTAAAATGCACGCTATTTCCCTTTATCATTTGTTTCTAGCATTTAAACTAACTCTACCTCTGCCTAATATATTTGTCTTGAGGGTTAAACATTTATCTGTTAGAGGTTTTCCAGGGTAAATTTGGAAGCTCATCTCTGGCCCAGCAGCCCAACAAGTTCCTGACCTACTTTCACAAACACTGTAGAGTGGTAGTTATCTCTTCTCATCTTTCTCCTCTGCTGATTTGTGCTGGTGGCGAGGTTGGTGTGATGTCAGTTTACTTTGGATCATTCTCAGACAGTGAACACGCATTAACCTTCCCTCCTTTTCCCCTCCCTGCTTTGCTATCTTTTCTTTTCCTTTCCTCGTGTCTCTTTTAGGTTTAACTTTTTTCTTTTATCCTCATTTCTATATCTATGGTAATTTGCTACGAAGAATGTCCTGAAAACGTCCTGGAAAAGGATATCCATTGCTTCACAACAGATAATTGTTTTTAATGATTAAGAATCACAGAGGCATGTCGAGGCCTAATAGCTGTTAGATCACAGAGGCAGTGTTATAAAGATAGGCACTTATCACCAGTCTCTGAATATCTTTGTTTCAAGTTGGCACTTTGCCTCTCTATTCCCATGCTGTTCTCCTGTCTCTCTTTTCCCCCTTTTTTCCCCCTCTCTTCGTCTTTTTGAGTCGTCTTTGGCTGTCCTCCAGAATCAATCCGTCACCTCTTTAAAGGGAGACGTTCTCGGATTTTGGCTTCTGTTTCCATAAAGAGCCTAAAGCGACAGGGTGCTTCATTCATGTCCACTTCATTGTCTTTTAATAATCAAACCATGATGGATTACCACCATACAGATATTCGTTTCAAAGCAGCATCTGAGGGATGAAAAACGAAGGAGGAACAGGAAAACACCAGTATGCTTTTTGATAGCTCAAGGATTGTTGTAGGAGTATGCATGCTAGTGTGTGTCTGTCTGTGTGTGTTTATATTGGATGCTAGTTTGGCTCTTGGTCTCAGAAAGACAGACAAGTTCCTCCTTCTCACTCTCTTTCCATTCGCTCTTCTTATCATGGCCTCTTGGGTTCAGGCAGACAGCTCCTCCTGTCTTTTCTCTCTGATTATCAGGCCAGGACTGACAAGGTAAACACCTGGCAAGGTATCCTCCCCATTTGGGAGCCCTAGGTGGTTGGATGTGTTCCATTTTTTTTATTCCCATATGGTGGATCAATGCATTGCTCTCACCTGTCTGTCTTTTCAACCTTCTCTACCTGGTCCGATTCTCATCTGCTGTTTGGAGGTGAAGTATGAAACTTCACCTCCAAACAGCATTTCTTCCAGCAGGCCTGTGAACAGGTGACATAGTGGATAGTAGTGGCATCTCGGTTGGGGTTTAGCAATATGATATTTTTGTGGCTGTGTTGTAAAAGCGTCTGGTTTTAGTGCGGTCTGGTGATGTGATTTGTGCTGTGTTAACACGCGTGTGTAAAGCCTGTTTCTTCTCTTTAACGCTGGGAGATTGTCACACAACAGAAACTTCTGAAGTTTTTGGAATTACCCTGCTGTCACTCATTCGCCTTTAAAATCACTTTAGCTTTCATTGGGTTCCAGCAACTCTGAAAAGCAACAACCATACAAGGTACTACTTACGCTCAGACATACTTTTTTTTTTTTTTTTTTTACTGGTTTTACTAATGTTTGAACCCTTGCTTTATCTCTTGTTTGGAGGTATTTTGTCAGTTCTGATTCCATTTGTCCAGGTTTTGATCCCTCTCTTTTTACTTTTCTGCCTCTACCCAAGCACACTGCAGGTGACTCAAATCACAGAAACACAAAATGACTTTTAAAAAAAACACACACACACATAATAGTTTCTCTTCTTCACAGAACATGTGTCAACAATTTTCTTTGGAACTATTTCTTCAGGAGTAGTTCCAAAAGGACTACACGTAATTAGGCCAACACTTTCATTACTACTGAAAATTCACAAAAGAGATAAAACGAATACTAATGTGGCCTCCATTATGTATATTGTGAAATTCCAATTACAGATACAAATGGCTGCAACTGCTGTAAATGTGGTGACTGACCATAATTACAGACACGTACCAGCACATTGCCAGTAAGCTACCCTTCTCTTTGGCATTCCTGTCATCTGTAAAACCTTCAAAACCAATCTGTGGACATTACCCAGATTGCCAAATATAAACACAAGCAGAGTGCACTCGTATCAAAGCTGTCAGACAGCATTTACCAGAAGCTGTTACTTTAAAACCTTTATATGGAACATGTCCTCCATTCCTTGAGATGATCAAAAAGCCAATTGCAAAAACAAATGTCTCTTATACTCTGTAATGACAATGAGATGTTTGAAAATATCATCATCTCTGCTGTGCAATTTGTCTGATGAGAGAACATTAGGCACACCCACACAAGAGGTCTGTTCTGTAAAGCTGTGCCTTGTAAATCCACCTATACGTAGCAGCAATCCAAAGGCAAGGTCTCAAGTACAGACTGATGGCCGTGAAGTGAAGTTAAGTGCGAACGATCAAACACAAATACATGAGTATCCACAGGAGTGTGCAGCAATTGCAGCAAAGCTGTCATAAATAAACTCCTATCTGATCATACAGCGCTACAGTTACACTTGGTTAACGCTAACACACAGTTTGGGTCAAAATGTAGGAAACAAAAATAAAAAGCTGCCTTTTGTGTTAAATTCTGCTTTTTGTGGACCCGTCCACCCACCCAGACAGCTTCCCTCTTCAGGCTGTATGGCTTTGTACCAATTTCACGTCACACTCTTCTGATAGACAATCCTCCTATATGGCTTTGTCTCTCAACAAAATTGTTGTTTTTTAGCTAACAGACTGTCGCTGCTGTTTCTCTTGGGCTACCAGCAAATTCAGAAGCATCAGTCTTTCATCAGCCAGTCTCCTCCACATGTAATTGAATGGCAGTCTCTCACTCCACTGCAATTAGCAAAGTGGGGACTTCAGAAGATGAACATTTGGGACCTTGTCAAGGCTAACTAGGTGTGTAGGTGTGTGATTGTGTGCTTTACGTTTGTTTGTAGATTTAACGAGACCGACAAACAAACCTATAGCTAAATGTTGCCCAACATTTCCTTCCCGTTCATCACCTAAAGCGCACTCTGGCTGACCTTGTCTTTATAATAAATGTGTGTTATTGTGTTCATGTTTAAGCTCCAAGCAACCATAGTTAACATGTTGATGCAACAGCAGCAATAACATAATTAGGCAGCTAATTTGTTTATTGTTAAAGGTAATGCAGCTTGGGTCAGCTGCCCCCACGGGTAGCTGCCTGCATCTGTGATTGTTTGTCTTCTTCGAGATGTATGCGTTTGCTTATTGCTTTATCACTGGGATTTATGTGTGTTTTTTCAGGCTCTCTGCTTCTAGTTTTGCGCACCACAAGGCAACTGAGCGTGAATGTGCCCGCATGCACATGTGTGTTATTCATAAGATGATGTGGTACGGCGAGGGATTCTGGGGGGTCCTTGTGTTTTTATTACCTGCTGGCGGCCTCCTGCCAACATCCAGCTTGATTAACTCCACCCCCTCTCTCGCGCGCACACACAAAGTGCTACTTTATCACTACAAGTCTGCAGGAGTTGTAAAGGAGCAGCAGCTAAGGTTCTCAAAATGTTATTAGCTATTAAAAGCCTGAGTAGGAGACAAAGGGATCCACTGTTCCACTTTATTTCTTACGACACTTTGTCAACGAGAGCTTTTACAAAAGAGGAAATCCACACGCTCCCACCTGTGCGATTCAGATGTTTGCTAGCTGGTAATTTATTACCAAAGCTTGAATTGCGGGATGTTCTCGGTTTGCGCGCGTCTTTACAGATGTCTACAGTACTTTATAAAGGTAACATTTTAAATAAGAGTCTAAGGCACACACGGTAACACTCTCACACAAGGAAGCAATTTGCTCTTCCATAGAACGAGTGTAATTTGGTAAAGACAGACTGTGTCCCGCTGCCTCCTGTTACTCATGTGTGGCAGCTGGTAATGAAAGGGCCACTGGAAGTCTTAGGGGTTTCACTTAAGCCATTTTGTGCTCAATTTATTTTGTGTATCAGAGTAGGCAGTGTGAGATGGTTTGTCTAACAGTTTTTTACAACCCACTGATATAGATGGACGATGCGCCTCTCCTTAGGCGTCCACTGATTAAAAGAAATGTCTACCATATGATTAATCTCTTGATGTTTTAAAAAAAATACAAGTACAGGATCTACGTGGAAGAAACAGGTATTTCCGACATAATTAGGTCCTATCTAAAAATACAATTATAGTTATTCCTCCTTACTGTACAGCGCTCACATCTTGATTTCATGGTCAGTGCAGCCTCCATCCATCATCCATTGAGTTAGGTCCCTATAGGGTAACCCCTCTGTCTTATGCCACTTTCTGCTCATCAATCAGTCAATTACTGGAGGAGTTCAGGGTCAAAACTCAGGCCACACATACATTTAAGCCCTCTAAAGTTGTTCATTGTACTGTGTAGAAAAAGCCCATTTTTATTTACAATTTGTATAAAGTCGCAGTGTGCAGTGCAAGCTCAGCTCAGTCAGCCTGTACTGTATGATGAAGGAAAGCTGCAGGAAAAATCAGTTTTTGTATTTTTTTCCCTTCATAAAATATAGTAGTACATAAAAAAACGAGTGTAAGGATAAGAGGACTAGACCAGGGAGTGAGAAAGGAGGGAGGGGAATGGAGCGGCTTGTGAGATCAAGGTCGTATCCAGGCTTTAGTATTGGTATTCTCCTCAGTGTTAAAATGATTCTACCAGTGAATAGTGTTTTCATTCCTCTCCTGAATGAGATTCACAGGAGCATGGAGAGAGAAAGGGGGAACAGGAGATGGAGAGAGAGCGAGAGAGAGAGACATGACAAAGAAAAGAGAAAGCTACCCCTCCCCTCTCCCTCTTTTTCTTTCCCCTTCCTCCCTACAGTTTGTGCTCCCCTTGGACATACAATAGCAAATGAAAATACAGCGTGGGATAAACAACTTTTATCAGACTGGAGCAAATGAAATCGACTATTTTATTCAATTCTTCATCCCTGAAGCATCCCTTACTCCATTTACCCAGCAACCTCACCCCTGCAGTTTCATCAGAGAAAAAAAAAAGAAGGTGCTTTATGCAAATCAAATGCTTTATTCTTGATTAGATTACAGACGCAATAATTGTCTTGGATGATTTATGGTTGTAATTGGTTGCCACAAACTGCTGCAACAAAAGCTCAGTTGCCATGGTTTGTGCTATGAAGACATTACATCAACAGATTTTAGGGTATCTCCTATAAAATCCACTTCTGCAGGCACATATAAGTTACATTAGAAAAATTAACTTGCTGAGCATGTGGAGTTTTCTAGGTTTTTTATTACTTAAGTTAAATGATGATGTCCACAGTTGCACTTTTCCCCCACCACAGACCATATAAAAGATGGACAAGGTTTAAAGGTCTGAAAATGAAAGTTTCTTAAATTTCCATGTGTTTAATGACCAGCAGGGGCCACTTCTCTGGTTGCAAAAAGACTTTTGGTTGTATAGACGTCTATGGGAAAAGGGCTACGGCTCCTGTGCTTTATGACCTCAGTAAATGCTTTATGGGCTAAATGACTAATTTCAGGTCATACTGAATAGAACATGAAGGCTTTTCTATAAATTATGGTAATTCTAAGAGTCAGGAAAGAGAATTATCCAGGATATGTTAATTAGCTACTGACTTGTGCTTGACAAGTTGTTAGCCTAGTCCCAGTCCCTTATCTGTCATAGCGCCAGAAATGATTGCTGCAAAAAAGGCCTCGCCTAACCAGTGGGTGATGTAACTATGGTTACGTTCACTTTTTGTATAGTGTCTTTGGTTTTTGCACATGAGGGATCTCCCTTCACCTCAGCTTTGGAAGATCAATGGCCAAGCTACGAGACCTGGAGTGGTTAATTAATTTTCCCAAGGGGCCACAAGAAAAACTGGGGTTATTGTGGAGGGCCTCAGCAAGAAGCTTATAAAGAGATAAAATTAATAATGAGCCGAACTGTGTTCCTTTTAGGGTTGTGGCCCTCCACAACAGTCCCAGTTTCTCATGTGGCCCCATGGTGAATTGAATTGCTCACTCCTGTATTAGACAGTGCCACAATAGATGATTAAAATTGACTCTCCCTCTCCTACAGCCTCCTACATCATGCAAACACTAAGCTGAACCTGATTGGTTGAAAGCCTCATGGTGGCTGTCTTCTCATGGATTATAAAATGTAACCAACATGGTGGATCTTTGACAAAATTTTGAGTCTGGCAAAATTGTTTTTGAAAACACTGGAAAGAAATGAGGAGAGTTGAGAATCAACTTTCATTTTACATCGACAATGGATGGATAAAAAGTTTGGGGGGAGTTTCCAGAGTCATACTATACATCCCTAACTTGCATAAAGGAGGAACAAATGACTCGACAGCCCATCGTTTGAAACCCAGCACAACCCTATCAGCATGCATTGCTCGGCTGGAATAGAAGAGATGAATGGTGAAGCATGGAAATGATGAATCCTGTGAACAGATACCACGTGTGGAGACCAAATGCAAAAATAAAAAAGATGAATAGGAAATAATGGAAACAGTTCTCCAACCAGAGCAGTGCTGAAAATGAAATATTTAATAGCCAGACTTGTAATTGAGTCCGTAGAAGTCAACCTGTAGGAGTTAGGACATGGGATTGCTACCTTTGTAAGAGACAAGTGGCAAATTAGGTGCCTGCCATTCCTTTCCATTATCAGGTGCTGCTGATACTTCTCAGCAGGCTAATCTCACCGAGAGCTCTTACACTTCACTAAGACCCTGTCACAGACAGAGTCAGTGAGAGAGAGAGAGAGGCACAGAGATCTTCTCTGCTTGACATCGATCTGTGACGCATATCACCACCCCTAATCCAATTAATTTTGTTTTGCTTCCATCGTGGCTTACTTGAGTCATCAAAATTGCATACACAAATACATCTCTGGCACACTGCATTGGGCCATACAAAATGCACAAACAGCTAAATCTGGTAGAGTGAAAATTCTTTGGGTAATTCCTTTCTGTTTCTGCCTGTGATCGAGTCTCCAGCCTTCCTCATTACTTTGTTTCATGCAGAACCCAAGAAGCCTGAATTTATGAAAGAGTTAATTGAAAACACTGTTTGACAAACTCCTTTTTTCCCTCCTTTCTTCCCCTTCTGTCATCCCTCTCCACCTCCTCCTTGTCCACCACTTCTGCCTCTCTTTGTACAGGCTGAGGCAAATCTCTAGTAGAGGACCAGCAGCAGCAGTGTTGGTGCGACCATGAGGTCAGAGGTCTTGTTACTCTACTTCACACTACTGCAAATAGCCGGGGCGGGCTTCCCCGAAGACAGTGAGCCTATTAGCATCTCACACGGCAACTGTAAGTATATCCTTTTTCTTGCTTCTCTTCACTTTCTTTATGTCTTTCTTTCGTTCTCTGCTTGAGCACCGTCCCTTCTCTCATTACAAGTCCTCCCTCGCTCTCTGCGTGCACTCTTTTCCCTTTCCTCTTTGTTTTGTACTTCGCAAATCCCCTTCTCGATATCTGTGTCACTTGTTCTATCCTTTTTCACTCGTCCACATCCCTCTCAACACTTCTTTCCTCAGCAACCCCCACCATCCCCTACACTCAACGCATTCTGAAGGCATGGAGTGTAATTTGGCGCCCAAGGATAGCCCCTCTACACACACAAAAACGAAAGACTTAAGGCAGAATTTGAAATGGAGCCCACCCTACATCAAAGGATAATCCGCTATTTTTCTGTTGGGCTCCTAATGCTGTGTGTGATAGTGTAAATGCTGTGGCAGGCTATAAAGATATGGTCATTGTTTCTGCTGATTCTCTATGTGTCTCTCCCTGTCCTGTCCTGCTGTGCTCACTTTGGGCTTAACGCTGTCCGAGGGAACTGAAACGCAGGCCAGAAAGCCTCACATAGACCTGCGCTCCTCTATCACAGTGTTTATTCAAACTAAGCGCTTTCATCCAAAGCCACTAACAATAGAACGATTGCATGGTACAGTGCAGCATATTTTTAGCCTACAATTTATGGTTACACGAGAGCCTCAGCTGACAATTGCGGTGGCGTTTTCTTATCCAGCAAAGACACATAGGTTGACATTTGACCCCAAACTCCTGGGACGTATGACAAAAGCTTTGAAAGCCAAATTACAAAATCCCTCACACGAGCTACAATAAGTGGGCACACACAGGGATTAATTTTTGTCCTCCTTCTTGCAGACACAAAGCAGTATCCAGCATTTGTAGGCCACAAACCTGGAAGGAACAACACGCAGCGGCACAAACTGGACATTCAGCTCATCATGATTATGAACAGGACATTATACATCGCTGCCAGGTGGGTGATTGTACCTCAATTTGTGCAGTTTTAGAGAGACAGGCATTAATTCTGCTTTCATTTATGGAATAATTACAAGGAATAAATTCAGGCCATTGTAAGTTAAGCATCTTCAGGATTATTTTATTCTTTATGACCTAATACTAATTACAGTTGCTTTGTGAACTCCTGTTTTAGCTCAATAAATGTAAAACCCTCACATTTTGAACCATCAAGCTGAACTTCGGGGGCCTGCTGCGCTGGTTTCTTTTAAAGTTTTGGTTAATCAGGAGGGAATAATTCAGAGCAAAATGCTGAGACCTGAAATCACTTAGCAGTCTGGACTTTTTCCCTTCATTACCTCTTTGTTGTTTTCTATTTTCAGCTCACCGTCTGCCAAATCCCTCTTTACCTTGTACGATGTCCCTATAGACTTGTGCCCTGCTTTTTAAAAAAAAACAAACATCCAAGCACACAAACACAGAGATAAACTGCAGATAAGTTAAAAACTAATGTCAAAGAAAACCATTTTTTTTCTGCTTTTTGTGTTGTCAATAAACAGCAATACAGGACATACAAAAGGTATTCCTTCATTTTATGGCGGCCTAGTTGCTCTCAAAAATCGATTTTTTTTTTTTAAACTCTTTGTCGCTTTGTCTGGCTGACCCCCACTCCCCAGTCTGTCACCTACCTTTATTGCTTTTTGTCCATCCATCAATGGGTTTTTCACCTGTGCATCTTTATTTGGGTGTGACTCATTTTTCCTGAGATAATATAACTCACTTACAGCATCTGGAGCCATGGAGAAAATCAATATTGATTTTTGTCTTTCCTCTTGTCATCAGTATTTTTTAAAAATGGCGATGTTGCTTCGCCTGATTGCAAAGTGAGTGGTTTGACAACCAGTCAGCTCCATTAACAGGCAGGTTTACCTTCAGCATATAACATTACAGTAGCATTAAAAAGGCCTTAATAAAACTGATCCTTATGTGCTTGTTCTCTGCCCTCCATAGCTAATTGAGTGGCAGGCTTGATTGGATCCTGTTGAAAGCCACAATAGGGGTCTTTCTTTGTTTCCCTCCGAAGCATGTCAAATTAAGTGGCTGAGGGAGGCTGCTGCTTTAAGAGAGCTGTTTTTTTTAACATATCTCTGGTCATTAAGAGGAGGTGTATGGAGAGCGAGAAAAACCAGACTAAAAAAAGAGAGAGACTGTGTGTGTGTGTGTGTGTGTGTGTGTGTGTGTGTGTGTGTGTGGTGGTTTTTCCAGAGACTTTGGTCTGCCTGTCGCCCACCTGCTCCACATGGGGTGGCAGGGCCTTAGGGATAAGGGAGGGAAATGAGACACATGGGGTTTATTGGAGGGGCTTGACTGTGTGTGTGTGTGTGTGTGTGTGTGTGTGTGTGTGTGTGTGTGTGTGTGTGTGTGTGTAAGAGAGTGAGTGAAAGAAGGGTGCGTATATGTGTCAAGTTTAGTATGCTGACCAGTTGTCTGATGGCCACACGTGTGTAAATAAATATATACATTCAAGGGTAGTGAACATGTGTGCTGGTGGGTGTGGAAGCTAGTCTGTGATCGTGTCTGCAGTGGCTTGCATGTGTGAGGTGAACCGGTGCAACAGTCCTACACTTGCTAAAAGCAGACACATGGCCGAGGTATGTGACCCCCGAATGACTGGAATGGCTGCCGCAGATTAGACTGAGTCGGATGACCGCCATTGATCCGGACACAGAGAAGAATGCTTGGAGTCGATAAAATGGACACACAAACGACGGCCCTTCCTCAAACATCCATCGGCTCTAACAGAATGTCGATAAAGACACGTGAAAGTTAAATGACAAACAGTTTAAGGCAAACAGCACAGACAATTACCACTTCAGAAATCAATGTGAAAGTGAGCCAGCAGTTCACCCAGCAAGACTCATGCCACGAAACAACGCACAATGGTGGAAACGAGCCCCCCCCACAAAAAAAACTAGGCAACATCAATAGTTGCTTTTATGACGGTTGTCCAGTCAAATGGCTTGTTTATTCTGGAGCCAGCGTCACACAGCTCTGCCATCATGCCTCTAGACCAGTGAGCCTCAGTTCTTGGTGTGCAGCAGCTTGCAGATGGCCACTGTGAATGCAGTCCAAAGCCCAACACTGTTTCAGGCTGTTTTTTGAATGACTGCTCAGTGTATTAAATCCCTTTGGCTCCTGTTTTGGTGCTGGCAAAAAAATCACAAGATTTTTAAGCTGTGAGATGCATACAAACATAGCAACTAATGAAATTGTAAATAGACAAAAGTGCCTTAATCCATAGAGAGAAAGAGTCAAGTCTTTGGCAATGTGTGAACTGAGCAACAGATGCAGCGATTGATAATTTATCCTTAGTTTTAAGTCTTGAATGAAGTGTATTGATATGGTGAAATCAGGCGATCGAGACCTGTTTTAGCCAGTGTGTCTGTACAAGTGTAAAGAAAATAGCCTCTGCTAATGAGGTCATATATCTCTTCTAATATTTGTAAAACACCATTAGCCTTATTAGACTCTTATATATTGGGTGTTAATTATGTATTCAGTTCATGACTGCTGTAGGTTTTTAATATTATGAATATGATTCCATGGCCAAGTTTCTATCAAGCGCATTATCCAGAGGGATCCTACAGCTTGATAACATATCTGACTGCAGTCTTTTCATATGCAGCCTTTTAAAAGCCCGCTTGTTTGTTAGGATTTAATAAGACTGGCACTGGATTGAGTATAGTATTGATTTCTTTCACTTTAACTTAAATATTTACTCTTATCAAAAGGGATGCATAGCAGATCTTCTGCTAATAAGATCTTAAATAGAAATAAAGTAGAATAGAAATACAACATGGAAGTTATGCCAAGAGGTGTTTGTAAAGTCATACTAATGACCATTAGATTCAGCCTTGCAGCAAACTAATTGCTTTGAAGCAATCAACAATACATTGTCCATGATAAACTGAGACATGGTGTATACTAAAGTGCAGGTAATGAACATGAAAACATCTTAATGTGCAAGCTTGGTGGTTTATGCGTGTCTGCTGTCATGTGTATTTAGATGTTTAGCAGCAGAGTCACGTTTGGTAAAAGCAATAATTTGTTCAGTGAGAGACGGACGCGGGAGGACTCGCATCCCAGAGGTCCATATTTCATGGTCAGGGTACACTGTGTACTCCATTCAGAGGGAATTCATCATGGTGCAGTGGGAGATTCATCATTGTGATCTTTGCACGTGTGTGTGTGTGTCAGAGTAATATGGTTTTGTGTGTGTCTTCAGCTGTAAACAAAATAGCTCGTCACAAACCTCCACTTTCATGAGAACTGCTTTTTAGTTTGGAAACTTTGCAAACTAAGTCTAACCTTAAAGAGACTCGGTTACTTAAACATTTATTTTATTGTTTTATTACTTTTTGTTTAGATCAAGTTCTTTTGGGATATATTTTTTGTAGTTTTCAGTGACATCTTGGCAAATTTTGTTAATCCTGTGCTCCCCAGTGAAATTGCTGGACTCTGGAGAATGTTTGATTAGGTGAAACAGATAGACCGGCTCTTCACATGCGAATATATGAAAGAAATGGGATCACCAAGACTTTCTGTTTGGATGCTTTAAAAAAAGCTGTTGTTCAAGGTAACCACTGTTTTTGCCAATTGCTCTCCACAGCTGTTTGCCTGCATGCAACCAAAGACTGCCCAAACCTGTTTGATCAACAGAACTCAGACTATAAGCAGTTTCCAGTACCAGACGTCTCATCGACTGCCTACAGATTCTCTATATTCATAAGGAGACAGTCTTATTAACACTCTGCTTTTATCCCCTCACAATGTCTAACCACCTTTATTTGGAGGTAAATAGAAAGGATAAGGGCAAAATAGTGGTCATAATCACCCACTGCTCAGCAAAACCGTGTGTGTGTGTGTGTGTGTTTGTGGACATCAAAGGCAGGTGCAATACTTCAACTTTGGATGAAGAAGTCAGTCTAGAAATTTCAGAATTGCTTACAGAAGATAGACGTATGGTTTATATATATATATTTTTTTTATTTGGCACATAAGTTAAACTGACATGGATATTTGTTTAAAGTCTGTACGATCATGTCACGGCCTGTTTCCAATATGTCGTTTGCCTAGTGTTGCCAAAGGACGTGATGGCTGAAACTATGAATAGGTGTCTCAAAGGTTCACGCCAGCTGGAGAAAAGACATGGAGAGAATGATAAAGACAGTCCATACATGCTTGTGCTTGTGGGTATGTGTGAACGCGTTGCTATATACCCTGCCTTGCGAGCATATCCTAGACCTCTCCACATGCAGGGCATAGTCGCCATTCCTAGGCCACAGTCGCCCTTCACCATGGTAACACCAACCACACTCTGTTTACACCCCTCTATGAGGCTGCGAAGCATGGGAATCAGAGAGACAGAATGTGTATGTGTGGGACGGACAGAGAGAGAGGGAAAGAGAGAGTGATCGCCGTGAGTGAAAGACCAAAACTTGTGATTACAGCGAGACACGCTCACAGACGCGCACTCAAAAATCCTGATTACCTTGTCTCCGTTGAATCCTCTAGAACAGCCATGCCTCTGTGGCTGCTGTTCTTCCCTGTTGGGTCTCTTTGGGTCTCGCAGTGGAGGCCACTAGAGTCTCTATTATTGTAGCTCCACCAAATCCTGTTAAAACCCACTAATGATGGGGATTACATGGTTGCCTCCTCTCCCTCTCCTCGCAGCACCGACGACATCCAGCTATGTCCACCCTCTGAACCAACTTTTGCAGCTTCGGTAATCATAATCACCTGAAATGAAAATTGGAACAAGTTTAATTTCATAAAATAACTCTGCAAGCATGTAGAAAGAAATGTCCTTTCACCCATTCTTTGGACATTTGCTGCTGATCATATGAGAAAAATATTTACACAGCCTGGCTGGAGTATACTCCTGCACTAGAATTAGTGCCACATTGTTCTCATAGCTTGTCTGGTTAGCTAGTGAGGAGTATCCTGGGTAATAGCAAAAGGCACTGAGATGCTACAAAAACTTTATGTGAGAGTATATGAAAATGCATGGTATCCTGATAAATGCACGTATAGAATATGAATTTAAATTAATGTAGTTTAAAAGTTAAAACTATCATGTTGAAATGTGTTAGACAACAGAACATCTTCAGCATTATTTTACTGTATGTTAACAATTTGCTTAATTGCATGTTCTTGGAATTGGGGTGCACAGGCAATTCACAATTTAATTACAAGGGAATAAAAAAAACAATTAATTAAAAATTAGGAATGACAAACAAAATATTTCCCATACTGATCTCCTTGGAAGTTAGATGTAAGATTACTGGGTAAGGTTCAGTAAAGAAATCACATCTTATACTGTGATTATGCATATCTGCTTAATTGTTCCAAGAGTGCACCGTCAACACATGCCCCTTACCATACTGAAGCAGCCACGCACAAAAAACACACATACATTCACATACAAATACACACAAAAGGAAAGGTGGAGGGAATGCTGAAAACCATAATGAGATATTCAACCTTCGAAAAGAACAACCTGCCTCAGCCTGGGGGTGAGTGAACCCTGGCTTGTTGGATTTCATGCCACCACATCACCGAGGGCCTCTCGATGCCCTCAACCCATTCAGAACTTCAACAGCTCCCTTCACAGCCTGAAGGTGCCTGCTGGCTTCCCCAGTTCCCTCCCGCCTACTTTGTGAAGAGGATTTGAACCAGTGAAAGCCAAAACAATGCAGAACGGGCCATCCTCCACCACCCATGATCCAGTTATGAAGAAAGGGGAATATAGGTGAAGAGGGTGACGAGAGAGAAAGTGTGGGAGGGTGGATTGCAGGAATTAGGTTTGCGGAAAGTGGAATGGTGGAATAAGGTGCGGGGCGCATGCTAATTGTGTTCCCCTATTTTCTGCCACTGGAGTGGGAGATAGTTTCACAAAGGCCCAGCAGATGGACCGCGCTGGCCTGTGGTTACCCCAGAAGAAATGCGCTGTTATGAAAACGACATTCCTCCACACAAAGAGCCTGTGTTCTCGTGGCCACGCATGGCTACATGTCCGACGCAGACCCTTTCTGTCATTCTGTTGCACTCAATCTCACACTCTTGCCCACGCTCAGTTAGTCTACTGTTCTGACTGGATCATTCAGCTCTTCCTCACTGTGTACCCATCTTTTTACAGTGTCTCCATCTTTGTCCCTAAGAGGATATTTGCATACCTTCCATCCTACTCACGCATTTTTTGTCCCAGGATTTCGGGAAATGAGAAGCCCACGCCAAGTGATTCACATTGATACCCAATGTGTCGCGTTCATCCACTGTCAAAGACGCCTGTTATTTCTCGTTCCTCACAATCTCACGGTGTTTCTAATTTCATCATCTGCACCACAGCGCTATAGAACCGCTTCCTTTGTGTTAAAGTACTGTGCCATCCTCAGGCTGTTTGATTTACAGCTGAAAGCGGGAAAATTATGGGAAAGTGAATGAGTTGCAGCAAAGCACCCTGTGGATTTTAGTTAAAAAGTTACTAAAGTCTTAACCAAGTAAAGACCGTGTCAAACGCATTCGCTTTAAAAAAATCTCACTGGACTGTAAATTTTAACATCAGAACAAGCAGAACTTGTAAAGAGCATGGCAAAGATTTCAAGATGTGACGAGTACCTCTTGAGGAGGTTATTGGGAGGAGGAGGAGAAAGAGTCGGCAGAGGGCACGAGACAAATATACTGCCTAAACTAAAAGATACAGGTGCATACAGGTCTTTTAAAAACAATGAGAGGTTTGCTCAGGGTTACCTCTCACAGTTACTGCAGCAGATTCTCCTTGTAAACACTTTTGAATTCGTAGCTGATTGTTGCAAGTTGTGTCAAAACTGTAACTTTAAACACACTCACACAAATAGAGCATCTTACAGGATCTGGAGATGTAATTATTTATCTCCCACATTCAGCATGAATAAACATCTATGAATCTCATGAGAAATAAGAGAAAAACAAAACTCCTGCCAACTCCACGACTTGCATGGGAATGATTAGGCTTTTCTCAGTTTCTTCACTACCAAAGTAATCCAGTGATAGTTTTGTATCTACAGTTACACTGCAGAGCCGCCAAGTGCAGATATTTCATTCTTTTAATGTTGCCAATTTGCCAAACAAATGTAGGCTAACACAACACGGCTCAAGTTGTAGTTGTAGTAATTTTTAAAGTATTGAGGTTCAGAAAAGCAATAAAGCGTAGACTATACCAATACCATGACTTTTTATATTCCTGAAGTTAGAGAAAGAAGGGTGAAGTGGTTTGGATGTACGGAGGAGGGATAGTGGATATAATGGGCAAAGGATGTGTAACAGGGAGCTGCCAGGCAGGAGGAAGAGAGGAGGAATACAGAGAAGGTTCATGGATGTAGTGAAAGACGAAGGCTGGTGTGACAGAAGAAGATGCTGGTAATAGGATGAGATGGAGGCAGATGATCCAGTGTGGTAACTCCTAAAGGGAGCAGAGCAAAGAAGAAATTCTGTGGATAAACTATGTGAGCTAAGAGTCATTATTACTAATGCCATGCTCTCTAATTCTTTACAAAACTTGATTCTAAGACACTTATCTGATCTAAAGCACCTGGATTAAGCTGCATACTGCATGCAAATTAAACAGAGTATCACATTTTTCATTCTCATAAATAATTTTACAAGTAAAATTTGTACATCAGTACGGCAAATGGATTCCAAGCTTGAAAACAATAGACAATGGGACACCTATTTTTGTATTCTCAGTGAACTGCTCAGCACATATGGAAATGGGCTGTTGCATAATAAAATTGGTCTTTGCCATACTTTTGCCCCAGCAGAACAAAAGCTTTTACTCACAACAGGTTGTTTAGTCTGTACTGTGCTCAGCAGGCAAGAGCGTCTCTGAAATCAGAATATGTTGCGGGGTTATTTTGGGGGGCTAAAATATTTGCAAACCATCAGATGAAATGCTGAAATATATTCAAAGTGACATCTACGATGAAGGCGTCCTATTTTGTAGTAACATAAAAATAGTAGTAAAACGTTTCCTGGTTATTTTCCTGAGTCTGAAAAAGAAAATCAATTTATGTGCCGTTCTCGAAGACTTTAGAGTGAAAAGTTTATATGAAGCCTTTATAATACAAGAATAAATTTTTTCAGCAATTATTTAAAAAAAAAGAAAAAAAAAAGAAAAAAAAAAGAAAAATCCATTATTCATTTCAGGTATGTTTTCAAGAAAATATGTCAAAAGATTCTCTGGCTGTGTGAAGTGTGTGCTGTTTTTCTCAGAACTTATCCTGTTAAGAAAATATGCATTGGATATTTTGTGGGTGAGTTTACATGACAAGAAAAATTTACATTTTAGGGGGTCCGTATTGGAAACAACCATTTTTTGTCATAACATAAGCTGAAGGTCAGATCATACGTCATGACAATAACTAATAACAAATTAGCAACAATGTGACTGTGATGGATCATGTGTTTTATGCAGGTTTCATCTCTGGAAGTTGACTTTCATATAATAAAAGATAAATATAACTTGGAATACTGAATGCCTGGAACGTAGATAATTGATTTTAAAACTTCAAATTAAAAAATATAGTACTGATGTTTACAACATCCAGTTTAATGTTGCACAGATACATGTTGTACTCTGCCTCTGCTTCTTTTCTTTCTTCTGAGTGTTTCATTGATGTGACTCAGAGACCACAAGGAAGTGACTGTGTTGTAATATGAGTTCAGGTGCAGGGCTGAATAGGGGAAAGGGTGCATGTGAAATTTTGTTGGGGTAAAGACTCGGGGGTGGGGGGGTTGTTCCGTGCACGTGTGTGTGTGTGTTTGGAAAGCTGGTGTTGACACAGACACAGCCGCTCCATTGTACTCCCCCATCTCCAGTCAGTATGTTTGAGGAACGCCTCATCGCTTGGCTCGCTCTAATCTCTGCTGGAACCAGAAACCTGCGGCGGGAAGGCCTCAGCCCAGAGGACTTTGTCAGCACCGGGATAAGAGAGGCACAAGTCAGGGAGAATCGCTGGGATGGTTACTACTGAAAATTATGGAGAAGTCAATTACAGATTGCTCGTGAGCTGCTTTAAATTTGCAGACAGTAAAATAACCCAGGGGGTTGCAATAAATCCGCTAAGTAATCCTTTAATTTAATAGCTTTATGAAGTTTGAATTTTAATATAAAGATAAAACAAGTTAACTTGCTGAACTTAAGGAGACAAATCAGAACATTTTAGTGATCATCGTCCACCGTTTTTATCACCTCGTGTGTTTCATCTCCATTTAAATGTGTCTCTGTTTTTCCACTATTTTAAATGTAGTGGTGCTGATTTTTATAAGCCAGCTTTTTAAATATTCACATTTACTCTAGAACATGTAATTCTGACTGCAGTGAAAGGGATACTGAAAAAGGCAAGACCGACTGACCCGGGAAAATCAGTCCAGAACAATTAGCACAGAGCAGTTCAATGGCAGTGGAACCAGTTAGGCCTAATGAAAAACATTTTGGAGGGGAGATTGTGGTTTTGGCCTGAGCCGCAACAACCTGTAACTTGTTGTTGCTCAGTTTTTAATCATGGCAGACTGCGCAGCGACAGTCAGCATCTGGCATTTGCTTGAGCAAAGGAACTTGGAAGGAAGGCCACGGGATGAATCTGAGTGACCTAAAGCTGACTTTGCTCTTGGCTTTTTTCATGAAAAGGGTTTTCTTTTTATTTCAGCTGAAAGCAATAATCACAAACATTTAGTTATAAGAGGTAATCCACAGGCCAACTTTGAAATTAGTCAGTATTGTCCATAAAAATGGACTTTTGAGTGCGCTGTTGTGGAAAATTAGTTTGAGAAGGGATGAAAAACGGGTGACATTTTTTGTTTTTAAATGGTAAATGGCAATTTGCTAAAGGAATTTTTGTGCTTTACATGACAGTGATGATATTGATTATGTATATTTTTTTTATACTGATAGGTCTGATCAGTGGACAGTTACTATAGAAACCATAAACAGCCTCAGTGTGGAGAAATGAAAAAAAGATTCATATGATGTATTTTACAGTTTCTTTGAGAAATTTCAGAAGTTAAACCGACAGAAAAAACAGGTATTTAGCCCCCGGCCTCTCTGGAAATGTGATGAAAGCTGAAATGTTTTCCTAATTTCAACCACTCTTAAAGATTAATTATTCAATTTAAGAATTGTGGCTGATAATGTACAGTAGACTGGGTTTTATCCTCAATGAGACTGAGGTGGCCCCCAGGAAAGCGATATAAGTGGATTCATTTCAAGATGCCTGTTCCTCCAAAGACTTTATTAGATTTAGTTAATGAGAGAGCAAGGCAGGCAGGCTGGCTAAGCGCAGGTTGGGGAGCTGGAATATAATTAAGCCGTGAGTCAGATGATGCCACTGTTACACACTTTGATTAAAAACACGTTCAACAGCTAATCTTCAACAAATTAAAGCGGTTACATCGTTTGGCACGGTCACCTTTGGTTCTCTCCTCAAAAGAAAGCTTTTCTTTCTGACTCTTCCGTTCATGCCACCTCTACACCTTCTACCTCCCACCTCTACACCATTGTATCCTCCCTCTCCATGTCCGCACCCCAATTCTCCACGGTAAGAAGGTGTAGCGGCATGGCTGGTCAACTAGCCTTGTCTGTCTGTCTGAGATGTAGTTAACCCTTGTGATTTTTATGTCTTCCATATGCCCTGCTGGGGCCTTTATGCCTGGACTGTGTAACGCAGGAGAAGCTTGTATATTTCCAGGCCAACACACATAAGTCTTCTTGTCTGAGCTATAATGAGTGTTAGTATAGATTTCCTGTGGCTCAAACACTAGGCTTAATTGACCTGAACAGCTCTGAGTGACTTGGCACCTCCCGTCTCAAGCCTTCCCTCCGCCCTCACCCCCCACCAAGACCTTTCTCTGGGACAAAGAGGCTTTTGTCCCCAGGCCTGCGCCACGGCGCTCCGAACCTTTGTTGACTGTTTCTGTCTGACAGAGCAAATAGATCTGGCCTCCTTTTGTTTATTGTCATTTTTTGAAGTTTGAACAAAGTTTATACAAAGCCCCATTTTCTGACGCTGTTTGCTGCCTGCGGGGGGAAAACAGAGAGGGAAGAAAAGAAATGGGTTTATTGTTTGTTGAATTTTGACTGTCTGCTGCTGTCTGACCTCTTCTCATCTCTCCCTCTTCTTTCTCCCAATCTCTTTCTCCCTTCCTCACTCGCTTTCCCTCAATCACTTGCAGGGATCATATATACACAGTGGACACAGACACTGCCAACAGTGAAGAGATATTTTTCAGTAAGGTGAGTGAGACGTCTGCCTCTTTGAGGATGTGTTGTTCTCTGCGTGATTGACAGCGTAACCTCACTCTGACTGCAACAGTGTGTACGTATGTGCATGTGGGTGCATTTGTGTGCCTGCCAGCAGTCTTACTCACCCGCTCACCGATTGGACCTGGCGCGTTCGCAATGGTGACCCTGTTAAGAAGATTATTTAATCAATCAGCTAGCTTGCGTCATCCACGCTCATCAGTGGGACAGCCAGAGGTCTGATGGGTGCATAACGGAAGCTGAGGGGACAGCGGAAGAAGAGCGAGAGGGAGGAAGGAGAAGGGGGAGGAGCAGGAAATGGAGAGCGAAAGCAAAGGTTAGATGAGTAGCAGAAGAAAGACAATATGGATGCAGAGGTGAAGAAGATCCCATTGTATAGTTTCAAATTATTCCAAAAAGGGGCCTCATATTTACATAGGGCCTCGACTGTAATAACCCACTCTTTATTCCATTTCAACCACTCTTTGCTGGCATCGCATGCCCTAAACATAATGCATGCAAACAGAATTCAGACAAGGCCATTCTCGTGTATGCAACAACCAGCAATCCCTCCACCTCATCCACTTCAATGTCAGAGCCTGGCAAGTGGGTCTTAATGAGAGCAGGCTGCAGATGAAAGGCCGGTGGGAGACGCGCAGATTGATTGATGACTGAGGGTCTTTAATCAGTGGCTGAGCTCCAAACATGTTGTACAACAGCGGCAGGTACATAGTGGTCTGAACCTGCGGCTGGGAGCTGACCCTCAGGTGACACAAGCCAGGGACACACGTGGTGTGTATGTGTGTGTACATTTGTGTGCATGGCTATAACTTAAGTATAATTACCTGTATGTCTGTTTGTAGTCCAGTGACAAGTAAAAGAGGGCTGATCCACAGGTCAAGGCAGTGCGTGTGTGTGTATGTGCACACGCAAGGATGGCAAGCCTATTAATCCACAGATTTGTCCACGGATCTGTCCTTGGACAGTCTGTTCTGATCCGGGGTCAGTATTGTATTTCCTTCCCTCTGGCAGAAAATTCGATGTTCAAGGAGGTAAAATGATCTCCAAACAAACTTAGAATAAAGTTTGCCTCAGAGCAGGTGCCTCATGAGAGAAATCAATGATGTAGAATCTCAAATGATGATTATTGATCTTAATATAGATGGGTTATTGAGCTCCATAGTGCTGTCTGTTTTTTCCTCCTCCCACCTCACTGTTTAGCCTGCTTTCTTTGTGACTCGCTATTTTTCTCTTTAGCTTCAGTTAAACTTCCATCTTTTTCTACAGAAAATGACATGGAAGTCCAGACAGGGAGATGTGGACACTTGCAGAATGAAAGGGAAGCATAAGGTAAGGAAACACACACTACAACATCATTTGTAGAGCAAACGTCACTCGAGTTTTTCCAATTTTTTTTGTCAGTCACACACTGCATGGCAGACAACCTGTAACTGATGTAATTGCGCACAGTCTCTGTTTCATTGTCTTGCTCTCTCTCTCTCCCTCACACACACAGACACTCTTAACACACATTTTAAAGACACAAGATCCTGAAGGTGCAATAACACACTTCTTGCAGTTCATATAACCTTCTGCTGTCAGAATTTATAGAGCATATCAGTGGGAATCTTCATATCTCGTGGTTGTATAACTTTATTTTTTTCCTGAACTTAATAACACTTTCATTATTGTTTGAGAGGACGTTAAATGGCACATTAAAATCTCCTGCGGATTTGCCTTTATGTGCCGTGATCAAATGCATGTCACGATACTGTGTTTGTTACATATGCCTCTCCCTGCTCACCGCGTGCCACATGCTGCACTTCAAAAGACAGAAAAGCAAAAAAATAACAGCCCACATGTGGCTACAGATACAGATGTCACCATGGACTTCCTTTCTTCTTTTTCTCTTTCTTTTTTTCCTGCCCTGCTCTCCCCGAAGGATGAGTGTCACAATTTCATCAAAGTCCTTCTGCAGCAAAATGAAGACACCTTATTTGTTTGTGGAACAAATGCTTTCAACCCCTCCTGTCGGACCTACAAGGTAGGAAAACACGCACGCACACACACACACACACACACGAATGACTATTTTGTGCTCTTGCCCACTTTTGTTTTATCTCAGTGACATTTTTCACATCTATCATATTGCTCTTTCACACACACACGCACATAACACACACTTATAGGATTTTTGACCCCAGCCATGTGAGAGTTTAGAGGGGGTGGGCTATGGAGCCACGGACATAGATGGATGACTTTCACAACTCAGCAGGCCGTCCTCCCGTGCCTTTACCTCCAGGTGTACTTTGACAAACTCAGTTCAGAAGCAGAGAAAACTACTCAATCTCACCTGCTTTCATGCATGCTCGCACATTGCCAGATCTGTTTTAACCTTTTCCTGAAAACACATTTCCGGCCATATTCAATTTATGGAATAGCATCAAGATTCCTTCAGGAAAAGTAAAACCACGAAAAGAAATGGTGCATTTTATTTCCTATGAGTCACTAAGGAGAGCACAGGTACACATTAAGATTGACTTTGTGCACCAAAATAGAGATGCCAATAAAAAAGCAGATGCAGAGAGATGATTAAAGTTTGGCATACGTGGAAGCAGATGAACAAACGTTAAAAGCAGATGGGCTGTGTTCAAATTGAACCTTTTTTATTTGCTGTCGACATAAATCTGATGTTTCTGATGCTCCAGTGTGAAAAAGTGAACATAATTGCCATTATAGTCTTAGTTCGTTCAGCTTGACTGACCTACTAAGTTTGCTAAGCAATAGTTGAAAATATTGGAAAATATTAAAGTTTTAATTGGTATTTGTCTAATTTTTTTTTAGCATACTCTATGACAAATCTTCTGGAAACCAACCAAAGATCAGTATCAGAGGTTTAATCATAGTAATACTGTACAAATACTATGCACTGCTGTCCGGACAGACCCAGTATGAAGGACACCTTACAGAAAAGGAAGAATGTGGGACAGTGGGACAGTCGGATAGACATGCAGACAGTAATAGAGACAAAAGGACAGGGAGACTTAGTAGCAGTCCTGTCCTGAAGGGTGTTGTTCTGTGGTTTATAAGGATGTGTTGTGATGGTCAAAGCACACAGAGATGTTATCTAGGTGGCCTGTGGGGAAAACGCCCCTGCTTTGGTTCAGCAGATCTGCTTACCAGAAAAGCAAGACCTCTTCGCTCCACTGCCTTTGTGGTTCAGCATGCTAAGCACACAAAGTGGACGTCTTTCAATTCACTGACTCCTCCAATAGGGAAAGTGGAATTTATGTCTCTGCATTTATCAGGCATGGTTAGCTTTTATAGCGCCTCCGGTTATGGTTTCAAGGTTTGTGTTTTAGCTGTTGCTGCACTGACGTCGCTGCTAGTCGGCTGAAGTTAATGGGAAGGGAGGGGAAGTGTTGTACATCAGTGTGAGGTTTGGTAAAAGAACTCCACATTTACACACAGCCTGTGGTATAAAAATGATGCTTTTTATTGATCACTTATGTTAAAAGTCAAACTTCAGTCAATAACGGTATGATAAAAAAGGCAACTATTGTTCTTTAAAGAACACCGATCATTAAAATTCATGTTTCGTATTTGCTCAGTCCCTGCCCTACCTTACCCAAGTGAATTTATGTGTTTGCAACTGCCCTTCCACACCTACTAAAACACTCATGTTTAGTTGAATAAAATAGCTGTTTTAGCCAGGAAACAACTGAGTTATTACCAAAATCATTACAAGAAAGTCTTGACACCTTTTAAAATGCAAGAAATATGACTGATTATGGGCGCAAAGATACAAATCCACACGAAACACATATACAAGAAAATGTGCACCCATGCAAACACTGACTGTGAACTGTGTACATTTTAAAATAGGCATCTCTCTCTCTCTCTCTCTCACACACACACACACACACACACACACACACACACACACACACACACACACACACACACACACACACTGTACTGCTGGCAGGCTGGCAAACTCTCTGGGCAGATACCAGACCTTTGATGGCGTGCTGGGCTCATCCACTTCGCTTGGTCAGAAGTCAGAAGTGTATTTGTGTGTGTTTGTGTGTGCGTATATGTGCTTGTGGTTAAATCCACCTTGGCCACAGTTTGCCTCTCCATCTCCCCAGTGTGACAGCACTGAAAAGAGCTTCTGTTTCGGGGCCAGCCTCATCCCACATTAATCAACAGCGCTGCGAGGGCAAGCGGGAGGGAAAGGGAGGCATGGAAGGGGAGAAAAGGTGGCGGAAGACAGAGGAGGGAGACAGAGGGGGCAGGGAGGGCAACCGCCCAAACCAGCAACACCTCATGTTGGTTTTTGTGTTGTTTTTTCCATCAACCCCCTGCCTGGTTACCTCTGATTTTACCTGACTTTGAGTTTCTGACATTTATGTTTTTTTAAACAAACCTATCAATTTTCTCTCTTTATTAGCTGCTTCTTCAATTGGTGGTGTCAACATTAAAAAAAAAAACATGCACTGTCACAGATGCATTCATATAGAAAAAACACAGGCAGACACCTCGGCAGCATGGCACAGCCCTCTCCCTTAGCACCACACAGCACCCAACTCCCTTTTTTCTTCTATTCATCCTCCCTCCTACCTCTCCTCTTCTCCCGCCAGCCTTAATCCCCCCCCCCCCCCCACTTCTCCCACCACTCCGCCATCTTTCCCTCTGTTGCTTTCTCCCTCTGTCACTCCCTTGCTGTGTTGTAATAATAAACACTCCGTCCAGCTGGGCTGATATATGACTGGAGTCAGTTTCATCGCCTGTTGCCGGGTGAAGCAGGGGAAATCAGTGGGGAGTCTTGGAGGCAGTGACTCCCAGGTGATGCGTCTTAGACCTGATACCGGCTAACTGAGGTGTACTGGGAAATTTCATCTCTTCTTCTTTGCATTTGAAACGACGAGGTGAAAATGCTTCCATGCATGCCATTTTTTGCTGCAGCTTTTCCAGAGGCTGTCTGACTGACACGTAATAAAAGACAATACAAATTTAATACACTGCAAAAGCATTCATTAATTAATGAATAACTCTTCAATAGTAACCACACATAATTAACAAAAGCAATTGTTATATTTGTGTAGGGATTCTTCAGCAAAGTGTATTCAAAAAGATCAGTAATTTTAGTTTATATATATATTTTTTTTTTTATTTCCCCCATAAAACAAACTAAACACGTATCTCTTTCAGCAGCTGCTTAAATTCCTTAAATTTCCTGCTCTGGTGTAAAAGGTGGTTGGGGAAAGTTTTCACCCTCCCACTGCTCAGAAACAGGTTGAAGAGAAATGGGCCATGACTATTAATCTCCCCAGGAGATATGTCCTTGTTTGGTTTATACAACTGCTCCTGGTCCAGGTGTGAACTTGTACACTTGACCTTTATAGATGTGGAAGGTTGTTGCAGGTGTATGGATGGCATACAAATACATTTTCTGGGTCTAAAAGCGTGCTACTACTGACTTTAGGTCACCATGTAAAAATGTATCAGTATGCCAGTGCCAGTATAGTCTGACAGTGGCTGGCCTTTCATGAGGTGCCTAAGTCATGCATTATTTTGGAAGCGCAGTTTTGCAAATGGATATGTCTCAGTAAATATGCCCTTTACTGTGCTTATTCTATTAAATAAACAAGTCTGGGATATTTCAAGGAAGCTGTTCCGAGCAAACACTTCATAAGTGGGACGCCGGTTCAGTTTACCCCATGTTTGTCCTCAGTAAGATTTCACAAATCCCTCAGCAATGATAAATAAAGCCCATAAAAGCGTCCTCATAAAAACAACAGAGACATGGAATCAGAACATGTCCCTCACCCCCCGAATACTGGTGCTGATGCTGAACCAATTAAAACACTCCTGATGGGCATGTTTTGGATCTACATTGTATTTGTCTAATTAATTAGCATATAGCCTATGGAAAACACCAATGCGCTGTTGTAGTAATTAATTCATCTAGATGCACTGTGCTCCCAGCCAAGGTTGCTGTACATTCTTCTGCTAAGCTACAGTAGATCCCTATAGATCAGTGCGCTTTTAAGGCAGGCCTGACAAAGTGTGACAGCGCCACTGTTCAAATTACTTTGAATTGTGCTCCCACTAAGTTGAAGCACTTCTTTCTTTTTTGCAGCAAGTGGAGTTGACAGTATAATAACATTTTCCGGGTAAACAAGGTAAAGGAATAAGAATCCATCTTGCCGCTTAGACATCAAATTTCTTCATGGTAGCGTTTAAAAAAACATTGTGGTTTAGTGTGGCTGCTTTATAGATTTCTTTTGCCCTTTCAAAAAAAACCCACTGGTTATTGCTTTAGACAACAGCATGGAAGTCGGCTGTTGTTTCTCTTCACATGCAAACTTGACAGGAGACTGAAGCCATGCGCTATCTGCGGCTGGGTTGGGAGTGTCTTCCCCTGTTCAAACGGCAGGAATAGATTAATGACAGCCGGCCAAACCCAGTAGACAAAGGTCACTACCTTGGTGAAATCCAGCGGAGGAGATGGAGTGCTGGGGGTTGCTCCTTTGGTATGAGAGTATGTGAGTGTGCATTTGTGATGTGTCAGAGAAGGAGGGAGCGTTTGTGTTAGGTAGCTGACACAGAAGCTGCTGACGTTTCAAGCTTAACTAAGTTCCCATGTCACTCTGTACACACAGACGCTGTGATTCAGTAGACACACATGACCTTCAGCTACTCACGTCTCTTATGGTTAACTCAGTCTAATCTATAATTACAGCCCCCTCCCCCCAATCTAATAACAATATATGTCCAGCTTGCTTCCATATATTGTCTTTCCACAATTTCTGGAGAAACAGAAGGAATGAGAAATCGAGAAATACACTGCCGCTGGTGGCTCTGTGTTTGTTGTAAAAGGTCACTTGTAATATTCTCTGCCAAATCAGCCTCAACAATTTCTCTGGCAAGCTTTTTTAGCGTTGCGCCGGAGTGTGTGTGTGTGTGTGTGACCTTTTTAGTGGGCAGATGATAACCGTTTCCGCCGAGACAGGAATAGAAAACAAAATGACCTGTTTAGAAACCAGAAAGGGCGGCGTAAGCAGTTTGCAGCCTTGGCAAGCTACGGACCTCTTTGTCGAGAGCAAGGGAAGCAAGGAAGAAGAGTATGGGATAGATAGAAGCAGCGATAGAGAAGAAAAATGACTATGTATTTGTGAACTGTTGGGTAAGTGTGTGTATTGTAATCTTCTTTGACCTCAGCTTCTGGTCAGCGCAGCCTGTCCTCTGTGTGCATGTGTGTGTTTCTCTGAGCTTAAGCCATAGAGAGTGTCCTGAGGCATGCTGGGGAAGACAAGCCTACCCACGGTGGGATGATAGTGACCTCTCACCCACATCTGATTTTCTGCCATGCTCTGCCAATTGCACTGTAACCAAACTGGACTGGACTCCAGTTCACAGTGATCAACGCGCTAAGGAGGCCCAAACTAGCACTTTTTAAACAATGAACAATGGCTCAAAATAGTTCTAAGAAACGAGACTGCTGAGTGACTGAATAACAAAATTGAATTACTTAACTCACAATGCTGAGAAAAGACAACTTTCAGATTGTCTAGGGGCAGAATTAAAATTAGTATGTCTTATGAAATATACAAAATCAGGAGGTAAGCATTGCCCAAGGAAGAGCTCTTAGCACATGAAAAAGTTTGTGCTGCAAAATACGACTTAAAAAACGGCAGCCGTACTCTGGTTTTGTGAAAAATTCTCACATTCCCAGCTCAGGGCTGTGTGCTAATTTATTTTTCCTCTCTTCAGAACAAAAGCGCAAGCTTTAGAAATCAGGACAGGGGAAAGCGGTGCTGTAAATGGGCTGAAGATCGGTCTTGAGGGTCATTATAACGCTTCTTTAAAATGAGTACAGCTGAAGGATAAAGGATGACGGGGGAAGCAAACCACTACTGTGAAACGTGTTGCTGCGGAAATGTCTTTTTTTCCACCCTCCATGACAGTTTTGAGATTTTCCCAGTTGCTTTGGCAGCCCTCAGCAGGACACCAGAATGGCATACAAGTGATATTAGTTAGATTGATACACTCTCGGGCTGCTTTTTGAGGGCTATTTTATTATGACTCACACTTCAACGCTTTTTAAGTGCTGCCTATAGTTTTTGATTGTCTTGACATTTTGACACATTTCCTCTGCTAGAGTTTTACCTCCAACTGGGAACCAAGACTTCCTAAGTTTTTTTTCAAGTACATTGTTTTGTTTGACACCGCACACCACTTTGCTTTGACCCCCTCTTGACCTTTCATCTCATTCCTGACCTTAGATTGACACCTTGGAGGCTCAGGGAGAGGAGATCAGTGGAATGGCGCGCTGTCCGTATGATGCCAAGCACGCCAACGTTGCCCTCTTTGCTGGTAAGATTAAACATTTCTGCGCATGCTAAACTGAAAGCGATCTGTAATGCATTTAACATCACTGTGATTTTTAAACTTCAGTCACTGTCCTTTGGGTTAAAATGATAGAAACCCAAATTTCCATAAGGTTAAAATAGTTTATGTGATATTTCTACTCTTCATTCAATGCCATGAGGCAAAAACATTAATCCCAATTTTCTCCTATCTGCAGTTACTTAACACTGGGAACAGTTTGAGCTAGATGGGAAAGTTGAGTGTATTTGAGTGAGGGATTAGTTGCGGTTGTATTTAATATTCTTCTTAATACCCTGCGGTTTACTCTAATGGCAATACTCTGACATGTCAAAAAAGAAAGCCAATCTATGTTACATGCACTAGAGCAAGTCATTCGATTTGGCGCTACATTGCTCTTCTTATTGGAGCCTTTTGGAAACACTTTAATAGTACTGTGGTAACAGATTCATCTGTCTACGCCTTCTATTTTCTGTGATTCTCTTTGTCTCTCATTCACTTCCATTCAAAATGCTCAAGATTAACATAAGTCACACATGGATGTGACCAGAATGAGTCATCTTTCCGTCGGCGTGGTGAGATTCTTCTGGTGCAATGAACCCACGGGCTGCTAAAGACATCCAGTCCCTATACACATTTGCTGTGAAGCGATTTATGGCAGTATTGATGATCTGTCCCTGCCGGTTTAAAGTAGAGGACAAGAGTAAATGCCTAGCTTGACCAGTTAATGTGTAGCAGAGCTGCTTGGAAGAAGCTGGAAGCACTGAGTAATCAACAGGGTTCCTCTGACTGCTATCCTTTCAATTATGTAGTTTGAGTTTCCACTGTGGTTATAGCTGAGGCAGGCTGAGGTCATGCTAGCGGTGGATTGTGTTTGTGAAGAATGTGTGTGTATGTATGTGCATGTAAGCGTGCGACTTTGGCTTTCTGTGGTGCTCGAAGACTGTATGCGAGTGCAGGGCTACAGTGTTTGTGCTTTTGGAGAGTGTTTGCAAGATTGGCCAATTACAAATGTTTAAGTGCGTACAGCCTGTTTGTTGTCCATCAAAGAGTGCCTTCTGGTTGTGTGATTCATTCATTTTCCAGGTCTAAATCATCTGAAACATGTTTGTGTATCTCACCACAGGGAGCAGGAATCTCTGGGTGGCTTCATGCATTTCTGTCTTGATTAACTTTACTCTCTTCACCTTTTTTTCTTTTCCTTTATGTCTCTCTGTGTCTTTCGCTTTTTGTCCATCCTCCTCCCTCTTCGTCTACATCTTTCCTCCTTATTGCTCTTTCTCCCTCTGTGTTCGCTCACCAGATGGCAAGCTGTACTCGGCCACCGTTACAGACTTTCTAGCGATCGATGCGGTCATCTATCGTAGCCTTGGAGACAGCCCGACTCTGCGCACTGTCAAACATGACTCCAAATGGCTGAAAGGTGAGTGGGGGACACAAACACAGTCCCTGTGGTCGGAAAGTGCCAGGCTGATTGACAAGTTAGAAAAAAAACCTAAGGTTCGGACATGCATGCTTGACCACGTGTTTGTATTTTATGATTCATGTGCAAACATGTGTTTGTCCCTCTGTGTATGAATGACGGTATGAAGAGCTGGAGCATTTATTCTACATGCTCTGTTTGATGCAGTCATGTTGCCAGCCTGCACAAGTAGTGTTGAAATTACTCTGCCCTGGGGAGAAACAAGCACAAGTCCAGTCTGTCAAAACTCAATAGAGAAATCCGCCTTTTCTCGCATGTGAATTGTTTTGCTAATATGATGGATGATAGTTTGAGGCTCTCAAGGCTCGCAGTCGCTACCTTTCTGCATAATATGACAGATATTCTGGCGGTTTACTGTGAAATATGGTGTCAGAACTGTTTTGTCACAGCAAAAATGCTTCTTTGACTCATAATAGTTTTTCTTTTTCCCTTCGCAGAGCCCTACTTCGTCCAGGCAGTCAATTATGGAGACTTCATTTATTTCTTCTTTAGGGAAATTGCTATGGAGTACAATACAATGGGAAAGGTAAGCACATACACTATTGTTTTAAACTCTAATCAGAGGTGACTTCCTATTTACAGGGAGAATCAGGAAGCGCCCGAGGAAACTAACAGGATATGGGTAACGCATAACGGGAAGGAGGCTTTTAGGAGCAGTAAAGTGGACAAACCCTTTTCCAGCAACAGATAAACACTAGGCAGGAAACGGCACCTAAAATAGGTTCAAAAAGAAAATATATGGATGTCTTGAGATCCCATTTTGAAGTCTAAATATATTACTTGAATTGCACGTCCGCATCCATCCTGCATTGCTCCCATTTGGCCTACCCTCTCAGTGTTTCCCATGAGAAAAACCGCCCAAGTGTCTCTTAGAAGTGAGACAAAGTATCAGAAGAAGACGGGAAAAAAACCCAAGCTTTTCTCAGGTATTACACCATAGGGACAGAAACGTTTCTATTAATCTCTTCATTCCAGGTTTGGGCCCTGTCCTGCAAAAGTTTAATTGGACACCAGGTAGAAGAAAATACGTTATGCAAATGAATCATTCTTTTTATATTGTGCAGAATAAATGAAAGAAAACACATAAGAGAGAGTGAGAAAGACCGAGGGGACGAGATGAGAACAGAGCGGAGGTAACATAGAAATAATGGATTCACTGCCAGAAGTGACAGCCATGTGTTATTGCAGAGCATGAATACAGATCAGGCCTCTCAATCTGCCGGGTGTTTTGAAAGCAGTGTCAGTATAATTATGTATGTGGTGGTAGAACTGATGGCGCAGAGAGCAATTTAACATTTAGTGAATTGATATCTCTTTATTATTACGAAAAAGACTGGCCTACCCTGACAATGTAAACAGTCGTCTGTGCTTTATGGCAAACTGATAAATCCGCTGTGGCAAGTTGTTTGCTTTAGGTTTAATGTCGGGTTGTTACATTGTTATCTAGAAAATACAAAAGGATAAACCTTTCAGTGCACAAGTGAATTAAAAAGCCTCCACTAAGGCGTTTGTTTGGCGAAGCGATGTGTATATTTGGACCATTTATGTATATGCGTGTATTGAGTTGCGTCCAAGTCGCTCACAGATTAGCGAGTGCAGAAATGTGACCCACTGATACACTGTGTAATCTCAGTAATCTAAAATTTCACACTGAACGGGCCTGTGCAGGTTCTAGAGTCTTAGCTGGAATTGCTGCATTGCTTAATTCATATTTGTGCATGGTTCAATGGGAAAGCGGAGGGTCGTGGTGTGTTTGCAAGAGTGAGGGTGTGTGTGTGGTTGTCTGTGGGTGTGTGAGTAGGGATCTGTTTTAAATGCATGGTTCCCATTCACACCATCAATTTCAGTTCAGGGCAAGATTTATAGCTGTTAAGTATAGTGTCACAACAACTAATTACAATTCTGGCTACGTGAACTTACGACAGAGTTGTAATTACAGAGCTCGGGCCTATTTGAAGCCGTATACTTTAAACTTTCTGTTGCCAGGTGCTGACTGTTTAACAGCATATCAAATGCACCACTTTTCTTCTGTCTTTAATTTGCTATAACGTGACGAAACCCTAGATTAACACATTGTGGTGTACCTACAATTTCTCCCATTCAAAAAGGCCTTTAGCAATAAGATTATCGATGTGAAATGTGTGACTGTAGAAATCTCAAGGTGAAATCTTAAGCTTCTTAAATATAACCCACGTTTGACTTCTTCAGGTGGTGTTTCCACGGGTGGCGAGGGTTTGTAAGAACGACCGAGGCGGATCGCCGCGTGTTCTGGAGAAGCAGTGGACCTCGTTTTTAAAGTCTCGCCTGAACTGCTCCATCCCTGGCGACTCCCATTTCTACTTCAACATCCTGCAGGCTGTGACCGATGTCATTCACATCAATGGGAGGGATGTAGTGATGGCAACTTTCTCCACGCCTTACAACAGGTAATGACGACAGAAGGTAAAAGTAAACAAGCAGTGAAAAGTGAGCAATAAACTGGTTTTGCTGAGGGTATTTTTTCCAGCGTTTCCCAGCATCTCAGATAAATTCACATGCACCAGCACATGAACTTTCCCTTTATTAAACCGATTATCTTTCTCAGTTTGAAAGACATTTTGAAATTCATCAACACTTTGACAGTCTGACCTTTGTTAACGTTGGTAGCGTGTGTCCCTGCCGTGCCTCTTGGCGGCGTGTAATTTCTAAACCCAGTGGGTCAACATTCACATCTTCTGTCAAAACAGTGTTGTTGCCCTTTTGACATGCAGGTGCTTAATCTTATTTTCCCTCTTATAATTCATATTCTGCACGGCTTTCATGTTCGCAGTCAGTGGGAGTTTTTATCTAAATTGAAAATTACCACAAAGCCATACAGCTTGGCTGATAGCTCACATATTGTAATTTTCCATTTTATGGCTGCTTTTTAGCAGATAAGACAATTGCTTGTGACAACGCAATTGAGCATGGTTAATGGACATTAAAACCCAATGAAGCAGTGCCTCTGAAAATTTCTATAAGCGGGAGTTTTGATCCTAGCATTAATTTTCCATTTCATAGGGGGTGAAGGGAGCACATTCAGACAGTAGGCAGCACTCAGGGTTTTGTGTCATTCGATTGTCTTGCTGAGTTGCTTCACGGCCCAGACTTTTGCTAACCGGCCAGCTAATTCTGTCTCGTTAGCAGCCCGATATAAACAGACATACGACTGTCTAACTTTTTGTACATATTCAATGCAGAGGGTAATTACTGTAATTTAGTAGCTAAGCCAAGAATTAACAGCTTTCTGACCTTGCTCTCAATAATGCTACCCTTGTGTCTGCTGTCTTCCAAATGTCTACATGATGAGTTTAACCCATGATGTAACAGCATGGAAATCCAGCAAGCTGAGAGAGAAAGAGAGGTTTCTTTCTGTAAACAGCCCTTAGTTTTTATTTCTGGACACAAAAAAAGCATAAAAAATAGAAAAGTGACTCAGTAATCTGCTATGCATTGATTTCACACAGACACAAAGAAATCAGTGGCTCCACTGCAATCATAAGATGGGTATTTTTCCCCTTAAAATGAAAAGTGATAATAAGATAATCTGTTGCCCATATTTGGCCCCAAGCGTGGACTGGTGATGAACTTTGATGCCTGGAGGCTTTCGGGGAAAGTCAGTGTTAGAGGTTACTGTACGGGAATGTGTGAACCCGTAAATCACTACATTCAATAACACATAAGTGAATGCACGAAAGCTCTGACATGGTGATCAGTAGAGAACAAAAGAAATAAATGCTTTTATTAATGAAAAAAATTGATCAAATTATGTTAAAAAATAGAGGAAAGTGTAAAGTGTCTTCTTGTATACCTAAGGGAAGTGAGGATAAACAACGCACCTCTTTTTTTTTTTTTTTAATCTGGCAGAACCTTCACAACACTCAAAACTTGACTGTATCACCCAGTGTAAACAGGCAACAGCTAAAATAAGCCATCCTCAAGGGATTTAACCCTTCTGAGAAGGGATTGTAAATCCATTTTTCTGTCTCCTGGTGATAGCAAGGTGTTTCTTTGATATGCTCAGTCAAGAGGATTGTTTATTTAGTTGTGTGTGCTTGTGTGTGCCGTCGCAGTATTCCAGGTTCGGCAGTGTGTGCCTATGACATGGCGGAGGTGGCCAACACGTTCACAGGGCGTTTCAAAGAACAGAAATCACCAGACTCCACCTGGACACCTTTTCCTGAAGAGAAGGTTCCCAAGCCAAGGTACAGCAGCAGTTAATTAACCAGCGAGCACACTTGCATACACGCAGGCACGCACAGGATTTAAGGCAGCACACACACCAGTCACAGAGTGTTTCTCTTCCTGTGTTTCTCCTCATTCCTGGCTGTCTCACACGTGCACGCACAGACACGATATGTAACTATGCAGTCAATTCCTAACACTTGTTATACCACAATGGGATAATAATCACTTATTCTTAACTCATGTTGCCTCATAGTTAGTGCATCGCTAATTTCGTCAGAAAACGCTCATGTGTCAAATTGTGTCACACGCAGCACGCACCTACTCATGTAGAGACCACCTTTTTTCACAGTTGCACTCATATCCCATTACCTCACCTTACCGCTGCCACCCACGCCTCACACGCAGCTAATTTAGCTTCAATAAACGAAGCATGACATCATTTTACAGATGGCTGGCTAATTCCACAAATGTACCAACCTGATCAATCTCCCATCTATTGCAAACTAATTAGTGCACTAACAGGATGCTGTCCTTTCCTCCAGAAAAGAGAGAGAGAGAGATTTGCAACAAAGATCTGGGCCGTGATAAATGTGTGTGTGTGTGTGTGTGTGTGTGTGTGTGTGTGTCCCATATGGCTGAGGACACAGTTCCTCACCATCAGAGAGCCCGTACTGTATTTTGTGCATTAATCTCCATGCATTGTGTGAATGTGCGTATCTGTGTGAGTTCACGCACTTACCTCAATTAGCATGTAATTACTTGTTTATGTTCAACAAGGTCAGACGCTTCAAAGAGCAGGTACAGCCACCATTGTTTTTGTAGTAACTGATGTGATTGATTTCATTTCCATCCCTTGGTTCTTTCAGACCTTTTATCACTGAGCAAACAGACGGAGAGTTGTAACAAAGCCACCTAGGTCTGGCTCCGCAGCAGACTGTTACTCCATGTGTTAGACACTCATACTGAATCATTTACAGATTTTCGTATTTAAGAGATGTCTGCTTTCGTTCTGCTGCCCATATGCGCCCGGACGTAAATGCAGTAACAGAAATGTTAGAATTCTAGCACAAACTATTATTCTCTTCTTTTACAGTGAAGCAGTAATACTTGTGAGAATAGCTTAACATTAGAATCAGCTGACATGTTTTCTATGGTGTTCCCTAAAGTCCTGTAAGTTGATGTTTATATCTGGTGTGTTCAAGTTATTATCTTGCGCACCCGAGATAATTTGCTATAAACGACTTCAGATGCACACAGCCGCCATATAATACAGAAAATTCTGCTAATCATGTTCAGCCCACAAGGTAATTTGTTGTAAATTCACATGCGTGTCTAATGGCTTTAGATGCACACAGCTGCCATATAATGGAGATCACTTGTCTAATCAAATTTTTGTTTTGCACCAGAATGCCATACAGTGAAGTTTTTGCATGTAAACGTGGGGATTTCATTAGCACGAATGAATTTCTATTTCATACAAATCAGCAAAGGTTTCACTGCATCATTCTGTCAATAAAATTCTAATTAAATAAATTAAAAATAACATGTGCATATATACATAGTAAGGTTTGTATATTTTTATAACAGACTATAGGGTTTGGTCTTTTCATGTCACACATTTAGTGGCCAGATGGCTAATATTTCTGGGATCTGTTGTGGATTATATGCTATGGCAGGGTATCAAAGACCAAGCAGTAAAGGGTTTTAAAGGCTCTCAGAGGTGAGATGGCTGCAAAGGGGATATGCTATCAAAAGAAGCTTCTCTTTTACAAGAAACTCACCAACTCCCCGTAAAAGGATCAGATAGATACAATGCTTCAGTGCTTTAGCCTGAAGCCACAGAAAAGGAGACATCTTGCGCCCTCCTATGTGACCAAAAGCCTCTTGGAATGAGAGTTTAGTCATTTAAAGCAGCACTTTCATTGATTTTAAGAAAGTAGAACTTTCTTTCCTCCGTTGAAGCTCTTACCATGAAAAATGGCTCATTCCTACTGCGGTCAAAGTGGTGGTTTTTCATTTGTGCTTTTTTCCATATTCTATTCACTATTTTTTTCCCTCTGCCATTATCGCTCCTCTTCATTACCTTGCTCTTCCGCCACTCCATTTGTAGGCCTGGCAACTGTGCTGGTACTCCACCGATGGAGAGGTATAAGGTATCCAATGAGTTCCCCGATGACACACTCAACTTCATCAAGATGCATCCTCTGATGGACGAGGCCGTACCCTCCATTGCTAACAGGCCCTGGTTTCTCAAGACCATGGTTCGGTAAGTATCGCACACTCCAGAGGCCATCATCATCATCAAGGCTACAAGCCTCTTCAGCCCAGGACAATAATTACATGAAGTGCTGCTGTGAGAATCAGGCTCATTAAAAGAAAGCCTGAAGGTACTCCAGCCACTGACCTATTTTCATTGTAGTAGAGGAAACACCTATCTATACTAGCTTTCTCTCTGAGTGACAGCGTGGTGATGTCATGAAGACAACGCAAACAGTTTGAATCCTTAGTGATGCTTATCTTCATGCTGAAACGTGTCATTTACACGAGAACAATGAGTTCAGCTCTTTGTCAGTTGTTTAAAATCCTCTTGGGAGATTTCACAGGGAAAAAACAAAAAAAACCTGATTTTTTTTTTTGTTCAGTGGTGACTTTTCCTTTGAGTTTCTGTAGTTGAGCCCATTTCTCAAAAGCCAGTGCACTGTGGCTGATGCCGTTTGATCATAAAGGTCTGTCTGGCTTTTACTTGCACTACACACAGACATTTCAGCCTCTGGGGGGAATGCGACAGCACACCGCCATCCCATCGGCAGGGCAAAAGTAGCTGACAGATTCTTTGGTAAAAAGTAAAAGATCTAGTTTTTCATTTGGACTTGGATATGGATTACAGCTGCTCAAGATTTAAAGTTGGGCTTGCCAGATCCTTGACAGGCCTCAGTGGTGGTAATATCACTTTAAAGATAGCTACATAAAGAATTCTTCATACGTTTTACAAGTTATTTGCATCATATCACATCTTGCTGCTCCTTTGCCGAGGTCTGACCTACATACTGCAGTGGCTTAGTCAGAATATGAACAGCTTTCATCAAGGTTATCCCTACAACTCTGTGTTCATTAGTGTGCTTTATCACAAGAATACATTATGAGTGACACGCTTTTTTTTCTTTATCTTTACATAATCAGCAATCAGACGATTTGATTTGATTTGAAATGTCATCACAGCGAGCACAGCGAGCTTGTAGGGAAGTCAGAGGCGAAAGTATTATGTAGGCCCAAAAAGCAGCATGAAAGCATATGCGGTGGAAGAGGAGTGAGGCTTCTTATGATATCTGTCAGGGTTTCAATGTGGAATACTGTTCTTCAGCTGAAGTCAATTGGAAATGAAATCGGTAATAGGATTTGATCCTTGTTACACCCCAGAGGGGACACCTCAATACACAGAAAGAAGTTCAAATTTGAAAAATCTTTTCCATCTTGAGACCGCTTGAGACTTGCTGTGCAGTGGCACAGACCTCAGCTGTCTGGGCACAATGAATCACCAAGACGGGTGAGACAGTGAAGAATCCCCTTCTTGTGATTTTTTATTATCATGAGTAGGAAAGACAGTGAACGTCTTATTCTTTGAGATTGTATTATTTAACTGGGATCAGCCTAATTGAAATGGTTATTGGAGCATCTGTTATGAATGAATAGATCAAAATCAAATTAAATCTTCAGACCGGTAGTAATGTTGACTAGATAAAGCTGGAGGCACAGAGCATTTCAAAGGATATACTGTATAAAGAAAACAAAAACAGTGAATGGGATAAGAGGATGTGGCTTTGTTTATTATTTTTTTAATGGGCTCATGGTGTAAAACTGTACTCGAGTAGGGTTAAGTTTAGTCTCATTACCCCCAAATAAATATGATCTGATGACAAACTTTTTCACCTAGACAGTATCTAGTAAACATTAACGAGGACAAAACAAACTTCCAAGATTTCTGAATACACTCTCATCTTTAGATCACATATACTTCAATTAAAAATAATTGGTGATTATTGGTGTTCACATAGGCAGCATGCCTTTGTGATTACTTAAACAGTATCTTAGTTAGATATTTGCATCAGTCGGTAAGAGTAAGCAGCCTCAGGAGGTATTTCTAAAACCCGTTCACCCACAAGGATAACAGGGCGCCGGTCCAGATCTCACTGACTGGCAGGTGTCTAATTTTCCAACCTTAAAGTGTTTGGTATGCTTCTGAGTTTTATGCACATCCAACTGGTGCTAAGCCAAACTGTGCGATCAGCAGCTGTCAATTAGAAATTGAAAGTAGAGCTTGTTATCTTTTGCTTGAGCAACTTCTTTGCAGTGTTTTTACTTGAGGAACCACCTGACAGGCCCTATGGCAATCTGATTGTGAGCTTGTAATCAAATGACAATCAGTTAGTGAGATTAATGCGCGCCCCCTGCTGTTCTTTAGTCTATTTTAGACCTCTGACATGCGTGGTGGAAGGTACGTTAATTGATTGGCTGATTAGGTAATTATTATCTGGAAAATGACATCCTCCTGTTTTTTTTATTCTATTTTGTTCTTTGGCTAACTTTTTCCAGTGGCCCAGATGTGGAAGAAAAAGTTGAAAACAGTTGCATTAGGTCCCTGCTGTTGGTGTTGCTTTTCTAGTGAGCAAACATTTTCCTCTGCTTGCAGGCTAACAGACTAATTAATTGACTGATTGGTTATTTTTACCTGCTGCTCCTTTTTCAGGTATCGTCTGACGCGCATTGTGGTGGACAATGAGGCAGGGCCGTATAAAAACCACACAGTAGTATTTCTGGGGTCTGAGAAAGGCATCATCCTCAAATTCTTGGCCAAGATGAACAACGGCTTCCTCAACGAGAGCCTGTTTCTTGAGGAGCTCAGTGTCTACAACCCTGACAAGTATGTAAAACCGAGCATACGTGTATATGCAATGGACAGAAATAGAGAAACACATGGATACAGTTGCTATAAACACAGAAAGTACAGTTATTGCATGCGTGTGTGCTCTGTAGAGAGTGAATGTGTTTAATTTTGCTTGTTTCCACCATCTATCGGCTCAGCCAACCCACCAACCCACCAGCTCCATCACTACCAGTCCGTTCCCCTGACCCAAGCTATGTTGCGAAGCCAGCCAACCAGATGGCTACTCTATCATTTAAAAGAGTTTTATCAGGTTACACTCTGCCCAGCCACAGCTACTAAATTAAAGACATAGACCCTAAGGCTCTGGATAACGTAGCACTGTGGTTCGCAACCACAGCAGAGCTAAAACCTTGGCTGATTAAAGGAAGCACACGCATAGAAACTCACACTGAGGTCTGTGTGTGTCTCAGAGCCAGCCTGGGATCTCTCGCTAATACATTACACATCTGTTGGTGCATGTATGGATGTAAGTCTGTTTGTGTGTGTGTCTGAGTGTGTGTGTTCATGAACTTGGTACAGAGGGTCGAGCTGGGTATTGTTGTACATCTGAAGTAAAAGTTAATAAGGAAAAATCAGCCACAGTTTCACTCTGCCAAAACAAATATTTGGTTGAGAGGTAATGGATGGAAGCATAAACACAGGAGGGAGAGAGAAGAGTGGTAAAGACCAGAGGGAAGAGATGGGAAGACTAGAGGCTTGTGTTAGGAAGCAGAGAAGAATACGGGAAGGAGACGGAAGGCTTGATGGGAGGGCTTTCAAGGCTCCTACTGTTGATTATCCAACATGCTGCGACCATGTGATGGGCCATATGTCCGGGATGCAGGGCAGGCCCTTGCTTCTACTTCTTCACTTCTACTTGCTGTGTCTCCTTTTGCCTTCTCCCAGTATCGCGTCCCTTTGTTTCCCTTCTCTCCTGTTCTGTGTCTCTCTGGCTGGGACCGAGCATTCGTGGGCTGATGGCCATCTGGCTTTAGCCGGATACGGCGTGTGACTTTGCCTGCCTGCTTCCCTGCCTGGCCGGCCGGATCAGTGTAGGCCTGATTGCTGTGCATTACCCGGTGTAGATGAACTGTAAGCCCCAATTTAGAGCGTTAATACAGGACCAAAGCTCTGCGAAGGAAAGATTAAATCCCAGGAGTTGGATGGTAGAATAGACAGAGGAACAGAGGGAGCGAGAGAGAAGGGATAGAGTGATGCTTGACACGCCCCAGAGGGATTACAGTGCACTCCTATGGGGCTGTTGAGACAAAGAAGACTAGCTGAGATAGAGGAATGTTGGAGTTGGGGGGCTTTGAGTTAGTGTTAGAGGATTCTCCAGTTAAGTGCAGTGTTATTGCTGACTGCTCACAGTGCCAATCTGTCTGTTTATCTGTTGTATCTGTATCACCCTTTTCTTTATCTCTCTTTATCTCCCGCTCTGTTTGTGACCTCATGTTCCCAAGTCCAGCATTATCTCTGTCCTCCCTGACCTCACAGTTTGTCTCTCTGCCACATCCTAATCTTCCCCTTTCTTTCATTAAATAAGCTAAATCTCATTTTACGATGCCCAACTTTTCTCTACTCTGTCTTTAAACTACCATATAGTTAAGGGCGATATACCCTAGATCAGCTTTGCTAATGTTCCTCATTTATCTTATGCTGGCCCTTTAGTTCATTCCATGAAATGAAACAAAGAGTTTTAGCTGCTCCGAGTCTGCTCCTTAAACCAACTTTTTCTGCTTGCCTACCCCTTGCAAACAGGAGAGTTAAAGAGCAGGTAATTTCTTGCGATCACAGTCAGAACTGTGCTTGATAAGACCTGATTACAGATATCCACTCTCTTTGGCACCATGTGGATCCAAGACCCAATGAAACTGTGAAATTTATTTGAAATTGTGCCTGTATTTTTTGAGCATTTGAGCACCATTTTAACAGCATCTACTGAAAAGCACAATAAATCAGCTGAAAAAGAAAATACAAAGTAATCAGTTTTTGTCTTCTTTTCCTCCTCTAGGTGCAGCATAGATGGAGTAGAAGATAAGCGCATCGTAGGTATACAGATAGACAGCAAGAGTCACGCTCTGTGGGTCGCCTTCACCTCCTGTGTGGTTAAAGTGCCGCTCTCTCGGTGTGAAAGGCACGGGCGGTGCAAGAAGTAAGTTTGCTACTCTATTAAATCATCATTCCTACTCAAGTGGTTGAGCTATGTGCATTCCTTCTGAAAGAAGAAAACAGTATGTGCAGAATGGGCCTAATGGTGTGTGCAATTCTTCTCCAGGTCCTGTATAGCCTCCAGAGACCCATATTGTGGTTGGGTCCCAGAAGGAGCCTGCAGACAGGTGGTTGGCAACACTAAGTAAGTAATAAAGACAATCGAAGTCAAAGGAGCTGCATGCTTTGGGTATTTGGCTTAGAGCTGGGCGATAGAACGATAACGATATGTATCGCGATATAACTTTTACTCGATAGAGAAATTAAGCTATCGCGATAGACCTCGCAGCTCTTGTCCTCTTAAAAAAAAAAAAAAAAAAAAAAAGTCAGCCGATCCAAATTCAGTAGCGCAGAGCCGAACCAATCACAGCCGCAGCGTCACGTCGCGTGACTTGTTACGTACAGCACAAGTGCCAAGCCGCACGTGTGTTTGTTTGGGAAGCAGCCAGCGGGTAATGGAGCCAGCCCGTAATGGAGGAAATGAGTGTGCCAACTAGAAAAATCAACCGAGCGTGACCGAAGAGAAAACAGATGATGGTTCCAACGCCGGAGAGATTGTCGAACGGAAGAGCCATAGAAGTTCCGTAGTGTGAAGGTATTTCGGCTATTTCAAGTCTGACAAAAACAGAGTAGCGTGCACTGTAAATTGTGCCGAAAGCAAGTCTGGAAATACAATAAACTGGTGCATGCGTCACACTGTGCGCCACGTTATTGTTTCGGTGAAATGAATTTCTACAATACTGTTAATTCTACTCTCTGCAGTGTTTAAATGCTTACATATACACACAGTTACTGTCCGTCCACACATACGACTCTGTTCTGCTTCTATGCCGCAGCTTTGTTTACTTTTTCCCACCGAGGCTTCTAGACTTCTGATTGGCCAACATTTCTGCACGGTTAGGAATCTAGCGCCACCTGCTGCTTTGGCATGTTCATAGCAGCGTTTTCCTTCATTTCTGCTTTTATGTGTGGACGGGATTATTTTTTAAAACGAAAACGGAAAATCTCCGTTTTCAAAAATACCCGTGTACGTGTGGACGTAGCCTCAGTCTCTGACTGGAAGCGCTAATTCGTCATTCGGCTTTTGTCAGACTAAAGTAACTGTTAAAACTGTTTGAAAAGCTCAGCTATACAACAAGGAGAGATTGAGAATTTCCTTTTAGTTCTCAGTTTATTTGATATTGACAAAAGTTAGTCAGTTTTGTCTGTTCTTCTGTAAAACAAACTAAGATTTATTTTTAGAATTAATACTTTGTTTCTAAGTGGAATTGACAATTTAGTCTGTTTCATTTGTTCTCTTTTGAAACTTAAACGCTTTAGCGGCTGCCTTTTGTGTAGTTTGCAATATTTGCCTTTATTTATCTGAAAAAGTCTCATGTTCCTTAAGTACATCTACCCTGTTGAACTTATTATGGGAAATAAATATTTAAATAAAAACAAGCTGCTGATTATTTCACATTTTACTTGTGAGCAACGGCACATTTAAATCTTACAAATATAGTTATTTGGCTTATATCGTGATAGATATCGTTATCGCCTGAAATGAAAAAAAACATATCGCCCAGCTCTAATTTTGGCTCCATGAAAATGTATTAAATTGCATTCAATAACTTAGTTGTATACGTTAGTAAGCTGGTTAATATGCTCTGTGGAAATTTAGCACTTTTTTGTTAGCTTTCTGCTGCTCTTCCTTTACCTCCAACTGGAGTTGAGGCTCATGGGTATTGTAGTATTTAGATGCACGTACTATGCCCACAACATCATCTCATAATACATTTATCTCTAACAGTGTATTTTTTCATTTAAACTGTTACTGTGGACTGCTTTGGAATTGGCTGAATCGAACTAGTAAAACAGCATTTCGCCTTTTTGTCATACCTGGTGCCAGTCCCTCTCCCTGCTTGTCATATCTGTGATCTTTCTAATTTTATGGTTTGTAACTGCAATTTCCTTCAGCTGAAGGGGCTATTGGAAGGATGAATGGAAGGAAAGTGTTGTTTGCAGCGGGCTCGGGGTTTGGTACGCAGCGCTCGGGAAAGCTGGATGGTCGCAGTAACTATAATTTGTGGCTGTAGTCATGACACAGAACCACTTTATGCTTTCTGAACAAACAGCATATGGAGTTTTGTGGTGGGAAAAAACATTTTGCAGATGAAGTCATAACAAAAGGCGCGGTGCTCCACTGGCTATTTGACGATGAATGAATTTGATCCCCCTGCTGCAAAATGATTGGTCTGGCATGCCAATACACCAAAGGCACACGTTCCCGCTTGCACACACAAAACTTAGGGGAAAAACCCCCACACACTCACACACGCAAGCACACTGCCCATCCTATTATTACTCTGCAAAGCCAAAGCAGTGGACTGTTCTGATTGAGTTAGGAGGGCAGATGACCTCGCTCCTTTACTGTACAATATTTTTAAGTGAGAGAGGGACGGGATTAGATCTGATAGGAACTGCAGGTCTGTGGTGAGCCATTCAAAACATTTGCCAGGCTGGACAGAAGGATGGATAAAATAAGGGAGGGGAGAGTCGGTGACATTTTGTTGTTTGCTTACACAAATGGATCCCTGCAGAGAAGACAATTTCATTCTGCTTTTCTTACTTTCCGTTCTCCTCATTAAAATTAAAAAACAAAACCCTGCTTTCTTGACTGCCTACCTAATCAGCTACGCGTTACTTGCGTATATCCATCCATGTCTGTGTTTCTATTTTTACCCGTCTTTCTTTTTCTATCTTTCCTCTGACATATTCTTTCTCTCTTGTAACCCTCCCCTCCTTTCTTCTTCCATCTGGCCCTGATGCTAGTGTGCCAGCTTTCCCATGTGAAGTTATGCCTCTTATACCCGCTGCCTATAAACAGCTTGCACTCTGGTTTCCTGCAATATGGCCCCTAGTTGCCCAGTGTTCATACATTTAATTGCATATGATCCTGGATGGTACTAATTTTGTAAACAAAAAACCCAGTTATGTTGTTATGAGCATCGACCATTGTCTAAAACACTGCAGTGAGTTTTCTCTGGATTAAACTGAGTGAATGTGCTCTTGTGAGCCCCCTGATCCTTTGTAAATCAAAGCCATGAATCAAAATGAATGGGTGACGTTGAGGGAACATTATGCTTACTCTCTTTACACTGTACACCCAGTATATGAAATCCCTGGCCGCCCATTCACTTCTGATATGAATAATTAATGCTATTATGCCTGACCTGCATTTTCGGCAAGCAGTTCTCTGTGCAACCACATATCTCACATAATAATCACGCCCGATGCGAGGTAATATAAAATGGAGGGCTTGGCTGCCTCCAGTTATGTACAATGTTGCTTGAATCTGATTTAAATATGCATTATGTAGTTTCGGTGGGATCTTAACCCCAAGCTGAACCATCTGTAATGTCACATTTGAACAGACTGCACTTCTGTTGCTATAATGCAGCCGCCATGGGACGTGAACCCGTTAACTAAAGGTTCGCACTTTGGTTCATTCACTTTTATATGTGCCAAGAAAAGCCCAGACACTGCATCTGTATTGCATGTCTGCTCATTACTAATTCGCCCTCCTTGGTGCTATTATAAGTCTGAATTGGAAACCATGACGCACCTGTGTTTTGCAGGCCAAATAATATTTTGTGATAGGGTGGGACGAGGTAATGATGTTGTTGAGGAAAATCCAGCAGATTCCTAGAGTGCCTGGACTGTATTTGTGCTTAGACAGGTTCAAATGTGCAACTCTGCATCCGCTTTGTGATTATGACTGTGGATGATAAGCAAATCTGATAAGCTGATTAACTGTACCCCCAGATATGAAGAGAGGATACTGCTATTGTGTAGTGGTTGTTGTTGTTGTTCTGCTTGAAACTGAAGGTGGAAATTAGCAATCAAATCTGTAAAATTAACCCTCTCCTTTCAAATTAAGGGTCTGTTAAACTGGGGGGAAAAAAAAAAGAATAGTAAATTAATTTGTGACTATATTTCAAAACATATGATCTGAGTATCAAATAACAGGGCTCCAACTGTCCGTTCTTCCTAAATGTGCTGCTTTTTTCACATATTTTCGACTCGGATCAGGCCACAAAGGTTGGCTGATGCTGTTTTAGAAAATAATTCTTTATTCTGTAATTGCGACCAGCGGAGGGTGAAGAAGGTGGGAGGCGGGTGGACAAGCAGGAGGAGGTGGAGCAGCAGCAGAGGATGGGTGGGGAGTGGGGGTAGGCTAAGGAGGACTGTGAAGAGCTGTCATGCGTGATCGTGATCCTGCTTGACGGTTGGTCCGCTCTGTTTCACAGATCTTCTTACTGTCTGCTCGGTGGTCTTTCGGGGAGAAAACAGGTCTTGGTGCAGATTGCATCAGAAAATCACATCTCTAAACTCTCTCCCTCTGTGTCATATGATGGCCCTCAAGCACGGTTACCCCTCACTGCTCTGGTCTTGGCCCATGTGATTGTAACTACACACTCATCTCCTCTAAAGCGAGTTGAGTCACACACTGCATTCTGTAATAGAAGACAAGACTGTGCAAAGTGAAGTTCTGGTGAAAGCAGTAAATTGGGAAATACACCCTTATGCTTTCTTTCTAAGAGTACGGTGAGATTAAAACTTCTGTCGCAGCTATATGATGATTATGAAGCTGGAGCAAGCTTATCTTAACCGGAAGTGCTGTTTCCAAAATAGCATGCTTTCACGTTAATAATAAAGCTCACTTTATATTTCAAATATATTCCATATCAATTGATATTAAGTCTTTCATCAAACAACATATATGCTGGTAATGACTGAGCAATAGGCTATTTCTCCATGTTTTTCCACATATGTTATTGCACTAAGTTGGGTTAGCTAGCTTCACATTCACCTTCTAGATGAAGAAATCAGTCACATCTAGCTCCCAGCAAGGAAGCAATTAGGGATACAAATTGTTGAACAGTTTTTTTAAGCTTTAGAGCATGAGATAATAGTTTTCATTGCAATCGCATAAAAGAAAATCTGTTTTTATCAACACTACTGGCAATACGTCTTGTGCCAGCTATGGATTTACTAACCTGCTTGCATTCTTCATAGCCACTGATTTTAGGTCTCCGGGGCACCTGCTAGGTGTTCTTTGATTCTGATCCAGCAAAGGGCTTTCTGCAGCTCACACTGTGTGTTAGCATAGAATATGCTGCGATTGGTGGTGTTTTTTGTAGTTGCTTTCCTATAGCTTTGTTACTTTGTTAGGTGTGGCGAGCCTGCATGGCCTGGCCTGTTTTCCACTGCTGACCATGATGTCTCTGTTCCCTGCAGATCAGCCTTTGAGCAGGACGTGGAGCATGGCAACACAGATGGCCTGGGTGACTGCCAAAGTAAGCAGGCCCTCTTCACTCTTATCTTTCCTCCTTCACTCTGTACCCCCACCAGCACCACCAACACAACCACCCCCACCACCATTCCTCTCTTCTTTGTTAACTCCATCTCCCTCTTCTCTCGGCTCTCCGTGTGCTTCTTTGCTGCCGTTACCTTTTTCCCATCCGCCTGTTCCACCCTCACAATCCTCTCTTTCACCCACTTCCATCCATCTGTCCTTTCGGCCCTCAGCCTCCTCTGTTGTTTTCCCGCTGCTTTTTGGTCCCCCCGGTCAATAGAGCGCTGTGTCCTATTGCCGAAAGACTGAGGTTCCTTCTTGCAAATCACTTCGAAAACACAACACAAACATTCAGAGAAACACAGGGAAGGGATTTCGCTTGTGAGCAGTCACAGGGTTCATTTTGAAACACAAAACAAGAAGGGGCTCTCAACCGAGTCAGGCCAAAAAGTCTCGAAAAGGCCTCTTTTACTCTACAACAGTGAATGGCGCATATACAGAGACAGTATTTCTTATCTTTTCATGTCCAAAATAACAGCTTGGTTTCTCCAACGGGAAACCTTGTTGATATTCTAGTGAGCAGCTCAGTTTGTGAAAGAAACTTCAAAACAATTTGATATTAAATCATTCATTTTGGTTCATCTCATCTCAATTTCAACTGTTTACTGAGAGTAAATAAAGGCTATGCATTTTCCCTCTGGTTTCATTAGTATGTTTAGTCAAGGGAACCCATAGTGTTGGACTTTCATTAGCTTTAGAAGCTATATAGATCACCACTGATTAAGGCTGGGAGAATATCGAGCAGCCAGTCGATTTTAAATTACTTTAAAAGTCATGGCTTTTGATCATGTTAAAGCATAAGCTCCCTTTACTGCAAGCAATAACAGGTTTCTCCCTCGTTTCTTTTCTTTTTCTTCCAGATACATTTGTGGCCCTGAATGGTAAGTACCCAACATGTCCTGCACAGGCAATCCAATAAAAGACAGGAGCTGCATTTCATCTCCTTTTAGTCTTTAACTTCAGCCACACCTTTTCGTCTAGTCAGTCAATCATCCCCTCTCAAGGAAATGAAAACTCCTCCCACATGTATAAAGAAGGGTTATTAATGACTCAAGGTTTTAACTGAATTGATTTCACTCCTTCTTTTTGATAGACGTCCCTTCCAGTTACGAAGGTAATGAAACATTAAAGTACACTCGGTCACTTTCATTGCTCATATTATTTCTCCCCGTGCTCCTCGCAGTGTTTAGAATAAAGGTCGCAGTGATAGAAATCAGAATTAAAGGTCTTTAATGCTGATTGTGATTCTATTAGTTCTCTTTTCCCCCTCCTTGTTCCCAGTGCCCAGTCGCCTTATCCCCATGTGCAACAGCATCGATTATCCCTGACCTTTGCTTTGCTAATTGGATAGATCTAGTTGTTAGTGGTTAAAGGCCTTGGTGGTAAAGAAATACTTCAGCATGCACATTAAACAGGATATGTGCTGACAGAGAGAGAGAGAGCGAGAAATAAAACCGGCCTGTTTCGAGTCTGGAAATATGTTCCCGCTAACTGCACAGACTCTTTGCACAGTTTGAGATGCTTAATTCAAAAGGGCTAATGTAAACATGCACAGACATACATGCACACTGTTCTACGGCTGGCTTCCTTTCCTAGCAGATATGTTTACTCTCTTAATCCCACAACACAATATTACGATTACACTTCACTGCCGCCGATTGATACCATTTTCCTCACTGAAGTCTCTTTAAGGAATGATAAACAGATGTGATTAGCCTGCAGTAAAGTCCCTTTTATCCATATCACCCACACCTACGCGCACATCCACCTTATTTTTATCTAATCGGAGGAGGCATTAGTTTTGTTTTTAGTGAATCTCTTTCTCTCTCACACACATACCTCGCAGCTGCCAGATCAAAACAGCCAGATCCATACAGAATGACAAGAATAGATATTTTGAAGCCGTACCAGAAAGCCCAGCACTTTCTCTCGCTAACCCTCCTGTGGCTGTACCCCCACTGTGAATCTCCCTCCTTTTGGAAATCCAGGGTCATGGAAAAAGCATCTGTGTTGGTGTACACCCCTGTAGCGCTGAATATGCTCCCACAGGCTGGGCTGTGTGTTTTCAGGCACACACTTAAACACACCTAGTTTACAACACCCTCCCCCCAAACAAAGTCTCAGCCCTTCCATCTGTCTGTCAGTGGTTGATATGGATTTGAAGATAAATAAATGCCCTTTCTCTATTCTCCTCTCTCCTACTCCAGACTAGACTTCCTTGCCTCTCTTTTAATCTGTAGAGAGAGAGATGTGCATCCGTCGGCAGTTTAGGCCCCTTTTTTTCTCCCCTGATCCGTGGAGGAGCTCTGAGGCTCCGAGCTCTCTCTATGTGTGTCATCTGCCTAAATTGCACTTCCCCTGGCGGTGGGGGAATGAATTATAAAATAGGCCTGTCACACTAATCTCTCAGCCTTGGGCCAATAGTTAAATAAATCATTTTAATGATTGCCACGCCACACAGAAGAGGAGGAGGCTCTGGGTGGTGTTGTGTAGGTGCCTGTTGTGCGTACTCTACCAGCAGCATCAACCTTAGCCTTTTGAAATGCCTCCCCACCTTCAAACACACGCCTAAACACATATTGAAAAGGAACACACATGCGCATGCACACACACACGCACATTGCTGTCACCTCCTTCACGCAGATAGCGTGTCAAAATGGTAACTGGGGGCTGAGCTCCACAAGAGGCTGTTGATAAAAGTGTTGTCACTCTGCATCTAGGGATGATCAAAAAACAAAAAACACGCGGCTCATTACATTAAACACAATGTATAGCTTCTTCAGAATTGTGTAGGGTGGCTTAACTGTAAGCATGTGGGATGGTAATGTGATTAGCATGGTTCAAAAATAAACTCTTCAGCAAAGCTTATGTACAGATTTTGCCTATGAAACAAAATGAGAAAACGTAAGACTGACAGAGACAGGCAAGCACAGACTGTATGAGTTATATGCAAAGCTGGACACAGAAGAGGGGGGTATGATCCATCCTCCACAAACGAAAGAGTACTGTGTTGCAGTAGCACTGCATTTATTTCCTCTGAGATACAGCTGGTGTATTTTGTTCAGTGTTAATGGGTACATTTACATGGAGCCTGATATTCTGCTTATAATCAGTTTAAAAGCCCAAATAGAATAAAAGTGCTCCACAAAAATCACCTCAGTTAAAATAAACGGTGGGATTCAATGAGTTTCCGAGGGGTATAAGAAGCATCTGATCAGTAGGAAAACTGTACCAGGTAAACAGTTTATCAGATACTTTCAGGCTGCATTTTATTCTGAGCGTGCCCTCTGTGTTGACTCAGATGCACGGGGACATACGCAACATTGGTTTCCAAAGATGGCAGCTTTCCAAGCCAGACTTCTCGTCTGCAGATGGTTTGGTTTTAATACAAACTCAAAGATAATTAAAGAATTAAGAGCAATGCAAAAACAGCAGCTTCTCCACCGCGCAGAGGATAGACATGTGTTTGTTTCAGAAACTGATAAAACACCTGCCAAAGAGTTTGACATTTTTATGCATGCCACACTTTTTCAGTTAAGTGTATGTAAACACTATGTCATAACGATATTATATCCTATCTAAGCAGTGAAGACAAGATGAAAATAATTAGCATTCTGTGCAGTTACTTAACGTATTGTCTGAAAAAACCCTAATTATTAAATTGCATGTTTTTCTTTTGCACACTATTACATTCAGTAACTAAAAGCAGTGAATCTTAACGGTCTGGAACTAGAGCTGCAAAATATTTAGGATTTTGGCTTGAAAATGATTTAAAAAATGGTTGCAGAATGAATATTAATTTTCTTTCGGCTTCTGTTTAATACAGACTGCAATTTTGAGTTGGAGAAGACATCGGTGCACATCGAAATGAATTAAACATTGCTGCAGAGATGATTGGAAAGCCAGATTTAAAGTTAGCTTGAGAAAAGGAGCAGGATGAACATGAGCAGAGTTAGAACCACTTTAGCTGGAGAAAAGTTACAGGCAGACTTCTTGACAGGAGCGATGGAAAAGAAATTTTGTCTCTTGTCCTTCATATCAAAGGCAGGCACCCTACGGTGATTGTAGAGAAATACAATTGTACTCTTTTCAACTGTGACGGGCCCAACAGTGTCAGTCAGAACAGGAGGTGGGAGAATGATAAAGATATAGAGACTCTGAGAATGACAAACGAATAGAAACACACACACATTCACTAATGAGTTGCCTAGGGTCACACTTTGTTGCCTTACACAGCCCAGCAAGTGTGTGTTAGTGTGTGTGTGTGTGTGTGTGTGTGTGTAAGCACCCCTGCTGTGCTTTCATGCACTGAATCTGTTCCCTGACTGCCACGAGAGTCAGTTAACCTGTGTTGTGTCCGGCAGGCCACCATCACCACCGTCACCACCACACCCTCTCCCTTCCCACCTCGGCCCTGCCTGAGGCCGCGGATGGCCCCCTGGGCCGGGGCCGCATGGTGGAGCGGAAGGACCCCCCCATGAGTTCAGACAAAGGGGAGGACCCCTACATGGCCGTACCCTCTCAGACTCAGCCAGAAGCCAATGGTAAGCCTTGGAACGTCACAATAGCAGTCAGTTTGGTCCATTGTCACCTGTGGCAAGGGAGAGGGAAGGGAGGGATAAAGGGGAAGGGAAGGGTTTGCGTAATTGAGATTTACGGCCGCCTAGCTGCTTCCAGCTGACGAAGTGTAGAGATGGCGGATCGCTTTCTCTCTAGGGGACAAATCGCTTCACACTGTGCACATAAACCCCCCACTGAAACATATGCGCACACATTTACATTTGTAGGTACATGCACATAGACATTCGGTGGTCATAAGGTAGCATATAGGCTATGTACACACCAACCTTCATGCACACACCACTCTGTAGGATGGATTTATTGTCCGTGGATTGTAATGCCCCACAGGAGATGTAATATCCAGACCATTACACTCTGAAAAGGAAGATGGCGATGTATTTATTTCCTCGGGAAGATGGCCCAGTCCCCAGCTCTGTCATGCTTTGCGACACGATGACATGACATTGAACGCCCTTTTCTCCTGTGTTAACAACCTGCCTAATGCTGTACCGCCTCAAGGACGGCTCACTGGATAAATGAGTCAGAGTGAAAAGGGAGGAAGGGGAGGAGACGAAAGGGACAACCCACATCGTAGATGGAAAGAAAAAAAGGTCACTGCGGTGCTGCCAATCCAGCCTGCTCTTTACTGTCACAGACAAAGCTTAGAAGCCATTACAGCAACATGCAACATGTTTCTGCTAGTTTGTGCGGTCCATGCTAACACAGGCATTACCCCGAAACATTAATTGAAATGACATTAATATTTTCATTCTGACTGTGGCCTGAAAGATGCAGTAGCATACTCTCTACAAACATACTAAATGTAAAGAAAGACAGAAAGATCAGCTAACGAGCTGAGTCTAAAATGTCTCCTTACTGAAGTCAGTGTTTAAAAAAAACATGCATGCCTCTTTCAGTTACCCAGGGCATAAATGCAGTTTCAACCTAAGAAAGAACATACAGAATACTTTCTCATTCACAGGCTTGGAAGAGACTTTGAAGATGCTGAAGTGTTGACAAGTGAGATTGACGGGTTGATTTTACCTGCGCTGAATAAATACATTTCAAAAGAGTTTAAAAATACATGACGGTATGACTCAAATGCAGTGTCTTCACAAGAGAACCATAAACTGGGGCTAGCTAAAGTCACTAGTGCACATTTTAAATGTCTCTTGTCTATGGGATAAAGTGAGGAGGCACAGCAGTGATTGAAGCACGTCAGCTGGAAGCAGTTAAGCACCACTTGGTAGATCCAAGCACAATGGTGGCAGAGACTTCAGACAGCATGCCTACAACCAGCATCACAACATGCTGTCGCTCCCCTTGTTGCCTTTGCCTGAGCAGGTGTAACCCGACGAGGAATGGCAAGAAATGCTGAGAATCAAACGTAACGAGAGCCAAAGCTGTCTTACGGTAATAGCTTTTTCCAAGAATAACATTCTGATTTCGGGAGATTTGTGGGTAACTCCGTGCTCAGGTAACTGCAAGACGACTTCATATTTCAATACAATGCTTCCTGCTGTTGTTGTTTTTTTCTTTCTGTATGGTCATTTTTATTATTATTCTTATTATTATCATTTTATGAGACACTTTTGCAGCTTGTGTCACTATTTATCTGTGCAATTTTAGCTCTACAGTCTTTTCTTTTCCCTTCGTTATGAAAGTCGGCTCTGATGATATTTTCTTTCTTATTTTACTGATTTGCGTGGTTTCTTGCGAGCAGTTCTTGATATTTTGCATGGCTTGATCTCACACTACGTCTTTTTTTGCTATTTATATATTTGCCTTTCTTCCTGTGTTGATTGCTTTGATGGTATTAAGCACAGTTTTGCCTCCATACAGCTTAATGCTTTCAGCATGGCAAATTGAGCACCACAATCAAGAGTACTCATTTCCCGCTCCACCCATCCTTCCTCCTGTTCCTTCCTGTCTCCCTCAGTATGATTGGCTTCAGGTGTCAACTGTACTGTGAAAACTTAGCAAACTGCATGTATGAGAGTGAAAACCCAAACATGAATAAGCTATATTAGAAAAAGAAAGCAAAGAAGTCATTTTATCGGCATTTTAATTGCAAAGCAACACATCCACGCAGCCTATTTTGCAGAAGAAATCGGGGATAAACATTTAACCGATCAATCTCAAGTTTATGCTTGAGTGAAAATGTATTAGCTCATATCCAAAGTCTTTTGCGAGCTTATTTGTGATTTAAAACAAATTACAATTACGTCCCTAACTTTTTCATTTGCAGTTGAGACATTGTGGAATCTTATCTGCTAATGAATATTACAGTGCTGCCAATATGTATTAGTCCAGCACCACCAGAGTAATTAGAAATGCTGCAAAGTGATGAGTATTTGCACGCGAATGATATTCAGCACCCAACAGCATCACTATCTGCCATTCCAGTGGGGCCATCACAGTAGTCAGGTGGCTGCTTGTGTTTCACAGTACATTTGAGCTCAGGGTCTGTTTGTGTGTCTGGGCATCATCTGTTATATTTTCTTCTACTTCTGTCATTCCACCATACACTCGTCGTCTGTCCTCCCGTCGCTCATCCAAACCCCAAAACCACCACCAGCTCTGCCTTTTCCACCATCTGCTGCCATTGTGATCAGTCTCCCTTCCACAGGACCTCTCATCTGACTGGGATGGCATGTTCCAAGGCTATACCTTACCTTAGCGCAAATTAATTCCTGAACCAATTTATGGAGAAACCTTCCTCAAATGTCCCCCCACCCTCTCTTCCTCCACCATCTCTGTATCTCTTCCTCTTCAGTTTCTCCCCTTGCAGTCTGCCTCTTCTCCAACTGTAGTCATATCTCTTCCCCCGTCTGCAGGAATGAATCCTTGCTCTGCTCCCCACTTTGCTCTCTCTCCTTTTTTTTTCTACCTGTCTCCCTTTCTCTGGCAGGCTCAGATCTACCCACCTCATTCCCTACTTACATCCACCCCTCCCCCTTTAAACCCGACCTGTAGCCACCGCTGTGTTGCTCCAATTTATGGGTTCATTACAGCAGCTATCCAAGGGAAAAGGAAAGTGGAGAGGTGGAAAGAAAGGGGGATGGAGCGAGACAAGAGGGGACGGAGACTTGGGAAATGAAGGGACTGAGGTACACATGATAAAGATTTATTAGACAGAACAGGGCAATAATGTAACATTGAACAAAGCGGTAAACAGACAGCAGGTGAATGAACTAGCTGAAAGATCTGAACAGAAAAGATGCAGGACAGGTGAATCAGAGAGGAAATAATATATTGTAGTTAAACAAAGTGAACAATATTGTTTCTCTCTATCCCTTTCAGTCTATATTTTATGCTTAGTTAGCTAACGCTAAAAGAGCTGAATGTGAAAAAAAGAATCAAACTGAACATCTGGTGAAACTGAAACAAATTGCTCTAAAAATACAGGATGTTGTCTGCAGTAATGTAGCATTTTCTGTGACTCAGGTTCTGAACAGTACGTGCTGATGCTTTTGAGAAGCAAAACATGAACAGCAAGCACTTATTACTTTTTACAGTTTAATATCACTTTTGCTGAATATTTAATTTTCAGTCATTAGTTTGCATATTTTTATGGTTAATTCAGTTAGGTTGCATTTAGACTTGAACACTGGTTTCATGTTAAAGTCTAGCTGGGCCACAACAAGAGTCTGGTAGTGATTAATCATGTTGAAGGTCTTTATTAAAATAATAATTACATTAGCATTCCTGCAAACATGGGTATGGGAATTTCAGCCAAACTGATATCTTGTCATACTTCAAGACAGAAAACTGAATTCAGTTAAATTAACCTACAAATGCTTTTTACAGCATAATTATTTTTGTAAAACAATCAAACACCCAGATTATCAACAGAATAGATTTATTAATTACAATTAATAACAATAAAAGGTTTTCAAAATAATAATGCTTTTTTATAACAAATCTTATCCATGTTTCTTAACAGTCTTTTTTATTTTGTTTGTTTTGTTTTTTTATTAACTATTAATCCTGTGACTCCATAGTGTACTGGTTAACACATTGACGTAACACATAAAAGATCCCAGATTTTAGACCAGTAGAAACTAAATCCCGAGGATGGCTGCATATGCATATGGTGTGTAAACCATAAGACAAATAAGGGGGCAGCCAAAAGAAGCTTACTTATGAATATGTTATGTAGTCTAACTTCCTAATGATGTTCTTCATATTTTAATAAGGCAATTATTATTTCCTTATTACCAATTAACTAATGTGTGGAGCTTGAAGTTATGTGTTATCCCTTCAAGAAACTACGACTTGAGTGTAAAGTATAGCATATAGACATTTCTACACAAGCTTTAATGCCTGAGTATTACACATAATCCAGGCAACAAGTGCAATTCTTACTATAGACTAACTAAGTATTAAAAAGTGTTAAGAGACTAAATGCAAGTATTAGAGGCCATAATTATCTGAAGAAATGTTTTGCTCTGTCGTGTAGTACCATTAAGTATTGGTTTACCACACTGATTCAGAAGAGGAAACAGGACGAAGAAAACTTCTTTTTGGATTTAATGTGTTTCTTGTACAGCATTAAATTTTTTTTAAATTTTTTTTATTTTTAATGTTACAAAACAACAACTGTACTTTTCTAGCGTATGCTTTTCCCTCAGTGTCAGGTTTTCACATTAATAGCTGTTGTCATCTGACAGCTGCTCTGCAAGGGTTATTTTCAGCTGCAGGCAGCTCTCTGACACCTGTGTGCCAAGGTGAGGCTGCTATGATAGAAGGAGAGTATGACCCTGCTCAGACAGGATTGCAGCACAATTCTTTCTATGACAGAAAGTCTTGAATTTGACTTCATCTCAGTTGCTGGAAAGCAGTTGACTGAACATCTCACCGTAGTTACTGGGGATGCCCTGTCAATCTTAAATGTTAACTTTACTTTCACCAGGAAAAATGTTCAATTATGCAGCAGAGAAAATAGCACGTTTGTGTACAGTCAAACAATTGTTCCAAACATTACTGTATTTCACTGCATTTTATTAATTTTAATGATGCATAAGGATGGCTTTAACCATTGATTTGTCTTTATATTAGCTTTACAATTCATTCAAAAACAACTAGTGCTAAATAGATGAAGAGGGCATAATCATAATCTCGAATGTGACCAGTAATGATTGCCTTTTACCATGTAGCTGCGTTTCTTTTGCAACCTGTGAGAAACAAAAAAAGATAAAAGATTATTTCCTTGGTTGTGTGATTATTATGGGTATGGCTCTTGTTTCAGAATGCCCTCTTTTGTAGGTGAGCCAAGAGGTTTTGAGGTAACAGAGGCTTAGACTTAGTTTACCACAAACTCTGCTCACTGTCAGATAATGCACTTGGCTCCTGAAGTTTTTAAGGAGCCTATGAGGTTTAGCAGATTTGGAAATTTAATGTTAGTAGTTTCATATGTCCTTGCAGTTGAATGATAGGATTAAGGTTAATCCTGTAAAGTAGGATGATAGGATTTAAGTTAAAAGTTTATGGAGTGGCCCTTTAGGGCAGGCTGAATGTCTCTGTGTGTGGCAAAGACTAAAAAAAATTTAATTAAATGTTCCCACAACCCATGTTCCTGTCATTCCAACACCTTCGCAATTAAGTAGTGGATTTCGGTTCAGTGTTTCTTACTGGTCAAAGATTGGGCTGGATCTTTGTGAAGCAGATGAATTATTCGCAGCTCATTGTGAATCATAATAGAAACAGCGAACTGGATGCGTTCCCAGCATTACGCACTTCCCGGACTGACGTCAAGCCATAAGCCATAATTTCCTCCACTGATTAGCTTATTGTTCTCTCAAACTGCTTTTGTTTAAAACACACATTCGCTGCTTACTTTTCCACTTTTATGTTTTGGTTACGCTTTTTAATAAGTCCCCCTAACCGTTGACGGTTCGTACAAGAGCTTTGCTTTGTCTCTCGCCCATGTGAGACTGAATCTCATATCACTGCGGCTCATCCCTTTGTGCTCTTGAAGCTTGTCTAACCCACATTCAGCTGTCATTATTATACTTTGAACTGGATTTAAACAGTTATGTTCACGTTGTCCATGAGTGAGCCCTCATCAAGTAGATACAAGCCGAGGCTTTGTTCTCTTGTTGAGCACTAAAACATTTCTAAACAATTACCAATGGCTGCCTTTATGGATTCAATGAAATGCAATGCGTATTAGCACACACATAGCACTCCAGTGATACACAGAAGTCATTTTCTGCAGCCCACATGGTGAAATACACTTCGGTGGGTCACCGGCTGTATTACGGTGACTCATCGAGATTGAATATTAATTGAAAGAACTCAAGATTATAGACACGAATGCACACATAATTTAAAAGTCTACACTGTTTAAATAGTGACAAGCTGTTTTAACAGTTGCACTCTAATGTGAGGGACCTTTTTGCGTTCAGTATATCAGCATGTAAAAATCTATCACCCAGTAATCCGAACGGGAGCGCTGTCAAGTCGAGGCATCAAATAGCTGATGAAAAATGGGATGTTTAATTTATGCTGATATCTTGTGACTATTAAATATTACAGTTTGTATGCAGGGAGTTGGATAGGTTAGTACATCAATGTTAATACCTCAGGTGCTGAATAACATAATTAGGGGTTTAATTATATCTTAACTCGCTCATCAGTATGCATTGCTCCGACTCAGGATTGTCTGATGAATGCTTTAATATTGAATAACACCATTAATGCAAGTGGCTCTTAACCCAAACATACACAAGACTTAATGGGATAATTTGCTAACAGGGAATTTAAATAGAAGTTAATGAATTGTTGTCACCATCCAAATACCAGTGTCCTTTTTAAAAGATGACAACAAACTGGTTCCTAATGAAAAAATAGGGCGTTTTTCGAGCTCCCGCGTCAGAGTAAATAAATGCACACCACTTAACATTATCTGCTTTTTCATCCTTCCTTCTGTCTGTAGTCGGTAAGGTCCACTGTTTCATCTTTCAGCGAGTGAAGCATAGTAAGTAGCAGTTAAGTCCAATTAAGATTTTTATCATTTTGCAGACAATGTCTTTATGCAGTCGCTCGCAGTCAGAGGTTAGTGCCCTCTCTGTAACCCCTCTGTGATTTTTAACTACCTTTGAAGTTTTCTTTGCAACAACACAAAGACAAGCTCTGTGGGCTTAAGTCAGTTGGTGCGTCTCAAAAGATTAAAAGAGTGGAAGAGCATCTGTGTGTGTCAGACAGATAGAGCATTCACAAGTTCCAGTCACAATAGATTACAATGTTTCTGATTTATAAGTAAGTGTTGCCGACCCGGCCTGTTTTGACAGCAAGACATATCTGAGTATCTGAGATATGTGTTTAATATCTGAATGTTGAGGCTCGAGGCGGTGTGAAATTCAAATCAATTCATCCGCTGAGAGAAGTGTTGAACTGCAGGATGCCTTATGATGCATTCTGGGGGCGAGGCAAGAGCGAAACCAGAAGATTATAAGTCACTGTATAGTCAGAACCTCAACAAGATGAGACTAAAGCGGAAAATCTGTGAGTTTTAGCAACACTTTGATACTTTTCAAGGTCAAGTAGTGGAAGTTTTAGAAAGTTTACAAAGATCGCAAATGATCAGAAATGAGCGGCATAGCCATCTTGATTCAAAACCCTGAGGTCCTGTGATTCAACTGAGACGGCCTTGGTGTCCTCTGTGGCAACTTTCATCCTCTTTGATGTTAAGATGAGAAACAATTCCTCACTTGAAAGATGGAAGTCTTCAAAGTTTAGCTTTTTTTTTTTTTCTTTGTGTTTTACCCGAGGCCTTGGGCTAAGTACCTTCTGGAAATGTCTGCGTGTGCAGGAGAAGTGAGTGATGGAGGAAGGAGAGGAGAAAAAGAATAAAAGCTTCAAAAGAAAAAAAAAAAGGAGCCTTACAGGGCAGGTTAAATAGGGTTTTAACTTTAGCTCACACACCCACAAGAGAAGTCAAAGATCCAGCTCCACAGTTCACCTCCTTCACCAGAATGGACAACCACTTGGCTCTGCCGCCCTCCGGCTTTGTTATTCAATATGAAGTCCAAACGCTCAATCACAGAAAGTTAGCCTTTAGCAGTAATAAATTCACTGTCATGAAAATTCATAACAGTTTTGATTTCCTCTTTTCAGCTTCAATGTCAGCTCCACAGACAGAGACATATGAAAGTATTTACTTTTAACAAGGATTATGGAAAAACGAGAGATTTGCCAATGTATTTGTTTATGCTTGCACTTTTATTTTCCTACATAACTGTTCTTTGGAGATTTCCAGGTCTCCTGATCTCAAGTGAAACTGAATTCCTTTTACATCCCTTCCGTGTGCGCTGAAATATTTAGCCCAGCAACTCTCAAAGAGCAGCCAGCCCCCACCGCCGCTGTTGTTTCTGCTAAAGGGTGATAACTTAGAAAGATCACAAGGTTGTAATTACAGCCTTCCCGGTCTCCACTGAATTGAACACTTACCATATGGAGGCTGAACGGTGTGAAAGAAAAAGAAAGTCAAAAAAGTGATTCATTGTTTCTGCAAAGGAGAGAAGTGGCAGAAAGTGTGAATGAAAGATCTAAGTGAGGACAGTGGAAAGTCAAAGTTAAAGATAGCAGCGCAGAAAAGTATCTCTCTCGTTCTCAGATGTTACAGGATGAGATGGGAAGCAGATGTTTCATCAGACAGGCCGGCCATTTGATCACGCAAGTTCGCAGCGTAACACTCGTCAAACGTGGATGCTGCGCTGCAGATAACGCTCATCACTTCTCACACTATCCACACGGCTGAGCGTGTCCTCGATAAGGAAAGGTTTTGGCCGGGAAAGATGCTTTTTTTAAACCTTTTGTTTAACTTTTAGTGAGTTATGGCTGTGCTGCATGTTGTCAGCACTCTATTAAGGAGAAAAGTGAAGTTTTGTTTTTACAATAAATGAGGAATGATCTGGGTAAATGTAAGTGTCCTTTCTTATCCAGGTTGAGCTTCAAAGTCCAGACAGAGACTAAAGAGTGCTTAACTCCGGCTAGGAAAAAGGGGCTTTAACTCATGTTGTTGGGCTAATGAAGTATGACTGCAGCGAGTGAGATTATGGATGTTAGTTTAAGACAGTGTGGATTTCAGATCCATGAGAAAAGATTACCATGCTTTCTCTGTGTCTGTGTTATGTCTCACTGAGGAAATGCAGAAAGAAGATACTCTCCAAGTACATCCTCAGTGACACCGCTGAGCTGAAAAGCCAAACATGATTAACCAGCTCCTTCAGGATTTCGGAGAATTATTGGAACTAATGTTTGTTCTGTGGAAACTGCTTTTGAAAAATTACAGGGCAAATTGAAAAATTTGCAAGGAAGACGAAGAAAGTGTCGCGTGAAGACTGCAAACTGTAAAAGGACGAAATTACTTGTTGCTTGTTGACAACTGTTGTTCAGCTTGCCTGTGAGCAAATGTTTATATTCATGCAGCCACTGTATATTTCATTATCTGCAATAATACCTGAGGCAGTCAGCAAAAACTGAATTTCAAAATATCAGAAAAAAAAGATTAACAAGACAGAGTCTGAAGTTGGCAGCAGAAATATTTTATTAATGCACTTCAGTAAGAGCAATCTCAAAGAAGTGAAACAAAAGGAACAAAAAACACATTTTCATCCAATTTTTCCACCTGTAGCTGGATTAGTACTAAATGAAAATGTCTGATTTGTAAAAGCTGTTGTACAAATCATATCACCCACCTACTGCTTATTTTAGAACACCGATTCATTGTAAACAAACCTCCTCTGTACAGGAAAGACTCACAGATATCATCTTAAATTACTTCACATACATTCCAGCTTGTTTTGGATTTTTTTCCCAGCATTTTGGGGTAAAGATTCCTCAGTGTTGAGGAATCTATACATGCCTTACACATGTGAAACTGAGTCACGTTGCGGAGACGAGCGATGCCCCTGCTGTAGCCCCTTTACACGATAGAGCCCACCTGCCTAATCCTCTATCTGTGGTAACTGACCTGTACGGGCCATAGGTCATGTGTGAAGGCATTATAAATCTCTCGGCTGTGGACCGGTGTGTTTAACCCAAAGAATAGTGTGCTGCATTAGATGTCTGCGTTCATCCACAGGCTGCAGGCTATCATCTTTGAGCATGCATGTGTGGGAGGTGCATGTGTCCACACTCGTGTGTGCGTGCGTGCAGTCTGTTGTTGACCCTGTTTTATTAAATACAACCTGCCGCTCCCGCTGACCCACCGCTAAAATGCTCCATAGCATCCTTTATTGAATTATCTTTTATTTGGCGTTATCACGGTGTGTTTTTGCCAGTCTTTGAAAGTGGCGCTTTCATAAGACACTGATGACACAGCTCATTGGATTTAGCGCCTAATCAGAGGCTTTTTAATGTATTCGCTGTGATTCATGAGATTGGATCCAAGCTTTATGAAAAGTCTTCCATTTGCATCTATGAGAAGAAAGGGCTCGGGTATTTCAGGTTCCTTTATCGGAGCTCATATCTTTTTTCATTTCAGCAGAAGGTTTTATCTGGGATTTAAAATGTGAATCATAATCACCCCTCCAAAACACATTTTCACTCTGAGATTGGATTTTGGGGGAAACACTGAATCTTGATACTTGAAGCTACAATTTTGAATAGATGTTTCCTATGATGGAATAAATCCTTCTGCATTTGCATGTTTTTCGTGAAATTATTTAAACCGTTAATCTTTTTGCCCAGAAGATATCTTAATTATTGTAACTGTTTTTTATGTTTTGCTTCATCTTTTAAGAAGAATCTTTTCCAGCATCTCTTTTATTTTCTTTGAAACAATTGGCTTCAAAGCATCTCTTTTTAGTCTGCCTGTCTGAATGTCATCTCTGTGTCTCTCTGCAGGCGTGATCCGTGAGAGCTACCAGAAGGGTCGTGACCAGCTGGTTCCTGTAACCCTCTTGGCCATCGCCGTTATCCTAGCATTTGCCATGGGCGCCATCTTTTCTGGCATCATTGTCTACTGCGTCTGTGACCATCGTCGTCGAGACATGGACCTGACGGGCCGTAAAGAAAAGGACACCCACCACCTCCACTCCCGCCGGGGATCCATGAACAGCGTAACCAAGCTGACGGGTCTGTTTGAGACGCAGGCCAAAGAAGGTCGCCCCGAGGCAATTCTCACACCTTTGATGCACAATGGAAGACTGACGCCAAATGGGAAGATGCTCATAAAAGCAGACCAACACCACCTGGACCTTGCGGCTCTGCCAACGCCTGAATCCACCCCCATGCAGCCGCGTCGTAAGCCCAGCCGGGGAAGCCGTGAGTGGGAGAGAAACCAGAACCTCATCAACGCGTGCACCAAGGACATGCCACCAATGGGGTCGCCTGTTATCTCTACCGACCTGCCGCTGAGGGCCTCACCGGGGCACATCCCTAGCGTTGTAGTCCTACCTTTGCAGCAGCATCAGCACCAGCTTCAGCCTCATCTGCAACAGCACCAGCAGTCCTACCAACATGAGTATGTGGAGCAGCCCCATCACAGTGATATGAGCATGGGCCACGGTGTACTGGATGACCAGGGGGCCACCCTGGAGTACAAGACAAGCAAGAGCCCGTGCCACAACCTCAACATGGCTGATCCAGATGTGGTGCTGCCACCTCGTGTGCCCCAGCGGGAGGCCTCTCTCACCATCCCACCTGCTGTCCCACAGATGGGCAAACGCCTGGAGGTCCACTCGTCAGTCTACGGGCTTCGGAAAGGATCAGCATCTGGTGCTTGTGGATCCTCCGCCCTCAAGAAACACAACACCAACTCCTCTAACTCCTCCCATTTGGCGAGACATCACAGCTTCAACCGTGTTGAGACTCCACCACCTGCACCTCAGAGGGTGGACTCCATACAAATGACAGCACAGGGCATATCTCTGTCAAGGCAGCCTGGAATGAGCTCCTACGGATCACTGCCTCGAACGGGCGTCAAATATCTCAAGCCTGATGTCCCCCCCAAACCCTCTGTAGTCTCGCTCTCCACAAAAGTCAAGTCCAGTGACTCTGGCACATAGTTGGGTTGTTAGCCTGTCGGTCCAATGTGAACAGACAGTAGTGAAAGGCGTTTTCTGGCAGAGAGAAAAAACAGGGAATACTGTACAACTTGCATCTCCTTTTTGTGTTTTTGTTTGTTTTTTGGTGTACAGTACAGTGGAAATGCAACACAGTTTTTTTTCTTAAAGAAAACACTTTCTTTTTATATAAATATGTAAATATTATACCATGGTTGTTGTCGGTTGTGGCAGTCATCGAGCTCATGCTCTGGCTGGCACACAGCTCCTCTGTAAACACACATGGGAACATGTGCTACTGAAAAAGAAGATGATGCTTGTCCTGAATATTTCATCCATTGGCACCCTGTAGCATTCAAGACAGTGGCTCTCTTGTTTGTGGTGTCTTTGTTTACTGAGACTTGATTCGATACTTCGTCATGCTGGTAAAAGCACATACGAAAACGTCACAAGGGGGTTGGAGAATAATTGTTGTACAATACCTTGAGGACAGGAGGATCTGAGCAAACAAGCACTCAGAGAGAACGAGTTCGGACTGAAAGGACAGACAGCTGCCTGAGTTCTGGCGGAAACTGTGAAAAGCCTCTCAGTGTTACAGCAATCAAGTCCTGCCTGGGCATGACTGAAAGCCTGGGCCAGAAGAATCTTCTACTGTACTGGTGACTGAATAACACATGACTGTTAATACTAATAGCTTGTTGTATTTATTTTTATTAAGTGCTTTTGAAAAACAAACAGACTGACTTTCTAGGCTTGGAGAGAAAGAGGACAAAGAAGAGATCTTTTAATATTAATTAATCAAGAGTGAGGAAGAAAATATTTAAAGTCATTAAACTGGAGCCAGTAGAACTTTCTTAATGACTAAAGTTCAACTAGGTCTTACTGTGTGCTCAGTGGGACCTGCAGCTTGAGAATATACGTGACCTCTGTGACGACGAGGAGATATTTATTTAAACTGTGCCAGACCAGGACTTTTACTTTTACGGACCAGAATCTCCTTTGTTTTAGACCAATCATTTAAAAAAAGAAAAGAAATCCTGAACCTCACCCTTTCACTCCTGCAATCAGCACTGTGGTTTTGTGTGAGTCCCAAACATTTGTCCTGATTGGTTGCTGGCTTACTGGTGCCATCACAGCTCACTGTTGCATGTTGCAAATATAAGAGAAGCAGCTGCAGCAACCGCACGGGGGGATCTGCATACAAAAGGAAGCTGTAAGTGAGGCTGCAAGCAAACGAGCGGTGCCTCCATCTTGGAACGTATCGTCTTTTCTAGCGGCGTCACGCGGAAGAGCGGGCGAAAAAAAGGAAATTATAGGAACATCTGTCTTGCCTGCTTCTTTTTCCACATGTAAATTTGTGCCTTACACCCTGAAGTAGTGACAATGTTTTCTTTAATAGCTGTTAACTCTGTCTCCTTGTTGTATTTTTTTATTTTCTTTTTTTTTCTTATGTCATGATATTTCCCTTGTTTGATAAAAATGCAATTAAAGAATGTAGGTGTTATTGTTGTAATTCTGGTCCCTAGACAAAACACACTTACAGACCAGAGGGAAGAGAGGAAGGAGCAATTCCTTTCTTCATTCACACACTCTCGCTCTCTCTCTCTCTCTGGCACACACACATAAACACATGCACACATACACACACTCATCTTTGTGATTCATTTCTGATTGTGCCATTAATGCGCTTAAAACGACCCTTTATGTTGTGCTGGCAGTGTCGATAAAGACTTTGTGAGTGTTTTTCATTTCCTGTTTTATACAAAGTCCTGGTATTTGTTTTTACTTGTTTTTGGTGTTCGTTTGGAGTGATGGTTAATTGGTTAACGGAACAATTAACATTTGTTGCTTAAGGAGGCCAACGTAGGTGTATCTTCCCTTGGTGCACTGCGATAGCACCATAGCAAGCGTACAGTACGAGATACACGTGAACACCCAGCGTACTAACACGAGTCGAGGCTTCTTGCGCGCATTGAAACGTTCACTTGTTAGACGGTTGCATAAACAGGCTGGTTCCTGTGGAAAAGAAAAAAAAAGATGACATTTTGAAACAACACTATTAAAAACTGTACATTATTTAACCCCCTTTTTGTAAGCGAACACAGTTTGGGAAGTTTAGAGATTTTTTATTTTATTTTGCCTCACTAACTCTCATTATCAAAGCCTTATGAATGGCTGAGAGTTTAACTAATCAGATGATTTCACTTCCTTTTTACTTGAGGGTTTTTATGGATCACCCCACACTGAAACACTTAAGTCATTGGAGCACTCCCTTAGTGTTGTATGTGTAGATAGGTTAAAGTTTTCTCGATATCAATATTCTTTCTGGAGGAAAGCCAAGAGTGTCTCAGTCCACAGCTCGAATAAGACTGACATGCAGGATCTGGGACCTGACTAATGTGTACATAGATGCTCGAAGGGAATGGTTGCACATGACGAGGTCATGGGCAATGGATTAGTTCAAAATATGAACCGAGAGGAACGCGTCCCATCTAAAACATGGTCCGGGATAAAGCTGCAACAGCTATAGCATCGATTAACTTGAAGCGAGGACCTTCAAAGTTCAGATAAGCATAGACGTGTGTTCACTCCAGACTTTCATAAAACTACTTTGCTTTAAATTAGTGTCTGAACACCTTACTTACACCCTCCGGTGCACTGAGTGCATGAACCAGCAACATTCCCACGCCTGGAGTAAGGCTTATCCTCAGCTGAGTATTTCTGGTTTTGAAATGCTCAGTTGCGTTGTCTCCCACCTGGATGAATTGTCATGTCCACACTGAATGTGAACAAGAGAACCTGTCTAGGTTTGAAGGTTAAATGTCCACATCCTGTGTAGACAAGTGCTTTTGGCTGTGGGTGCATTTATGATTCAGCAACATCAAGTGTTTTGATATTAGAGAAAAGTTGAGCGTTTTAAAGGCTGAAGGCTGCTGTGGACAGTGAGGTTCTTTGGTGTGTGCCTTTTTGTCTTTCACCCTTGTTATAATACACTGCTGTTAGATGCAAATCTACTCTCTTCTCAACTTCTCAAACTTTTGAACTTTGTAAGCTTGTAAGATATCGTGACGTCACAAAGTTTTTTGCCCTACTCTCTCCACTTCCTTAACATCTGATTCACAGCTTAATGTATGTTGTAAAGAAAAAAAAGAACTCTTTAATTTAATGCAAAATGTAATAAAAAAAAAAAAAGAAAATAAAATTCTTGTCATGAAGACTGTGATATGTCCTTGACTCTTTCCACTTGTTTCCTAGCCTGAGGTTATCTTTATTCTGGGAACATCTTTAGTTGCTGGATTTTGTGCAACACTGTCTGGGGAAAACCAAGCCTTGGTTTTGCCCAGGATTTAAACGTTCTTTTGATAGAAGATCCCTTTTAAGAAAATATTGTACTTTTATGACCTGAAGTACACTATTCTACTTTTGCTTGTAATACCACCACCAACCCCTTGAGATCTGACAAACATTTCCTACAAAGCAAGCGTGAGCTGATAAAAGGAAACTTAAATTTAAGTAGCTCTCAACTTCATTATAGATAAGTGAAAAAAGAGAAAGGTTATGAGCAGAGGGAAGAAGCCTGTACTCCATTTCTATGGTTGATCGTGTTGGTTAAATGAAGCAGGCAGCTTGATGGACTGAAAGCAGATTTCTGTATGCAGGTTGGTACTCTGAGCACTCCAAATGACCTTTTAACCTAGAAGGAGCTCGGCCCATTATACTTTTGGTGTAATCCATTTGATGCCATACAGGCAATCAACAGAATTCTTCACAGATGTTCTGAAGGCAAATGAAATAGAGAGATTTCTTTCACTTCCATTCAAAAACCTTGCAAGTTTTGTGTACATGGACTTTTAAGTGAAATCAATTCAATCCCTTCTCGAGGGCAGAGTCAGATGGCTCGACTTTGGAAACGCAGATAAAAGCATTACCTGTTAACTTCTCAAAATGACAGTAATCAATATTGTTATCAAATGACTATGGGAGGCAGGTGGACACTAGAGATTAACCCACAGAGAGTGATCCCCCAAATCCATTCACAGTATCCCATCAGCCCACAGAGTACTACAATGTCTTGGAGTTACTACTAAAATAAAAGTAATATATTACACATTACTTATTACATCTCTTTAAAACAATGTGGTATATAACCTAATGACTCAATGAAGAAAATAATTTGTTACACTACTTGTTACATTAATTTCATATATTGCTCTGTAACATGACCTATAATGCATTGTTACATAATTATTAGTTAATAATATCAAGCTAATGCCTAATGCTTCAGTGGGAAGTCTATCTGTAACTTACAACATATGCAGAAATCCTTCTTAACCCTACGCTGTAACCCTCAGCACAACCTGACGTGCACTTCTCGAGAAATGTAACTGAACGTGAGGTCAACGCAGCAACGACTCTGACTGGCGTAGAAGAGGGTTGCAGGCTTAACAGGGGTTTCTAGCTACTTCGTAAGTTACGACATAAATAATGACACAAATCTTCATCATAACAAAGAACATTCAAGATTTTTGTTCTAGTGTTTTATTTTTTGCTTCTAGTGCTTAAGGTTGAACACAAAAGTCAACAACACAAGGAAAAGTTTATCTTTACAAAGAGTCGAGTTCGAGTCAGCAGAATGTTTCCGTTTTGGACACCGATTGCATTTTACATCACACTCTTGTCCTTTTGTACAATAACGATAAATTTGATTTCCACATCTCCAGACCTCAGAGGTTGTGGACGACATCATCATTTTCTTCACCATGAACTAACATCAGCTGTTTGTAGTGCAGGAAAAAACAGTCATGTTTGATGTTTTTATTGGGGTTTTTTCCCTATCATACTATCATTCAAATAATTGAAGAACCTTTATAATTGAAGTAAGAACATAATTCTATCTCCAGTGTAATTACAGTATTCAGTACAGTTACATTACCACGTTACTGAAAAATATAATGTGATTTCAGTAATGCTGTACTTTTGAATGCACTGACTTTAATTTATGTTTTTTTCAGGCACATATCTTGTTTTATCAACAGCACTAAAAACTCCATTTTCTTAGCCCAGAACTCTGTTTTTTTTTTTCAAACCAATATAAAAAGAGGTCAAATAATGGACTTGCATTTATCAAGTGTACATGAACACTGTGAACTATATTGTCTTGCAATTTTGAATAAGACTCAAACATGATTCCCAAGATTCTAACACGTGTTATGTTTTATGCTGTCATGATTTTTCACACTGTCTCTCTGGTTCCCTGAAGGTTCTCTTTATTGAGTTAAATAATGTTTAAGGGCATGCTTAATTCAAGCCATCACTCAGTAGTATCAGGTGGGTGATTTGTGTAAGAGATTATTGTTTTTCGGTGCATGAGAATGAATCAAGGTATTAGATGAGCCTTCTTAGGTTTCACATAAAAGGAGACAAAGGAGAAAACCACAGTTCAAAACTTCACCTCAAATTCCCCTACTGACAGTCAGTCTGACCTTATAATACCTGCAGTATAACTTTCATTAGATTCCTCACTCACAGATCATGAAAACAAATCTCATTACCTGCAGATGATCACTGCTGACTAACACTGACCAGAAAAGCTCCCATTTCAAATAAGGGTCTCCAGTTTCGCACTCTAGCACTTTTTTCTTACTGCTTTGTCATGAAATGTGGCTTTGGCATGTAGTTTGACACTCTGCCTTTGATCTTGAGGTGAGTCACGAGTCTCAATCATTGGTATAAGTCAGCCTTTGCATGGAGATCAGATAACCAGGATGCGGTGTAGCTAATGAGGCCTGTCGCTGCCTTCACAATGCTGCATTGTGAAGTTTCCTTTCAGGCACCCCTGTGTTGTTGCACTACTCAGAGATCAAGATTCAGATATTCACCACTAAGTCTTCTCTAACATGACAAGCACACAATTGTATCTAATGATGACTAGTGTGAGCTGGTATTTTCACAGAGCTAGTCAGAGTGTACTTCAAAGGTTAACTTTCAAGGAGTCAAAACTGGGGTATGGTTGAGGGGCAGATTGATGGTGAGAGATAAAGACAGCAAGCAATACATAATAATGGAATTCTAACACTGTGATCAGCAGGACATACAAGCAGTATATTTTATATATTATAGAATCATGGAAAAATATGGAGCTCTGCGATATATTGGTTACCTGTCCAGGGTCTACCCCGTCTTGTCACCCTACAGCAGCTCCCTCCCAACCCTTAATTGGATAAGCAGGAGAAAATGGACGGATGGACAGAGGAAAGAAAGAAAATGTTGTTTCCTTTCAAATAATTAAGAATCATTTTAATGCATTCAGAGTTTTTTCTATGGAGCCTGCAACATGGATGAGACAACAGCTAGTTTTATCTGTCACTCCTGTAGATCTCCGTTGTAGATGCAAGATGAATAGACAATAAAGTGCCTATTATCTGTGATTATTGACAACAGATTCTTTAATAGAACTTATTTTATAATAAGTTTTGAAAATAGCAATTCAAGTCATGAATAGAAAATTAGCATGAATATTACCAAAGAGCGTGTTGGTTATACGTTTATGTTACTATACTTCTTCTTATTATTATTTTTTTTACTAAAGGAGTCATGGTGTAGGGCACCTCTGTACTGGCTTTACGTTTAAGACCCTGCAGCTTCATCCATCTTTTTAAGCCTGCAGCTTATCGGGAGGTCTCTTGTAATTTACACTCAACAAAAATATAAACGCAACACCTTTGTTACTGCTCCCATTCCCCATGGGATGGACGTAGAGACCTAAAATTCATTCCAGATACACAATATAACCATCCTTCCCAAACAGTGGTCACAAATCAGTCCAAATGTGTGGTAGTGGGCACATCTGCTATATTGAGATAATCCATCCCACCTCACAGGTGTGCCACATCAGGATGCTGATCTGACATCATGAGTAGTGCACAGGTGTACCTCAGACTGCCCACAACAAAAGGCCACCCTGGAATGTGCAGTTTTGTCTCACAGCAAAATGCCACAGATGCCACAAGCAATGAGGACGCGTGCAATTGGCATGCTGACAGCAGGAATGTCAACCAGATCTGTCGCCCGTGCATTGAATGTTCATTTCTCAACCATAAGCCGTCTCCACAGGCGTTTCAGAGAATATGGCAGCACATCCAACCGGCCTCACAACCGCAGACCTCGTGTAACCACACCAGCCCAGGACCTCCACATCCAGCAGGTTCACCTCCAAGATCGTCTGAGACCAGCCACCCAGACAGCTGCTGGAACAATTGGTTTGCACAAACTGTCAGAAACCGTCTCAGGGATGCTCAAATGCATGCCCGTCGTCCTCATCTGGGTCTTGACCTGACTCCAGCTCGTCGCCGTAACAGACTTGTGTGGGCAAATGCTCACATTCGATGGCGTCTGGCACGTTGGAGAGGTGTGCGCTTCACGGATGAATCATGGTTCACATTGTTCAGGGCAGATGGCAGCTGAGAATGTCCCAGTTCTTGCATGGCCAGCATACTCACCGGACATGTCACCCATTGAGCATGTTCGGGATGTGCTTGACCGGCGTATACGACAGCGTGTACCAGTTCCCACGAATATCCAACAACCTCGCACAGCCATTGAAGTGGAGTGGACCAACATTCCACAGGCCACAATTGACAATCTGATAGACTCCATGCGACGATGTGTTGCACTGCATGAGGCAAATGGTGGTCACACCAGATACTGACCGGTTCTGGGTCCCCAGACCCCCCAATAGCGCAAAAAACTGCACATTCCAGGGTGGCCTTTTGTTGTGGGCAGTCTGAGGTACACCTGTGCACTACTCATGATGTCAGATCAGCATCCTGATGTGGCACACCTGTGAGGTGGGATGGATTATCTCAATATAGCAGATGTGCCCACTACCACACATTTGGACTGATTTGTGACCACTGTTTGGGAGGGATGGTTATATTGTGTATCTGGAATGAATTTTAGGTCTCTACGTCCATCCCATGGGGAATGGGAGCAGTAACAAAGGTGTTGCGTTTATATTTTTGTTGAGTGTAGTTATTTCTTCCACCTCAGAACAATTTTCAGACTAATTTTTTTTCTAAATCCATGACATCTAGAAAAAGTTCTTCAAGGCTTTGTTACACCTAAACTGTGCTACTTTAAACGACTGTAAACTGGAACTGATGAATCGTCTTTTGCTTTGTTTACAATTAGTCCAAATGCTGCAGGCACGTTACTGACTGGGAAAACAAAAGCAGACCAGAATACTCCTGTGTTAGCAGCTTTGCTCTGTACTCTGTGTCTTATAGAATCCAGAAAAAAGTGACAAAATTTATTTTTTACTTAAATGCTCTTTCATCTCCATATACCAGTCAAAAGTTTTAGAAAACTCTATTTTTTCCAGTTATTTATTGCAATTCACTTTGAAGTCCAATGAACAGCTTGAAATGGTAAAAGGGTAAGCGGTGAACTGCCGGAGTTAAAAAAAAACTGTAAGGTTACTCAAAACTGAAAAATAATGTACATTTCAGAATTATACAAAAAGGCCTTTTCAGGGAACAGAAACTGGGTTAACAATTTAAAGCTGTTCTGCAGCAGTGGAGGTTGATCAAGCCTTGAAAGCTGGTGCTACTAATTTCTACAGGTGTTCCAGTTTCTTTGGACTACTTACAACCCGCCTGTCTGCATAAAAACAGTGTTGGAGCACACTGTGATACCATACCCTCGTAGTGTGTTGCTACAAAAATGGTGAGAAAAAGCTATTAACTCATTCACTGCCAGCCATTGGCAGTGAATGAGTTAAACCCATTGACTCATTCACTGCAAATGACGGCTATAGACGTCAATGGCAGTGAATGAGTTAACAATGGTAGAGAGACAGACCATCATAACACTTACAAATGTAGGTCTTTCCTGCAGAGAAATTGCAAAGAAAGTCAAGGTGTCAGTGAGTACAGTTTCTTTCACCATCAAAAGGCACTCAGGAACTGGGGTAAACTCTGGGAGGAAGAGGTCTGGCAGACCCAAAGATACAACTGAATCAGAGGACAAGTTTCTGAGAGTAAACAGCTTGCGTGATAGGTGGCTCACAGGACAACACGCAAGTCTTAGTTTTAACTGTGAAGCGAAGACTTTGAGTTGGAGCAAGAAAGCCATCGTTAAGACGTCAGAATAAGACAGAGAGGCTTGCCTGGGCCATGAAACACCATCACTGGACTACTGAAGACTGGAAGAAGGTATTATGGACTGATGAAAAAAATGAAAACTATGGTTCATCACTCAGGATCAGGATCCAGTAGGTGAAAGGATGCCTCCCCAGTGTGTGGCATGAACTGTCAAACACAGAGGAGGAAGTGTGATGGTCTGGGGCTGTTTTGCTAGATCCAGGGTCGGTGACTTGTACAGAGCGAGAGGCACCATGAACCAAAACAGCTACTGCAGCATTCTGCAGTGCCATACACCCTCTGGTATGCAGCTAGTTGGTCAGGGATTCATCCTACAGCAAGATAATGGCCCAAAACATTAGTCCAAACTATGCCAGAACTACCTCAAGAAAAAAGAACAAGAAGTCAAGCTTGAAAACATGGAGTCTTCCACAGTCTCCAGACTTAAACCCCATCGAGTTGGTTTGGGATGAACTGGGCAGAAGAGTGAAAGCAAAGCAACCTACAAGTGCCACACGTTTATGGAAGCGTGTGTGACAGATATGGGGAGAACTTTTTAAGAAATATTTGGTTTATATTGTAGAAAGAATGCTACAGGTGTGTTCAGCCGTTATATCTGCCAAAGGTGGCTACTTTTATGAGTCGAAAGTTTAGAATACAATCTGGTCTATAAAGTGATTTTATGATTTCTCAAATTGCTTTTTTGTACTATGTTTTAATTTGAGGGTGCAAAGAGGCATTAGACTGCATAACTTTCAATAAAAAACTGTAAAAATTGGGGTGTTCTAAAATTTTTGACCAATAGTGTGGTTGACATGGTGCATCCGTATATACCCTCTAGACCATTAAGGTTTGCATGCCAATGACTTTTGACCATCCCACAACTGAAGCGTATAACACAAAAAAATGGGACGAGTTTTTGCTGTCATTGCGCCAAGACCCTGGAATGATCTCTGAAGTGGTCTGAGACATGCTGCTGATCTCTGCTGATCGAGGTTGATCGAGATGGTTTGTTGTTGTGTTATTTGTGCAAGTAGTATGAATGGGGCTTGAGAGAGTCATCTGGAAAACCTTCTCTTTTTCTTATTGGGAAACACTTTGGTTTAAAATGTGCTACATAACTCAATTTACTTAATTATTTGACTGTATTTAGTTTAAACTGCATGTTTCTAATTAATTTAACTTTGACTGTGGATGCCAGAGAGATTCTATTTAAATCGCTCAATGATTAGCTGCTTGGGAAATACCACATGCTGTAAATCTTTCTGGTTTAAATCTAAATGAATCAATCAAAGCTGCCTCATAACCTGACATTATGACTTGTTGATCCAGAGCTTGGTGGCTATTTTCTCCAACAGATGGCAGCCTGATGGGCTTTCAATGAGCCAACAATCCAACCTCCTACCAGCAGACCAGTAAACCAACCAACAAACCAGCCGTTAAAACCCTTCAGACAAGTTGCTTTTAAGTTAACCTAGTCATTCATGGAGCCAGTAGGCCCCCCACCCCCTCCAGACCCTCACAGCTCTAATCCACCTTGCTTAGCCGTGGCCTAGAAGTGCTCATTTCGAGTGCCCCACAATCTGTGGTCACAACAAGCTTAGCTGCGTGCTAATCCGCCTTGTTCCATCCAGCAAATCATTATCCTCTCACTGATACTGTCTACACCTGTTACTGCTCTTAATGGCATACATCCTAATGTTTTTTTCATGCATCTTTCTGCCAAAATATGGTTTCTCCTACAATGACTCAGAGAAAAAAAGAAAAAAGAGTAGACACAAAGACACACGTGCACGCACGCACGCACGCACGCACGCACGCACGCACGCACGCACACACACACACACACACACACACAAAAGAAAACAGACAAATAAACAAGCGGAGGGAATAACTACCTGCCAAAAGGACCATGGATTTAAAGTCAAAATAGACAGCAAAGCAGACAGACAAACAGATTTCCGCTCTCACACACGCATTAACACGATAAATTATGTGTCCCTTGTGAATTTATATTGCTCTCTATGAGTCATTAATGGGGGTCAGTAGGTCCCTAAATGCCCATTCCCATGTTGGCTGGTTTGTCATTAATGTATCACGGTCAGTGTCATAATGGAGTCTGCTTTACAATCGTGTGTGTGTGCTCGTGTTATAGTCCGGGATCATACTGATGAGGACGCTCAGGTCATGTCATCTGTAATTATTCTGGCAATTTGAGGCTTTGAGAAACACAGTTTACATTCCAAAGTTAAAAAAAAAAATTGCTTAATTTAAAATAAACAAAAAGAAAAGAACCCAGTTTAAATCTAGAGGGGAGAAAAACAATAAAGAAGTATTCGAATGTGTCAGTTTATTCTTGAGAGCATAGGAAAGAGAATATTTGCACATTATATGCACATTATGTCAAATGATCTCAAATGAAAGTACATGACTTTAACTGATTTCACTGGTTTGTTAATAGTAATCAAAGTGTATTAAAAAAACGAGAGATAATTCCCATTTCAATCCAAGCTTATTTATTAGGCATATTTGAATAGCCAGATCACAACAGTCACCTTAAGGCACTTTATACTCCAAGGTAAAGACCTTCTAGTCTTATAGAGAAAAACCCCAACAATAAGACTAACCATGAGCAAGCATTCGGTGATGATGGGAAGTAAAAACTCCCTTTTAACACAAAAAAATCTTAAAATCTTGCAACCAGTATGGCGATTAGGGGAAAATGAAAAGAAAAAGGAGAGCCTTCTCTCTCACTATGAGAGAGAAGATGTCATTTAATGACAGGTGGCAGCGGGAGTAGTAGATCTGTTTAATTTTGGGGTTATTTTTATTTACGTATTTCCTGTATTGCTGAAAAATTGTGAAAAATAAATGACAAGGAAACAGATCATAAGCTACCATGTTTCCAAGCAGTAAATACAAGGAGTGATAAAGTTACATGGATATAATATTATGGAATAAATACTGCAGGGATAGACTGTACATAAAGGATGGATGAAATCACCATGCTCCCAGCTGACTTAGGTGTGCTTTAGATGCATGTTGATGCATGTACAGGCTACTTCAAATTTCTGGGATGATGCAAAAAAACATGAAGGCTCATGTTTAAAATAAGTAAATCCCAGGTTAGGTTGGGAAATATGCTCCTGGATCTAATTCAAGGTCATATCAACGTCATCCTTCTCTTTCTTTTTCTGCATTTGGGGAAGTTTGCTTTACCCAGTTTTACCCTTTAGATAGCATTATATTATATGCATATTTCTTAATCCTCATTATAACGCCTTATCTTGTTCAATGTGACGACCAGATATATCAAACACATTTGGATAAAAAAGGGAGGCGGAAGCTAAAAAAGATTATGTGAAAGTTAAATAACAGAGACACTCTACACTGCAGCATCAACACTTTCTGTTAAAAAGCCAGCCTGAAACACCAAAAAGTAGTCTGGAGGCAAACACTTCAAAGCAGCAGTGTCAGCTTAATTAGCTAGCTAGCCAGAGCTGTTAAAACCTGCCAGAACCAGTTAGCCAGAACAAAAAAGTCAGAATGCAAGGGGGCTTTTGTTTACCTGCTTAACATAATTTCACCACTCTGTCAAATAAATGTAGATGTATGAAGTAAATTAGAGCCTAACCTTGCGTCTCCATATTTATCTCAAAGAACATTTTTCCTTTCTGTTTATTACGCTGTCTGTGCATATGGCTGCATGTGCCCAGTAATTCTGTCTTTATGAATTCTAGAATCTGGGACTCCTTGAAAACAAAAATTATTTTCCTGTGACCTTGCCCTGTTTTTGCTGTTGTGCTGTAAACAGCCCCACAAGATACCCCTACAATTAAACAAAAATATTAATCAAATACTGGATTAATTTTTGATGGTGTTACTTTTTCTGTACCTTCATTAAGTTCTTGATGACATATAATGCAAAACAATACATATGTTATCAATTCGAAAGCAAATGGAATAATTATTATAAAAAAAGAGTGGCAGTAAGGACCACAGCAGTAATCCATACTAAGTGGAGGATCTCTTGCAGCAGCAATATTTCACATGGCACCTGGTGCCTTGTGCACTAAACACTGTCTACAGTAATTCATATTAAGCTGAAATAAGTCTTGCAATAATCTGGATGCTGGCCAAAATTCAGTGCAGAGCAGACATTATTGCCTTGTAGAATACATAAAAGTACACTAGAGACATTTTACCCTTGTAGGAAGCACATTAACACATCTCAAGCACTTAAACATCACTAAATGTACCTTTAAGGCATTTAGGTGGCCTTGTTGTGAAGTGGGAGAAACCTGGAAAGGTTTAAATGAAATAGGCCTCCAAGCAGCTCGTGCAATTGAATCATGAAGTCTGGCAGCCACAGAAAACAGAGTCGAATGTGGAAATACAAAAACATAAAAATAGATGGAAGAAAATAGATTATGACCTTATCCAGACACAAAACTGTGAAAATGAGAGTCACTGTATTAAACTACAATACAGTGAATCATTGTATGACCAGTAGCCACTCTCATTTTTTGTCCATATTTATACAATGTTAAGTTCTAGAATTCCCGGCCTGCACCCGGTCCATTTACTTTAACCAGGAATCCATTAAAATTTCCTTTAAAGGGTGTTATGATATGATGGTTCAGTGAGAAAGCAGAAAGATGCAGCATAGCATGCCGAACACTGTCATGGCGATAACAGCCTATTCTTGTAAGATTTCCAGTGCACTGAATCATGCATCATTCAGCTCAAACTTCTCTGAACCCAAAAAGTATCCAGCCGAAGAGTCTCAGCAAGGATTTGCAGGAACCAGGGCGAGAGCAACTGTCTCTCACGCTTTTGAAAAAAGCCTTAGGCTGTAAAGAAGCAGCAAGAGAAGTATACCTCTGAGAGTTCTGATGGCAAAGTGAACAGGGGAAAGAGCCAAGCCTTGCTCTGCTGTTATAAGCCCTGAACTGCATACGCTGACGTACAAGCAGGGGAGAAATTGGGAGTGGGAATAAGGGCAACACAGTGTAAATTTGGAGCACAAAAGGCTTAAGGGGACACTGTGCATTCATCCCTGTGGCCCTGCACACACACATTCAGTACAGTATGCATGGGGCTTAAGAGGTGGCTGTGGAGAATGGCTGGTGAGGAGATCAAAACAAAGCCCATGGGTGATGTTGGAGGGGAGCTCTGAGAATTGGGATGGAAGTCTGCTCCTCATCTTCTGGTCTTATCCACAGTGGCATGTGCACACACTCACACATATATTCACTAAGAGCATAATGACCATAAGAAAAAGGGAGATAACCCAAAAAGGCACACCAGCAGGAGAGAAAGCTGAAACCCACATGCACCACCAGCACAAGGCTTTAACTGGCTGATATTGCCAGGAGTTCCAAGGATAATCCTGTGAAACTGTGTTTGTGGGGAGAAACTTGCTTTCAGTGGCCAGGAGAAAACACCCTCCAAATGTTGAGTGAAGATGCCAATCAACTTCATACCACAGTCATAATCTGTGACCTGGTTTCTCAGTGTTGTCGGCCTCTTTGAGGGGTGAAAAATAACAGCAAAACAGCTCCATCCAATTATTTTTGTTCCATGGCATTTCAACATTTTCTACAAACATGTCTGGGGTTTTCATAGTCACAGCTCAGAGCTACGATTGGCCTGATCTGAACACCATATGTATATATAGCGTGGAACAAATAGTGTGAGTTGTATTTGCACAAGCCCTTAGTGCGATAAAGACTGCCACCAGAGTAGATGCACTCTGCAGCAGGGAAATGTGGCCAAAAATGTACAGAGAACCAAAAAGACAGAATTTATGGGAGTGCAACCTCTATAAATTGTGTCACCCTGCAAGAACCACAACTGAGGTGACAAAGATAGAAATGGGAAATGCCATTTGATTTATGAATTCACATATGTTGTTAATTTTGCACAGGACAGACTCATCACTGCGTTTGCACATAAACAACTCACTCCCAAAGCTGTAAACTGGCGTAGAGGGACTGTTGAGGGAATGTGAAACAGATCTTTGCGGGAATGACAGTTTTAACAAAATTAACAAAACTATCAGCTTGACGTCTGAGGATCTGTTTTGCAAGTCTCAGTGAGATAACACAGAAGACGGTTTGTATTTGTGTTCAGACGTAAAGCTGATTTCACACATAAACTCCAGATCAGGACATTGTCTGAAACTGATCTTCTTTACACACAAACACCACCACAAGTTCTTGCCAGTGGAAATATTTCATTTGTTTTAAGCGAGGATAATGCTGGGATGGACACAGGACGGAGGAGGCGAGACACTAGCTGGCTGCAGTCCTCACAAGCACTCTATCAGACATCAGACAGACTTTGTTCGGGAGCTGGCAGAGGCAAGGCCGCAAATGTCCAAGTCGACTGTATTGGATTAATCTAATATTCACCTCCACTGGGTAATGTCTAGAAAAGTTTAAAGCTTTAGCTCTGACTTTCTGTTATATGGCTTGACTTCAGCACTGTTGGTACAATCAGCAGCAGAAAGAAATCGTGATCATTTCAAGGGTAAAATTCATAATTTATGGGAAAAGAGCTCCTCTTAATGGCGCCATCACAGGAGGAACCAAGAGCCGCAACTGGGGTGACAAAACCTTCAGTATTGCAAATATTCATAACATCATTATGCTTCGACTCGTCTGACTGCTCATCAGATGTTGGAACGGCATCTGAAACCTCCTTCCTCTGTGCCTTTTGGTATCAGAACTGGGGGAAATGAATCCAGCAATCATTCGTTTCTGAAACCAATCCAACGTTCACTTCATGAAGTAATTAGCCGGGCGTGCAGAGGTTAGAAAACAACCAAGGTTTCTCTACTTTTTCACAGTTATCTCATGCAGCTCTGTATATTCCTACAATCAAACATTGGTCAGATGTGTTTACTATTTGATTGATTATCATCATTAATGCTATTTCCTATTACAGTAGAGTTTATTTTTCTTTTGCTAACCTCATAACCCCCTGGAATGCAGTTATCAGATGTGAGTAATACACTACTTATTCTTATATATCATCTAATGAATTTTTAAAATATTTTCATTTCATTGTCACAAAACAATTTCCTCCCTAATCACTGCTTAAATAGAAAATTAGACCTTGTAACCACTATTTACTGCTGACATCAATGGAGCTTCTGTTCTGTTTAGGAAGTGAGCCTTAATTATTGTGATTAGTGACACCTGTGGTTGCCTTATAGTGCCACAGTTTCACATCAACATGAACACTTTAAAAAATGTCTATCATTTTGTCAACGTGTGTAAAATTGCCATCACACAGTCTATGCCAAACAAGTCAATGCAGGCAGAGAAGCTGTTTGATCCTTCAGACCGAGAAGCAATAAAACAAGAGCAGCTTAAATAGAAGGACTTGGTTTCTTTTTGTTTGAACTGTCATTGTAGTCCTCTCCCCAAAACCTGTTTTATGTCTTTGCAGTCAACAAAAATGTGAGAGGAAGAGGTCATAAGAGTAGTTTGCTGAAAGTCTCTCCTTCCTCTCTCCCTCTCAGGCATCTGCCACAGGGGACAGAAGTGAAAACACGCATGTGTGAAAGCTGTCACGTATTTGTTAATTTGCTGACAGGTTTTTCATCCATCTACACTGAAGGGGTTGTGATCCGGTCTTTCCCGTCCCTGTGAAAACGTACAATAACATCTTTCTTTAGTTAAGTTCTATCTTTTTTAATCCTTTGTCTGGGTTTATTTTATATCATCTTTCACTGTGTATTTATTTTGCAGAGGCCTTGCCCCGGCGTTGCTCTCGCTGTTGCTTGACCAAATTTCCAGGATAACATCAACATAGAAAATTGATGAAGCTGTCATCAATGATTAAGTATCAAAGGGATTCATGGCTGTTTACTTTTTACTCCCCTCTTCAAGTGCCAGTCATTCAACTGAGGAGAGAAGGAGTGTGAAAAAAAGATGAAAAAAGCGGTTGGTGAACATTTAGAGACAGATTCCTTTTTAAATGGAGAAAAGCTTTCTTCAGATAACGATACAAATAGTTATGTGCAGATAAAATATATAGCAAATCTGCACCCAGCTTGAAATTTGATTCATGAATTTCAGTATATATGGGTCTGTGAGGTTCCACAGTGCAGTTCTGATCTAGGCTAATATCAGGATGATAGCACCACATTCCAGTGATAATGTGACCTGTTAAGTATAGGAGTGAAATAACCAAAGACTGGCCTTTTTTACTGTAATAAGGCTGGAAACAGGAGTATGAATGAATAAAGTCCAAGGAAAAAACAAAAAAACTTCAACCCAGTATTATATAAGGAAAACACAAGACTATTTACAGAAAAGAGACATGGAGAAATATAACAGATGCCATGACAAAGACTAAGGGGAAGCTGGGGCTTTTTATACACAGAAGGGCAAACAAGATTGTGGTGAGACATGGGTGCAAGCAATCATACACAAGTGATGATAATCAGGAAAATCATGAGACAACAGACAGGAAGTGGAAGAAATAAGTAAAAAGACAAATTATCAGACAAGAGACTCACATTAATATGAACACAGAGACAGATGAACGCAGGTATTCAAAAATACCAGCACAGCAAATCATAAACAGATCTCCAAAAATACATAACTCCACAGCAGCTGCAAATCAACAGTGCAATAAGGCTAGACAGCATGCTAACAATTATGTAGTAAAGACTGAAATCAAAGAAATAAAAATATCTCTAGGAATCAGATTCACTATTAGAATAACAAAGAATAAAGGACTCCGAACTCAACCTACCAGGACAAATTGTCCTGGGCACAATATTAAACTGTAGCCAGAGGCTTCGGCTCTGGTTTGGTAAGTTCAGAGCTCTGGAGAAAATCGAGTAGTCCCTTAATTGCCACTGTTCCCAGTTTTGCTCTGGCCCAGAATGAGGGCTTCACCTATGGTTGAAATAGTCAGCCTGTCAGCATCCCATCTGGCGGCAGCCCAGCCAACTGGGATTGGGTAGACAAGGCTTGTTAACCTTGGTGGTTAGCTCATCTAAAAATGAAGGAAAATGCTACTTTCAAACCTCTGATACATTGTGGCAATAATCATATGTGGGAAAGGCCTCAAGAGTCCATCACAACAGAAAAAAATCTAGAGTAGGAGTCCCAAACGCTGCTTCAGGCCCCACACTTCAATGATCTGGCAACTCCTGCAATGTTGCTGGAAAGTGTATTGGATTTCATCTTTCCAATAGACCATTTCAGCGACTTTGGAGACAGAGTACACACCACATGGGTGAGCTTGTCCTCCATATCCACCAAGCACTATGTCATGTTTTGCTTGGGAATCAAATCGTTAGTTCACTACCATGAATTTGTGCTCATTTCTTTGTAAGTGAGAAAACGTCAACATTCAGCAGGGGATCAAATAATTATTTCCACCGCTGTACCTGGGCTTCGTGCACGGGCGAGGTCACTGCAGCGTCAGTATGCCGTGTCGTCACAATATCAGCAGTCTGCCAGTGATGACAAATAGCCCTAACTGAGACTGATGTGTATGCCATTAGTTCAAGTACTCAATCAAACATCAAACTGTTGGATACGTTAAAAAGGACTATTGCTCTACACATGAGGACTGAAGTGATAATAACTCCTGTGGGAAACATTGGCAAGTGATTTTTATAGATCAGTGGCAATGAAAGATGGAAAGGAAGTCACCAAAGTCAAAATATTTCATCATACTGACACCATAAACATATGAGTCAAACTTAGTAATGCTGGATAGGTGGGAAATTGGCTCCAGGTGCTGTTAGACAGAAAAAACAAACATATATATTCTGGAGATGCTGTTGTTGCAAATCTCTGGTGGACTTACAGATCAGCTCATGCCATTGTACAGCCATGATGCACATTTGGAAAGACCTCCTGTCGAAGACTGCAGTCATTCATTCATCTTACACAGTGGTCATTCATCCAGGAAATATATGGCTGTTGATAGCTGCTGTTGGATGAGATTGCTTGGGCTTGTCAGTCACAAGAGTAAAAAGAAACATGTTGTTTCGCGAGTGTGATTACTCTTCTCTTTTAGCAGCCATACCCTAAAAAACAAGAACATCCTGCTGAGATCACAAAGGGATTTGTAAGCAGGCTTTGAGCCACCAGTCATCCCCACTGGGTCAGAACATCTTGTTAAGAAAAAAGTAGTTTCATGATTCAAGTTATTCTATGGCTTCAGGAAAGATCAAGAGTGCCTTAATAGCATTTCAGCCGCCTTACATGTTTGAAAAGAAAACGGTCTGAACTCATGACACCTGGCAACTGTTGTCTAAGGAGATTGTCTGGTTTGTCTGACTCAGACATCCACATTAAGCTTTATAAAACTGAAAAAGTGAAAGGCTTGTCATGATAATCATTTCACTCGGTCTCTGTCTCGCTGAGAGTTACAACTTGAAAAGAACAGTCTTGATGTTGAGACGGACAGACACAAACTATCTAAATATCTTTGGCACAGAAAGGTTATTTTGGATATAATTGAGCTTGTTTGTAATAGAGTCAAAATAAAATATGTGACATGCCAGCAATACCATCTTTGGCTTGGATGAAGAATTGATCATTATTATGTTGAAGGCTAAATTCTTTTAAGTTGATATTAGTGCAAATATGTCCTCAGTAGATCATATTTGGATGGAATTAGAGGCAGAGGAGCCTTCGTGACCATTTTGTGAACTGCACTGAAACTGTGTTAGGAAGAGACGAGGAGTTCAACGGCTCTGAGTATTGAAACAGCAGCATGAGTGAGAAAAATATTACAGTACGTGGGAAGGATGCTTGTGTGCTTGTGTAACATCTTTGGCTCTGACACAGTCGAGAGGAGTCAGCCTCGGACTGAGGAATGGGTTATGCTGAAACACGCCCACAAGACTGCAATTACTTTAGTGTACAGAGAGGAGTGGAAAGGTCATCGGAAGTTATTTTCTCCAAGATATGATGTAAAAAGGAGATGAATTCAAGTACAGAAGCAGGTAATGCAGAAAGATATTGCAGGGATAGCTGTAGATGTGCAAATAAAAGGAACATTTATGGCTCAGATTTATCGTGCAAATGAAGGAGAGAATCACGTGTTTGAAAGCAAAATGATTGTTTCCACATAAAGATTTATGGTTGGTTTTAAACGATTATACACATAATTATATCATTACATATCTTTTTAAGCATATGTGTGCAAATCAGATGTTTTTTTCCATCATAAGGAGGCTCCCCATTTTCCAAAATGTGTTCCTGGGAGAAATATACAAAAAAACAGTTTTCTTAAAATACAGGCCTGCGTAAGCAGATCCCCTCTTCCAGATGATCCACCTCCCATATCTTCACACATTACAGCCTTGCCGTGATATCAGCTCAGCATGTGCGAATGCAGATGCAGCCGTGTGTAGTGGTGGCAGTCATCCCAAACTGCAGTTCTGATATCAGAAAAGGGATATTTTACTAACCACAGATGTGGCCACTTAAAGCAGTCGCTCTGCTCCCAAGAGGGAGGCTTTTTCAATAAGCAAAATCCAACATAAGTACTGCAGCTCTAAGAAATGTGAGAAGAAGTATGCGAAGCAATTTAAAGCAGGTGTGGGCAAAACATTTCAAAACAAACTTTCCATCACACGATAAATAACATTTTTAATCTTACTCTTCTTCTAGAGATGCAGTCCCAAGTGTTTCAGATATAGCCTCGCATGCAAAGGGGCAACAACATTTTACATTTCAAGTGATATAGAACAGATTTCTATTTTATGTTCCAGCTATTGGTTCATTTGAAAACCATCATCGGAACAGAGAGACCACAGATATCAGAGTCCCAGCTGATGCCCTAGTTGCACGAATGCTCTTGAATACTGCAATAAGTCTGGCTTGCTGAGTTCTTTCCTTCTTGCCATGCTGGCCATCAAAGGTCCGTTTCTAATTCAGATTTTCAGACATGATCCCAAATCAGTTTGAATCTAACACATGAAGGATGAGACCCACAGCCCTTGTGTGTAAACATACATGGAAAGATCTGAAGCCTTTAAGGGTAGCAGCTGAGTGCTTCCTTTCCTCAACTACACGACCCGGCATGACGAACAGTGAGAAATGTCTTCAAAAAGAGTGGAACTGCAGATGAAATACATTTTGTTTAACAGGTAAAACCTCATATGAACATCTGACTTATGGTGGTTTGTATGTGTGTCCTTTAAATCTTATTTCGAAAGCACTTCAGGGATTAATCCTTTAATGGTAAGCATGATGCTAAGGAACCAGCTGGCACACCCAGTATTTGATAGCTGTTATTTGATTGTGATGCTTTCACATCTGCACTCTCTGGTGGTGATGTCACTGAGTATTGTTTGTTGGTTTGGGGTTTCTTCTTCACAGCTCAAAGAAATTTTTTCTGTCATCAGCTGCAGTTGCTTTATGTGGGCGATCTGCCCTGTGTTTATTCTGAACTCAGCCAGCTGTGTCTTTTTTCCTTCAAACCTTCCACGTCGCGCTCCTTGATATAGATTTTCTGCACTAAGGTTCTTTTCTGCTTCCTCTTTTTCTCAATGAACTGTTTTTCTTTCAGATCTACAGTCTCCATTTTAATGTGTGTGTTGTTTTTTTGGTTTTTTTGCCTTCAATCACAACAAATGAAGAGATGACTAAAGTAAAGTCTGGACACCAACTGGCCTTTTATGTGTGAAGGAAAAGAGATGTGGTTAATAGCAAATAAGTCAGTACTTAATTAACTTTTGCACACTTGAAAGTGGGGACAGTTGACACAACATAGCCATTTCTGTGGTATTTAAATTAATGATAAAAACACCAAAGGATGCCACTGAAGGATTAAGGTAGCATCATGGTGTCTTGTATTTTTGGCTAGCTGCTGAGTGGCTGTGTGCGGTGAGTGTGTGTCATGTCTGCCACTGTCAACGCTCCGTACAATCCATCAGCTCACAGCTGTGACTGCCTGTTGGTTGGTCAAGGTCGCGTCTCTGCTACAAACACACATATACAGACTGTCCTTGCATATTGATGTTCATGATATATATATATATATAGATCATATCTGTGTTATAACTGCACCTCAGTGAGTCCAAACTTTGGGAAACATACTTTGAGCTTTTAAAATTCTATGTGTTTTTTTTCTCTACCTTATGTTTATAAAGCATTTTCTTTTTGAGGTTTGGAGCATGTTTAATTTAATGTCTTTTTCTGAATGTTTCCTCAGTATGTAATTAAACTGTGACTGTCCATCAGCCAATCAGAGCCCACAGCCCCGCCTCTTAAAATGGCTGAGCTCAGTCTGAAGATTACCACAGTCTGAACAAATTTGTCCTTGTCATAATGTCTGTCCAATTAATTTACCTTTTGCAGCTGAGGCTTTGTGCAGATCTTGGCTAATTGCTGCCGCCTCAGTCAAAGTCATCACAAACACAGAACCAGAGAAGAACGGGCCATCTGCACAGTCTGTTCAAGCAGTGACGCAGTTAGTGAAACACAAAATAAAACCCAACAGGTACACGGTATAGACGAACCACCATCTCTTTATTGAAGCTACAAGCACCAATTTAGCCTGTGTGAAAGTGAGGTCTGGACATTTCAATTTAAAACATTTAAATGTTAGAAGTGCAGAGTTAATTGTCATCATCTTTACAAGGTACAAGTGATTTAATTGAGTTTGATAATTCCAAATTGTTATAATTTTCAGTTTTACAGAAGCTGGTAATAACAATATTAGCTCATTTTGTTTCCAGCAAAGCCCAGACACGAGTAATATGAGATGTTCCACCGTGTCCGGGTTTACCTTTGTCACCACCTATGTTGATGCTGTATGGTCCTTGACGATGGGGGTGGGGCGAAGGGGGTGCATGTCTATGTTTAATTCAATTCAATGTTGGTGATAATTGCATGGATTACCTGAAGCCATAATCACATGATGCGTGACGATGGGAAGGTAAAATTCAGGCCATCTGGTCTGCCTGGGTGTGGCTGAGATAAAGCACACACACACACACACACACACACACACACACATACTGTGTGTATGTGGAGGCAATGCATGTAGGAAAATCTCCAGTTATTCCAGTAATGAATTATACCAAGGTTTGAACTCAATATATGTCCAAACATATGAAGAAAGTATGTATTCTTCTTTCCTTCTTCATTTTTTCAACAAAATGTATCCAAGAATCGACTTTACTATAGCATATAAAAAGTAGGTCAATTTTACGCTATCTCAACAAAGCATGTTTCATCAGCATACATTTAAATTGATTGTTTTAATTTTTTTTCTCCATTTTTGTACTTGTCTCTTCAATTATTGTACCACAGCAAGGAAGCAACTCTTAAAGAGATTTTATTTTCCATTAAGAGAGCTTGATATGTGACAAAATGTACCTTTATGTATGTTGCATACTGCATGTTGATTATCAGAGACTTTAGCCTACAACTATCAGAAGTCAAAACTCTCAAATATACCAAAACAAGCAATTATATTAGAAAATCACAGGCATGCAGTAACATATTTGTATTATTCATATGCATCCGCAGACTGTATCTGTCCTTGCATCACTTTTTAAGCCCTCCACACTCAGCTGTATTTCTATCTATTGTTTCTACCTATCTCCTCACCTCCCCTCACCACTATTGCATCATCTTTCTTGCTCCACCCTATTATCACATCCCTACAACTCACTCCTGTTCCTCCTCCCTCTTATCAGCTCAGTCACCAACCTGCCACTTATTCCTCAGAGCAATAGGACACAGCTGCTGGGTATTTGTAACCTCAATACACATGCACACGCATGTGATTGTCCCCTTCTGCCACTCTGGGCTGTAATCAGTGGTGTCTCAGCTGCAGGTATGACCATCTCTTCTCTGAAGACTGCAGAGATCAGTTTCCCCTCCTGGGGAATGACAGTATGTGTGTGTTTGTGTATGTACTACAATTTTCAAACACTTGAGGACAAATTTAGGGTTTAAATTAATTGCCCTGTCTAATTAGCGAAAAACTGGTGTCCCCAAATACTTTTTACTGCAGCTGCATTCAATATTAACTAAAACAATTTGGATTATCTGAGCATTTCATTCTGAAAACCTTTTAAAACAATGTGCAGTGATGTTTGTTTGGCTCCACATCAGACTGACCTGCTGACTCATGAAACTCTGTGGCACTTAATAAATTCACCATATCTCATAACTCCATCAGCCAAACTCAGCCTGATTGATGATTATTTTGTGGGGGAGGTTTTCTGCTGTTCACTGAGCTGGTTATATATGAAGATTTCCATTCACATGTGATCAGAAATCCTGTAATTCAAAGTTAAAAACAAACGAGTAAAATATGAATCACAATTTAAACACAAGCAGTAAATGCTTACAGTGAAAAACAAAACAAAACAATAAGTTGAAAGATGCTGAAATACTGAACTGCAAAGTTTTGTCAACCATGATTATTAACAACTAATAATAATGATTTTTTTCAAAAAGGCCACTCATCCAATGAATGTTTCATATTCTGGGGAAGAAAGTGACCTTTTTTATTCCATTCCTGCATTATTATTATGCATTTTATGGAGTAGTTAGGTCAACGTGTCAGTGTAGTTCTCATAGAAGGAGATTTAAAACAGGATGCATATCTGAGAGGCAGCTTTTGAAGAAATTCATTAATCGTGTGTGTGTGTGTATATGTGCAAGCTACTGTGTGTTTGTCTGCCTATCCATATTATACGTGCATGAATGCACACATGTCAGTGCCTGTGTAAGGTCTCCTGATCCCTGAAGGTCAGCGGTGAGGTGATTATGCTTCAGCTACATCCAGGTCTGGAGCACAAATGTCTGAACTTCCACATTGATTTCCTGTCACTCCAGATGGAAATTCGTACTGTATGCCAGATTGGACTCCACAGCCCCACCTCAACCTCTCTTTCTTGCTCTCTCTCACACACAGACGCGCACATAAACACACATGCAGACTAATCATCCTCAAACTGATGAATCATTTCAAAGTTGGCGGTTAAAAGGTGAAGGATCGGTCTGTGTTTGTGACAGTTTGCTGATGGTTTTTGTGGATGGGTGGAAATGTATTCTCTTGGATCTGGATGAACTGTCAAATGAGGTTATAGGAAACGGTTTCATCTGGAATTTTAATTCTGAAATTTTCTGACATGTTATTGAAATTCAAATGACCACCTCCCCAGTATTTCTCAATCTTACCACATGAATATGAATGGAGCAATAGCCTCCATCTGATTCTTCCTTAATATGCATGAGAGCAGAAGACTTGATGAATTGCTAAAATCTGTGTACTGATCTCTATTTGCGATTATTGGACCAAGAAACCAATTGTTCTATAATGAGAACCATTTACGCTTGCTCCGAATGGACTTTTAATGTTATTTGGTTTCCATACTGACCTTATATGAGAGGTCAAGGGTCGTACTTTTTGTGAAGGGAGCATCCGTCACACTTGACATTTTGTACTGACCTCTGTAGAGAGCGCACTGAGGAAGCTGTGAGGGCGGGGAAGCTGCTGACAGTTCATCAGCAAAGGTGCAACGAATGGAAGCGCACATAAACACAAGAAGACACACATGCATATACGCACACACGCTTTCCAGTTTTCAAACGGCACGTCTTCCATCCCACACGTGTTTTAAAAGCTTTTCATTTCAAACAGTGATTGTGGGCTTTAAACACAATTTGTGAATGGGGACCACCATTATGCGTTGTTCATTGCTGTGCTAACAGCCCTGCTCCCGGTGACATGTCAGGGCTGAGTAAGTGGAGCCACATAAGTGATGAAGTGGCGCAGGATGAAATCAATGCCTAATTTCTATGCAAAAAGCTTTGCTGCAAATGAAAATCATCATTTGGCATCCTGCCATGTAATGAATTTCAACCCGCCATATTTGACCCGCAGTCTATAATTTTACTCTTTCTTCATTTTTTCGATTATTTTAGACTCTAAATCTCAGCAAGTTGGATTCGAAAACCATTTTCTTTAGAACATAAAATCGGTGGTGGATGCTGTATTTAACGTGAAGCTGCGGGGTACTTTTTACTGGTGTGACTGGGTGAGGTCACCTGTGAGCTGGACTCTTATGGTGGCTGCAGGACACATCTGTGATGTACACAGGTCTAAGATTGTGGTTTGCAAACTGCTTTCTAACACTTTAAGGAATGAGCAAAATAATATACTAAAATGTTATAAACATGCAGTGAGCATACAAGTAATGAGATGCATAAATGCATTAGTGGAAATTAACATTTCTTCAAATGTTGAAATTTTTATATATTGCTGGGTAAATGTAACATTAAAATCAGGCACCTCATTAAAATGCTGCTCATATGTTATTGCATCAGCAATCAGAGATGAGAGAAGGTATTCAATCAGAAACACCTCTTCTGAAACACCTAAGTAGATGTTGGTGCGTAAAATTATAATTTAAAAACCCTCTTGCAATACAAAGTTATAACAGTTGGCAATTATACTGAGCTATAATAATGGTACAGCACAAGAGTTCAAATAAAGAGTTAAATACATATTATTGAGCATACCAATTTCAAATGAGTGATAGCTTGAACCTTTCTACTTATAATGTATTTTTTCTTATTTTAATTGTAACCACAGTATCTGATTACTTTTCCCACCACTTCATTTAACTGCAAATTTGAACTATTGTGTCTTTGTGCTGCAGCGGTAATGATTTCCCCCTCAAAGAAAGAAAAGTTTAGTGCTGGAATAAGGTTGATTGGAGCATTTGTGTCTTTGCAGGGAGGGTTAGATGGACACGACCAGCACATTTGTGCAGGAGCTTTCCTCACAGACGCAGACACACACAAACACACACTTTCATAATTGATGTGGGAGAAGGGACTCCCTAAGGGTCATCTCCTCTCTCTTCATCCCTCCCAATTTCCCCAGCTGTTCTTGGCTGTCTCCCACTCACTTTCGCCTCTCCTTCTTCCTCGTCTTTACATTTTCAACCCTTCATCCCCTGCCTTTCATCATCCATTTACATGCCTACTGGCTCTCAGCCATTTAATGCACTGACAGAGCTAGAGGTTACCCGTTTGAATCCAGAAAACCACTCATAGCAACATGCTTTTCTTTTTCACCTCCGCATTGCTTGCGCTTCTCCCTTGGCGTCTCTGCACCTAGTGCATATATGTATCTCCAAATAAATTCACCCTCCCCCACAGGCATGAATTCACACAAAACCCTCAGTTTGCAATTTACTCATGGATAGACGCTCAGACATATAAGCACCTTGTATTCTCTGACTATCTCTCTCTCTCTCACTCTCTCCTCGGGGGCTTTTATCCACCATACCTGGGTCCCTATCCAGATGTTAAGTGTCTTGCTGGCTGGTGGAGATAGGAGTAAGGAGAAGTGAGGCAAGAGGAAACACACAAAAACACACACTGAATATAGATATCCATGGTATGGTAGGGACCACCAGCACCTCACACACATACGTTTACGGAGACAGACTAAGACATTAGTTTAGATCTTGCTGAAATCTTATATATAATATATATATATATATATATATATATATATATATATATATATATATATATATACATATACATATATGTATATATATGTCTTATATATAAAATTATTTGTATATAAAATTACAAATGGTGCGTCTCAGTTTATCAGACGTGACAGTCATACTTTCTTCAGCAGTAATTGTGGCACTACGAGTTGATGTTGCATTAAATTTCTTTTTATTGGATTTATTATCGTGGTTGCTGAAATGGAACATGTTTTATTGTGGAAGTGAAAAAAAAATACACACCTCATAAAATCACTCCGACTGAGTGAGAAGATCTGTTACATTCTAACACACAAAAATCTTATTCTATTCCTTGTGCAGAAGCTCATCAAAAATACTGTGATAAATGGAACATGGAAGTGTGAAAGAGTTTGGGGAAGTGTAGGAGGCTCAACTTGTTCAATAATTGAAAGTGAACTTAACTGAATTAAAATTCAATTAGATGCCTCCCTTAATTTTCCAAAGTCTATTTCCTTTTGTCTTCTTCACTTTAATGTTGGCAGTTTGATTTTGTCAGTCTAAATGAATGAACTCGCTGTTGTTCTGCTGCTGATTTCAGCTGGAAAAAGGTTGATAGCAACCGAGTTGCCTTCTATTATTACAGCATGTTTGAAAAAAAGAAAAAACAAAGAAAAACACAGGGCACAGTTGATCTTTTTGCTCAAGGTAGCTGAGCCTGTGTGTACAACCTGAAAGGAAGACCTGCGAACACTGTTCAAGGCTGGGAACAGGTTTTATTTTGAGATGCTTGTAGGGATGTCAGATGTCAATTATTTTGCATGCACAGCCATTTTGAATAATTTATTTTGCACCTAATTGATTTAAATGTTTCAAAAATAAAGCAAACCACAATAAGCACCCATTTCTCTTTTAAATGACAATGCTTGGGTGGGTTATGGGTCACACCATAGCCTGAGGAGACTGTCTGGAGACTCTGTCTGGTTAGGGTGCCTCGCAGGCAGCCCCAGAGCCCAAGGAGGGTCCCTGCTCCCTGGGGACCATATGACCAACCTCCAATCACTAAACCAGCAGATGGTGGAGCACTGATTGATATGAACTCTCTGCTGAAATGGTCTATAAAAACAAGTGATATAAGTGAAAACACAGCCAAACCGAGGAGCAACAATGAATAAAACATAGGGCTGTGACTCCTATTTGACTCCTTTCTGTTGACATTTTTTCTGTTAAAAAAAAAAAAAAAAAAGAAAAAGGAAAGAATGATAAGCTCTTCAGTACAAGAGTCAGGGGAGATTGGGTAAATTTACATGCAGTAGATATACTGAAATGATTTTATGTGACAGGAGAAACTGACGATTATGAGACACCTCTGCTTTAATACTAGACAGCAGGAGAGGGAGTAACAGGGACGATGGGCACCGGGAGATGTGAAACAATGTCTTTGAGTTGGTATCAAACCTGCAAAACCCCAAAAACTCATGTACACAGAAAACACGAGGTTTGCTCTGTCAAAACACAGGAAAACAATCTTTTTCACTTGAACTGGAATTTTTTTAATTTAATAATATTATAATAAAGCTCTACGCTGTCATGGCAGAGGCAAGTTTAAATTTCATCTCTCTTCTATCTCCTAATAGGCCAAAGTTTTTGATGATGATCTATTGCAGCAACAACAACTTAGTTTCTATTAACTTTGAAGAATGCAAACTTTGTCCTTGTAGTCCTCTGGAGTAAATTAACATCAGAGTTTGAGAAACAGTTAACGGGATAAGTCGTGCTTGTAGTGTTCAAGTGTGTTCAAGAGATTAGGTGTGCTGCTGGAAAATTACTAACACATTTACTGAATGGAATTCTAAATATCAATGTAGTCTTTGTTTCAGTACGAGTTTGCAGCATTTGTAGCTGAAGTAAGGATGAAAATAATAACATGGTGCTTAATTGCTTCAATAACTGATGTTCATAACATAATCGAGCATATACTTATTTAAACAGTTTAACTTTCCAGGGTGACACTCACAGTACTTCGTCAAAAACAGCTGAGAAAAGAGGATTAAATTTGCAAATGTACGTCAGTGCATCAGCCTGCATTCCCAATGGGTTTCACACATGGGTCCCGCACATGCTGTATATTAGCTGATGGATCACACGATTACAGGAGTTCACGCCGGTTGAATGGGTGGTAATCATGCATGTTGCAAAGTGTTTTTCACCACTGTATTAGTTGCAGGGCCCACATCTGCTAAGCCTGAGAGAACAAATGGCTCCATCTGAAATATTCGATCAGACACGCATGCTTACAAACACACACACACACACACACACACACTGAGTTATGTTTACTCCGCAGAGACAAGCTCATTTACAACAAATGTGTAGCAGCTTTTACCATCTCTCACATAGTTCATGATCATCTAAATATTGTGAAGTGTGTGGAGAGGTTCATGGCACGGTAGCGCTGATGGATGGGGTGAAGCTCCCAGAGTCCTTCCTGCTCATATTGGATTAACACAAACACACTCAAAAATAGAGCTTCCCAAATCACTGAAATGGTCCTTTCACATGTGATAAATCAGAAACAACAAATATGCAAAGAAAGAGGTGATTTGATTATAGCTGACACCAGTAAGTGTTGATTTGATACAATAACAGAGGCCAAATTTGCTTGATATCATTTAGTTTAACTGGCTATTTGTCTTCCTCAGTTAACCGCAAGTTACTAAAAAGGTCTCTGTCCCTCCATTGCAGCTGCCATGCACCCAATTAATTTATATTTCAGAGGTTGATGAAACCTTCAGCAAGTGTTTGTGTTTCCCCATTTTGAGAATCAACCCTACCTGCAGGCTTATACTGAGATGAAAACTGTTGCACTTGTTATAACCCGAGACCACTCAGTGAAAGATGGCTAAGGGGGTTCAGGCTGAAGGTTAATAAGGAAGAGGGAAGAATGAATGTGTTAGAAATGCGTGCGCACGCGCACACACACGGACTTCTTTCTTTGTGAGGACAGTCTTTGACACATTGTGTTTCTTGACTCCATAAAGGGTGCGTACACAGGAAAAGACTAGCCTTTCTGCTGTGATATTTGCGTGGTAGGGTCAAAACTTAATTAACATTAACAACATGAAAGCATGGATCCATCCTGCCTTATATGAACAGTTCAGGCTGGTGATACTGGTGTAGAAGAATATCTTCTTCACCTCCTTTGATTTTCTCATTAGTGGCCCTTTTTTATTGGGTGACTGTGGCTCAGGAGGTAGAGTGGGTTGTCTAATATTAGTTATTTTACTTAGATGTAGGAGTCATTAGTGCAGACTATGGGTGACTGTGGCAATCTGCTAAGAACCAAAGCAATCACAAGGAGGGTTTTTTAATGCCGTACCCTTGTGACAGACAGCAACTACTAGAAACCAGTTAGTCTACTTGGAAAGAAGAGACTTGGTCTCCAGCCTACATGCTGAAGTATCCTTAGACAAGATGTGTGTGAATGTTAGCAGTGTGTGTGTGTGAGAGAGAGAGAGTGAGTGAGTGTACCAATCCATTTACTATTAAGTATCAACTGAGTATTGTTTAAATGCCGCATCATAGTCCTTTATGTCACAGCAAAATGATAATTTCTTAACCTAATTTTAATCAAGTGAAGTTTAATCCTTAAACACTCTTTGAAGGAGTGACACAAAGTAAGAACCTGCTAAAATGTATCGCTTTTCTCATTTTACCTGAGAACTGAAAGTGCTTGACACTACACCCAACATTCATGCCTTGTTTACCTGCTAAGTTACAGCTGCTCTGCGTCCTCACTCAGGAGGTCTATAGGGGTAAATACTCTGACGCAGACACAGACAGCTGCAGTAATCATTCCTGCCTTGTTTTATTCAGGACATGTGCAAAGAGCATCGTGCCCACCATGTGATTTTTTTAAACATGGAAACAAGTAGACCCTTGTGCACTCACAGGCAGCAATACTCTAACACCTATCCAAAAATCCAACCGGTCCTCAAAAAGATAGGTGCACGGGCTAACACACACTTTGAGGGGGAAGAGTGAATGTGGAGGATTGCTCTCACTTGTCAAAGACCTATTTTTGTTCCCATCATTTTTACAGTTTTAGGACTATCCAAATGCCAAAATCCAGATTGGAGAAGGGCTGAGTTGATCAAAATGCAAAAACTCTCATCTGAGTCACCTTGAGTTATTACTCTGTGCTCACAGATTTAAGCTTTACAAGCACTAGCAAATCATTTTGTGGATCTTTGTGCCCCGTGGCAACATTCAGCACAAGCTACCCTACAAGGAAGACTGCAGGTCACTACTTAAAGCGATAAAAGTCATCCAACTGTTCGGCATTGTTTTTGCAGAAATAGATCATCAGAGATTCATAAGTGAAAGATAATGGCACAAAGATAGCATTCTTTATCTTACTCAGTGAGCTGCATGCAGCATGGCTCCTGCTTAGTGGTGTTGTCAGTCTCATTAGAACACACATGCTTTCCAAGTGCTTGGAAAACACATATCTTTGCTATGGATGGGGACTTTACACACAAATAGGAGTGCTTTGGAAAATATATGCAGACAGAGTAAGAGACAGAAGGCATAAGCGCAACGATCCATGCAATCTTTCTGAAATCCCATGATGTTAATAAAGCACTTACAGGTATTTAGTTGAGCCGAGAGCACAGAATATCTTCCACATACTCTCATTTACATACACACAACATAATCCATGCTGTTGGCACTGGAGTCTTGGAGCAGTTGCCGTGCTGCACACACTGAAACATCATCTGGCTACTGAGAAAAGCCTGTCAGCTATCACACATTTGGACAGACGTGTACAATCCTGAACTTGCACATCCACATACAAGTACAGTCACACACTCTCGAAATGTCACAAGCACCCACATCACGCAATAAATTATGAAGTAAGCTGTGCAGATTGAATGTAGGTGATCTTCTCTTCTCTCTTAGAAAGGAACACTTGAGCTGCACAGCAATGAATATGACCTCATGAATTCTTCACTAAAACTCTATCAATAAACAAACAGAACAATAAATAAACCACTAAGTTTAGTTGCAGCAAGACAACAGACTGGCAGGAAGGCAGGCAAAGAAAGGCACGGAGTGTCCCATTTGTCTGTTAGCTTTTTGTGTCTGCTTGAGATATTCTGCACAACAATGCACGCAGTAATAAACTTGAGACATTGTTGATTATAGATGGGGTGCAGGGATTTAGAGAGTGATTTACAGGAGAAAACATCCGGGAAGGCAAGCTGGAAGGAGACAAAGGCAGTCTGGAGGACAGTGGATGCCTGTATGCTAAATCATATGGAGAAATGTGCAGCACCAATAGGATTTTCTCAGAGGAGTCCAAGGTAGTGGGATTTGGGCAACAGGATTAGCTGCTGTGTAATAATGTGGATGTGATGGGGGCAGCATGCTCAGAAGGTTCAGCCCATGTGGTGTGTGTGTGTGTGGAGCGGGGGGTTGAAGAGAGCAGTCAAAGGGATTAGGATGGTCCTGAGAATGAAATGTTCTTCTCCGTCTTCCTTTCCCAGTTGACAGATTTGATGTATCCATCCCAATTTTAGGGCGTAATGTAACAAGAATGAGGCCGGCTTGGTTTGCTGGTTTGGGGCCGTTCTCATCTCTCTCTCTCTCTCTCTCTCTCTCTCTCTCTGTCTCTCTCCCCCCCCCCCCCCCCCCTCTCTCTCTCTCTTCCCCCTCTCTCTCTCATGCAGCCTACACATGCACACTGACACAAACAAGACCAGCCCGAACACAGGACTAAGCCTCCCAGTACAACAAGTATTAATTTTAGAGTGAACATAAAAATAATCCCCAGTGTTTTTTGATTCCCCACATCACAACAGGTAAAAACTCTGAGGTGAACACAAGAAACAGTTATCAACAAATTAAAAATAGGAAATGATAAAATACTTTTCAGATGCAGTCAAGAAAAACATTTCCAAACAATTCCTGCTCTGATCCTTGAGAGCAGATTTTTCTAATTTGGGCATTTTTTGAACAACTGAAGAAAACATCATCACATTTATGAATTCTGCTACTGGGAGTAACCACCGTGGAAATTCACACTCGGGAGGCAGACAGAGTAAACAAAGAGCACACCTTTATTGGTGTGCAATCAAAAGAAACAAAGTCCGTGAACAAAGTAACCTACATTGAGGAGAAATTCTGGGAAACACACCAAGAGGTTATACAGACACTGTAACAAAGGACAAAGGGAATATGGCAGTATTTATACACACAGACACACTAAAGGGAATAGGAAACACTTGGATAACAAGCCACAGATGAAAACAATCAAAACAACAACACACAATGAAGCCTCAAGGGCACAGATACAGACAAAAAGGGGGGAGGGGGTTGTCAGGTATTTGCATGACAGATGTCAACTTCTGTGCCAACACTTGCAAAATACTCTGAGCTGTAATTAAAGTTGCATCTTTTGACTTTGAAGGCAATGGTCGCCGTTCCTGGTTTGCATTGATCTTTTATAGCTTCGCCACCTTTCTGTTTGCAGACGTTTGGTAGTTGCCATTGTCCGTGAAAATTACTGCCGACTGTGGCAACCTGCTTGAGACCAAGAAAATTGCAACTAGGTTTTCACTGCACTACCAGGAATTTCACACTAGTGACTGCCAGCAACCACTTGCCAAACACTTGCCAACCAGTTGGGGAATATAGATTTTTCCCTTGCAAAGTCCTTCTCTGTGAGGTTGAAAGAGCGGCAAAAAAAAGAAAAAATGTTTGGACTTTTCTCAGAGGAACCTAATATTATTCTTTTTTAAACTTGCTCAGTCAATCCTATCTGAATCCATTATCACCATAGCTGTTATTGTTCCTGCTGTTTTGTTTTTCAGTGTTCCTACTCAAAAACTGTTCACACCTGATAAATGTTTAGCCAGCCTGAGGACTGCTTTGTTAGAAAACAAATAAAATAGAAAGACATGAGATTATTGACATTCTGTAAACCACTCACCAGGGCTATATTATCTGCTGACACATAGTAAAGCTAAATATGTGAAGTACTGGATTGCGGGGAGACATTTTAACTAAGAAGACATAAAAAACATGTTTAAATCATGCTGATCTGGAAACCCAGTCAGTGTATTCGTAAAGACATCCTGTTTTCCACCACAGCAGGAAGAATGTCCGGACCAATGTCTAAATCCCAATTAAACAGAAAAATAACCTAAAAACTGTGGAAGAAATGCACCACCGACACACTTTTCCTTGTCAGCTAGAAGTGCACTTAAATGCAATTAAAGAATGATCTTTTTTATGCTAACTGTGCCTTTTAAAGCAGAGACACTCAAAAAAAAGACAATTTAAATGTATTGATTATATAACTAAATACATTGTGTCATTTTTAGACTGTCATGCCTCTTGCACAAATCATCAAGAGAAAAAGCAGAAACATTTACCAAGTAAAAATGCAGGAGCTTCCTTATTTTGTCAGTGTAACAGATGCTGATAGCATTATCTGCTGTGAAGCGTGTATTGTCTACAGTTTCTGTCCAGATCAGACAATTATCACCATCAGAAAACCCAGTCAAGGTCAGACTGAAATTTGCTGAGACTAATCAAGTGGTTGTGACATGTACCTCTTGACCTTTGCATGTTATTACATTCCTCTCTGCAATCCCATATCTTTTTCTCCACTGAAAACCAACTAATAGAAAGAACTTCAGAGGAATCATATCCTAAAATATCATCTGACTTTCTGCCTATCTTTTCATATCTCTGTTTACTATTGCTGTGCTTTGAAGCACATATATTAAAATAAGTAGATGGAAGTGATATTGCTGTATTTTCACCTCAAGATACCTGCAGATAAAGAAATACAGGCACAGGGAAAATGAATCTAGATGAATGGAAGAAATAAAAGAAAGTCAGTTTGCATTACTGTGGTTTACACAATACTAACATGGTTGTCCCTGGATCCACTCTGCCTTTGTCCTTGCCTGTGCTTCATTTAATATCACTGCTAGAAAAAAAAAAACCCACAATAAACACAAATATGTCATCTCATATCTGAAATAGGTTGACTTCAATACCTGTACATAGCTTTCTGCTCTCTCAGTTAACAAGCTCAACTCTCTCTCTCAAATATTTGTATCCTATAATCAATGTAAGTGCATTTTTAAAATTGCGTCTCAAAACCTCTATTTTTGTTTTTTGGGGGGCAGTACACTGCAAAAGTCTTGACCCAACCCTCAATTATATTTATGTTGTTTCCAAGGAGCCAGACCAGACTTAATTGTAATTTTTTAAAGTGGTCTTAAGCAATAGTTCTCCAAACCACTTCTTCATTCATTCATCATTCACATTCATTTTCAGTCCGGTCCTTAAAAAATAGTAGGGGACTGGATAAGTGGAGGACAAAAGATCAACAGTATCTAAAAGTATTGTTCTTAAGAAATAGGAAAAATTCAGCAAAGACCTGACACAGGACCTGAGAGTTGCATCTGGCCCTTCATTCCATGTGCTGTTCGCTAAAGCTCAATCAAAAAAGGATCAATCGTGAAGCCCGGAGAACTATCCCTGAAGACTACTTAAAGAAATATCGAGAAAGCTTGCATAAGAGGGTTCAGGTTGCGTTAAAGAACAAAGGTGGTCATGCTAAATATCAACTTTCAAGCTCATTAGAAACGTACAAACCTTGTTTTTGCCTTATATGAAATATTTCTTGTATGTTCGCACGTTTCAATAAAGTGCTGAACCTGCTTCTGATTTTTCTTGCAAAATATACAAAAATTAGGAGTGCTTGAGTTTTTTGGCACAGTATTGTGGAAAAATGAGTCCATTAGACCACCTAATTTACTGTCCAGTTGTGATTGCTTGTGATTCAGAAGTTGTCCAAATGAGAGATATTTATTAAAGATTATTTCTAGGCTTTTCTTTTTCTTTCACTAATGCCCCCATGTTGGAATCCAAAATACACCCTCATTTCTCTCAGTACAATCCCTCCAGCTCCAAACCCAAAGGTATTCAATTATATTCATAAACAGCAGGGGAATGTAAAATACCCGAGAGCCTTGAATCCAAACATATTTTGCTTTGTTTCCTCAATGCAGGAACTTACAGAGGCAATCGATAATCAAAATCATTGCTATTCTGCTTCCAATCAATTAAGTGAAAAATATACCCTTCTTTCTATGTGTAGAATGTTCAATACAAGCTGTAAACAGAGCTATTTATCTTTAGTTGTTTATGTATGTTTTTATTTAGTTTGTTCCTTATCAACTCTTAGAACGGTATATCTTAGAAAAGGCATCATATGTATGTATGATTTGTACTTTTTTCCTTGTGTTGCCAGGTTTTAAAGTGTAACCACCAGATATTCTGTCTTGATTCCTTTTATTCATTGTGATTTTGTTGGTTTATTCAAGTCCTGAAATATTTCATTCCTCATAATTTATGAGTTAACAGTAAAGTAAAAGATTCATCGTGACAACATCTAATCAAATTTAGCAGGTTCTACTGGAAGAGAAGCAATCACTTGACTGAAAATTTAATTTCCTATCCATAACTTCAGGAAACTCTGTGTTGAATTGGCTGGATTGGTTTGTAACACACCATGTTCACTGAACTAGGGAGCAGAACTTCCCCATCAGGTCCAAATGCAAGACCAGCTACAGCTGCAAAATACCCAGAAGGATGTAACAGTCAGTCATCCCTCTGTCCTACTTTCCCTGTTTTCATATTCCTCCTCCTTCTCCTCCTCCTCTCACATCTTCCCACTCTCTAACTCCATCCCTCCATTTTACTCATTCAATGCAAGAAAATAGCATCACTGGTCTGATTGCTCTAAAGTGGCATCAATAAAACTAAAAACGCCACTTTGTGGATGTATCTGGGAAAATTCGCCAGAACCCTGAAGGTTGTTCTGGCTGGCTTGGATCATTGGATATTAAATTACAGATGCCCTTCATGGGAGACAATTTGGGTAGCAATTCTCTAGTTCTCGCTTCATATGTGCAGTAGCTAAATATTAGAAATGAAATAAATTATAAATACGCACAAAGGGTAACTAAAGAGTAGATGCGTGAGAGTCATTCCAATATTGATAAATCTCAAAATGAACAAGCTGCAGAAACACGTAAGTTTATTTCTCATTTCTTTCTTTTCGGTGTCCAAAGAAAAAGCGCCGAAAAACCAAGAAAGGAAGTCAGTATAGAGGCCTGCAGTGTATTAAACTGCTAACTACACATGTAGTATTTAAAACAGCAACTTGTGCAATTCATTCATACACATTTTTTTTTTTTTTTTTTTACAAATGTTAAAGCTTTTTTTTAAGATGTGCACACATCACTGTAATTCTCTGCTTTGATGGGGGTTTTTAAAGACACATGGGCAACACAACAAAGCCTATTTCAGTCTGCAGAATAGTCAGGAAATTGTATTTATTTATTCGTGTTTTTTCAAAGAAATTGTAATACTTCCGAATCCAAAGAACAATAAAGTCTGCATATTGAGGCAAGATTTTGAGTCAGAGCCAGAAGTCATTCATTTAATAGACTTGACTTTAAATCCCAGCAGCAATCTTATAATACCAATAATAGCAAGTTTTGGCTGTCATCCTCTGTTTACCCTCTTTTTCACTTGATGTTTGGTTAGGTTGATTAGCTTTTGGCACCAAGAACTAGATCATGTTCTGAGTTAAAATAAAACTTCTACCAATCACTTTGTTAGGTGCAGCTTGCTGGTATGGTGTTGGCCCCACTTTTGTCTTCAAACTGCTTCATGGCAAAGATTCAACAAGGTGTTGGAAACATTCCTCTTAGATTTTGGTCCATATTGACATGATAGCATCAAAGTAGCCGCAGATTCTAAATTGATACTGAGGGGCTCAAAGTGTGCCAAGAAAATATCCCCCACACAATTACACCACCGGCAGCCTGAACCATTAATGCAAGGCTGGATGGATCCATGCTTTCATGCTGTTTCTTGCCAAATTTTGATCATTGCAGCAGAAATCAATACTCAACAGACCAGGCAATGTTTTTTACATTTTTTGTTGCCCAATTTTGGGAAGCCAGTGAGAGCTGTGGCCTCAGTTTCCAGTTCTTAGCTGACAGGAGTGGCACCGCATGAGGTCTTCTGCTGCCTAAGCCCATCTGCTTCAAGGTTCGACATGCTGTTTGTTGTAACGAGGGTTTATTTGATACTCTTACTGTTGCTTTCCTCTCAGCTTGGAGCCTGGCCATTCTCTTCTGACCTTTGGCACCAATAAAGCGTTTTTTCCCAGTGAACTGCCCCTTAGTGGATATTTTCTCTTTTTTAAACCATTCTCTGTAGACCCCAGAGATGGTTGTGTGGGAAAAATCCCAGTAGACCAGCAGTTTCCGAAATGCTCAGACCAGCCACCCTGACACCAACAAACATATCATGTTCAAAGTCACATAAATCACCTTTCTTCCCCATTCTGATGATCGGTTTGAACTTCAGCGGGCCATCTTGTCCATATCTACACGCCTACAATGTGTGTACAACTATCTTCCCACAGCTTGTATATGGAACAAAAATGTAACCCTTCCATTCCAGAAGAGCATAACCAGCAAAAATCATGTCTGGTTTATGAATGTGGGACACAGGATTCAAGATTTTATTGGTGAATAAAGTAATTTGCCAATTATGCTTTAACTGTGCTGGACATACGAAAACTACAGAGATGCAGACAGACAGACACAGAGAAAGACAGCGTGTCAGACCAATAGAGGCAAGGTCAGCAGGTGCAGAAGACAGGAAGAAACACAGAGAGGAAAGGACATTGACAGACATATAAGACAGAGAAAGACGAAAGGCAGGAAGAGAGGAGGATGGTGAGCTCCCCTGGCTGTGAACCTGCCATGTGTAGAGGCATGCTGCACCAGCTGTGTTGAGACTGTTTACGTAACACACCGCTGCCGCAGAAACCCTGCAGATGCACACCCCGTACCACCTTGCCTAGGACATCACAGGGCAGGGCGGTGCCATGCTTCACTTCCCAGAGCAATGAAAACAACAACAAAAAACATCCACAGCAAAATCCAATGAAAACAAAAATAAAAGTCAGGATATACACTAGACTACAAACACATGAGAAAAGAGGATATAAAGTTTTACATTAAAACATGTGTTTTTAGATTTCAAGAAAGCACTGGCAATAAAGTCAGAGCCAACAGCAGTCAAGAGGGAAAGAAATCGTGCAATAAAAATGAAAGAACTCGACAGCCCGATACTGCCAACACTCGTCACCCTGTAACAAAACATGACCCTAAACAGCAGTGACAGCCATTGACTGTTGTCTGTCATTAGACCCAGAATCACAGCTGTAAACAATGACCCAAGATACAACCACCACATTATCTGCTGAAGCTACGCACTGAGAACAAAGAGAATCAAGACAGTGAAAGAAAGAACAAGACAGAAAGAACAAACAACAGAAGTGATGTCACACATATTGACAGAGAGGGCAAGACAAGGCAAGACGTGAGTTTTGTGAGAAGGGAGCCTAACAAGTGTGAGAGGAGGAAGGGCAAGTGGGGTAAAAGTAGACCATGAAAAAATCGCCAGGGAGGCAGGGAGAGTCTAGTGCGTGTTGACAGTGCTGTCGTGTCTTGGCAGTGCCAGTTAGACTCTGGAGACGTCTTCAGCAGACATCGCCGCTTTTTGTCCAGAACCAAACCAATGTCCACAGGGAGGTGGTGGTAATTATGGTGGCCTCTTAGACTTATTTCGCCGTCAAGCAAAATATTAAAATTTTCACTTCATTTTCATTCCGTTTATTTATATAACAACAATTCAAGACAATAGTTGGCTTGACATGTTTTATTTATTTAGTAGGCTAGAGCCCTTACTTAGTCACTTAGTACTTAGTGACAGTGGGAAGGAAAAACTCTATTTTGACAGGAAGAACCAACAAGGACAAGGGTCAAGAAGGGCCAGCCATCTGTCATGACTGGTTGGAGGTGAGGGGAAAGTGAAGAAAGTATAGGCAGACAGGGCAAAAGAGACATTATAGAGTTAAATAATTACTAATGCTGGTTTAAACCTCTAAACGCAATAGTGGTGTATAAACACATTAAGAACGAAAGGAGGTGAGTGAAGGAGAAATGCTCAGTCCAGTGGGAATGCCCCTCCCACCAGAAGCGTACCTGATCGTGAACCATCTCTTAGCTTTATCAAAAAGGAAAGTTTGAAGTCTGATCTTGTGAGTAGAGAGTGTGTGTCTTCCAAAACCAAACTGGAGGCAGGTTCCACAGCAGAAGGGCCTAATAGCTGAAGGCTCATGCTGTTCTTAGTTTTTCAGCATCACTTCGAGACAGGATGTTTCTAATTTTAGACTGCAGTAGGAGGCACAAGAAGGCAATCCTACATATTTGTTTAATGAATCCGTTGAAGGACATATCCTGGTCAGAACTACAGATTCCTTAGCTAAGTAATGTTGTGCATTGCAGCGAGGAGTGCTCAGACCTCCGCATAGGAGAAACCAAATAGCCACCCCATAAATGCATGGCACAACATAGACGAGCCTCCTCGACAGAACAAGACTCTGCCGTACATCTGCATCTAAAGGACAAAGGTCACAGATTGTTTAAAAGAGGCACAAAAGAGGCCATGCAAATCCACTGTGGACAACCATTTTTGAACAGTGGCTGTGGTTTATGACACCAACTGTCTACCATACACAGCGCAGTTTTGAACTGAAGAAGCTTCTTGGATGAGAGGTGTCTTTGAGAAACTTCAAGAAGTCCAGTCCAGTCGCATTCTTTCTAAGCTCTTTAGACTACCATCAACTGGATGACTGAAAACCTACACAGACATATACACAGTGAAACTGTTTGGATGATTCAATTTAACCTAGCCTGCTAGCATTTGTGGTAATTGAGCATAGTGTTGGATTAGATAGGCCACCGAACTAATCCTTCAAATTTGGTACATGAGCAGGGGACAGTACATTTTAGTTCATGCCCTTCTGTTCATTATTTTAACAAATCTAATCTGGCATCTCTTATTTAAGTTCCCTTAGCCTGACTGCAGTTGGTGCTGATTCTGCAAGCAGCTTTGCAAGCCACCTCCAATTCCAGCTCTTCCTCTTCACATTGTGTCTGATTTAATCAATGTCATGTCTGTTCTGCTGTGGTAGCTGATCTCCTCCCTTCACATACCAGTAAGGGAGGGCTGGGAGTTCCCAGAATGGAGTATTTACTAAACAAATTACTGTAGATGAGAATAAATACCTACTTTTGACTAAAGTGGTCCAGACTGACAAAAAAACAAACAAACAAGATTTTAGCAATATCTGCATTAACACAACAATAGCTAATGGCATTATTTTGTGGAGCTTGAGGTTTTGTTAGAAGAAAAAAAGACAGAGACAAGAGCATCTAAGTCTAAGTTAGTTAATCAGTCCTGGATTCATTGTGCACAGTTTTTATTTGTGGACATAAATGAAACAGTGTTTATTGTCATGAAATTAAAATGATGGGTGTTATAAGTAATTGGTCATTTTAGCCCAATTTGGTAAGTGGTTGTACATATTCTGATTCTGATTTTGATATCATAAAGACATAAAATGTGATGTAGAAAAGACTCTTCAAGGTCTACAATATACTTGTATGCCAAGTTCGGCTGCCCATTTGATGTGCAGGACTAAAGAGAAGCAACTGTGTTCTAGAGTCTGATATCTTTATCCTAAAATCCTTCCCTGATTCTGTTACATTTTTCTTACTCATTACTGTTGTTAGGGGCAAAACAGCTAAAAAACCTTGGCTTTTCTTTCATCTTCTCTACACGGATCATCACCTGTAATAGATAAAACCCTTTAGTAGGACTGCGTTTTTAATCACTCTGCGAGCACTTGCTCAGAGCAGCCTTCTGTTTCTTGTTTTGCCCTAACGCTTATTTCTGTTTTGTTTTGTCAATCAGCTCCTTTTTCTGGTCCGTGAACCCGACTTCCTGCTTTTCCCACCATTGTGATTTACATTCCCTTCCTTATTGTGTGTCTCCAGTGTTTTTCCCTTGTCGTATTTGTTTCCCTGATATTGATTCCCCACCTGTATACTAATCCCTACTTGCCCACTAAAGACTTGCCCTGCCTTGTCCTGTTTTGCAGTCGTCTGGTTGTTAGACAACTACCAGAGTTAAGTAGCTAAAATAAGCTGTCATGAGTGAAACATGAAAAGCTGCTTCTCTGCACATGTTGATAGGATACAAAAGGTTATTTGAATAAAAATCTGATTAAAAATAGTAATATCATAAAACCTAGGTAAATACAGCACCCGAGTGCATTGACAGAAGCTGAAACTGAATATGAATGTCCTATAAAGTCAAAGGGACATGCAGTATCAAGGTTTCTGTTTCACTGAGAGATGCAGAGCACCATATGTGAGACAAACCTGCTTCAATGGCATATATAATTCATCAAAACACACAGAAAACTGCATAAAAATATTCTTATGCCACAGTAGCAAACTTCTTTCATTTATGCCAGGTGAACTTTGCCTGCGCCAAGGTCGTCTCCATAATATCATATCGCAAGATCAAAACCGCAACTTGTTTATTGGAAAATCTGCCCATCTGGCTAAGCATCATGGCTGGCAGCAAGATGAAAAGATGACTCACTGAAATAATGTTGGGGAATGAGGGAAAAGCAAACGATGTGAATCATGAGTATAGCCTGGCAGCACCCGATTGGCTCTATAATGGAAACCAGACTATACTCAGCCAGACGAGGCTGGGTGCCCAGCATTGCCACCTAGGGCAGTGGACCAGCAGAGAGGCACTAGCTGAATGAACATGCCTATTCAATTTGCCAACTGTGCAGCCAGCTAGGCAGAGCATGGAGGCAGAAACAGAGAGAGACAGAGAAAGATGAGAGTTTGAGAAAGACATCATGGTCATAGCTAGAAGGGTTTGGAAGAGCAAAGACTGGAAAAAAAAGTGAGGATGGAAAGGAGGACAGGAAGTTAGTTTTAAAAGAAATAATGATGTATCTGCTTTGAACAATGTGGACAGCAGGACAGAAGCAGAGCTATGACCTTTCAATGGAGCGGCCTTTGTGGTGTTTCCTGTGCTATGCTTTTTAGTGATGAAACTTTGACAAGTTTAAGTACTATGCAGGAAGCTCAGCAGGCTTTAGTGTCGTAGCAACACTGCATGTGTAAAGATTTCAGACCCTTTCTGCAAGTTTTCTGCATTTTGGTTTTACACTAATCTTACACTAATCATGGAGTGGGGAGTGGGGTATCTATGCACCGTCATTTTTTTTTTCTTTCCAAGATGCTGTATTGGGGTCAGGCTTGAATTCTGGCTGTGGCACACTTGGACATTCACTAAGTTTTCCTGAAGCCCATCCTGAGCTTTCTTGGCTGTATGTTTCTGGTTGTTCTTTAGTTGAAAAAATGAAAACCTTTTCTCTAGTTTCAGCTCCTGGACAATCTGGCTTAACATTTTTTTTCTGCATCCATCTTTCCCCTCTGTCCTAACCACTCTCCCAGTCCTTGTCACCAAAAAAACATCCCCAGAGCATGATGCCCCCTCCCCTGGGTTTGACTGCTGTATTGCTTCCTTTCAGATATGACAAAAGAGATGCATGTAACAATATCTGGTGCTATGAAACTCTAGTAGATAGGAGGCAAGTGGAAGCAGGGCGTACCAAAAGAAGAAAACTGCAGTTCAAAAAGAGAGTTATTCCCCATACTGTCAAAATACCTATAAGGAAAAAAACCATTGCCAGCCTAGCACCAAAAATGATTGATATCTAATTTTGCTCGGCTATTCTTACGGGACACAGTTTGGAATCACATTCTTGCTTCAACTGTATTTAGGTAAATAGCTGAGAGCATTTACACTTTTAACGACAGATAGGTGCCAATAGCAATCTGGGTTAGCAGAAAAAAGCCTTTTCTTTCTCTCAAAAGAACATGGTAGCATTGGTAGTATTCCAGTGTCTAATGTAAGGCCACCTATCTGAGTACTAAAGTTTCAGTTATTGCTGCGAAAGGTGGTTCTTGGAGTTACTGAATGATTAAGGTAAAGTTTTTCACAGGACTACATAGAAAGTCCTGAAATTAGCTTTAATAGCTAGCTGTCTGCTAGATGTTCCCTTAGCTAACTCAAGTCACTGAGCTGGATTTCATGAACCAGTTGGTGACCTCTTGGTATATGCACCCACTTTTTACAGACAGCTACACTGAAAACTGTGTTCATTGCAGATTTTTTTTTAAAAAAATCTGTCATATTATTATTACATGGTAATTAAAGTACCACTGTTTAAAAAAATCCCCACTTTCTGTTAAATTCATGGAAGCTCTGAGTTTTGAGTTTGTCTCAAATCCACTTAATTTTTGAGGTCCTTCCTTGCTCGTTTTAGTCTCCTGAATTCTTGAAACTTGTACTAATTAAAGCACGACCTCCTGATTGCTGCTTCTCAAACTGTGATCTTCCTCAGAAACAATCCCATGAAACAGTTGTCAGAGAAGTCCCTGCTTACATTTGCATTACCACAAGCGTAAATGCAGCTTTGGCAAGAAAATAAAGGTGACTCATTGCCAACTGTGATAGATGTCATGCCAACTTCCAGCATCTACGAGATAGTTTTCACATTTTACTATCATGAATGAAACAAATGACTCCCTGCAAGGTAGAAAACAAATCAGTGAACTTGTGTTCGAAGATGCCTGGCAGCAAGATAAAGTACATGATTTGTAGTTAATGGGCTAAAACAGACCTTTCATGCATCCCACTGTGGAAAAACAACAACACAGTTAGCATATTGAACTGTTTCAGCATGTTGCAAAGGTTAAAGGAGCATCAGTTTATTATCTTTAATTTTATTGACAGTTATTTATCATGCTTTGCCATGTCTAACTTAAAAAAAAAAGAAATTAAAAATTTATATATTGGAGCAGTTCAATGTCCACATTTTTGCAGACATAAGTTAAGAAAGTTGAGTTTGAAAAGGGAAAGCTGGAGAAGGAGTTTTAACATCCCCTGTCTAGAGGAGGAATACTTGGTTCTGAAGCTAGAGAGGAGCTTATATGTGTAGAGCAGACAGAGTTTGGAAAGTCACGAGAGAATGTTGTAAAAATCAAGACGATGGGATACGAGAAGACAGAACCTGTGAGAAGCTGAGTGCCCCAGTTCATTTTTAAAAAACAAGATGAAACTCCATTCAAGTCAGCAACTTTCATATAAACATGCAAGGAAGATACCGCTGCTATAACTTTTCCTGTCTGTGCCCTGCAGCAAGATGTTAATTCTACAAGGATAATAACAGAGTGGAAAAAAGAAGAAATACATAATACATACATAATTGGAAAGAAGAGAGTTTTAGAATAGAAGGGAAAATCATAATTTGCAAAACATTTGTTTGTGTGAGGACTGACCACAGGTGGATTATTGGGGCTTAAGGTTGAACGGCCAATTTGGAAAGAAAACAAACGTAGAGCACCACTGAATATCTGATGTGGCGATTCTGCTCGAAACAGCCAGACGAATGATATATGACCATTTATCACCGTGAGACCATGAGAAAAGTAGTGCATTCTCCTAAAACATTCCCAAATTCCCAAATTAAACCAGCTACAAGTCCAGAACTATAAATCATGTAACAGGACAGAACCCCTGAAGGGTCACAAAGGTAAAACATTGATACCTTAGCTTGCAAAAACGTTTGCATTTCTTCTAGCCCTTACAAGAAAGCTCAGCTGTATGATACAGTAGGCTATTATGTACAGTAGATTGCCTCTTGTTGTACAGTACAGCTGGAGTAACTGCACTCTCAGCTCTAGCAGCACCGGCACAAGTTTGCACCATTGCATTTAGAAACAAAACCAAAGAAAGTCACTGACCAGCTCTCAGACTATAGGTTAGATTATGACTGCAGCCTTGGAAAATATGACCAGTTAGACAAAAAAGCAAATCAAGTACCTGCCATGATTCAGCAGTTTGTAACAGCAATAGCAAATTTACTCTTCTTTTTGACTTTATCTGCCTGTCACATTATTGTGGAGGAATTTTGGCTCGCTCTACTTTATAACGTTGCTTCAGTTCATTAATGTTTGAGAACATTTTCTTATGGAGCCATTGCAACACCTTGATTCTTTTCTCTTGTTGCAGATGCATATCCCAGTTCAGCCCAAACTTTAGCTGTCAGCCTCACGTTTGACTACAGTCATGGTGCCCAGGTCCTATTGCTACAAATCATTCCTAAATCATGATCCCGCCTCACTGTGTTTCATGGTGAGTATGAGCCAAACGTGTCACTGTGACCAAACATCTCCACTTTGGTCATGTTTTAAACATGCTACCTGAGCCCTGAAGAGTCTGAGATGTAGTTTTTGCAGTTTTTGTGATCAGTGCATGGGTGAATTTGCAATAGGAACTACACTCCTGGGGCACGCACACACGAAACGAATGACAGACTTGCTACTGGCCCAAACTTCTGCTTTTATGCAGGTGGTCGCTCTTACTGATAATCAATCAATTTGATTATCAGCTCCTGGCTGCTACTTACCGTCTTAATTCCTATGGAAGCAGCAAAGGTACACTTTCTTTTTCACATTACTGTAGCTGTCATAGTGATCTATCACTGGGGCTTATCACAGCAAAAGAGATAAAAAGGAAAATAAAAAGCTATTTATGCATCATTTCTAGCACTATACTCAGAGGTTAAAGTGGATTGGAACAAGGGCTGCTGTCCTTCTACAGAAGAGGAGCCGGCATAAAGAGAGTAGTAATGTTTTGTGGCAGTTTATTTCAAATGCAATCTTCTAACAGCTCAACAAATATCAGCAAACACACAAACTGCGTCTGTTCAGCGTGACACACAATGTGCCTGCTAGCTAAAGGTACGGCTGCTTTATTTACCAGGGAGAAAAAAGACAGTGTGATAACTTCACTCAGAGATGGAAAAAGATGTGAGAAAGAAAGATTATTCTTTTTTTAAAGGCAAGCGCTGCCCAGTGACATTTGATAAACTGGAAATTTAAAGCTTACACGTAATGTCCTCATTCATTCTATTTTTTGAAAATAAATCTGATATTGGATGTGCACATGATGGGAAACATCCTGCGAAACAAATTGAGGTAACACAATAACTTTGGTTTATTCAAAGGTGCATAAAAATAGTTTGCAGTTTAGTGCAGGCTACAGTGTTTAGTTTGCAGTGCTGTGGGGAATTCATAATAATAGACTATGTTGGACTGGCGCAGAGAGGCTGTGGTGTTCAGCGTCAGTGTTACATCAAGCGTAGTAAACATCAGTTTGAATTTAAGCTGATGTTGGTGGTTAGATTCACGCACTTTGCACCTTTGCACTGTCTAGATGTTGGAAATCAGCCATGATAGAGCCTGTACACAAAGAATATCTACTTTCACTCAAAAATATGAATTAATGTGACATTTTTCTATTTTATTTGTTTCCTCCCATATTGCACTACAAGACCCATCTGCCACATTAAACCCTGACTGTATTCAGTTTTCTGTTCAGGTGTGGAGGTAAAGTGACTTTACTTTTTCACTTTTATTTAGAAACTATATTTTGTGCTTACTTGTGTCATCTGTGTCTAATGTTTAAGTGCATTTGATCATCTGAAACATTTAAGTGTGACAAACACTTAAATGGAAATCAGTTTGTCACACCTCTGAATGCAAAACATAGTTTTTTTGGCCTTGTTGTAAATTTCTCAGCTGTAACTGTTACTGACTCTGAAGTGGAAATCAAGCAAAACAGTGCTTGACAGCAACCTTCTAAAAAAGGTTGCATAGCTGACACAGACTGGTCCCAGTACAGCAATTTCCAAGTTAAAAGGTGGTAAAAGTTGCACAACCTAAATGCGTGAAGACACTTTTGCGCGGCGTATAACTGTATACCTTAAGCCGTGGAAGCAGTGTGTAAGTTTAAAAAAAAAGTGTGTGTGACAGGCAGTAAAGGGGAGAGGAAGTGGCATAAAAACAACTGTTAACAAGTGAAGAGTGAAAAAACAAATAAAAGCAACTGAAAGTGCAAAGTTTAAAAGGAAATAATGAGTTTAATGAAGAACTATCAGACCTGCTTTTCAAACTATCGCATGGATGTATCATTGAAGTCCAACCTCAGAGGTGAGTGTAAAGTTCAGGTGTTTAACTGTTTTCATATTTGTCTCAGAGTTGAATGTGTCCACTGGTTTCCAGCTCTGCTGTAGATTAAAAAAAATATCTGCACTTCTTGATCCACGCAATTTGAGCTGGGATCATGATACAGCTTTTCTAATGGCTCGAGCTGACAACGTGCCCTTAAATCGCATCAACCCCAGAATGCCTCAGATATGTTACAAAAAGGCTACGGGGGCAGGGTGACATGTCTCAAGGTTGCGGATTACACGAAGAAAGCAGCCCGATCTACATTATTACTAATTTATTTCACATTAGATATCCCTCAGCCCATTTCAGAGCTTGTTGGAAGCCAGAAGGAGTTGAGCTGTGAATCCAAAAGTAACTCAAAGTTTTAATAATTCAGTTCTCACAGATCTTGTGACAGGAAAGAACCTCTTCACTCGAATGCTCGTCATCTCTTAAATAAACAAAACAGTCAAAATAAACGTACCTTATTAAAGAGCTGTCCTTATTTGATAAGCTGTTGTTTTTGCTTCATGTTCTTTACTGGCTCTGAGTTATTGTATTTGCACAGTGGTTGCAGCTTTAGACATTCATGATGTCTTAATAGACAAAGTGATAGATAATGTGCACTGGAAATAAGTAGCTGCAAGGGTTTTAGGAATCACTCAGACTCTAAAGATGCATCAGGAGAAATGCTGTTCCCTGTCATTCGTAGGTGGAATTGCCTATATACTGCAGTTGTGTACATTGCCTGTAAATGCTCTCAGTGTGTTATAGCCTTAGGAGAAATTATATTACTTGTCAGTTTTTGCAGGTGTTTCACATTTTGCAGCATCATGCCTTAACACGCCTCAAGAAACACATCAATTCAGAAACGTGTTCGGATATTTTCGTGCCTCAGCGGTAACAAAATCACTTGCACAGTGCATCTGTTCAGTAAACCTGACGGCAGCCAATCAAATTGCTTGAGAAAGACATCACTTGTTCATGGTTGGAGGAGAATAGAACTTCTTTATCTTGCGCTAATAAAACCTGAAACTTCTTTAACCCTGTCATATTACTGTTTATGACCTTTTAACTAACCAAATATGCCCCAAATAAAGAGTTTTATTGAGTTATATTTGGTTGTAGTGTCATGCATACAGTGCACTTCATTCTCATGTGTTCAGTATTTTACCATAAATGTGGAACATCAGCTGTTAAACAGTCATAATTGTGATGATTTTGTGCTTTTGGGTGTCTGAGAATAAGTTGAGAAAATACTTTAAAACTAAAACCACAGTCTGAATATTTGCAGTAAAATGAGAACTCATTTTAAAAGGTGAATAAATACATCAATCAATCATTAATTCATCAATCTTACACTGGCTTTCCTGAGCCGGCTGAGAGATGCAGCCACAGTAAAGACAAAGTACACTCTCTCAGTACTATAATAAAAACAAATAACTAGTCTTTATCAGGTCTTAAAATACTGGCTCACACTTCTTTACAACTTTGCTTCAGTTCATTTTGGTTTGTGGGCATTTATTTAAGCACAGCTCCCACCACAGCATTTCAATCAGGCTGAGGTTTGGACTTTGACTCAAAAACTGGAATACTTTGATTCTATTGTAGATTTGCTTGTTTGCTCTCTTTTTTCATTGCACTGTCCTGTCACGTGAACAGAGGCTTGTAGACTCCCTCTTAAGTTTTTTGCAGTTTCTCTGAGCATTTCACTGTCTGACCTTGAGGTTAATTTGCTGGGACATCCATTCCTGAGAAGGTTGGCAACTGTCTTGAACGTTTTCCACTTACGAACAATCTTTCTCGCTGTAGAATGATAGATTTCAAATTGTTTGGAAATGGACTTATAACCTTTCCCAGATTGATGGGCAGCAACAATTCCTCCTTGGCATTGTGTTAACACACACCTAAATGCTTCAGACCAGCAAACTGCCCAAATGTCTGCTTTGATAAAGGTGGCCACACTTGGTGATGATCATTTAAATAATGAGCACCTGGCTGCTACTTACCCTCTTAATTCCCTTGCTTAGTTTTCCACACACTGCTTCTGCATTTTTGGCTTAGTTTTGTTAAATAAATAATGACACGGTGTAATATGCCATGTGGTGCTGTTCATCAGAGGTTATATTTAACTAATTTTAAAACCTGACAAGGACCAGATTATTTTTATTATGTTTTGATAAGTGGGTGTACTTTCCTTTTACCTTGAATATATAATCACTCAGTTTCTAGGCTTGCCCCGGGGCCTCCTGCCAGCTGCATATGCAGGAAACCCTTCAAGGGGAGCTGGATGCCACCATAGCTGTCTCCTATCAGCGTGAAGGAACATTAGCTCTATTCTGACTTCTCTGCTGACGTCTGTGCTCCTCACCTTAGCTTCAAGTCTGAACCCAGCCACAATCTCACTCTCTCCTATTAAGTTGAGGATTGGAAGTTGGGTTGGAAATACTTCAGCGTCCCACTCAGCGGTCTCTTCACCACAACGGTCTGCTTTACACACGCTCCATCAATCCACACATCCATATCTCACACGCTACCTTCCCATTATAGAAGACGATCAGGATCTGGAGCTACTTAAACTCCTTCTCTCGAGGCAACAGCTCTTTCCAAATCAACAGGGACAAATCAGCCATTTTCATCAGAGAACTGTGGCCTCAGATTCAGAGTTACAGGCACTAATTCCAGTCACTTCATACTCAGCTGAAAAGTGCTCCAGTCCATCTTAAAGGTCACATTTTGATAAAACCAACCAAAAAACAAGAACCTGAGTTTGCACTCTCTAAAATAAATATATATTCCTTGAGATTCTGTCTATGGTAATCACAAGAATGATGGCAGACAGGGGGCAACCCTCTCAGAGTCCAACACCCACTGAAAATATATTTGACTACCTGCCAAGGACACAGAATGGCAAAAACAGTTCTGGAAATGTGGGAGGTATAGAGGTAGGTCAAGCTGGTCCTTTTATAACTCCACTTTCTACTGGAAAGAACATTTTAAACGTTTTAACAACCAAGCACACATAAGAGACAATGACATGCAAAAACAAACTGCTCTTGACACGACACAGATTTATTATGACTACCTCTCTCCCCGCCATTGTTCACTTTCTATTAGCTGCTCATGGCGTGCGTGTCCATTGTGAAGGGTTGCTCGTCATAAAAGACTGGTGCTATCTGTGCAACTTAATACTACTGTTGTGACTCTCAGCCGTTGTTCATCTCTTACAAAAGACACTCATGATCTTGTCTCCTTTGTTGTTGGAAAGTAGCAGTTGTCAAGCAGGCCCGAGACAAGCGTAGCTGTAGAGACGGGGATTAGACATGTGAACTTACTGTACACACACACACAAGCTCATTGTCCACTGTTTAGACATAACGCCTTTATAAAATATAATAATTATACAGACAAATGCAAACATCTATGCTGAACCAAAAAAGTTACATCTATTTTACTTCATGTACAAATTGAGCTAGACAACATGTTTTTGGCATAATTGGACAAATAATCCATAAGAACCTTTCCTATGAATTAATTTTTTCTGTTAACTGGACTCTTGTACTTCCTCTTGGTCCTCTTTTTAGATTTGAGAAGATCTTGCCTGTGATAGAAGACTCTGACCAATCACAAGGCTAGATCAAGTGAACAGTGAAAAAGTCTGCATATGAAAAAAGATGCAGTTAAGCAAATAAATTGTATCTGGTTACTAGAGCTTCAAATACAAGGTGAACCAAAAAGTTTGCACTGATTTCCTTTTAGAGCTTATAAAGTGTGTGCATATGCTAATCTGATGGGAAGGGCTACAAAAACAGAGGGGAGAGACACATGATGACAGCCTATTCTGAATTTCTGCCTGTAGATTTCCTAGTTAAAAGTCAGTTAAAAAAGTAAAAGCTACCAAAGGTAATTGATGAGTTATTGAATGCAGAGCACCTAATCTTGAATGCAGTGCATGTATAAGCTAGTTTCTAATGTAACAGTTATTCTGTACCTACAAGTCTTTGTTATTTCTGGCTCTGCATTTCTTTATTTCTACTTTTTGGTTTGCAAGACCTTACTCCATTTACATCTTTAGATATTAGCTTTTGGTCACAGCAGCTTTAAATCAGTACCCTTCAATGAAATTGCCTCAGTTTGCCCAGATCAAGTACATTCATGTGGCACTTTCACATTCCAATGTCAAAAGTTTCAACTTTTCACATGTAAATGTGCAGTGAGGACTGCTCGCCAACTGCTGAGTCTGAAATTGAGAAAGCATCCAATTTTATACAGACGTGTTCTACTGACTAGGAAGCACCATGAGTAGAGTTTTCTCATTTTGTAACAATTTGCCTCAAACTAAACTGGCGACATCCAATGACGAACCCTGCACAACCTGCAAGCCACCATTTCAATGAGCTTGGAATGAATTTCACAGGGAGATTTTTTTTTGCAATGACCAGGCACTTTAACGAGTATGGGTAGGTTGTGTTACTGCTTCTTTTTGTATTTGCTCAGTCTGGGTTTTTCTTGGTGTAACAGCTTGCGTAAACATTGTTGCAACTTACTTTTAAAAAGCTTCCCTATCTGCAACACATAAACCTGTTTTTTTTTTTACTTTACGTAGAAGGCATGACTGAGTAAAAACGAAGAGGAAAATTGAGTCAGTGTTGTGGGTAGTGGCGCACTACTGAGTTCAATTGTTTGTTGGCTTTTCTGTATCCTAGAAGGGAACTATCAGTGTCTGTCATCTGTGGCTCAGCGCTGTCAGCCCTACAGGACCACAGCCACATATGGAGGTAAGCCCATTTGAGACTTATTAAAGCTAGACAAGTACAGCATCCCCCGACTAGCTGCTTCGTAAAAAAAGTGTGTTCCTCTCTGCGTGGTGTCCAGCCTGACTTAGTTTGCCTCATAACACACACCAGAGCAAGTAAACTGCTTTGACAAGTACACGCAGAGACCCAACTCACCAGACATTAATACACAGGCATAGACACATACTCCTCCTATTCCTCTCATTGGGACTGTGTGTGCTGTATCTTGCTGGATCTCAGTGTGAGTCTCAGTGTGTGAGTGTCTTTTTTCCTCATCTTTTTTTTTTTTTTCTTTCCAGGCATCCATCTCTGCATCTCGGCCTTGCCATCTGTTCTCCATGCTGTGGAACATGGCGCTCCCTCTGGCTGCAGGCGTTTTCACATGGTGGCAAAAATTGTCAATTGTGGAGTTTTTAAAAAAAGGGAAAAAAAGCTGAGGACAGAAATTGTTTAGGATGTGGTCTAAAATGCCGCAATTCAGACGTGTGTAAGGAGTGTGTGTAAACATGTCTAGTTTTGATCTTGTTTGAAAGGTGTGGATTATTTATATATACGTCTTTGCATATTACTTTGGAAGAAATAGCAGTTTTATCTTTCCTTTTTTTTGCACTATATTTAAATAGTTTAACAGTTGCTACACTAATTGGCAATTACTGGACCTACTGCAAGCAGGGTTCCCATAGTAAAGTTTTTCCATTTTAAAAGCTGGAAGTGGCAGTAATTTTGTTTGGTTGAGTGCGTATTTTTGTTTTTATCATCTGTCTACCTGCTGATTATCCTATTAACAGAGCTTGCCACCTGCTAAAGTTGGACATAATCAGCAGTAGAACCACATGAAAAGTTGCCTTCTGACTGAAGGAGAACTTTTTGAAATGCAAATATAGTTTGAGATTTTTTTTTTTAAACATTTCCAAAGCAAAGACAGGCATGAGAAGTTTCTCCTAACGTCATATTTACGACTCAATTTCTCCACCACTAATCTGGCTTTAGAGCAGCAGCTTGGGGTTAAGAAAAGCAGCTTTCTCCCCGACATCTTTCTGCCAGGAGGAACCAGAGGGGTTCCTCAGCCAGGTGGCATTTATTATCACTCTAGTGTGTTTTGCACACGACTCATGAGATGTCTCAAATGACATATCCAAGAAGCATCCTGATCCGAACCCCAAGCCATCTTAACTGGATCCTTTGAGCTCCTCACCCTCTGGCAAAGGAAAATTCCAGGCATCCAGCAAAGAAAGCTGATGTTTTTCATTTTTGAGTGTTTCTACTGATCTAAAGCCACAGCTTACTAACACCAACACAGCAATACACCACGAATCGCCGGCTGATGTTATCCTGACTCATTAACAAGACTTCTGATGTATTTGCAATAACAACCTGCTCCAAAAACAATCCCAAATAATTTGTCTTCAGAGAGCCACAGACAGAGAAACTAAGTCACAGATGGCTGGAAAGCAGCCTTACTAAATAAATGTTGGAGATCAATGTCTGAGGGCAACACATCAATATCACCAGCAAGAAGCATGAATGCTTTCTTGAAGTTAAAACGCCATCTCTTAGTAAACAAAAGAAGAATCATGACAAGGTACAATCTGTTTCTTGTATGCTCATAAATTGAACTTGTAATTAAGGCCTCAGTCACACAAGGCAAGGGGCTGGTTGGGAAAAATGTATATTCCCCAACTGGTTGGTGAGTGGTCGCTGTCAGCCCCCGAATGAAATTGGTCACAAAGAGGCCACAGCACCCAAAGCTTCCTTGTCATGGCTTTGGTCATTAACAGACTGGTGCAGCTGCCCATAGCTTGTATAGAAGATGTCACGATGTTTGCAAATACTTGCCAACTACTAGCTGGGCAGAAGGCAATGCTAAACAGTGTGTTGCAGTTTTCACAGTTTTGTGACTGCTCGGTTAGTAGTAAGTGTTTGTGGGCGAGTTGGTGCCTTCCATGGAAGTTTGGGCGACTATGGCAATCTGCTGGTGATTAAAGTTATTACAAGGAGGTCTCCTTTGCCACCAAATCCACCTTGTGACTGCCCGGAATCATTTTCCAATTATTTGAAGAATATACAGGCCACCCTCCCAGCCAGTGATTGGGGTCTCTGAATAGTCTCCAGGCCTGCATCACTGGGGCTTTTACAATCAATCTCACCCTAACTTCAATCTCTAGCAACCACTTGCCAGTCTGTCAGGGAGTACACATTTTTCCCTACCGGTGGTTGCTAGATGTTGACCTACTGTTCCCTCTCTGGTGCCTAACGGACTTAAAATTTCAAAAGCCATGTGACAAACACTACATAGGTAAACAAGTTTGAACATATACACAAATAGGAACTAACACCATATACACGCCACTGACTCTACACTTTACAAATGAAATTCTTCATTTTGCCAGACAAAAAAACCCCCCCAGTCTAACAGATCGAATCACCAGAGAATGCAGAGAAGAGCTATTGGATAGATCTAATAAAGTAAATGGGTTCACTAAAGCTCCAGGGGAAAACAACACCTGGGAATTAGGGAACTTCTCAAGCTTTAGTTCAGTGTGGACGCGAGGAAATTATGCACATACAAGCATACACAAAAGGGCAGACGCACAAACAAGGACACAGTCATACACCCATGTTCTCACAGACACACAATTGTGCACACAGTCTCATACACACAATCACGCTGGAGGTCTGCTGTGCCTCCCAGAACTCCCATCTGTTGAACCAGCAGTCCAGGTTGGTCTTAATGAGAAATAATGAGCCTTCACTAAATAACAACAGCTTGGATGGATTTCACCTCCACTTCAGATTTTATTAGAATGCCATGGAGAGTAGTTCATTCTTCAAGCTACACAATGTATTTGTTGTAGTTCAAAAGACATTTTGACATTTAATTTCCTTTTTTTTTTTTTTTTTCTGAGAGTACAAAGGAAACTTGAAGCTAAATGACTGTTGGCACATTTTCATCATCTACATCTTGTTATAAGGAATGTATAAGGAAAGCAAGCATTAATTTACTAGAGGGTGGAGAAAACATTATTAAACAAACTTGTTCAAGTACAACTCATACTGATGAATTTGGGGTAATTTCCCGCTATAAAATCCAGGCTCTGAGTAATGAGTGCAAAAAGGAGTTCAAAAGGGAACTCATTTCTTCAAACTTGACATATTTCTCAAATAAATCAGAGCACAAAATTTAATTGCTAGGCCTCTAACAGCTGCATGGCTGTCAGCAAAAACACCATTAACATATAGTTCGTGTGCTTGAGTGTGTCTGTGTGTGTGTGGCTGTACAAAGTCCAAAAGGCATCATGTCAGGGAATCCAGCTGTCCTTGGACGATTTCGAGCTGAAAGAAAGAGGGGAAATGATGAGTTTTTGGAGCGAATGTGTGCACAAAAGAATGACACAAAGAAGGAGAGGAAGTCTGAAAGAGATATTTAAAAAGATCGAAGTATGAAGGAGTGCAAAATGCAACATGGATACTTGGCACAAAAACACGAAGATGATGTGGCATGAAAGTGGCACGGACACACACACGAAACATAATGAAACAAACCTTGTTGTACAAATCTAGCAGTTGCTGGTGGTTAAACTCCACGAAGACATTTTCCTGAACCTGGAGAGACAGAGAGAGAAACGAGGTTAGAGACAAGCAGAGAGGCATGACATTTATGGGAGGAAACAATCGAAAAAGTAAGAAAACTTCAGAAATATACAAAAGCAGCAGCGATGAGGAGAAGCAGCGGCGATGAAAGCACATAGGTAAGAGGCATGACGCAGATTTCTCGAGCTGGCTTCTTGCGCTTTCTATAAAAGCCTTCATCAATTATTACTGGTCTCTGACCAGTATGCACCATCTTTTAAGTCTTATCCATCAGTTGTTTAAAAATACACAGAAGAAAAAAAGCTGTCCACCATCTTGCACAGGGAAAACCCATCACTGTCTCCATTCTGTTGGCTTACTTTAAAACCGTGTCACCAACCGTAGTACAAAACTACACACGACTCAATAATACAGGACACTGCTTCTTCTACACTGTCAAGCATATAAACCATCATCCGCTTTCTATATTAGAATTAAATAAAGCAAATACTCTTTTTTCAGTTTATTCTTTAACAATGTTTTTTTTTCCCATTTCATAAAACAAAAAATATCAAGTAATATAGATTTGAAACACCATGAATGCAATCATGTGATAGTTTAATGAAATTAGTCCTGTTCAAGAAACATTTGCATATGCATGGTGTGACTTTTAGAGCTAAAAACATTTCGATTCATTTGTCTACATTTTTGCTTTTACCAGCAGACAGGTGTAGTGTAATGTCACAAACAGCGGGTCACCCAGGGGAAGCTCATACAGCACACTGACGTGAGATTAGCACACTGCAGACATTCAAGAAAGAAATGTGTGATTTGAGTAATGGGGAGCCTGTGCCACAGTAGATCTTTATGTCTAACAATGCCTCTGGCTCCTGTTATAGACTCAGGAGTGAAGTCATGTTAATGATGGATCACGAAAGTTAGAGGAGCTTTTGTTTTTTTATACATTAAATGATGCATTTTTCATCTGTGAAGCTGGAATATGAAACTAAGATACATGAACAGTCCAAGTTTGCCTTTAGTTTCATAAAGTTTATTACTTTATGTGCTAATTCTTAGGTTAACACTGGAGCCTTTTTTCTCTGCAGACTCTGTAGAAAACTATACAGAACCAAGGGCAACCATCACTGAACTACCATCATCATCATCGTCATCATTATCCCATCAGAAACTCAGACTCAACGATAATCCACCTATGTGAGCGGGCGTAATGGGGAGACACTTTATCAACACCCATCACAGAGAAAATGAGAACAGCAGTTTTGTAGCCAACTAAAGTGCATTTATTGATGTTACCCTAAATGTACCAAACTCTGATCCAAGAAGGATAGCAGACAGGAGGGAAAAGACAGAATGAACGAGATAGACATGAAGGGGAAAAAAAGGAATTAAATAAGTTCATGCTGAAAGGCAGTAAAACTAAATGTGGGTTTTCTGATTGTACACTCCCATCTAAAGCTCCACTCCCAGCAGTTCGGTGCTTGGAGACTAAACGGAGCTTGGGGGCTTGAAGCTAACTGGCTGGCTGGTTGGGTGGGTGGAGGGAGGCCATGTGTCATGGTAAATTAATGACAGAGATATTAATTAGAAGCTACATTAAAAGTCCATAAAAGAGAGAACAGAGGGCTGTTATCTCTTGTCAAAGCTCCCACTCGACAGCAGCTTCACAACACAAGGAAAATGTAGGACAGCCTTGAATTTAGCTACAGCTGAGGGAGCGCTGCAAGGACAGCCCAGCAGGTACTGAAACAACTAAATAAAGTGTTGTTACTGAGCGAGATAAAATGAAAAGAAGATGCACATCAAAGAAGATCTACGAGGTGATAAATCATTTCTCAGAGGAAAGACAGTTGCCGTTAGGAAATGATTTGATTTGAAGGAAAAAATTGTGCATGCAGTGAAATTAGTTGAATGATGAACACGTTTTGCTTCCAGTAGCATTAATCAGCCTCAATTCACGCAACTCCCTCCCATTGATCTCCACTGTGGCAAACACTATTATAATGAGCAGACTCCTGTGCTGCATAATAACTTATCTCGGTTAACAGTCTTTAAGTGTGCTCGGGTCACAGCAGCACCAGGAGACTTGGTGGAAAAGCAGAAATAAACACTTGTCAGCTGGCTGAGCTGCCTATTGTTTTCTGACAGAGGTAAGACAAGGGACAGCCAAAATGACGGTTGTATGTGTGTGACTGTGATCAAAACTAACCTATGAGAAAAAGCGTACAACAAACCGCAGTAACGCTCGGTGTCTTCATGTGAGACTGACACTGTGTTCTGATAAGATTTTCAAAAGACTGCTGTGTGTGTGTGTGTTTTATCTTGGAAAACGCATTCCTAAATGTGTATGTGTATGTGAGTGTGTGTTTGGCCCATCAAATTGTTCCTCAGGGTTGAGATTTTGCCAGGCAGTAACCCAACAAGGCTCTGACAGATCTGGGCTAACACTAATGGGGATAGGATGCATCATCCTTGTCATCACAGCCCTGTACAGCCCTAAAGTAGGCGCACGCACGCACGCACACAGATATACATAAACGTTTCATCTGTCGTAGTGCTAAAAAACAGAAAACAGGATAAACTCATTAACATAATCACAGAATCACTTGCATCTGGTGTTCCATATGCACTACATGTTAAACCGTATATAGGCTAGACACTGAGGGAAACCCAAAGCACGAGGTAGAATGAACAAGCAAAGGCGTAAATTAGCAAATAAATGACCTATAAAGTCATAAAATAAATCAACAAAACTCCTTGAAATATATCCTTGAAATGTAGGACAAACTTTTCTTCTCTCAGTGCTAAAAGCTCTCAACAATGTCACTTGTACAATTCTCAAGATGAGTCAACAAAGTCACAGAGGATAAAGACTCTTTGGGGATTACAGCATAACTCACCATGAGGACACCCTGTTAATTCTTTAGTCTCTGGACACTTGAAGCAAAATTACAACATGCACATGATTTCCACAGCTCTGGCCTTCAGTGCTATCAGTAATAACAATGTTATGTCAGTTTCTCCAATCTGGATGTGTTGTTCGATAGCAGAGAAACAAAGACAGTGAGATATTAAATGGATGCACATTATAGGAAATGTTATTTAGAAGGGAAAAAAAGGTACCATTAACGAGGAAACTGGCTGTAATGTCAATGTAACATCATTATGTAATAAATGGTTACTGATATTCTGGCTGTGTTCACTTGAACTTTTACTTTTAAATCGTGGTAGACAACCTGTCTAATTGGCAGCTTTAAAAACTGGACCCCAAACATCCACCAGATTCACCAAATTTTTTATTGCACAAAAATTGGGTTAAAATTCTGTTGTGATTATTATTATTTTCGTTATTCCATTTTTTATATATGCCTTTCATCCCCAGGACTGCCTTAATTCTTACAGGTACTGGAAACATTCCTCAGAGATTTTAGTCCATATGGACATGATAGCATCACACAGTTGCTGCAGATTTGTCAGCTTCACATCTATGATGCAAATCTCTCATTCCATCACATCTCACAGGCGCTCTTCTGACATCTGATGACTATGGGGGCTATTTGAATACAGCAAACTCACTGTCATGTACACGAAACCAGTTTAAAATGATTTTGAAGCTTTGTGACATGACACGTTATCCTGCTGGCAGCAGCCATCAGAAAATGGGTACACTGTGGTCATGAAGGGACATGATCAGAAACAGCAGTCAGGTAGGCTGTGGTGTTTAAACGATGCTCGGTTGGTACTAAAGGGCCCAAAGTGTGCCGAGGAAATATCCCCTACATCATTACACTAACACCTGGCCAAACTGCAGGTACAGAGCAGGATGGATGCATGCTTTGGTTGTTGCTGTTTTTGGCAGATTCTGACCCTACCCCAGCAGAAATAAAGGCTCATAAGACCACACACTGTTTTTCCAACCTTCTACTGGTCAGTTTTGGCAAGCCTAGGTGAACTGTATAACAATTTCCATTTCTTAGCTGACAACAATGGCACCCTTGAAGCAAACGAGCTCTAGTTGCTGCTATAGCCCATTTGCTTCAAGGTTCAACTGTTGTATTCAGAGATGCTCTTTCCCCTACTTTGTTTTGCAACAAGTGGTTATCTGAGTTATATCAGCTCGAAGAAGTATAGCCATTTTTCTCTGTTCCTCTTCGGCAATACAACCCTTTCTCTGAGAGATCTGCCACTCACTGAAAATTTTCTCTTTTACCGTTTTCCCCTTCTGATGCTGGATTAGATATAAGCTATTTGTATTAAGGATAAACTGTGGCTGTTGCTCAGGAGGCAGAGCAGGTCATCTACTAATCGGAAGGTCGGTGTTTCGTTCCCTGGCTGCTCCAGTCTGCATGCTAAATATCCTTGGGCATGATACTGTGAATGTGTGCAAATGTTAGACAGAAAGCACTTAAGCACAAAAAGGGCTTATATGAATGCATGAATGGGGTATGTTGTATAAAGAGCTTTGAGTCCTCGAGTAGAAATATATAAGAACCAGTTGCACAAGTGTACCTAATGAAGTGGCTGGTGAGTGTATATAGTTTTCAGAGATGGATTTCTATGAACTTGCCACATACATTTGTTGCACCTAGGTGAGGAAACCTAGTAGCTCCAGTCATCCCCTGACTTTGTATCCAGAGCTGCAAACACCAAATCTTTAAATCTTTCACAAATACACTGAAATATTTCAAAATTAGATGTTGGAATTCATCTCTTTTTCCACCAGCATGACATTTGTGATTCATAGTGCAGGTCTGGATGAACCTTAGATAAACTTCTTAGGGTGACCCGACTTTACTGGTCCATTGACTTTCCATCGAGTGTCACAATCAGGTCAAATAAATATCGGCATATGACAGGTGTGTTTTCTTTATGACCTCAGAGAGTCACGAGTGTGAATCTTGTCTTGTTCTCGTACAACCTGTTTACTCTTGGCCTTCTGAGTTTTTTGGGGTTTTTTTTGGCTTGTCATATTTTATTTTACAGATCTTAGTATTTCTGATCTGAGACATTACTCCGAGGAACACAACAAAATTTGACCATGACCTAAAACCTAAACCCAAACTGAAGCATTTTAAACAAGAATTTCCCCTTTAAATAAATATGAAATGGAAAAACACTACTCCTCCTGAAGCTCAGAGGGGCAATCATCTACTGTCATCTAGACGAACAACGGGTAACTGCAGCACTGACGTTGAGAACAGAGCAATTTCGTGTTATTCAGCTTAAAGAGGTTTGTTGTATTCTTGAGTGTGTTCCAATTGATAAAGAAAACGACACTTTCAACAAATGGTGCTTTTATCTCATCAAGTTGTTACTGTGGCCAGTTCTAACAATTTTAAAGAGACTGTGGTGGACAACATGGAGCAGTAGCGGCTTTTAATTCACACGAGTTCATTGGAATGGGGCTAGGAGGACGCAAAAACGCACTCTTCATAAATTATTTGCTCCAGTACAATAAAGTAAAGCTTGGATTTGAAACACTTGTCAAAGGAGTGATTTTTTTCTTTCCTGAGTGCTACACAAAAACTGGATTTCTTACTTCTGACAAATATAAAACAAAGAAGGGCATGATGGGAATAAGGAACGGGAGAGTGAGTACAACATGAAAAGAAAAATAGAATGACAAAAAAAGAGAGGATGGGAGAAATGAGCAGCATACTGAAAGAGTAGAGGACAAAGTGAAGAGTCTCAAAGACAGAATAGTATCTTAAAGGGCAAAAGAATTGTGATTATCTAAGAGAAGGTTCTTTGTGACAAACAAAAAAAACCTCTTCTATTACTTAAATCCAGAAATTTGCAAACCAGATATAAAAACACAGCTGTGGATAATTTCACGGAGAGCGATAGAGACTCAAAGCGGGTCTGCTGGGTGAAGCAATCTTAAAATATGCATGGCAGGGTCGATACCAGACAGACACGATGTGAAGCAAATCAGACTCAAGTGTTGAATACAAGTGACAATCAATCTTCTGCAGAATAGTTAAATGATATGTGTGGCCGTGTGAAGGGGCATCACAGTGGTGCCGCGGTGAACACTGTCACCTCACAGCAAAACAATTTTCGTGTTTGATTGAGAGCCTTTCTGCGTGGAGTCTGCGTGCCGTCCCTGTGCCCGTACAGGTTAATTGACCATAACCTCGAGTGTGAGTGAGAAGGGTTTGTACTCTCGCATTTTTGGAAGATTGTTTGCAAATTTAAAGTTAGGTTCTCAGAACAGCAGTTTTTTTGTGTTTGTGTGTCTATTTTCAAGGCACATTCTGTGAAGTTCAGGGTTGACAGCACTCACAGTCCTCTGTGCAAAAACATGCTCACTGTACAGCTTTGTTTTGCTGCTGCGCTCACGACAGTTTCAGCTGAAAATAGTTGTGAAATACGACTGCGCTCGTCTGTATCACTTCTCAAGAAGTGGCGGCATTTACAATACAAACACTGTCCTGTCATGTCTGAGGTGAAACTAATCCTAACTGTGACTAACCTAATTATTTTGATCTACTCAACAAAATACTTTTTAACCTTCTAAAAACAAGCTGTTTTCAAAAAAAGCCCCTAAACAAACAAGGTCATTAGAGATTCCAGTGCCTGTGAACACAGACCCTTAAATTTTTCTGCAAGATGAATTCACGAGTTATTTTTTTAATTCTGGTGCAGCGATCATCACGTGATTACTTTCTGTAACTTCTCACCCTGCCTCTGTCTCTGTGTGTGTAGAAGCAACCAGCTGTGCCATAGACATGACACTATCTGGGAAAAAGCATTTCCCCAGATAAGCGTTTTCCCTCTGGGGCACCCAGATACCCATGTGGAAGGTTTTTAACATGAAACTTGGCATATCTTCCAGAAATGATGTCACATTCATGAGAGGTCTTAATTAGCAGAAAGAAAAACATGAAGGTTGTGAAAAATTAAAAAGAAAAGACTCATCCTCTTGGTATTTACACAAACTGTAAAGAGTAATAAAATATTTTTAGGCCTTGATATGTCCCACATGTTTATGGCAACTGACATAAATGATTTAAGAAGTTTTGAAGCCACTGATTCTGACAGATTTTGAGAGCATTAAAGTTGAAATATTTAGCACGAAAAAATGTTTTGCAGTTCATCTCAACCAAAACAAATGTGATGCAAAAGTTTTAATGAAAAACTTTGAATAAAAGTGTTATTAACCTGCCTTTCTGGTTCCTTTAATACGACACAAGAAAGAAAGAGTTGCTCTAATTTCACCAGCTGAAGAGCTCTGCAGTAAGAGGATACGGTACAATCTCTATGACTTTGCTGCATTACAAGTTTTCTGTGACTATGAGCTCTTTCAAAGTTTGTTCAATCGGCAGACTCTGTTGACTTTTCCAGACAAAGAAATCTCTATTCTGAAAGACAAATAGATAGATAGAAAGGGAGATGGATTATGCAGGAGGTTAAGCTGTTGGATTTTCCAGGCCCTATTCTCACCACACACACACACACACACACACACACACACACACACACACACACACACACACACACACACACACACACACACACACTTGTAATTAGTGACCATCTTTTGATGGGAATACACCAGCTGTGACACCAGCTCTTGGACCTCAACTGCTGTGGAAAATATTATATTTTAATATACATAAAATGATTTTAAAAAATTTTAAAAAAACTACAGCGGCCTTGAGAGGTCAAACACATTGCAGCGTAAGAAAACACCCGCAAATAGAACAATGTTGGAAAAACCTTGCAATACACAGCGGAAATTAGGGAAGGTAATGATGCTACAGACACTCTGTAAATGGCAGAAACTGAAATATGTGAAAGATTACACTGAGACACACTTAAAAGAAGTGGAGGATTCATCGGTACTGTGAGGGGGAAAATATGCACGTTAATGTGTGTTCTTATTGCTTTATTTAGATAATACTGTAGTTACAGGCAGCTGCTCCAGCTCAGTGTTGACTCCTCTAAATCACTTCTTTTTTTCTGTTAATTTGCTGGTCTTTTCTTCAGTTTCAGTGTGTTTGACCTAAGGTAAGATGACCATGGGATCGTTGCCTGTCCCACAAGGCTGTGAAAAAAAATGTAGGTACTCAATAAAACGAATTGATATTAAAAATTACTATTGGATTAGGTATGCATTGGTAACAGCAATAGTCCCGTCTTCACCTCCTCCAGTTAAACGACTTATAACCAGCATGTTTGCAGACTGGCAGGCACTCGCAGTGGAAGTAGTTCATACCAAGTTAAGCCCCAGTCACCCAGGTTTAGATAGTGACCTAGTAGCAACCCGAAATCCTTGCGATGTCCGGTAATTGCTAAATGACCAAAATAAAAATTTTCATTTGCTAGCTTATTTTCCATTTGCGGTTGGTGTGTTGGAATACACATTTTTCCCTAGCGACCATTGGTTGCCAACCCGTCACTAGGCCTGAGTGCTCGGGGCTTTACTCAGTACTCATATCTCAGACCAGATCCATCTTCAGACTTTAACTTCATTTGAAACCACAGCTGTAAAATTTGGGCTTTGCATAACTAGCGCTGTTATTGTGTTGACAAACTATCTGGACAGACCGACATAAAAACATCTGCCAAAGTGCTCAAAACCCTCTTTGTCCTTCTTTGCCCCTCCAGGGCCAGACTTTGTCGAGATGACACACAGACACACATGGTGAAAACAATACAAGCTGTGCTTTGGCGGGTGGTTACAAATACACCCTTCCCTTTCCTGGTTGCTATACGGTATTTTAAAATACACATATGTTCTTTGTTTCAGCTTGGCTTCACTGAACATACAGAGCATTAACAAAAAAAACAAAAAGGAGCAACAATAGAATGAGCGTTGGTTTATCTTATTCTTGTGGCTCCAAGTTGTCTTTATGCTTGACAACTCTCTGTAGCCAGTTTACAGTAAGTCCTCTGTACACCCCTGTTTGTCAGTTAGCCTAAAGTGCACGCATCACTGCAAACCTGTCTGCTTCTCTGTGTTCGTGCAAGCCAAATTTCACAAGCTCTACCTGGCGTCTCTGTTTCTTTCTGTCATCTTGCTGAAGGGTGATCAGCAGGAGTTACTGAAAGAGGATACGCTCGTCTTTCACTGTGCATGCAGACAGGTGATAAAACTGTGGCATAAAGACTGAGTGGCGTTTAGGAGAAAACAGCAATTACATCAAATACGCTGGAATCTCATCATTGTTGATGTACTTAATAAAGTTGCATACTAAAACTTCCTTTAATATCCAAATTAACAATCAAAACACATCTGTTGCATCACAGCAAAAAAACAAAGTCAAAATCAAGTGTGAGCCTAGTTTATTTATATATAAGAGTGCTTTTGGTTTGTTTGGTGGCGCATGTGTTTCCATGTAAATGGTTGTAAAGGCGCAAAGCTGTCTGTCACTAACAACTCAAATACTGGCAGGTGTGCTGACAAAACAGTCTTTAAACCTCTCAAACATTTTTGTTGTTTGCAGCACAGCCACAGGTGTGCTACATCCTGTTTCATGCCACGAGTGCTTCTGTCAATGTGTCTATCTCATCAACACTTCTGAAATTTGCCTAGATTGCAGCCACCTGATTCACCTTGTTGGATGAAGAACTCAGGTGGGAAAATCAGAGACAGGTCAAAGTTGCAGCTGAGGAGAAAAACTAATTTGTTTAAGCATTATACTGTGCTGGGGAGCTTTAAACTCATTATGGCACACCAATCAAACAAAATGTAATGTATCATAAATCTAACATGTGCTGTAACTACATTTTCGGAACAAGCACAGGGTGCCATAATAAGACAATTACAAAATGGTGACTACTGACCCTTAAAACTTCCAAAATGTCATGATCTATTAGAGCCAGCATTTCTCAAATTAAGGCATGTTGCTGGGTATTCCCTCAGCCAGTTAGTGGACAGGCACAATACATGGTATTAGTATTCAGAAGGTTTTATGGGGTAAAGCATGATTTGCAAGTAAATGGTCACTACTGATTACAAGACGTAATTAATACAAAGATGTTTCTACTCAAGAACTCCACCCAGTGAACTGAAAACTGCCCACAGGTTACAGATTATAGAATTATCCTATCCTAGCATCCAACATTTGCACTATTTTTGCGTTAACAAAAGTGCTACCTACATAGAACTTCAATAAAGTATGACATCCTATCTCTGCAAAACCACAAGACAATTACCTGCTTTTTTGTTTTGCTATTACTTGCAAAAAGGGCGACAAGGTTAAAGATTGTTTCATCTCCCTGAGCCGTCAGTGTCTGACATTTTTGTCCTCACATACACCACCATTAGGCAAAGATCAGAGTAGTTCAGTGCTCTTCAGTGCTGTGATCTAACTTTCGTTTTAGATATCTGATTGCCAGAAAAGTGAGTCGAAAACACTGAAATACTGGTATTATTTTAACTTTTTTATTTTATATTGTAGTAGTAAAATGCACAAATAATAATAGAAATGTGAAAAGCACATTTTCAGTAACATTAAATCTTTCTTTTAAAAACATACAGTGTAACAGTACACAATAGCTCTTATGTTCAGAAATGTAAAAAAACAGAAATCACCAGCTCAATAATTAACCATGTTTAATCTTCCCATGACCCATTGAGACCATAGCCATTGAGAAAAAGCAGTCTATAGGAGCCACATATGCTCTGTGCATAAATGCTGAAAGAGGGGCAACCATTAACTGGTATCCACTCTACAACACTGCCCTGTAGCCATCACACAGTGACAGACATGGAACCTCAAAACGTCAGCCATTCACCAAAAGCCCGTTGAGTGCAACAAATAAGAGCTGTCAAAGCCAAACACTAGAAACTGTCAATCACCTCTGGTATTTATAACAGAAACGGGCACGAGCAGATATGCGCGTACACGTGCACTCCCCACACAAATACACAGAGAAGAAAAGTTATTTTCCAAAGCTCTGTGAGACTTATGACATACAATAGATGACATGATGGAAAAGCCATCCTGCAAACGGTAAGTCAGGGGCCTTCTGAAAACATGTAATGGGGCCAACACGTCACTCAGACTTTCTAATTTCTTTGATTTGGAAAAAAAAAGAAGAAAAAAAAAAGCATCGAGCAATAAACTGGCCCACTGACTTTATCCCTCTTAATATTTTCTTCCTTTTCCAACTGTCCTTTTGATAAAACCCTCATTTTCTCTAAACTCTGAAAACCACGGGGAGTAACTAAAAGCATAGAAGAGTGGAGTGCACGTCAGGGGAGACAGTGGGAACTTTGACGACAATAAAAAGATAAATAAAGAAGGCAACACAATAAACAAACTGTAGCTCTTGTTTTGGTATGAAGACAAGAGGAAGCAGCAGGTTCTAAGCCCAGCGGGTAGGATTCCTGAAAGCACACCAGGACACACACATCTCTAACTAGCCCCCACGACAACAAACAAAACATAACACATATATTATAGGCTCGTGGGGACATATATACACAAGCATGCATGGGTACAAAAGCTCACCCACCCAATAACACAAACAATAACCATATACATATTTAGGAGGAAGTAACTTAGAAGAGTTGCTTTTATGTTAAAATGCTATAAAAAGCACCGTTTGTTTGCATGTACACTAACACATCAATTACCCTCTGGATGTTATATTAGGCCATTTATTATTTAAAAGCGGTTGCTGCAATGATACAAATAAATAATTAATATTTTCCGTGTTGGTCTGGGTGAATATGTCAGTGGCCATTAATTTCTGATGAAGGACACCTGCTAAGTGGTTCCAGTTAAGCTGTCTGTTCATTGTTCTTGATTAATGGGTAGCCTCTATCTCTATCTATCTAAGTTTGCCACCGTGTTACAACAGTTAGCGAGTTAACCAGACGATACCAAATTAAATAATTCACACGAAGCACGGTCTAGAACAACGCTCACAACTGTCAGTGATCTGGTTTTTTGTTCTTATCGTAACACCACGCATCACACTGTAGAATCCTACGTCAAGGTCTTGGAGCAGCTGCTCCCTGAATTTCCTCCTGATGAAACATCTGCTTGAAAGATTGGGAAGTCCTGTGTTCAGAAAGTCGAGCGAATTTCTGCCCACTTCCACCAGGAAATTCTTACCCAACTTCAAAACGTTGGCTCAGGTGGCACTAAAACTAATTCTAGTTTTGAGTGGGGCAGTAAAGCCTAAACTCATAGTTTAGAAATTATAAATTAAACTGGACATGAAAAGCAGTCACTCTGGGGCCAAAACTTGAAAGCAAATGACAATCACCTCTGTAGGCAACCTCTTTCAAGTAAGCATCTACTTCAAGTCTTTCTTTTTTTATCAAAACTGCTTGTTTAAGCACAAAGACTGTGGTGTTTTAGTAACATGGGAAAAAAATCATCTGCTTTCATGTGATGCCTCATTTTCATCTCTTCTGTCTATCCCCTTACAAATGCACACACTGTTCTCCATCTATCCATTTTCTTTCGCTTATCAAGGTTTCTGAGAGGCTGGATCTATCCCAGCTGTCATGGGGTTGGGTGCAGCCTGGACTGGTCACCAAAGAGACAGACAACCATTCATGCTCGCATTCACATTTACGGTCCATTTAGAATCACCAGAGATTATTAGGAGAGCATGTAAACTGCACACAGAGTTGGAGCTGGTAGATTTGAACTCTTACTGGGCCATGACAATCCTAACTGCCACACCACTGTTCCACTAATGCGCATATCTTTATACTCAGTCTGCTATGTTGGTTATTATTGTGATTGTTTCTTTTAAACTACTTCAAGTATACAAGAATTGGGATGCAACTAATAAAACAATAAAACTGTGAAATGTGCAGTTAATACACCGAGAGTCCTTCTAGCACATAGAAATGAAGCATCTCCCCTATGAAAAACTGCACTGCCGACGCTCTGAATGTGAAACTACAGGAGTTTAAAACTGCTGTGCACTCCAACAAGTCAGATAAAAAGTACAGTGTTACCAACCTACTCTTCTAGTAACCATAGTTTAACTAGATTTAATGTCAAGACTAGAAACAAGGTGTTTAAAGCCAGACAAGTGTGTTACATTATAAGTGGTGAAGAGACCAACCTCCACCCCTCAAACCTCCCTGCATCTCTTTCTATCAGTGCATCCCTCTGCCTGGTTACAAAAATGTTGTTTGACATCCAACTGTTTTTTTGGCTCTGCCTGACAGGATGGGCAAGTGAGCAAACCATCTTTCATCCTCCACAGAGATGGAGTCAGCCTGGTGCACAGTCAACAAACTAAGAATCATAAAAACTAGACTAACGCCCACAAGGAAAACCCAAGAGGCTTTTCTGTTTGAAAAGTCTAATGATCTGCTCAAATCTGATACAATCTTTAAGAAATATCACGTCACGTACACATAATGTCTCTTGATATAAAAAACATGACAGGCTTAGACTAAATATTGTCTCCTCCACCCCTAAACCTATGAAATATCCTTATTATTTAACACCTTAGGCATTTACCCAAACCCCAACATTCAAAGCAATGCTTCGGGTCAGCCCCCTGACACAGGCCCAGAGAGCTATCAGATAATGTCAAGACATTAATGTGAGGGCAGCCTGCAGGCTCACTGGCCCCCATCACTGTGGGTGAGATGAGCACAGAGTCGTGGCTTGTCATATTCCAATGTGCCAACAAGCAGTACCCACCATGGCCAGCTGACAGCTGACTAACAACCTGCTTCATAGGTCACTCAGTTTTCTAGTTTTTAGTCTTACTCAATGCAAGATTATGTTAATTTTGTAAATTATGGTTCCTGTTATTGTCAGAAAGGAGGATGAAGCAACTTTAGGGTTGGTCGACCTGCAGATTGACAAGTTGCTACCACGCGGGCATGCAGTGTCCCTCAGTTTCTTAGTCACCTCTACCACTTACTCGTCATGACTAGTTTCAAAAGCGCTCAGCTAAATGCTTTAAAAAGTTATCTGAATAACAAATGGGTGATGTCACAATTGCCAGGACCTGCCAACACATTTGCATGTTCTAAATATTTACTTAATGTATTTTAACTAGGAATATATTTAATTTAACTACCTAAAATGTACTTTTAGCTGTTATTGTCAGCTAAGTAGTTCTGACGCAGGTTATTATTGTTCCAAATAACTTGCAGCCAAGTTGGTATCAGCTGAGCTTTGAACATCTCCTGTGGTAAACCCAGTTAGAAAGCGTCGCACACACAAATCACAAGTTTGCAGACTCACAGAGATACATCACTGCTAGTACGTGACCTCCTTCCTGTCACACATGCCATGTGGTTTCACAATCACTGCCCTCAGATTGCAGTAGCATGAGGTGAGGTTTTGCTCCGTCTCCTTCTTCCTGTTGAGGTAATTTCTGCCTCCCTGTCCCGCTTTCATCTTTCCCCCATCTCTCACTGGCAAGAAACACTACCCTTTCTTGATGTATGCTTTTTTCTTTATCTCTGTAACTTCGCCTCATCTCCTGTCTTGCCTTGCATTAAGTGACGTCTTGTTATAAACAGCCCATCAGTGAGCTGTCCATCCGTAACCCGCCCGTGGACTGACATTTATTAGGAGTCAGCTTTGCCTGCAGTCTCCCTGCCTCGTTCTGCATCCCCACATGAATACAGAGAACCAATTAGAGAAAGAACAGGGCATATGTAACGTCTACATGCTCAGAGAGGTTAAGCCACATACACAAACAGATATCTAAACAGAGACAGCAGACAGATGGAGGAATGGACAGAGAAGAAGAGGAGAAGGGGACAAAGAGCAGATGAAAGAAGATGGGAGTAGATGAGAAAGAAAAGGGTGCAGGGGAGGATTTGAATGAACCTCAATAAATAGAGAAATAGAAATACTACCTACGGTGCTAAATGGCTGCTGCAACAAAGGCAGAGAACGGAAACACACTAGCTAAATAAACACACAGCACCTTTATTCAAGAGATTAAAAACACTGGGAGACTGCAGACAAGTAAATTGTGCAGCAAACTCTCATTCAGCGATGATGAGTTTTGACATTTACCATGAGCAGCAGGAAGCAGCTCCTGGGGCTATACAAATAATGTCCTCAGTGGTGGACTGAATAGAACGAGGGATATTTTGCCTATTGGTTTAGTCCCACATGGATGAGGTCACCTATGTCCTGCCTGTCCAGTTTCGGTGTTTGTGCTTGTTCCTTATTTGTTTGTGTGTGTGTGTGTACAGTCCACCACATCCTGTGTTGTGGCTAGAGACAATGGGACATGACTAGGTTTCCACATCCGCCTCTTGAACCTTCGCATGCTATGCAGCAAAACACAGCGCAACACAAACACAAACACAAGTGACTTATTGATGATGAGCTCCATGTGACGGATTAATTTAGGCATGAATCACACTCGGACGAGGCAGGGAGACACAGAATGAAATAAACTCCAGTTAGGTATGACATCTGGAACAAACATTGTTCTGTCTGCCTTAACCTTACACGAACAGGTCTTCACTTTGAAAAAGTTCCTTCTGAGCCTAAAAGATCAGAAATGCAACACAAAGTTTATTGCAGGCACAAGTTGAGAGACTGTTTGCATTCCTTACAGCCATCACATTATCTCCCCCTGAACAAGCAAAGACTTTTCTATTACACATACATTTTCTTCCACATGTGCAACTTTGATCCCGTACCTTGCAGAAGTCTAATGCCTTCAGAGTAAATCTCCCACTTTGAAAAGGATTCTGTGATCAGCTTTTTTACCTAAATTATGAGGTTTAAGAATGTAAAATTTTAATCTAGGTTTCCAGTGACAGCCTTTGAAAATATATGGTCATTGAACTTTAATTAAAATCCCTACATACGCCGTTTACTCGCCAGCGTTTTTCCTTAATACTCCTCTTCTCGGGACGGTATAAGCAAAAGTGCTGACTGATACGTTGTGTTTTCATCATAATCGAGCTACGAAAACACATCACAAAAGACTGCCTGAAATGCAGTGAACTGGAAAAGATATTTTAGTTACCTGTCTCATACAGCGTGCAGGATCATTTAATTTCTTTGCGTTGGGATAGACTGTTTAATGTCTGAGGTTTCTGTAAGCACTATTAAAGCAGAGACACACACAGGAACAATATACCTAATATGGATACTTCTATTTTATTACCAACTATTATCACCACGTTGAAAAATATTATCCCTAATCACAGATTTTTCTCACATCATGCAGGCTGTTATTAGTTTATGTTCACAGCATAGTACCGCACAATTTCATTCTGACTGGAGGATTAATTAGCATGATGATTGAAAACGTGGAGTGTGTGCAGGACAATGCAATGCTTTTCACTCCGCACGTAGTAAACTTTATTAACAGGCAGAGTGGGTATAAACATGTGGAAAATAAATGGTTTATGTACTAATAAGTGCAAGCACACCGGTAAAGGTTTTATTTAGATTCTTAATAGTAAACCTAAATGTCTAAAAACTAAAGAGCGTGAATTACTGCGTAAACAGTAGTAGGTATGTAGGTAAACAATAAATAAACAGTGGAAGCCACTTGATCAGTGAATTCTCTGCTAAAGGCAGTGCCAATCCTAACGCTGTATCTCAAAAGTTTAACGAAAGTGATGCCAACACACAAAAATTGATTTAGACTTCTGTGGGAAATCTACATCTTCACTCACGTAGTAACCGGACACTATGCCTACACTGCAACCTTCTACACCATGCAAGTTGTAATGGTATGTGTCGACCCAATGTGTAGTTACATTTCTCTGGATGTGCACATCAGGTTACGTAGAAGGTTGTTGTGTAGGGTTAAAATGGGCTTCTGGTTATGGCGTAAGTTTTTATGACTTGTTTTGGCTCATTGCACTGACCAGAGGAAAACAGGCAGAATTTACATGGATGCTGAGATAATAGTCTAACCACACAGTCAGTGTAATGCCTGAGGAAAGAGTGTACAGAGGGACACAAAGACAAACAGAAAGAGACAGACAGGCAGCAACAGTGGAGCTGGGTCTGAGAGAGAACAGTGCAGCGCCTGCCAGAGGTCATTTGTCAGGCCATTAGGTTCACCAGTTAATGCAATAAAGGAATAATAACAAATTCCCCTGTAATGTCCAACACAGAGACTGGCTGTTAGTGTGGAGTCCTTTTTCACCCACCACTTCACATCCTACACACATATGAATACATGTACACACACACACACACACACACACACACACACACACACACACACACACACACACAAGCACTGTCTTTTCTTTCTGGGTTTCTTTCTTTCTTGCACACATACACACAGAGCTGACAGTCTCTAGGTGGGCAAGGGTGGGATTTTCACACGCCTCACTCCCCAGAGCACATTCAGTACAGTACAGAGCGTGGCAGCAGGACATACACACAAAGGCTGGGATTGTCGGCACCCCATAAGCCACTCACTGAACTAGAATGACAGAAACACACTGAAGCAAGGATGCACACACATACACAGGCTCCTTGGGGGCATGCCTGAAAACACACACACACACACACACACACACACACACACACACACACACACACAGATTCACATTTTTCAGAAGTCAGCAGAGCAAAAGCTTTGCCTTTTGGGGCCCCACGACAAGAATGAAGACATCGCCATACAGATTCATTATTTCATCCAAAAAAAAAAAAAGCTAATTATGCAGCGATGCAATCACTCAACAACATTAAACTCACACACTCACTCTTTGGCGAGCTTTGGACTCAGGCATGTTGTTTACAAGCTCAACAAACACAATTTCAAATAGAACCAATACTCTATATGCAAATAATACCCTTATCAACCTGCAGTCAAGCCTTTGCTAACTTTAATGCATTTTGACAAAAGTTCAGCTGTTCCACTTTGATGGCCCTCCTGCAGAGTCATACATTTTTTAGGCATTTTTAGCAGTTAATTCATAAATAATGACCAAGGCCACAAAGGACTCTGGAACCTAACTGAAATAAACATCCAAATCTCACTTACTGTTCGCTGAATAAAATATTCTGCTCTCCTTATTTTATCAAGCATGGCAATATGAAAAGCTCCCTGTATCTCTGTCAAACATGGATGGTTTCTTTCAGGACTGGCTGTTGACATGCTGTGCTGAAAGATTAATAGAGAATGGATAAACAATAGAGAGTGGCATATGCACTAAGAGTGCTAATTGTTAAATTTCCTTTCAAAGTGTGGTTTGTGCAGTTTGTTACAGACAACACTTCAGTTTTGTTTTTTTTACATTTTAAGTACATTCTTATTCTTTTCTTACTTCTTTACTTCATCCCTCAGTAGTTTAGTGTCTTCCCATTAAAGGCATTATTTAACTTTTGATGCTTTTTCTAGAAGCAAAGTGACACACTTAAAACAGCATGCCAAAATATGCTAAAAACAACAAAACTGAAATAACAAAAGTATAGATTAGCTGTCTAATAACTGACATTATCACTTCTCCAAGAAAATAAATAGAAAGATTCTTTCCGCTGCTCCCCTCCTCACAAGGCGTTCGCATACTTGATCTGGCAGATTTTATGCTGAATGCCCTTCCTGACATAACCCCCCAAAGGATTTGTGTCTCCTCCCTGTCTCGAACTGGAGACCTTCCACTTCACAGCCAAATGTGTAAACCGCTAACTATGGACTATGGGCCACTGCAAGAAGGAAAATAAGTCACCCTTGAAAGATCAAATTGAAGTGCCTACAGTAATTGATCTACTTCACATGCAATGACTCCACAGGAACACAATTAAGAGGTAATAATCAGCATCCAAGCAGATTATGAGCATCTGAACTTTTAGCCTTTGTCGACCTCGATGAATACTTAAAAAGACACTGTAATTATTAATTACTGTAATGTTAACAAGTCACTTGGGGAATCAAACCCTGGACCTTTGAATCCTCCGAGAAAATTACTCACTCGTATCTCTGGGAGACGTTATTTTTCTCACTACCTACAAGTTGAGGCAACAGTATCAGATGTCCAAAACTATTTACAGTTAAAAATGCTAACAAATGTCAAATGAGTGAAAAAAACACATCTTTCTGCTTGTTTTGAATGGACTGTCAAATACTTTGGTGAGGTTTGATAAAAAATAAATAAAAATGCTGTGCATACGGTACTAATTACAGTGAGGAGGGATTCTGCCAGTGTGTTACAAATCCCAAGAAGCACCAGACTGACCCGTTGGCTTAAGACCCAGGAGATTTAGTACTTTAAGATATTTACGGATATAAACTGCAACTGCTAAGTCAGCTAATGTATCTTATTAGCTAGTCTAACCTGAAAGGATTATTAAAACTCTAAAGAAAAGAAAAAGCAGTTTAAAAAGGAACCAAACAGATGTTATGTCTAATAACTGTGTTGCTAAAGTGGTTCATCAATATAGGCTGCGTTACATTTATATTTATGAAGTGGGAAATGAACTCCCTATTGTATCTCTCACTCTTTGCATGAGCAGGAGTACATCAGCTGAGTCGTAAGACCTGCACCTATGCAGCTCTGCATATTTTAGAGCAGATGACCAACAGAGCAAAGATGCAGATGATCCCTGAGTTTTGTGGGCTGAGTAGCAGCTAGAACCAGGATCTGACACTGCATTTGCATCATATGTGTGCATTGGACATGTGCACAAAACATGATATTAGTATGTGACTTTAAGTAGAATGAAAGGCACAGGTGACCCAAAATCAAAAATTTCAGACTTTTCCTCTGGCCTGTAGTACTAATCCTTCTACCTTGTTTTACCGAGTGTTGCTTATATTTTGAAATACAGGCTGTAGCTCTACCTTCTTCACTGTAGCTAGCCCAACACTAATACTGATTTCTCTGCTCTGCACTGATGACATAACATTCACTTAATTAAAGAAGCAAAATGTCAGTTTGGGCCAGAATGTTAAGAGTTCAAATAGTTGTGTTGATAAAACTCTAACAGATAAAACGAAATTAATCATTTTAAACACCAAAGCTTCCATCTAACACTGGATCTGATGAGAAATCTTATCATGGAAGATAATCCCTATGTCTTCCAGATAACTGTGTCATGACTTCACTGGAAGGCAAAATATCCCCGAATTCACTTAACGTTTCATTAAATGAGCCAAAGCCATAGCCTGCAGGTGCAAAAATGCAATGTGGATTTTAAAGCAAGATAAATACAAGCTGACAGATACGTTTGTCTGCTTGTGATGAGACGAAGGGTTTCTAGTGACTTTCATAAATGGGTGAATGTCAAGCCATGATGTTTTGGAATAAATCTGGTTCACATCTTGCAGGGGCGTGCACTCGTGGTGCTTCAGAGGCAGCATCTGTGCTGATCAGTGGCCTCTTTGAGGCTAAATGACAATGACTGGGACTACCGCATCACTTCCACATCCTTTATGCATGTCTGTCACTGCTTAGCAGCCTCAACTTTAATCAAAAACACAAAAACATGCTCGGCCACAAAAAACTTCTGTGGGGTTAAAAGCAATGCAGTAATTTTTGTGGTGCCAGTGACTCTTGTGAACTTCCATGACAAATGTTCCGATTTCTCTCCTCCTTCCGTGAACTCTGTTTCTCCAACTTCACTCAAGTGAGGTGCAGCCAAATTATTATTCATCCACATGGGAATCTCTCTCTTCTTGCTCAAGGGAAATATGACAGTTCCTCAATCCCTCTATCCTACTCCTACTCCTCCCTCCCGACTGTGGTCACTGTTGTATAGAAACAGAGCCTGGTTCTGATCATTCTTCTAGCACGTCTGCAATGCGTCATCTGCCATATGCTGCGGTTGCTGGGTTCTCCATGGCTTCACAGGCTCTAAGCCTAAACCAATATACAAGGAATAAGTGCTTGTGTTATTGATTGGCTGCATTTTCACTGCCTAATGTTAATATGCATCCCCACTGCCTAAAGATTAAACCAGAAATCAATAATTCAAGCTTTCAGCGATGAGAGTTTTTCCTTAAAAAACACCACGATGTTATTTTAGACTGGCTGTGGTGGGTTTTTTCATTCATTCATTTATTAATTTACTTTTTTTGCTTGGTCATTTTCTCTGCCTAATAACTGTCCTTATACCAAGCCTCATGTGTCAGCCAGGTTCGATTATGCTTCCAGGCAGCATCGCCCAAAGCTGAGCCAACGGCAGCAAAAAGGAAACAATACACACCATAGCATCTACAAAACAGCTTTTAAATTTTTAATAACTGAATCTGGGGCACTTTCTTCATTTTTTAGAAGACACTGAAATACTTATTGAGGTTTCATATCAAAAACATCCCATCCATTTTATATATAGTACATTTATTTCTATGCTTTCTGTTGTACTGAGTACATTTTAATTCTGTGCCTGACACACTATACTTTGATATATCAGTAATTCCCCCTTTGAAGCCCAGCGTCTGATGCATGACTGATAACTGCTCACAATAAAAGAAAATACATGCAGAAGGCTTTATTAGACTCTAATTAAACCTCTCCATATGTGGTGCGGGAAGAAGCAGTGAAAGCCATTAAGTTTTTTCTACATCAAACCAGTCCCCCAACCACCTAAGCTTGACAATCTTAATGTGACAAACCAGAGCAGTTCGTGACTATTTCATTGATGTATGAACTTGAAAATTTGTAACAAAAGCCTCCAGAGAGTCTTTAAATCCAAGTGCACCCTTAAAAACTCATCTGAGACAAGGCTCAGGCACCTTTTCATCATCGCAAGAGGAATCCTGAGGTTTCAACCCTGTAGTAAATTTCTGTACTGTGAGATGCACAAAGCAAGAAAAAAATACATTTAGCTCCCACCTACAAACCTCCAACTTGTATTTCACGCTCTTTAAATTCGCCCCTTGTTGTATCTTCCAAAAAACAAGCGCTGTTTAAGCTACTACCAACATATTTTACTCATTCACTCTGTTGTTCTGCTGTGGAGCTTATGAGTATGGGATTCACAGAAAGAAAGCTGCACTTTGAGAGGAATTTGGTCAAGATGAGAAAGTCAGCTTAATGCCAGCTTAACATAAGTGGAAGCTTGTGTTTAGGCACTATGTTGTGTCTGCAAAAATCTTCTCTGTACCTGACCTCATTTTAAATATTTTCTCAACAAAGTAAATCATGAAATGACAAACTGGAGCATTAAAAGATAGAAGATACTAGGGAAAAAGAGACAAAGAGAGCATGGAAGAGGACGTGGAAATAATCCAAGAGCTGGGACAGCAAACTGATGGAAGAGGACAAAGAGAGAAGCCCAAAGATGAGCAATTTCATTTTGATTGTAAGAGAAAAAAAAGTTAATCCATTTCATAGTCACCCACCACACCACCCATCATATGTGGTCTGTGGGAGTGGCAAGGGCTGGGCTGGCCTAGATACATGCAAAATGAATAAAGCTATATTATCCTTTGATACAAGTCTTTGAAACACGTTCAGCTTCGAGCAGCATCTGTTCCCACTTTTAATCTGGTTAGGGTATTTCTCTAAATACAGCCAAGTATTATCGTCATCAGCAGGCGTTACGGATAGGGGGATGTGACATGATCAATGGAGTGCACTAATTTAGTGGAAAATAATGTCAATAATCCTTGTTAATTCAATTTCTCAGTGTACATTTTTAACTCTGTCAGCGACTGTGAGATCCGTATAGGAGCACCGGAGGAAAAACAAAACCCATATAAACACAATAATGTTGATGAATAATAAAACAGCTAATTTGGGTGTAAATCTGAGAGAAAATAGGTTTGCTATTTGGCTCATACTGTGCTCTATATCTCCAACAATCTCCCCTATGTGGCCTATTTAGCTATTTAGCCCAACTAACATCCAGCATCTGAAAAGGACCAGACCTCAAAGTGTGTGAAGCCTCTCCCCGTGCTCGTCATTACCATGTTTGTTTATCTACTGCTCACTCCCTCAAAGGAACACCCAGCCTTGTTAAGGAGGGAGAAGAAAGCTTTAAAAGTGGAAATAAGGCATACATTTGAGTCCGATCCCAGGACGATGCGCAGCGCCGAGCTATTTCCATAATGGTAGCTTAACGGGAGCTAGCCGGCTGAGCGAGGGGCACGTCGCCCTCATTAAGGCACTCGCTCAGGAACAGATTAGCGCTTCATTAACATACAGAGAGAAGCGGGGGAAATTACCACTCTCCATTTCACAGTCTGAAAGGCAGGCAAAGACCAGTTAGAGATAAGTGGTAGGGAAAAGATGGACTCAATTCAGGGGATGATAAAAATCGGTGTACGGTATAAAATTTCCTATTAAAGCATCCTGAATGTCTCTGACCATAAATGTGCATGACAGAGTTTCCTGTTTCTGTCCCCATATTTCTTTCGCTCCTTGTCAATCTCTCTTTTACTCTCTCTTTTTAACAACTTTGGCACTCTTACTGCCCCATTGCTTTTAAAAAGATACCTTCATGGCCATCATTATACATTAGTTTGAAGAGAATGCGAGTAGTTGCCCTAGGCTGTATTGCTATATCCTAATACCCTAAGTTTCTGCACAATCAGATGCATCAACAAAGCCAGACTTCCCTCTTCCTAATTAGCCTGATGCTAAACGGGAGGAAGACGAGGCAGGACAGTGTGTTGAATAATGAACCAGCATCTGAGAAGCCAACCTGCCGTTATAGCAAGTCACACTGAACATTATGAATCTTAAATTTTACTTGTAATGAGCTCCTTTAACTATCTCAAATCAACAATGTACATATGAAGGTCGTTTGATGTTCATTTAAGTTGGAAAAAGAATACCGTTGTATCGTGGTGGGTCCCTTCTGTCAAAAGTCGAAGCTCAGGGAGCACGTTTGGCAGAAAAAGATTAATTAGCCCTTTGTGAAGAATTTTAAAAGAAACCAGAGTGGTAAAAAAAAGCCTTTTAGAAAAAATATGATTAGGCTTTCTCCAGCCAATTCTCCAAATGCATATGGACAATGTTCACAACAATTTCCTATTAACCTGCCCTTCACCTTCACAGTCTCATGTCCGATCTTTACAATGATAAATTCCGCTAAAATGTATTTACTGGTTACATTTAATGCGCCTAATTAGTGAAACTACCTGTCAGAAGACGGCAGAAATAGAAATGACCCTTTTGTTAAAAACTAAAACTTACCTTAAAGAAGTGTCTAATTAGGGAAGCTACCTGCAACAGGACATTTTCACAAAAAGGGAGAATGAACTTTTCTCACCTCTAACTTCATGAAGCGACTTTTACACGTTTCTGCCCTCATGTTAGTGACCCTCACAAAATTCCATATTTTAACCTTTCTAGGATGTTTAATTAGGGAGAGGTCTGTCTTGGCGCTCTGGCCAATTAACATAAGGAAGATGTGAGCATATCCTGGATCCTCTCTGTATATAGGATAAGTATACAGCTATGCTAACTGATCCAAATGCAAACTGTAACAAAAATATTTTGAGCCCTGCTTGGCTCTAATTAGCCTCTGGAATCTAACAAAGACAACTTAGTGCTGAAGTTAACTTACCTATTTTATTCCTTGTCCCCCCCCCCGCTGGTATTAAATAATTTACAGTAATTTCCAACCTACTTAGAGAATTTTCCCCTTTGTCGATCTGTTCGCTATTGATACCTTTCTTTCACTTTAACTCTCAACTGGACTCTTGGAGGGAAGCTTATTATCCAAAGGTTGGCAGGGTTGTTATTATCTACACAGTCTGAGCTGACTTTGGCCAGACGGACTCTGACTGAACAATGTGCTCCAAGTTAATAATCTGTGCTTCATTCTATATAGAAAAGAATATATATCAAAGCTCTGTGAACTACACCTCACTGAAGCCATATATTAAACTTTCAGGAGTTGTTTTAAAATCTCTGGTGTCAAAAATTATTTTTTCCATACACATTTTTATTTAACCTAAGCCAGAAGGTGAAGCATGAGATAAAAGCAAAAAAAAAAAAAAAAAGTAGTCTGGTGTGACACCACACTATGTCGTATTCTCCAAAATTCAAAGCCTTAACCCATCAAATTTCAAAATAATCAACAACACAGATGATTTTTGCCTTCAGGTTTCCTTTTGTTTTTGCAGCTTATGGTGAATTAAATGACCAGTAAAAAGCTAATCTACTACTACAACATCCCTTTAAGTTAGAGCTGGGCGATAGAACGATAACGATATGTATCGCGATATAACTTTTACTCGATAGAGAAATTAAGCTATCGCGATAGACCTCGCCGCTCTTGTCCTCTTAAAAAAAAAAAAAAAAAAAAAAAGGTCAGCCAATCCAAATTAAGTAGCGCAGAGCCGAACCAATCACAGCCGCAGCGTCACGTCGCGTGACTTGTTACGTACAGCACAAGTGCCAAGCCGCACGTGTGTTTGTTTGGGAAGCAGCCAGCGGGTAATGGAGCCAGCGCGTAATGGAGGAAATGAGTGTGCCGACTAGAAAAATCAACCGAGCGTGACCGAAGGTTACAGAAGAGAAAACAGATGATGGTTCCAATGCCGGAGAGATTGTCGAACGGAAGAGCCATAGAAGTTCCGTAGTTTGAAGGTATTTCGGCTATTTCAAGTCTGACAAAAAACAGTAGCGTGCACTGTAAATTGTGCCGAAAGCAAGTCTGGAAATACAATAAACTGGTGCATGCGTCACACTGTGCGCCACGTTATTGTTTCGGTGAAATGAATTTCTACAATACTGTTACTGTTAATTCTACTCTCTGCAGTGTTTAAATGCTTACATATACACACAGTTACTGTCCGTCCACACATACGACTCGGTTCTGCTTCTGTGCCCCAGCTTTGTTTACTTTTTCCCACCGAGGCTTCTAGACTTCTGATTGGCCAACATTTCTGCACGGTTAGGAATCTAGCGCCACCTGCTGCTTTGGCATGTTCATAGCAGCGTTTTCCTTCATTTCTGCCTTTATGTGTGGACGGGATTATTTTTTAAAACGAAAACGGAAAATCTCAGTTTTCAAAAATACCCGTGTACGTGTGGACGTAGCCTCAGTCTCTGACTGGAAGCGCTAATTCGTCATTCGGCTTTTGTCAGACTAAAGTAACTGTTAAAACTGTTTGAAAAGCTCAGCTATACAACAAGGAGAGATTGAGAATTTCCTTTTAGTTCTCAGTTTATTTGATATTGACAAAAGTTAGTCAGTTTTGTCTGTTCTTCTGTAAAACAAACTAAGATTTATTTTTAGAATTAATATTTTGTTTCTAAGTGGAATTGACAATTTAGTCTGTTTCGTTTGTTCTATTTTGAAACTTAAACGCTTTAGCGGCTGCCTTTTGTGTAGTTTGCAATATTTGCCTTTATTTATCTGAAAAAGTCTCATGTTCCTTAAGTACATCTACCCTGTCGAACTTATTATGGGAAATAAATATTTAAATAAAAACAAGCTGCTGATTATTTCACATTTTACTTGTGAGCAACGGCACATTTAAATCTTACAAATATAGTTATTTGGCTTATATCGAGATAGATATCGTTATCGCCTGAAATGGAAAAAAACATATCGTGATATGAAAAAATCTCATATCGCCCAGCTCTACTTTAAGTTAAAAAATAAAATGTAAGAGCTACCATTCAAATTAACCCCAGCACAACATGAATGAATCGGATAAGTGAATAAGAAAATAGGCGGGTTGGCAGTAATATGTTTTTAACAATACTGGATATCGATTTTGATTTCGGCTTTAAAAGCTGTCCACAGTCTAGCAGTTTGGTACTTGAAATGATTTCTCGAACACGTAGGAATATTTGCAAAGGTTGTCTGAGTAGTAAGATTTCTGTGCTGCTCTGTAGCTCACATAAAAACAGAGACCTGTCGGACACCAAAACAATATAATTAACATGGAGTTAGTGGTGTAAGATACACTGGACTTTAACTACAGCCTACAGATTGTGATAACTTGCAGTGCAATAATTAAAATTCACATTTTAACCTTCTCAACTCTCACAAAATTAAATGAATTAACTTCAGCTCTCATGCAGTAGTGTTCTCCTCTCCCCGAGGAGTATGTCAGTAAGACTACAGTTGGAATTAAATGATAAATGAACCATACAGGCAGCACCACTGCTGACAGTGAGAACACTGATTTACAACATAATGAGCTCAACCTGTGCAATACGGTTCATTCAAAGTGAAACAATTGCGTCTTGCAGTATATTTTATGTTTCTCAGAGAGCAGCCACAATAGTTTATGGTAAAAGCAAGAAATCGAGTTGACTTATAACCCTTGCTGTGTAATATTAAATAAATATGGGCATTTTGGGAGGTAAGTTCTTTTCAGAAGTTTTTTTCAATACCTCTCAAAGTATAAATAGTCATAACTACTTTTCTATATGGATGCGTATCGTTTAGGTTTTATCCGATACCAGTACCAAACCGCTACTTTTGAAACGGTGCCGGTGCTTAAACGGTGCTCAAACCAGTGCTTAAAGAATGAAGAACACAAACTTTGTCCAAAAACCTCTCATGTTTAGCTGTTTTTTTGTAAAAGGATAACAATGTTAGCCTTTTCTGCAGCTATAGGGGATTTATGGTATCACTCTTGGCTGGAAGCAGTGCTTAATCAATGGAAAAAAAAAAACAAAAAAAAACACCAACTTTGTCCAAAAACCTCTCATGTTTAGCTGTTTTCCACTTTTTCTTTGGTCATTTTAGCTTTTTTGGCCAGGGTGGAGGGAGTACCTGCCATCAAACAAGAAGACAGCCGCATGTAACTACCACGGTGTTTGCTAGTTCACCTTACATGCATTAATTTAATAAGTGGTTAGCCAACTCAACGTAAATTACACACGAACAACATTAAGCTACTGTTCCAGAGAAGAACGGCTGCTGCTGCCATCATCACCCGTCATTATTTCTGCTACACTGGCAGGGCTAGGGGCCAGGACTCTCCTCTTCGGGTTCTTGGGGGATGTTGCTAACTCCGGGTCCGATAACAGGCACCACACCCGCAGTAGATGTGCTCAGTGTGACCTCTTGCAGCAAGCTATTAAATACGGTGCTTTTCTCGGCTTTTAAAAAAACGCTATGCGTCGCCAGGTGTTTCATCAGATTTGAGGAGTTACCTCCTTTGCACAGTATCAGCTTAAAGCACTTGTTGCAGGCTGCTGAGTTTGCATCTTTTGCTGAAATAAACCGAAATGCACCGAAATAAAGCACCGAAATGTGCGCTGCTTTTTGGTCTGGTTACTACCGTTTAAGTCAGAACCGGTGCCATCCGGATACTGGTACCCATCCCTACTTTTCTATTTGTTATACAAATGAGATAAAATGTAATAATTAGACAGCCTTAAAGGTGTCTGCTGGCAGTTTTGTTTTAGTTTTTCACTGAGCCAGGATAGCTGTTTTAAACTGCTTCCTACACCAAGCTAAGCTGAGCTAAAATAAACCAAGATAAGATAAGCTGAGTTGCTTTGAGCTCTTGCTTCACATTTAACACATACAGCAAGACGCTATTTCAAAGTTTGGATTTAATCGTCAACTCAAACCAGCTTTTATTCCCATATTATCCTGATTTGATCAGAATTCTCATGAACTTGAGTAGAAATCACATTAAACATCAACTCGATAGACAAAACATTCTCAACACAGGAGCCAGTAAGATAGCAGAGGTGTCCACATTTTCAATCGTATCACATGATCTTCCTTAGCAGATGGAGGTTACACGGTTATGATGCAAGGAAACAAGTTCAATCTCACCTCCAATCTTAAAAAAGGCATCTGCTGAGCATTTACCAACAGTTAATGTTTCCAGTGCTGTAGGTGAACTCATTTTAACTTCAATATTTCATACTGGATGTCATATAGTGATATACAGTGGCAAAACAGTTAAATTATAATAATTATTAATTATTCTATTTAAAAAAAACTATTTGTATCCACTGCATCATACTGAATTATAAGTTTGGTCACGTGCAAGAAAATAATTTTTATGATTTCATTTTAATGGAGAAAGACAGAATATCCAGCTCCTGTGGACTGGCCATGTGCCCATGTGGCACAAAGATTACAATCAACTAATGCACAAGGCTGGAATATCCATCAGCAATAAGCTTGGTGAGAAGGTGACAACGCCTGGTGCGATTATTTGGGAACTTAAATAAATATAAAATGACCGTCAGTCTCACTCGGTCTGGAGCTCTGAACAAGAACCTCCTTCTTTCACCCAGAACATAACAATGACCCAAAACATACCGCCAAGACAACAAAGGCAGAGCTAAAAGAAGAAGCTTATTGAGATCACAGAGTGGCCCAGCCAGTCTCCAGACTTGAATCCTATAGAAAATCTGTGGAGGGAGCTGAAAGCAGCTGCCAAGAAATCAAAAAGATTTAAAAAGTTTCAGTCAAGAGTCATCTTTTGCTTAGAGGTCAAATAGTAGCATGCAAATCAATTTTGCAATCAAGTCTTTCTCCATTAAAATGAAACTACCATAAAACTTAGACACTGTTTATTTCTTTGAATGTGAGCAAACTTGCAAATTCAGCATGGAATCAAACAATTATATTCCCCCCAGTTTACCTAATCAGTATTTTACTAGTTATTTAAATATTGTTGTGAAAAAGATCCCAACCTCCTCACCTAGTCTAAATAGAAGAGTAAACATTCATTCATTCATTATTCAGATTAACTGAATAATTTCACATGCAAAGGGAACATATGTCACAATTTCAGCATGCTTTAAAATGATGCATTCCTGAAATAAAATTCAACCCCATAAAATAACATCACAGACTCAGCTCATCCCAATGCAGTAGCCTAGTTTCTGTTTCTCTCTTTCAACATCTCACAGAGGGGGGAAGAAAGATATGAAAGCTTTGATTGTACTTTATCCTTGAAGTATGAAAAAGTAAACGCACAGAGAGAGAGAACGGGGGAAAAAAAGGTGGGAAAGGAGCTTCAGGTGCCATCCAGATTCCACCGCTATCTTTTAGTCTTTCATGACCAAATCAAAACATATCTAGTGTCTCGTCTTTATTGTCAATCCCTTTAATGTCTTTTCCCCTGCTTCAGCTCCTCCATCCATCCATCAACCCATGTTTTTCTAACCTTAAAGCACACAAAGGCTCATGCACAGACAAATAAACACTAAATAGTATCCCATCCATCTCACACTAACAGCCATAACCACACACTTATTACGCAGAAACAACACATGCCCGTGCGCTTACACATGCACGCCTGCATATGCCACCCATTCGGAGAGACACACACCTCAACCACCTTTAACCATTCCTGTCTCCACACTCAAGTCGTGATGGCTGCTTCCAAGATGTGGGAGACAGTAGACGCGTAGCCTCTGCTGAGCCTCCTGAAATGCAAGAGTTGTTTTTCAGCCAGGCTTTCACGATCTCAGGTCAAATATGCTTGCTGCTGAAGGCATTTCATCATCTCGCAAATTTTAGAAAGGTCTATGAAAGGTTTTCCGATGTTTCGAGTCCAGGTTGCGTGCTGTCTCTTTCAAAAATGGATGACTTCTGTCAACTTAAGTGCCTTGCTGGAAATGCAATTCCAAGCTGAACCATTTACCTGCGTGGGTGCGTTCAGGTGCTATCCAACTTTAAAAGTCTTTGTGGTGTCAGTGTTAATAAGAAACTTTATTCCATGCTGCAGGTACAAAATATGAACTCAACCCTTAGACTAATGTGACAGCCATCCAATTTGAGATAGTCCAGATAACTTTGTAGGTTTAAAAACTGTAAAAGCAAGAGTGAAACATGCCTTCAGATAGAATTAACTAAATATTAAACCAATGGTGACAAAGATGAAGTGTTAAAATGTGGGGTGTATGTTGGGGTAACTCTCTCCCTCTGAGGGTTTCTCCCATCTCTGCTGTGACTAAAAGGATTGCAGAGACTTTTTTTTTTGACGTAATAGCAGAGAGAGGAAACAGCCTTCTTGGAAGCAACTGCCAAAATGATTTTTCCATCCTTGCCACCCCCTTTGCCACCCTCCTCCTTTCCTCATCTCCTTTCTCCTCCTCCTCCTCCTCACTAACCTATCTCTTCATACTGCTCTTCACACCAATGTGTCTTTTTTAGAGCCTTCAGAGGCTGGGTGTCTTATCGAGGTTTCCCAGGTCTACGGGCAAAGCTGAGGAGAAGCTACTGTCAACTCCTCTCTCTGCTATCAGCCCCGTGGCAGTCACAATGACACTGACATGCATACTCAAGCAAGCACATTACCACACGCACACAAATGCACGCACGCACACACACACAAGGGAATTTATCAATCCCAAACAAAAGTCTGCTTTAGACTGGAGTCATTTTCCCAGAGGGCTGCAGCAGAAAGAAAAATTGTGCTTAATGGACATTATTGTAAAAGTGCTTTATGAAATCTGTCAAAAGGCTACCAGACCAGTAAATAGAGCAGGGTGAAGCTTACAAGAAGCCGACACCTTATTCAAATAAGATGCTGAACACATCTAAATCCTATCCAGTCGGTGAAAAGCAATGCATAAAAAGCACATTCTTGCCAAAATGATTTCAAGAAACAAAGAACAGGACCATTTATTTTTTTCTCCTCAGTTGCCTCAAAATGATGTAATTGACTATGTTTCTCAGTGTTAATAAGACAAAACAAAAAGATCCTTTACCAACTGTTTTAACTCCATATATCAGCTGTTTGTTTACTTCGTTGCTGTCATTTCACGGCTAACTGTCATGTTTGTCTCTCTTAAAAACAAAGAACAGTCAATGAAGAATCTAGACTGTGTTTATTATTATAACGTGGTTAACTACAAATTTGTGATGAGTCATGTCATAGACAAAAAAGTACGCTGTGAAATCTTCCTGTTCCTCAAATTTACATAAGATCTCTGATAACAAAAAAAAAACAGAGAATGGAGAGCCATTCCAAGAATGAGGCAACATGAAAAGACATGCAGACACTTTAGTTCTTGGTCCATTGTTCTCTCACCCTTTGCCAGCGTGTTTATCAGATGAGCAATGTGAACCACTCCCACTGGCTTAATTGGTGACCCATGTATCTCATACAGTAAACAAACACTCTGAAATAACTTATTACGCCCTGTGCCATGTTATTAATGTGTGTGTGTGCGCGCGTGTGTGTGTGTTAAAGGGAGGCTGAGTTGGAAGGAGAAAAGGTGGGTGTGCTGTAGCATGACAGAGAAAAACATTCTCACAAATTAAAATTACTACACTAAAATGGGCTTCGCTTAGCAGAAGGCAGCCAAAGAAATTAACAAGCATGTCAGAAAATTCAGCCAGGATCATCTATCTACATCATCAGAGGTTCCTAACTGAGAGAGTTTGTCATTAATATTGCTTAACATAAAGAGACTTTTAATATATGTATATATTTATATATAAAATGAGTAATATCATAAGAGACACCACAAGCCTCCACACTTTAAGTCTTTAAGTAATGTTAGATATGTTACATGCTCCTTGGGGAAATTTGTCTTCTTCATTTGACCCATCCAATCTAATTAGAGGCAGCAGGCACTCACAGTGCAGCACCCAGTGGCCAGCTCCAGCTCCTTGGTCAAGGGCAACAGCAGGAGTATTCCCAATATCTAACACGGTGTGAGAGAAAAATGGCACACACAGTGAAAGCGAATGCAGAGAGGACAAGTAAAGTTTTTCCTCTCTCTTCTGTTCTGTCTTTATTTAACCTACTTCTCTATATCTAGGAGAAAATTGAAAACAATATCAACTTCATGCAAAGCGAGTTTAATATTGCCTTGGAGAGTTGGGGCATGTGACATTTAGCTCTGGTAACCTTTGCTTTCTGTGGCTTTACTCTCAAAGCTGCAGGCAAAGTTAAATTCCAGGAGTTTTGTTTACACGGCGTCCAGTTTTCCTGACATGCACAACAGGATGTGTGTGTGTGTGGGGGGGGGGGGGGGGGGGGGGGGGGGGGGGAATCACTTGCAGGATGCATTTAATCAATAACAACCGCTGCAAGTTGTTTGTGTAAAAAGATGTGCAACACCAACATGTGTATATTACATGTCCAAGAAAGGTTGCCCGTTTTGCTGTTGTACAGAAACTTAAATATATATATGAAGGGGCCAAAGTCTGTGAAACGTAGAGGAAGAAGACGCCTACATAAACAAGTGGGTTCTGACACTTGTACTAGACTTAGAACAATGAGGATTACTTCTCAACACCCACCAACACTGGCATGTTCTGGCCTATCTGACAAGCTGTCATCTTCTACATTGTTCACTCTGTGCAATTGCACAGTGACAAATGGTATGAACAAAACTGTGTAGGAGAATAGCACAGATTTAAGAGAAAAAAATGTCAAACTACAGTACATAATCTCTGCTACTGGCAATCATTTAAACAGCTAAGCTAGAGCCATGTGCACTGAATCTACCTACACATCAAATATCGAGCTGAACGCCACATCTGCACTGTCAGATATCTTCAATGGTAATCCTTCGCCATTCATATCAACTGTACAATGCTAATGCTAATACTGAAAAACAGTGCCAACAGCTACTGCCCTTCTTTAAACAATAAGTTGGCTGTCTTTCATCAGAATCAGAATCAGAATACTTTATTGATCCCTGGGGGAAATTATTTTTTTGTTACAGTTCATGCGACAGTGTCAGTTTTATTTGGCTCTCAACAACACATTATACAAACTGAAAATTAATGCAACCTTCAAGCTGTTGAACCATCACCAAGTCACAGCTGGGAGCCACTTGGAAGGCTTTTATAGTTGCTTTAAAATGGGGGATATATTCAGAGCACTAGGGGGAATTACAGCTGAGTGTGTGTGTGTGTGTGTGTGTGTGTGTGTGTGTGTGTGTGTGTGTGTGTGTGTATGCATTACTCATTTAGTGGGGACATAAATCCGTTTATATAGTCACAGTTGAAGGGCTTTCCTTTTTTCTTTTTAAATAAACAAGAAATATGACAATTAAATTAATTAAATAAAATTTTATTTTGTCCAGTCTAATGATGGCCTCCTTCACTTTCATTGACATTTCTTTGGAGAATTCAGTTCAACGCTTGGATCCAACTTCAGATCTTCTATCTGCTTAACTTGTCATGAAATAATGAGGGAACATGCTTCACCTGGACCTCATGACTGCTTAATTGTCCAATTAACTTTTCAGCCCTTGAAACTGTGGGACTGTGTATAAAAATCACTCATTCCTCAACAGTTAATTCAATACTTACATTAAACCCTTCAAGTTAAATGCACTCCAATCACATCTTGATGGTCTAGAGACAAAATCACCAAATATTACCAGAACTTTGTGCTGTCCAAATACTTTAGGACCTCACTGCACCTGTACCTTGTTTGTGTGATGAAAAGCATGTGTGCTAGAAATGTTACAGCTGCAATAAAGAGGTGAAACTGGAGCCTTCTGATGTGTGACCTGTGGCTTTTTTTGCATTCAAAATGTTGACTTGCTTTGAGCCCAATACCTTCCCTGTGTTTTCTTGGTATGGATGTGTGTGTATTTTCTTCTACGTTGCTTATCTGTACCTAAAGCATAAAGTTTAGGGTACGCATCCCGATGAATGTGTCCTCGCAAACACAAAGAAACCAACAAGTGCGGAGTGTGTGCACTGCACATCTGTTTGCACATAATGTTTGAACATGAGAGAGCGTGTGAGTCTATGCATGTGTGTGCACCATCATTAGAGGAAGGTCAGTGTGACACCCTGTATGCTTTATAAATAATGTAAAACAGCACAGGAATTAGACTTTGTAATTATAACTCTTCACAGCACTATGGCTGCTCTTTGCATGTATACATGTGTGCATTATGAGCATCTGTGTCTTTGTGTGTGTGTTTGTCTAATCTCTAATTAGCTCCAAGAGAATACACTGCCTACTAAAGTGTTACATTACTTATTGCTGGGGATGAGGGAAGTGGTGGAGGGCTAAAAATGCCTCGGTTCATTATCATTTGTCTCGTGTAGTTTATGTGGCTGTTTTAAAGAAATTCACAAAAGGAATACGTGAGAGAAAGAAAATGGGGAGAAAAGAAAGACAACATTTAGAAATATGCAAGCTCACAGGCTTATACTCTATTTGTATGAATGAGCATGAGTGAATGGCTCATGTTTATAAAGTGAGCCTGGCAGTGAGTGTATGTGAGTGTTGCACTTGTAATCATATTCATCCCTGTCAGGTCAGCCACAGTTTACACTGCCACTTTCAATCTAGCGGCTGTGACTTCGCTTTAAACAGCACACACATGGTATTTGGCTGCTATTCTAATGACATTTAACGCTGACCGATAGGGACTGCATGTCACTCTAATTAGAAGCGTTCCCCTGTATGGCTAACTGTTAGACTAACATCGACTCCTCCCTGCAAATTTGGGGATGAATTATTGAAAAGGGCAAAGCTGAGCACCTTGATGAGGATGGCACATTTGGCTGGCTGAACGGTCAAACTGACACAGCTCAGAGAAAGAGAATAAAGGCCATCACTATCACACTAGTTCAGAGTGCAGCTTTGTGTGGAACCTGGACCTTATCATAGAAACTACTGGCAATCCATCCCAAAGATGACCTAAAAGCCAGAAGTTACCAAAGTTCAAATTAACATCAAATTTTGAACAGCTGCCTTCGTGGTCGTATTTATCAGAAACCAGCATTATGGCTCAGCCACACTAGAGTAAAAACAGGATGGCAACTCCCTCGTGATTAGGAATAACTGGTGTTTGCACAGTAATTACAATTAATTTATGTCCACATTCAGCAACAGACTGCTGGCATTTGGGGTGAACAAGTGGTTGTCCAGAGGTTGACTCACAAGACAACTGCATGGCTCACCTGGTCGGACTAAATCTGTCTTCAAACAGTCGCAGTTTGAGAACTGACTGTAATCACCTTCAGACAGACTGACGAAGATTTGCAAATAATCACAGTCTAGTTTATAAATGCAGACACTGTCCTAAACATTCAGTCAGTGTGTGCACCACAATTCATTTATGACGCATCTCTTTTCAATAACGGACTTTGCTGAACTGGTTGTCAACTGGTTGTATGAGTTTCTGGCTGAAGTTACTGCGAAGTCCCGTTTAATGAGAATTTCTATGCATACAGATGCAATACATTTGCAATTTCCACAAAGTTACCGCAATCGCTGTATGATCAGAAACAGTTCTCATATAACTGCCAACTTGACTGGATAGCGGACATATTACTAGTCATATTATTGTTTTATCGTAGTCTTGATAATTGGTCACAGTAACTTTGGTCATGCCACAGTTTCCAACCTCTGTTTTCCCTACTGTGACTAGGGCAGAGCAATTTGGCCAAAAATATTTATCACGATATATATTTGAAAATTTGCAAATACTTTACAACTCCACAACTTTATTAGTGCAAAAAAACCCATCAATATATTTTCACTTAAACAAGCAGCTGTTTTTTATGTGCATTAAAGCTATATAAAAATTTAACAGTGCAAATGCAAATTCCTTGCTGACAGTTTAACCAAAAGGCATTTCCAGTGGAAATTGGCCGACAGGTCCTCATCATAACCATGTATAATATCCACAAAACTTAAAAAGAGGTTATACACACACACACAATACCGTAATATTATGTTGAAGCACAGTACATATCACTCCGCGAGGCTCCTGACTACAGTAGCCGTAATGCTGCGACAATCCATCAAGCGGAGGGGCTTCGTAGCTTAGCAAAGTCGTACTAAAACATTTTTTGACAGATTTTCAAGCGCCGTGTACGACATAAAATGGGTTCGAGGTCAGTAAGCACGACCAGAATTCATACATAAGACACACGGGATTATACGATTTTTCAGAAAATCAAAGGATTGATTTTAAGTGTGCCTTATTTTCTGAAAAACATGGTAATAATGACGGCCCGCTTGCATGCTCTACCAAAAATAGTGCTTTGGTGTGTATCTGACGGATGAAAGCCAAACCAGTTCCACACCACTGAAGTTCATTTTTTCAAACCAGTTCTGGTTCATCTATTTCATTCAACGATCCGCTTTCGCCCTTCTCATTCTCCGTTGCCGCCATGCTTTTTCCGCCATGTGCGAATGAAAACAAAGGCACTGCGCATGCGCGTTTTACCCATATTCTATCGCGATATTTCACTTTCTTATCATTGCCCAACATTATACTGGTATTACCGTGAACGGTATGATATGGCCCAGTCCTAACTGTGACTGTAGCATTAGGTATTAAAATGTTTTGAATGCAAAGGGTGTAGCTTCAGTGCACCTAGCAGCAAGAGCTTAATGGCCCTCATTTACTAATATGTGTGTAGAAATCTTCTTATCCTGTGCAAATAACAAGTGTGTACACAAAATTACCGCCGAATTTATGAAAGGTGCACACTTGTGTATTTGGTTCTTACCACTATTTGCACATTAATAAATCAGAACCAATAGCTTTGTCTATTTTCCATACAATCTGTGTACCATCTAGATATTGCCACGACCTAATTCCTCTAAACTTGTTTGCTTCCTGGTGAAGCAAAGGCAATGTTGTGAGACAAAAATCTACACCTCGCAGGAAAGAAAGCTTGAGTGTGTGTGTGTGAGAGAGAAAGAGTGTTGAGTGTTGCGTGTGTATGTGACTTTGTCACAAAATGTACTTAAAATTGAGGGTGGCACTCCACAAAAATGCACCCCCCCCCAGGAGCCAGAGGCAGACAGAGATGGATGCAGGAGAACTGGGCCATCCACAAACCCCAAGAGTACCGAAGACCTAAGGCCACACATCTCGGTGATATCTGTGCTCCCATCCTAGTAAGAGAAGGAGCCACGGCCAAGGGGTGGAAGTCCCAGAGGACCAGAGTCGACTGGTGCGAGCAGAGATCAGGCTCCCAGGGCTCCAGGTGCCCAAGAACCGCCCAGAACCCGGTAGAGCAGTTTATTAGTCAGTGTAAATGTTTTTTTGAGGACACTGTAAAAAGAACCAATACATGTGCAAGTACCAGCCTGTTTTTATAAAACCATAATATGTAAGTGAACTGCAATAAGCGATATGGTGTGTTTTTGCTGGATGTCACTTGAATTCTTAAAGGCTGCAGAAAAAAGATCAGACTACCTCAAAGTGTCCGGTGAGGTGTTGATAATCAATTGTACATTCAGACATAATCGAATAAATGTACTTCTTTGTTTTCAGTAGCAGACGCAGGGAAACAAAACAAATTCATTGATATGCCTTCAGCTACCGTGGGGACATTTACTTAAATGACTAAACTGAGATGACTGAAGATTGAAATCTAATTTGTTGCTTTGCTACATTCCAAAAGCTTTCTTACCGATCGCTTTGATGGCTGAATCCAAATTTTGCTACAGAGCAACCCAAATAACTAAAAGATTCAGTGCAGTTGTAGATCCTGAATATGTGTATAAACCTCTTTCATGTGTGAGCGTGAGAGAAATAAAGAGTGTGTTAGCCGTTCCCAAGTGATGATTGACGCCGCTGATGACAGAACGGTGGCATCGGATTCTTTTCCGTCTTGCTCCCAAGGCTCCTGACCCACCTAATTGGTTTTCATTGTTTAAAAGACCAAACCATGAAAGGCACCACTGTCAATCTGACGGCTTTCACTTTCAGATTAGGCTCTCTCTATTATTTATAACTGACAAGAAACTTTCTGATATACTCTCTCAAATATACAGACAACAATCCCAACTTGTCTACATACAGACCACATTTTGGTGATCACATATGCGCACTTATGCTTTCTCTGCGAGCGTGCGCGCACACAGAGTGTAAGTACGTTCAGAGACAGCCAGCACACCCTGACACAGCAAAGAGAATATATGACCAAAGGGACTTTTTCAGTGTGTCTGTGTGTGATTGTTTGTGGATGTGGTATGTTTGAGAGAGGAAAATGAAGATGGACAGTGTGTGTTTGCATATGTATGTATTTCAGAAGGAGACAGACTGATTTTGTGAGTGTGTGTATGTGTGTCTGTGTGTGTTCAAAGCCTTCATATTTTGCCTCTGTACAGACTCTGCAGAACTGCTTGACAGTGCAGAACTACCGACACTTATACAAGTTCTGTGAGAGTTTTTGCTCCAGACAATACAGAAAAGGCTCATTCTAATGATCAAAGCACTAGAATAACCCAAGGAAATGTCACTACATAATCCTGGACATTAAAAATAACCTCATAAATTCTTGTTTAACTTTGCTGAGCACAAAAATAAACACCACGCACAATGGACTCGGAGGCTTAAATGTTAAATTCCAATCAGAGAAATATTTGACATAAAATAAATGTCTCTTCCCTCAAAATGACTTTCCCATCGCCACAAATAGGCTAAACTTCAACAACTCCTCTGACAGCTACACAAACATCCTCCCGTTCAGCCTGTTCCACATCAGCACGTTAGCTAACGGCTGAAAAAATAGTCAAAACCACTACAAACAACATTTTCCTTCCTGCTATGCATCTAATCTGCACCTATCTCCACATCAGGGATACAAATTTAGCACAGATTGAGTCGTACTTTGACAGGAGGCTAGATGCTGTGAAGCTATCTTTCTAGGTTGGTGGAACCCCAGTATGCAGTCTGATAACATCAGATACATCTCAAACCAGGAGAAGGTCCGACTCCACCTACTTCCACCTACACATGTTCAAGGTATTCACTACACAAACACATACACACACCTCTTTTATCCCAAGCTCTGTTCCCTCTTTAAGATGCCAATCAAACATTGATAAGCACTTGCTTTTAGACTTACAGTGACAGCATCCTTCTCTACCTGCCTGTCTATTGTCCTTTCTTCTTTACACAGTTCTGACAATATGAGTTTTGTCAATATTGCATAGCAGCCTCTCTTTCATTCTCCCTCTTTTTTCCTACTGTGATAGTGATCCTAGCGATAAAGCTTGCCTCTATTATTAGCAGAGTAATAGAGGGCTGTGGTTGTGAGGATCTGACAAGGAGATGATAACAGAAGTGCTTACTCCTCTGTTCTCCCCGTTCTCCTCCTATATCATTTAGAAAATAGTTGCAGTGCCGCAGCAGATCATGGCTGGCTAATGGCCTTAGAACATAACTGCTGCCACAGTAAGACACACTTACCATTACTCAATTTGTACAGACATTAAAAAGAACATCATTAAATGTAAGAATGTATCTGTTATTTCACTACTCAAACATGCTCCAATAAATATTTGTGACCAGGCACAAGGACCAGAAGCCAAATTAAGAGGTGTAATTAAGAAAGAGTGAGACTTGAGCTGTGCAGGCCTAGGGCTGCTTTCAGGATTGAGCTTCCTATTACGAACTCGCAGCTGCTTTGTCTGAATGTGCATACCTCCTGGTTTTGGCAGCTCTCAACCAAAACATGCATCTTTTTCTTTTGAAATTGCCAGTGGGTGCATTTCCAGACATACTTATCTTCTGTTGCAAATTATTTTCTTTGGAGAAGCTCCAGATCTGATACCTGGCGACATCAAGGAGTTAAAATTAGGTCTACAACATTAGGCTTTAGGGGAGTGTGCTCATTCAGTCCCGAAATACAGATCACATTTTGTCTGCCCAGCAATGTAACATCCATGGAATAAAGTAAAGACCCTAGTTGAAGAAGGAAACCACTTTATTTGTAGTTGGGTCTAATTTCAATAACAATATGCAAATGTAGACAAGTAAAATACTGAAATCTGAGAAAACAAAGCCAACACCGCATCACAGTAAAAGAGGGAAGGAAACAAAAGCAGTCATTGTTAGAACAGCAAAAGTAACCATCACCAGTCAAAGTTATGGTCACTTTTAACAAACAGACTGGGTAAAACTGTTATAAATGAGTTCATCTTAGTGTATCTGAGGGTTTCTTTACAACTTGTAACATGTCACGCCTTTTGCTGTCAAGTATTTTCAATTTTATTGCTCTTATTTTATTCACTAACCTTTAGTGTAATTAATTTGTATATTTTAATCAATTTTTTGTCTTTTTTCATTAATTTAACAAAGGGTTTCTTTGAAGCTTTTTCTTAACTGCTCATTTTTTTAACACTGTGTGTAATTACCAGTTTGTTCAATCGTCTGTGAAGTACTCTGAAATACACTATCCTTCATAAAAGATCTTATACAGCACAAAGCCTGATTGATGTTCACTTAGTCCGTACAATGCTGTTATTACCAGCATGAATTTTTTGTATGGCGTCCAACAACAACAGAAGACAACACAACATAATGTAGTAGTGTGGCAGTGAAGAAAACGAATGAACAGACATGAATTAAGATTTCAGCAGACACGACGTAAAATGGACCACATCCCAGTTTGAAAATATGTGTGAAAAAGTCCTGTTAAGAACGTGTGTGAAGTTTCTCTATCTGTTAAGCTCAGAAAAAGAACTATAAACCACGAGCTTATTTCCACAGGCTAATGATTATTACACTGCAAGTATTCCTGAGCCTGTTCTGAGAGAAAGGTCAATAAGAGGTGCTTTTTGTATGAGTTTGGCTCTGACAGCATCACTGAAGACAACCAAGACCTGCATAGATTTCTAGGGGGTATTTATTTGAGCGCTGTGGGTGACTATGGAAAGCGTTCAGAATAAAAAAGGAATAGTTCTCCAAGAGACCACCTGCTGTGTGTCTCTACACTATGAGTTTTCTGCTATGCATCTGTTACTTACATACACACAATTTAGGCTCGGTTTGAACACATTCACCTCAAATGGTGTGCTTCTCTGTGTGTTTGTGTGTCTGCATCGAGTCTAGCGCTCTCAAGTGTGTGTTCCACCAAGTCTAAGAAGGTGACATATCGGCGGAGCTTCCTGTATCTATAATTCATAGTGCAGCCTCTAAACAAAGAACTGAGTGCTCGACTCCCATCAGATATGCTACAGGGGAACTGACACGGTTGCAAAAGCTGCAAACAAAATATAGCTGGATAGCTAGGACCTGGAGCTAATAAGAGGTATTACAGACTGTGATAACAGAAAAGAGTACACAGACTGACAAGCAGGCTGACAGCCACATGTGGAATAAGGAATACTATTTTCTTTCTGTCTCTTTTTCTCGCTGCCTTGATGGATTTTCTCTGACCCACATTATCAGGAAACAGACAGGCAGACGTGTAAACAAGTTCAAATATGACTCAGTGTGCTGTCTACACTGAAACAAAGGCTCTTTCAACGCACTGCAATATTTCCTTTGTTGTGATAGACACCTGTAATCACCCCGTGCTCACAATGAGGACAATCATGCAATATTTAGAAACTCAAACTCCAATCATTCTCCGAGGGAAGATGCAACATTTATACCTGTTGTGTGCTGAGGTTTGTCTTCATGCTACACAGGTAGAGGTTTGTCGCATTAGTCAAGCAAACCACTCAACCCTGCCGAAGGAAACATTGTGCACCTTTTTCTTTAAAACACGGGGTGGGGCGGGCACAGATCATTTCAAATAAGAGAACAGCCAGAGTGCAAATATTGAACATAGCACAAAGGTGAATAACTGTAGAGCTGAGAAGATGAAAAGCTTATTTGTGTGAGAAAAATTAATAATCTGCAATTCTTTTTAAATCAACTGAAATGTTTAATCTTAATCTTTCATCTGTTTTATATAATTAGCCAGTGAATACATGTGGATTTTACAGAGTTAATATAGATGTTCCCTCTGACCACACTGACAGAGGTATATGCAAACACTTCTAGTCTCAAAATGTGTTCATGGTGTTCTGCTTGTTGGTACTCGCAGTTGCGTGGAAAATGAACAGAGAGTTTAAGAATTTATCTTCTGCCTGCTGTTTGTAGCTGTGCATGTTTGTGAGTTTGGACATGTCTTCAACAAAAAACATGAACCCTTAAATTTATTATTTGCAGAAGTTCAGACAGACCGAAGTTAATCTTAAACAAAGACAATCAACAAATTAATATTCTGTGTTTAAATCTATAAACCTATTTCAAGTTCCGACATTTGCCTTTCCTAGAAAACAAAATTTACTGGTGCAAATAATGAACACTCTAGTCACACACTCTCTGAACACTAAGATGCAATGATGGCAGCATATAGCACCAACCTCACATCTGTTCCTGTGAGTCTGTGTCCTCTTAATTAAATAGCTCCATATTGTTAATAGCAGGTGACAAATGTGATTCTCTCAAACACAAATTGTCATGGGCTTCTGATAACAATGAGATGCTTGCTGCAATTATCGCACAGATGAAGGAGCCAGGCAGAAGGGAATATGTTCATTAAGACGGTACAAGGAAAAATAACCTGTTAGAAGAAGACAAAAAGAGGTGGAAAAAGAAGGATAGGTGATTGCAAAGTTGGTAAGATACATTTAGATTGGTGTAGACGAGACATCGGCAATGATGGAGTGGGAAAAAAGTGGCTTTTTCACCACTGATGGAAGAATCATTCCTCGTCTATTCAGATGTAACTGGCTCATCCTTCAGTACAGCCAAAAATAGCTTCCTCGCCAATTGCACATGGTACATTCCCCATCTCATTCATTCTGTTCAACACAATCAGAGGATGAAGGAAAGTAAAGGATGTTGGGATTATAATTCATATAAATATGTAAACATGTGCAACAGCATAAGACTAGTACAGGACTGTGATATGTTCACTACGGTGCAATAATGTTCCACAAGTGTAAGATTTTTTATAAAATTTGCTGTGATTACTTCTGGTTGTAGAAAACTGTCACATTTGCATGAAATGATTCATTTATTTCTTTAAAAAAATCTGTTTTTATTAGTTAAATTATCATGATAACTGATAATGATTTATTAAAAATAAATAAAGCAAAACAAGGTTTCGAACTTAAAAAAAAAAGTATTATTAATAAACTCCCAGAAAGGTCTGTACATCAACACTCCCCATCCCAGCCAAGAGTCTGGCTGATTTTGCCAAGAAGAAAAGGAAAAAACCCAAAAGAAAGCTGTGCCAAGCTTGTAGCAAAATTTCCACAAAGACCTGAGTCTGTCAGTGCTGCCAAAGGCGGTACAACCAAGTACTAAGTAAAGGGTCTGAATACTTCATATTTTATATACCCAAATATACTGTTCTGTAAGTTTTACTGTGAGAAAATTAATACAATATAGAGTGGTGTGTTTAAATTAATGTGAAATATATTAAATTAATTAAGGTGCATATTAAATATTACAAAATTGAAAGGGTCTGAAAAAGGGCCAAGTATACAGGTATTCACTGAGTGAACACAAGACTTGATGTATTGTGCATTCAGAGTTACTCCTGCATACTTTGGTTGTAACAAGAGGCTATTTTGGTTACCGTTTCCTTCCCACTAGATTGAAGAAGTCTGGACATTCTCCTCTGACATCAACAAGGTATTTTCGCCCATAGAACTACTATTCACTGGATATTTTCTCTGTTTCAGAAATGCGTCTGTAAACCACTGAAGTGGTTGTACAGGAAAATCTCTGTAGATCAATAGCTTTTTAAACAGTCAGACCAGTTGGTTCGCCACCAACAATGTCAAGTAATTTAAATCACCTTTCTATGTGACTGGCTGATTAGATACATCCATTAAAGACCAGTTGAACAGGTGTACCTAACACCTTCGTAGCCAGTGAGTGTATATAAAGCACAACTTTAAAGTTTTGCAAGTTTGTCAGTACTCCTGATGATGCTTGATATTGGCACCAAAACCAGGGTTTGGGGCAGTTATATAACACTCTTTTTAAAACGACTGGGCCATCAGGACTTATAAACACTGACAAAGGCCAAACTGTAAACAAAGGCAAGAGTAGTTGGAGAAATGTAACTAATGTGCAAGTGGAAACAGATTTAACAGCAAAAAAGCAACAAGTACAGTATATCCTATTAGAATGGCACCTGTCTGGAAGTAGCCTGGTGCTTTCACATTGTTTGTTGACACCGCCCACGTTGCTTAGTTGGAGGGTGACACTGAAAGGACGCAAATCATATTAGGCACCTAAAAATTACTGAGTCCTGAACTGGAATGACTGGAGCTGGCAGCTTATCCGTGGGCAGAGGAAATGCTGCCTGTGTGGACCATTTATCCAGTGCTATTCAGCATCTGATTTTCAGATCAACCCTCGCAATGCTTTCAGCTCATTTAGGCTATGCCCACACCAATGAGATACAATTAAAATGCCTTAAACAGGTGAAGAAGATTTTTTGGAATACTGCCTAAATTATTTTTTTTAAGTTGAGGGCACAAGGGTAGTCTGATATGTTGTTTTTAAGCAGCTTAATTTTTAAGCAGTAAAATCTTCCCTAATTAAAAACTAAATAAATAAATCAGACTTTTTAGAAGTTCGATTGAAATCAGTCAAAGTTTGTCCAATTTTCAACATCACACTTGTCTAAGTTACTCACTGGATTGGGTTTGAGTTAAGAAGTCACAAATCTTGCTCAGTGCTGAAGGCGCTCATCTTCAGCACATATTTTGAGTTCAAACTCTCAGCAGAAGCATTTCAAAATAAAATTTCAAGTACTTCTAGTGAATTACTTTACCTCAAATGCATTCGACAGCTGAAACAGCAGTCGAAGAACAAGCCGTTTATTTCTCATAAACATTAGTATTGATCACATTTATGTATTTATCCAAAAATCTTCAATAAACCAACTTTATTTATGATGTAATGTTAACTTTAAAAAAAAAAAAAAGAGTTATAAGAGGCATCTACCCTAAAGTTATTTTCCACAAACTCAAGGCAACTAAATGCTGGCACTGCATTGTGCATCATGTGGAGCTGAAGCAAGTCGTGTGTAACTTTGAAGCCACTTTTGAATTTCTCATGAACAATTACTGAATGACTTTATTAAACCATTTAAATGTGTCTGGCAGCACTGCAGACATAAACAATGCTCTTCTGGTGCCTTCCTGACAAAGTAGAAGCTTAATGAGTGTTTGTTCACTGAGCTGCACTCATTGAGCTTATTGTTAATACCAGTAAAACTGCCAAGGAAGACAATTTTGGGAGAATCAGGTCAGGATATTTTTCCACAGCTGTCCTTTCTAACATGCAGAGCACCTGCAGGAAACACACTAATTACTTGTATATACTTCTCATTAACACTTTGTTAGAAGCTCACATCATCAGCTTGTATCGAACAGCTGCAGTTCCTTGCGTTTTCACCCACATGCTGATCTAACACAGTCCGTTATTTCCTCAAATTCTTTTTTTAAACCCACAACACTCATGTTTAAGAGCATCTAAATCAGGAGGCTTGACGCTGCGAGCCAGGGAAAATGGAGACACGATCAGCTCAAGCGCCAAGACAAACAAGCCAAGGAACACGAGCCGCTTGTGAGCCATAACAGGATCATTATGGTGGTGGCAGCTAGGTACCCTCGCCTGATATGCAGAAACAGGGAAGATGCCATGTCATGTACCAGTCTCTGCTGCCAAGCTCATACACTCTGTCTCCTTTCCAACAGGTCTGGGAAATAACGTTCCCACTGATGTGCAGCTACCACGGGAAAGCTGCAAAGACTATATATTGACTGCATGATGTGAACTAATTTAAGAGCTCTAAATTTTGGGCTCCTTTTGCATAAAACCCCCATGTTTGACAAGCCCCAAGTTGTACAAGCAAATTTAAAGTTTCCTCCATCAGACCCGATGCTCACCTCTGAATCTGCTTACTACAACATGATATCGAGACAGCACAGTTAAAAAAAAAAATCTGTGTCAAACCTTAATCATCTAAATGTGTGTGGGGTGAGTTGAGGAAGAAGTGCAGCTAGCCAACATCTTATAGCACGGGCCTTAACTAAGGCTTGGTGTGCCAGATTTGAGCATGAGAGGCACTCAACCCCTTCAGCCAGGGCCTCCATTTTGAAACAGTAGGCATTTTAATGTATTAAGTTGGCACAAGGTTAGAGTGGAGGTCATGGGTAAATGAGCTGGGTCCGTTAAGGAGAGAGAGAGAGAGGCTCGCAGAGGACGAGTAACGGCTGCTATTCACCACTGCAGGCCTGCTTCTCTCTGCTATGTGGCAGCCCTAGACGATTACCAAGGCAGCCACCCTGTGCCCCTATGGTATGTAGACACTGTCGCTCTCATACACAAGGAAAGAGAAGGGGGAGTACTGAAATGTGCGTGTGAGAGAGAGACAGAAAAAGAGATATGGGGTGGGGTGGGTTGAGGGGCAGTTTACAGTACAGCTTGCAAGAGACAATAGCCGTGATCCTTCCAATACAGCAAAACATTCCATCTCGACCGAACAACACAAAGCCAGATATAAATATGGTGTCATCAACAAATACTGTAGCTATGAGAAGAGACAATGAAGTGTTCCCACTTCTTTCCTGTTCTATAGTTAATGCCAAAATACAAAATCTATTTATTGAACACGGCTGGTTGGAAACCTAAAAATGTAAGAATCAAAAGGAAGGAGAAAAACAGGTATTCAATGTCAGGTCAAGTGTAGTTTTCACTTAAAACCCCAATTTTGAAAACACGGAGATGTTTTGCAAAATGTAAAAAAACGAACAATAAAAAAAACCCAGAATGCAATGATCTGCAAATCTCATAAACTTTTGTCTTATTTACAATAGAACAAAACAATAACAATAATCGGTCATTTTTAAAACTGATGGTCTGTCTACAAACTGTGCAACAATTTCAGAATAAAGCCCCTAAACATAAAATTGAAAATTCTTTGAATAACTTATCGTCTACAGTATAATATCATCAAAGTATTCAGAGAATCTGGAGAAATCTCTGCGCGCAAAAGACAAAGTTAAACAAAAATAGTGGATCCCCGTCACTTCTGGCTTGCACTGTATTAAAAATCAGGCATGATGGAAAACACTGCACGGACTTGATGATTTCTTAAAAAGATTCCAGAAATCACTAACTGTGTATACAGTTTGCTGTGCGATCCAAAAAATGCTGGTTAAAGTGCTATCAAGCAAAGTTATATAAGAACATGCTGCTGCCTTCTTTGGGCCAGAGCTCATTTTAAATGAACTGAGGAAAAGTGGAAAACTGTTCTGTGGTCAGATTAATCAAAATTTGAAATTATTTTTGGAAAACATCTCGTCCTCCGTGCTAAAAATTACAGAGAGACCATCTGGCTTGTTATCAGTGCTCACTTCAAAAGGCTGCATCTCTGATCGTATGGGGGTGCATTAATGCCTATGGACCTAGCAGCTTGCACATTTGGAAAGGTGCCATCAGTGCTGAAAGGTATATACAGGTTTTAGAGAAACATATGCTCCCATCCAGACAACATCTCTTTCTTGGAAAGCCTTACATATTTCAGCAAGACAATGATAAACCAAATACTGCCGCTACTACATCACCATGGCTTTGCAGTAGAAGAGGTGGACCTGCAGTCCAGACCTGTCACCAACTAAAATTTCATGCATCATGAAATAAAAAATACAACAAAAAAGACTTGGACATCTTTCCTCTCCCAAAAGTCCAGAAACTGACTTCAGACGTTTACAGGCTGTTAAAAGAAAAGTGGAAGTGACACAATGGTAAATGTGGCCCTTTCCCAACGTTTTGAGACATGCTACTGCCGTCAAAAGTGAAATGACCTTGTTTGTTAAAATGTTCATTTCCTTAGTTTAGACATTTAATATGTTTTTAATGTTCTATTGTAAATAAAATATGAATTTATGAGGTTTGAAAATAAGCACTTTCTGTGATTATTTACCTTTTTACACAGCGTCCCAGCGTTTTTTTGTTTGTTTTCTTGATTGGAGTTATATTTCTTTGTTCTTTAATCACTACACGTCCATGCTACAGTAGCGTTTGGCCTCTTGGTGCAGATGACTATGAAATGAAAATGATTCAAAGCTTTTTAGAGAGCTGTAGGTACATATAGGCACAAAAGAGGTCATTTTAGCCTATTACTAAGTGGTTGCTAGGAAACATGATGACATCATGATCTCTGATATGTACCTTCAGCCACCTAAGATGTACTTGCAACACACAGACAGAGATGTCGTGTATTACAGTACAATACTGTGTATTTAAAATGGCCATTTCTTGTACGGCTTCCTGTTTTTAGACACCATTTGAGATGCTTGATTCATTTTTGTTAAATCAGAAAACAGGTTTTATAGAAAATCGTGTTTATTTGTCCATCTCACAAATGCAACGGATCGCATATGCTTCTGATCAGTCAATACAGCTGTCTGCACAGCAGGAGCAACATTTGGTGTTCCACTGGTGCTTTACAGTTGCAGTCAAGAGCCTAATTGAATCCATATACGTCTATACATGTGTACTGTGTATACATCTATACCCATGGTGCAGGTGAAGCAAATAAATTCCACTCTGAACATATAAAGTAATTTCAAAAGTACTGCTTTATCTTCCAACAGTCAAATACCAGTGTATCATCAAAGAGGGTGGGCATTCAATAAGAAACTGGTGACAATTTGTTGATATAGGCAGAGGGAGCAGTCTTTGCCCTATCATATATCAGTGTCAGGCTGCAACCCACTCATTATAATCATTATTTCAAGGCAGGCAAAAAGCCTATAGCTCAGATCCTTTCATTGTGATTACATCTCGTCACAGTGTGATGCAAGCCGACAAAGACAGCTCGGAAAACAAAAGAACACAGCGACAAATACAATAGAAACCAGAAGAATAAACATCCAAACCTGTTCCTGATGCGACGATATGTCTACATTACTATCAATATCTGGCATTTGAATAAAGCAAAAACAGCCTTTTCATTCTGTATGCCTATCAGATAACTTTCACTGGAATGAATGGATGTGATTTGGCTCTATGCTTCTGCAATCAGTGCGTCTTGTTTAAACTCAAATAGTTCAGCCAAGTAGCAGAGCATCTTCTCAAAAATAAATGCCAAAAAAAAATGAAACGATGAACAGAAAAAACACACACGCACATCTGAAAATGGCACTCTTAAGCATTTCCACCAGCTTCTACAAAATGGCCAACAGATTAACAGGGGATTAATGATTACTTCACAAATTGGGTGTAAAACAAAACAGGCTGAATAACCAAAGAGAAATAAAAGCTGATCACAGGAGTGGGAGATGTGAGAATAAAAGGGCGACGTTAAATCAATGAGATTTAAGTGGAAGTTGCAGTTGGATTTGCAGGGTTGACGGTTCGCCTATCTGGGTGTCAAGCATGTACCGTGGGTGTGCTAAACAACATCCAAACATACCCAAATCCCCCAGGCGCCTTTTAAGAGGCGAAAGAATTTGGGAAGGGGATTGGCTGAGGAAAACAGGAGTGGAGGTTGGGGAGAGAGCGGGGTGGACAGGAGAGATATAGAGAGTGTGTAATGGGGAGATCGAATCAATGGGTACCCCCGGAGCAAATAGGAGCCATGACATCATCGTATGGCAAGCAGCAAGGAGTGGGGTGGCGAGAAGTTGGGGGGAGAAAGAGAGAGAGAGAGAGAGAGAGCGAAGGCAGAGACGAGAGGACCCACAGTCACCCATTCTGCATCTCGGGGCCCATCCACTAGAATGGATAAGAGCTGAACAATGCACTCTGAATGAATGGGATCCCAAATCCCAGAGGAGAAAAACAAATCACCAGTGGGAAAGTGGAAGGGCGAGGGAGAGATGGAGAACGAGACAGAGAGAGATGGAGAGAGAAAGGGAGACCCTTAAAAAGATGTGCACACAAAGCAACAAAGCATCTTGGGACATGTAGAGCAAGGCAAGTAGAGACTGAGACAAAGCTGCTTTTGTCCTTCCCGGCTGGTGGGTGGCTTGGTGTGAAGGATTTGAACGTGGTACCATTTACATCAAAGCTCTCAAATATATTGATTGGGCCATGTAATCCCTCAAATGGAAAAATGAAAAGGTTGGATCTACACCGGATGAGTTGTTTTTTGGGTCTACATGACGACAGCATGTGGGAGGCAAGAATGAGGCCTTACGTAACTTGTCAGGAGGACTTTGAATTGCGTTCAAAGTTTGCCTGGCATCTTCGTGATGCCGGTTTGACAGAGACACGTGAGGCAAGCAGGGATGTTCAGGGAGGCTCTGATCACAGCACCTCCTCGCAGAAGTCAAAAAGGGATGTTTAATTGCGTGCCTCATCACACAGTGTTAATAAATAAAGTCACAGCCTTCACCGAGAGGGCTCAAAACGTGTGCCGAGTGTGTATTGTTGTGTGCTTTCGAGCACAGAGCTTTCATTCCTCCGTCATTACAGCACCGGTGCTATATGCCAAAACAGAGAAAATAAATTAGAATCACACAACAAAAAAACTCTTTCATGTTGGATGCCTTGATAAGAAAAACAAGCAGGTTTCCACAAACTACATTTAGTTGTCTTATAGTTTGGAGCTAGCTAGGGACAACTTGACACACAAAAAAAAATAATAATACAAATTTATGAGATTCACTCATAAAAAAATCACAAATAAAAGATAGGAGAGAAAAAAAAGTAGGTCGTGAAATTTATTTGGGGATCGATAAAAAGGAAAAGTGCTGAAAGCGTGGACTGGAGTAAAACTATGCAAATTTGGAAGAATCAGACAGAATAAGACCCAGAAATGTGAATCAGGAATCAGAAATATGCTCTTTCTGAAAAGAAGCACTTGCCTAGGAATGAGCACAATTAACAGCAAGCTTATTTGATGCTTAGAAACACTCTGCCTACGAGAAAGAAGCCGCTCTCCCGAGTCCAAATTTTATTGAGAGCTGTTTAAACTACCACAGCATCATCCACCATCCTTCAGGAACAGTGACGCAAAACAAGCTCAATTGTTCCCTTTCCAGACGCTACAACAAGTGGACTGTTGACTGTTTTACTTTGGTTACAGTTTTGTGTTATACTATAGTGATCTGTTTGTACTCTGTGACATTTAAGAAGCAGGTGAGTACAGTTAAAATGACAGATGCATTTAAACATGATTTATATAGCAAAAAGCTGAGATTGTGAGGTCTAAAGCGAGCCCAGACATTGAAAACAGGACCAGAGGAGACACTTGTTAATAAAAATGTAATCTGTTAGTGGACTGAAATTACCAGGAGTGAAATACTGTATCTCTATGAGATCAGAGGTGCTGACCCTAATCTCTAACCTCTGAACTTCTTTTAATTAAGAAAGTATTTTCTCTACACTTACTCTAGCTACATTTTTCAATCAATTAATTGATTAGTCTACAAACTGTCAGAAACTGTGATAAATCCTTGTTTTCTGAAGCCCACAGTAAAATTCTCAAATTGCTCCTTTTATCAAACTAAACATCTGTTAAAGTTAAACGATAAAAAACAGCAAACATTTACATTTGAGAAGCCAGATATAGCAAATATTTGCCATTTTCAATTTATAATTACAAATTACAAAACCCCCCAAAACAAATTCCTATTATCTCAGGTGACAGACACTTAGAGAAGATCCTCCTCTAGTTTGAGCTTCTCCTCTTCTCTCCTTCATGTGTATATATTCCCTCTTATTTATAATGGGGAGGACATCCCTAGGTTTGTTAAAACTGTTTGAGTTTAAAGAAACATTTTATTTTTATCGTTAAAAGTTTTTTAGAGTGAGGAGGCTCTAAGGCCAGCAGGGTGTTGTATCAACCAGTCACTTGAGCCCCATAGTGAAATGAAAAACAACAAGACTGAATGAAACAAGTACTTGGGCGGCGTCCAGTGGAAACTCCAGCTCTAGGGGAAAAGCTATTCCCGCTTACAAGTTTTTGATTGAATAGGCCATAGGAAGAACATAAGAAAAATCTGTTGGGAAAAGTCTGGGATTTGTCTCAAAGCTGCATTTAGTACATTTTTTCCCCTTTGAGGCTTAAAAACTCAGAAGAGCTTTGCTTTATCAATTCTCATCAAGTCTGTCTGAAGCTATCAAGCAAAGATATCCTTTGAAGTCAGAGCCAGCATGTAGAGGGTACATTAGCTCACTAGCTCTTACCCCGTGCTTTTGCAGCCTAGCATGTGCACAATAAATATTAAAATCGACAGAGTCTGTCAAGTCAAGTCAAGTTTATTTATAGAGCACATTTAAAAACAACCAAGGCTGACCAAAGTGCTGTACAGTAAATACAGATAAAAATACAATAGAACAAATAACACCTCGCTGATAAAAATAAAATAAAAATATATAAAACAAATAAATTAAACCTTTCTAAAAGCCAATGAAAAGAGGTGAGTTTTAAGAGCGGTTTTAAAAGTTTCTAGGCTTTTGGAGAGTCTGACGTGAGGAGGTAAACTGTTCCACAGTCTGGGTGCAGCCACAGCAAACGCCCTCTCTCCCTTTGTCTTTAATTTATTAGTCTGCCTTGCAAGTGGATGTTCCGTATTATAATTTTCACCCTAGCCTTTGGTCAGCAGGGCAGTGGCTCATCCTAACGCCAAAAGATAGAGACAGACACCAAGAGCGGTAAAAGATTTTAATTTTAAGACATCAGAATTTCCGTTTTATGAATCTATGTTTAGAAAACAAAGTTAAGCATCCAAAGGTTTTTTAAATGAATCAGTCTATCTTAAGGTGGTCGCAAGTAGCACCGCTAAAAGGGGTCAAAAGGCTGATTTGTAATATTGTTTTACAAGCTAACAAAAATTTTAAACAAATGCAGGCTGTGCCCACTTGAGTATAGCCACTTGTACTTTCCTCCATGGAATATCTGTCTTTTCATCGAATTATTTATCCGAGCCTTTCAAAACAGAAAAAGATCCAGTGTGCTCCTTTAAATGAGTGAGTGGATATTACATCCTTAGCAGTGCTTAAAGCCTCCTCAAAAAGCCTCCATCAGAAGTGGGTTTTCTCTCTGTCCTATTCCCAAAGCGTTGTGCCGCACAAATTAATAGTGCAACTGATTGACGTGTTTACACTAAGCTGCTTATTCTGTGGCCAAATATTTTGAGTATGACTAATGGCCCTGCAAATGCTTACCTTACATCATATGCTTAAAAGGATCGTTTGATACTGTGTCTTTATTTTTTTTTTGTCTCATACATATACTTTAGAAATTATGGCTGCCAATACAAAACATGCCCAAAATTTCAAATAATGAAGTTGGAATATGTACAAATAATTCTTGTGCTCTAAAAACTCAGGCTTCACTCTGGTCTAAACACTGAGATTCAGACAATCTTTCTTCTATACGATGTCAAACACAGTTCCTAAATATGATCACAGTCATGGCACAATGAAGGTACACTATCTGTCAATTTAAATGTTTTATACAGGGCATAAGTTTTAAAAAAATCTACTCGTATTGGTCTAAAAATTAATTCAGTGCCAGGTCAGATCAACAACATATGGCACATAACATCACATAAAGCCATTATTTATTTAGTGTGATTAAACAAACCCCGAGATTAAACAAAACCAGCTTCAGCAGAAATAACCTGAATTGTTTGCTGTGTAACTTTATTAGTCGTTCAATCATTGTGAAGGAATTTTGGCGCGCTCTTTTTTACAGCTTCAGTTTATTGAGGTCATTTGTTTCCCCACAGCTCTCTTAAGGTCCTGGCACAGCACTTAAGTCAGGATGAGGTCTTGACTTTGACCGGACAACTGCAACACCTTGACTATTTCGTTTTTCAGCCATTCTGTTGCCGGTATGCTTGGCATGATTGTCCTGTACCAAAACAAAATATTGCCTAGCTTCAGCTGTCGGACAGATGGCCTCACATTAGACAGAGGAGTTCATGGTCGACTCAGTGACTATGAGGTTGCTGTGGCTGCAGAACAAACCAAAATCGTCACACCTCCAACACCATGCTTGACAACTACTTGATTTAATAAACAGTACATGGCTGCTACTTACCCTCATAACTCCTGTGAAAGCATTAACTTTACTTAGTTTTTCACACTGTCTGGTTTGCGTTCAAATCCTTTGCTTTTGAGAGGCAGCCAGTGTTTCCGCACCTCAGAGATAAATAAGATAAATAAAGATGTGAATAATGCAGAGTTCCTGCAGTTTAGTTCAAGAATAATTCACTTTAATGTTTTACTTTCAGCGCCCTTTTTATCTTTGCCTTTCTTTTATCTATTATTGAAATATTCTCCTCTTGCATGTTTGCTTTCTGTGAGCTGTGTCTTTTTACAAATTCAATAATCACAGAAAAATAATGATATCTTGTTAAATACTTTGTGGCCCAGTCATGGTGTGATCATGAAAACATATGGCTAAAAAAAAGATCTCACTTCCTCAAGTTTTCAACACTTACGTTTTTGTCTCTGCTGCTGTACAAAATTGTGCCATCTGGTTTGTTAGCATGTTGGTTTGTTGTACTAGAGATGCAAATACATAAATTTATGAAACTAAGAATCTTGTTTTTTTTGTCAATTTCTTTCATTCATAACCTACCGGCATATTTGAAGATTTTCAAAAAGTTTTGCACTGAAGGATAAAGTCAGTAACTTGGAGAATGAAAGGGAGATGTCCATTTGGTTCTACAAACTCAAGCAGTCCAGTATGCATACAGCAGATGCTGGGTAGAAAGCCAGTATCTGTTTTACACATCATTATTTCTCTAAAGGCAAAAGTCTCACAAACAACACACCTCTGACATAAAATGGAAAAAACTATGCATTTATATCTCAAGGTCTATGCAGCTGGAAATGTTTAATCGGGTTATCTGCAGTCTAGCTAGCATGCCAACAAAAACCTTCTCGAAATACAGATAAAAGCAGACATTCCTGTTTCTCAGAAGCTCAGAAACACTTCCTGTTGTAAAGTCGCATGCCATACACACGACTATTAAGAGGACTTCACATAGCCTAATGCAAACTGCATAAAAAATTTCAGCAAATTCTCACTCTCATCTTTCAGTTGCCGTTCTCGAGTTTTCTTTGTAGTCTTTTCTCTATTGTTTGTCCTTGCTATCACCTTCTGCTGCATCCTGATCTTCTCCCTTCCATCATCTGCTCGCATCAAGTTTTCCCCCAAACTTTTCTTTCCTTTTGACAGCAGATCAATCAAGTCATTTTTCTGTCTCAGCCCCCTCCCCACTGGGATAACAATGCAACAGGTCTTGCGTCATACCTTCACTGAACGAGGCCAATCTCACCGGTCCTTATGAGGGTAAACTAGAGCTCTCACTCCTGAAATATTAAGGAGTGCATGAGAAGACATTTATGCCTTGTGCCGATGTACTGCAGTGCTTCCTCGGTTTTCATATCTGAAACAGCAACTTTTCACCAAACCCGATACAAATTCAGTTATGAGGAAAATATCATCTCACATGGGTGAGGTCACACAATTATTGAAACAGAAACTATAATCCATAAATTCCGTGTTGGTCCACACACTTTAGAGACAGAGGGTGTTATGAAGATCTTCCCCTGATATTATATACTTCAATAAAACACAGAAACAAATATAAAAATCCACTCCACTCACTTTTAATTTCAAGTATGCCATCTAACATCTTATCCACTCTACTGCAGATACACTGTACGTCACATATAGTTTGGAGAATGAGATGTGAAGCCCCCTGGCAGTCCTCCTCCTCAGGAAGAGTGCTAATGAAGTAGGAGGCCAGTCGGATGAGAGAGTCTTACTCTCCACTTAGGTTCCAAGCAATCAATAAAACACAAAGTGCCACTGTTGCCATCCCCTTACACATCTTTTGCTTTCTGTTCTTGATCCCAATTTTCTTCAGTATTTCTATCCTCTTTAATTGTTTTACTTGTTTTCACTCCCTCTCTCACCTTTATATTTCAATATTTCTGTCCTTGTCACCTCTTAATTCTCTGCTTTCTTCCATTTGCTGTTTTCCCTTCCCCTCGCCATTAGACAGCCAGCAGTGACGGTGCTATAAATCTGTGCTGTAATTAGTATGACACTTGCAGCAGAATTTCATTTCTATTCACAACTAATTTACTTCTCTGTCATTGCAGTGTTTTGACATCTCAAAAGTTTTACTGAGGGATTCTCAGAGTTTGGAAGCAAACAAACTTACTGTCAAGAAACTCTAATCAGAAAGCACCAATGGAAATTTAAAAGAAAAGTGCACGCTCAAAGTACCTTAATACAAACTTAAACGAGGAATCTTATCCATCTCAGACACTTCACTGCCCCTGAGGGCTGCTTACCAAACTGTGAGGCAACAGTGCCCCCTGTAGGTCAACGGTGAACGTGCACCTCAATGATGTTCAGTGAAGTTAACACTTTTAACCAGCCTTGTTTTAGCCCCCCAGCTATCTCCTCCCACAAGGGAAATTGTGCAAGTGGATTTAAATAAATTAATACCTCTTCTGCAAAGCCTAGGGAGAACACAGAAGAAAACCACAAAAAAATAAAATAACGTACCGCTGTTGCATTCACAAAGATAAAGCAAAACACATATTTTTTTCTGGCTAACGCCTATAGGGCCGCATTTAAGATGACAGCAATTTGAATATGTCATGCCTAATTCTACGTTCAGACTGAGCCGACATTCTCTAGGGTCTGAATACAAAGCAGTGTGCGAGAAAGACACTTGACTAGTCAGCTGGAACACCACTATCCAGGCTGTGGGGATAATCAGTCTCACCATTCTGAGACAAAAACTGCTTTACAAGAAACCGTTCAAGTGCCCAAAGACCAAAAATCAATTTTTAGTATCTGTGCCAACAAACAAAAGTCGTGTGCACCACTCATAGTCGGCAGAATACATTTCAAGTATTTCTCAAAAAAAAATAAAATAAAATAAAATCAACAACATTTCACTAAGTATGTGTTCATGTTTGAGGCTGAGCTTGTTAGGAGAATTAAATCATTAAGACTCAAGAAAATGTTTCAATTAAATCTCAAACTTCAAAGGTTGAAAATCATTTAATGTTAAAAAGACACTGTCTTTTGAGTTCTGATTGCTTCCACTACAGCTACAGAGCTCTACCTCTCCCAGTGGAAAAAGAATAAATGAGTGAGGGAGGCTCATGAGGTCTCAGTTATCAGAGTAAGTACATGGTTTTAGCTAATTGGGATCCAAACAAACTCTGAATAAAAATAAATAGAAACAGGAAAATGCTTTGATAGAAAACAAAAGGTCAAAACAATATGTAGCTCATGCTTCTTGGAGTTTTCCTTTAGAAGAGAAAATATTTAAGGTTAATTAGATTTCTGCTTAATTATTTGTCCTACTATTTGTGGGTAAAACTTGCCTATTAAGAATCTTAATGAAGAAACTCACTAGTGACCTGAATAAGGCAGGCGCCGAGACTAAATCATATTCCACCAGAGCTTAGATGCTGGGCATTCAAACAATTCAGTGCTGGTAACAAAACAATGCCCCAACACACTGACCAATTTCAACCACACAATAAGTCTCTCAAGAGAACAAAAGGACCCACGAGGTTTCTGATAACAAGCTCCCTGATCTCTGATCCATACACTACAGTTACCCTGGAGCTAGATGCAAGTCTACCTCTGGGTCAAGACAGAGACCAGAGGGATTAGCAAAAGAACAGAGAAAGACTGATGGTGCCTCTTAATTGACATTTACAAAGAACAGCTCTGTGATCAAAGTGCACAATAAGTCTTGGAGCAAATAGGATGTTTACAATAGATAAGTAAAGCTATAAGAAAAGCAGACTGTCTGTATGTGTCCATACCTCAGAGTCTTCACCCTGGAGCCCCAGCTGGAGGACAGCACTGGGAGACTTCAGTCTGGCATGGCTGGACTGAGCCATCTGCAGGTTCAACTGCCAGCCAACATACTCCAGCTGAAACACACAAACAGAGTTTTAGAATTAACATAACCGTAAAAATAAAGCCTCACACTTCAGTTTAATAACTGCCTCAGGCAGCTTTTCAAAGACTTAAAAAAGTGTTTTTCCCATAAAATAATTGCTATTTTATTATTACTTCTGCCTCATCCTCATTATCTTGGTACTTTTGACCTGATTTTTTTATTATCCTTCATTTCCTTCTCAGTGTTTTTCCCTCTTTTTTTTTTTTACTGTTTTATGTTTCCAAAGCACTTATTAGTCAAATTAATCAGCATTGCACTAGACTTTTCAATATTTCATCTGTTCGTGTTAACATTTTGCCATATTGCTTTGTTACAAGGACAAAGGAAAACTGCTATTTGCTGCATGGCCACATTTGTGTAGACTTTTACTTTATCCCTTCATCCAAACTTTTCTCCAACAAAAGTGAAAAAAAAGACGGTCTGCGTGATGTGATGTGAACTTGTAAAACTTGCAGCGTCTCCTTATACCAACCTCACCAATTCCCCCACCTGCTTGGCTGATTTAATGACAGACACTTCACCAGTCAGCTGAAGCAGTGTGATAGATTAGCAGCGGTGAGTCAAGGCGGGGCAGTTAAGTGTTTTATGATGCAGGGAGAGGCCATAATAATAAACCATGTGTGACTTATTGGTTGTGGATGCATCACAGCACAGGTGTGAGGTGGGGAAGGACTGAAATACGTTTATTTATACTGCAGAAACATTCAAATTAGCAGGAATAAACATTACAACTCTGCGGTCGTTGGTCTTTAAGTTTCTTTACATGTAAAGGAATAAATCTGAATACATTTAATAAACACCTGCATATTTTATTATCTTGCATAAGATCGGTCAAAATAAATGAGCATTCTAATAGTACATTACATAGGCATTGCTTTCTAACACATTTCTGCTTTATCTGCTTGATCGTCGGTCAGTTTGCTCATTTTTAGATAAAAAAAACAGGGAATGAAAGGAACTGTCCCGACAACCTCACATGAAGGAAAAATTCTTAATTCTTAATTAAAACAGCAAATAGCCCATTCAATCACACAACAGCCAGTAGCAAGCATAGAGATTAACTTGAGGTCCTGTTCCCACATGTGTGACATTTATATTATTTTGGTATTTAGTTCTCACAACTATTTAGATCGCTGGGGTGATGCGGTCTGTGATTATTTGTAAGACCGTTGCTCGTTTCTGCTGTGCATTCAAAAAACGATTTACTTAATTTGTCAATCATGACACACACACGTATATTTGACACGAGCACTGAGCTTACAGCTACATCTCGCAGTTATTTTCCTTATTGATTCATCTGCTGATTGTTTTGTCGTTTGCTCTGTAAAATGCCAGAACACAGTGGAAAATGTCATTTATAATTGCCCAAGGTGGGATCTTCAAATGTCAGCTTTTTGTCCAACCAACCAAAGATATTGCATTTACAATTGTGATATTATCAGTGAAGAAAAAAAAGAACCAAGTCCTGATATTCCAGAGGCTGAACTCTACAAATTCTTTGATACGCGCAATTAATTGCTTAATCAAAAGCGAAGCCAGTTAACGTTCAGTTGGTTGACTAATACTTGTAGCTTTATTTTTCACACCCAGTTTTGATATTGAGCAAGAAATAAGAAATTTATGGCTTTATGTTCAATGAGCATGTGGCAGAAATGACAAGATGCCTGCTGAATAGAAATGGTGTGTATGAATATGAGACTCAATTTAATCTCAAATGTGCATGTGAGACAAAACATATTAATTGAATTATTACAGTATTAGTATAATTACGACTCTATTCTCAAGGATCAATAGCTGTCACATCCTTCCATGTATAAATTCATTAGGGAGCGAGGGGAAGATTTGCCAGACACGAGCAGGTGAGACATATAAATGTCTGACAACAGCAACGGCCCCAGCATAATGTGACTGATGTGTACATGCTGAGTATTTATTCCGCGTTTGATCTTAATTCCCTCGTCTCTGAAAGGAATGCTGTTTGAAGTGTCGCTCTTTAATCAAGTTATAGAGCGAAACAAGTTTAGAAATTAATGAAATAACTTGTGTGAGCTTTGAAAGAAGTCTTTGTAATCCATATGGCTGGAAAGAATTCACACAAAAGCAGGTCAGTCTTAATGTGGACAGTCTGATGCTTATTTTCAATTCAGTATCACATTATGAATTCAATAGAACTCGGCTCGCGATGAAAATAAAATAGAACGGGCGGCTTTGGGTTTTAAAGACGTTATAGCAGGTGTAGTCAAAGTTCAGGTATATCAACACTAATAATGTTCCCAAAAGAATATTACACTGTGTACAGTGTTGCTTGCTTTTACTGTTCCTCCACAGACTTACTGCAACTGAAATTTCTCATTTACACCAGCACAGGCACAACTGGTGCATGAATGACAAGAATAACTGGTTTACAAGCACCGTAAACAAGCAATGTAGTTTCTGCATCAGTGGTAAAACTCTTGTTTGGATATATTGTTTGTAAAACATAAATAACAAACTGTAAAGGGTTTGCTGTGTATATTCTGCTAAATAAAAATAAGCAGTCTGATGCTAACGAGGACAAAAAAAAACCTTAGACTGTACCTTCTTCGGGGCAAACAAATTACATTTCAGTTTCTCCACCAGTTCGGGTCCAGTAGTTGCCCAGGTCTGAGAGAACACCTCAGCCTTCTCTGGGGTTAGATGGACCATCTCCAGCTGTTGTTGCAAAGAGGCTGGCTTTACATTATGATACACTGCCTAGTAAAGGTGATGAGAGAAGAGGACAGGATGTGTTAATCAGCATCAAATGTATTCATTTATATCGGGTTATTGTGCAGTTACAGTTATAAAAGAACAATCCATTTAATCTAATACCAAACACAACATTGGAAATACAACTACTCGCAACACAACAGTGACCCCAGGTGGAGAAATAGGCTCACTGTGTGATTCAAAAGCTACAGTACACACTCCATGCCAATCTCCCCATATTAAGATATTTAGAAAATATGCAAAATGTGCATCATTTGAGTCACTTTTTATGTGCACTGCAGGAAAAACAATGTGACCACTCACTTGCTCTAATATAAAGGCAGAAGTTTCCAAGACTAGGTTGAGAGCATTTTTATCCAATGAGAGAGCAGCCTGGAGTTTTTCCTCCTCTTCCTCACTGAACGTCCGCTCTCCCTGTGTAGAAAAAAATCCAATGCAATGTAAAAGCATCCTGAAATAATAACTAAATATATGAACGAAAAGACACTGTCTGCTTGACAATCAAAACATTTTCAGAATAAGCTTTAAAACACAGTATGTGGGTGTCAGTGTTAATCTGACAAGTCTGACAACAACAAAGGTTTTCCTTGAAAGGAGCTTATATTCATAAGCAACATACAGTATTAATCTCATGTTACTCACACTAATGTTTTGCTGCGCGCAGCTCCTCTGCTGCCACTCGTGAGTGACAGTCAGTTCAGTCAACAAACAGATTTTTATTATAGTTTTATTTTGGATATTTTTAAAGCAAAATGTGGAACATTGCAGTATCACAATTACCAAAGTTAAGTCCTTGTCACTCTGCTTTCTTCAACTTATCCAATTCAGGGTCATATAGCAGCTAAAGCCAATGTCCTATCTCAGTAGTCATAGGGTAAGAAAGGAGGTACATCCTGGATAGGTTGCCAGTTTATCAGGGCTAACATTGAGAGACAGAGAGAAAACCATTCACACCAACGGCCAATTTAGAATTGCCAGCTAACCTAACATGAACATGGCTTTGGAGGAATCCAGAGTACCTGGACATAACCCACAAAGCAAGAACGTCACAGGTTTGAATGCTTCTGAGTTTGCAAGTTCTCTCTGGGCCTGTGAGCCAATGGTGCTAACTACTGTACCACTGTGCCACCAGTTAAGTAAATAAAGCCCCTAATCTTTATTTAATGTGGATGGTAGGTCATGGATAGACTGAGGCTTGTAGCAATTGAAATCAGACATGCAAAAGGTTGAAAAACTGCTACTGTATGAATAAAAAACAAAGCATAAACTAACAAGGAGTTAAAATATTCATTCTAATTTCATAAATATCAACAAAACAATTCATCCGCTAGGCTGAATTGCAGCATAAGAACATTAAATAATATGATCGCCTGTTGATACATGTCAAAATATCTATTTCATTAAATATTATTATTTTAAAAAGTTGCACTGCCTCCTATTAGCACTTCAAAAAAAATAAAGAAACCACGCAAAGAGTCCCTTGAATAAAACATTTAGTTTGACGAGTCAATCTTGTGACAAACCAGAAAGATTTGCAGATCCAGGTCTGCATGTGCATTAATTAGAGTCAAGTGTGAGCGATGCTCCAGTAAGTCTTTATGCATGCACGACAGCTGTGCTGCGAAGCCTCTCATCTTTGGCACAGATAACATTGTGCAGTCTCCATACCTTCAGATGAAGCTTCTGTATGATGCGGGAGATCAGTCTGGAGAACTTGTTCACATCAATTGCATTGATGAAAGTCACTGCTTCTTTTATGCTGTTTAAGAAAAAAATAAGAGTCACACGTGTTAATGACAATGATGTAGGACAGGAGGTAAAAAAAGAACATCAGCTGTAGTGTGAAGAGTGCATAGCAGCGTAAAATGAGGCTGTGTACTACAGAGTGAATGTAAAATTCTGGGACAATACTAATAATAATGTGTTTTGATTTTATTGTAATTTATTTCATGTTTTTAAGCCAGACAGATGCATGAATGATTCTTGTAAAAAAATAACTGAAATTTAAAGGTCTTTCATTTCTTCATCACTACATTTGAGCATCTAGCTCAAAATTAAAATTACGCACCTACTTCGGTTTACTAGCAACATATCAGTAAAATCACTGGGTACAAAAACAGCATCTTAGAGAGACAGAGACTATCAGAGGTAAAGATTGGCAGAAGTTCACCAATCTCCACAAAGAGAATCTGGAGAAATCTCTGTGCACGAGGGACAATTAAAAACAGGCGTGATTCTGTCATAGAAATCACTGCATGGGCTCAAGAATACGTCTGTGAATGCAGTTCCCATGCCATCCACAAATGCAGATTAAAGCTCTAGCATATAAGAAGAATTCACATGTGAAGATGATCCCGAAATGCTGCTATCTTCTCTGCGCCAAAGCTTAATTCAAATTGACTGAGACAAAATGGAAAACTGCTCTGATGAATCCAGGTTTGAAATTCTTTTTGGAAAAACATGGACGCCACATCATCTGGGCTAAGAAGAAAAGGATCAATGAGCTTGTTATCAGCACTAAGGTCAAATGCCTGCTTCCCTGATGGTATGTGTGTGCATATGTGCACCGGCAACTTGCACATCTGGAATGTCTAAACCCATATATACCTTTCAGTGCTGAAGGGTATATGCTTCCATCCAGATGATGACTTTTTCAAGGAAGGCCTTCTCATATTTCAACATGACAATGGAAAACTGAATACTGCACTTAATACAACAGCACGGCTTTGTAGTAAAAGAGAACTTTCACCAACTGAAAACATCTGGAGCATCATGATTTAGAAAATACGGCAAAAAAGTCTCAGGACTGTTGAGCAGCTAAAATCCCAAAGGTCAAACAACTTGTCTCCTCAGTTGCCAGATGTTTATGTACTGTTGTTTATAAGAGACAATACCATGAAATTAACTTTCATGAAATAATGAAAAGTCTTAGTTTACAAATTTGATTTTTTTTTCTGTTATATTATTCCCAGATCATTTCCCATTGTTTTATTTAATACTGCACAATATCCCAGATAGACAGACATCTGTGCATCTATCTATGGTTGAGTGCACTGGCTCCTGGAAGAGATCTATCCTCTTGGGCTACATGGGCTAAAGGTTATCACAGAGTAAAGCCTGATGGAAACGGGAATATTAAGACTGTTACAAATACAGATAATCAATTATTTAAAAATCCAACATGCTGAAATACTGGCTGATATTTTTTTCCATTCAGACCCACTAAACATAAACATATTTCCCTAATTTTTATAGTATGTAGTTATTTATGTACTCGTTTACACTCAGTTTGGCTCATTTGTAGTATTTGTATTTCTTTCCAAAAGGGAAGTTGCAGAGTGCCCTCGGGTGGACCAGTTATGCAACATCAACACTCATAATATGGTTGAAGGGTGTTTCAGCAGTCTCTTCTTTACTCTTTCAATGTTAATTTATTAGTCGTTATAAACTGCGATACTAATAGACAGGCTGCAGATAAACCAGCCAGGCTATGTCCGTTAGAACCATTTTCTCAGCGATCCTGCTTCACAACCAGATTCAAAACCTGCAAGAAAAATACCCCAAACAGCATAGTAGTGACACCACATCCCCTTATTGCAGGATTCAGGGGTTCAGGCCTTTTTGTTTTGTTTTTGTTTAGGGTTTGTTTTTTTAAATCTATCTTGATCGTAAACTGGCCTTTTCTTTCATCAAAAAGTTTAAAAAATATATTTAAATCTCTTGCAGCTATACTACATATAGTAACAGAAAGTCTAAATGGGTAAAAGTTTTTTTTATTCAAATCGATTACATGATATGATTTCAACTGTCTTATTAAGTGGTTTAAAGGCGGCCAATACTTCTGCCCAGTTTCAAGTTATAGTAGTTTTGTTTTTTAAGCATAAGTAACTTTAAGTAACTTGTACAGACTTAACTCTAAATATATCCTTGTGGGATTTTACTTAACCCGGCACCCCAGTAGTATTTTTATTCTACAAAGACACTGCTTAAGTGTCATTAAGTCATTGTGCGCATAAGTTCGACCACTGTACCAAAGTATGACTCGTTTACTCCAGCCCACCAACATACTTGCTAATGTTACCATACCAGACTGAGCAAACGTGTAAGGCTAAAATGGAAGAAGGCGCATTTGTGCAATTCAATCTCACCAAAATGTAAAAAAGATAAATATAGATACCCTTTGCTAACATGTATTAATGCAACAAATTACAATATCGACTTTCGGCATGCCTTCGTATGCTACAGGTAGCTCAGGCTTTGCTACAAGATAAAATGTCGTTACATGTAATTTTTTTTACATGGGGGGTCCCACCTTTGTGTTTCTTTTATAATGGAAGTCATTGTAGTCTGCGTCCTTAAAAATAGTGTTTGAAGAATTGAAAAGCGTCAAAGCCACAGTAGCATCCTCACACTGTTGACATTCCGGCTTCCTGTTGTCACAAGACAAGTCATGTGACCGTCAAAGCTGCGCGGAGATGCGCAGTCACGGCAGAGAGTGGATCCGCGCTGGCTGCTGTTAGCCTGCTGGATGGAGGGAAATCATTTACTTGCATTAAAAAAAAAAAAACGAAAACTTACTGCTGACATTTGTCATCATGTCACTTTCTGCAAAATAAAGTTTCTGTGAGATTTTGTTTTGCGTAAAAACTGCGCACAGTGAATCTCTAGTCACTACGGAATCAGCATTGGACAAATCAGTGCCTGTCCTGCAAGAAAAGCGCTAAGAAAAAAAAAAAAAAAAAAAAAAAAAAAACCGGCAAAAGCACATAAAATGTATTTTATGCTTTATCTGACATTTACCAGAACAAATTTAGGGCTCTGCTGGGTTTTTTTTTTAAACCTCCCCCTTGCAAATGGACTGTTGTTCTGATAAAAGCCCAAATACAATCATGATAATACGTCATTTTAGTTTACTGGTTTTAGTTTTCTGTTTAACTTGTTTTTAGGCAATAAAGGCGCGACATACTGGATAAGAAGGTTTTTGGGTGAGTTTTGTATGTTTTTGTCCCAAATTTATTTTAAATTGTCCATTGCACTGTTCTTTTTCTCCACCTCCGTGGTTTAAAGTTAAGATTTGATAACCCAAAAATGTTTTATGAGTTGACTTGACAAAAGTAAAGTACAGTGGATCTGAGAATTTGTAATAAATGTTAGGCAGCATATTTATTTTAAACATTTAGTTAAATGTAATGTACCACATACATATTTAGCCAAGTATCAGGGGTGATTTGTAGCAGGAGGAACAAGTGTGAAAGGGAAGGTCTAGATGATAGTGAGACTTCTTGTGATAGATGGTTTGGAGACAGTGGCACTGGCAAAAAGACAGGAGGCCGAGCCAGGAGAAACCGGGATAGGGTGAGACGGAGGCAGATAATCCACCATGGTGACTCCCAACAGGAGCAGCTGACATAAGATCTTTATAAAAATGAAGTAAGCCAAGCACACAGGTTTCGTTTTGACGTTTATTATGTTGAAAAAAAGAAGAGAAAATAAGTCATATACACACAAAAATTAAGAGCATCATTTGGTAAGACATGGTGAATCTTTGAAAAATACTTTGCATACAAATAAAAGAAAAATCATTTCATATATATTTTTCTGTCACACAGCATATCTTCAACATAATAATCTTCTGTACCCTAAATCTCTCAATACTGTACTAAACTGGTTCCAATTTTGGATTCGAAATATTTTTGCTTTCACTTCTACTTGACTGATTCTCTTAGTCTGGAAAAAAACAAACTCGTAAGACGGCCCCAAAAGGTCACTTCCTGCCACGCAATTCTCTTTCAAGTAAACACTTTAGCCGATTCCAGTGAGCTGAAAGTCATGAGCCAACCTTCAGTGAGGCGTAAGGAATGTACCATTCATAAATAAATACTTACTTTTACTTCAAACTGAGAAAAATAACACAAGAAGAAAGAGAAAGCACACGTACAAGGAGTGTCAGATCACACAGTACCTTGAAGATTTATAGTTTTGATAAAAGTTGGTGAATTGAGGTTGTGGTAAACAGATTGCATCACTGTAAACATTGGCTGACATCTGCAGGTTCGGGATCTCGCTGCCACTATTTGAAGGAGGGTAAATTTGGCACTTTTATGCTGATGTCACCAATGTTGATGTTTCTGGGCATTTCCGGGAGGTTCATGTTCTTTACAGCTGATACGGCACGAGCGGGCGCTCCTGCAATACCGGCCTATACACACACACGCACAAAAAACACACACAAGGAGGGTTGATAAGACAAACCAGTGAAGCAGAAAACATGCCGTTACAGGACGAGACACTGAAAAGTGAACACTCGACACACACAGTGCTAAACAAAGTACTAGACAATCAACTGCTGACAAAATGCAAAAGCACTGACAGCTCCTGAGACAGACAACATGTGCAAATGTACATTCAGATGCCTTCATAGCTTCATACGCACATGCATTATTTTTCTTATTTTCTCAAGAATGATTGGATCACAACCAGAGCCAATTATGCGTCAACGGTGAGGACATACTGTACTACACCATTCACTGATTTTGAGCACTACTTCACATTCATCAAATGGACAAAAGGCAGCATTGCTTGGAAAGTGAACCCACCGGACTCTTGAGGACCGATAAGGTTAAAATGGAAGGAGAGAATTGGGTAAAGCAGAAGAATGGATTTTGATATGAAGACGGTAATGATGTTCGGATAGATAGGTGGGTAGATTTCAGAAAATGTACAATGTTTGCTTTAGGAGTAATAGTACAGGTGATACTATACCTCTAGTGAGTTGAATTACCTCTGGGAGCCTACACATGACAATAGCTAACATTTTTCTGTCTAAATACATATGAACAAAAAAAAAAAAAAAAATAGTGTGTCATTTGCATGTGTGCTGTGTTAACTACTGATGATAGGAAAAGGCTGTAAGCCTACTAGCACTAAACTACAATGGGAGATCTGTTTTCAGTTACAGAGGAGGCACTTCACTCTAACACAATGAATCTCAATGTGAAATTATATAAGAGAAATTGAGCGTTTTTAAAGGGAAGAAACCAGCCAAGTATAGTTTTTATGATCAATAACACAGATCTGAATACTGAATGATTTGATGTTTTTGTCTCAAGTACGAGCAGACATTTGAGAATCAGTGCGGTTAGAGAACCCCCAGCTGAATCTTTGGAAGACAGACCCAAAAATGACCAAAAGGATAGAAAACTGCATGATCGCTGCCTCGCTAGAAATGAACACCCTTGTAAATAATTTCAGAGCCTGACACGCAAGGTACGCTTGGAATGGAGATTAATCCACTTCATGTTTCATAAGGTTATTTCAATAGGCTGTTTGTCTTAGGGGGTGTCCCTCCCTCTGCCAGGAGTCAAGGAGACTTGTGTTAGACGGAAAGATAACCGTGTCGTTAATCGAAAGGAATGCTGAGCCAGCAAATTGGCTCAGCATTAACAGTGAAGGATACTTTGTTGCTTTGCAGCAGGTCGCCTGAAGGCCTGCTGTGCAAATCCATTAGAGTGGGTTTTTAATAAAGTACTGCGTGACGAACACACACAGAAATAGCAACGCCAGCTTCGTGTCACATAACTGCAGTTTGATTCTGTGCTTCATGCAAACAAATGAGCCTTTTGAAAAACTCACCCTGGGCTCAGTCTCGTTCATAAATGATATCAGTGTTAACCTGTAATTTAGCATGTAGATTGAAAACCCCGGGAAACAAATGAGTTACTTTTGTCTTCTGGCTCTGGTAAAACATGTGAAAAATCACCTTCCAGCTCCTCCAAAGCTCGCTGTGCATGTGTAAAAACAATGTTTCACTGTTTAAAAAGGGACATTTTTGCTAGAAATGTTCTTGGCTTGGACTTCTATTATTATATTGTTTCTGCTGCGCAACACACAATCCTACAGTAAAGTCTCGAGCCACCCCTCATTTCTTTATATTTTGCTTCCAAGCAAAAATTGGTGTTTAACAATAGTTCTCCGTGCTGCACCTAGATCCCATTTTCCAAATAAAAATAGAACTCAAGACTTTTTAGCGAATAGCCCAGTATACAATCCCAGACAAACTGCACTTTGGTGACCTTTAGAGATACTAGTTGGTTTTACATAGACAAGGTAAAACATTTCTTTGTTTCTATCTATGCAAAGCTAAGTTATCCACCTGCTACATAAAAACCACTCACACATAAAACTTGTATCTTTTTATTTAGTTTTTTTTTATTAGAAAGACAGCATGCTACTACATCTCTAGACTGCAATTTCAACGACCGCGACCGTTTTTGTTCCTGATTAAGGAGGGAAACATTTTTGGGTCTGCCACGAAAGATTCCTACTGTATGTTAGTGACGTCACTTTACTTCAACATGGAGGGCCATATGAAGAGACTCAAGAGGGTGGGGGGTGGGGTGGGGGGTGGTAAACTGCAGTTAAGGTTACAGTACTTGGTTGTAAATTTAGCAGTACCTGTGTCTACCTGTCCTGCCTGGTAGACTGAAAGATAAACGTCTGTAAAGAGAGAGAGAGAAAGAGAAGAATGGAAAGAACTGGACAGGGTCAGGAAAAAGAGGAATGAGGAATGTTAAAGCAGATTAAAGTAATTACAGTTTATCTCCACAGGAAAAAAGTGATAGGACCTATCATACACCACAACTGTAAACTGTATACTACAATTATGTATAGCTGCGAAATATAGAGATATTACGTGACAAGAACGTGCGTTTTGAAATGCGATTAATATCATAATCGTTCCTCGCCAGTCGTGGAGAAGAACGGCTCGTTCCTCGGTCTCCAGAGACTGACCTATAATAGAACGGTGCCACTTTCAATTAGCATCAGTGTGATAAACGAACTCTGTGGTCTACGATAGGTCCAAGAGGGAAGAGACAGAGCAGCTCAGATGATCGTAGAACAGTAAAAGATCTGCTTACAGAAGGTCAATCGAAAAGGAAGAGTCTGTCTGCTTAAAATCACACAATGCAGCTCAGATTATTAAAAAATATATACACTTTTTAAAAAAAAAGAAAAAAAAGGAAATCTACTGTTAGAGCACACAATTAATCAGCCAGTTAAAAACCTGAACATGAAACCCTTCAGTTTGTCAAGGAAGCAAACAAAGTAGAAACAAATTTGTATGACTTTGTGACTTTCGCTGTAAGAGTAAAACAGGATTTCACCAAAACTCTGACTCAATGCTGATACATTACTGCAGCGTGCTGCAAGTACTTTGGAAACAAAGGGCCAAATCATTAGTGCAGTTCGATTTTAGGACTATCAGATGCTACAATCCACATTATTTTGCAAATAAGTGATTTCATAAAATTGTCTCTGGCTGTCTGTCAAATTAAACTTTTCAATTCGTAAAATGAATGTTTCTCTGCTAGCAAAAGCTGTGTGCAAAGCAAAGCAATGTCCTTGCATAGAGCAGTTATCTAAGCAAGGACACTGGCTTGTAGATGCAAGAAAACAAGTCTGAAAAGCATTTACTACAACACGGACAGCGCAGAAACTTCACATTCTCTTCTAAAATAAAGAGCATATAAAGACACAGCCTGGAACCAGCATATTTTCACTACTGTATTTCAAATATAGATGATATGGCTGATTTTATGGTCACTGAATCTGGAGGTGCTTTGGAAAATGGTACAGTTAAGTCTTCATAGAAATGGTAGAAGTGATGACTATGGCTGTATAGTATACTGAGAGATACAGGAGAGAATATGTTGAGTCTTGATCTGAGTTGAGAGCAGTGCAGCAGCAGGAAAAGAGACCAAAAAAAAAAAAAAAAAAAAGAGAGCACAAACACTCAAGAGTGGGTAGGGAGCATCCACAAGGTCACTGGAGAATAGCATGCAGGGTGCAGCATACACACATGCCTGCATACTGTATACACCACCTCAGAGTTTGGCGGTAGCATCAAGACATACAGTTGAACTGTCAGGGTCACGCTTACCTCAGACTTCTCCATCTTGTTCTGGGCATCCACCTGCGTGATGATTTCATTCATGTTGGTCTCCAGGACCATCCCACCCATTACCATCTCGGCCAGAATGTTGTGGACCTGAGAGGAATTACCGGTAGACGTGAATCTAATCGTCACGCAAAACTTTTTCCTCATACTGCAGCATTACAGTGCTGTGAGAAAGTCTTGAGACACCCCTTATTCTGTGTATTGTTCTGTATCAACATGACATGTCTCGGCATGGTGTGTGGGCCTGGATAAAGAAATGGGAAAAATCCAACAAAGACCTGACTGATACATCTGGCCCTTCGCCTGATCCATCTACTGTTTGTCAAAGCCTCATCGGAAACAGTCTGAATGCAAGGGTGGCTGCCATGAAGCCATTCATAAGGAAGGAAAATGTGGAGAAAAGACTGACGTATGCCAAACTGCACAAGAACTGGACTAAAAATCAGTGGCAACAGTTCTGATGGAGTGATAAATCCAAATGTGACATTTCTGATTCAATTCTCATCAATATGCACAGAGGTGCAACAGTGAGTGTCAAAAGCCATCTTTAAAACACAGAGGAGGCTCTGTGACGGCTTTGGATCTTGACAAAATTGATGGAATTTTGGACGTAAAAAATCACCATCAAATTTTGAACCACCATGCAAAATCATCTGGAAAGCATTCAAATAAAAGCTTTGGTTGTCCTCCAAGAAGCCTGGAGAATTATTGCTGAAGATTCCTTAAAGAAATTCAAAGAAAGCTTGTCTAAGAGAGTTCAGGTTGTACCAAATATCAATTTTCAAAGCTGTTATTGCCTCACATACTTCATTTCCAAGTTTGCACCCATTTCCCATTTTCTTTGCTAAATATAAAAGTAAAGTATGTGACCTTTCTAAGTGTTTTATTCTTAAAATAACAATGCAGGGATTCTTCTGGTTTTTGTGGCTCCCCCTTAACCAAGTTTAACCAGAACCAAAGCAGGATTGCCTGAATTATCAAACAAAACAATGAGGGTGAATAGACAACATTTGTAGCCAAACTACAGTTCAATCTCAATCGGTCCCCTAAACACTGAATTAACTATATAAGAACAAAAATGCCGCTACACAACATGTTATGGAACAAGGCAGGTTATCAAATTTTGTACCATAACATGAGTCACTAATGGCTACAACTGATTTCTGATTTCATAGGAGGTCGAGGTCGTTCCGAGGCTCAAACAAATGGTATTATAAACATGTTACATCACAAAGAGACAAATGAATTTATTACCTTGTCGACATGGAAAATTAAGTCAAGCTCACAGACGTTCTCAAAGCACTTGTCCAGCGTTTCCACAAATACCTGCAAACAAAATAGAAGAAAGGGCTTGTAGACCTAAAGGAACACAGTCTGCAAGAAAGATCCTGAAAGCACACCGACAACTATGGTGAAAGAGACGGTGGCATTATTGTTTTTCCCAGGCTTTTACCTGGATTAAGTCTAAAATTCCTAGTTCGCTCTCTGAGGAGTCGACACAAAAGACAAAGTACAATGTGGCGTAGTGTCTGTAGATCAGCTTGTAGTCTGATCCTCCAATCAACCTGAAAAACAAGAGGCAAGAAAACATTAGAGAAATTGCTCCTCATGAAATATATAATGAGGCCTGTCAGGCATGCCATAGAAACTACGCTCTACTATACACTTAGATAAGGGAATCTTAATGTATGCTAATCTTTTGAACGTACGCACAAGGTTCACAGGGAGTTTAACACTCAGAGAGAACTCTGAACCCTGAGAATGACCTGATTTAACTAGTATGAAGTAAACACAGATAAAGACGTGAAGAAAAATAACAAGATCTTTTCAGTTATTATGAGTCAGTGTAACGGTAGTACACAACATATACAAGCGTGAAAAGATAGAAACTGGTAGTGGTTATTCAGCCTCTTGCTGGGTTTGATAAGAAATCACAGTTTCTGTTAACAACAGGAAATGTAGGAACTCTCCCTCGGTATTATGCAATTATTAAATAAAATGAGTAAATGAAATTAGTTTTGGGTTGTGGGCTTTTTTATGCGTTTGTTGTGCTCTCCATTCAGTGACTTGATTCTTATTAGGTTTTTTTTGCTACGTATATTTTTTTCATTACCCTTCAATTTTGCAAAGTGTAATGAGACAAAAAAAAAAAATATGCAAGAGCAACTGCGAGCAGTGGTGTTTCACAGCTCCACGCCTAGTTCCTCATTCATGAATGTTAAATGAAGATCAAACGAACACCGTTGCTATTGATTGCCATTCATACAGCCCTCCGAGCTTTCCTTTGGAGAGTGAAATTAAGTCCTGTAATGTTGCGTCAAAGTCAATTATCTTCTGGAGTAGATTACTTCCACTAAAGCCTGCTTCTTTAGCATTTAGACACAGTCGCGTATGCACAAACAGGCTCAACCGAGCAACCTCATAACTTACATTCCTCCTTCGAGGAAATTGCAGACATTCTCATCTCTTTTTGAGACCAAGTGGAAGGTTTCCCTGATGATCTGTTGCTCTGTGTCTTCATTCTGGAGGACGAATTAGGAAACAACAGGCTGTTAAACACAGCGACAGTAAACAACGTGATGTTTGCCCACTTAATTGCTTCCAGTGAGCCAGTTCATTACTATTAGCCAGAAGACTGGTCTGACAGGATATTAATGGTTCCTCTCACCTCTCCCTTTTTGTTTTTTTATTAAATACGTGTATTCCTAAGTAGCTAAAAATAAAAGATTTATATAACAAACACATTTTTCAAAATCAAATATACAATACCCAGAGGTCACAGAGGCTCTTACTAAACCATGTCAGGGAGGCTTATCTCTGCAAAGAGATGAGATTATGTTCAAAGCATTCAATATCCTTAGGCATGTTTGAATGAATAAGGGAACAAAATCTTCTTCATCAGATTGTTCTGTCTTTTAAATCATATTGAGGGCTCACAGAAAGGATCTAAAAAGACAGTCTCTGCGCTGTCAATACAAGCTCAACAACCTTGCTAAAAATCTGCTTTACTGCAACTCTAACAATGACACAGTCTCACCAAAGGGTGCTAACGTCCTCTCTGGATCTTTAACAGTTCAGTGAGTAAAGGGAGAGCACAGGGTGACCAGTATGCAGCTGGCTAAAAATCAGTCATGTGATGTGCAGCATGGGACTTAATGATACAGTCACAAAGCAGAGCAGAGCAGTGAGCCTATTGCAGAAACAGCAGCAGCTTTTAAACATGTCAGAGTTTGAGAGTTTCCCCATCTGGTTACATGAACCTGCAAATCTATTTGAAATTCTGGAGGTTCACAAGCAGCAACACAGTATAAGTTACATTTAAGGACCAACAGGAGGCTAAATAAATAACACGATAATATATGTTAACATATTTCATGTGGTAGCCAAACACACCAGAAACCCTAAGATTATAGAAGGAGATTTTTAATTACTAGTATTCAAATTTTAAACCGTTAAAAATATTACCAGGTGAAGCGATTTTCCCGTTACGATACCGAGAAAATCGTTATCAATAACGGCCACCAGAAAATATCTGAGCCCTACTCACCTTTTTCAATCCCCCTCCACCTGAGGACTAACCAGTTATGGTGAAACCACACCCACTGTAACAATTGTTGGAAATTGATATCACCATGGTGACAAATGCAAGTCAAAACAATGATCAAAACTACATATGATGGTCCCTATACAGCATTTTCCATTATGCAGTAGTTAGTATGCCAACGGGGGGCCAAAGAAGGTCAGCCAATGAGCCTGTGACACAGGACATGGCTGCCTAAGGCTCACTGATGTACAAAGAGTGCAAAAAAGATCTACTACAGCACAAGATGCTGACAACCCTAATGCTGCCTGTCATAGAAAGTTGAACCTTTATTTGTATGGGGCCTGTGTAGCCACAGACCACCACAGAAACCACCAGCAATGAGATCAGAACAGAACAGTGTAAAAAGGAGAACTGGTCTGAACATTTACACCACATGTGCCATCAGGTCTGTGTTGCATTATTTACCTGTGGAAAGAAGGCAGCCAGTTGCACTATAGGAACTGGCTTGCCAGCATAGCCATTGTGTTATACTCTGTGCAACATCCAACTGGGAAACGGTGGCTGGCAGTTATGTTTATGCTACATTAACAGATAGCGTATATCCTTTCACTGCAACAGTTTTCACTGATGCAGATGTGTTATTCAGCAGAATAATGTGCTCAGCAACACTGCAAAAAATAACTCTGGAATGGGAATATGACAGAGGTCAGCGTCACTGTGCTTGATAGCACAGGACACCTTCAGAGCTGTTTTGGAGGTCAGAGCTGTTTTGACAGCCTGGACGAAGGGGAGCTACAAAATATTAGGCAGGTGATTTTAATGGTGCAGCTTTCACAGTGCATGTTCATCCACCAGCCTCCACTCATGGGTCTGCACATCTCTCCTAAAGCATGTTTTAGCACATTGTTACTTTAACACGAGAACCACGACGTCCTCATCAAAAAAAATAAATCATAAAATAAGCAAAGCAACTTTTTTGTAAAAGCAGTAGCACAAAAAAAAGTCTATACTGCTACGTAAAAGTTATGGCTTACATTACTTACTGATGATGAATGAATTATATATAGGGAGAATTTTTATGTGCACATATTTCTCCCTCCTCTCAGACTGGACACATGCTTTGGGTTTATGTCTGAGCCAGCAGGCTGGCTTTAACAACCAGAACAACGCCTCTTCAGCTCTGCCACTCAACGCAGACACACACACACACACACATATAAGGCACAGCCACACTAAGACAAACAACATACCGAGGCTTAACAATAAACTCTTATCAATTAACCGAGTCCTAAAGATAGTTTTCACAGTCAGTCGGATGTGTGAAATTGTATATGCAGCCAGCCTGTAAGCCGACACCTCAACTGGTAACATAACAGATGGCATCTACATGGACTACTTCTAATCCAATCAATTTGTGTTTACCCTCCTGAAATACAAACGCATTAATGTCCATCTCAATAAATAATTATGCAACATGGAAAATGAATCTGAACAAATATTTATATGGTTAAATTCATTTGCTGCTTTCTATTTTGAAACCCCTTTTAGAGATTCTGCTTTTTCTGATTTCTGATTCTAAAAATGATGCATACTGCCAGACTGACTAATCAATCAAATTACCACTTGGTATATACTTATGTTTTTAAATACAGACTGCTGGGTGATGCCCATCATCTGTTTTCTTAAATCGAATCTTTTCGGGATGTTGTTCTACCCTAAAAACATTCAGTTATCTAGACTGAGATCAAATCGGAAATCTGCATTTATGAGTTCCAGCTGAATCCATCTCCAGTGCTTCTAAATCCACTATTGAACAGCGCAACAAAACTCACATGTGAAAAGCAGGTGCTTGGAAAGTGTGCAGAATTTTTAAGCAGGTTCAACTTTTTTCTGGCAATTCATCTGTTAATCAACTTTTGTTTGTGTGTGTCCCCAATTTGTCCCCAAGAGTTCATTCAGGGAGCTGGACCAACGCATGTGCAACCTTGTTATTGTGATACCTACATAAAAAGAAGGCGGCCGTCTTGAGGTATAAATCCAATTATAAGATCAAGCCAGCACAGCTCACACAGCAAATGACATTACATAACCTGGCATTTGTTCCCTGTAGCTTTTTAAACAGAGCAGGTAGCCTGCTTTAGTGATGCCAACTTACAGGCAATAATCTCATGGCATCAGTGATGGTGATGGGATGGACTGAGCACGAGTCACTCACAAGGGCCACAGCTATTACAGTCATGTGACACAAACAGTAAACCTGCTTCGGGCTGTGCATCACACAGACTGTATATAGGCTGCATGAGATTAGATTTAATAAGCTAAGTGAATAAAACGGAGCTCACTCCTGTTCACGCAGCCTCAGCGGGAATGTGATAGCCTCGCTTCGGCTTGCACACGTTTAATTATTCATATTTTTAAAGGCCAGCGTGGATCAGAGTGGCATCTTATAGCCTACATCAGTTTGAAACAACTGCACATTATTGAAGTACCCACAGCTTCCCATTCAAACAGTGTGCAGCACAGTGTCATTAATGCTGACAGTGATTGAATTTTTTTAAAAGTGTCCTCAGCACAGCTGTACAGCTTGTGATATTTTTTTTAAATTAACCGTTTCCACGTTGACCCGTGAATCTTACATATGTGCAGCAAATAAATGAAAAATATTAAGAAGAAATTTTCACTCACATAATGTTCGTAGAATTTAGAAAGCCTTGGTTTGCCGTGGTTGTTGAATATTAAAATGGCTTTTATCATGATTGTAGCGGATCAGAATGAGGCGGGGAAGAGAAAGGGATCAGTCTGCGAAAGACTGGTGTCCGTCAGCTCCGGTGAACCCAGATCTGAGCGGGATTCACGGCTAAAGCCCGTCTCGATTTAAGGTTAGTAAACGGGATAGCTTCGAGCTACACTCTGCTACTCCTTCATCGTCTCTTTACGGAAATATTCCACGTCAAGGACCAGTCATGCTCTCCTCCTCCTGCTACAGCAGCCGAGATGGCTCAAACTTTGCTGTGGGTAAATGCAAATCACGGGGTTAAAAAAAGAAGAAGAAGAAGAAAGAGCGTTTATTGATTTGTTCCTCATTCTAAGAGTGATTCTCTCCACATCCACTGGGGTCAGCCCAAGCATTTTCTTAATCACTGAACTTATTTTACTGTGATCACCATTTTTAATATTAAGTTGATGTTTCTTCATCTTCTTCATCTTAGTGGAACTTAGATTACCCCTAAAAAGTCCTGAAAACTTATTAGAGTAACTTTAAAGGTAGGATAATATTCATGACAGTGACATCTTTGGCCAGTTAACCTAAAGCACATATCTCTGGACAATGAGATGCAGGTGGTCAACGGCGTCACCAAGGGGGGCGTGGCCACTGGCCAGCCACCAAGATTATCCTATGTTGCTAATAATGTTAATAAACGTGATTACAAGAGAGCAGAAGGCACCCAACAATCAATCGATCACTTAAAAAAGATTATTATGGATTTCAAATCTTTTATCTTATTTTCATCTTATTTGGTTAAATGTTGGTCACTATTTTCAGTGATATCAGCTTTAATAGCAGGAAATTAAGTAGGTATATAATAAGCTATATTTGACAACAGCATAATAAAACTAGAAATTTTGTTTTTAGTGTGCCACACCAATATTTTTAGTGGCCCCCAACTAGCCACCCCAATGAAAAAATTCTGGAGGTGCACCTGGGTGAAGTAACTAGAGGAAATCCACCCAAGCACCCGGGAGAGCATGTAAACTCTACACAGTTTCAAACTAACCGTCTTGCCATGAAAACACAGGACTAACCCTGAAGCACTGAATGCCAAATGAAAATTTTATCCAAAGTTCGCAAGGTTGATTATCTGGGAATATTTTATATATTGTTAGTGCATTCTCCAAAAAAACCTGATTGAAAGAGGTCAACACCAGAAAGCTTCTTCTTTCTATAAAAAACATGGCAGCACAGCTTATGTTTGCAAAGCTGTCTCTGAACTTCTGAAGGACGTGACCGAAGTGCTGATGTCTGTCATATTTCACAGGACCACATTTGGCAAAAAACAAGCACAGCTTATCAATGCAAACACTTCATACCACGTCAAGTACAGTGGTGGAGGGGTGATGATTGGGTATGTTTTGCAGTCACGGGACCTGGGAACCTTGCAGTCATTGATTTGACCATGAACTCCTCTTTATAAATATCTCTATAAATATACATATGAGGCCATCTGTCCAAAAGTTAAGGCATGGATGAAACTGGGTCGTGCTACAGGACAATAATAGCAGCAGCAAATCTAAACCAGAATGACTGAAAAAGAAAAATCAAGGTGTTGCAACAGACCACTGAAGGTACAGACCTCAACTTGGCTGAAATGCTGTGACAGGAGAGCTGTGCATAAGCAAGTGTCTGCAAACCTCAATGAACTGAAGCAACATTGTAAAGAAGCTTGGCCAAAATTCCTCTACAACAATGTGGGAGACTGACAGTCATACAGAAAACAATTCCTTCAAGTTATTGCTGCCAAAGGAGCTTCTCGAAGCTACTGAATTCTGGAGTGTTTTTGGGGTTTTTTGCAGGGTTTTGGGGGGGCTTTTTCCTCAATGTGGGCAGCTCCACCTTGGTAATCAAGATTCAAAGTTTCAGCCACAAGGTGGAGCAAAACTTCATTTTACAATGCTGATGTGGCAGCTCAGAGGAAAACTTGGCACATTGTGATGCAAAGAAAGTTCTCCACTCTTGGTTCTAGTAAACACGAACATGATGCTTCCTCAGACAGGTTGGATTTTCCTCTAAAGTACAGATATGTGTTGAATGACAGAAAACAAATGCAGAGTATTCCTGCTGGAAAAACCTGAGCTCAGCCATGGATTTAGACTCTAATCTGAAGTCAAAGTAAATAAATAAAACAAATGATAACAATTAAGTTTTGTGATAAAATTAAAAAAACAACAACAACAATTACATAGATTTATGTAAGTTATGTATGAAAAATGTAAAAACTGTCTTTTTCATCTCCATTTGAGCATGACATGGTGACCAAACTTAGCTCTCTAGTATCTTTTTATCTTTTATATTTTAATCAGTCACTGCACTGTACAAACTATTTATTCATTTATTTATTTCCCGTATTGACACACACTTTTGTCACACTTTATTTTTGAGACAAGCATGTGGAGGACTGGAAAAGAATCACCTGTGTGGAATGTGTTACGTGTCTTAAGAAAAATGTGCATTAAGGTGGGACTCACTGATAAACAGCTGCTAGAACACAGTGTGAAGATATTGGCAATCTCATCCAAAATATTTCTCTGACTGGTTCTCTTTGTCTCTATTTGAAAGGAAAAATTTCACAGACAAGAAAATGAAAGCATTTAATCTTTTTGATCTCCAGATTATGTCACATTTTATGATCACAAAGGTGCATAGATTTGAATCAACCTTTATTTCCACTTATGCTGACAATCAGCTGGTTATGTTTGTTTATGAGTCTCCCATCATAACATATCCTGCTCTGGTACTTTTCCACCAGTGATAACCTACACCCAGGAAAGAAAAAACCCCAGTCCGTGCTCATTGCACAATCTGTAATTAAGTATTCACCCTTTTTTTTTTTTCAAATAGATAACAGCTACTTAAGTTGCCTTCTTGAATTAATTATTTTATTTTATTTTTATTTTTATTACTGGATTGCATTTATTAAAGGATTTTCTTTTTCTTCTTCTCTTTGCATAGTTTATAATTTACATATATAAAAACTTGTTGTAGCTTTTTTATTTTTAAAAAAGCAAGCATTTTTTCAGTACATCTCTACAGTATTAATCTAATGACTTCGTGAAACTAAATCACTTCATGCAACTAAATCAAAGCTAAGCTAAAGACAAACACTATTAAAATATACAGTAATATATGCAGACACACATTTTATGTCTCCCATAACATGACTGCTGCCAATCAAACGTTTTTCCCACGTTTTCTCCTCCATCCTGATTCAGTTCTGGAACAAATGGATCAATTCAGAGGAGAGCGCCCACAAAAAGAGGGGAGAAAGGCCATTACTAGAGGAATGTCTCGGTGGGAGAAGAAAAGGAGACAGAAAGACACAAGAGGTGTCTGTGTTTTGACAACGTGGTGGAGCCGGCCTCAGAGAGGATTAGTCCAAGTTGTTAAAGTGTGAGATTAACGGATATCTTAGTCAGAACATACAAAAACATAAAATTCACCTCTATAAAGTAAGTGTGGTGAAAATACAACCCCGTGTTTCTGTAACTTTCCAGCGAGAGAATATTCAAAATTTCAATTGGACTGTTAGATGTGGGCGTTCACCATTTTCCGTAATGGTACAGTCCGTCTCCAGCTCCCCCCCCCAAAAAAAAAAAAAAATTTGCGGCGCCGGCCTATAAAAACTAAAGGACTGTGCAAACTAGAAAGTCTTCACCACCTGAAGTTTTAACTGAAGCGACATACCTGAGAGAGAAAAAAAAAACTCTCCTCTTCAGCAGAGCGATGGAGCAAACCGAGGTGGTCAAACCAGAAACCCTGGACGACTTGATAAAAATCCTGCACAGCATTTTCGAGAGTGACTGCATCAATGTTGAGGAGGTTCAGAATTTAATGGAGTCATATGAGAGCAATCCTCAGGAGTGGATGAAGTATGCAAAATTTGACCAATACAGGTAAAATATTCGTGTTTCTGTTTGTTTTGGGGGTTTTCAACACCTACCCACCCAGATATTCCTCATCTATGCTGTTGTCCTTTGGACTTTTGCACCTTGACCTAGTGTCGTGTTGCTTTATCGATATTCAAAATTATATTACTCTATCATGTTTTTGTTTACCCTAAACATGTGTCATGAGTCCCTTTTCTTTCCTTTTTTAAATTGAAAAGGTACTCTTGAAAAAAAATGCTGTGGCAAACTTCTGCATGCATTTGCTCAGTAGCTAAAAGCATTATTTTTTTTGAATGAAAGCGGCTGATTTATTTATTTATTTTCATTTAGGTGACAAAACTGCTGCTCTAAGGTTTTACTTTGAAAAGAAAATTGCTTGGCCTATATTAGTGTGCTTTATTTTGAAAGGTCGTGTTACAATGAGGAGATATGCAAACCAGTTCATTCCTCAGTTCTCTGTTCTATTCAAAACTTTAAAGAGCCCCCCCGTCCCAGTCTTTTGATTAGTGAGGGTTCAATGGAAGGCGGGTGTGTGCCATCCAATCAACACCGAGAACTGATACACACCCGCTGATTTTTGGCAAATGGGACAAGTTTGGTCTCTGCCGGGCAGACTTTCTTTTTCCAGCCTGGTTAAAATTGTTGAGCAATAAATTTCAAACAAAAAGTATAATATTTCATTAAATCTAGTTCAGGAAACAAATTAGTTTTATTGCCTGAACCCTAACCAAAGTGTGACTGAAAATTTTGAATAGTCATTAAAAGAGCGTTTTTGTTTTGTTTTTTGTTTGTTTGTTTGTTTGTTAGAAAGTCCTGAAAGCCACTAGTTTCCCAATCTCACAACTGCATCTGCTTGCTAATGTTTGCACACGTTGCAATTGCACAGTCCAGAAAATACAGGCCTAGTAAGAACACAGACACAAAAGTGGAGGGTATGAGGTTTTCTGTATGAGGACTATTGGACAATGATTAAAACTCTTCTGTTTCTTTGTGGGTTCCAGCTGGATGACGTGAAAGCTTCTTGGATTTCCAAAATAAAATTGATTTGTATTAATGTAATGTACAGCTTATTGTGAAAACGTTATTTCAAGTCAATCATCAGTTTTCTGCATTTAAGAAAAGAAAAGGAATTTAATCACTTGAAAATCAAATATTATATTTTGACAAGACATTTAAATCAAAAAAGCTCCAAACTGCTTGTAAATTCAGCCCTTCACTCCTCTGTAACTGTATAGTTGTGACATAATGCATCATATTTTTCCATGTACATTTGACATATTTCTCATTCCTGCAGATACACAAGGAACTTGGTTGATAAGGGTAATGGGAAGTTCAATCTCATGGTTCTCTGCTGGGGTGAAGGCCACGGCAGGTAAGATATTTGTATCTTTAAAAATAAATAACATCATTATAATTCATATAAAATAATCTGATCAGAAAACTGAATTTGTTTAAACCTTTAATAATAAGATTTCTGTTTCGGGGTTTCAGTCATGTTACAAGCCTATACTCTTAGATACTGTAGGCCACATGGCCATGTTTCTCACTGGCAATTATTGCATTAGTTAATAAAGATAACAAAGTCCAATGTTCTACACACTGACAGATTATGTAAATAGACATTGTTTGATATCTTATGTCCCACTTTGTCAGCAAATGTCACCTGATAATTCCTGGATGTGTTGCAAATCTTTTTATATGATTACGTATTAAAAGATGCAGATCAGCAGCTGTCTTTTTTTCACACAAGAAAAGACTGTTTTATCACATGGCTGTACCAGTACTAGTGTTTTAAAACAGGGACTTGTTAAGTAAGACTATTCTGGGAATTTCTTGTTTTGTTCTCTTGAACATACAGTATTGGTGATATGATATGGGGCATGACTTCTAAACATAGCTGTTCAAAGTATGTTTAGCTCTTGCCGTGAAAACTTAAGATTTGCCTCGTCTTCCCAATTTTTATTTTTATTTTTTAACATCCTCATCATCTTGTCTAATTTTTATGAAGAGAGCAGTGTTGTCATATTCTGACAGTGTTCTTTAACGCTTTGCAGTAGTATCCATGACCACACAGAGTCCCACTGCTTCATGAAGCTCCTGCAGGGTCAGCTGAAGGAGACGCTGTTCGAGTGGCCAGAGAGCAAATCACACGGCGATATGGTCCAAAAGTCACAAAGAATTCTTCAGGAAAACAAGGTTGCTTACATAAATGGTGAGACACCAAACTGTCTGACTATCTTTTTTTTTTAAACCAGAGCTTGTTCTCCAACAGAATTTAGATCTGTGCTGATACCTTGATATCTGTCTATGGAGTCATTTTAACTGGTGCTTCATTTTACTCACATCTTTATTATGCCTATGCAGTGTTCAATACAATAGACCAAACGAACGTATGTGATCATTCGAGATATGCTAATGTGAAATTTCCTTGAAACTTAGGCAAGGCTGTTAAATGTGTGGCTTCTCTGTCAGCGTGCAGTAAAACCCAAGTTTCCAACCTCTGCAGTTACATAATGTCTAATTGGTCTCACAGGCAGCTGTAAATTTACAATGAACTTTTTCTTTTTTTTTTTTTTCCTTCAAATCCCTGCCTGGCGTGTATGTCCGTGAGGCAAATAGAGCTCTGGTGTCATGTTTCTGCCTTTAACTGTTGTTGAGCCATGTTTTACAGCATTCCAATGTTACAGGTATGCTGTTTGTTCATACATGTGTACGTGTGTGTGTTTTAGACTCCATTGGTCTGCATCGTGTGGAAAATGTCAGCCACACTGAGTGTGCAGTAAGCTTGCACTTGTACAGTCCCCCTTTCGAGACCTGCCAGACATTTGACCAGCGGACAGGACACAAGAACTCTGTCAAGATGACCTTCTGGAGCAAATATGGAGAAAGGACTCCATTTGTAAGCATTTTTTTTTTTTTTTTTTTTTTTTTTTTTTTTTTTAATTACTTTAATACACATAGATTGAGTGAAACCTTCCGATTCATGCTTTGACACCCCCCCCCCCCCCAGAAAGGCTTGAGTACTGAAACTTAAAACTCACAAAGATGCATTTGTCAGGTGCATAAAATCAAATCTAGTCAGCGTGCATTACAAATTACAATGTAGCTCTGTTACTGTACAGTGGGCACACTGCTTACTCCATTCCCCGCTTCCCCATGTCTCACCCAGCAAAAATACCTTCTAAGCAGGAAATGGGAAGAGCTAATACTTTCTTGCTTTTTTCATTAAGCAGAGCCCATAAAGAATGAAGGCAGCACTCCTTTAAGATTCAAGAATTAGTAGAAAGTTTCCATTTCCTTTACTTTATTGTGCTTCCAAATGCTTCAGCTTTAACAAAAAGTTGCTTGAGTGAACAGAAGAGTTAGGTATTGAACATATAAGAGTGTTAAAGTTCAGACAGACAGAGGGAGAGAATAATCAATAAAGGTCAATTTATTATAAACTAGAATCAGCTCGTCAAGGTCTTCAATAAATTAGTTATTAATAATTACACAAAGGGGGAAAAACAAGACCAATTACACTGTCGGACCTCCGCCTGTTTTGGCCGCCCTGCCAAAGAGCATCAGCCTTATCTTAAATCTACAAGTTGTATAAGCATACCTTGGTCATAACACTGTTAATTAAGTTCATTTGATTGCAACACCAAACATGCAAGATAAGATAAGTATATCTGTGTGAGCACACAGTGAACCTAGCGCGGCATACGTCCATAGTTCTCAACAACTGTTCGAGGCTATTTTACAGACATTACATGTCTCCGTTTAGACCATGACTGTAAACATTCCTGTTTTAGCTTTGCTCAGGACTTGACATAAAGGAAAATGTGACCTTATCTTAGTCTAAAATTGTCTTTCTTCCCAACCCTTTCTTAGGAAACCACAGTTTCGCAAGAGAACAACTAAAGGGCACCAAAAGAGACTCCAGATGATGAAGACATTTGAAGTGACAATGTTATGATATTGAGTCAACGGGAAACTGCTGGTGAAGCGAAAATGTGGACCTATGACTAAGCAACCTATTTAAAAATCAGGAGTTGGCTAGTTCAAAAGGACAACCCAGTAATTAGAATGGCTTTATCACTGCCCAGTGTGAGCTTGGCAAATACTGATGAGCACAGGACGAATGCATGAATAGGCTTGGACATGGATTGAATCTGCCTTTTGTTTGCTGGGCCTGAGGAGACCCTTTTCCAATAACAACATTCCTGTCTATCCATGACCTGTGTAACCACACTGTGACGTTATGGCCAATAGTCAAAGACTAGACCTTTAGATTTTCCTAAATTTTATGTATTTCCAGATTTTTTTTTTTTGGGGGGGGGGGGAGGAGGAGGATCTTAAATCTGGTTTGATCTCAATGATGTACTTTTATAGTTGTATTTACTGTTGATTTACGCCACTGACAATTGTCTTAACACCTGTTGAAAATTGTAATGAAATGTAACATTGTTTGTACAGTCTAACAAGTTGGGGTTTTTTTTTTTTTTTTTTTTTTTTTGCATTTGGAAAATTAGTTGTAAAGCTTTAGTGCTGCGTTGTTTTTAAAGTGTCACGCTTGTAATTTATTTGCAGGATCTTACGTACACTGAAAGAGTGTTTAAATCTGCTCTTAAATGTGTTCATATTAAAGGTTTGACCAGGCGAAGTGAAGCGACTACTTTTATTGGCAGAAAATATATTTAGGTTACTTTCTCTCGGGATTTTAGCGTATTGTGATTGTAACTGCATTTGTTTAGTGTTTAACTTCACAGCAAACCACTTATTATAGTGCTGTCAACATGCTAGTTTTCTGATGCAGTAATTGATACATCTGGCCATAACTGAAGTCCATTAAACACCATTATTGTTTGCAGAAAGTTTCAATCTGTTTTGTCTTTATTTTTCATGTTCTGAATTTTCTTCAATGCTTATTGTTATTCATAGATTTTTTTTTTTTTTTTTTTTTTTTTTTTAAGCTTAAATTTCGTTGGATAAACCTTTACAATCACTTAAATCGTATCTTTCTAACCAGGTACAGTATTAGTAATGAAACCTGTGGGTCGATAACATTTGGCGCGTTGGCTGCCTGTATGGAAATCTACATTTGGCCAAAGTATATTTGGGGTATTTGTTGCCTTACAAAATTAAAGGTGGGTCTAACTGGGATCTTTTAAAAATCAAACAGAAACCATTTTTAAATATTAACCAATCATGTAACCATGAATAACTTGCTGTCTTGTTAGGGTATTTCAGTCCGTCCTATCATTTGTTGTGTTTGATTTTTTGTGTTTTAGGATGCCTTTTGATTTTCTTCTGTTTTAAAGATCCATTTGGGGACGGGCATTGCAGACTAGATTAGGCAATAAATGCTGTGGTGTGTTCCCTGATTCATGTTACATACTTGTCCTTATGTAAAAATGAACAAAACTAAGACAAACTCAGTCACTATACTCACAAATTCTGCCTAGAATTCCACATAGTGTATTTGAGAGACATTATCAAAAGTTTCAGCGTTACAACACCAAAGCAACACAGTGAAGTTTGAATTTCTAACCTTTAATATCTCCTGCTGATGTATTATACACTCACAGGCACTTTATTTGACACATTTTGTCAATACCATGTCGGAGTCCCTATTCTTCATGGTATTAAGTTGAAAAGGTTCCTTGGAGATTGTATTTCATATTCAAATGATCGCATCACACAATTTCTGCAAAATAATCAGCTGCACATAGCAAACCTCCCATTCCACTACATCCTAAAGGTGCACTGTTGGATTAATATTGGTTGTATATGGAGGTCATTTGAGTACAATGAAATCACTGTCATGTTCAAGACACTTGAGATAATCTGACTTTGTGACATATCCTACCGGAAGCAGGCATCAGACAATGGGTACAATGGGTGGTCATGAAGTGATGGCCGTAGTCAGCAACAATACTTTGATTAAACATTAAACCCTCACCACAGGCAACGTGGTGGCATGGTGGTTAGCACTGTTATCTCACAGCAAGAAGGTCCTGAGTTCAATAATACCATCAGGCTGGGATCTTTCTGTGTGGAGTTTGGATGTTGTCCCTGTGTTTTTGTGTGGGCTCTATCCAGGTACTCTGGCTTCCTCCCACATTCCAAAGACATGGAGTTAGTGGGGTTAGGTTAATTGGAAACTCTTAATTGCCCATGAGTGTGAATGGTTGTCTGTCTCTATGTGTTAGCCGTGTGACAGACTGGCGACCTGTCCAGAGTGTACCCTACCTCTTGCCCTAAGACAGCTGGGATAGGCTCCAGCAGCTGCAGCTCACAGAATATTTTCTTTTTTCCCGACCATTCTCTCTAAATCCTTGAGATGGTTGTGCAGGAACAGAGTAGAACTTAGCAGACCGGCAGATTCTGAAATAAAGTTCAAAGTCACTTAAACCACCTTTTTCCCCATGTCTACATGACTTGAGTTGTTGGCATGCCATTGGCTGAGTAGACATCTGAAACAAGCAGTTGGATGGATATAGATAATTTGGTGGCTCTATATACAGAGCGATGCAACACCCGTGCCAACTCACTGATTATATCTTCATAGTCACATAAAAGTACTCCAGCATTATATTTGCAGGTGACAATAGCATGGTACCAGCATGCAAAGAAAGCAAACAGCTGCATTGATGTACACGTTTCTATGTGTACTTTGGTTAGAGGGAAATATTGATTGGCCATTAACTTGACTAGCAAAAACATTTTGGTAAAAGTGCGCTGATAACAATATTAAGGAACCAGAGATCAAGGTCTGCTGCATTTTACTGGCAAGCCAACAAGTGTATTAAGTGTACCACTTGTGAATCAGAAAGATAACATGCTACTGAAAAGTAAAGCGTACGTGCACAGAAACAGCAGGCTTCATCATGTTCCCTGTGTCAGTTTCACATGCCCAGTTAGACTACTGCAGACTATTGCAGTCAATGACCAGATAACACAGTAGGTAATAGTGCACGAGGTAAGTGCACTTTAATCTGTTCCTCTATGTTGCATTTTGGGTGTTCTTTGCACAAACATATGGCTTCTTAGTCTCTGTCCTTTTATTCATTTTTGTACATTGTATAATGTTATTTGTATATAAAAAGATGACAATGAACAGTGTAGTTTCCACAAGATAGGAAAATGAGTCAGTTTACGCAAACAGGAACAAATGAAATGTTTTCATACTCATATAAAAGTGACAATTTTGGCCAGAAGGTTACATATCCTCATCATGTGCATGAATATCATGGTCATTTTGGGCTTTTAATTATTTCATTGAGCTGTTCTTTTTCCAGGGTACAGCACACATCTTTATCCCTCTGGGGTCCAGGGTATAATTGGCCGTTTTTGACTACTTTTGATTTTACCTCTATATTTCACCTTTAAAATATGTTTTTCTTGCCTTGTTTGGTATCATTATTTTCGGCACAACCTCAAATATCTGAAATTTGAGTTGTTTTTTCATTTTGGTATACTATATTAGCACAGTTGATCTAAATTCAGACAAAAAATTCAAAATCCGAGTAGAAAAAAGTTATATTTTTTTACTGTAAAACCTACAAACATGTTTAACGAATCATTTTCATGACTTGAAATGCAAATAGAAATTGTACATTTCTAAAAATTATGCACAAGTTTTGCAAACAACAAAGTTATACGGTACTATTTACCTAAAAATGCAGCCAAGGCCTCAGGCGTTTTTTATATAACTATTTAAATCTATTTACAGAACAATCAGGTGTGCTGTATCAAATAAGAAGGCACACAAATTATTTGTGCCAGTCCAAAAAATGTAGTTTGTGTTCAGTATAAGACAGAGGAGAACACCAAAGGCCCAAACCCTGCAGGTCTGACAGCAGTTGCATGAGTCCAGTTTTCCGTGTGGGAACAGCGTTTACACTGGAATCTGCCTTTGACGGCTTTTTTAGAGCAAATATGAAATTCAGCAGTATAACTGACACACAATACAAGACAATAACTACACAACAAACTAACTACAGCCTCCAAACACGCTAAACGTCACTAATGTCTCACATATGAAAACTTGCTCTCTCTCTCTCTGTCTTCTGCTCGCCCGCTTTCCGTCGCGGGTGTCACTCCTAAAAACTTCCCCCTTCTCCCTAAACAACAAAATGTCACATGTTGCCTTATCCTTTTTTTCGTTTGGCTGACATGGTAAACTCTAACACCAATAGGGAAGGGGTGTTTTTTCTTTTTTCACTCGTAAGCTTAGAGTGTTTGCTAGCGCTGTCTGTAGAAAACGCCGTTTTTACCGTCCTTCCCGCTGTAAACACCACTGTTTTGTTCAGAAAAAAAACATCGGGTGTATTTTTTTTATCATAACTCTGGTTTTACGTGGCCCATCGACACAATTCAAAAACTGGTATATATTTTTAAGTCCGCACTTTCGACCCAAGTTGAAATGGAGACTGTCGTGCTGCACCTTGTAGCTGTGTCGTCTTAAATTTGTCATTTGATGTTGACGCGCCGGCGTGTCCGGCGACCTCAGAGGGTTAATGACTTAAAAAAAAAAAAAGAACTATGTTCATAAGTTTGAAATCACAATCCATAAGAGTCTAAAGTATACATATGCAGACATGCACTTACTTAAATCCTTTAATAACTGGTGCTAAAAGTTGTACAACACATATTAACTCCACTTTGAATTGACCTCTCATTAATGATCATGACTGGCTACAACTGGTAGTTTCTCTCTTTTCGCATAAAAGCCTTCAAGCTCCACGGAAATTTGCAGCTGACCACATGGACAAGCTAAATATCTTCTGGAGAAAAGTGTAATTGACAAATGAGAGAGATTGGGCTATTTGGCCACAGTGACAATAGGTTTGGATGAGTAAAGTTGAGGTTTTCAAGCCAAATAAGTCTCCGGGCCAGTCTTGGTAGCCGGGGATCAGTCCACCAGGGCATCCGCTCCTGGCTACCGCCCGGCTCACAATGCACCCAACCCCTACGGTGCCTCCTGCTGGTGGTGGGCCTGCAGGAAGATGGGCCCATGTCCCTTTTTCGGGCTGGGCCCAGTTGGGCCCTATGAACTAAGGCCTGGCCACCATATGCTCGCCCTCGGGCACCCTCCCTGGGCCTGGCTCCAGGGCTGGGCCCCGGTAAACCTATCCCGGGCAGGGTAAACTGTTCCTCCGGTGATATTCTCACAAGGGTCTTCTGAATCGCTCTTTGTCTGGTCCCTCACCCAGGACCAATTTGGCATGGGAGACCCTACAAGGGGGCAAAAGCCCCCAGACAACATGGCTCCTGAGATCCCTGAAACACACAAACCTTTCCACCACGATGTGGTAGCGATTTGCAGAGGGGACAGTGACCAGAGGTGGTGTATGTTTACCAACTGTCAAGCATGGTGGTGGTAGCATAATGCTCTGGTGTTGTTTGGCTGTCAGTGGTACTGATTAATTGCTGAAGGTGGATGGAACAACGAGGAAGGATGTCTACCTCCAGATTCTTAATCTCAAACCAACAGCTAGACAGTTGAAACATGGAGGCAACTGGGTGTCCCAACAGGACCCAAACAGACATAAAAACTGGCTAACATTAAAATTCTGGTATAGCCTTCCCAAAGCCCAGACTTCAATGTCATTGAAAATGTGTGGTCTATACTTAAAAACTGGGTCTGTGCCAGGAAACCAACCAATTCAGAATTCTAATAACTGTGCCAAGAAGTGTGGTCAAATATGAAACTAGAATCATGCCAGAAGCTTGCTGATGGCTGTCAAAAGCATGTGGTTAAGGTGAAGCTTTCTAAGGGACATTTAACCAAATGCACATGGGGGTTTATCTGTATATTTGAGCCTGTATGGATACTTTTGATCGTGTGTAGAGCAAGGCAAGGCAAGGCAAGGCAAATTTATTTGTATAGCACAATTCAACAACAAGGTGATTCGAGCAGAGAAAATCCAAGATAAATTCAAAGTTGTGCATCCAATTCTTCTGTTTTTAAGTCATTAAGGATGTATGCTGTACAGTCATTCCACACTGGAAAAAGAACAGACTTTTGACCATTGCTGTATACGCTTTTGAAACGTATTTCGTTGACTTTGCTCTCCTCTCTCCAAACAAACGTCATTAGTTGCATTTCTTCACTATTTACCTTTGGAGAGGTAAATCACAGTGTTCTCACAGGAATGTGAGTTTGTTCCAAATAAATGTTCCCAGATTTTCCTATAACAAGTCAACAATGGCCTACAGCCAGTGTTGCATAACAATGAAGCAATCGCTTTGATTATCCCGGCAAGACTCCAGTTTTATATGAGGGCACGATTAGCATGAGTGAGAGTAAAGAAATTGCTCCTATCAAACAAGAACATTGTGAACACAACTTATCTGTTAATATTAGACTATGACACAAATGCTTCATGGACTTAAAAAAACTCTTTATCATTCACATGTTCATGAGAAGACTTGATGTGTCAGCAATTAAGACAACTGGTGCATTTGATACTCGCACAGCATTTATTTATATTCATTTATTTATTTAGATACATTGTTCTACATATTTGTTATGTACCATATTTCAACTGATGATGTGGTGAGTCCCTTTCCTTTCCATTTTGTGGATTTAAACATTTCTGGAAAAAGTGCTGAAAGATAATATCATGTAATTTCCTCAGTGTACATGTTGATCTTGGATGATATTTTTGGCCCAGACAGAAGACAGTTTGGCACCTTGTAGTAAAAATGTTCTGCAGAAATATTTGGAAGTGTGTCAGTTCTTGTTGTGTTTTTTTTTTGTTAGGTAAGTTTTGATACAGAGTCTCCACCTTGGATTGTTCTCTGTGTTCCCACATTCTCACCACTTAAATATTGCAGTGTTGGAGCAGCTGTAGTTGTGGGGAAGCCATAAACCTTAAAGACAGGTTTCACATTGTTTTTTGTTTTTTTTAACCAACTACTAGCGCTGAGATTGAAAATGCAGAGAATAGGAGTGTGTCCTATGATAATAACAGCGATAACAATAAGCCAGGCTTCTAAAACTTTCTAGCACACCAGAAGAAACTGAAAAGCTAATTTACTTATCGAAGCGGCCTCTGTACATTGATAGTGAAACACTCATTCACAAATATGTTGCACTGTACACTTGGCAGCCCAGTTTTTATTACAGAGTCATAAAATATGTTTTCTCTGCATTGTCAGGCCTTTTAGGTCATCACTTTATGTAAATATTAAAGTCCACATTTGGTCGTTTATATTTTTCTTTCATGTTCTAGGCTTTACTGTATAAAGTCATGTATCTTGATGCCAGAAAGATGTTTCATATTTATTTGGTGAAAGTGAAATTTCTTGCTAAAAACTGACTGCTCAATATTTTGTGTGCCTATGTGTAAACATGTTGCCTGCATTGTAATTAAACCAAGACTGGCCTTCAATTGAAGAAACTTGTATCTTGTATCCACTAGCTACTTTATCTGTCTATACACAGTACTGTGTCTTGACTCACTCCTTATTTCTTTGTATTTTTGTAGGAAAATGGGAAAAAAGGTGCAGCAATTATTTTTAAACATATGCAAATATAGAATAAAGCACATAAGGCAAAAACAGTTAACAATACTAATAAACTTGAAAGTCCACCTTTCTTCGGCAACACAGCCTGAGCTCTCTTAGGCCAGCTTTCTTGTCATTTCTTTAAGTAGTCTTCCGGAAAAGTTCTCCAGACTTCTTGAAGGACATTCAAAGTTCTTCTTTGGATGTTGGCTGCTTTTTGCTCCATTGTCCATCAACATGGTTCCACACTGCTTCATTGATGTTGAGATAGGCTTCATCCCGACGTTTTGTCACGTCCCGCGGCATTCCTGAGGAACACGAAAGGTGACCTTCCTCGTTCTAATGGTATGCGCCGGGTTATGGATGAAATCCAGTGGAATAACGCTCCTGCAGTAGTAGACATTGCAGCCACGTATTCCAGCCCTAAACCTAACCTTCTCCCTAACCCTAACCTTATTCCTAACCTTAACCAGCAGTTTAATGATGTGAAATAGTGTTTTCGGAAGAGTTTTTAAAAAAAAAAAAATGAACGAGCATGTGTAGATTGAGTCCAAAGGGTTGTCATATTTCCTAATTTTTCCGATGTCGTCATTTAGTAATGTGTTGGGTGGCCGAAAATGTAATATGTTGACAATTTGTCACCTAGCATAGAATGTTAGGCTTTGGGATGAGAATGTGTTGGCACGGCCAATCCATGTGTTTTTCTAGGTATGGTTTGACAGCATTGAGAGTATGTTGTGGACCACTGCCATACTGAAAAGAAAAACAAAACAAAACAATGTCATTCGGATGCTTTTCAGATTGAATGGTGGAACAAAATCTAACCATACTTTTCTGAGTTAACGATTCCACAAAGTTTGACAAGATCCCTAACATCACTGGCTGAAATATAGCCTCAAACTATGACAAACCCACCACCATATTTTACACATGGCTGTAGTCGCTGAATCTGATAGCATTGTGTTGGTGTTGCTCCTGGAGCAAAAAAACTAATCACATTGTAGTGTTGTCATAGTTTTGCAATATTTGAGTCACACCATACACCAAACCGTAACCCTAACCACAATCACATCTTAATCCCCAACCTAGCACGTTTTTCCCGGACTCGACATTAGCAAGTTGTTGTTTTTTTCTTTCCGGAAAGTATGACATAACAGTGTGATTGGTCAGTTGCAATGTTGACCTTGGACAAACATTGGCTGTATCCCAATGGACGATCTGATTTCCTCGTGTCAGCATTGTTCCCACATCATCATAATTAATGTTGTTCCAGGTTCAACATTGCAAGTGACCAATCACCTTCTTGTGACGTCATTCCTTTGCGACTTCGAAATACCCGCCTTCGAGTATTTCGAAATCAAGACCACAGACTCAACACGCACCACTCAATTTTTGGTGTTCTTTATCAGTTGGCCAAGACAGAAATGTTTTAATCTGTGTGCATTGCTTTTGAACAAGTCTTTACACAGAAAAGGTTTCAGAAAGGTATTTTTCAGGTTCTTCTGACAAGGCTTCAATTTTGGAAAATGCTGTTTGTTTATAGTGGCAACTTATAAACCCTTTGTGATAAGAACATAGTTACCACAGTCCAAGTCATACCTTCAAAAAGTATGCACTTTGTGCTCTTGTGGACCCATCCAAAATTTTTCCAGTGATTTGGCTTGGTATTGGATAAATGTGAGGGAAATTCTATAAAAATAACATAAATACACCTATGTTTTCAAATACATTACAAAAAACGTAAACATGCTATGTCATTATGATCAAACAAGCTTTTCAACATACCTCACACTGCAAATAGATTAGGCCATCTATTACCTTATAAAACAAATAAATAAATACATATAAATAAAAACAGAACTAAGGAATACGATTCATTAAGTAAATTGTACAATAAAGTGTATTTAAAGCAGAATTTAACATTAGTTTTATGACAACATAAAAGGATTTTTATGTCAAGAGGTACCTCATCTGAAATGTTAGTCTGGTCAAACAGGGATTTCAAACTTGAAATACCAATAGAGTTTGGTCCAGCTACTCCCACAAGGTAATCTGTGAGAAAGCATATGCTGTAGTCAACAGATATCATTTTCTTTTTGCATGCTGCAACCATCATCCATTTCAGTCTTCTAGGAGCTTTGTCTGGTTGTAGTTCTTTTTTCTCCTCCTCATCTATTAATTAAATTGTTTTCTGACCTTCCTAACTGTTTCCGACCTGTCTTCCCAATGTGATGTTTAAGCAATATATGTATGGTCAGAAGGGGGTGAAATTTTCATTGCAGTTGTACGTGTAACATTGCATGTGATAATAAAAGGCTTGATTGGTTGATTATTCAACATGAGTTGACATTTATCTGACATTGTGAAGGAGTCACAGTTTCTGTAAGGGTGTAAGAACATAACATGTGGATTTGTTACACTTCTTTTTCACAAGTTAATAACAATCAATAATTTTCATTCCATTATTTACAAGCTATCACACGATGTCCCAGGGACAACATCTACACGATGTCCCAGGGCAAATTCTACATGATGTCCCAGGGACAACATTTACACAATGTCCCAGGGACAACATTTACGCGATGTCCCTGGGACAACATTTACGCGATGTCCCTGGGACAACATTTACACAATGTCCCAGGGACAACATTTACGCGATGTCCCTGGGACAACATTTACGCGATGTCCCAGGGACAACATTTACACAATGTCCCAGGGACAACATTTACGCGATGTCCCTGGGACAACATTTACGCGATGTCCCTGGGACAACATTTACGCGATGTCCCTGGGACAACATTTACGCGATGTCCCTGGGACAACATTTACGCGATGTCCCTGGGACAACATTTACGCGATGTACCAGGACAAATTTGTAAATTTCTGGATTACTGTTAATCTCCATAGAATCAAGAACTCATGTCCAGTTTCACAGCTATGGACCAGTTAATTATGTTTCCAGGTGATAGTTTGATTCATAGATTCAGCACACAACCATAAGTCTAGGCCTTTTAGTCCAGATTCTCTTCACTTATGTTTGTAAAATGATCAGGGAAGCTACTGCAATTTTGCCTGACCCAACCCCCGGGCCACGAAACACCCAAAAAGTTGGGGAACGCTGGTCTAGAGAACACTGGTTAGCTAATGCTGTTGTCAAGTAGCCTATCGCTAGCAAACAAACAGCAAGCCAAGTGAGGAACATATGTATAATGCTTACCGTTTATTAAAGGAAAGTATCCTAAATTGACTTCAAATTCGGCGGACAGGCGAATTGACTTTAAATTCGGCGGACAGGCGGCGGTTTTTCGCTTCTTCACTTGTATTTCGAAATACTCGAAGGCGGGTATTTCGAAGTTGCAAAGGAATGACGTCACAAGAAGGTGATTGGTCACTTGCAATGTTGAACCTGGAACAACATTAATTATGATGATGTGGGAACAATGCTGACAGAGGAAATCAGATCGTCCGTATCCCAATTCAGGGTCTGCAGCCTTAAAGGCTGCATTTTTTACATCACAGTGACGCGACGAAGGCTGTCCCAATTCAAAGGCTGCTCGAAATGCAGCCCTCAAATGTGTCCTTCATTTCCCTGAATTTTAAGGCTGTGACGGTGAACGAATCGTTCAATACTCGAGAATCTCTTTACTGACTCGTGAATCATGATTCACAAGCGCATCTGACTCACTGACTCAAACTAGCAAACTAATTTCATTAGTAGAAATATATGTAGCTTATAATTAAGCTACATACTCCCCTGCAGTGGCGCAGCAGACCACGCCTTGCCACACACATTAACCAGGTGAAATACATATTTAGGCAGAATTTTGTAAATATTTATTTATTTATTTATTTATTTATTTAGTTTTTTAGCAGCAGTTCGCAGCCGAGTGTGAAGCAGCGGGAATGAGGATCAGCACCTCCAAATCTGAGGCCATGGTTCTCAGCCGGAAAAGGGTGGAGTGCCCACTCCGGGTCGGGGATGAGTTCCTGCCCCAAGTGGAGGAGTTCAAGTATCTCGGGGTCTTGTTCGCGAGTGATGGGAGAAGGGAGCCGGAGATCGACAGACGGATTGGGGCTGCAGCTGCAGTAATGCGGACGTTGCACCGGTCCGTCGTGGTGAAGAGGGAGCTGAGTGTAAAAGCGAAGCTCTCAATTTACCGGTCGATCTACGTCCCTACCCTCACCTATGGCCACGAGCTGTGGGTAGTGACCGAAAGAACGAGATCGCGGATACAAGCGGCAGAAATGAGCTTCCTCCGAAGGGTGGCTGGCCTCTCCCTTAGAGATAGGGTGAGAAGTTCGGCCATCCGGGAGGGGCTCAGAGTAGAGCAGCTGCTGCTCCACATCGAAAGGAGCCAGCTGAGGTGGTTCGGGCATCTGACAAGGATGCCCCCTGGGCGCCTCCTGGGTGAGGTGTTCCAGGCATGTCCCACCGGGAGGAGGCCCCGGGGCAGACCCAGGACACGCTGGAGAGATTATATCTCTCGGCTGGCCTGGGAACGCCTTGGTATTCCCCCGGACAAGCTGGAGGAGGTGGCTGGGGAGAGGGAGGTCTGGGCCTCTTTGCTTAGGCTGCTGCCCCCGCGACCCGACCGGACAAAGCGGATGAAGATGGATGGATGGATGGAGTTCAAAATGTGTTAATTACATAAATAAAATGTAATTTTCTTTGCAGCACTTCATGGATTTCATAAGCAACACACCTTAGTTGTTCACACAAAGCATAAAGTTAAAAAACAATATATACAGTGTTATCTTCATTTTAGATGTCAAAAGGTATTTGCGGCACCCAGTGTTTTCTTTTGCGTGGAAACTGGGTCCAAATGGCTCTTTTGCTGTTAAAGGTTGCTGACCCCTGGCATAAGCGAATAACTCAGGACCAGAGATGGGCAGTAACGCGTTACTTGTAACGCGTTACTGTAATCTGATTACTTTTTTCAAGTAACGAGTAAAGTAAGGGATTACTATTGCAAAATCGGTAATTAGATTACCGTTACTTTCCCGTAGGAACGCTGCGTTACTGCGTTACTAAAACCGTGATTTTTTTTGCGAGAATGTCTCATGACAGTGACGTAAGCAAGTGCGACGTTGGTGACAGCAGCTGTGTGCAGATCAACAATGGATAATATATCGAGTGCGGGAGAGAGTATGAGCGTGCAGCGTTTAAAGTGTGGAAGTACTGACCTTACTTTGAGTTTGATTCCATAAAAAGTGACAAAAACATTAGCGTCCATCGTGCGTGGGAAGAAAACTTCTTTTTACAGCGAAAAAAACCCCTAAACTTCCGAGCAAGCACCGAGTAGCTACGACGTGATGGGAAACTCACAGAGACACTCGCGCGGATTCTTCAACTGACCGCAGCACACCTACACCAGGGTAACCCTCCGCCTACCCTGCTCCTGCTTTACAGGTGAAAATAGAGCAAAAGGACCGCTGAGTCTTTGACTTTATTTATTTTCTGCTGTGTTTTACTTGCATCTGTTTGAAAGAGTGAGTGAAAACACAAAAAATATTTTATTTTATGTGCTGGAATGTGCAGAAAATAGGTTTAAATGTTAAACTAATTTATTCAAGTCAGAGAATGTTGCATATAATTAAATGTTTTGCTTGATGCATAAAGTTAAAAGATTAAAACTGATAAAACAAGTTAAAAAAAGAGACTTTTCCATTTGATTACATTTTGTATGATGGATTATGTAGAAAAAGTAGAATTGGGCTGAAAGATCTATCACTTTATCACCTCTTCAGGTTGTAAATCGTGTTTTTAAAAAGTAACTAAGTAACTAAGTAACTAAGTAATTAATTACTTTTGAAAATAAGTAATCAGTAAAGTAACGGGATTACTTTTTGGGGGGAGTAATCAGTAATTAGTTACTGATTACTTTTTTCAAGTAACTTGACCAACACTGCTCAGGACTCACTAACCCCCTTCCTCCTGGCTCATAGCTCAAACGAGTTGAACGAATCACTGACTCACTCACTCACCCCCTCCCTCCTGGCTCACAGCTTCTTTTCTTCTTCTTGGTTGGCAACCAATGTTAAGGCACTTTACCGCCCCCTGGCTCACAGCTCAGTGGACATTTAGATGAGAAAATATATATTTGACACTTTTAAGGAAAATACCAATAAACTAAAATAAAAATAAATAAATATTCCCTTTAGAGTTTTTTTGCCCTTTTTTGCTCTAAAGAAAATAGTTGTTTTCGTTTACGATCATTCATCTTAGCAGTAGGATTTACATTAAAAGAGAAACAAATTAAGTTTGAGTGAAAATATACATTTTTGCCCTCTCTGGTCAATTGACTCAGTGACTCAAATGACTCAAGAAACCCAATTCACTTTGGTGAGTGACTCATTAAAACTCGATTCAGTAAAAAGAATCGAATTTACCATCACTAGTGTAGACTTCGTGGCCCAACATATCCCACAATTCATAGCGCTGCAGTCGGTGTGGATAATTTTGCCGCAGATGGCAGAAGCAGAGAGGCCGAAGAGTAAACTGTTAAAAGTAAGTACTGAATATTATGTCACTCATTTATGTGAAAATGTTTAATAATGAGGAACATTAAAACATTACTTTGGTCACATGTCGGCAAAGTCGCCATTAGCGATGTTTGTACTTTCAGCGTTTACTTGGTTTTAAAGCCTTTAAAATATAATAATACAATAGCTGACCTTAATCTTACAGAGAATCTGATGATTTTATGGATAATTAAAGTCAGTCATATATCCACAAACACAACAGGCTGAAAGTCAGTGATGCTGCTCGGTTTGAAGTCCTGAATATCACGGCACAAGCAGGATCCACTGCACTGTTAATGTTAGTTATTTTGTTATATTGCTGCCTCTGTTCGGTGGTGTCCAGCCAAACGGACTTTAACGTGTGTTTGAACTCGTTAAGCTGAAAGAAAGATGCTTTAATCACAGGAGTCACACATGTGTCCACTGTACCATCTGGGAACTTTTCTTGTTTAGCACAAACACTAAATCCTCCTTCTCTTGTGCTGTTTTGTAGCAGTGTATACACCTGAGACTGTCACCTGTCTGTCTGTCCTGCACTCGCTCTCTGTTTCTTTCTCTCCGATTGTGTAATAAAAGTATGAACATGTAGTTATAAGTTACACTTGTGTTTGAATCCTGCAGCTTATCACACATTTGATTTCCATGTGTGACAACTGCAAGTGTCCAGAGTGAGGACAGACTGAGGGACCCACTGCTGCACATCATCTGTGAGGCTTTGCACCCCTGATGATCCACCAGGACAAACTCAGCAGTGTGTGAGGAAGAGGAGGAGGAAGAGCCAGCAGCAGCTGACAGATGGAGAGAATAGACAGACTGTTCCCTGTTTGTGAAGGACTGCTAGAAAAGTTTAAAAATAACTAATTGTCTGTCCTGAATCAGTCTTATTAGGTAATGTTCAAATAATTTTATCATTCCAGTGTTTTCAGTGTGGGAGAAAGTACTCAGGGCCTTCAAGTTACACACTATGAAAGGCAGAAACAAGTTTCATTTCATTTTTCATTTCATTTATTTGTTCATTTTCAGGCACAACAAATACCTATATTGAACATAAAATGCACAAAACAAAAAACAGAAATTGCCTGAAAAAGGAGTGGGACGAAGAAAACTTATTAAATCCCACCCCTATACTCACTCATCAACAAAAAAAAACAATAAACTTCCCGCAGCTACGCCCATCATTGCATACAGACCCATCAACAGCCCCGGGCACATACAAGCATCTAAACGGCAGCTCGCAAACAACAATTAGAGCCTTCATAACTGAATACAGAATATATAAATTATAAATTGCATTACCACAGGTAACAGGCAGTAATAACTACAAGTAACAAACACACATACATATACATACATATATGTACACACACATGTACATATATGTACATACATACGCACACTTTTTTTTTTTTTTTTTTGAATCCATACCAGCAATGGTAAGAGAACAGACATTACAGAGCACACTAAAACCATCATTGAGTATACTGTGACCAGACCAACTGTTTGTAGAGAAATTTAAATCTATGAATATTTTTGCATTGTTTCAATTGTAAACTCAGACTGTTCCAGATTTTCACACCACATACAGACACACAAAAACCTTTACGGGTTGTTCGAGTTCTGGGTAATTTGAATTCTCCAAAGCCTCTCACATTATAAACCTTTTCTCGAATTTCAAATCTAGTTTGTAAATTTGCTGGTAAAAGTTTAGTAAAAGCTTTATACAAAATTATGGATGTATTGTAATTAACCAGATCCTGGAATTTAAGTAACTTTGCCTGAAGAAAGAGTTTGTGAGTATGATCTAGATAACCAGCCTTGTGAATAATACGCAGTGCTCGTTTCTGTACTGTGACTAATGGATTAGTTGTATTTTTATATGTATTTCCCCACACTTCCACACAATATGTAAGATATGGAAGAACCAGGGTACAGTACAGAGTACGAAGTGCATCTTTATCAAGGAATTGTTTCACTTTGTTCAAAACTGCGAGGCTTCTGGAAATTTTGGTTTTTATGTGTCTGACGTGGGGTTTCCATGAAATTTTATTATCAATTACGACTCCCAAAAATTTGTTTTCACTCACATTATCAATTGGTACACCTTCAATGATAATTGGTAATTCTATATTATATTTTAAATTACCAAAAAACATTGCTTTAGTTTTATTTATATTTAATGATAATTTATTTATGTCCATCCATTTTTTTAAATTAATTTTAGCTCCCTGTTTACGGTCATTACAAGATCAGTATAATCATCGCTACTGAAAAATATGTTGGTGTCATCTGCGAACAGTATGAGTTTAAGTACTTGAGAAACATCAAAAATATCATTTATGTATACATTGAAAAGTTTTGGTCCCAACACTGACCCTTGGGGAACACCACATTTAATACCAAGTTTCTCTGAGTGGTAATGCCCTATGCTAACATATTGTTCCCGACTCGTTAGGTAACTTTTTAACCAGTTACCAGCTTTCCCTCGAATACCATATCTTTCCAATTTATCCAATAAAATTGAGTGATTGATTGTGTCGAAGGCCTTTTTGAGGTCAACAAAAATACCAACTGCATATTTATTTTTATCCAGTGTATCAGTAATTTCTTCTACTGCCTCAATTATCGCCATTGAAGTGGTTCTTTGCGTTCTGAAACCATACTGACCAACATTTATTATTTGATGTTTTTCCAAGGAATTTTTCTAATCTTGAATTAAAAGGTTTTTCTAGAATTTTTGAGAATTGAGGCAGTAGAGAAATAGGCCTATAATTGGTAAAACTGTGTTTGTCATTACTTTTATATAGTGGTATTACTTTCGCAATTTTCATTTTTTTTTGGAAAACAACCAGACTGAAATGATAAATTACAGATATATGTTAAGGGACTAGCAATATTCAGAATAACCTGTTTAACTACAGACATATTTATTTGATGATAATCCATTGAAGACTTACTTTTACATTTGAATGTGATATTTATTACTTCTTGCTCATTTGTAGCTGAGAGGAACAGTGAAAAGGGATTTGATTTTATATTACTGATATTTTCATTTTTATGACACGGGATGTCCGCTGCTAGTTCAGGGCCAACATTTATGAAGAATTTATTGAACCCAAGTTTAATATTCAGAAACCTAAAGTATGTATCAGCAGCAGAATGGACCTAAAAATAAATGTTTGTTTCAGTTCCATGAAGCTTTGAGTATTTTGGATTAGTAGTACTGCTGTGTTTGTTGCATCATATTGCTGTAATTGTTTATATGCTTTATATATTCTGGGGTAAGTTGATCTATAGTGTTACATCATATTTTATAAGGATGTTATGTGTTTGTATACTTTCTGCCCAGTTTGACCCATTTAGCAGAGGTCAGCCTGTTTAAGGCTCTGATATCTATTCTGTATGACTTAAAGCAGTTATGACGTGGTCTGATTTTCTCACCCAATGAAGGAATATTTTATATATCGGTCTACTCTTCATTCTATCAGAAACAGTTATCACAGCTCGTACATTTGCTTTTTACACATAAATGTAAGCATTGAGCCAAATGTAGTAATGCTAACATACTGAAGGAACAACATTTGTCTCTTATATATAATACATCTATGTATACACTGTCAAAGATACTCGTCTTTGAGTGAAGATTTAAGGTGATAGGAACGATAAATAAATGCAACTTGAATCTTTACTGAAGCTCAGTATTTGACACGGAGTTCAAACTCCCTGCTGTAATGACTAATAATGATTAATATAATAACTATAATATTGCCCATATTATATTTACATTACCAAAGTGAGATGACTTTAATCTCATGAACAACATTAGCTAATTGTTATTTACTAGCTAATCTTAAAATGACTGTTCAGTACAGAAATGAAGCCCAACAATCATGTTTTTACAGTCCCATGGTCTCAGCCTCAGATACTTATCAAATCACACAGAGCTCATGTAGAAACAATTGAACTAAATGTGTTCTCCTTCATTTCTGTCAAACAAAGCTGTATGACACGTTTCCAGCTGTTAGTATCATAATAATAATAATAATAATGGATTGGATTTATATAGCGCTTTTCAAGGCACCCAAAGCGCTTTACAATGCCACTATTCATTCACTCTCACATTCACACACTGATGGAGGCAAGCTATGGTTGTAGCCACAGCTGCCCTGGGGCAGACTGACAGAAGCGAGGCTGCCATATCACGCCATCGGCCCCTCCGGCCAACACCAGTAGGCAGTAGGGTAGTGTCTTTCCCAAGGACACAACGACCAGGACAGAGAGCCCGGGGATCGAACCGGATACAGCCATTATGTTGATCTAGGAACAACACCAACACAGGAGTATCAGATAGACCACTGTAAACACTCACTGTTGTACCTTGCTCCCGACTTTCTCCTGTATACTAACCTTGGTTTTTCCCCCCTTTGTTTCCCTTCCCTGAATCAACTGATGAATCAACTGAAAGGTCAGCCACAACTCCCAGTGTCTGTTTCAGGTCTTTGCTGTATTTTTTATATTTTTTATCAATATGATTTTCAGATACTGTTCATCTGTTAGAGACAGTTTTTGTGTTAGGCCATTCCACTTTTGTCCTATCATAAGCTACCTAGTCCCACAAGGGGAAATTTCCTTCATGTACTCAGTTTCCTTAATTTTTTAAATGATACTTTGATGACCATGCCAAGACATATTCCAAGAGATCAGCTAATAGCTCTGTGGGAAACACCTCGATGGTGCAAAAACATGTATTTTATGTGTCAAACATTGTTAGGTTTTGCATTTGTTATAGGTTAAAAATAAAAACAATTTCCTGAAAATGGTCAAGTACAAAGACTGGACTGGAAACAAATGAAAAAAAGCTAACGTCCAAAGAGCTATTTTGAAGAACCCCAGAAAGCCCGAAGAATTAGACATGAGTCGTGCCGCACAAGTTTAGATAAAATAAAGACCTTAATTCACTGAAATCTCAGCCAAAATAAGAGATACCACAACCAAAATTTACCATAGAAAATAGTTTGCTCCAGTTTCTCCACTTCCAGAAATTCTGCTGGACCCTGCAGTGGACTTGAACACTGCAATGCTCATCAGGATACAGCTCTGACTGTAACTAGAGATCCACATTAGAGAAAAGACAATGGAAACAAACATTAAACTTTAGAAGCACAAGAGCATCCCCAAATGAGCTTGCATTGGTTGTAGGTAACATGATAGGACATAGTGGCAGGAGATTCATATCTGACATATTGTAAAGTCTAGCTCCTTGAACACTAAATATCAAGAAATGAAGAATGGGTCACAATTTTGCACAGTACTGTAAATAAACAAAAAGATGAGTTAACAATACTTGTTATAAAGTGATATCTAAAATATTGGAAATCTAGTAACCACCATAGCCGAAGCAGCAAATCTCTTTAGTGTTTGTAGATAAATTCAACTTTTAAACTAAACTTTAATCATCTCACTGAGTCAAACTCATTCTCACAAAGAAGTGAATAGACTGACAATTCTGCGGAAATGAGCAGAAGCTGCAGGGAATTGTGCTGATAAGAGGTCAACAGGCTGAAAATTCTGCAAAAAAGAGGTGAATCATCAGAATTTTTGCTGAAAAGAGATGAATCAGCTGAATTTCTGCTCAAAAGAGTTTTTTCTGAAAACAGCTGAGATTTGTGCTGATAAGAGGTGAAAAGGCTGAAAATTTTGCAGAAGAGGTGAATAAGGGCGACCGTGGCTCAGGGGGTTGGGAATCGCATCTGTAACCGGAAGGTCGCCAGTTCGATCCCTGGGCTCTCTGTCCTGGTCGTTGTGTCCCTGGGCAAGACACTTTACCCTACTTGCCTACTGGTGTTGGCCAGAGGGCCCGATGGCGCGATAAGATATCGCTTCTGTCAGTCTGCCCCAGGGCAGCTGTGGCTACAACTGTAGCTGCCTCCACCAGTGTATGAATGTGAGAGTGAATGAATAGTGGTATTGTAAAGCGCTTTGGATGCCTTGAAAAGCGCTATATAAATCCAATCCATTATTATTATAAGCAGAATTTGGGCTGAAAAGAGGTGAATGAGCAGAATTTCTGCTGAAAATAGTTTTTTTCTGAAAACAGCAGAAAAAACTAAAAATTTTGCTGAAAAGGGGTGAAAAAGTTGAAATCTGTGTTGAAAAGTTTAACTGTTAACTGAAAGAAATGTTGCCATAAGCGGGATTTGAACCCAGGCCTCCCAGTCTGAGAATGGCTGCTCATCTCACTGAGCTAAAACACAGCTCAGCCCGGCAAGGAAAATCAGTGACCACACTGATAATGTGGAAGAAATGGGCAAAAAATATTGCATAAAAAATTCAATATCTCAAAAAGTATAGAAGATACACAAAATATCCGTGTATCTTCTTCAAGATATTTATTAGATATTTATAAAGAGATCAGAGGAGCTGCAGTGTTTTGCAGAAATGGCGCATCCCCGTGAGCAGTTATACTAGCAGCATGACACAAGGTAGGCTGAATTTGTAGCCAATCAGCCGAAACATACAGTCACAGAAAGATATCTGGAGCAACAAGAATAACAGGGATTTCAGAAATATGAGCAAGGTCTGGGATTTGCTGGAAAGTTGCAAAAAGAGAGATATCACTCAATTTCATGTCTCAGACGTCATAAACAGAAAAACAAAGTCAACATGTACACTTACTGATCACAACTACTAGCAGATATAGCTACCTCCCCCCCCCCCAAAAAAAACATAAAAAGTTACAAAATTAATGTAATTAATCAACCTATTTTACATATATTTCTGTATTCCAATTAATTCTGTGTCAAAATATCTGGAAACATATAAAAATTGAAACTGAAATTGGAAGCATTACGCACAATCTGTCACCTCTCCAGAGATCCGTTCTGTTTTCGGTTGACGTTTGGTGCTTACGTGTTAGGATAATGTGTCAGAACTCTGTGTGCGGGCGTGCGGAGGTGAGGATCCAAATGCAGGACTCGAGAAGACTGAATTGCAACTGAACTACAGCTTTATTGCTGGCGATGAACAAAACATGAACTGAACAATGAATGCTGAGAACGGAAACACACAGGCACAATCTGAGAGTACGACGGGACGCTGAACACTGCAGGACAAGTACACAGGCAGGAACACGAGGGAGCGAGGAACAGGTGGGAACATCCCGGAGAAATTAGACTTAACGAGACAGAGGATGCGAAACTAGAAACACTGATATAAGATCTGAACCTTCAAAATAAAACAGGAAATCCACAGACAGAATACAGACAGGGAACAGAAGGAACACAGTACAGAGGCCAGGGTGACATCAGGGGCAAACGAATACACAAGCTAAGAAATACAGACCCACAAAAGTCGCGCTTTGCTCACAGTGAGTCAGGACTCCAAAAAAAACAAAAACAAAAACTGGAGTTTAAATATTCACACAAAAAATATTTCAAAAGTACTTTAGTTGTTTTCCCAGCAGGGATTTGTTTAATTTTCTTACCCTTGTGACACTTTAAGTTGGATTTTGAAAAATAACCTATCAAAAAGATGGTTCCTGACAATGAGAATAAAAGTTATGTTAAGGTTGCATTACTCAGTAGGCAGCTGTTCTTGTGGTTCATATCAGATAGAAGATCACACTAACTCTAAGTCATTAAATATTAATATTAGTTTTCTGTATTGCACATGATGAACAAACAGTTTATGTATGAGCACATGTTGACAATGTTAAATGTCAAGTTTAGAATAAAGATAAGAACACTTTATTAGGTGTAAAATTGCAAAATAGTTTATTATAAACTAAATTTAAAGCAAAATAACAGGAACATTAAATTGTGCCATTATATATCATAGAGCCTTAAAAAAAAAACCCTCTAAATATAAAAAATCTGTCATTTAAAAAAATTACTTTAATGTCCAAAGCTACAAATAAGTAAGAGCACATGTGAAACAAGGAATGACACTTTGCTTTAAGCTCCCATGCAATGTCTTGAAATTGTAAACTTTCTAGTATTTGATTGATTGCTACAAGAATCAGGATTATACTCGAAGAAACAGAGTTACAGATTTGAGAATGTCGCACTGAATTAAACTGCAGATTCCCTGCACTTTATGAAAAACTTCAATAAGACTGTAAATGTAAATCTAAAATGTAAAAACAATAATATAAGGCTAATTTTTTAAATCACTTATTTATTTGGGTTTAAATGCAAAAAACATTTTGTTTCCCTAAACTGAAATGATTTGGACTGAAAATGCAAAAAAAAGAAAAAGAAAAAAAGAACAAAACATTTATAAAGGTGACAAAAAAAAAAATCTACAATTTAAACGCAGCGAATATCTAAACATAGAAGAAAAGGCACTGACACACAGGGAGAAAGTTTATGGTCGCCTAGTTAGGATTCATTATCTGACTGAACCCCCAGACTCTCCAGAGATCTGACCTGCTCTAGAGCGCCTCTCGTAGAAGGGGCTTTCCTCTCTGACCCTTCTGATCCTGACTGACCTACTGTCACCAGCCTTCCATTTCCCCTGTTCCTTGACCCTACTGATCCTACAGACTCTTTGTCGCTTAAAATGTCACTAACACTTGCAGACGAACCACCTCGAGATCCATTGCTATGAGAAGCACGGTTGTAAGTGTAGCTGTTGCTGAAGCTGTATCCATGGGAACTGTTGTTTCTGTGAGAGTTGCTGTTGCTCGTGGGGTGGCTTGGCCGAGTCTGGGAAGTTTTACCAAAGGAAATATTATCAAAGGACTTTTGGCTATAAAAACTGTGTTCAGAGCCTGAGTCGTGCTGGGTGTCAGGCTTTGAAAAATGATTTGCTTCCTCTTCTACATCCACTACACCACTTGCTGCTGGTGCAGAAGCCTGAGTGAAAGTTACATCAAGTGACCTTTCTTTATGAAGGGCTGCTCTAGTAGGGGATGGAGACTTGTGCAATCTGGTGTCAGACAATCCAACGGGGTAGGCAGATGGGGCACCTCCTACCTAAAAACCAGAAATTACATTTGATGAGACAATGTGAAAAACGATTCTATTCTAACTATTCTAATCAAAACTAAAACTGAAGTAACATTAATAATGTCTCATTAACAGATACTCCTCTCATCCTGAGCTGCAAAAGAGAATGTGAATGCATTAAACTATAATTCTTGAACCTAACAATCTGTAGTCAAAGTTAATCTACATTTCTGCTTGATGTGCTTACAAATCTAATGTCCACCATTATCACAGAGGGCAAGTCTACAGTGCTGTGAAGCAATGATTTATTTATCCACAATTTGCGTACAGATTTGTGCGCAAATTGGCTTATGCAAACTTTAAAATATTCACCCCACCTGCCAACAGAACATGCTTCCAAAGTTTGCTCTGCATATTCTTACCAAAGACAGAGCATCGATCCTGTAACGCCCTCCAGGCGGTGATGCCGCACCATGCAAAAGTGGTTCTATTGTGGAGGAAAGCTGAGGTTTTCCCAGAGGGTGGAAATCTGACTTGTCAATTCCAGCCATTGAAGCTAGCTGACCTAAGCTACAAGAAATTTAAAAAAAAGACATGCAATCAATTAAAAATGAACTTCCAGAGTAGATAACCAGCTAATACCAGCCTACCTTTTTCCTACAACAAATGCAAATAAAAAAATGATTATGGTAAGATGTGACTAAGATAATAAGATATTGGGTACACTGGTGGTGTAACGGTGTGAGGGGATATTTTCTTTGAAGCCCTTTATAACTGCACCACAGCTAATCTGACTACTCTCACTGATCCCTTTATGATCCCAGTGTACTCACCTTCTGATGGCTGCTTTCAGCATGATAACGTCATATTAGTCTTTGAACATGACAATGAGTTCACTGTACTCAAAGAGCCTCCACAGTCACCAGATCTTAATCCAGCAGAGCATATGTTTGCTTAATCTATTCTATTAATAATTAAGGTAGTTCTGAAAGCAAAAATGGGTTCAACCTTGTGCAAGAAGATGCACCTAACTAAGTGGCTAGTGGGCGCATTTTAGATTTAAAAAGATTCCAGAATGATACCCTGACTGAGTGAGTAACTGACTCAAAGATGACTGCGAAATTATACCTAACCCATGGGCTTTGGTTTCCACGTATTAATCCAAGAAATGACAATGACAAACCTAGAGTTTCGTTTTGAATGAAACCCATCCTGTCAGAATTAAACTGCAGAATCAATATCAAATTGGCCAATATTAAAATTAACTTCAGATATTTCCGAAAGAAACTGAAATCTAAGATGCACACCTTTTTTAAATATCACTAGTCTAATATTTTAGAAAATACACCTGTTTGACATCCTATCCCAAGTCAAATACGAGCCATTAACTACACAACCTGTGGTTTTTCCAAACATAACAATTTAATGATACATCACTAACAGAAGTGTGTAATCTGAGTATATGCTCTTTCTATACCACTTGAATGTACTTACTCTTGCAGACCACATTGTTACACTATAAATGATAAGAGCTACAATAATAAGCTGCTTCATCGTGCAGCTGAAATATTAAAGCTACACAAAAGTTTACTCACAGGGTGCCAGACTCTAATACTCTACAAAAATCAAGCAAACACTTTTCTGCAATGTTTTGTACGATGCACAAAGATAACTTTATAAAAAATAAAATATAATAAATAACTGTAGGTATCGTCCTAAAACACACATTAAATGTAACAAGGGGAAGAAAGACAGTTAAATATAAGCCACTTAAAATGGGGATCCATTCAAAACAAAACTAAAGGCCAACTTCTGGCTCAAGAAGTGGAAAAAAAGCACACCCACACATAATGAAACTGAAAGATTTTTAAAGAACGGATTTTCAGTAAACCACGTAGGTCCTGTGACAACAGTGGCATTTTGTAATTGCTGCCATTAAAAATACCCACCCAGCATCTTTGAGCAAATCCAGGAAAGCGTGAAACTTAGTGAATGATGTCTCAATGCTCTCCAGAATTGCCTCATCTTCAAGAGCACTGGAAGCCGGTGGTGCTAATGCAGAGCCACTGGCAGCAAGTGCCTCTGACAGGGAGTGATTGGCATCTCGAAGACGAGCATTCTCCAGCTCATACTGAACAGAAATTACATAAAGAATAAAGGCACAGTCTTATTTATTCATTAAAAAAAAAAACCAAAAAACACGACTGTTCAATAAAACTGACTCTTCAATAAAGGACGAGCTGTTGCATTACTTCATGAAAAATCAATAAGTACCTCCCACCTGACTCACAAAGAATCACACTATTTTCTATAAACAACTTTGAGAATCAAATAACATGGGAAATAACACAGTTTCAATAGCAAAAGTACACCAATTAAACCAACATGCTGTTTTCTGTTAATTCCCTGGAGTAAATTTAAAACAACTTTAGATTTGCAGCCACTAGAATGCATCTCTCTTGCACTTATGAGGGCTCAAAATTGCTGGTCAAGAATAACAGGTAAAAATGTTGACCCATTTTTGTGTATTTCAAGGGTCTGTGATTTGGAACATGTTGGTCAAATTAATTTTCAAAGATTTTAAGAAATCAGCTGATTGTGAGAGGGTTGATTTTCTATGGATTTTCTATGATTAAAACTTGCAATAAAAGGAAAACATTAAAAATAAATAACAGGCATAAATTTATCTGTATGTATTACAGATTTTATTTACCTCCATGAGCCTGGACTCAGCCTTCAGTCTGGCCCTCCGCTCTTCTCCGAGCCTCATACGGCACTCGTTTAGCTCCATCTACAGGGCATGGATCAGAAGAGCAGTGTGTGAGGTGGTTTTGTTTAATGAACTCTTCACATACCACATCTTTGACTTTAGAAGCAGCAAAAACACATTACAAAAATGACTAACCTGTATTTGTTCAAACCTCCGCGAAATGAATCTGTCCTGACGATTAAGAGAAGATGGTCTCGGTTCCACTTCCACCACTTCCTCTTCATCATCCTCCTCTGCCTCTGAATCAGACTCCATGGTAACTTTCACTGTGGCTGCACCCTAATAAGATATTAACATTAATGCTGCTGTTTAGGGCTCTTTATTCATTACGCTGCATTACACACAGACACAAGACAGCTTACCTGAAAGCTATGGTCTGTTACAGTAATTCCAGGAGGCAAACCTCTGCAGAAGCAAAAACATAGTATTAGTCTCTACATGACTATAATAAACAGTGAATGCTTTTTAAACATATAATTACATTCCCTACAGGTTTCCATATGCAGAAAAAATAAACTTCCAGACCCCCAAAACACACACACAATCCAAACTATCTTCCAAACTTATTAATGGAACATAGTTTTTGTTGTTTGCTTGTTGTTTCTTCTGAACATATCTTCACCTTTGGCGTCCAGCTCGTGCAGCAGCACGCCAAGGCACATGGGGGGTGCGTGATGGCTTAGGTTTCAGAGCAGCAGCTGAACTCTGTCCACCAGGAGATGGTCCTTTATGAGTGGCTGCAAAGAGAAGACATGTCCATGAATTCTGAGAAATCTTCACCTCTAAGAAGGGCGCAGCGTTGATGATGCAAAGTCCTCATAGTATTATGAACTGTACTTTATCACCATTTATTAAAAGTGCCTTGAGGTGTCTGTTGTGATTCGGCACTATATAAATGAATAATAATCAATCCATCCATCGTCTTTTGCCATCCAATTCAGGGACGTGGGGGGTCTGGAGTCTATCCTAGGAGTCTCAGGGCGAGAGGCAAGGTACACCCTGGACAGGCCGCCAGTCTGCCACAGGGCTAACACACAGAGACAGACAACCATTCACACTCGCATCCACACATATGGGCAATTAACCATCATCAATTAACCTAACCTCGCTAACTGCATGTCTTTGGACTGCAGGAGGAAGCCGTAGGAACCCACACAAACATGGGGAGAACATGCAAACACCACACAGAAAGACCCTGGCCTGAGAGAGGACTTGAACTCAGGGCCTTGCTGTGAGGCAACAGTGCTAATCACTGCATCACTAGGCATTAATGTGCATTAATAATATTTAATTAAACTGAACAATGATAAATGACAAACTGATAAATCTTTGCTCACAGAAAATTGTTAGGTCCCTCCCAATAATAACACAAGATATGCGCAAAATAGTGGAAGTGATTATAATGGCCAGCAGAACATGTGTGTGGGCTTTCCATGAATTAATCAATGCAAAAATGATAAGAACTACATGCTTTGTGAAACTAGCAGATATTACTTGCTTCTAACAAGCAGGGTATAAACATCACACGCAAATAGATGAAAGACTAATTAATCTAGGTGAGTATCTACTGAAATCATCCTATAAATAAGGGCAAAGTCAACTAAACCATAATCAAACACATCACAAATTCAAGATTATTTTTGCACCTATCAGCAGGAGAAACAAAATAAAATCACAATGAATTCAGTTCTTACCATGTCTCCAGATGACTTAAAAATTTAATTTGAGAAGTTGAAAAGACACAGAGAATAAGCAATACTATCTCAAACAGACTGAAAGAAATCCTCCAGTGAATTTACACTGCACACATACATGCACAAAAACCCCCAACATAAAACAGAGAAATGTGCCTATGCTCATAAAAATAAATGAATAAATATCTGTTTTTAATAGGCTGATTTTAGGTGTACAACCAGAAATACTGAATTTACTGTGTTTTGTCTGACTAGGGAGACAATAACATGGAGTTACATGCAGTCTGTCTGTGTTTATCTGGAACATGGAACAAGAAAAATGTATGTATACATAAATACCTATTCTAAATGCAGCTTTCCCTCTGACTGTACTGGGTAATGCTCTCCTCCTTGGACCAGAAGCTCTCTGTGGTTCTGACGCTGCAGGCTTGATCCAGCAATACTGCAGGACAACATAAGGAAGACACATGCATACAAATACACCACCTAGAGCAATGGTTCCACCCCCCCGGAATATTTCTCCCAAAAACTTACCTCTGGTGACTGTCCATGACCATTCATTAGTACTTTCTCTATTATAGTTTTAATTAGGAGTTTATCTGAAAGGAAAACTCAAAATCAGTGAAGATTAAGTACCAGAAACATTTCTAGAAATTTATGTTTCGTTGGTTTAGAGATGAACTACTACATGACTGATGTAATTACAGTATTACTCAAATGATTTTTCTACAATTGGAAAGTGCCACGCACACACAGAATTTGGTTTGCATTAATATGTCAAATGGAAACGTAAAAACAAACCAGCTCAAGCAGTGGAACGAACAATATTTTATCAGATTGGGAAAAGTGCTATTAAGTCTGGAAAAAAACAAGAAAATGCTATTGCCTTGACTTAGGTAGCAACTTACCAACTAATGGGTTACCACGGATATCCAGCACACACAAAGAAGAATTCGTTTTCAAGGCTTCTAGCAAACGACGAGCGCCTTCGTTGGAAAGACCACATCTTTGCAGGTCCACAGCTGTTTTACAAGCCAAAAATCAGAAACAGAAATCCTATCAAAAATTTGTACAATAAGGAAAACAACAAACACCACAAACTCACAAATCTACTAACCTTTAACCCAGAGGTCTTCAGCAAGTTCACTCGCAAGAGCCGCAGCACCCCGGTCCCCAATTAAAGTGTTACAGTTAAGTGTGACACGGCGAAGACCTCCCATACCCTCAAACTGCGGCTGTCGATACCTCAGAGACTCCGCCCACGCCGTACCATGTCTTTGCATACCCTGATGCTTTAAGATAAATAAAAGGATTCTTACAAAAGTTGTGATGAAAAATTTTAAGACTCTTCCACTTCTATTACTGAACGAAAAGGCCCACATTGTCTTATTCTATCTTTTATTACATAATGTTCTGACTAACTGATAACTTCTCTCTCTAAATCTTCTAGGTTTAAGCTGCATATACACTGGAAGCGATTCAAGGCCACGTTTTGACTAGAGACCATAGAAAGTGAACAAGTAAAATCGCTTCCAGTGTGTATACAGCTTTACAATCCCTCTGTCAAAAAACATGCTGCTGTAATCTGCACTGTGCACCTCAATTTTTTCCCTAACAAACTTTTTTAACAATTATTATCTGGATAGTTTACAATTATTAAATAATCATCTCTCAATAAAAAATAAAATAGACTGCCAGATGACACTGAAAATCAAATACTATACCTTGATAATATTGGCCATGTGCTCTGCCCCCCTCCAGGTAAGACTGCATCCACTAAAATCCACTGCCCTGATGTTAGCAGAATACTTAACGCTTTGGCAAATGACTAAAACATATAGAAACATAGAGAACACACAGTTACACAGGTAACATACAATACAAACTCCTTTCCTGAACAAAATTAGGAGACAGTAATATAATTGCACATACCCTCTAAGCCCTCATCACTGATTGGACAGTTAATCAGAGATAGGTTTTCCAAGGAAGTGCTTTTTGCCAAACCCTAGATTAGGATCATTTCAACAAAGAACTTGTTTTAATAAATGTCCATTCTAAGAGTGAACAAAAAAGCAAAAACCACAGAAAAAGTTTTGAATAACATTTTTAAAAATTAAACAGTTACAATGCTTTGCTTTTAAAATGCTCTGCTTTCACCTTTGTTAGGGTGATGAGGTCCCTTTCTCTCAGTGGAAGTCCATTGAGCTGCAGCGTCTTGAGGTTGGGAGAGACAGTGAGGCACTCTCTGAGGGCCTTGCACAGCTTTAATGTCATATCCTTGGAGCGAATAGCTGGAATCTTCCTCCTGAAGCTAGATTTAAGATATCTTCTATCTGAAACCAATGGTGACATTGTTGTTTTAAGTAAAATCTGAAAATCAACAAGTTTCTAACATAGACAATTAAAATCGTATAAACTGTTTCAATAACGTACCTGCCTCTCCAGAAGCCAAACTAGCTTGGTATGTGCTACTTATTGCTATGTGGTGCAGGTGTTTATTAATGGATATAGAGCTGAGAACGGGTGGCCAGTCTGTTAGCTTCAGCTTGTCTCCATTAAAGTCCAGCATCCCTTTGTTGAGGTTCATTTTAACTGCAGGAAGGGGGACAGATTCCTGCCTGGCACAGGCAAACTCATAGTAAGCCATAAAGTCCTGAGCACCCTGCCGCCGAATCTGAGCACTGTCCGGGGCCATCTTTGATCTAGGAATAAAAATATTCAAAGTAAGACAAAGAGAACTATTTAAATTGGTAGGAGTACTTCAAGATCACAGTAATGGAAAAACAGCACACATCACGGCAACTTTACTTTCACACCATATCGTATTTTTCATACGATTGCTTCAATTTAAGTAGAAAATTCTCCTATTTCTGTGTATATGATTACATCTTTGTCTTCTTCCTGAAGCTGGTCCTTTCAAGGGTCGACACAGAGGATCACGTGCCTCCATCTCACCCCATCTCTAGCATCCCGTTCTGTCACACCAACCCTCTGCATGTCCTCCTTTACTACACCAAGAACCTCCTCTGAAGTCTTCCTCTTTCCCTCCTGCCTGGCAGCTTCATATTCAACATCTTTTATCCAATATTGTCCAAACTACTCTTTAATTTCACCTCCAAAACACTTAACCTGAGCCGTCTTTCTGATATACTTTTCTGATCTTGTCTATCCTGTCCACCACCTTAGAAACCTTTGCTTTCACTGCTGTTATCCTTCTGTCACAAATCAACACCTGACACTCGTCTCCAACCACTCCACCCTACCTGCACTCGCTTCTTCACCTCTCTCGTGCACTGTCCTTTGCCCTCGATTGTTGACTGCAGGTATTTAAATATATATATAATTAGACATCTGCTGAAAAAGTTCTCATTCTTAAACAAGTGCTTGTTCAAAGGGGTTCTCTGATTCTTTCAATTTTCTTTATATTATTGCTATAAAAATGACACTGAATTGAAATTGAACTGAATTAATTTACAAAACTTGTTCAACTTTATTCACGTATTGCTATATCATAACATTTACAGACACAGCAACAAGTATGTGGGGTGGCCATATGCGAGCCACTAAAAATATTGAGGTGGCACACCAGAAACAGAATTTACAGTTGGGTATGAAAGTACATTATATTATTTTATTTTGATTAAATCCAGTTGTGTAATGCATGAAGTCACAATTAAAAACAGCAGCTCTAGACCCTGATGCTGACATTCACTGCTAGCATAGACAGTCTTTGGTTGCTAGGAGCCGAGCTGAGCTAACGCCACTGGTTTAACCTTAGCTCTAGGTTACTTGAAAATATGACAAAATAATTAATCTAAAAGAATGATATTCCTACTTAATTTCCTGCTAATAAAGTTTATATCATGTCTATGAAGGTATTAAAGTTTATATCACTGAAAATAGGTAAATATGAAAACCAAATGAGATTTTGAAATCTATATTAATCAGTTTTAACTGATCGACTGATCAATTAATTGAGTGGAAGTCCCAGGATGGCTTCGCTGATTCTCAGCAGAGCTGACTAGAAGCAGCTTAAGATTCACTCTCCCAGACTGGAGTTCACTTTAACAGCAAACTTGTTCATGAAATACAAATACATATTAGATCATTAGATTTCCATGTTGGCCCTGAGATGCACAGTGATCTGTCCAGGGACTGGCACCAGCTTTTCTGCACCCTTATTACATTATTCCCAACATAGGGCAGTCAGGGGGAGCCACTGGGGGTGCCAGCAAATTTTGGGGCTTAGCCAGTGCCTCCTCTGGGCCCGCAGAACAAATAAGCTATCAAAATATTTCGATAGCTTTGTTATGTAACTGGCCAGTTATCACTATTAAGCCAAGCCATAACCAGCCCTTCATCTGAAGACCATACACAGATCACAAGTTTTCGTTAACATTTCAATGTTAACCTTACAATAAAGCTAATCGTTGACTTTCACTGATTTTGAATCTTCACCAATTATCTATGCACAGTGTAACCGCTTTCTCTCATTAAGTGCAGAGCGCTAAGGTTAAACCAGTGGCGTTAGCTCAGCTCGGCTCCTAGCAACCAAAGACTGTCTATGCTAACAGTCAATGTCAGCATCAGGGTCTAGAGCTGCTGTTTTTAATTGTGACTTCATGCATTACACAACTGGACTTAATCAAAATAAAATAATATAATGTACTTTCATACCCAACTAAAGACTATACCGTCGCGGGACTGATGTATGACTTTTCCTCGACGTTGCTTGACAACTTCAGCGGTCTGTTATTGTTGACAACATAAACGACCGCTCAAAAGTGGCGCTGTAGTGCCAGCAAACCCACGCCCACTTCTTCTTCAGTGTACCATTTGCAGCTCTAGCCAGAGATCTGCTGCCATCTATCAAAGCGGAGCGGTAAAACATATCACAGGGAGTCACAGCCAATGACTGTACGGTCATAACCTATTTAGAGAAGCTTGAGTACATAATAAACTATCCAGTTGTAAAACAGACGACACAGAAGTTAAAACAGAAGTTAATCTGCATTCCCCACTGGGCCTAAATTTTAGGACATAAATGTGTACAATAACCGTTTTGGCTAAGCAAATTTGTGCAAAAATGGATTTGGATTTAAATGCACTGATATAGATATCCCTATTCTGGTGAATCAACCACTCCTAGTTGAATGAATGTGATGTTAAAAGTTTCTTTCTGCCATTTAGAAATCAGAAATCAGAAAGGGTTTTATTGCCAAATGTTGAGCAGGTTTACAACATTAGGAAATTGCTGCGGTACTTAGTGCAGCACTGCGGTACTTAGTGCGTTATAGTTAAACTGTGGATGCTCCAATTCTACTTAAAGGAACACACAGCCACTCTCCATATCCTGTTTGGGAGGAACAGCCACAACCTTCAATTACGTCATTCTAAGAAGTGAATTCAGTGAAACAGTCTTCTATGTAATCATTTCCTTTTTGGTCATTTTGTTGACTGCTTTAGCACTACCTTTATGCGATTTTGAAGCAGATACAATATTCACATCATTTATGACTTGAAAAAGATAATAATACTAGAAATTAATGTTGTATTTTTACGTTTTGTATAATGTATTTAAACAATTCCAATACAGTAAAAATTAGGGCATTTGACAGCTCTAAAATGCACTAAACTATTTTTTAAAGACTCTCTCATATTCACATTACACAGTCAACTTTCTTGAAAGTTGTCCAGGATGAGACAATGAACTTTCTTTCTTGGGGCCATCAGTCAGGTGGCACGTCTCACATGTAAGAAAGCATTGTCTTTGTTTGGCAGACTGCAGGGAAAGGCTGCATTGAGCAGTTGTGTTTGTTGAATGTAAGATAAACAGATTTGTGAAATATTTTCATATCTAATCTTGGTTAATGTCTAAACGACCGCTCAAAAGTGGCGCTAACCGTAGACAGAGTGTACTAACCGTAGACAGAGTGCACTAACCGTAGACAGAGTGTCAGAGTGGGTAAGAACACCTCTTCCACCCTTGTGGTCAACACCGGTGCCCCTCAGGGGTGTGTTCTGAGCCCTCTGCTATACACTCTCTTCACCCATGACTGTATTTCCTCCTGCGCGTCCAATCTCATTGTTAAGTTTGCAGATGACACTACAGTGCTCGGACTTATATCCAACAATGATGAGACAAACTATAGGACAGAGGTGCAACAACTAGAGTCATGGTGCCACGACAATAACTTGGTCTTAAACACCAAAAAGACCAAGGAGATCATTGTAGATTTCCGGAAGAGGGGTCATAACAACCATCTGCCTCTCTTCATTGGCAGTGAGGCGGTGGAGAGGGTGAGCAGTTTTAAATTCTTGGGGGTAACTGTGACCGAGGACCTGTCCTGGGGCAACCATATCACCTCAGTTGTACGGAAGGCCCAACAGCGCCTCTACTACCTGAGGAGACTGCGGAGCGCACACATTCCCAGATCTCTGATGTTGAACTTCTACAACTGTGCCATCAGCAGCGTTCTGACGTATGGATTTCTAGTGTGGTTCCCCAGCTGCACCAAGGCCGATCAGCAAGCACTCCAGCGGGTGGTGAAAGAAGCTGGCAGAATTATTGGAACAAGTCTGCCAGAGATCAGTAATATCTTCCCCACTCGCTGTCTGAGGAGGGTGCACAGTATCCTGCGGGACCAACATCACCCTGCGCGCCACCTTTTCCATCTGCTGCCCTCAGGGAGAAGGTACAGGTCTATACAGGCCAGAACATCCAGACTGGCCAACAGCCTGTATCCACAGGCTGTGAGGCTCCTGAACTCTCTGCCCCCCTCTCACGGACAATAACCATATCCAACTTCTCAATAGCAATGAACTGGTCTGCATTGGTGCATCATATCTTTATTCTCTTTCCCCTCCTGCCCCCCCCCCCTCTTTCTTAAATAGATAACTATCATATCTGATATCATATCTCACAGTACAATAATATTGAATGGGCTGCATTGTTGTATTTTGTCATGTTTCTCAGGTCTTTGTCTGAATTTCTACGAACATTATTGCTAAGGATTGTCTTATTGCATTGGAGTCACACTGGGTTAAATATGTACACTTGGGTTTTAAGGGGTATTTATTATTTTCTTCTTTTTTTTGGGTTGTATGGAAGCCCCAAACGCAATTTCATTGTTCTTGACAATGACAATAAATAAATAAATACTAAATACTAAATACTAATGGGTTGGCATGGCAGAGTTTCTTTACTCAGGAGGATTTGTGAAGTAGCTGGTCTGTTGGTGGTAATCAAATATTGTGGGGTGTGCCGAGTTCCTGTTGATGCTCACTCTAGATTATTTCAGAGCTTTTTCTTTCAAATATTTCAATTAATAATATCTTTTAATATTTAGGCTACTCATGTCTTGAATATGATTAAGATTTTACTGGTCCTCATCCCCAGATCAAACCCTTACCCACTTATTTTAAGTGTGATCCTCATGACTTTACCTCAGCTGAGTGCCAGTGGACTGACACACTTGTATGGTATGACATGAGGAACTCACAACTATGTGAACAAGAGTTACAAACTCTCACTCACAAACATCACCGACTGCATAACCAGTGGGCCGTAGAACTCATTCACAAAACAATGCTACCCTTCCAAAAAAAAACACAGAATAGGACATGCATATCTGCATTTTTCACATATACCACTAATTCTGTTTTCTTTCTGCTCTGAGTGTGAGGGTGCTAAAGGTTTCCAGCACTATCTTTCCATCTTTCTTTTTCATCCCACATTCACCATATATTTATATTTATATATATATATATATATATATATATATATATATATATATATATATATAAAAATATATGGTGAATGTGGGATGAAAAAGAAAGATGGAAAGATATATATATATATATATATATATATATATATATATATATACACACACACACATATATACATACATACATACATGAATTCCCTTCTCGGCCCTGCGGGCAGTCTTTTATTCAAGCCAGGGTCCCGACATCTTTGTCCAGATGTTGTTCCTGGAATATGTTGGAGCCAATCCCCTAGCTTAGGAATCACCACACCTAGTGCTCCGATTACCGTTGGGACCACTGTTACCTTCACCCTCCACATCTTCTCCAGCTCTTCTCTGAGCCCTTGGTACTTCTCGAGTTTCTAGTGTTCCTTCTTTCTGATGTTGCTGTCATTTAGAACCCCTACATCTATCACTACGGCTCTCTTCTTCCACTTGTCTACCACCAGTATATCTGGTTGCTTTGCCATCACCATTTTGCCGGCCACTTAGTTATGCCGTTCTGTGTATGCCCTGCCTGCTAGCATCTTGCGCCCTGCTGTTATGTGCTGAATTGTCTCAGGGGCATTTTTACACAGCCTTCATATGGGCTCTTGCCTGGTGTGATGTCCTTTATTCCAGCTTCGTCCAGCCATTGGCAGGATTTCTGGATGTCAGCCACCTCCTCTATCTGCCGGTGGTACATACCGTGCAGGAGGTTGTCCTTCCATGATGGTTTCTCCTCTTCCTCCTCTTTCTTGGGTTTCTGCTGCCTGAGGTATTCACTGAGCACGCGGTTAGTTGGGGTAATCTTCCTGATGTATTCGTGGATGTTCGCTGCATCATCATGGACTGTGGTACTGACACTCACTTGTCCCCAGCCTCTTTCTTTCCACTTAGCATGTAGGGGTGGCTGTAGCTCAGGTGGTAGAGCAGCTCAGCCATTAACCAGAAGGTCGGTGGTTTGATTCCAGTCTGCATGCCAAATATCCTTGGGCAAGATACTAACCCCATGTTGCTCTGCAATGCATCCATCAGAGTGTGAATGTGTATGATTGTTAGATAGAGCACTTAAGAGTTTAGAAGAAGTGCTTGTGTGAATGGGTGTGATTGGGTGAATGAATTAGCTGTATAAAGCGCTTTGAGTGCTCAGACAGAGCAGAAAAGCGCTATATAAGAACCAGTCCGTATACCATGTATGTACGACTACACGCCTCTGGAGAGGGCGTCGCAAGTTCGATTCCCATCTGGGGGTGTCTGTATCCAGTAAGGGTCCTAGACTAGACCCGCCCATGCTAACCAGGCCTACCTACCTACCGCAGACATGAGCGAGAGACAGAAATATGAAGTCATATCAGCTCGGATGTTGCCCGGATCAACAAGGTCTGTGTCAGATGTCGAGGAACCAGGGCAACCGGATCAGAATTGGGCTACTGGGGGCATTGGTGGGCAAGAGATCAAATATATATAATCGCCACAGCATAATGTACATTATTTATGAATAAAGTGAAAATAACATTAAACATGAGACTTAAGTTTGGCTGCTTTGACAGTTACAGTCTGCACTTTGAGTTGTTGTTTTTTGTGTTTTTTGTTTTGTTTGTAGAAACTGTTCTGTGGTCAACCCACAGAAGGGACACAAAGAGGAACCTGTATTTTAGACCAGTGTACACCGGTAGCTGTGAATCCTCTTGGTCTTGGCAGCCTCAGTGACTCTGCTGAATTCAGTCACAAACGTCTCACCAACACTGCACATATTGTGATGGTAAAAAATAAATATAGAACTTAAATATATAAAAAAATACTTTTGTTTTATGATGTTGTCAAAACACCCTTTCCCCTTAGCGTGTCCAGTGGTGCCAGTTAAGTTGAACACTGTTGCTAATGCCTGGAATGCCACTGTGGTATCACAGAGTAAGTATGAGAGCTATTCCTTCTTGCTTGCCAAGTAGACCTTACCAACCATTAAAAAAATATATATCAGTAATTTGTGCACATTTAACTTAACGCAACATAAATGTATTTATAAAAAACACTGAAAAACAACTCACATTGACAAAAGAAGGTTGATTTAAAATGTATTTAGTGAAAGTAATGATTTTATCTTTCTAAACTTTAGGTTGAATGCTTGCAACTGAGTTAAGTGTATTGTTTGGAAGTCTATAGGCAACCTTCTGTAAGCATGAAAGGTCCTCTAATGATGAAAGAGACTTGTTGAAATATAGTTTCCCATATATATTCAACAATTTTAACAAACACACAACACAGAGAATTTTTAAGCATAAGATGAAGCTAAATGTGGACACACAACAGAGAAAAATAGCTGTGTGCCTTGGTATTACCAGGTTGAACCATCAGGGGAAGTAAGGAGTGAAAGGCAAGAAAGGCAGAGCCACAGTGGCTCAAAGTGGCCTCCAGAAAATGCAGTCACCAAGAGGTGGAGTGGCTCAGAGGCAGAGGTCAGCCAGGTCAAAAAATTTAACAGGACGGTCAGATGAACTAGTCTTATTGATTAACGTAGTAGATCCTTTAATCTGCTGTCATGGTGGCATTGAAAACAAGTATATGAACTTGCAGCAATGGAAGGCAATACCATGGCAACCCACTGACACACCTGAAACTACCACTGAAATCAGACAAAGGGAAAGAGCGAGTGAGGGACGGAAAGAACGCCTACTTAGAGGGGAGAGGCTGAATACTTAAGCATTTAAAATGGTGTGGCATTTTTCCAAACAACATCCATTTGTGGTTTCCTAACTGGTGAAAGCAGACAAAGCTAAGTTGTAAATGAATTAGAAGTGCCAGTGATTCATCATCCACAGAAGCTGGAGAAACAGGAGATGGGGAAGAACTTACAGTAAACACTCTATATTCACATTAAAAGCAGTAAACAGAATAAACACTTGCTAAATGTATTTTCAAACTCCAGACTTGGAATTTCGAGAACCACACCCAAGGTTGCCAAACCAATAACCAGGAGATAAACATTTTCCTGCTGTTTCCATAAACCAGCCTGTTCTGTTTAGAACCTTTTGGCAAATTTAACTCCCTGTTACGGCCCTAGCTGGGCCTCCTGATACTGCCCTTGTGTGGGCGTGGTGTTTTTCTCCGCCTCCTCCTCTTCTGCTCCACCCCTCTGTCTCTCTCTTGCTCTTCTCTCTCCCCAGGACACAGCTGCTGCTCATTGGACTCATTTACCACCTGGGCCCAGTCAGCAATCACCTCTCTGAGGTCATATAAGCTGGGGATGAGCTGTGAGCAGGGGGTGGGGTGTCTCTGCTTGGTGTGTAGCCTGCCTGCCTGCCTGCCTGCCTGCCTGCCTGCCTGCCTGCCTGCCTGCCTGCCTGCCTGCCTGCCTGCCTGCCTGCCTGCCTGCCTGCCTGCCTGCCTGCCTGCCTGCCTGCCTGCCTGCCTGCCTGCCTGCCTGCCTGCCTGCCTGCCTGCCTGCCTGCCTGCCTGCCTGCCTGCCTGCCTGCCTGCCTGCCTGCCTGCCTGCCTGCCTGCCTGCCTGCCTGCCTATAGAATTAGAATTCAACTTTATTGTCATTGCACAGGTACAGGGCAACGAAATGCAGTTTGCATCCATCCAGAAGTGCTTTAGTGATATAGATATATTACAATATATATTAGCAATAATATAGATATGTGAGTATATTACAGAAATAGCTGCTTTACGTGAGTAGTGTGGGCTTGTGGGCCTTGGCAGCAGTAAAGCCAGCTGCTGTTAGTGACAGGGTGAGCTTGTGGGCCCCTGGAAGTGCCTCCTCGTGGAGTTTTTGTTTGGTTGTTGTGTTCTTTGTTGTTGCAACCTTTTTTTCCCTTTTTTTGGCATGTTATTGTAATACGGCGTTGCCGGCTCCTTATGTTATGATTATCTACAATAAAGACTGTTATTTACTAAGAACACCTGTCTGTTTTCCTTTCATTCTGTTCTGGACTCATTTGTTACTGGTTCCCTCACTCGCATGCCTAGACCCCTTCGGGGGGGACGTAACACTCCCTTATACAGTAATGTACACATATCAACATCATTAAACATCTGGTAGTCATACTGACTTTGGCAGCAGAGGTTTCCCTGAACTTCATCGACTGTGAGAAGACTGCAAAAGAAACCCCCCCCCCCAGAAGTGTCGTGCCACCCACAGCGCCAAGATCTTGACATTATTTTCCAGGTTTTTGTAGAAAACAGACTGAAGAGAGAGTTTTTCTACATTCTTAATAATTCATAATAATTCTATACCACTGCCTTAAAATACACATTTATTATTACACTTTGCGTGATGATAAATGGATAAAATCAGCATTTCTGTCCATCACTCTGCACAGAACAATAGATTTTCTTTTTTTCCTTTTTTGTATTGAAAATTAAAACTACTTTACAATAGTCTTCAGTCTCTCACTTTAGAACTTTCTAGAATGCATTTGGATTTCGTTACAGTTTTGCTTTTGCTTTTGACTCGTTTGAATGGGATTTATGATTTTCTTTTGTCGGTGGGTCACGCAGGGCGAATCTGAGACTTTTGCCAGCACTAATTCCATGTTGCGTTGGTTGTATGCTTTCGGGTTACCTTTGTCAAGTTTAACAATCACAAAAATCAAAGGTCATTTGTTTTCTGGCGGAAAGACTTTCTTTAAGGATTGCGTCTGGCTTCCTATTTTTAACCAGTCTCTGGTGCTGAGAAGCATGCCCATGCCATGATTCTACCATCACTATCCCTGAAAGGATTCTCATTCTTTATCCATCCCTTATGCTTCTGAGAGCTCTGTCACAGTTGTCTACAGAGAGCTCCTGGGCTTCATACCTTGTCCTGACATCCAGTGTGAATTGTTTGACCTTGCAGGTCTAAAGGTCTCCTTTTTCTAAACTATGTTCAATCAGTCTATTTGGACTAAGCTCTGGTCCAATCTAACAGCTAACTAAAGCAAAGAGAATGAAACAATAAGTGGAAGAATTTTGTTTTAGTACAACATTTAGCTTATTATTTCAAATGACTGAAATTTGTGGAAAAATAAAAGAAATGCTTAAAAAATGTACACTTTAAAAAGAAAAACTCAGTTTTTTGGGGGGTTATATTTCTTTTGTTTAGTCTGGTTTTATATGCTTTTTCTCTCTATTCTTCATTTTTTTACTTAAAAAATATAAAACACCCAAAAGGGTTGGGCTTTTGATTTTGTATTAAAAAACAACAACAAAAACATTTTCATCAGTTTAAACAAAATGTTTAAAAAGTGTTATATGGATGTCTTTGGAACCACATGACACACGCACAAATTGAAAATAAATAAACAAATCAATTCAATTTGCTGTAAGTTGAAAAAACAGGGATTTCACATAACATCACATCTAAACATCGAAGCTGATTTGTTTTTTTTTTTGTTTGTTTGTTTTTTTGGTGTTTTTTGTACTATCATAGAGTAATTGTTTTCTCAGGTTTGTCCTGCGTGTCCTGAACGCGGCACGACAACGCCCTCTCCCTGTGTGAACTGCAGGTTACAAGAATCCTATTGGCTAGTCCAGACGTCTACTCGCGGTTCGCTGTATTCCAGTAATCCCAACCCACTCGGGAGTCACTGGGCACGGTCCAACAGCACGGCAGGGACAGGGGCTGGATCGAGAAGATATCGTGGCTCTTTAATTATTTATCACGTCATTAAGGAGCAGGATTAATTGAATATATATCCGAAACATCAACGAAAACCAGTTCTCGTCACATCAGAGGTAATTTCGCTGTTATTTGTGTTCGGACGTCCTGCTAGCGATAGTTCGTTTAGGGCAGCTACTCCAGCTAACAGTGTTTTCCAAATATCGGTGGCCTGTCTGCGTGTGTGTGGTGGGTGGCTTCTAAGTGACTTTACAATGACTGTCGGCTGACTTTATCCCCTGTTATTATCATTAAAACTATTGTTAAGAAGTCAAGGGAAATGAAAAACAGTTCATATTTAGTTACCGTGTAGTTTAATATAATTACAGTGTGTGCGTTTTTAAAGATGCGTTTGCTGTTGCGGTATTCCCCATGCTTCTCACTTGCTAATGCTAATGATGCAAACTGTCCGTCCTGTGATGGTGCAGTTGGGCTGGTCTGTTAAACTGAATCAGCCACAAATTCACATAATAGTTTAAAAACGAATAAATGGATGACGGTTACAGCTTTTGATTGTTTTGCTGTGTATTTGGGACCCACAAATTTGAACTGTGTATGGTGATAATGTATATTTTGTAATTATGGGATTATGGTTTACAGATTGAGAGGTCAGTTTCTTAATCAGGTAGTCGGTGTGTTGCAGTATGGATTGGGCATTTGCCGCCTCTATCTTGTGTCTCTTGGTATAAAACAGGTCCATGTTCATTTTGAAACTAAACTGTGAACAGATAAAAAAAACATGCACAGACAGGTAAAGAGATCCCCTATCTGGGAACATACAGCATGTTCTTACAAAACCCTGGGTGGGTATTTTATCATACTCTATCATACCCTACCCAGTAGCTGCTTAATATTACAGGCAACAGTTCCTACCATTTGTAACACCTAAAAGCAGGGATACAGGCAGCGCACAGTTAAGGTGCCAGTGAATCAGCAGGCGATCCTTCTTAAGTGTTAAAGTATCTGCACATGACAAGTGAGGCAAATGATCCCTTGTTGCATTTTATTTATTTATATCTATTTGTTCAAACCTAACAGAAAGCTGTCACCCTGTTATTTTCAACGTCTTCATCTTTTCAGTAGTAGTAATAAGAGTTATCTTCTGTATCCTCTTCGTACATTACTTTTATTAAATTCTGATGGATTTAATAAAAATAGATACATTATTGCATCATGTAGTCTAGTAGTTTTATGACTCAACATGGGACATACAAGCAGCAGACACCATAACAATCTGGAAAAATATGTTTCACCTACCCCTAACTGGGAGGACAATAGGTCCCCTGTTGGTATGTTTGCTTTGCAAATGGTCACTTGGTTGTTTCCGCTAGAAGCTAACCTACTGCTAGTTTGCATAGTTCTCTTTTTGGCTTGCTTGATTTAAGCTGTAGACAGTGTGTGTTTATTTGGCTTAAGTCAGAAGCTAGGAAGCAAAAATGTAAAAACAAATTATATGAAGTGAGCTGTACTCACTTCCAGTTGTTTTTTTAGATTAGCATTTTCATCCATAAAGAACTACAGGGAATAGGGAAGGAAGGAAGGAAATGCCTTGTGGTTGACATCCAAAAGCTACACACACACACACACATACACACACAGAGGACTCAATGTCTTCTTTCCACTGAGGTCAGAGCACCGACAGTTCACACGGACATTCATTTGGTAACTTTCCCTGTTTTCACTTATTCTCCAACAAGCATCCGGTCTTCCCCTCTTCCCATTTAAATGTCGAACATAAGTAGCTGAAGCTTTAGCTCGTGTTTCAAAATGTCACCTCAGCTACATAGAGCCACTCAGTGCTTACTTCTTTGGTCACAGTGGTCACTGTATGACAGAGTAATGGCAGCTTTGCTGAGCGTAGGCTGAGAACAGGCAGACAACTGTTTCCCTGGATTTGGCAAAGGAAAATCTTATCAAAGGTTTTGATTGCCTTTTGTTCAAATAGTATGCATCTGTATGTACATATGAGCAGACATAAAAATGATAAGCTCATGCAATATAGTCCGCTACCTGGGGCAAAATGCTTACTGACAAAACATTGCAGCATATAAAAGGTTTATCAAACAAAGTTACATCTATTTAGGTAGGTGTGGTATTTTTCTAAGCTTTTTGTAATGTTTTGCTTGAGTAGTTGCTTTTTAGCTTAAAGCAGTGGTGGTTTGGTGTAATTTTGGCTTTGGCTCTCATTCATTTTTATTTTCGTCCTGGTCTCAGTTCTAGTGGGAACAACGATCCCTTTATATGATCTTTAAACGTCAGGATGTCTTTTGGTACATTTACAGGAGACAGATTAATAACTGTTACTCTTACTGTGAAAAGCATTTCTCATGTTCTGTTGGTGTGGGGAAAAATATTGTTGGAATCTGGAAACTTGTAACTATAATAGTCTTATTATTACTTTGTGTCATATGAAATAAAAACAAGGTTTAATTATTAACTCCCCTGGGCAAAGGACAAGTGCACTAGCCAAGACGCATACAAACAAACCCTTGGGAGAAAACAAGCACCTAACTTTGTGTCTGTCAGTAACTGTTTGTATTATTTGTGACTTGTGAACTCCCTGAAGCACTAGACATGGGAAATGGGTGTTTGAAGTACACTTGGATATTTTCCATGGCTTTCCCCTAAACGTGGCTTTACACAGCTGCACAGTGTGGTGGTGTGGATAGAGGCGCAGGCTCAAATACAATGGCTTGTGTTTCACTGATTGTTCATTTCTTTGGTCCCGCTGTATTAAAAAGTAATGACAGCTCTGCTGACTGCAGGCTGGAACAGACGCAAAGATTGCCTCCACATTTGGCTAAAGATAATACTATCAGTCACAGGGCCTCATTGCTCTTTCCAGTCTGTATTTGTAAGGTCATTTGTGCAAATGAACAAGGGCAGAAATCACACAACCACAAAGTATCTCCCATTGCCTGAGGCAGATTAAAGTGTAATTCATCATAATATTTATGTATATAGACGATAAGAATTTTGTAATATTTTGAGGTGTTTCTGTCCAAGCACAGGTAATTCTGTCTCTGTCTTCTTTTTCAGTTTTTGTTCAGTTTTATTTTGTCTCCTGGCCTTGATTGTAGCATCAATAAGAATCACATAGCAATAACAGTTTATCTTCATACTTTTCTCAGTTCTTGTGTTTTAGTTTGACACTAGAGTTAAAAGAGTCAGTTATGGTGGCCCTGAAAGATCAAACACACTGCAACTTAGAAAAACACCAGCAAATAGAAAATTGCTGCAAAATACACAAAAAAAAAGAATGGAAATTAGCCCAAAACATACTAATTCTGCTGTGAGGGAGAAAATGATGCAAGTTAATTTGTGTTTTATTTGCATGGTTTGCTATGACTGTTAGCTTATCTCCCCAAAAACACTTCCTTTGTGTTTTGTGAGGCTTTTTATGAGCTTTTCTATGTTTTTTCTCTTTCTGTTGTGTTTTAATCAGTTCTGTTTTGCTTGCTTTTGCAGCACTTTTCTTTTTTTGTGTGTTTTGCTACGTTGCAGTGCTTTTGACCTATCAAGGCCACTACAGTTAGTAGTATCAGTTAGTAATCGCCAAGTTCTAATAGGTCTCTGTGGACAAACATTTGTCATTTACTATAATCACAGATCACTTACAATCTACAGCTCGTCAGACGCCGCATGTAAATTCCCAGATGGGCTCTCATGTATACATAGATGTACTGATTCTTGCCATGGACATGCCAGTAACTGTGTTTATGGCGCAGTCCCTAAAGTACCAGTAACTGGAGTACATCTCTCCTGTATTTTGGATTCTTAGAAATGTTAGCTTCATTTGACAGTCAGTCCTGCCTGTGGTGTTTTGCGTGGGAGTATACCTGGACAATCTTCATGGCTTTTCAGAGCCTCTTTACGCAGCTGCATATACAGCCGGGAGTAAACTGTGGTGTGGAAAGAGGTGGCAAGCTTGAAGTCACGGTGTTGTCTTTGAGGTGAGTCTGCGCTTTCCTAAAATAGGGTTACTGCAGGCATACAGATGAGGTTTAGGCTTAGTTTTTAAGTAACAACATCCTTGTGGTTTTTGTTGTTTGTGGTCACATTCATCACTGCTCCAAAGACAAGAGCCAGAGCTCAGCAGAGAGGTATTGATTTGTGTGCTGATGTGCATTTTTAGCTATCAGTTTCATGGATGAGATTTCCCAGAATGTACAGACACCCCCCCCAATGCCCTCACTTCCCATCAGTGCAGCCTGTTTAAAAAGAGAAATTGCTGTTGTTTTTGTCTTGTACCCTGAGGCTCAAAGAATTGTGTTGGGGCTTGTAAAACATTTCAACGTGGTGTGAAAATTTGGAAAAATAATCCTCAAAGAAAGGAGAATGCCCTCTCACGTGGGAAACCACAAAACATGGAATAAAACTGTTGTTTTGGTGTAAAAATGTGTAATAGACTGACTCCACTCAGCTGTATTTATATTGAACAGTTCCTCTGAATTTCATGTGAAGTGCACTTTAATGGCAGGAAAAAAACAAGATTTTTGAACTGCTATAGCCAGCTCTGCAGAAAGTCCCATTAAATAAATCACATTAATACTGCTGGGTTTAGTGTGCTTCTTGAATGCAGAAGAAGCAGCTGCTTAGAAAGGAAAATGCAATTGCTATGCATGCAGAAAGAGCTAGATTGATGACCGCGAGGTTTATTTATTCACGTGTCATGTCTAAATCACAGCCAACAAACAAACATGAAGATATCTGTAACTACTTTAGGAGTCAAAAGAAAAAAACTGATCTTTAAATCCACTGACTGCTGGTCTACTGTGTAGATTGATGTTTCAGTTAATGACTGCCATAGCCTATAGCTTTAACAAAGAACTGTAGTGTTAAGAAACAAACACAAGGCTTTCAAGATTTGAAGCAGATTATAAATTTGTTCTAATTTATTCCCTCTGCCAGGATAAATAGAATCTTTTTCTTATCTTATGTTGAATCTGTCCTTGACACAAAAGAGTTATGAAATCCAGTAGCTCTCGTACTCTTGTGGTATTTGCAAAGTTTGCAGTGGGCCACGTCATGAATTAATGAAACAGCCATCTAAAAATATATCCGCATGATGCTGCACGGTCATACTCAATGTCACTATGGAGTACTGATAGGATCACTTATTTGGCAACGAGGCTTAAGGTTTTAGCAGGAATTGTTTGCTCATCTATTTGAAACATGTCACGTTATTGCTGCAAAGGGCTTGGTTGTTTTTCAGAGGCGTGTTTTTGTCAAGCTAAAGAGACGTTTGAGGCCTGCCCCAGCCTGTCTCGAGGGAAACCAGATGAACTGCAAATGTCAGTGATGGTTCAAAACACAAGAACTGAGATTTATATGCGTACACAACCACATGCAGGTTCATCGGGGTTAAGACTCGATTATTCCGTCCCTGTGCACTGCGACACATTTTGTGTTAAATTATCTAACTTTAGAAGAAAATCAGGCACCCAATGTACACCATACATGAGTCACGACTTAAAGTTTATGTTTGCAAGTATTTTTATGTATTTAATCATATTTTAAAGAGGGTGCAAAAAATATTTTTGTTCTCACATGTTGTGAAATGATAAATGCCTGTCTCATTCTTCTTAAGCTGCTTCTGCCAGACAAACTGGCAGTTTTATCTAGCAGAATGAATAAGCTGTTTGCTGTAGAGCTATCTAGAATACCAATTTATGTACTTGCATATTTGATAGCAATCTACAATAAGCTTTGGTCAGTGGGTGGAAAGATTCATGTCTGATTAGCTGAGAAAAAGAAAATCGTCACTCAAAGACAAATTTAGAAGCAGCAGAATGTGTCGTACTCTGCAGCGCAGGCCTGTGTCTGCTCTGAGCCTGGTAGAGTGCAATGGGGATGTGAACATCACTCTTGATGACAGCACCGCTGTCAATTTTTCAATAGGGACTAGGAACGCTTGCCAGATCTATTAACAAAGCTGCTAAGTTGGCAACAGTGAAGTCCTGTAAGTTACAGGGAGGTCAGGGGTCAAACTGAAATGTAATGTATTACACAATTTAACAAAAAAATAAAAAAGTAGAATTCAAAATCCCAAAAAGTTGCAGAGTATTTGAGTGCAGCTGTGGTTTACCATAACAGCTGTGAACGATTTGTGTGGTTTTAGAGGGCAGCCAAACAGACGGTGAGCAGGCCGAGGTGGTACAGATTTTTGACTGGCAGTACCTGTGGAAGGAGTTTTGTTGACATTAGAATTGAATACACTCTGACATTCCATTTAGTGAAAATAAATGGTTGGGTTGATATTTCCCTGGAAAAGATAGGTCTGCGTTGTTGTACAAGTTATCTTCAGCTCGATCTACACTGCTGCCAGCTGCCTTTACATGCAAGTGTGTCTACTCAGCTTACATTACTTTCAATTAACCCAAAGTCCTGGTAGGAATAGTTAAATGTGCTCATCTATCATAGACTATATATAAAAGTTGGACATAGGTTGGAGGTCTGTCTGTTTGTATAGAGATGAATGGAAAAATGACCCGTTGGCTCATTTTATCCATGATCTCAGTAAATACCTCCCCAGTGGTTTTATAGTCTCAGCCCGTAGTTTAAAGTTTTATTTAATACAACCTAAAGATCATTTATTAAATTGTTAGAATAAAAAAGGGGATAAAGTAGGGCGTACTTTAGGGTGGACCTGCTTTCTGATTCATAACTCACTTTGTGTGAGCACACATTGGCCCACAGTGGCTAAGTCGTAATGCCCACAAAGCTCAGCTCAAAGCCTCAAGACAGGACTAACTGGTAATGTTGCCATAGCTACATCAATCTTTTATATTGCACAATGATTTTAGTCAGTGGCTTTAATCTGTAGGGTCAAGCAATGCAAGATTATATGTAGAGCACCTGTTAAATGCACAAAAAGTTCCAGCTGCATGGCATACATGTTCTTGTCTTGTCTGACCCACAGCTGTGGGGCTGTATGGTGCTGTGGATAACGTGTGCAAAAGATCCTCATTTCGAAACCGGGAGGAGACACAGAGTCAGCCTTGGGGCGTTCAAAGCTAGTGTACTGGTAGTGCCGGTTCCAAGCCTGGGTAAGTGGGAGGTTTGTGTCAGGAAGGGCGTCAGGCATAAAGTCTGTGCCAAATCAAACATGCAGATACGTCCGGCAGCCAAAAGAAACTGCAATGCTGGTGCCACAGTTGTCTTTGTATCCAGTTTATCTGTATCTTTCTGATTGTTCATAAGTCCGGTTGATAGGAGCAGTGTTAAATCAAAACCCTCCAAAACGGCTTAGAAAAAATAAAAAACTAGGACCTTTAAGAGGAGGACAAGTACAGGATAATCCAAATACCAGGAACAGGAGGATTTTCATAACCAGTGTGTGTGTGATGTGTGTGCTTAAACAGCTGCCACGGCGAAGTTTTTGGGGTTTTTTTTTTTTTTTTTTTTTTTCTCCTTACGGTTGACTTTTCTTGGCAGTTGTACATCTGGCTTTGGCAAGAAGTAACATAAGAATGGCAGCTTGCAGTGAGGTATTGCAAAAATTGAAGTCAGTTCAACACATTGGTCCCCAGGGAACCCAGCAGTGTCAGAAACAAACCTAAAGAACATTTCTTAAAAACACTGCGTGCCAGAATATTTTCATGGAAAAAACATTATGTTTACATGACTTCAACCCGGACAGCTTCACAGTGTCCCCAAGTAACTCTCGGTCATTAGCATTATTTTTTTTCACAGCCAGGCTGTTATTTTCTTTTTTTAATAATATCTATGTTTTTACATGATACATTTATTGTTGTTTTGAACTCTGTCCTTCTGGGTTTTTCCACAGGCCTTCCTCTGTATAGGTTTTGCCTCTCAGGATGTTTTAACACGGTAGTGTAGTGAAGAGGACCATCACTTCATCAGGATCTGTAAGCGGACGCTTGGCCAGTAGATAAAAATGGCTCACTTAAGTCTTACTCCCACCTCAAAGCTTATTAGCAGTGGCTTTGTCTGGCTCCTGTGGATTGTCCTGGGGTTTTCGACTTCACACACTCATGCAGATACTGGTAAGAACTGAAACACGTGAAGGAAACCTTAACTTTAATAAATCGGATATTCTGCTCTGCTGAACTCATCTAATGTTGAAGGTTTCCTTAATTCTAAGAAGCCATTTAGAGTTAAACTGTGTGTCCTATAATCACTAAACCCTGATGGGATTTTTTTTCCCCCCAGGCCTTACAGTACCTCAGCGGGTGACGCTGTCTCCTAACTGGTACACACAGGAACTCTCCATATCCTGGTTGGGAGGAGGCGCGACGACCTTTGACCTCATCATTCTAAGAACTGAATTCAATGAAACTGTCTTCTATGTAAGAGCACTTCATTTTCTACGAACTTGTTTTGTCATGGAATTTTAAAGCAATTGTAGTAATTATGAGTGTAGGAAGATTTGCTGTACTGGTAACATTGTTTTGAAAATCATCTTTGGTATTTGTATAGTATTTTTTTTTTTTTTTCAAAAGGGAATCGTCATCTTGTGCTGCATATTTAACTGTAGTGATTGCTTTGATTTTACGTGAACTTTAGGTTTTGTGTGCACTAAGTAGGTGATTTCTTCTCTATGACGGTCGCAATATTTCACCAGTTACTTGTTTGAACTGTGCATTCTGTGTATGTTCTGTAGGAGACAGTCTCTCCGACAGTGAATAAGGTGAGTGGTCTGCACCAGTGGACGTGGACTTCAGTTAACCCCCTGGAGTGTACCTCCCTGTCAGTCAAAATCCGCTCAAGAGATGGGCACACTACAAGTGAATGGAGTCAGACTGAGACACTTCAAGGTCAGTGGCATGGATGTATATTATAGACCATCAGTAATTAGTTAAAACCTAAGTAATATTAATAATAATAATAATACATTTTATTTAAATAGCGCCTTTCAAAGCACCCAAGGACACTGTACAACAGATAAAAACTGGAAATATACACAATGATAAAAATAGAAGATAAAAGTTAAAACATACAGAAATTTAAGAATAGGCAATTTTAAACAGATGAGTTTTGAGGGTGGACTTAAAAAGAGAGAATGAACTAATATTTCTGAGGTCCGGGGGTAGGGAATTCCAAAGTTGTGATCAGACGAGCAGAGGGAACAGAGAGAGAAAGAGAAGATGAAGATCTAAGTACCCAGTTAGTATCCTGTTGGCATGTTCTCATTAAGGCCTCATTCTTTTAAAATGTATACCTCCTAAAATATTTGCCTTGTGCATATCAGTGTCTTTTTACACCTTACTACTCTCTTAACTCAATTTTTTTTTTATTCTTTCTCGATCTGTTTTCTATTTCAGGAAATGATCACCCCAATAGTGAGCAGAGAGTTAAGGTATTTCCCCAGGACAAAGTTTTACCTGTGGGGGCCAACATCACCTTCTGTTGCATTTTGGATGAAGGGATGGTCTTAGATAAGCTAAAGTACGACGGGAACACCACGAGCGTGACACGACTGAGCAGGCGGACCTATTCCACTACAGTGTTTAATCTGGTGGCCTCTCGCCAGTCAGGGAGCAACATGCTTTGTTTGCCAGAAGACAAGGAAAAACTGTATGGAGCCGTTGTGTTTGTTGGATGTAAGATAAACACGTTTGAAATATGTTTAGATCTAATCTGGGTTAATGTTTTGGGCATGGCAGAAAAATACATTCATTTATATCTTTTAATATTTACGACTCTAAAAATGTGACTGAGATTTTTTTTTTTTTTTTTTTTTTTGCCCACATCCCCAGATCCACCACTGCCCATTGATTTTAAATGTGAGACTCATGACTTAAGATCAGCTGTGTGCCAGTGGGGTAAAGGACGAGACACTCACTTGTATGGCAGTCAACGAGGAACTCGCTACTTTGTGAACAACAGGTACGCAGTCTCACTCACAAAAGGGAACAGTAGAACTGTACAATCACTCATTCACAGAAAACATCTGCAGGTTCTAGAATACATGGACATTACAGGGAACCTTTACCTGTATTTTTCAAACAATCCTACATCCGTCCAAACCTGTCCAAACCGCATGTTGGATGTTTCTTTTTTGCCACCTAAAGCTTTTTATCCAGTGTGAGCACAAAAATGATTTGTCCAGTAGGTCACAGAAGCAAAAGGGTCCAACTGCAGTGCCTTAAACCTCTCTCCTCAGGCAAGAATAACATATATAAAATGTACACGTGTGCTGCTCATCAACTGGCATTACCTGCATGATTATAGGCAGAACTTTTTCAGTGAAGAGCTGCGATGATGCTCTCCACAGTACCGTGCCAGCAGTTTTCTTCCAGATAAAAATGCTATGAACCCAGGATGGAAAGAAAACAGAAGATTGTTTTACAAAATTAGATGTGAAAGCCCTTTCAGCTTTTATGTCCAAGACTTTGCTTTTAGCCATCATCGGGTCACACTTAGTTTGTATTTGAACAATGTGTTTATATTATTTATGACAGTTCCTCTGCCTTTCTCTAAAAATCCTTTTTTTTGTACGGAAAAAAAAACTACTGGGAGAGGAAGACGAGAAATATAAAACACTTAGGCAAAGAGACCACTTGCCTCTGTGAGTCCATGTGATAGCAGATTGGCACACTTCCAAGCCTTTTACAGGAATAGCTTGAACGCTGGCCAAAATGTTTTTCATTCTGTGCCTTTTCTATATGTTAGAAAGACAATTTGAAGTGATTACATTTTATTGTGAATTGCTATACTTACAGCAAATCTAATTTTTTGTGCCTTTTTTTTTTTTTTTTTTTTTTTAGGGACTGCAGTGAGGTCAACCAAGATGTGGGACAGAAAGAAGCAACCTGTACTTTAGACACATGGGAGGGTAACTGGACACTGGTAGCTAAGAATCTTCTCGGTCAGTACAGCCTCACGGACACTGCTGAACTCAGTCACAGAGGTAGGTGGCTCAACTTTAGCTTCTCTCCATCACTGCACATACTCTTCTGGTAAAACAGACATATAGAAATCAAAAATATATAAAAAATACTTTTTTCCTTTTCTGATGTTGTTGAATCTTTCTTCCTCCTCAGTGTGTCCAGTGGCGCCAGATCTGCTGAGCGTCGTTGCCGATGCCTGGAATGCCTCTTTGTCGTGGCATTGGAAGTACGACAGTTATTCTTCCTTGGCACTTGTCTGCCAGGTTGAGATCACCGCAACAGAGGACGAAAAACTAATAAAGGTGAGAAGTCTGCGCTTGTGTATGTTGTGCAATATGTCAGACATCATCACTTTGATTCTTCTAGGACTGCATCCTACCACATTGCCCTCAAGAAATGCGAGGTCATGGAGGATGTTCTCTCATTCGTGCTTATAAAATCGAATGTCTGTTTCCAGCGTGTTTTCTCTGGTGTGGGTCTGAGGTCTGTGTTTCTGTCGGACCTGTATCCTGATGAGCACTACAGTGTTAAAGTCCGCTGCGGTGCCCAGCAGAATTTCTGGAAGTGGGGAAACTGGAGCAAACTGTCTTCCTTCAAAACTAAAACCTATGGTAAATTATTTATTTGTGGTGTTGCTTATTTTGGCAGAATTAGGGATGCAAGTGTTTATTATTTCCTAATTTTATCAATCAGTAATTTTTTAGTGATTAATTGTTGGGTGTCTGCCTGAATTAATTCAACTTTAAGGAAATCTAGGAAGTAAATCTGTTGCTAAATACTGGATATTTGAAGTCCTCATTTCTATAGGACTAGAGTCTCTGAAATGTAACATAACGTTTGTATGTTTTTGACTTTTCTCAGTTCCCGATACCCCAGATGCTTGGATATGGTTGAACACAGATAACACCGGGAAGGTTGTTTGGAAGGTAATGTGTCTTTTTTTTTTGTTTTTTTTTTCATCTTTGACTTGAGCTGTTTTAGATTTACATGGTCATTTTAGACAATTTGCTTTATGCATGTATAATTGGAAAGAGCACAGATTCATCATGTTGACTACAGCTATAATGCACAGACAAGTAACATGTGCATTTTCATTCGTTATCCTGTTTCGTTTTACCACTTTGACACAGGTCACTGTTTAACGTACCATGAAATGTACCCCAATAAGAAGAAAGCGATTTAATATAATTTCTTTCCTGATCTCCTTTAGCCTCTAACACGAAGACAGAGCCACGGTAAACTGACACAATATGAAGTTTTCCTTTGGAGTCCTGAAGAAAATCGAGCACTTGCGCCGGCTGTAACCTTGCCACCGAATAATTGGTCCATGCCAGTCAACCTCACAGAAATCGCTTTCTTCAGCAATAACGGCAGCGTCGTAGCAAAAGTAACTGCAAGGAATGATGCGGGATCTTCTCCACCTGCAAGAGTACATTTGACAAGTATGTGAAAGTGGAGGGAGAGTGTGTGTGTGAGATGTTTATCTTATATTTCAACAGCACACTTGACCTAATGTGACATTGCTGGCAGCTTCTAAGGAGAACTTTCTGGTGTTTTAGCGTCTGCTTTCACTCGTATAACATGCGTCGTTGTTGAAACCCTAAAGTAGCACTCTGTTGTGTAGAAACAGTGAATAGATGTGGCTTCTACATTGCTAAGCTTGTTTTCATCCTTCCAGGTGTGGAACCCCTTGCTGCGCCCAGGATAGTTTATACAGACCAAGGTTTTCCCCTGTTCTGGGAAAACAATGCCAATGCCACCTGTGGATATGTGGTAGAGTGGCTTGATGCCTTCTGCCCACAAGACTGCCCTGTAGAGTGGATTAAGTTGCCTGCTGGAACCACTAATGTTTCCATTGAGTCAGGTATGCAACAACTGTCAGCCTGTGAAAACGGAGCATTGATTTCAGTGGATTTTAGCACTGTGCTGTATGTGTTTTGATTGTTGGTACAAACTTTGTTGTCTTTCTGTTAGTATTATTCTTGACTGTGTATAGTAATTTCAGGTCTTTTCAGACACGGAATAGATAATATTGCTGTTTTCTAGTTTTCAGAGATGAGCCATTTTTATACTAACGTTCCTCATAGCTCCATTCAAAACAGCCAACAGCATTGATAGGAGGCAAAATTACTGACAGTATTACTACAGTGTTACTACAGTATTATGTGTTGTATTATTATGTGTTGGCAATTATTAAAATCTAACTGTATGTAATTGCTCACCTGATTGAAGTGAATTACACATCAAGTGTTTGCTTGCAATCAATCTTGTCTCTGTGTCTCTTGCAGGATAATTTGTTAAAGTTACTGCGCTTGTGCTAGATACACAACTCTCAAACTTTGTTACTGATGGATTCGGGAAGCTGCAACTATGTGATGAATTGTTAACTTGCTATTCTGACCTGTCACTGGTACTGTGACTGAAAGCATGTATCTCGTGGCAAAGGTTTGTTTAGGCATTCTCCAAAACACTGATATGTTTTAATGAGCTGGGAAACTCAAGATGTTGGAGGGACACCCGTGCAGTTGCAGTCTTGTGACTGCAAGTAGTCACTCTTGTGCTAAAAATGTTTGCGTAAAATGTGCTTGGCTCGAGGTTTATGGAAAAGTGGTCAGAGCGTGCATTCTGATATGGAGAGGTCACATTCAGATTAACAGGAGAGAGTATGCGTCAGAAAGAGGTTTAAGATATTAAGATGATTTTCAGCTTACAACAACCTCAGTGACCTCAAATAACTCCACTGAAAGGGGCTGTCGAATTTTAAATTGTGTTGCATAACGCACAATAATCTGTTTCTCTGTCATCAGCTACGTTCCAGCCAGGTGTGAGATACAACTTGTCCTTGTACAGCTGCTCCTCAGATGCCAGGGAACTGTTGAAGCGCTGGCAGGGATACATGCAGGAGCTGGGTAGGGATACCGCTGCACACTGAAAGCTTATCTTTAAAAAACAAACAAACAAGCAAATAAACAAAAAAAATGGCGCTGTGTGTTTTAATCGCGGACAACTTTTCTCCTTCTCGCCATGCTCCTCCAACCTTTTCCCACCTTTTGTGGTTTCCACAGTCCCTTCTGTTGCTTTGACTCTGTCAGCCAGTCAGCAGAACGCTGATATTCTTCTCACCTGGAAAGAGATTCCACTGGTGAACAGAAGAGGCTTCCTCCTGGGCTACAATATTTACAACAGCACTGGTTACCAGTTCAAACTACTAGGTATATTTATGATTCTCCTCCTGTTTAACCAATAAAACTGTTACAGTACGATACTTTAAAAGGACAAAGATCATGAATAATTATGATTTTGCAGTTCATCACAATGTGTGCATTTTGCTTCTGGTTAATACTTTTCTTCTTCTTTTCTCTCCTTACTCGTTCATTACCCTTTGAACAGAGAATGTGTCTGATCCAGAAACGATGAGCTACACAGCAAAGGATTTCGCAAAGGGTTTCATTAAGGGGACCTTCAAATTTACTGTCAAGGCCTACACTGCAGCAGGGGAGAACACAGGCACCACTGCCACTGTAACAATAGAGCCCTACAGTACGTAAATATCTAGTTTTATTTATTATGTCAGTCTGTCAGCATTATTAAAGATTCTCATGTATGATGCATGCATCTATGTGTGTATGTATATATGTATCGATAGCGTAATTTGTACTTAGATGTAGGTAAATTGGTAGTGTAGCATTTCTAATACTCTTTGTCCTATCCTGACAGCTGATTGGCTCATCTTGGAGATCTTGACTTCTTTGGGGCTTGTAACTTTATTACTGGCCATCGTCACTTTCACTTGCTACAAGAAAAGGAAGTGGTAAGACTGTTGTGCTGCTATTTTTGCTAGTCTTTCTCTCTTGTTTGCATGTATGCAAGAGATGATTTTATAATTCAAGGCAGCAATGCAGAGCATCTTTTTTTTTAAATTTTTTTTTATTATTATTCAGGCACTTGATATTCTAAATGTTAAAATTAAAATTCTGCTCCTACCAGGGTAAAGAAGGCATTCTATCCAGATATTCCAGAGCCCAAGCTTCCCAGTGATTGGCCCAGGACACGGGTACAGTATTAGCTTAATCCAGTATGATCCTTAGAAACTTCCTTGTGCTTCCTTTGTGATTACAAAAGCTCATTCCCTGTTTTTTATGTGTTATTTTTTTATGCTGTCTTGTGAAACTATATTTAACTGACTCTGTCTCTTTCAGGGTCCATTGGACGTGAAGCCATCTCCCCACAGCATGGTGTGTGTTGTAGAAACACCTGAGTATGATTGTATTAAAGATATGCTTGTTGCCATTCCTGAGGAAGATGAGGATGATGCAGGGCAGGGAATAGGAGATGAGTCAGTTGACACAGATGAACCAACGTCATTACGCTACTATAACCAAATGGTAGATGAGCGTCCCATAAGGCCACGCTTCCCAGACTCGTCTGCTTCTTCTATATCGTCTATGAGTTCAGCTCACACCGATGTGACATACACAGGGATCCAGACCTCAGGGTCTTCTTTGGTCCTCCAGCTGGATCCACAGGGTTCTTCCGAGTGCCACCAACCCCAGCTTGATCGGTTGGTCAGCTATGGAGGAGGAGGCTATCGACCTCAGATGCAACCTAGAGCCCCAAGTGATGACATGGATCTGCCTTCACCCGAGTCTTTCCTAGAGCCACAGGCTGCCTGTTCTGGCGGCTACAAGCCCCAGGGCTCCTGGCAGTTGGACTCCCCCGTGGATGCTGCAGAAATGGGCAGCCTGGCACCTTCACTGGGATCCCCTACCTCTGTTGCTTCCACTCAATTCCTTCTCCCGGATGGAGAGGAGAATACAGGGGAGAAACGACAGCTGTCGTCTTCAGCAGCATCCTGGCTCACAAACCTGCTGTCATCAACAAAACCATGAGATCATCTCTCTCTCAGTACTAGTCGCCAGGTCAGGGGGTTTAATGTGAAACTATTTTCATCATTACTGTTACCAGTGTCATGTATCGCAAGGCTAAGCCACATAGTCTAGCTAAGTATCCCTTCTGATGTAGCACTACATGATTGTTGCATTTCGACAGCAGCAGTTAATAAGTCATTTTCTGACGTTTATGCCAAACACGTAGAAATGTGTCTTGTTATTTTCTCGTCCTTGGATTATGAATATAAATCTGTATATTTATAAATCAAAACATTTCTATCATGGCAGCAAAACTCCTCAAATGATTTGTTCATACCTCTCCTCTTTCTACCATACTATATATGCACCCTCTGGAGACCCGGTGTCTGATCTGTGACTTTGTGTGATGGGCATTTCCAAATGGCATTTCCTGTGTTTAGTGTGCTTACCTTTCTTTCTTCCTTTCTTTCTTTTGGTGATGTAAGCTTTACTCACTTCTCACTACAGAGGAAAAACTGAATGCAGCACAGCTTCAAACTTTATAATGGCACCTGAAAATACTTTATAAGTACCTTTTAGGAAAGGAGCAGTTTTAATTGTTCATGTCTTCTGCTGTTCCACCATTGGTTTAATCTTACCTGCTTTGAGACAGCTACAGGACTGAAGCTCAAGTCCTCTCACATGTGATTTACAGTTCACAAATAACTGTTGAAACAGGGAGATATCAGTGGAACTATGCACTTATTGATGAGAATCATCTTTAGTTTACACAGATGTGGGTGTGGTGCTTTGTATTATGGTCTGGAAATATATGGGTGATAAACCCATCGGATATACACTGTTATAAGCTAAAAACATGAATACAAAGTGATGTATTATAATGAACAAACACACGAATATGTAATGTTTTCTTGCCTTCTGTTTTGCCTTCATTAGTAGTAGAGTTTTTTTTTTTTTTGGTTTTTTTTTTGTTTGTTTTTTTGGGGGGGGGGGGGTTTGCCGCGAAACGGATTTCACGGTCAGGCTGATACTTGTATTATCCTCCGAGATGATGATTGATATTATACATTTTCAACTGATGCGAGTTAGTTGGGTGGGTAATCAACGTTTTCAAAATTCAACGCTTCCAATGCTTTGCACCATCAAATTTCACACATTGCCTTATTACTCATAAATGTTGCTGTTAACAATGTCTTACGCTAGTGTGATTCAGAATTGACTGAAAGTGCACTGTATTTCAGTATCTGGATCCCACCCACACTTTAGTTTAATGTACAGGAGATGTCATTTGTCATCAGTTTTAGTGAGTGCTATGGCTTCTCGGTGTGTCGGTGTGGATTGCGAAGATTTCTTTGGTTTCTTTAGAGAGTTCTGCACAAGAACTTAATATCATTTTGGTAGGCTGTGTTTATGTGTTTACTGTCTTTTGGTCTGCAGTACATTTAAACAAATGTTTTATAATAATATATATATATGCCGCCTTTTAAATTCTATGGTTAGATAAAGGGACCAAAGGAGAGAAATGATAGATAATGACTAGAAATGCTCATTGAATACAAATGAGTATAGAAAGCTTATAATTTGACACAATAAGCAAGATGTATTGTTTTCTTTTCTTCTTTTAGAGTCAGGCCAGGGCTTGCCCGCACGGCAGATGTGGTCTGTTGTTTCTCAGTGCCTCCAGCCAACAAGCTTTAAGCAAACCTACTGTGACGTGAATCATGACGTAAACGAACTTTAACTCTGTCTTCACAGACGAACTGATAACAGGCAGGCAGTCAGTCCTCTTTGACTACTGAGAAAATTGTATCCCCCCTTTCTTTCTCTCAGAAAACTGCTCTGAATTTTGATTTATGAGGCGACAGCTTGCATCAGTACTGAATAAGCCACTTTCAGTATAGGAGATCATAATCTTCCAAGATTATTTTAAAGAGGGGATGTAACTGAGTATTTAAACATGGCTGCATATTCTGTTCCTTCGAAGCTTGCTTTTTTTTTTTTTTTTTTTAAACAAGCAGTGCTTCGAAGGTTATAAGTTACAGGATTTATGTTGATTTTGATCAACAGACTGGCACCTTTTTATTGTCCTGGAAATCTTATTATTAATGCAACAAACTGTACATAAGTGTGATTTTCTGTTTTCCCCTTACTTTCTTGCAATACAAAATCTCCTGATGTTTTATATAAAATGGCATTATATTCCCTCTACTATTTAGTTAATGAGAGGAAAATTCAAACAGAGTCAGATTTGAAATATATATTTGTTGTATATAAAGTGAATAAGAATTGTGATCCTGTTTTGTTTTGTTTTTAGCTTACTCCGCTTTGCATTGCTATCTTTCCATAGGAGATTCGCTTTGCCAGACAAAGTGTATGTAAGGCTAGAGATCTCTTCATTGCAGCTGCAGACGAGCAATTTTTCTTTAAAGTTTCCGCTGTTTTCTGAGGTTCATCTTCATTTTTAATGAGTGTTTACACTGTAGAATTTTTGAATATGTGCTTTGTATACCAGTGTAAACTTGCTGCTTTACACATCTTCCTCGTTGGCCTCGGATGTCTTTGTGAAATTGATGCATGCTATCTAAAATATCACAACAAAACAGTGGCTTGTAAACTTCTCGTTTATGTTGCCATATGGCTTGGAAACTAACACTTAGTGTTCTGCATGACAACAGGACTGAAAGTATTGTGCATTTAAAAAAAAAAATTACCTTATTTCAGGAAATTGTTCTTAAATTCGTGATATCTAGCAGATTATTTTATCCGTTCATTTTATTGAATGAAAACACTACATTTTGTCCGAGTGGAAAAAATAAATGTTAACACTACTAACACAAAATGGTATACTATTTGTTTCAATGCAATAAAATGACTTGTCTGGCTGTTAGTTTGTCGGCGTGGTTCTTTTTTTCCATATTTTTTTTAATAAACATTTTAACCATAATCAACGTGCCCAGTGTGCTATTATTAAGTCCCCATTACAAATTATTATTTTACTTTAATGTCTGATGATGGTTGTGTAGCTAAAAATACTTTTGTCCCTTTAGTATTAAGTAGCACAGGTTCTGGATCGGTTAGCAGTTATTAATTCTAGTTTTTAATTACACTTGTTTGTGAAATAAAAACTGATCCAGGGTAAGCTATACTGAGGCATTCTAATAACGCCAGCGGTAATGTTGATAGGGCGCCATGGCAACGGTGTACCAGTGGGATATGCTCCGCTGTTTTTTCTGACGTTATCCTGGGGCTAAAATGTCATAGTCTTAGTAGCGTTAGGTGGTGTGTTGTCTGAGTATAAATGTAAGAGCTGAAAAAGTACGATGTCGGATATATTGTGCCGGTGGCTGAACCAGGAGCTCCAGCTGTCAAAGGCTGTAGGTAAGTTTGTCCAACGAACTAGCTGCTAGCTTAATGAAGCTAAAGTTCGGTATAGATGTTGTTATTAGCTCCTGGACGCTAAAAAGACAAAGGGCTAGTCCATCTATAAAGTCAACAATCCAAGGGATATTATTTCAAAGTTAATACACAATACTCATCAACACGTTAACTCATTAAGCCAATAGTTTGTCTGGACTGCTCAAAATATATTATACCAGTCTTTGTTTGGGTAAACGACTAAATGTTCATCTCTACAGAGCCAAAGACCATTGCCAAAGATTTCGCCAGTGGTTACCTAATGGGGGAAGTTTTGCATAAATATCAGCTGCAAAACGATTTCAATATGTTTATGAAGAAAGAGTAAGTTGCCCCTTTTTCTGTCTCTTAGCTACAGGTGCTTAATTCTGCAGTTCATTTAAGGTGTTCATAATAAGTGTAAATCACACCTTTCGTTTTAGCACCTCTGTCTCCAAACTGAATAATTTTACCCGCCTTGAGCCTACTCTCCAATTACTTGGGATCTCCTTCGACATAAACACAGCCCAAGACCTAATTCAGGAGAAGCAGGGGGCTGCCACACGCCTCCTATACCAACTCTATGTCTCACTTGAGAAGAACAGGAAAGCAGAAATTAGTGGGACAATGATGGAAATTATGCAGCCAGCAGGATGTGCAAGCCTGCACAAAAAGGAGCATCAGATCTATTCTGACGTAAGAGGGCTGTTTGTTGAGTTTTGTATGTGCTTATTAGAGGCTTTTTTCCTTTTGAAGCAGGTTTGTTTTGATCGGTAAGAAACATATTTAGAGTTTAAAAATGTTTTGCTTTTTACGAATAATGAAAAATGAAATCATGATTTGGGCCCTTAGGTGTATTTTCAAGTGTTTTTTCCTTTCACATAGCGACTGCGTCAGGTGGTGAAACGTGATACAGAATTGAAACTTCAGAAAATTTCCCAGCACTATGAGGAGAAATTCCAGCAGTTTGTGGTGACCCCTCCAATCGAGCAGAAGAGACAAGTCAAAGTCCAGGATGAGAAAAGACTGAAGAATATTGACAAGGTGCTGGAAGATTAAATAGAATATTAGCTTACTTAAATTGGTCTATAACTAAAACCCCTTTCCTTTCTTACATTATCTTATATTATGCTATTGCAATAAATAAAGTTTGAGATACTTACTACTCTGAACTGTGTATGTTGCAGTTGCAGGCATTTCATCAGAAGCACAAAGGCATGACTTTTAACCAGACCACTTATATGCAGGTGCCTAAGCCACCTCCATACATTTCACAACTCAGCCTAAAGAAGAGACAGCAGCAGCAGAAGCGCAAAGAACGGCAAGCACAGGTGTGATAGAGCTAAAAATGCTGTAATAATTTCCTAACCCATAGAGGAAATTTCATTTTTGGTCTGTTGTCTCTTGGGTGTTATTGTGTTTTGTTCACATAGATAGTCCAGACTGAAATAGTCCAGTTTGAGACAAACAGGAAGATGGTAATTACTGCTGGGTTATCATCAAGGTAAGAGAAAAGGAAAATATTTTATTTATGAACTAAGCATATTTTTAAATGTCTGTTTTAATGGACATTTGTTCCACTCTTAAATCTTTGCTACCATATAACTTTTTACATATGTTTTTTTCTTTCTTTCTATTTTTAGTGGTCAGTCCCCCATAGATTTTTCCCTTGGTAGCAGCAGTCAGGGCCGTGATTTGCTTGGACGTGGAAATAAGGTGATGTTACAGTCCAGCAACAGATACATACAAGAAATCCGAAAGAGGCTGGAGGAAAATGCTATAGCTTGCAAGGAGAGAGAGAAAAGACAAGACAGATTCCTGGTGGAGCAGCTCAAGGTCCATGAAGCTCAGGAGGTGAAACATCTCGCTTAGAAATATTAATAGCCTTTGTTAGATATACTTAAAAAATCCAGTGGTTCTCAAATGTTTTTCCATCCCTCCTATTTTCTTTGACCTCAAATAGTCTGTTATTTGACTGTCATTTGTCATTTTAACCCCCAAATCAGCTAATTAGCCTCCTCTTCCCCACCCTTCAGGAGGCACGACGAGAGGAGCAACTGGTGAAGCGACTGACACGTCAGACTCAGCAGGAGCAGCGTTTGGCAACCCAGCTACTTCAGATACGTATGCAGAAGGAGGTCATCCGAGAGAACCGCCTGTTCAGAGAACAGCAGTACCAGCAGCGGAGAGAGAGAGACTTCCAGGAAGCTCTGGACAGGGAGGCGGTGAGATAGGATGATATATGAGGAGGGATGTCTCACTGCTGTTGTTTTGTATTAGGCTTGGTCAGTAATAGTATTAATTGTCGAGTAGGGATAAAAATAAAAGGCCAGATTTACACAGGTTGTATTGCATCAATAGAATTTGTTATCTTGAAGAGAAACAGATGGACTTGAGAGGTATAGATAAAGGATATACTAAGAGTGTATGAATCATGTCCATTCAGTGGTCACAGATACACTACAGATGACAGATTTAGTGGAAAACAAATTAGTGATGTTCATGGTTCACTATGGTTTCAGTGTGAAAATATAGCTTTTTTATTAGCGTATAATTATTAGCAGTGGTATAGATTTACAGGTTAACTGTTATCACTTTATAACATTATAAGTTTAATTGTCAACAAATCCCAATAAAAGACAAAAAGCAGATATGATGAAACAGTATGGGGGTGGAGTACTGTGGCACAGACGAATAAACGATGAATACACAACAATGCTAAATACTTTAATTACTGTTTTTTTTTAATAGTTTTTATGGGATTTGATGACAGTGGCACGAACATAGAGTCACTTAACTAAATGTCAAATATTTTGTATGTTGTCACCATTTTGTGCTGGTTTTATCACTAATTTAATTTCTCAGGCAACATCAGAGGAGAATTTTGTGAAAACATTTTTCAAATTCAGCTGTTATTTACAGAAGAAATGTATAAAATCATATAATTAAATGTACACAGAATCTCTTATAGGGTCTTTTTGTGCCTTTTTGTGCACTAGGCAGTAGTAGTGATAAATTCTCCTTTTTGTTATTTTTTGTCTTTGTCTTCAGAACTCTTTGTGAATAAAACTTAGTACTAAATTTTATGCAGTAAATGATGAAATGTAATATTTAGCATCTTCCCTAATTTCTTAAAAACACTGGTGATTAGCAGGAACCTTTATACCTTCTCCATTGATTCCCTCTTTCTGACTGGGGTCTCATATAGGCTCTGGCTCAGCAGGCTAAGTTGGATCGTGCAGAAGAGATCAAAAAGGAGCTTGAATTCTGTAACAGGATTGCTGTTGAGAGAACTCAAAGGAAATATAAGAAGCATTTTGAGAACTGCAGGGGCATTTTGGAGCAGATAATGGACTTGGCCACAAAGGTTGGAGAATATCGACTGCTCAATGGAAAGTACGTAACATAGTTGCTTTGTAAAGATGAAGTATAAATGCAGCAAATGGTGTTTGGTTTCAAAACAGACCTCTTGGTCATTTGATAAATGTGTGAAAATTCAAAAATGTGTTATGTATGTTTTCAGAGGGTACCACTAATAAGTTGCAGAAATATTTTTACATTGGCAACTTCATGATGTGAATAATTGGACTAAGGGTGAAAAGAGCACGTACTCTGCTCTATATACAGATTTAATTTGTTTAAATTAGAACACATTTTTTTCTGAAAAAGTAACTGAAATAATTTGGGCACTTTTTAAAATATAGATTATATTTTATTTTAGTTTCTTTTTACTCAAAAACAAAATAGAAAATATTTTAGGAAAGTACTGACAAACTGAAATCTAACTGAAAGTTGTTTTTAATGTTAATGCTAAAGCACTGCACAGTATGGTGCAAATGCTGATGTGAGTTCAAACCTGTGAAAAAATACCAATATTGGAAACTGTCATTGTACAACTGACCAGTGGTCAAATAAAATCGGGCCATGTAAATGTCCAGACTGTCTTTTCTCATGCTCATCATGCCCCATATTTGCTTTTTTTGATCTATCCGTCTATCTGCAATGCTGTATGTATGTTATACTAGGTTTTACATGTCTCATGTCCTGTGTCAGCGCTCCTACTCATGACCAGATTAAGCATCCCTGCAGAGTTTATTTACAGCATTTTCCACCTCAGTGAACATTGATTGACTAAATGAATACATTTAGACAACATTAAGAAACGTATTACGGTTGAATTAAGAGACTGGAGATTGTTCAGATTTATAGTCCATATCCAACCTCAGAATTCAAGCTTTGCCTCCTGTCATTTTCTGCTATGATGTCCAGTCGGATTCCAGAGAAGCTGATGAGAGAGTGGAAGGAATTGCTGTTCAGTGGTCTTCCACTTTATGAGCCAGTAAAGGACCGCCAGCCAGGGTTTGGGTTCCGTGAACCACTAGACACTATAGAGCTTCAGAAGCAGGAGATACTCAACAACCAGGACTATGATGAATACACTGTGAGTTTGAAATATGAATGCAGTGTTTCAAACATATTTTGTATGCACATTTGCCTGCCCTTAGCTAACTTTTGTTGACGAGGTAACTTTATTTAGAATAAAAAGTGGCATTGATTGAGCGATTGAGCTACATTTTTGACATTGAAGAAGTGTGTATCTAAATTCAAGTACCCGATGCTGTCTGAATGCCTAAGGTCCTCTTTGTCTTTGACATACGTTTGTCAGAATATGATGGGTGAGTGGGGATGGCCAGAGGAAGCTGTGGAAGTGAAATTACCCGTGACCAACAATGATATTCTTGGGTACATTGTCCAACGACTGAGGAACGTTGTTGATCCACCCATCACTGAACCATCATCATCCCTATTTCCACACTTTATCCTTAAGGCCTGTGTCCTTGGAAAGTTTTGCTCTGGCAAGACCACCTGCCTGTCCAAGATTGCTGAAGGCATGATATAAGAAATGCATATACAAACACAAAGTTAATCTCCACTTAAATCTTTACTTATATTATACTTGTATTATAAATGGATATTGGATATAATTGCATGGTTAGTTGTCACTGTATGTATTGTTTCTGCTTCAGCACATGGCATCTACGTCTTATCGACTGATACTTTGATTGAAGAGGCACTGAATGCTCACAAGAACGGAGAGAAGGTTAGTTAGAGACAGTAAAATGAGTACTGTAACTTTAGTAGCATCCATTGTTATTATAAATAGACTTTAAAAGATTTTTCACGGCAAACATTTCAGTTATTTCTGCTGTCATTTCAAACAATTATTTTGGACAAAATTAACAGGGCACAGCGCAGCAGCGTGAGGAAGACAATGAGCAACCTCTCGCAAACACATCAGTGAAATCTGGTGGGTTACTGAAGGTCTAATGATTTTATTCTACTCTGTTTTGTATTATACACAATGGTGTGTTTCTTTGCTTAGTACACAAAGCGGTTATCATCACTTCTTTTTTCATCTTTTTCCAGATCTTGAAAACCAAGAAGAAAATAGAGCTGGTAATGCAACAGTAAGTGCTGTGTGTGTACTGTATGTGTTGTATTTATCATCTTTGAATTTACTTATCATTTTTCTATTTACTTATACTACGTAACAGCCTGTATCCATTTTATAACACCAATCTGCCTGAGGGAAATTGTTTTTGATCTTTGTTGTTAAAAAAAACAAATATATATTTGGAAAATCGAATGATTTGGAATTTGGGTAAAAGCTTTTCTTACTTTTCCAGCTTTCGAAGCGAGCCATACAAGGAGCTGCTGTGGAAAAAGAGCTGAGGAAAGGGAACACTATCCCTAATGAGCTGTTAGTGGACATTATAGTAGAGGCGATCAGGTGAGAAATGTTGAGGCCATTGTCTTAATTTTACCAGTAAATGTCATGTTGGTAATAGAAATCCAAATATTCATATACTAAATGAACAACAAATCATGCTCTACATAGTGAAATAATTATTGTGTCTGCATTAGTCAGCTTCCATCTCAGTCAGGTTGGATTCTGGATGGATTCCCATTTGACATCGCTCAGGCACATCTTCTAGAGAAAGCCCTTGGTGGAGATGTATCCTTAGAAAAGGAAGTTGTAAATAGCAGCAAGAACCTTGCTAAAGATCCCAATCCACCAAAACCTCCACCACCCCCTGCACCTGTGCTGGACCTGGTTTTGCTCCTGGATATCCCTGATGAGCATGCAATCAGTCGTGGATACACTAAAATGGGTTTGATAAACTCTTAGGAGCTTAAAAATGTATATTAAGATTCACCCAAATATTAACTGTTAGGCTGTGTTTACATGAAACAAGTTAAATCTTAGTGTAATGTTTATGTTGTGCAGATCTGGACGATGCTCCTAGAACCTCCCAGCATGCAGACAAGAATGTGTATCTGGCACAGATTGGACACAGGTACAAAAGAAGAAAATAGGGAGCTTAATTTGAAGGAATAACCTTTGTTCTGTGTCTGTTAATATCCAACATGATTTCTTCCCTTCAGGATAACAGCTTTTCAGGATACCTGGCCAAAACTGGAGAAATGGTTTGGCGAAAAGCAAAACATTTTGGTCCGTGTTGATGCAGATGTAGACGTTCAGGAGCTTTACAGTAGGGTGGAGTCTATCCTGCATCAAGCTATGTTGAAAACACAGGGAGGTGAGTGGTTGGAGTTTTGTAATTCAGCTCAATTTAGTGAACTTGGATTGTCATCGTCCTTGCCTATGCTTCCAGGATTAGCTACAGTACTTTTATTTATATAGTAAACTAAGTGTTGTAGATCACTTCTTCATAGCATTTACTTTCAAAATTATGACATATTCTCTTATCAGCTTTTTCCAGTCCTCCTGTTGAAAATGCCGTACTAGACAGTGCAAAAGCTCCCAAGTTGTCCTCTTCAAGTGTACCTTCAGGTGTAGACCAGCCTACAGCTCTCACTGAAGAAACTATTGAGCCCACAGAGTCCTGCTCCAGCCTTAAAGAGGAAGAGGTCCAAAGTCTCAGAGGTGACTTGCTCAGTATTCTGCTAATTTAAACAATTATGTGTGTCTTTTCACTGACTTGTTTTAGGTCATTTGATATTTTTGACAAATAAGTATATTAGGGTGGTTTGGCACTAATTTGTGATTATTTACATATTTTTTCTTGCTTTCTCAAAAGGGCCCAGTAGGAGTGCATCACTATCCTCAGTGTGCAGTGTTAGCTGTCAAGGAGCCCCCAAAAACTCACCTAAGTCTAAGTCTTTCTGCCCCCGATCATCTGTCCAGCTCTATGTGGATGAGCCACTTCCTCCAGTATGATACGACCCTGTATACATTTGTTGTCTTCCCTGAAAGATTTAGTTTTGTTAGTTAGCGGATATGACTCCCTGGAGGTAACTATAGGGAGGCTTTATTACACAATTTAGTCCATGAGCAGTTTCAGAGTTAATGAGATTTATTAGATGAAATTCGTTGCTATATATCTTCTGCTGCATTAAAGAGTATTTTGTTTGGTTTTGTCTTTTTTTACTCTGTCCTCTCATACTTCCATTTGATCCTGTCTAGGAGATCCCAGAGTACCTGTGCTCATACTGGGACACATTGTGCGATTCTTATGTAGACGGTGTAAAGACGGTGATGCAAGAGCTGCGCTTGCAACGCTCTGTTATCAACCATCACCTGTTTAATATCAGGTATTCTGCCAAGCCTTTGTTTAAACCTATAGGTCAGAAATGTTTTACAAATAAAAGATGAATTTTCATTGAAAACAAGCATTTATGAAAACTGGTGCTATATTAATTTATTAATGTGCATTCTTTGGTTTTTGGTGTCTGCAGAGAGCATTACAAACATTATTTGGGGCGCCCAGACTTAAAGCAGGAGTTAGTGTCTCAATGGCAGAAGAACTTCAACAGCATACCCGATGATATGAAAGAAGATGAGGATACCAAAGAAGAGCTACATCTGAGATTGGATGTAAGACTTTACAATACAAAACAAAACAAATATTCCTAAAATCATGAAATTTGTATTAAAAACCAATGAAATAAACTTAAAATAAAAAAAACATATATTTATGATTTAATGATTTGCGGGCATACAGGAGCTACGTGAACGTTTGTGGGACATTACTGACAAGCGTAAGGAGCAGGATGAGCAAGAGAGGGCTTCTCTCATGAGTGATGGTTGGTTGGAGGAGCACATTGTTGTTCTCGTCAACCACCACTCTATACTTACGCAGGTAACATTGTAGTTTTTGTTTTGGCTATGTCTCTTACATAAAATGTTTCTTAAATATCACCATAATCTTTGATTGTTAATGCTGTGTAGGTGGAGTTGAACCGCTTCCAGGAGACGCTCTGTATTCTCAGGGTCTACTATTTAAGCATGTGTGGACAGATGCTTCCCAAACCACTCTCAACTTTTTTTTATGTTCCTTTAATGGAAAACACAGAAAATAAGGATCAGGATGAGAGGCAAGACGGATATTATTATTAGCCGCTCAGACATATTAATACATATTAATTAGTGAAATGATAGGATGCTAAATATTTACACATAATGAGCACAGAAAGTTTTTGTTTCATCAGTAGTGAACCACCAGGATCAAGTTTGTGCAATCTGGATGAAGGAGAGGACAAGAAGAAGTTACATTTGTAAGGGAGAAGCACACTTGCACTGGTTTTCATTGTTTGTTGTTCAGTCATAGAAACACTTCCCTGTTTTGTTTTGTTTTTTTCTTTAGTACTCCACTCACCAGACATCCTGGAGCCTCTGGAAGGGTCTCCAAGACAAAAGGCCAAGATCAGCCAGAACCTGTTCAAGTCAGATTTCCTGTCTCTCTTTATGTGCCCTTTATTTTTCAGCGTACACACACACACACACACACACACACACATAGACACATCTTGCTAATGTTAATGGATTTTAGATGCGGTTTGTGAATTTGTACCTTAACTTACATAAAAATGTTGATGTTATTGACCATTTCACTTTAAAAAAATTTTTTTTAAATATAATAGCCACCACACGAAAAACTGATATCTGGCTATGAGGAAGCACTCACAGCTATCAGCAATCTGGTAATGGTCTATGTATATTCCTAAAAAAAATTCATGGAGGTATTTTTATGGAAGTATATACTTGATTTCTGAATGGAATGGATTATATATTTCTATAGGTGTCAGGAGAAACAGACCGGTCGGAGATAAAAGAGCAGGACGAGAAACTACCAGAGAAAGAAAAGGAGAAAGCCTCCACAAGTGAAAATAAAACCAACAAACAAAAGGAGTCATCCAAAAAAGGCATGTCTCATGTAGATTATTAATAAAGTCATAGTGGTGCCCACACAACTTTCACTGTTCATTTTGTTGCTCCAGATCAGTCATCCCTACCACAGACACCCAGCCAGGCAACAGCCGAGGAGAGAAACTCAGAGAAGTCTTATAATCCTAAAGTTAGAGAAAAATTGCACGGAGAATATTCAGCTGCAGTAACTCATGAGGGTATACACACACACACACACACACACACACACACACACACACACACACACACACACACACACACACACTAAGTGGTTTCTCTCTCTGCCTCTTATATCCATATATATGGTTGTTTGTGTGCATGTGCCTGCTTTCTAGAGGATGCGGTAAAGGCCCGCATTGCACTGGTGAAAGCTCATGGTCTGGTGATCGTACAGTCTCTGCAAAGCACAGTAGAAGAGATTTTTGGCAACATGGAGAAGTGGCTACACGAACGCTATCTTGCAGAAATGAAGAGGTATGGTACAGTGTGAGCATCAGCTTGAAAGTCTTCAGATCTAGTAACCTATCAGTGTAATTGCATTATCTAAGCCTCACAATTTGCAAAGGGTATCACCACACGTTTGCCCCTTGATGTAATTTTTATTTATTGTGCAACAAATGATTTTAGTATGTCATTGTTACCATAATGCTATACATGTATGTCAATAGGTGCTTTTGCCACTAAGATAAATGTTATACTAATGGTCAACTTTTTATACACTATTTTTGAATCAGAGAGATTTTCTGTCATAAATGGCATAAAAGAAATTCTTCATATTTTATGAGTCTTTCTTCTTTTCTTTAGCATTGACCAATTAACAGAAGTGGTTCACCACCATATAGAGACTGGTGCTAAGTTGAAGAATGAGCTGGTGTTGGTAAGTAATGACTTCTTTCTTATATATATATATATATATATATATATATATATATATATATATATATATATATATATATATATATATATATATATATCACATTTTAATAAATTATTCCAGAAGAATCTGACACTTCCATCATTTTCCATATTCTATTCATCAGGAGTGTTCTGACTTCTATCTGAATGGAGACTGCCGTGTGGTTGCTAGCCCACTTCCCCCTCCCCGTCCACCTCCTTTGGAGAAACCCATGAGGTCCACCCCAACCATAGCTCAGCTAGAGTTACTGTACCAGCAGCTATACAGCATTTCTCCATCAGGTGCAAATTGGAGAGACAAGCTCTGGTGTGGAGCAATTAATTCTACAGTAATGTCTGTCAGTTAATCCATTATTTACTTCTCCTCCCTGCTGACTTTAAGGCTTCATGTCTACGTCTGGGTTCTTCAGTTTGCTCAAAGATATCATAACTACTAACATGGGCAAAGACACCTTGCCTGAGCCCTGGATGGACAAAAGTGAATCGCAGGTACAGAAACTTTTAGAGTTGAGTAATAATATGTAACAGTGTGGTTTAAAGACTGCAAAACATTTCTGCCTCATGTTGTTCTGTCATATTATGCAGATTTTGCAAACAGTGTTATTGTCTGTTCTGTTCCCAGTTGATGGAGATTGTGTCTTCATTGACGGACAGCTATGAGCTGGTAGACTGGCGTCGGTTTCTGCTCAGTGCTGCTCTTCCTTGGCCATTTCCTTTGTTAAGTCAGCTGCTGGATGTGCTACAACAGTTCAAGGCAGCAGATACTGGTGACACAGGCTATATAAATGAGGAGAACTACTTGAGAGTAAGTCCATTTGTTGCTTTGTTAACTGTAACATTTTAACAGATTTTTTAAAAATCACATTAAATCATTCTACTCTAGATAAAGCTACCCTCACACTTTCTATGACCCTTCTTGTTCCGTGATCAGGCCTTGGTTTGAGTTATAATATCACATTTAGACTGTATTATGTATTTGGTAGAGTATAAAATGAAATACATACCTCCCTAAAAGGAAGTGATTAAGTAGCTTTCCTGCCTCTTTGTCATCAGACAGAGTTGTGGTTCTCCACTGAAAGTGTCCAGACTGTTCCCGAGGACCCCTCTGAGCCTGTACCTTATGTGCGTCTGGCCAACCTTCGCAAGGTGACTTCCTATCAAGCCTAAAAACTTGGTTGGGTTGTTTCACTGCCACAGTGGTAAATTTAGATGGGCGTAGTGCACAATCAACATAAATGAAAAAAAAAAGACAAAAAAACCCCACAAAGTGTAAAAACATCAAAGGTGCTATAGAGCATTTTCCAGCTTTTGAAATGTTACAATAAAAAATGCCATTTTGTTCATTTCCATATTGTAAAAATCATTAACCTACAACACAAAAGGGAGTGGATCCAGTCATTCTGATCATTTTCTAATTCTCCATCATCTTTTTTCAGGTTAAATGAGCTGCAGTTAATAAATGAATTAACTGTAAAATGTGGTCTTTTTTCTTTCCTCAGTTCTTTTTCCACATGTTTGCAGACCACTCCTTCTCGCCCTCTCGATTGGATTATGTGTCCATGCTGAAGTACTTTGCTGCAGACCCCAACCCCACACAGGGCTTCATCCGAGCACTTAGCGTGGTCCTTGGTCAAAAACTCACGCATTTCTCACTGAGCCATCTTGTCAAAGTGAGTATGTAAAAGGAAAAGTATCATGCAAAATCACTGCATTGCATTTCACATTATCATTGTGGGTTGTGTATTCAGTCTATGCCCATCATAGAAGAGAATGCAGACCTCTCCTCCTCTGAACTTGACTACAAGGAAGAAGGGGCTCTCAGTGCATCAAGCATTTTGGAGGATGAGCAGGAAGTGTCGATCCCTGCTCTCCTTTCTGTCATCTGCCACAAAATCACTAAGATGGAAGACAAAAGCCACGTTCCCTCCAGCAGCCCGAATCAGAAGGAGCACACTGCGGTATGGATGCCTATGAGAGCTAAAACTGAGCATTTAGTAAATTTAATAAATAAAAATTACAACTAAAATAAATGAAGGATTAGATTAATTTGGAAAATGAATAAATGTAGAAAAATAGGTGAGGTCTTATCTCAGCAAGGCTTTGTAATTTTTGTAAGTCTTACAAGATCACACACTTGTTACCTTCCAGGCACTATGTTTAGTCTTTTAATGGTACTATGATTGAGGTGCTGTCAAAATAAGATGGACCCCTGAAGAAAATCTCCAGTATAACAAACTGTTAGTTGTTGTATGTGTGTAATAGCAGAACTGAAGAACAGATGCATTTCCAAGGACAGGATTAGGAGCCATTAGGAGCAATGATAACAAAGCGTATCATGACCATGAGCATAAATATTAACCATAACACTAAGCACTTCTCTAATGATAATACTATTACTGTCTGCTGGCCTGCAGAACCTGGTGGAAGTATTCAGAGAGCTGGGACATGATCCTGAGGACCATGTCCCTTTTTCCATTCTCTCTCAGCATCCTTCTGTTCTGTCGCTGATGGAGAGTTGTACACACCACCAGCTTGTGGTAAGTTTCTACTTACTGACTTACCAGTATTGATCATAGTTTGTTTTTTTACTCTGACCCATGGCTTCAGTGAGAGTCCAACATTGCATAACCTTTGTCCTCTCCTACACTGAGTCATGTGTAGAAGTCATGCCTACTTTTCCTATTTTTCGCTTAGCAAGTTGCACCTTGACCAAATGACCAAATGCTTTTGATTACCATCAACAAGCTTCTGACATAATTCTGGCTGGATATTTGACAACTTTTCTTGGCAGAAACGTCATCTGCCCTGGAAAAAGAACACTTTAAAGAAATCATTAAATGCCCAAAATGATGATGGCTGTAAACTCAACTGTATATTTAACATAATGTGCAAATGTATTCTCACTGAGTATTCTCTCACTGTCCTTCAGAACATCCATGGAGTGTTACTGGACAGTCAGCATGGAGGAGAGACTAACAGCTCAACACTTTCATAAAAGATAAGATAAAGACATAATTCTGGCCGCACTGTGAAGAACTCTAACTTGGGAAATGCACATGTGGATGCTTTTGAAGTGTTCTAATTACTTTAATGTTTAAAATGCTATGTTAATAGGTGTGCATCCATACACTGGTGTTGTACTACATATTTGAGATGGGAACAATAACATATGGTGGTGGATTGAACTTTCATGACTGAGGTGCTTCTTTTTTAATGAACTCTGTGCATTGTCCAGGATAATTCAGATGTCAAGCCTGACTTGTCCGTCACTTCCTACTGTGGCACCAACAACCCTATCATAGTTCATTCAGGATGTATATGTTATGGTAGCAGCTTTTCACTTTTTTCATAAACGGAGAAGTATGAATAAATGATATTTCAACAAATAATGTAGATTGTTAGACAATTTGTTTTACTAAAGGCAAAAAAACATGTTATTATACCAATACTATGTTCTAATAATAGGACCTCTCTTTGTAAAAGGATGATTTTGCCAAGCATGAGGCATTTCTTGGTTTTATGGTGATAATCCATTTTGTTCTGCTGATATCTTCTGGAAATTTGTCCACTTGTCTTGATCATTACTCAGTTTAATAAGCTGCCTGGCTCATTAAATTGAACTTTTCCATAAGAAACTGTTTTAGCAGGAAGGTTTTTATTATCTGTTTCTAATGAAGGAGAATAATTTTGTTACCACATAATACAAACAGCACGGGTAATGTATTTTGGACTTTTTTGCTTCTGGCTATCTCAGTCCTTTAGTCTGCCAAGATCCTGTTTGTCTGATTGGTGAGTAATGGCGTGTCCATCCATCCCTTTTCTTCCACAAATCCAATTCAGGCTGAAGCTTTTCCCAGCTGCCACAGAGCAAGGCTTTTGGTACACCCTGTACAGGTCATCAGTCTGTTGCAGGGCTAACACATAGAGACATATTCACACCTACAGGCAATTTAAAATTACCAATTAATCTGACTCCATGCATGTCTTTGGACTGTGAGAGGAAGACAGAGTGCTTACACAGAGACAGGGAGAACATACACACTCCATACAGAAAGGCTTCAGGCTGGATTTAAACCCAGGACCTTCTTGCTGTAAGGTTAACTACCGTGCCACCAGAGTACACACACCAATATTTTGTTAAAAAATTGCATTAGAGTATATTATATATAAGTTCATACACGATTAGGTAAACCTTACGTTGATATAAAAACAGTGAAAGCACTGTTTTTTCCAAACAACAAACAAGATTTTTACTGAGCAGGTATTACACAAATTTTAGACGACTTGTTTACATATACAAAAATGACAGGAGACACTGCTGATAAAGTCTCAGGGATCTTAAAAATAAAACAAAAATGTATGCCCATTTAGTCTCTGTTAGACTTTCTTTGAGCATTCTTGAGTTAATGGTACTGTAAAAAATAGAAAGTCATTATAGCTTCCCCTCTCTTTGTCTCAGGGACAACTTTAATGACCTCTCAAACTTCAGGAGGTTCCTGTCCATCCGGTATGAAAGGCTGCTGGAGAGAGCAGGAGATAATAACTTTCCTTCAAGAGGAACACTGTGATATTACTGACCTTGATGCTTGTAACCCCTGTTCCTTCATCCTGGAACACAAACCCAGTACATCAGGGTTATTGTCATCCATTCAACCTTTACATTACCTCAGTAATATATCATAACAGTATATAGGTACTCTCCCAATAGCTCAATATAAATAAATCAGAGGCTCAAAAGGTTTTGTGACTTTTTATATGGTTTCTTGATTCTCTCCAGGTGTCCATTATATAACTTTCTATCCTGGCACTCTGAAGGGTCAGGATCCATCCAGTATCCTACATTCCAGTGATCAGTTCCCAACTTTCTGACCACTCAAACATCTGGGCTCAGGCAATGAACCTTTTTTATTCTTTACTGACTTCTACAATAAAGGTAATATCTGCACATCATCCCTGAACACTTAGTTGTCAGTAGCACTTTAGAAATACTAATATTATAATATCTAAGCATCTGATTTCAATTATACTTACTCTGTAGTAGTACTTTTAACTTACCTCAATTATCTCTTGATTTACTGAGATTTCTTTGTTATCTAAGATCAAAAACTGTTTCCATTAGCAGACAGTCTAAATACTGTGCTGGTGGGAGGTCTTTTTCGTCCTTTCACTAATAACCAATTAGGACAGCTTTTAGTGTCCTTTCAGTGCTTTGTTGCCTTTTCTCTTTGTTGTCTAGCAGTTAGTTAAATTGCATTCATTTAAACAAGGAATATATAAGAAAATTAGAAAGCTGCTTAAGATTGTAGATGAACAAAGCAGAATCCTGGAATTTCAAAGTGCAGAGAAGAAAAACAAAATATAATAGTGATCAGAGTACATGGAACAAACATTAGTAATATATGTCCAAAATAATGTAATAAAAAAAACCTTCTACGTTATCTTAAATTGTATGTTTTTCATTGCTGATTTAAGATGGAATTTCTGTATTTTGTACATTTTTACAGCAATTATTATGAAACCAAGCCAAATTTACTACAGGTCACCTGCAGTGATAAAGAAACCAGCAAACATATAATGATTTTTAAACAGTAAAATTGTACAACAGAGGGAGTGGAAGTTAAACAATGATTAAAACATTGGAGAAGTTTAATCTCTGAAATCTAAATGTATGTATTTATTTTTCTTTAACTTATTAGAGGTCAAAAGATTAAGCTAGTTTGGACCTTTCTGCCGGCTCATGGTCTGTGAGAGAAAGGATGGACAGCGAGGCAGAAAACAGCAGTCTCTGTGCATGAATCTGTTGTTGACTTTTAAGCAATCGTGAAGTTCAAATCTGGGATGTTTTTGTGTTAGAGCCCCACCTAGTGACGTGAGGTGAAGACTGCACTGAGAGTGAGCCACCGCTAGCAACTCATTGACAGAAATCTTATAACCACGTGTTGTTAAAATTATGTCTTTTAGGAGGTTTCTGCCATATCATTATTAACGTTATTGCTGTTAGGAATACCTGTAACATTTTTCGTTCTCTGTTAATAATCATGAAGTTTCTTTTACGTCATAAGGGTTATTTTGCTACTTTGTTTTTACTCTGGTACACAGCAAATTCAAAAGTGTTAAATGTTTTGGTGTTAATAGTCTTCTTGCAAAAGTAGAGTTAATTTTACTCTAAGCAGAGTCACATTCTTTTAATGTAACTCTGAGGTGTAAAATGATAGTAGTTAAAATTGAGTGTTAAAAATGAGTGTTTCTCTGTCAAATCTGGAGGTGTTACAATGGAAACATTAACTCTTGACCTCTGAACTCCTACAGGGGCTATGACACCAACAGAGTAAATTCACAGACTCCGCCCCCAGCACGGCTCCAATCGAAGCTGAAGTGAAGCCGTTTCAGAACATTTTGCTCTACATATTCGAGTTGTTTGCCGTGCTTGGTAAGTCATTTTTCCAAAGATTGTTTCAATTATTATTATGAGCTTTTACTTCTGTGGCTCTTTGGAGTTGAGACAAAGCTGTGTGAAAGGCATTAGCCATGTTGCTCGCTGATAGCATAACATTCTGTTTTAGCTAGCTGAAAGGTATCGTTTGCAGGCAAATACCACAGCCTTGAAAAAAAGCTTGCATGTGAATTTTCAGTCAAACTTTTGGTCAAATACACCTAAAACAATGTCTAGAATGTGAAATGTTGGTATAATGGTGCTACTTGAAGCCTGAAAACGATCGCCCATAAAAAAAACCGAGCAAACAGCAGTAGCTGACGTCCTGACTGGATTCTACGTTAGCATAGATCCCTCCAGAGTTTTGTGCACACGGTTTAGGTAAAAATGAAAAAGGTTGAGGTTTTACATTTAGTTCAGTATTACCTGTTGCCTGTGTCCTTGTCTTTTGGGAAAATACTTTACACAAGTAATGGCTCAAAGAGGATTCCTTTTTTTTTTTTTTTTTACTGTGCTGCAATTGTTTACTGGATTATTTGTGCCATTAATTAGTGTCAACTAATTTTTATTCAATCTCCACACAGGATATGCTTGTGAAGATGGAATATGGGGGAGAGCAGAAGTGCGTTGAAGTTCCACAAAGGGATGAATGAAGGACATGCATATTGTATTGAAGAAATAAGTGATGAGATGCTGTTATTTGCATTTACCAGCTCAGACCTTTTGATAAACAAAATTCTAATGAAAGTGAGAACATGTACACTGTTACATCTTTCAGAAAATGTTTTGAAATTGTGGTGCACAGTTCAGAATAAATGTTTTTCAAAAACCATTGCGTCTTTTTAGTAAATGTTTATTTCCAAAAGAAATTTCTAGAAGTTCAGAACAGTAAAATTCCCGCTTTTTAGAGTGAATTAGAAGATAACTCTTACGTGGTTAAACTAAAATACTCTTTGAGAGTTAATATATAAACTCTTAACACCAAGTGTTAAATTATTAACTCCAGACAGATTTGGTGTTTAACACTAAATCAGAGTTAATGTACCAACTCTCCAAAAAGAGTTAAATTAACACTCTCTGGTGTGGACCCATATAGACACTTTAATAGTGTTGAAATCAAATCCGACAGTGTTAATTTGGACATGCTGGATTTGCTGTGTATATTTCAGAGAGATATTATTATTGGCGTTATGAACAATTGGCCATGGCTTGGATACTTATCAGTAAAGAATAGAAGTTTCGTCCTCCAGGGTAAAGGCATCCAAAGTGTAGAACAGCACAAAAAATATAAAGAGCTTTATTAAATTTGCAGCGTTTGATTTGGTGTTGCTTAGTTATTTATTTATTAAGCTGCATTACACATTGTTTTTTATTTTGTGTTTGTTGAAAAAAATGGTAAAAAAATAAAGGTAAAAATGAAGCAACACCCACTGGACACTTCATTAATTACACTTTGCTAGTACTAGATTGGACCCCCTTTTGAGACGACTTTAGCTTTGTGGCATGGTGCATTAACCTGCTGGAAGAAGTCATTATAAGGTGGGTGCACTTTAGGCATAAAAGGATAGACGTGGTAAGCAACAATACTCAGATAGGCTGTGGTGCTTGGATGATGCTTAATTTGTTTTAAGGGGCCCAAAGTGTACCAAGAAAATATCCCCCACACTGTGACACAACCAGTACCAGCCTGAACTGATGATACAAGTCAGACTGGAACCATGCTTTCATGCTGTTCATACCAAATTCTGACACTACCATCTGAATGCCATTATGAAATAAAGGTTCATCAGACCAGGCAACGTATTTTAAACCACTTTTCATCCAATTTTGGAGGGCCTTGGTGAATTTCAGCCTCAGTTTCCTGCTGTTACCTGAGAGCAGTGGCAGCTGCAGTGGTCCTCAGATGCTGTGGCCCATTTGCTTCAAGGTTCAGTATGTTACCTTGGTTTTAATGAGTGATTATATAAAATGAAAAATAGGACCATTGTGCACAATGGTTACTCCTTTAAAGTATTTTAATTGTGGTGCTCTATTTTCTCCCATAGTGAGTTTGGTTTGGACTTTTTTTAATTTTTATTTAATGCCATGTTTTGTCCATCAGCCGCCACGGGGGCGCAATTAAATTTTTAGAAGGCACTATTCTTATAATCGACGAATCCAATTGGCTCAACTTTTACAGTTTGATTGGTCAGTCTTGACAGCGTGGGCGTGGTTAGGTGTCAATGTTTTTGTGGCTCGCTCCGTGTATGTAACCGCACCAAGGACTCTGCAATGTGATTTCCTGACATTGATTTGTTTTCGTATCATTTAACACGCCGTCTTCACCGCATGATGTACCAGCTTTCGACGTGGGGGATCACTAGAAGGTGAAAGACGGAAGTAACCGAGGAAAAAGCCGGAATGGCAGGCGCCTTTGGCTTTAAAGGCTGCCAGAAAATTCGAGGACCTCAGATTAGAAATCTGCTTGAGGCGAAGGACTTCTTTCTCTTCGACTGCGACGGGGTCATATGGCACGGAGAGAACGCGATAACGGGCGCCGCGAAGGTGGTGAGCTCGCTGATCCGGCGCGGCAAAAACGTGGTGTTCGTCACCAACAATTGCACCAGGCCGCGGGAGAATTATGTGCACAAGTTCTACCGGCTGGGCTTTACTGACGTGATGCTGGAGCAGATCTTTAGCTCGTCGTACTGCTCGGCTCTCTACTTGAGAGACGTCGTCAAGGTCCCTGGCCAGGTGTTTGTCATCGGCTGCGACGGACTGCGCAGAGAGCTGCAAGAGGCAGGCATCCCCTGCGTGGAGGAGGCGGATGATCCGGACGCCACCATCTACGACTGCGCCCTGGCTCCGGACGTAAAGGCAGTGCTGGTTGGACATGATGACAAACTGACTTTTCTGAAACTGGCCAAAGCCTCCTGCTACCTGAAGGACCCGGAGTGTCTGTTCCTGGCCACCGACAACGACCCCTGGCACCCTCTGTCAGGTGGAAGGATACTACCAGGTATAATGGGGATGAGGTTTAATTACCACATAGTGTTGCTCATTCACGTCACGTTAAGATATTCGTTTTTCTGCCAGACATGGATAGATTGCTAAAATGGCTTAGCGGTCAAGGGACCAGGATGTCAAGAGGTCAGAGGGCCCTAAAATTACTTATTCTGCAAAAATAGCTGGGCTTGTGCATCACAGGTTTCTTTTCACATGTTCATTAGCATGAATACGCAGTGTCAGGACAGGTCTGCAGAGAACAAATGGCTAAAACAACAAGAGCTCCGGCTTGTTGCGTTATTTAAACTTTTTTTGTTCACTGCACCACTCTTCAGGGGCCCACCACTGCACAGATACACACAGAATGCACCTGGAAGCTTCACTGCAGTATAACTAACCCACAACCTGAGGCACAGCTACCTCCTGGCCTCAGGCTTGTATCAGTTCATCATAACTAGTTTGCAGAGTTTTAAGATAAGGTAGTAATTGAGTTACCCAGAGACCATAGGGTAAAAGATGCTGGTTCAACTCAAGCTCAGGGCTCTGGTGCATGTCATCAGTCCTCTCTGCCCTCATTTCCTCCTGATATGTTTAAGATTAAAAAAAAAAAAAAAGCCCCAAAAAACATGTGAGAGCAGTTGTCAGTTTAGCTCACTCAGTAATCCATTTTAGATTCCACAAATCTGAAGGGTGATTTTTTTTTTTTTTTTTTCTTTCTCCAAAACAAGTGGCCCTCTGGAAAATATTTATGGCTTGTACCTACTGACTGAGCAGCTTATATGAGATTCGCAGAACTATTAATAGCATGCAGCTGGAAATGAAAGTGGTTGGTGGTGATTCAGTCATCTTTACTCCGCCTCTCCCCCTGCAGGTTCTGGCTCCCTCACAGCAGCCTTGGAGGTGGCCTCAGGACGCAAGGCCACTGTGATCGGAAAGCCCAGCCGCTTCATGTTCGAATGCATCTCCAGTCAGTTCAGAGGGGTGGATCCCGCCCAGTGCCTGATGGTCGGGGACCGCCTCGAGACGGACATGCTGTTCGGGTCCAACTGCGGCCTCGACACCATGCTCACTCTCACTGGTGTGTCTCAGATTGAGGAGGCCCAGGAGTACAGGAATAGTGACCAAACCACCAACCACAGCTTGGTGCCCGACTACGTGGTGGACACCATTGCTGATTTCTTACCGGCTTTTGAGGAACTGGACGAACAGAGCAACTGAAGAGTCTGTCTCCTGTACAGAGCACAGATTGCTTCAAGTGCAATGTTGAGTCTTTAGTTTCTTAATAAATAAGAAGGCGCTGTTTATGTTGTGACCAAGACTGATTTAGGGCAAATCATTTCCATAATCACAGTAATCCAGTGCATACCTCAGTGTTTCTTCAAGTGTTGTGCTCATTTTGTGACTTGACAGTTTCTGTAGCTTTACGTGTTTATAATAATCTATGAATATACTGCAGTTTTGTGTTCACACAGATCATACCGTGTTTGATATTGAGTTTTAAACATCCAGAGGTATTTTTGTAAAGCCATGAATTGTTCTGAATTCATGTGTTTAGAAGCTGGCTGTTTAAAGTTTGTTGCCAAACAGGAGACATGTACTTACTAATGCTGAATTATCTTCAAGTGTGCTTGCCTAGGTGTCACTTCTAATTATAATCACAAGAAGATAAAAAAAAAACTAACAGTGTGAGCTTTTCTCAGCTCTGGTAGAGACTAAGCTGACAATCTGCCAGGCAGACAGGTAAAGTGTTCATTCACTTCCGGTCTTTCTGTCATTTCTGTGCTACTTGTGCCAATATTCATCGGAGTAAACGGCTGAAACTCATAGCTAGAAAGCCAATAATGGTTGCCTATCATACTGCACTGTTGTGAACTTTCAGTGTTATTAATGTTTACTATATAGAGCATGCCAGCAATGGTAACAATAAATACCTTAAATTAATTTTTTCTTGAAAAGAGTGGTGGCCTGTTACTAGAATTCCCTTTATGTCTGCTTGTTTAGAATCTGCACAATCAAATTCCAACAAAATAATCCAACATTATTTTAATCATTTAAATCCAGCCGTTCACATGAACTCAATGTACTTTCATGCAGCATGGTTGCCTCAACTACCTCACCAGCCTTTTAGCTCCAAAAACCATCAGTTCAAGTGCAGCGAGAGACATGGAAAGTCCAACTTCCTTCTGTATACTAGAGCCTCCTGCTTGGATTTTAGTCAGCATGTAAAATTAGATAAATTGGACGAATAAAAAAGATGAGTTGATGATTTTGTTTTTAAACTAAAATTGATTAAAAACAAATCTTTGAGAAAAATATGCAATGCCAGATGAATAAAGACAAACCAAGGAGCTAGTGTGCCTTTGCAGCGTGTTTTACAGTGAACATCTGTTTGTATGGAGTTCATATACACTTAAACAACTAATAATCAACATATATACATTTTAACAGGATCCATGTAATATTTTATTCTACATGTGGCATCGGGTTCTCTTGTGCTGAGGAACAGGATTAAAGACATACTGATCTTCAACATATAAGGACTTTGGCTGCAGTGATGGCGTCACTTCATGTCACTCTGGTCCACCGCGCTGTGGCAAAGAAATGATATAGAATACAAATAAACACAAATACCAGCCAAAATATATACTTAAATACTCAAAACTTTCAGATTCTACTTGCAGTTTCTATAGCTAGTTATGCACCAGCAACAAGTTACAGTAAGTTTTCCTAAGTTCTCAATCAGTCCGTACACTTAACCTTTGTACTTTTGAATCCTACTGCTATGAGTTTATGATCAGTCAAAGGTGGGTCATATACTGTTGCCAACTTTGCTTGACATTTGACATTTTTCCGTCTCTTTTGTTATTCCACTCTGCTCAATTTTAAAGAACCAAGTAGTTCTGTGTAAAAACTCTGGGTACAGTTAAGATAGCCTCACCTGGATGTAATCCATCTCATCTGCTGTTAACGGTCTCCTGTGGTACCTTGCAGGAAGTAGCTGAATAGAGGCCAGTGTGTCTGGCGTGCCTGGGATTGGTGTTAAAGGTGCATGCGGTCTTGATAACTGAGGCGATGCTGCAGCTGAAGTGGGAGCATTATGTTGAGGAAGGTTTAGTGCTAATGTTTTCAATGCCTCCTGGGCTTGAGGACGAAAAGAAAAAGAGTAACGTAATGAAATAATCACCAGGGAAGGCATTGTTAACGATTATATTTCTGATAAATGTGAACCTAAAAGAACACGTTCTTTCAGCTGGGAAAAACAAAGGCTCACCATTAGGTCTGGGCAGGCCTTGTCTGTTGGGGAATTTGATCAGGGGAGTATGAGGCCGTATTGCCTGAGAAAACAAAATCAAACAGCAGTCAGTTAAAGGGTAGGCATCCTGACATGACAACAAATTGACAGTAGTTTTTTTTGTCTCCCACACGTGCTAAAACAGAGTGAATGAGCTTTAAAACAAACACAGCTGCTAGAAAAATATGATGAACAACACTAGGGTGAATTAAATTTTTTATTTATGTATGGTATGACTTGTGACAGTATTTTTGTAAAATCAGGCGCTCAACGTTAAGTTAATGTAGCCTTCTAACAGCAGTTGATAGGAATATACCACAAAACATACAACAGAGCAAACATTATACAAAATACAAGTGCATCTAACACAGTGGTTCCCAAAGTGTTTTTTTGCTGGGCCCCCCTTTGTTTTACAAGAAAAATGTTTGCGCCCCCCCCCCACAAACATATCCTCCAACCATACACACCCATATTTTGTTTTCAAACTCCATTGCGGTTTATTTCACACCTCAATCAATTAGTAAACAAATAGGCAAATACAAGTAATCTGCAATAAATTACAGGTAGTAATAAAATAATCTCCAAACTCTTACGCTACGTCCACACCTACACTGGTATTTTTGAAAATGCAGCTGTTTCTATGCGTTTGGACCTATTCGTCCACACGTAAACGGTGCTTCGAATCACCGAAAATCTCTGTTTTCAGTGATTCGAAAATCTCCGCCTCTGCCTATGGTGTGATTATTTTACGTGTGGTTGTTTTTTTCCTGTGTAATAATATTCAACATTGCTATCAATACATTTCTCAAAAAATTCCTCTCTGTGCAAAATGGGTTCAAAAACATAAACAACTTTGAGATACTGTTAGTCCGTGATTTGAACCAGGGAAACAAATCGTGGCAGGATCGCTCTAACTTTACTGTATAAAGAATTAATATCTCCAAAATGTCAGGAGTAGTTATTTATTACAAGAAGTGTTTGTGAACTAAAAATCAAGAATGTGGGATACTGTTTGTCCGTGATTTGAAGAGCCCAGCACGTGCTCCCAACGCAAGGGAAACTAATTCTGTCGCAGAGACCTACCTCGGCACTTGTGCAGGTGAAGCCAAAGGCAGGGCTCTTGGAATGAAGTTGGAATGAAGTTGGTTTGGAAACATATTTGGCGATGCTTCATCTCCTGCTTTGCATTTGTGTTGGAGCCCCATCAAAAACCTGTCAATTATGCTAGCAGTGTCCAAGCGTTCTTTTTTTCTTTTCATACCGCGCCCCCCCCTGCAATGGCTCAGCGCCCCCCTCAGGAGGCAGGCCCCACACTTTGGGAACCTCTGATCTAACAGATCAACCCATTAAAGTAGTGTAGTGTATCAGTATGCCCATCTTTTAAGTGCTTTTTGGTACAAACAACAGTCTATAGTGACAGAGTCTCAGTTGTTTGTTATAATCAGACAAATTAGCATTACAGTAACAATGACAATAATAATAACAACAATAAATGGATATATTATAAATGTAAATAATATAATAATCAAATACTTTGTTAAGATACCTTCACAGGAAATCATTATGGATTCTGCCTATAGTTTTGTCTTCAACAAGTCAAATATAACTAAACTGTGTTGAGGTCAAATGACTGACTTGTCCACAGCAGTTTATTTTGCGACATGGTTTGGTTATCTGTGCACTCGTACTGTGAACTGCTGTCCAGTCAACAACAGCATAAAGCTGATTTTCTGCCTCATGGCACTGGATTTCATGATTGAGTGCCACTGAGTCTCAGTACCTGTGTTTCATGTGTCTCTTCTCTTTAGTGTTATCTGGCCTTTCTGTTCTCCACAGTGGCAAATGATTTGGACTTTGGAGTGAACCCTCTGTACAGGCTCTAGATGTTGGATGTTGTGAAGAGGTTTTTCCTCACCGTTAACAAATCATCCACCTCGTCCATACAAGTCAAGACCTTACTCATGTTGCTAACAGTTTATTGTGCCGAATCATTGACTTAGTCTGGATTTGTTTTGTTTCTGCAGATGGTAAGGGTGGCCTGCTTCCCTTGCACTGAGAGCTCCTTTGACAGCAAGTTGCAGGTTCACAACAACAACTTTGAAACTTTTTAAGTTTCACACATGAACTCAACTCTGAACTTTTTTAATTTATGAATAAATTAAAAAGGTATAGTCCACACTTGTCCAAGAAACAGCTTTTGAATGAACTGCGCAGTTACTTATGATTGTTATATATGTTATATAACTATAACTCCAATCTGTGAAAGATATTTCCTGACATCGGGAGTTAGGCATTTTAGCGGCCTAACTGCAGCTAAAATGCAGTAATTCTGATCCGCATTAGTTATGAAAGAACAGACAAGCAGTCATCACAAACGTACTGTTACAAACATTTATTCGGTACAAAGAGCATAAATTTAGTGGCTAAATGCAAATTAAAAATTTGTAGAGACTATTTCTGTTTTCCTGACATCACAGATCGCTCATATCCTCCAGTAATTGAAAAACGATTAAAATTAGTCTATTAGTAGGAAATAAGCACTGCTGGTACAGTTCCTTAATACTCTGCTGGGCTACTGTGGTACAAAGATCTGTCTTTAACCGACATATAGGCCTCCCTGTGAACCGTTTTATGCTATACTCAGCCATAGCAAGACTGACAACTAAAACAACTAATATTACACCTACCTTAAGTTTTAATTAATTGATTAAAAGGCCGCTCTCACAACGTGACTAAACGATATTGATGTGTCCTGTGCGGTTTATGAACAAGGGCACTAACAAGGGTATGACGGGTCTTTGCCACCTCAAGAGGCCGCACGATATAAAGTAGTTTACTGTTCGGAACAGCGGGAAAAGCAGCGTTTTACTTTATAAGCTCTAAATCAGGAGGCAACACAAACAAACCCGGAGAAATTAACATTTAAGTAGTTAACGTTACCTGAACAACTCGAGCGACGGGAGCTGCCATTTTGGAGCTGACTTTACTCCCCATGACGACCTCTCGCGTTTACTTCCGGTTTGAAGCTGCAGAAAGAAAGAAAAACACGCAAAAACACCACATGATGGCGCTATCGACGGCGAGCCCGTAAGACAGAAAGGGTTCAGCGAATGACATTATAACAACGGTGCAGGAGGTAATGTGAAAGTCATAGTAGACAAATAGCAATACATGTTTGTGGGAAGAGTGTTTAATTTTTAGGTAAGATTTGGTCGTTAACATACATTTTGAGTGGAAGGTTGAAGTGCATTAGCGATAAATGCACTGTTATCATGCTACACCTTACCTCTAGCTGTGTCTTTAACCCTCTGTCTATGATAGCAGGTGGCCGGTAGATGTGTTGTCAGCGACTGTCCTGTTAGGTCAGGCCATGTTACAGTCTTCGTTAGCCGTCTCCTGTAAAAAAAACATGAAAAACTGTATCACTAAAAACCTCCAGCCCGCTCTAAAGTAAAATTATCCGATTTCTGATAAGGCCCAGAACACCATTACTGTTGTCAAAGCGACAAAATTGATTGAATATTGTCGTATGATAAGGGAAATGTCAACACAAGGCTCCTGTTAGGTAACGGCAAAAATATCTATCTTTAATTTCACACTCCCTTGAAGAAAACGGATAACCTCGTCACGTGGGCTGTGCTCGCTCAATCACAAGCGAGATAAGGAACAGAGCTCTTTTATTTGTGAAAATATGTCACCAGGAGCAATATCGCGTTTTCCTTCGTGCCGCGTTGCACATACTGTAGTATTTGTAGTATAATATCTATATAAAAGCCAGATTACACAGCAATTAGGTTATTAATATTGCTGTTCCTTAATAGTTGGTGCTCATAAGAGAGGAAAACCCAGCACATATTGGGTATCTGACTTTTTTTTCCTCTCTTCTCATAGTTTATATGTCTCAGCAGTTCTCTTAGTAAAACGTATTAACATCTTTCATTACAGGCCTTCTGGAAAACAATGTGCAAATGCTTTTAAAACCACAGGCATCTGGTTTAGAATGCAGACACTGTCAGATCCTATTTTCCAATTAAGCTTTGTCAAATTAATTAATGGGAAGGATGAGAACAGTTTAATGATGGGTAATAAACACCATGTCCAACCATGAGACCAAGAAGTTTCCAGTCCTTTCTGGTATGTTCTAAAGTCATCTTGTGCTTACTGTAGACATATACTCAGGTGTTATGTTGGTAAACATTAACTATGCTTTGAGTAACAGGCCTACAGTTAATCAGAGAGTTCAACTGAGTTCACTGTTTATTCTCATTGCAGGAATAAACCATAGATAGCATAAATCTCACTAATTTTAGCCTTATTATTTAATGACAGGTCTTATAGCATTGAACAATGACTCTGTTATAACACTTTTAACTCTGCTTTGCAGATTATTTGTGGATGCATAGACACAAGTAGTAGACACAGAATATATGTGTACACCGCCCATCATCAGAAAGAAACTGAGAAGAAACAAACGATTTGTATTTTATCTTTTTTATTAGATATTAAACTAAGTGGTCCAGGGTCGGAGAAACCAAACTGGTCACTTTTACTGGGTTTACTGGGTCAGCTCCCACTTTTGAGACGCTGTGGCCCCAGTTTTACAGTCTAAAGATACACATAACAGTGCTAATGTCATGACAACTGACACTATGTTTGTTAGATGAAGCACTGTATATAGATACTATGGACTGCTGCACATCAGTAGCTCTGTACACAGCTGTCGGCTGCTGAGTCTGAAACAGACTGACTCAGTGGGTTTTTGATTTGTCGAACAGCTGTTCGAGTTCTTCTTTAGAGGTTGCCTCTTTCTGCTGCATCAGATCAGCATGGCCCTTGGTAACACCCCAAGAATCAGGGACAGACATGGAGGGACACTGGGGACGACCGGAGGCTGGCTTCAGGTTCTCCCAGTAATCACGTCGGGCTCTAAAAGTCAACAGACATAAAAAAAACAAGAGTGATTACTGGTAGTAAACAGCGAATATGTCATATTTCACAAAGTATTTTTAAGTATTAGAATTAATAGTTGCTTCTGTTCTGACCTGGCTCTAACCCAAGGCTTGGTGTGCATTTCCAGACCAGCACCCCAGGAGCCATGTTTCTCTGATGCACTTGGAAGGAAGCCTCTCTCAGGTGCCAGTTCCTCTGCTATAGCCCTAATGTGATAAGCCTCAAAGCCACAGCAGCCACCGATGAAGCGAATGCCAGCATTGTAAGCTTCTCTGGCATACTTGTGCATGTCCCAGCGAGTCAGAATCCTGGGCTCCAGGCCTGAAAGAGAAAAAAAAACATTTTTTTTATGCACATTTAAATTACAGTTTTGTAGTTTGTGGTGAAAGTTTGCTGTTCTGTGTTGGCTGGCTGAACTTTCTGCAATGCAGTGTAGCATATTCACCAGCAGAGGGCATATATAAGGACAGTGCGTATCCAGAACAGTTGGAATGGCAGATTTATAATACAAGACAGTATCTCGTTACCGAAGGGGAACTCTGGCAGGTCGATAAATCCCTGGCAGTTGCAGTCAGGAGTGTGGTATGCCAGCGGCTGAACCATGTAGTGAGCCTTCAGACCAGCCTTCTCCACTCCCTCCTTCATCTGCTTCACGGTCTCCACACAGGTCATGGGGTCAAAGTGACAGTTGACTCCCACAATCTGGGCACCTGTAGAACAAAATACACCACATGCAGTAACATGAACTGTGTGTGAGAGTGTAAGAAAATACATGGCTGACACCTAATCAACTGTGGTTTGCAGTTGTGGGTATAAGGTCTTTGAATGTATTTGTGTTTAGTGGGAACATTTTTGTGCATGTTACTGAATAAAATAACTATTGGCCACTGTTTTGGCCTGTACAGGCTCATCCCAGAAAAAAAAGGAAATCCTAACAGAAGAAAACCAATTACAGGTATCATATGCCATTTTTATTCCTTATAAATTAGTTACACTATGGTGGCACAGATGCTGAAGTTTTGTTCATTTTTACTGTCCAATAAATTGCTGTCGGACCAATAGTCACTCACTCTTGTAGTAGAAATACTACAAGTTGATAAGAAGTCTTGAACTTTTTAGTGTCTGATAAGGCTCACAGGGAGACAGTCTGTAATTCTTTTCTGCTGAAACAACATAAAAATTGACAAAGATAACTGTACTCACCGGCTTTGACCAGCCTGACTGCACACTCTCCAGGTGAGACACCGTGCATGTCCCCCTTTGGTCCAATACACAGAGAAGCAGCCACAGGCTTCCCTGTCTCCTTCATCACCTCCACAGCCCACACGGCCTCTTCAACATGCTCAAAGTACTAAAGGACAAAAGCATTAAGCTCAAACAAAACTTCTCTCAGCAAGTAAGAAACACTCAAAACTGGTTCAATGGCAGTTTTACACCTTTGGAATCCTCCAGAAAAAGTTTTTAAAAAATGCCAAAGCGTTCGGTGTAGCTACCTCAGCAATCAGGAAGTCCACATTTTTCTTGATGAACACATCCAACTGTTTTCTGAAGATGGCCTTCACATCTGCCTTGCTCTTGCAGCTCAGGTAAGATGGAGTTTGGGACACTCCTCCAGCAACAAGAGCATCACCCTCATTGGCAACCTCACGGGCTAAATCACAGGCAGCCTCATTGATCTGAGCTCCCTGTAGAATGAAGCAAAAAAAAACAAAAACCCAACTAATAATCAAAGAGACTCTTCAAATACACATTTAAAATATTTTTGTTTTGATAAAGAATGAAACTTGCTGTAATTTCCCTTTTAACTTACAGTCAGTTTGAGGTTGTTGCCTCTGTTCTCAAGTTTGTCATCACTGGCGTAGAATGTAAAGGTCTGCATAACGTTGGACCCGGCTCTCAGGAACTCTCTGTGCAGCTGTCGCACTGAAAATCATCAAGTGGTTGCATCATAGGACAAACGCTGTGCCAAAGCAATCTAAAATGTAACATGCACTGCCAGGTATTTACAGGCAGACCCAGCAATGGATAATGGAAATCCCATTTTAAGATGTAACGGAGTGGCAGTTTTGGTACAGCAGTATGTTCTTACCTGCATCAGGGTACTGTACAGAAGCTTCAGGCGTCCATGGTCCGGCCTTTACGTACCCCCTCTTCTCCAGAGCAAACACAAATCCTCCATCACCAATCACCACCTCACCAGCATTGAGACGTTCAAGGATGCCCTGTGGAAACAGAGGGATCCACGGAGAAGCTTAACCTGTGCTCAGTGGATCATTTTGCAAATATTACTGTGGAGCCAGTAAAGCCAAAGAAATTGCAAACTGTATATTTTAAAGAAACTTGTAATCGATATCAGCTTATACACAGTTAAAGCAATTGTCTGGCCTTGTGGATTGCAGATTCCTACATCCTGTACCACATCTGTCTTCCCACGCTGAAAGTTTGTTTTTAAAGGTTTGTTCCTTTAAAAAGCTCAAAAAAATCCTGTAAGAGTTGCAAAAATCAAAATCAAATAATATTTTGAAGTAAGTCTTGTTATTTTTAATCTACAGGAAAAAGTCAAAACCTAGGATAATATCAAAGGAGACTGCAAGTGAACTGAGCAAACACATTGAGTGTTCCTAATATAAGATGAATGCTTAATGAAGAAAATGTTTTTTTATAATCCACATTTTATGAAATCTTATTTTTAAATGGCAAAAAATCCAAACTATCTCATTAACTATGTGCTACTTTGCATAAATCCCTGCTACAGATTGAATAAACACCTAACTGTGTGTTTTGCACACATCTTTAGTCTAGCAATAGAAGCAAAATCGGCTAAAATATTAAAACTGACCAGTGGATAATATAAATATAAACATGCTTGCAGTGTGACACTCTAAGATTTTTTTAAGCTACCATTATTCCGTATACAAATTAAAAATGGAATAAATAAAATGAGCTTCATTGGTCTTTCTGTATGCCTAATAGCATCAAGAAGGTTCAGTGGTCTGAGAAATGACCTGATGTTCTACACAGAATACACACCACTCAAAAAGACTACCATAAACATGCAGTATGATACCCCAGCCTCACAACCTTTCACCCACATTTAACTTACAGCGTGAGATGGGAGCAGAAATCTCAGACAGAAATACTAACCCCACCGTGGATCATTATGATTGCTATAATAATTTCACAAAACTAACTTTTCACAGCATAACCCTACCTCTGGACAAAAAAGTCTGCACATACCTTTTTTGCTGGTGCCATAATTTCACAGCTGTGTGGACCCCTGACTGCTCAGACCTCGAGATGCTGAAGTGACAGTAGAGTGGGGCAGAGGGCCAGATTAAATCTCTCTGAAGAAGGGGAGTGTTCTAAGTAAGAGCTGCTCTGATTGGCAAGGGAAAGGTTATGCAACTCTTTGAATGAGAGTATTGTGAATGTGTGATACTAGTTTGGTCCAGATTAGATGGTTCTTGGTGTTGTTGTTGGATTCCCTCCCAGTTTTTGGCCTTTTGTTTTCAACCTGATAGCAGGCAGGCATTAAAAGAAAAACAAAAAAACAGTCAAACACTAGATCACTTCACATATGTCTGCATGGGTGAAATTTGTAACAGACATTTTTGAGTAGTTTGATTTGTTGCAGCAGTCCAAGCACATGCTTCACAAAAACAACACGAAGCCATAAAGTGAAGTAAAAAAACTCAGGCCTATTGTTTTGGGGGTTTTACAGTTTAACACTCTACAGTCGGAGCACTGCTGTTACAAGTGCTTTTCATCGTCTAACTGAACTGGGAAAGACCACACTCATCTCTCTCCCCCCCCCCCCCCGTCTCTCTGTTGTTGACTGACTGGAGGGAAAGGTGCATTGATTTTCTTTATAATCTCATCCTCATACTGTGGACTTGGACTTCTGCACCTCCAGCACATGCCTCATTTCCTTGCTGGTGGTGGCCTCTTTGTGCTGAAGCAGTTCAGCATCACCCTTGGTCACACCCCAGCCTTCTGGTGTGGACATGGATGCGGATTTGGGGCAACCGGATGCAGGCAAGATCTTCTCCCAGTATTCACGACAGGACCTAGAAAAAAAGGGCAGGTTAGGAGACAGACACTAAAGAATTTTATTGCTACAATTGTATGAATCTGTCTAATCGTTTAAAATCCTTTACCTGGCTCTGACCCAAGGCTTGGTGTGCATCTCCAGACCACTACCCCACATTCCATGTTTCTCTGATCCAGCGGGTATTATGCCTCTTTCAGGGGCCAGTTCCTGTGCCAAAGCCCTGATGTGATAGGGCTCAAAACCACAGCAGCCACCAATGAATCGGATGCCAGCCTTGTATGCCTCCCTGGCATACTTATGCATGTCCCAGCGGGTTAGGATTCTGGGTTCTAGGGCTGAGAGGATAGGGGATAAGAGGATATGAAATGATGGCCACTGCAAGATAGCCTGCTTTTTTCTTTTTTAAATATGCACAAAAAATATTTTACCGAAGGGGAACTCTGGCAGATCAATGAATCCCTGGCAGTTGCAGTCAGGAGTGTGGAATGCCAGCGGCTGAACCATGTAGTGAGCCTTCAGACCAGCCTTCTCCACTCCCTCTTTCATCAACTTCACGGTCTCCAATCAGAATCAGAATCAGAATCAGAAACTTTATTGTCATTGTCATGAGAACAACGAAATTAAGAATGGTCCCCGATCATTGCATCATCCCTAGCAATATCAAAATATAAATAAAACAATAAAATTCAATAAATAAAATAGATAGAATACTTAAAATACTAATAAGATATAACAGTAAAACATTCACATACATTCCCACACACATGCTTCAGACCGTGCATAGATTAACACAAGAGTGGCGTGATGGACATTTTTTTGTAGTATTCAGATGTGTTATTGCAGTTGGATAACAGCTGTGTTTGAGTCTATTAGTCCTTGCTCTGATTGCTCTGTACCGTCTGCCTGAGGGCAACAGTTCGAACAGGGAGTGGCCAGGATGTGAGGTGTCTTTTATGATGTTTTGGGCCTTTTTAAAACAGTGGGCGTTGTGTAGAACTTCCAGTGTGGGGAGAGGGCAGCCAGTGATCTTTTGGGCGGTGTTAATGATCCCTTGGAGTGCTTTCCTCTGAGCCCCTGTGCAGCTAGTGTACCAGATGAAATCTAATTTGTCTGAGTAGAAGAGAACAGAGTGTGCTGGAGTTTTCTGCCCCATTTCAGCAGGAGCAGATAAACAGGGAGCCAAGGTCGTAGCTTAGGCGCTGTGTGAGAGAAAGCATGTGAATGTTTAGGCTTTGTATGATAAGGTGGAGGCACCAGAGGCTATAAAAGTTTGAGCAATGCTCCACCATTTTGAGATTTTGAGGCTGTCTGCATCAGTGTCCATCTCCCACGCGTGTGTTCATTAAAATCATCGTTTGACTCAACCCGGCCGGACCAGTGTTGTTATTGTGGTTTTTTCTCTTGTCTCCATCCCCAATATTTTGAACCTTAACAGCCATGACCTCCACGCAGGTCATGGGGTCAAAGTGGCAGTTGACTCCCACAATCTGGGCACCTGCAAAACAAGGGGGGGATTTGATTATTTTTGCCTTTAAGTAAAAGGAAGAAAAAGAAAACATATGACTATAAATTTGCGTACCAGCCTTCACCAGCCTGACTGCACACTCTCCAGGTGAGACACCATGCATGTCTCCCTTTGGTCCAATGCACAGAGAAGCAGCTACAGGCTTTCATTTTTCAGGCTACATTTTTAAAAATAATGACAAAGAACACACAAAGATGGTTCCATATATAATGTACTGTGGTTGAGAAATTAGTTATCTCTGTGTGCAATGACAATTTTATGAATCTGTAAGTATTGCTGTTTAAGTACAAAGGTGTAAAGATAAAAAGCAATTTTTAGCTTGAGATTCTCCAGCACTGAGTGCTCCAGTCTGGATATTTCACAGACCACATGCTCACACATGCATGAAACATGCACTGGCAACATTTCCTTTACAGCACCACAGTCCACTAACCAGCTCTGCATATTGCACTTGGTGTGTAAAACAACACACAGTGGAGCATAGTGTGCAGAGGGTTTATTTTACCTTCTTCACAGGTGCCATGTTCCCCGTTCTAGCTGCAGCACAAAGCACTTTGTAACAGCGAACCCCTCTTTAGGCCTGAAGAGTGCCTGAGATCCCTGCGTCGCTCTTTTTATACTGTTGCAGGTCCAGGACGACTTTAAGTTTGAACCAAATTCATGCCAAATTGCCCCATGTTTGTTTGGAAATTGCATAACAAAGTCAACAATTAACTGGGTTGAGTAAAACAGGGAAAGAGAATGAAAGGGAAATCTGCCTGTGTAATGATTGTAGCAGCAGGCTAAACCTTCACATTAACTCACTCCCGTTTGTCCCAAGCATTTTTTTTTGTTCATGTTTTTATTTTTCTATTTTTTTGCTTCTATTTTCCGCAGACCGCAGAGATTGCCTTATCACGTAAGCTCGAGAGCATATGCCTATACTTCTGCTTTTGACATTTTTCTCAGGGTTTACCTTGAGCATGCAAATGCATTTACATGTTTGCAACCTCATGTGTTTGTGTGAGTGTGCACATGTTTGTAACAGCATGCATTTGTGTCCTCAAAGACCTAGCTTTGGGATGTCACAAATTTAGTCTGTCCTGGTTTTTGGAAGCTTCACACATTTGAACATTTGTTAGTGCCGAGACTCACAAAATATAGTACTGTAAATGTTTGCAGCTCAAGCCCCAGTGCAGTGCTCATGTAGGCATGCATGCATGCATGTATAGAACTAGAACAACTAGTTTATGAAACAGTTTATTTCCACACAGTGAGTGGGGAAATATTTTGATAATCATTGTCTAGAGATTCGATGACTTCTGGCACTTTAACAATAATAATGTAGTTATTTTTTCTGTTTTAGATCATGCAGCTAAATAGGGAAATAACAGATTAATTGTATTTCGAATGATAATAGATTAGGTTGCTTTGATCGTGCTGTCTGGAATGGAAAAAAGCTGATATATATATACAGAAAATTTTTAGAGGTAATACAATTTTTTCCAAATAATACATTTTGCTGGATTTGGGGGGTAATGTGTACTAAATGATGCACAAAGTTGTATTGAGCCTGTGGGCATATTTTGGTAGAAGCTGCAAATAAATGTATGCATACCTCCCTGTTAATCATCAGACTGAAGCTCATTTCTTCTCTAAGTCATCTTATTTTGGGGGTTTAAAATGGCTATATTTAGAAAAAGCTTACCACAAGATGTAGAAGTTTGACTTGCAAACATGACACCTAAATGAACCCTCTCAACTACTTCTCTCAGACACAAGACTTTAGGTACACTTTTATTGAACCTTAGTTCAGTTCACGTGTTTGTATATTTGTGTCTAAGGGCAAAAATAATTTCAGTGCACTGCTGAGATACCGATTCAGGCAGCAGGTCTCCCAGGTGAAACCTTTAAATTTCTAGCTACACGTGCACCAGAGAAAGTGCTGCTTACCGTGCCCACTGACTATGTAGCGTAATATTTCAAGGACACATGAAGCTTGGAATAATTACACAATGTTTTGCATTCATCTGATTTTTTACATCTTATTTTTCTTTTCACCTCCTCCTTATTAATTAAGGGGCTCCTGCTCTCCTCTCTTTGTTCATTTTTGATCCCATCCAAGAACAACAGCTACATCAAGCTTTACTAGTGATCTAAATTTGTAATGAATATCTATGATATCCAATGTCTTCTGAATTATTCCAGCTATCCCAGTCGGAGTATTGAACACTGACCAGCAGGTGAACAGACTAACATTGTCCTCTCGTAAACACAACTAGTTCTTTCAGGCTGAGGCTGAAACTGAGGCCATTCATGGAGTTTCTGTAACAGAAAGCTGATGGTGAAAGAGGGACCAGGGACTGATTGGTGAGTAGAGGGGAGGAACTCTTGACAGTTGGCTTGAGCTGGATGGGTTCAGAGGTGAGGAGTGGAGGTGAGTCTGAAGTGAGGCAAAAAAGTTCATATTTGATGTATGAGAGCTGACGAAGCGATCGAACGGGCTTGGCTCATACTGATAAAACTGTGGTTAACTATTGACTCCTGACAAACTGATAACGTCTTGAATTTGTCACATGCTACTTTGGTCAGGTGGCCACACAAATATAAAAGAGAAAAGCTGACACAACACGGGAAAATGTTACTCTTGAGATGAGCGTTTGTTTTTGGAATGGTAACTGCAATATTGTAAGTTATGTTATTGATTATTATTGATAATCTTGTTCTCCTTTTTTTGGTCTACAAGTCATAGCACATTGATTATTTTCCTGCCAGTATTATCTGTGTTGTTTCACTATCTTGTAACTGGTTATTGAGGGACACCCTGCCTGTGCTGCTGTAACCCCCTGTTTACCTCCTCCCCTTCCTCTGGTCCAATCACAATTCAAGCTGAAGAAGACATTCAGCTGAAATTGTATTGAGGCAGTCAACGCAAAAGAGGGAGTGCATTGTGTGACCGAATAATCTCACTCATGTATTTGTAGTTTTTTTCTTCTTATTTTGTAATTATGTTTAATAAATTTGTAAGAGATTGCATTGTGTTTAGTCATTAATGATTCTCATTCTACATTGTAACTCCACTTTTAGACACAAGAGGGCAGAAGGGTGCTCTTTTCTTGGTAACAGCGATTGCCCAGTACTATATAAGAGGTTCTGATACAAGACACAAGAGGTCACTCAGTGTTTGCTCCATTTTAGAAAGATGTGAATGTTATATTTTCCAGCTGAAAACTCTCAGGACAATTTGGACTTAAATGACAGTGTTTGTAAAACAGGAATTTTAAGGAATCCTGAAACTCTACATGTCACGTCTGTGTGTATTTCTTATGGGAAAATGGTGACAGAATTCAAGGGACACCTTGACACTCAAGACAACTGTCTATTTTCCCACCTGCTGATTATTAAAGGACCATGGGGAAGACTAAATTCATGATCCCTCCTATGCATAAGTCATACGATTATAATGTCACCTGAGGTGCCATTTCTGCCAGTGTGGCAAACAGGTGCTGTCCCACATGCAGGTTTCGTAATACTGCATTGAATGTTCAGGCTATTTTGCTGCAAAAAGCAAAGTATGAGATCTAAATGGTAATGCATGTTGATAATTACGACGCTGTTATGAGGAGCTGTTTACTTTTCTTCTTTTTTTTCTTTTTTTTAAATCAAAACCAATATTTAATGGTTGTAATGGTTTTACATGGTTAATTAAATTCCAACAGCTTCAGAATGACGTCTCCATTTTAATTTTCACTACAGTAAATTTAAGTCATCATACAATTTATGTTTTCATGTTAAAACACACTAAAATATTATTAAAACACAATTTCTGGAGAAAAACATCAGTTATCACACAAAAGTCATCTCTATCTATCTATCTATCTATCTATCTATCTATCTATCTATCTATCTATCTATCTATCTATCTATCTATCTATCTATCTACAGGGTGGGCCATTTATATGGATACACCGTAATAAAATGGGAATGGTTGGTGATATTAAAGTCCTGTTTGTGGCACATTAGTATATGTGAGGGGGCAAACTCCTCAAAATGGGTGGTGACCATGGTGGCCATTTAGAAGTCGGCCATCTTGGATGCAACTTTTGTTTTTTCAATAGGAAGAGGCCCATGTGACACATCAAACTTATTGGTAATGTCACAAGAAAAACAATGGTGTGCTTGGTTTCAACGTAACTTTATTCTTTCATGAGTTATTTACAAGTTTCTCTTTGTTCACAGCCATTGACATGTCAAAGAGGTTAACACGTGAGGAGCGGATCGAAATTGTGTTGAAATCTGGTGAACGCAGTAACCGGGTCATTGCAGCAGATTTAAATGCAAGACACCTAGGTGGACAGTCCTGATCCTGAAGGACACCCAGAAGAGACTGGTCCCATCCAACGACCGACAATAACCCGCCTCAGTACCACCTGTCAGGCATCATAGCGGCTTAGATGAACAGGCATATGACACAATAAATGAGTGGTGCACAGAAAGGGATTGGGAAGAATACCAGAGGCGGAAAACACCAGCTACTGGTAAACCGAGCAGTCAGCCGAGACTGCAAGACTAGGCTGACCAACCTGTGCACTGCCTGGATTGACTACAAGAAGGCCTATGACTCAATGCCCCACACCTGGAATGCCTAGAACTATACAAGATCAAAAGGACCCTAAGACCCTTCATCAGGAACTCAATGGGAATGTGGCGTACAACACTAGAGGCCAACTTCAAGCCCATAGCACAAGTCAGTATCAAATGTGGGATCTACCAAGGAGATGCTCTGTCCACACTGCTGTTCTGCATAGGCCTGAACCCCCTCAGTGAGATCATTAACAAGACTGGAGTCTAGGATGAGGCAGCGACCATCCAGGAATACATAAGATGGTCCCAACCGACAGCGTGCTCAGTGAATACCTCAGGCAGCAGAAACCCAAGACATCCGTAGTGATCGATGTAGCGGTTCCAAATGACAGCAACATCAGGAAGAAGGAACACGAGAAGCTTGAGGAATACCAAGGACTCAGAAAAGAGCTGGAGAAGATGTGGAGGGTGAAGGTAACAGTGGTCCCAGTGGTAACTGGACACTCGGTGCGGTGACTCCCAAACTAGGCAACATCTGTGATCTCTGTCCAGAAGAGCGCAGTCCTAGAAACAGCTAAGATACTGCACAGGACCCTCAAGCTCCCAGGTCTCTGGTAGAGGACTCGAGCTTGAAGGATAGACTGCCTGCAGGGCCGAGAGGGATATATGTTGTTTGTATTTATTTTATTTGTTAAGGATTAATTATCATTTCTTAACTGTTAAATGTGTCATTCAAAATTCTGTATAAACACTTAACAGGGAATTCTTGGCCCTGTGATTTCATGAAGTATGAACTGCCTGTATGGGTTAAAGTAAAGACAGAGTGAGCGTACAGTTCACTGTAATATAGCTGTTGCAGGGCTTTTCATTATCTTCTTCTTTTTATTACCCCTTAGTGTGTACTCTCTCTGTGTCTCTAGGTTTACGGTAACTTATCTTTGCCATAGTGCCATAGAATGACAGCAGGAATCGCTCAAAAATAATGAGCACTGGGAAATATGTCATAAAATTATTAGCTGAGAAAAACAATAAATTCTGGCTTAGTATAGCTTGAATATTATTGTCTGTATGGATTTTAGTATGGAAGAAACAGTTAAAGGATAATGAAAAACAATGCAAACGATTAGCCCTGTTTGTGCATTTCTTATTTGTTTTCTAGCAACCGCAGATGTGGTGTTCAAACACAATTCATGAAGTCACTTGCATCCAGGAGCTGTATTTATTTTGGCAAAGCAGACAGCAGAGTGCAGCACTGTTAGGTTTGAATGCTCAATGGGATTTTGCGACTGGAGATACTGCAATGTTTCACTTCTGTCCTTGTGACTGTGGGACGTTTGGTTTGCTGAGATGAGTAAAACTTGGATAAGCAGCAAGTCAAAAATTTGAAAAAGAAAAATCTCCTCAAAATGACCAAATAAGATGATTTAGTTTATGCACTGGTGTTCAAATGTATGAGTCAGACACAGATTGAATGTCTGTTTTTGTTTTTAGATAAAATGAGAATGTAATTATCCATCAGGGTAAAATGAGTCTTTGGCCGCAGCGGGGACATGAGAGCGTTTTCTTCTCTGCAAAGTCGTCATCACTTCTTTTCTGTTTTTACATGAGCCAAAATCTTGTGTCACCTCTATGTCATATTTTATTTATGTCTTTGTCTCTGACCTCATTTCCAACATCAAACTGTATGCTGCTGGGAAACACCGCTAAACAAAACTGAATGATGTGTTCTCCTTTTTTCTAAATGCCAGGTCGTTGACCACACTGTCGCCTGCTGTATGTTTATGTTTACCTCACCAAACCTTCAATTAACTGGATTTTTTCCTAAAGGACTGGCTGGATGAAAAAAAACCCAAAAACGTTAGTCTTTTTGCTACAGTTACATTTTTGTTTACAGTATTTAAGATCTCATTGTTACTATGAAAGTAAAGCTTCACTTGTAAGATCAGCTGATCAAGGGGAAATGAGTGTTAACATGTTGTTCCCTTAGTCTGTAAGTCTGACATGTTACAGCCTGAAAATATATCGCATCATCTCTTGAAGCCCCAGAGAGTCCTACGGGGTAAGTTATTCCCCTCTAAAGTCTGAAGATATATGCAACATGCCATGTAAAAAGTAACGTTGTCATATGACTATAAAAGCAGAAGTTTGGGGAGTTTGCTGCACTGAAAAATTAAGTCTTGTTTTAATGCAATGCCACAATTTTCCCAGGAGTGCATGACCCTGTAAATTCACCCTAATGTCAGACCATGCAGTGCTCTGAGAAACGGCTAAACATCAAATACCTGCATCTCAGACTCTACGGGCCTCAGTTATCATGTTAATTATTACATTTTACGACTTTTCAAAGTTGCAGTCCTTGCAGTTATTGAGTCAGCCATAAACTCCTCTGCACACCAAAGTATTCTATAGTCAAATGTAAAGCCATCTGTCTGACAGCTGGACTGAAAGTGGATCATGCAACAAGACAGTGATTGCAAACACAGGAGCAAATCAACAACAGAATCACTGAACAAAAAAAGAAAAAGAATCAAGGTGTTGCAATCACAAAGGGCAGACTTCAACCTGATTGAAGTGCTGTGGCATAAACTTAAGAGAGCTGCGCATCAACGAATGCCCGGAGACCTCAATGAACTGAAACAACGTTGCAAAGAAGAGTGGGGGAACATTCCTCGACAGTAATGCAAGAGGCAGATAAAATCATTGAGAAATGTTTTGCATGTTCTGCAGTCCTGTGACTGCAGACAGTCCTGTGAAAGCTTTCTTTTTCATATGACTGTATTCACAATTTAATGACAGATAATGTAATACATTCAGTACCAATGTGCATGAGGATTTACTACAAATGCTCGCTTGTATTTGGTATATTTACTGGTATATTTGCGAATAATTATAATTAACATGCATAATTAACTTATAAAGGAATCCTAGGAATTTGTTTTTACAAAACCTTTCAAGTCGTTTCCACTATAACACAATATAAATCATGAAGTTGTGGATTAATAGATAAAAATTTAGTAGTTTTGTGCCATTTTACAACCTTAAATGAGATGAGAAATTGTCAGATTTAGGATGAAGGATAGACAAACACTGTCCTCAGTGGGGTAAACAAATAAAACATGTGCAAAGCAGGTTATACTTATGCAATTTCATAATAACCAGCTACTGTGGTGGTCCTGGATTTTTGACTCAGTTTTGTGTAATTTCCAGTTGATTCCTATTGTTTGTTAGTATCTTCTGTTTATCTTCTGTTTGTTTCGTGTCTTTAAGATTCTTGGTCTTCATTTTTTGTTACGCTGTATTCTGTTTGGTGTTTTCACTTGTGATTTATCTTGGATTCCTTTCTCCTCCTCCTTTACTTAAGTCTAGCATCCCTCATATTCCCTAATATTGTGTTGTAAGAGTCTTTGTCTCTGTTGTTGTGAGTTGAGGTGTTCCTCTGTAATGTTGCTTTCTGTTTTGATTTGATAGGCATTTGTCTCTTGTTTTAACTTTCCCAGGTCCGTGTGTAGTTTCCCGGATGTCTCCACTTTGCCCCAATTACCCTTTGTCTTTTGTCAGATTTGAGCCAGTTTACCCTTGCGTTGTGTGTTTTGCTGTTGGCCCCGTGCCATTTTGGACCGTCCTGAATTCAACCTCAGTAAAAGTTGATTTTTTTTTGTTACCTCCGTCTGTTTCCAGCAATTGGGTCCAGCTTCCTGCTACACATCATGGCAGCAACATGAACAAAACCTGTATCCACATAAAGTCAGCTTCTTATAAGAAACTTAAAAACCACCAGTTATGTCTAGATTTTTCAGATTCTAGCAAGATTTACGCATTGATAGTTTTAGAAAGTGTGCAGCTATATATTAAAAGCCCTACTGCAATTAACACAAATATACCAGGCAGCCGTGATTTTCACACACACCCACATACAAATCTGTAAACACATGCACCAGGAATGGCATCATCATAACTTCCTCCCCACAGTCACTAACCATCAAACCCACTCATCTTTCCCAGTGTCTCCCAAGTCCTGTCTGCATTTCCCATGGAGTTACCCAGCAGCTAAGAACGTCTTCCTATGTCATGACCACACGTCTCTATTTACAGACTTATCTGCCTCCCACAGTGTTCTCACCAAGATGAGACACACAAACAGCACTGGTGTGGAAAGAGGAAGTTCTGAAGGCAGGGCAACCCAAATGATACAGTGGCTCGGCTGCAGCGCAGAACTGTGGCACTGTGTGAGTGAGGAGACAAACTGTAAAGTGTGAGTCTGTGAAGAGTGCCACGAGGGCGGCAGCTCTTAAAAAAAAAAGAAAAAGCTCCCACTGCATCACTCCAGAGACTAAATGAAAGCTGGAGTTAGCAGGCCTGGAAGAGGAGTTTCTTGGCTTTATTTTTTTATTAGGTTTTGTGTATGGCTTGTTCAAAATGTATGCAACAGGAATGCAGCGGAAAACAGTGTGGTCGTCACAAACACCCAAAATATAGAAAGAAAACCCAAACAGTATATATCATAGTGACACATGTAATACTAGAACATACAAACTGGACTGTGTCAAGACTGTATGTCGTCTTTTCTTACTAAAATGAGAAGCTTTAGAGCTTTTGTCTTATACTGAATAAGAAGGGTGTATGACAAAGAAGACAAAAAACGCAATCCCGTGAAATTAAAAAAGATTTAAGTTGAAGTCAGTGTTATCAAACAGTGTAAAGTGGCTTGAAGCTTGAGACTACAGCAGTCACCTTAAGGCGCTTCCTATCATAAGTTGAACTTAACAACACTGGGGAGGAATAGCTCCTCTGTAACAGACAGCAAATTCAAGCAAAACTACTCTGAAGGAGAGGCAGCAATCTGCTGTAACCAGCTTGCAGCTGGGGGGAAAGAAAAGGCAGAAAAGAGGAGAACAACGAGCCCGCTGAATGCATAAACTACAGGAGAGAGCAGGCAAAACTTAATAAAGATCAGTGATGGTATTTAAACTACATGTGCAGTGCACTGTGGGAGGTCGCACGCTGTAAAAAAAACCCTAACAACAACCCAACAAACAAACCAAAAAAATCCAACAGGAACAAAAGAAAAGAAAATGTTCTGGTAATTTTCTGTTACTATGTGCAACTTTCCTTAAATGTTTCCTTAAATGGTAAATGATAACATTCATTGTATAAAACATACAGAGAAATTAAAACTGAAACTACATTTTCTTTCTCTTTTCTCTTTCGTTTATTTATTTTTATTTTAATTGTGATTTTAATTGTGCCTGTTGCAGCAGTGGTTCAGTGTTCACAGCTATACAGTATGTAGGCCATAATAATGATGATGATGATGATGCGCCTTTCTGATGAGCAACAGACTTACAGTCAAACATGCATATGTATTTTAAACATCATTAGACACACCAGAAATCAGTACAGGGATCTGAGAAAAATTGGCTATGACAGCATGAGGCTGTTTTTACAAACACACTTATAAAGGAATTTAACTTTCAGTACACAACACTATCGGTGCACAACACACAGTCCTTTAAAAACACCCTGCAGTGCATTTGTTCCTTTTATAATTTTCACAGAGTGAAGGTCTTCCTCAAGTTTTAGCAGTTTGATTATACCTCACTGTCATAACATGTTTAAGAGTGGCTCGTGGCTCTAGGTCAAACTACTCTCAACATGCAGAGGGAAGCTTTTAAGGCTGTTCTGGTGCCTTAAATGTCTGGTAGTCAAGGCTATCTTAAGTTATACGTTGATGCCAACCTGATCCAATCAATGCAAAACCATTCACAAGCATCATCTGTTGAAGTTCTCAGTCTTCCAGTTCAGTCATGTTAAGTCTAAAGTACTCAAATCAAAGGCAACTAAACTTCTTTCAGGTTGTTGAAGATGTTTAGTCTCTTATCTGAACGGCATCTTCAACTCAGAAAAAGCTTGAAGAAAACATATACAAGAACCTAAAAGGAGTCCAGCTGCCATCAGCTCAAGCGCTTTAAACCATTTATAAACATTCAAATCACAAACCCTTACTCCTTAAAGATTTTGGTAACAATGTTATGCATTTAAAGAAATATTTGATAAAATGATTAAAACAGTTATCGTGGTCTCATAAAAGCCAGTTTAAAACCTTTTGTTTTTCTGTTTTTTTGTTTACACAGTGTTTTATTAAACTAAACCAACAGCTCCTGGTTTTAGCTCCATATTTGGCAAACTGGTTTCAGGATGATATCTTGTTGCTGAACTGTTGCGTTAAAGTCAAAATCCAAATCACAAGTCATCACAAGCAAAATGTTTATCTGTTGTCAGCTTTTTAAGGAGAACTTCTTATTCTCATGTACAGCTCCATATAGTTTCCCTTTTTAATAATTCCTTATTTTTTTTCACACTCAGCCTCAGTGCTGCCACCCAGCTTATCCTCTCCTCATGTCTTAAACCACTTTAGCAGCTCTCTTTCTTTCTTCTTATTGGCCCCTCCTCATAAACAAAAGCTTTGAACAGCTGCTGCTGTAATCACAGCCAGAGCTGTGTGTCTGCGAGGCCAATATTAGGTATATCGCTCTGTTTTTGTAACATCATACAGAGGCAACACCAAAAAAAGGCGTTTGGCTCACATGGATAACTCAAACGTATGTTGACCTCAACATAAAAAGTATGAAAGGCGCACTTTTTCATAATGATAATATTTATCCAGGACTATTTCATTGGTCAGACTGAACATAAATAATCAAATATCCCAGTAAAATAACATTATGTAAAATGATATCTCACCTAAATATACGCAATATATGATATGTCTACACTTATGTGTTTTTAGCAGTACCCATTAAGATTTAAAAAACTGAATTTCATTGCACAGACAAAAAAGGAGTTCGTAGATCGTTCTCGACGCGTTTAATTGAAGAGCTGAGAATAAGAACATCCAGGAAATAGTAATTTTTTTTCTAATCATCGCTACAACTTTTCGTCTACTTTCTCTGTGGCACACGGCGGGGGTGGGGGATGGGAGCGAGAGGGGGAGGCGAGAGAGGGGCGTAAACTGGGGGGGGAGAAAGGATGGCGTCAGATGGTAGCGGGGCGGGTTTGTGGGAGGGAGAAGGAGAGAGTCCCGAAGAAAGGAGTGAATGAGTGCTTGGAAAGCTGGGCTGCCCCGGGAAACGAAGCAGTGTTTCAAAACTTCTCCGCTTTTCGACTTCGGTAAGTAGAAGAGTTTGTAGCAATGACACAGCTTTTGGCCGGCAGATGTGAATCTCACTGCTGAAAATACCATTAAAGCACAGCTGTAAATCAATCGCTGCTCAGCCTAACGTTCATGTGTCAGCTGATTTCTTTCGTCGGAAAGCTTTTCATTGATTATTCGCAGCTGTACGTTTTTGGAGTTCGCATGCTTCGCTGAGTTGTAATACACAGGCATGTTGCTACTTTAAGACTTCTTGGAGGATTGTGCGTTAAGACCGCATTTATTCACAGAGTGAGCTATCTGCACTTGCAGCTGGCTCCGTGTTCTGATGCAGCATGTGGCAGCGGTTGAAAACGTCAATATTTTAATGGTTTTCACCTCTTTATCTGTATTTCGCACATGTCCGCACAGCAGCCCTTTGTCCCCTTCCCTTTCCACCACAACCCCGTGTCCTTGAAGTGCGGTGCAGGGTGGAGGTCCATCTTTGGAAAGCCACCCAGGGAGTAATATTCTCTCTGCCTGACACACTGTTGCACTGTGAGGGGAAGTGGTGCTACATCATAAACCAAACAAATCAAGAAACATCTGCAGTGTTTACTCAAGCTGACATCAAGAACAAACTTTAGCAATAATAATGACAAAAGGGAGTTATGACTAACTTTCAGTGAGGACTTCTCATTGTGACTCATCCAATGATCAGTACTGCATTTTTTGCACTTACACGTGCAATGTTCAACAAATTCCAGTGACCTTTTAAAAGATTATGTAGTTCTGCCGTAATTTCCTTCAGTGTGATTGCTCTAGCCTGCCCTCTTTTCCTATGAGTGAGTTTTGACAAGCGCAAACTTGTTAGGTGTCATTGAATGGAGCAATGTGCTGATGATAGCCAAGGGAGATGTCTTTTTCTTTGCTTTTTTTTCCCCGGTGAAAATACAAGCTGTGCTTCTAGTGAATGCAGGAAATATCGTAAGTCATATTTATTTATTGAGGTTTTTATCAGGCTGTGATAAAACTAGTTTTTAACATAAGCATACGTGTTGAGTCAGGGTCACGATTGACAGACTTCTAATTATTGTAGATAAAACCATTATTATATCCAGTTACGCCACACAGTTCTTCACATTGTTGCTGTCCTTTAGATTTTGCTTCCTTCTTGGAGACTCCTGTTCTCTACTGAGTGTGATTGTAAACTGTCCTTCATGCATTCTTTGATATGTAAACCTTTAGAGGCAGCCACAGCTGGATACTCAAGTTATTTATGGAACTCTTTTCATAGACTAACATAGTTGTGTTGTGTGGCCTTTTTTGTTTTTACCTCCTTGTAATTATTGTTTTCGTCCGTGTGTTTTGATACATTTCTCATTGCTAACTGAATGTAAATCTCAGAGTGTGAATGCAGTGAGAGGAAATGTCACATACATATACAAACAAGGATTTGAAGGGATTTTAGTATTTAAATCCTTTCCAAATGGATATATTAGTGTTTATAGTAGTTTTATAGAATACAAATCTAATTAACATGCCAAAGCTCTTATGATCTTTTAAGGAAAGGAAAAAATAGAAAAGAAAGGAATAGATTGTGTGTACGTCAATCATCCTTTCAGAAACAAACTGGAGAGCGGGACGGCTGAAGGGGTAGAGCTAGCCCGCGTCATGCATGTCTTTGTGTAAGTGAAATGTGAGGGTCACTTACTGACTTTGTGCATCACAAACTGTGAGGCTACAACAGAGTTTGCATGGGGAGTGAGAGGCCGGGGTGTTGCACAGATTGAATAGGTTAGGGGCCATGGCGACCTGTTTTTGAGAGTGAAGAAGTGCATTCTGGGCCAACGGTGGCATGTCTTGGAGAGGTAGAGTGAGTAAGGGGGGGGAATGGTGTCGGCATGGCTTTGTGTTGCCTTTGTTGAGTTGAAGTCTACCAGATGAAGACTGCTGATTTTTCTTCTGTTTTTTTGGCACATCCACACACACACATGCGCACAAATGAGCCTGGCTGATACTTTTCTGTGGGGAAGTCATGTGTTTTTTTTGATGCGATTATAGCCAGGTTGAGTGAGCACAGGCTGGGACCGTTTATGATTGTGTATTTGTGTTTGTTTGTCAGTGAAGTGGGATCTATTGTTATGGCATGATGTTGGAGGGCTTCTCGCTGTTGACTTATTGTTTACATTTTTGGGCCCCTCTATTGTCATCGAAACCTTAGGTCCAGTGGTTGTATATGAAAGTTAGAACTGCTGGCGTTTGTTCATCAGCAGTAATAGTCTTCTGCAGCTTGAAATGTTTTATTGTGTTTAATCTGGGCCTGCAAAATAAATCTAACTCACTCTGGAGCGCTAAACATGCATTTGATGGTGGCCATCACTCAGTGGCAGACGTTATGAGACACAAATTGTGGTAAATGCCTATCCATGGGAAACATTTTCTCCTCCTGCAGCTCTTTCATTCCGCTCTTTATGGAGGGCAGCAAAAGCAGCAGCTCACATGGTTATGGTTAGCAAGAGAGAATTCTTGATGAGAACAGCTCTTGTTTCATAATATCTGGGACAATTGAGCAAGTAAACCAAAGAAATCAAACTTATCTTGCACTTATTGTCTTTTATGCTTGGTATGCCTTGTGTGACTCACTCTTGGGTGCTCTCAGCTCTCTTGTTGAAGCACTCACTGCAGTAAGGTGGATGGTTAATCCCCTGAGGCTATAAGTTTAGGTGTGGCAATCAAAGGACTAGGTAAAACGTATTAATTCTGTTTGCAACATCTCCTCTTATTTTTCATTCTTAATTTTTTGTTTAAACAGCTGACATTTGCGATGGTAAACATGGTCTTGGTTTCACAAGTTTGTTGGAGGTGAAGAGAGCGTGGCGTTGATGTGTTTTTGTTCAGCAGATAAAAATGAGCACTGATAAAAGTTTACAAGTCTACACTGAAGGCCACAAGTGATGATGAGTCTTGATGAAGCACCAAGAAGCTTTTATTAATAATGTACTGGAATTAATTGGAAAATAAAGACATGCGGTTAATATATTTTTTCCGGCGTGGGTGGTGGATGCGTTGCTCCATTCTCACTTGCGCCATATGGAGCTCAGCTGCTTGCATTCTTTTATGGTAGAAGGACACGTTTGATCCCGCCCAACTCTGACTGGCATCAAACTGCTTTAGTATCATATTTATTTTTCATTTTCCTAATTTGTGATGATGCAGACAGAAAGTTTTATCATTTGAGTGTGCTTGCTGTTCACATATTGTATGAGCCCTTGTGTTGCCCTAAAGATAGTGAGTCAGCCTTTTATGAGGCCCTTACTTCCAGAGGAGCAGCGCAGAGCAGAGCTCGACTTAGGGCTTATGGTTTAGGTTATGAAAAATTTGCTACTGGGGGATCTCTATCCAAATTAACGGGGGGGGGTCATCTGCTATGGGCGGCTGATCTACCAGCTCAAACATGCTTTTCTAAACAGGCTCATCACAGAAAAACAATAGCATTTTCATTGTCTCTCACATCTTCAATGAATGGACTTTGTTTCCCATTTTAATGGCTGTGTCTATCCTCCCTTTACCAAATAATCTGGGTCAGCATGCTTTAGATCTCTTAACCACCCACCTTCAGTCCTCATTCACTTTTCACCCTTCAGAACAGACTACAGTGGCCTGCACTCATTACCTCAGCACCTTGGCATGATACCAGCACTGTTGCTGATATCTCAGAGCAATTAACTCCTCAGCGGCTTCCTCTAACGGCTAGCTGACTGACCCACATATGTATCTGCTGCTTTATCTGGGGCTTGGAGTCAAACGGACATTTCGTTTCATTAGTAGAAACTTTACTGGGCATACAAACTGCTTGAACAACAGGTTTCATGTCTAACCTGTGGTCCACATGGCTGGCTGTTGGCCCACAGACTGCATTTTTTGTAAATTCCATGAGAGAAAGTTTGTCTCGTAGCAGCAAGGAGACTGTTCATGTTGGCTTGTTGAATGAAGTATTAGAAGGCTGTGTGTAAGTTGGCTCGGGGCCCTCTCTACATGCTTGTAATGCTGTGCAGCAGGCTTGGTTTGTGTCAGGACAGGAGAGCAGCGTGGGATAAAGCAGGTCGAGATCAGATCCAGAACCACATTACCGCTGAACATCTTTCATCCTGTTGCATATCTACCGTAACATCAAACTCTGCATCAGGGAGGATTCATGAAAGAGTCTCCACGGTCTGTCGGTGTTGGGGATGATGCATATGAGAGCGACTCCACAAGCACAGAGAGAACTGCAGTAACAAAGATCTGCCTGTTTCAAGATATGTATCTATCAAAAGCAACAGGGAAGCAAAGGCCTCTCACCCACAGCGCCTTGATCACCGGGTTATGAATAAGTCATATTTCTGAGTGTCTGATGTGCCGTTAAGTGTAAAATACTCCTCCCCAGTGCTCATATAAACACACAGAAAATCTTGACCTTGCTGAGGAAGTGCTGTTCAAGCGCTTTCCCAGAACAACCACCAAACAAGCGGAAAGTATTCATCAATTTCAGGATGTAGTGACCTTTATGCTCTCTCAACAATACTGCAGTAAGCACTCTTATGCACAGAATGTGCATATATATACATGCATACATCCACAGACTCAGGCAAATGCCTATCAACAAGTTGGTACTAATAATAATAATAATAATAATAATAATAATAATAATAATAATAGTGGATTGCATTTATATAGCGGTTGTATTAGTATTGATCAGCCAAGCTTGGTAACCCCGGAAAGAAATGGGCTTTTTGTAGATGTTTTTTGTTTTTCTTTGACTTTGTCAGACAAATTAATCTGCAAGTAATGAGTTACTTGCAGATTAATTTGTATGCTCTCTACAATTTTGAGTTAAATACAAGCATAGATAATACTTCAAAATACTTGGGCCTAATAAAAGTGTAACATTAACTTTTTAAGGCTTAATTCTGACAGCACTCTTTGAGACTAGAGAGCGGAAGACGAGCTGTGAGTGAAGAGGTTTCCTGTAGTAGCTGAGAGAGATCACACGGTGCCTGCTGACTGCCTCGACGAGGTATGTTTTGTAGGCTCCATCTCTGTACAGAGCTGCTAATTTGTGGGCATTGTAGTCTTAACAGAGAGCACCATGCTCAGGCTGGATGGGTTATAATCAGCTGCAAACAGACGGCTCAAACTCCAGAGGAACTAAAAGTGTAGACTGTGTAGCCAAAAACAAAAGCTCATGCAAACAAATGTACGCACATGATTATGTGCGCTTGAAAGAGCCACATTAACACGCATTGATTTTCTCACAATGCACACGCACTTAAAAACACCATTTCTGTATTGTAATGATTTCTATAAATAGAGCTAAAAAGTTGCCTGTGCGGTGAGTGCTGTTGTGTGATATGACTGCCAAATGGTAACGGTGATAACAATAAGGAGCCATTGTGTGTGTGAAGAGGCCTGGAACAATCTCAAGGACTGTAATAGAATAGGGCACTCCCTAAACCATCCTCAAACACATAAACACACTTCAAATACCTGCTTATATTGTTCTCGGTCTTTTCTTTACAGCTACAATTCCCTGAAATTCGGATTCACAGCTCATTCAGACACACTGTGTTTAGATGGGTAGTTTGACAGGTCATCCTCACAATGCATGAGTGAATCTCTAAAACGTTTGCACAGACACTGATGCTTCCTGTTTGCTTCCTGTTTATTTCTGCCATTTCCTTATGGGGCTGAAAACGACCAGTGATGTTGGCAGATCTTCTTCATCTCTACTCAGCCCAGTTGTAATTGAAATGCACTCCCTCTGTTTAACCTCCCTCTGGGTAATTATTTGTAGACAGTGTACTTTAGCTGGAATTTTGTGTGATCTCTAATTAGTGTGTGAGATAGTAGTAAGAGAATAAAGTTCAAGTGTCCTGAAGCACTAAAATTCTGCTCAAGCGCAAGCAGACGAGATGAGATTTAACTAGGAATCTTTAAGACGGCTTCACCGTCCAAGTAAAATCAAAGCAGACTTGTGCACAAACTACAAACACATCCTGCCATGACTTTCAAACACAACAGGGGACTGCAGACATGACTGAATCCCCCTGAACTGAATCACGGCTTAACCGTTCCAACTCTCATACCTGCTACTCAAATGTCGTCATGCTTCGACTTTGTTGTTATGATCTGGTTAATCCTGACTTCACGTGATTCGGTGTAGGGGTAACAGATAATACTTGGTCTGGAAATTCCTGAAGTGTTTTGCCTTGAAATGACTTGGATCGTGACAGATGTGGTGTAATGATTTATCGCCTTTAATTGAGGCTGGAGGGTTGATTATGTGATTCCTGGTGCTGTACTTGGAGTATTCCTGGCAGGTCACCAGAGTGACTTATAGCTCTTAATTAATTTTTTTTGTGCTGAACTTTTCATCACTGGCAAAATGACACATTCAGCAAGAATTAGAGCAATAACATTGACTCTTATTAGTTAAACAAGCCTCTCCTCCCTTCTATGTGAAAGTTATGGCTCTATAAAGTGCTTGACTAATGGTTTCTCATAACTGATACAGACGGGAGAACCCCTTCTGTCTTAACTCCAGTGGTGCCAAGCTGTGCCAAAAATATTCGTTTGGTTTTATGGTTCCAGATTTTGAGATCTCTGAAATATCTCCCACTCCCTTTGTACAAAAGACATGAATTTTTTTTAGTTCTTTGCTTTTGCAGAACTAGAAAATGAATGAAGGTTTAGTTAGTTTAGTTTATTTTTTACAAAATCTTTAAATATTGTCTGGGGGAATGCACAGACACAGGTTTCCCTTGGATCTACCAGTGAGATCTGCCAAGATAGTGAAGATAACACATCCTGCATATTTTTCTGTATGTATCATGCAGCTGGTTCATGACATCAGAGGGTTTCCAAGAAACTTCATTGCTCCCCTAAGACCAAGGATGCGTCGAGGCCAATCTGGTCACAGCAAGTAAATCATAATGCAGCAACAGTGCCATTGATTGTTGGGACTTCTGGCCATTGCACTAATACAGATTTTATTTCTGTTGAATAAAGAACAAAGAAATGCATTTTGCTTTGCTAAGCTTAATGAAAGCCAGTAACTAATGCTGATGTACATTCATTTATTCAGGCTGTAATTTAAGCAGTGAACTGAAGGATCCCATTGATGTTGTGTCTGCCTGTGACAGCGGCGAGGATATGGCACATTATATTGTGTGATTCTATCAGTGGTTCCATAGTGTAGTGGTTTACACATTTCCCAAGTGAAAGATTAATGGTTTGATTCCAGGAGGAGACACAAATTCCTTGGGGGTTGCATCAGGAAAGGCATCCGGCCAAAAATAAAATCTACCAAATCAAAAATGTGGAGCCACCCACTTTAGTGAATACTGAAAGTGGCTTTTGTTTGATTCTGTCAAATGTGGCATGCTGTAACAGAGTTTTGTACTGCTCTGCGCTAACACCTGCTTAGTGGCAAAAAACACAGTTTCTATCCCATTGCAGATAAAATCAACCAGCCAGATGTCTACCATGAGTAAAACGAGGACAGAATAAACTCTGCATTGTGATTCATCATGACTGTTCTAGCACACACTGGGAAGTTTGCCTTATTACACACTCATAACAAGCTGTTTTTGACTTTAAAGTAGCGCTTTGGGAGTAGGTTTTTGGTAAGGATGAATGTTTGATGACAGAGGGTACAAATTGGACACTGTTTGTCATCTGGAAAGCCTAAGGAGGAGCGTGATGATTCATAGTTGCTGGAGAATCATTTGTAGATGTTTCTTACACCCTGTCCTTGTTGTGTTGCTGACTTCAGTGTGTCTCTGTTCATTTAGGCTTGCTGTTCAGGCGGTATCATGACTAAAGGAAGCTGATTTGGTGCGTTGTTGCCATTTGGGATGTCTGAAGCCAAACATTACCTCAAAGAGGAAGAAGGCAAAGAAGAGGTGAGAGAAGGGACAACATCTGCTCTGAGAGGATAAGATCAGCAGCCCATCTGGATCTGCGCAGGGAACCTAACAGACCTTTCTCTTTCTAAGGAAGGGAACTGAAACTCTCCAATAGCTTAAAGGGCTTCAAGAATTTTTATTAAGTTTTTCATCATTGTTTTTTACCTTCTCTGAGCTAAAGCCATGTGCCATGTTATTGTAACATGCCGTTCCATGCTGTGGACCCTACTCAGCATTGTAGTGGCCTTTGCTGAGCTCATTGCATTCATGAGCCCGGATTGGTTGCTGGGATCGCCTCGGAATGACACCAGCGGGACCAGGGCAGGAGTGGACTCAGAGTACCGGCCATCTCTCGGCCTTTACAACCGCTGCCTTCGTATTGGGACCTCGCAGGTGAACTGTGGGCCCTATGCCACGACATTTGGAGAAGTGGCCAGCGGCTTCTGGCAGGCTGCCATGTTGTTTCTGGCAGCGGGGACATTAGTGCTTGGGTGTGTGGCCTTTATCTCCATCTTCAGCCTGTGTTTTCAGAGCATCCTGAAGAAGAGCATATTCAACATCTGTGGACTGCTTCAGGCTGTTGCAGGTAAATTGTTAATCTGTATGTATGTGTTAAGTATCTTTGTTACAGAAAGTAATCATGTGCCCCCTCCCACCTTCATATATATGTAAACTATGCTCTGAGGACAGCTTCCACTAAATTGAAATGTTTTTTTATTTTATGACATAAATAAATTATAGTATGAAAGGGCATATATAATAAAGTTGCTGGAGTAAAACCAGTTACCAGTCAGATTAAGGGGTCACCCCAGAGTATACTAGTATGTAGTCTACTGTTTACAAAATATCAATGAAAACTGATTTCAGAAATTACATATCTAAGTTTTTTTAGGTTTTTATCTCATAGTATACAAAATGAAAAAAAAAAAAAAAAAAATTATATATATATATATATATATATATATATATATATATATAATTTTTTTTTTTTTTTTTTTAAAAAAGACACAAACTGAAATCATGTTCTATTAAATAATAATAATAATAAAAAAACTGAAACTAAGAATTGGGACCATAAACTCACCATAAAAGGGGTTTCGTGAGATCAGGACATCTTTTTGTAACCATGTAAGTCGCCCTCTGCTGGCCATTTCTAGCCTTCTTTTTTTAAAAAGAAACTTAAATGCGGGGGGGGGGATTACAATTCTCTATGTTTTCTCAGTGAAAAACATTTTTTTTAAGTGTTCATATTTATTGGTTGTTATGATTTATACAAATATGACACAAATAGATGGTAAATGGTCTGTGTTTGTATAGCGCTTTACTCAGTCCCTATGGATCCCAAAGCACTTTACACAGTCAGTCATCCACACATTCACACACTGGTGATGACAAGCTACATTGTAGCCACAGCTGCCCTGGGGGGCCCCAGAGGCGAGGCTGCTGGACACTGGCACCACCAGGCCCTCTGACCACTGGAGCTGGGGCTCGAACCGGCAACCTTCCGATTACAAGGCAAACTGCCAACTCTTGAGCAATGACCGCCCGTGAAAGATGAAGAATAGTTGTTGGATAGGTGGCAGAAATCGTACCTCAATCCAGCAAATGGCAATAAAAATAAACAATTAATATACTATAACACAGTCAGGTGTCAAATAAAGTAGTAAAATAGAAACATTATAAACAGAAGGATTTATTAAAAAGACCAGTCTCAATCAAGACAGATTCATTTTTGAGTCCAGACACAAAGTTTCTGAGTTTCCATATATTTACTCTTAGAAAAATAACAAGCCTGCAAACCAACCCTCCATAATTGTTTATTGAATTTAGGGTTGCAGTGGGCTTGAACTTATTATAGCTGACTTGCCATGAGGCTACAAACATACAACAAATACATGAATATAAGTTTTTTTTTTTCTTCTTTTTTCATTGCCATGAATCTACTGGGTTCATTCACCATTAATACTAGATGTTGTATGTTACAGGAACTGATTTCAAGAATAGCAGTGCTGAATCATGGTCAAATTCAAGAAACTGAGGAGCTGCATATCACTTGCTCCAGAGCTATTGCTAATATGCCAGTATAGCGTCTATCACATCAAGTCTGTGCAAGCAAGGCTGTTCGAGCTCAGTTTTGAAATCATGCCATAGTCTGTAAGGAATGTCAGTACTGCTTTTGTGTTGGCAAGTTACAACATCTGACTTTACAACATCTGATGTTCATCATACTTTCCCAAGTTTATTAATCTTACCACTGTATATTTTGCAATGAATCACACAGGCGGGTTTGACTGCCCAGCTTTATTGAGTAGGTAGTCTGTAATTACGTGATATCACCACTGAGGATGAGGGTCAAAGGAGTTCTCTCCACCCATTACAAATCAGCTCGTCAGCTGAAAAATTGGTGTTGTCTTTAGCAAAGTTGACTCACTATTCTCCCACCTGCACTGCGATTTGTTCAAACCTTCAGCTCTGACATGACTAAACCCCTCATATCATCACCTGCTCTTCCTCCAGGCCTGTTACTGATGGTCGGCCTCATGCTGTACCCTGCTGGTTGGGGTTCAGAGAAGGTGAAGTTCTACTGTGGCTCCGATGCGTTGCCGTTTCGACCATTTAATTGTTCACTTGGCTGGGCGTTCTACACAGCGATAGGAGGAACGCTAGCAACCTTCCTGTGTGCCGTTCTGTCTGCACAGGCCGAGATCGCTACTTCCAGCGATAAAGTTCAGGAGGAGATTGAGGATGGGAAAAGTCTGATCTGCCTGCTCTGAGCCTTTAGAAAACCTGGGAAGCTGCAGAAGATCACCCACGGTGTAATTTCTCTGATGTGGACTACAACTTCGTGGAGGGAGGACAGATGTTTCTCAGTGGGGATTTTCTTCCCCCCTCGTGATAGTCTGGATAAAATCAGCTGATTGTTGTAAACGGCCTTAATAACACCCCCCCCCCCCCCCCCCTCTCTTGTGATGGAGACTACCTGATGAGCAGTTGAAAAGGGAATAAAATGCTTCCCCCCTTTTAGAACTTCAGTTTAAAAATCTCTGGTAAAGCTGGAGAAGGAGGAAAACTTATATACTTATACTTTTTTTTTTTTTTTTTGCTGGAATAGCAGGAGGTTAGTGAAATAAATTGGATTGGCAGTGGATAGGTTTTTAGATTTAACATGTTAAACACGGCCAGAAAGGCAGTTTATTTGTTTTAACCATCATTATGTTCATTCATAGGGTTCGATCACTAACCACTACCAGATTCAACAACTCAAACACCCAGCAACATTCTTGTACAAATATTTTATTAATAATAATGCTTGAGTAAAGAAAATCTGTACTTTTGCCACTTCTGGTGATAGACATTAACTTGAGGTTTCTTAAATGCCTATGTGCTCTGATTCTGTGGTAGCAGGACATTGAGACTCTTTTTAAACGCTTTAAGTTGAAAATCACCACAGAAGGGATTTTTAGTTTCAAAGGGAGCTCCTCCTGTTTAACTGATTGTGTAGCTTAATAACAGTTTGTGTGTGCGTATGCAGAAACAAACAAAAGAAAACAGAGCTCTGCCAGATGTTTCATTGTGTGTGGCTTCGTGATGGGCTAAAGCAGCAAGATGAAGCAGGTGGTTTATCATGAAATACCGTATGACATGCAGAAAGCCATAAACACAAGTCTGGCTTTGTGAAGGTGCCCAAAAGGAAAAGATAAGGATTGAAAAAACCTCCCACTGGGTCATTACACTTCATACCCACTCGTGAGTGATTTGGACACTTTTGCAAAGCTGATTAAAGTGAACCTCCATTGCAGTTTGATGGTTTTCCAATTGGAGCTTATTTTATTTTGCACTCTGCCTTTAAATCATTTCACATTGCTGCATATTGTATTAATTTCTAATTCATCCATTTAAATGTTTCTGTATATGTTAGGATTCATGTGATGCAGTGCTTTTATTCATTGTAGATGTGCAATAATTCCATTAGTGTTGTTTTCTGAGAGCAAGTAGGCAGAATGAAAGTGAACTTGTGATATGGATTTACATCCAAACACATAGTATGACTGTGATTAAATATATACTGTCTGCTATTTTTGTTACATTAACAAAAGAGTATAAGTGGAACACTGTATGAGGCTTCGTGTATGAGAGGGTGATATATCTGAGGACAGAGAACCCGTGCTTAAATAAAGCAGGACTTCTTTACTCTGTGTTAGAAATGTGTAAACTCTGTTTCTACTGTGCCAAGACTTCCTGATGAAACACTGACCCCTGGAGACGGACGGTGGACATTAGCTCATAACAGTGTTAAAAGAGGCTTGTGAGGTAAATCTGAAGTGATATGAGATGATTAACAAGTTTGTTTTTTTTTTGTTTTGTTTTTTTACTGGCAATTTAAATTTTATATTAAATCCATTTGTTTAACTTTTGAAAATCTCGTGAATCTTTTCATCTCTAAGCATGTATGTATGATACCCTGCAAACTGTGTCACGGGCTTCGGAGTCTAAGTGGTTCTTAAACTTTCTTTTAGTATGCCACCAAAAAATAGTAATTTGTATTCAAACATGACCAGTAAAATAAATAAATGAATGGATGTATGAATTAAAAAAAAAAAAAAAAAAAAAATTGTCATGAGAATGAGCCTACCATCTTGCAAATGGTAGAGCAAGTTTTAGTTAGCTGAGTGACATCTGTAGCACATCTGCTTCAAGGTTTAATTGTATGCTCAGAGATTATCTTCTGCATACTTTGGTTCATTATAACAAGCAGTTACAACCAAGATGTGAGAGTTACTGTTGCCTTTGGTCACACTGCTTCAAGCTGAATAATTCTCCACTGACCTCTGCATGCATCAGCACAATCTTTGCCTAGAGAACTACGGCTCACCGATTTTTCTCTTTCAGTTCATCCTCTGTAAACCTTAGATTGTTGTGTGGAAAATTCCCAGTAAAACGGCAGTTTCTGAAATTCCGAGACCACCTTTCCTTCCTCATTTTGACACAGTTTGAATTTGAGCAGATACCCTTCTCCATGGTCATTCTTAATGTTTTTTTTGTTTTGTTTTGTTTTTAAATCACGGAAAGAGGATAAATTTGTAATTATATAACAAATCCACAATCATTTCTTTGAAATTTTATTTCATGTTAATACCATAAATATACAAAACTCAAACTATTTCACATGCGACAAAGGCCAGACAAGAGTGCATTACTTCTTTTTACACGTGATTTGATAATGGGGATCGATTTTTCAACTTTACAAAATATACAAGTGTCCCTTTCTGGATGAGTTTTTTTTTTCTTTTTCTCTGATTCAGTGAAATAACATAGTCACAGGTCCGAAACACAGTTTTGTGTTGGCAAACTTCAAACACATTGTTCTGTACTGCTGACCAGCTCATCAAATACATCAAGAAATTACCCACTGCAGCATGGCTTTGTAAAACAACTGTTTGAAACTATAGATAGATGGGACTCATGTGGGTGTATGTAAGGAAAAAGAATACCTCAAAGTAAAACATGGAAAGGAATCACACCACAAACTGAGATTTGAAAACAAATCTGTATGGACATTTGGTAGATTTCTCACAGCTTTTCAGGACATAGAATAACACTTGAGGGAGCTTATTTTATTTCTTTTCCTCTTTCATACCGACCATAAACACACATCCTCGTACGACAAGCACACCTCTTGCAAGGTCAAGTTGCAAAGTCATTAAACACTTAAAAAAAACCTTTAAATCTAGCTGATGCTATGACAGTGTCATTAAAAAAACCCCACACAAACCAAAAAGGAAACAAAATGCAAACAGTTTAAATTACACCATAAATAAAAACATTTTTCTCTTGCGCTACGTTCAACATAAAACAAGAAATGTGCAATGAATTTTGATGAAATTACGTCCAAATCAAAAGAATACTGCGAGAGATCTAGGCTTATTCTTTCAGGACAAATTACCGAGCCTCAGCTAGCTAACACTGACAGCATTTCGTCCACGATAAAGTTCAGGCTATACATTTTTAATAACAGTAGTGCCAGTTATCACCCGTCTTCTGCCATGCACATCTTCACACACTCACCAACATCATGAGAGGTGCTAAAGCACAAAGAAAAAAAATGAAGAAACCCACATCCATATTTCACATCAGTGACAGTAGTCTGTACAACTTGGTGCTGGATAACACTGTTATTATTGTAGATAAATTAGTGTATCATAGTGACGGCACCCCAAGTCCAATCTTCTGTTATATTAATGCTTATTTTGGCTATAAAACTTCAAATGCCAGTAATTCACTACTGACCGAGGAAAACAAAAATGGAGTGTTAGCCTATGTAGTGTACATATACACGATGTCAATGTTTTTTTTACAAGTTTATGTATGCAGGTTAATCTCAGGAAAAATGATAGCTTTATCACTTTATCCAGAACTGTGGACAGTGATTCTTCTGTGAGAAAAGGCAGGTCTGATCCCTATGAATGGTACGCATCCTTTTCAATAGGAAACACGACAGCGGGAGGCCACGACTGAGCGCCTCTGAGATTCATAGCAGCGTTAGTTTTCGAGTATGAGGAGCTACAAAAACAACCGAGGGCCACACAGTTTTTGCGTTAATACACACATAAGGGGAAAAAAAAAGCTAATATTCAATTTTCATTCCCCTTTTCCCTCCAATTTTCTTCTCTTAACCGTCATCTTCTGTCAGGCAGCCACCGAGACATGCAAACAGCCCTCACAGCAAAACCGAGGGAGGATAAGTAGGCAGACATTCACCGAAAACCAGCTCCTTGTAGCTGGGACCAAAAGGAAGTGGGAAGAATGACTTTGCCAAAGACTTAGCTACCTTGGGTGTGCTAAACATGCATGCCGCTATCATGCTGTCAAATCTAGAGATGCTGACCCAGCCCACGTTGTCAAAGTAGCACACAGAGCAGGAAAAAAATGGCTCACCTGGCAGGTGTTGTTGGGGGGGGGCAGGTCCTTATATAAGAACATACAGACATTTTCCTATTCTTGTGATTTTTTTTTTTTTGTTTGTTTTGTCTTTTACTATAACAAGAATGGTACTTGTCTCACAACAAAAGCACAGATATAGGACAAGGTACCATTTACCTTTCAGAGCTTAATGACGGAGCACTGGATTATATTAAAAAAAAAAAAAAAAGAAGAAAGAAAGAAAGAAAGAAATCAGAGCCACAATTTTCTTGGAGTGAAGCAGACATTCGCACAGAGGCCCAGCCACTTTCAGTATACGGGCAAGAAAACCAAACTATGTGCAAAACACCACGGTCAGATCACTTTTCATTTATCAGACAGGAAACTGTTTCGGGGTCATCACCCTCACAGAAATAAGGTATGATCGAGCTGCGACCTTTACCTGACCTAGGATCACCTCGAGGGGACAGACGAACAAGGAGAGTAAAGGAGTGCGCAAGCGTGTGCGATGAAATCTCACACAGTCGGAGCACACCTTGAGTCACTTGCTGGATGTTTTGTGGGATGTGAGCAGATAGTCACCTGACTGAAAAGCTGACCAGGTGGATGCAGGAGAGCTGATATATGATTTAAAGTGAAGATGGACAACTCCGATCGTTTTTTCCGTTATTTTGCTTCACACTTTTTAAGCAAAGTGTGTCGGTGCAGGGCAAACATTCACAAATATTATCAATTTGATCCGAGGACCAGCAGGGCCAGAGTTGTGCATCTCCATTTTTTCTGTGTGTGTGTGTTTAAGTATATGCGTGTGTGTTTAAATGAGCACTGAGCACGTGTACCACATCTGTTTATGGATGAGCTTTGAAGGCCCCGCGAGCAGCGTTGGATGCAGCATTGGCTGCAGCGTTGGCAGCTGCAGTCTGAACGGTCTTGTTAGACATGACCCCGGTCGCAAACTCTTGCTGGGCTTTCTCAAAACTAGCACCGGTGGTGCGATAGAGCGCGTGCACCTGTGGAAAGAAGACAAGGAATTAGTTGCAATCAATTTATTTGGTTTAAATTTACCAAAAGAACTGCAGCACAGCACGATAGGAAAGATGTTTCTCTTCCTGTCCAGTCATAGCACTGATTCTTCTTGGCATACAGCACTATTCTTATTTCTAACACACTACAAGATGATGTAGACCAGGGGTGTCAAACATAAGGGGCCAGAATGGGCTGGGAAAAAAAATACAATCTGGTCCACCGGACAGCTCTGGAGAATGTGGAGAGTGGCATTAATTTCAGATTTTTTTTAAAAACACCAGCAAAGTAAAAACTCTCTGATCTTTCACTATAAACTAAAAAAAGATTTTAAAGAGTCTTTTCTGCAAATTGATAAAAACCTTTGAAATTTTGTTGATTTAACAGTCAAAAAAGCAGTTTTGTAACAGATTTGTTTCATTTACTACAAGAACATTTTTTTATCAAATAGAAAAACTGAGTCACACTGTGGAGACTGCACTTCTTTTTCTTTGTTCTAAGCCATCACAAGGATTAAATTTATAGTGAGAGAAAGGAGGAGATACACTACTAAAAGGCCAACTTAGGATCATAGTGGGCTGTAGTTTTAGATCCCTAGTTTAGATGTTTCCCTCTTCTCTGTCCACTTAAGTCTTCTTTATTGGCAGCCATCCTGGCAACATTTGCGGGCACTTATTCCAAGCTAATAAAACCAAAGCCCCAATTAAAATGAATGGAGAACGAGCCATAACTTTAATTTCGGAGGTCAACTTCACATAAAAACTGAATTGATTGAATCTTCATTTACATTTGATTTGGTGACTTTGCCCAAAATGCGAAATACAGAACATCATGACCTCATTTAGGTTGCAATCCAGAGAGCAGATATTATAGAGTACACTACCCTAACTCTTTACTACAGTTACAAGTAGATCTGTCTGCCACTGCCCAACTGGCTCTCATATTTCCCGCTTCAGCTGTCGATTTGCTCGGCACTCCTGCCATCTTTGGCATTCCAAAATTCTCCCACTGATTTCTCAGAGTGCCACATCTCACTTTTACAGCGTCTCTATTGTCACAGCAAAACCTTTTACTAATAATATCCTTTGTCACTGTAAGGATGCCGTCTTTGTGTTGTGTTACCTTTTTAAACATAATGAGGGAGCCCACAGACAGAGCAGTAAAGAGGGCTGCGATGAGTAACATGATGATTCCTACAGGGATACTGGTGTTCAGGCCAGTTAGAGCTGCGATCCAACCACTGGCAAGACAAAGAAAAAAACCAAGATGACAATGTGATCTTCAGTGCACACTGATCTACGGTGCCTGGATCAGCTCAAGTACAAAATACTCACCATGTTCCCCAACCAGTGATGCCAATGGTTTGTAGAACGTGAACTCCAAACTGACAGATGTAGACGAAGAAGAAGACAAAGAAGCGGAACGAACTGTCGCTCCTACGGTGGAAAAAAAAAGAAACGGTAAGAGAGCAATGTGGAGGGAATAAAGTCAAACTGTGCCACTAGTTCATCCTCCATTAAACATTAATTACTTAATCCTTCCCTCATTCTCTCAAAGCCTTTATGCGTGAAATAGTCGAGTGCACGGTAAGAACATGGCAAAGTCAGCTGCCCAACTCTTTTTACCAGTTTCATATTTGGAACACTATTAACTTTATCTTAAGTTAATTTACGTGTGTTAAAAGGAAGGTGCACATCTGTTCAGTTTTTATAGAAGCTGAGAGTTTGTGATGTTTGAGAAATGCTGTGTGAGCTTGTTCTTCTGGGCACACAGAAGGGGGACTTTAAATCCCTGAGCTGCTCCTTTAAGAAGAAGACAGGCAGTAAGTGTTTTTATTTAAGATAGCCTTGATCGGCCACAGACACAGGAGATAAAGCAGAAATGATTTTGGAGAACATACCTGTAGGTCTGTGTTCACCTAGACCTACTCTCCTAATCTCTTTTTTTGGTGTCTTTTTCCAACCTTCCTGTGTATACAATTTATTGTATTTCAACTATAAAAACTGAACCCACATATTTATAGAGACTTAGACCCCAAATATCAGTGGAAAGGCAGTGTTCTTCTTTTTGGTTTTTCATGTTTCAGCTTACCTGAAAGCCCCGTAAAGCGGTCTGTACCAGCAGACGAAAGAACATGGGGTAAAAAGCAGAAACCAGAGCATAGCCAGGCCAAAATCTACGCCACGAGTTGGATCCACACAGAACCAGGCCAAACAGCCAAACATGTTCACAAAGAGCGTGCCTGCATGGACTGATAAACAAAGATGACAAAGAACCTCAGATTAAACCTAAACTTATACTAAGCAACATTTTCTATACAGATTCTTGTGAATGACCAAACGGTTGATGTTTCTTAGGTAACTTGCATCATTAACCACTTGATGTGGTTAATTTAGAAAGAAATTGATGAGGTGTGCTAAATAGTACACTTACACATCCAAAGGTTGTACATAATCTTTACAGTCTTCTGGAACTCTACAGGGATGTCCACTGCAATGTCGTGGTAAAAACATGGACCAACAGGGAACTTCTCCGGTAGTGGAGGCCAGTTGTTCTTCCGCCCTGCGTGGAGAAACGAAGCAGTGGTTGGATGTTGAGCTTTTTCATCTAAATCTAAAATATTATTAAATATACTAACAGATTTGTTTGCAAGAATCTTAACAAGGCAGAAAAAAATACGTTACAAGTTATTATCACCACGGACATTATCCTACAATTAGTAAATGTGAATAAAGTATGAGTGATTGACATGAAATGTTTCTTTCATTCAGTCTATTCAATTCTACTTCAATTAGATTTGTCCTATGTACATTTAAACATGAACATGCACTACAACATTATGCCTTCTTAATTCAAATACAGAGAAATACTTTCTTTTACGTTATAAAACTGTGTTTGTCAATCACCATTTATTTATTTTATGCAACTTGTATTAAATTTCCAATTTTGTAAATCAGACATTCACTAAGATATATAGCTTGTGTGTCGCTTTCACTCCCATCCTGCACCACACGCACATACACATGCACTCACACACAGCAACACACTTTGGTCCATTTGATCAACTGGACATTTTTTGGCACAGTGCAAAACTTAAACTGGAACATTTCCTGTTCCATACTTGTGTAAAACTGTACCTGCACAGAATTAAAATGCTCTTCACAAATTGTGCGCCACGCCCGATATGTTAGTGTCAAGGTAAGAAGTCAACTTTTAGATCAGCGCTGTTGCTAGTCCAGCTCTGAGTGGGACCCAGAATTCAGACTTTGAGGTTGAAGCGTGCGAGTGATTCAAATGGGTAACTGATGGACTGACTGACCTCCGACGGCTCCGTGGGACTGTAACTCTCTCTCTCGACGATCGAGCTCTGCTGCTTTCTTCTCCAGCTCTTCCTGCCTTCTCAACAACTCAGCCTGAGCACGCGCTTGGTCCTGAGACAAACACAGATGTGATCTTAAAGCTCACAATCCAACATCTGACAGAGGTCAGGTATGACATGAAGTACAATGATGTAAGTAAAGGTTTTGTCACTCAGGGAAAGCTCAGACATGTTAGTTTAACAAGGGAAAATACGGGCTCTGATTTTAAAACGTATCAACAACTGCAGTTCACTCACTTGCCTCTAACAGCTAGTTCTATACAACTCTAAAGTGATGCTACAGGTGGAAAAGGGTCATTAAATGGATCCACACTATTCAAGACAGTGACATAAAAGGGTGCAGGAAACGTTAAATGAAAAGGCAGTACCTCATTACGCCGCTGATAGGCCATCAGAAATCAGATAAGTATATGAAGACCAAGAGGAAAGGACAGAGTGTTGTAGTGTTGCAAGTATGGGGACAGTTGCACATTTTTGGTTCTTTTTCAATTTTGATCACCTTTAACACACAGAGCCCAAAGTCTAGGTTCTCTGGGACTCGCTAGCCACCTTTAACTCTTCTTTTTTGTACACAGGGATCTACAGAGCTAGCTAAAAAAGGATATTTGAACACTGCTGCTTTTGCTAGTCTGCAACAGAAATGCTGGTTAACTAAAGCGACCCACCATAGAAAGCAGTGCCTCTCTCTTTCTCTGATGGGAAATTGTAAACAAGCAGGTGGGAAATGAGACAGACAGCTGCGCAAACTAGTGTGAGTTTGCAGCCCACTCGTATCTAGGCTGTGTCGAGAGTGCAGTAGCTTATAACCACTTGATTGGAAAAATGTACAACTACATTCTGCACAGACATGTAAGGAAAGACGTCTGCTGTTGGAGAGACTGCTAACATTAGCCCATGTTTTCAAACGTATCCAGCACTGTGTGTAAGATGTGCAAAGTACCACTTATTCAGCAAGATTAAAAATACTAGCTTATTTTCAAAGAATGTGATTAACTGTTTAAAGTAGCTCTTAAAAACATAAGCAGTATTTCTATTAATAATGTTTAAGTTCTACAGTCCTAGTTGACTCCCTTGAGTTTTTTCTCAGACCAGTAAATTAATCTTTCTGAAAAGTCTTTAGTCTGTGGAAACTTCAACATCTTCCCTCTAAAGTGCATTTTAGCTGCTTTGACTGTAAATTCAGGTTCATCCCGTTGCTTCTGTCAGCAATAAAATCAAAGATTAATGTCAGAGTTAGAGTTCCCTTGGGAGCCGTATAAACCCCAATAACAAAACCTCCACCATTCTTCACAGGTAAAATTTGAGACTGAAAAAACAACGCCATCAAGCCAAAATTTTCTTTGATTTTTTTGCGTCCTTCTGGACCTTCTGTTAATGAGTATCCTCAGCGATGCAATGATCTACACATTTGTGCTTCTTGGCCTAACAGGTTACATTTCCATTTTTCTTGTATAGGCCTGCTTTTACAGAATAAATCCAGCTGTTGATGTCCACCTCTGTCTGACAGATTTTTCTCTCTTATCTACCTCACTTGCACTCTGACCCTCTTTACTTGTCATACTTACAAAAAACTCCATCTCTTCATCAACTCCAAGCTAGACATTAACTGATGTTAACACACTGCTTCCCAAGAAATGTTTCACAGCCATGTTTTCAATTACTTTTCAGCACTTGCACATTGGGCACTGTGTGTTTAATGGCTATAACACACTCACGGCTCTTTTTATATTATTAACTTAGTAGAAAGATGAGAAAAAACATAGTGCGACTAACCAAATATGTTTAGTTTGAATTGCAAATGACAAAAACATGTTGACAACCTAACTGAAACAAAAAATGAGAAGAAAACTGGATGTGAAACATGTATATAAATGCTCCTGTGTGTTTTACCTGAGTCTGTTGCTGTGAGTAAGCTGGCGGCTCTTCTGTGGGCTTCATGATGGCAGGCTGTGTGTTCTGGGAAGGTGCTGGAGTAGATTTGGGGGTGTTTCTTGGGGCTGCCTGTAATCCAGCAGAGATTCTCTATGTTAATATTTGTGCAAGCATTAAGAAAAAGTGTAATTAGGCCACAGTCATATTTTGTCACTGAAATCCTCTGTGACTGAGAGGAGGAGGAGAGAAAGAGGATGAGGGTAAGGGATAAAAACGAGGTCACTGACTAAGAAGCACTTAAACGCATGCATGCACACTACTCATCAATGAAGTTGCCCGTAAAGCTGACCGTTCTGGCGTCTGTGAAGGGGTTATACTCCTCCAGACCACCAGGAGGGGCAGATCGTGTCACCTGGGTCACCGAAGGATCCTACAGGGCAGAGAGGTCCACATAGGAATTTAGGGAGTTAAAACTAAAACTGCAAGACCAAAAGCTTCATTCACAAGATGCCGTTAGACGGTCTTTAGTTTCTGAAAATCAGCGGTGAGAAGTTTACATAAACAACATGTAAATATCTCACTTTAATGATGGTATTCTACTAATATTAAGGCTTTCCACCATGTTTTGTGAAAAGCTAAAAACGCGCAAGTTTAAACACCCTGATAAACACAGCTTCAAGTAAAGGGGACTCAACAGTTGCTTGAAATTAAAGCCTTAAGATTTCTGGAAGCGTGTGGTTTATAAAAGGTGGAATAAAATACAAGCTGTAGCAGAAATTAATAGCTTGTTCCCTTGCTTAACATCGAAAACAGATGTACGTGTCTGTGTTTCCAAAAATATTAGTCTACATGACTGCAAAGGCAGCCAAATGTTTGCTGGATACTGTGAAAGTACATAACACTGTGATATGAGCACAAAAATGCACCTGTCCTAAGCTAGCCACCCGGTAAACTGTCCATCAAGCTAGCAGTGGCCAGCGAGTGTTTACAGACGGTGGGCAGAGCTAATGCTATCCAGCTAGCTAACGTTGACATAATGTGTCTTTGTTCTCAAATGACATAATTCCTTTAAATTCGTTTACAATAGATATCCCCAGCAACAGTGAATTGTGACCATGTAATTATTCGGCACTCCCTCTACAAAACTATCGAGGAATAAAATTTGATGATTAGCTCATTCTGCAAGCAGGGATGCTAAAGTGAGTTTGGCCTCAGTGGGTTTTCAAGCGTATACTAGCTTGCTTGCTTGCTAGCTAGCCGTGTCAGCTACCTGAAAAGGATTGCTGAAATCCGGGTCTGCGAACGGGTTGCTGTCGAAATCGGACATTGTGTAGCCTTTCTAACAAGAGTTTCCTGTGTGCGGGAACTCCCCGATTCTCCAGGGAAGACTCAGGTCCTTTGATTTGACTGCTTCTCTCTGCCGCCTGCAGTCTTCTCCGCCTCCTGCTGATGGAGACCCCTTGATTAGCAAGTTAGCCAGTAGCACAAAAATGGCAGGAGAAGAGAGGATGCGTGATTAACAGAACGGTCTACGTCACTGTTTCAGCACCGCGGACAGCATGATGCCCGGGCAGGTGCGCTACCTCTGTACACAAATGTGCAGAGCACTGCACGACACACCTCTGGTGTATTGTATTGTTATGTACTGTATTTGTGTGTTGGACTGTGTGTGAGTATTTGAGACTTAAACATGGAAGATTACAAGTTCACATGTTGCATTCAGTCTCCGTATTTCCAGAGTACAATGTGCAAAACATACTACATGAGAGTTTACTGATCACAAAGTTCATCCAGTCCTCAAACTATACGCAAAAGCTACTGCCTGCCTTTATGGCAATTTGTTGTATTTGTGTGATGTTATGTAAGTATACAGATGTTTACTTACTGTCTGCAGAACACAGGATCCATCTGCATCATGCTGAACTGATACAAATTCTCTGACTAATAATATAAGGAAAATCTCACTCTTACATTGTAGACTCCATATCATGGATTACTGTACTTAACCCATTGGAGCACCTATTTGAATCGGATGATGATAGTTTAATTATATGTTTCTTTCCGTGTGTGCGTACTCTCCTACGTTTTGCACATATGCATTAAAATGGATGCTCCATCCATCCATCCATCCATATTTATCATTTTCTGGGTTGTGGTGAGGCTGGAGCTTATCCTGGTTGTCATGGAGCTGAGAGGTGGGATACAAAATTTGCCCTGGACAGTTAGTCTGTCACAGACTCAGGCCCAAGCCAGGCAGTGGATTTAAACCCAAGACCTTTTTGGGGTGAGGCAACAATGCTAACCGCCTCATCACATGCAACAAGTCTTTTTCACTTGTTAAAAAAATTATAAAACTTTGACCCACTACAACATTGGTGTTTATCTTATTACCTGTAAATAATTAATAACTAAGAATGATCCAAAGAAACCGACCTTTTGCTTTTATTTCAAGTGCACCTTACTTTTCTAACTTCTTCCACACTGAATTACATTTTCAGTAATGCTATGTTGCTTTCAATGCAGTACTTTGAAATTAGTTATTACTTTTAAGCTCTCAAGATTATTTTCATAGCGTGCCCATACCCACATAGCCATACAATAAGTTGTTTCTATAAATTATTTCTATACAATTAGTTTTTTTAAATTATTTTTCTTCAGTTGCCAAACAAAGAAGTCAACCTAAACTTGTGGGGCTGCTTTTACTTGCGTTTTACAATTTCCACCTTTGTAAGATGTAATGGCCAAATCTTTAATTCGGTGTACTGATGAGAATGTCTTCCCAAATTAAAACTTCACCGCCTCAGCGCAAAAGTGGAACTAAAAGGCAAAACCTGCACACACGGGCTAATGTGAGACAAGAAAAGATTTTTTTTTCTTACATCATCCTTGTGATCATTCAGTAAACTACAATATTTGAGCTCCTGTAGGTCAAATACCAACGCAATCTCCTCCACTTGATGATTATGATGATTACGTTAATGATGATAATGATGATGAGGATGGTGATATATGGAAGTGTCTGCTGCTCACTTGGTCGCTTGTGCCTGTGTGAAAGAAGTAGAGAGGAAAACCTAGACTGCCTTTTTCATGATAAGTAACAGTGACCTCTTTATCTGGAGCAATCCCAGACAATTTACTGGAAATCATTTTATCTCTCTTGTCCACATATAAGAAGTATCAGCCCCCCTGAGAGCTCCTGTGGTGTGTGTTCGTGTGTGATTTTCTTCACTGGCTTCAAGATTCAGTTATATGTCAAAAATGCCCACTTGGGGGAGCTACGATCCAAAAGGTCTCTTCAACCCCGTTTCGCAGAATCCTTTCTCATTTTCCATCAATTTATTTTCATTCAAACCAAGGGTGACCATGTGAAGAACATCAGATCAGTTGACAGCCTGTAAATGTGATTTAAACATTTAAGCACCATTTACCCAGATTAAGTTTCAATTGAAGAACAAATGCTATTAGGTTGAAATCTTACAGTATGTTGTAAATGATGGTGGTTAAAATATTCCCTTTTCACTGTTTGAATTCAGCTGCTCATTTTTAAACAAAGGCAGCGCGTTTCTTTAGTTTTATGGCTGCTTATCATACAACCGTTAAATGAAACTAATGGGTTTTTGTTAATAAGCAGCTAAACATTTTCATGGCAAGTTAATGTGCTTTTTTGCTTTATATACTGTACCTATATAATGTTTGTGTGGATGAACTCTAGATAAACACAAAGTGAGAATTCATTACAATTCAACTTCAGTACACACACGCGCACACACATAAATGAGCATCGGTTCCTCCCCTAATCTTGTATTAATGGACCCAATCACAGAGTCTATGAATAATCAATGGCCAGTGGTCTGCAACCGCAGTGCTGAGACCTTGAGTGAAACTGAATTTTCCTAATAAGACACACACACACACCCACACACACACATACAATCACACCTTGTGGACCTAATAAGCTCTAATGCTCTGTGGGTTGAAAATACGTCACATGGTTTGTTTGCTGTAGAATGTGAAAGATAAACATGCTGTGCCAGGATGTGCAAACTGTGTGCATGGACGTACTCTATATGTGTGTACAGGGGAGGAAAAAGGTGTGAAAAGAGGGATCTGTCTGTCCTTGTCCACTTGTCCACTGGCCCTCTAATGCTGCTTTCCATAGATGACTCTGTGAGGAAACAACCACTTTGGCTAATAGCTGCTACATTAGTCTCTTAACCAGCTGGTCATGGCCATTTAGAAATGTTCATTAGGTCGCAGACCAGAGTGGATAGGTGAGATAGTTCACTTCACACTGTTGACTGTAGAAAGACAGGAAAGGAGACAGAGAAAGAGGAGAGAGAGAGAGCGAGGAGAAGGGCAGACAAACAGACGGTGAGGGAGAAACAGAAGCAATTTACTGGCCAACATGACGACCAAGTGTAAAAAGCCACAGATGCAATTATCGTCATATTGCTCTGAATAAGAACCTTGTGCATAATTAGATCTCATTAAGGTCTATGAGTGTTATTTTAGGGCTCTGAAAGGTTGGATAAGCAGCACTTGATATTATGGCTTATTAATGCTGCAACATCTGGTGCCATTCTGGCAATGGCCTGACAATGTCTAAAGGGGCTGAAAAAATTCAGTATTCAACTGATGTTGTGACTAGATGGTAAAATACAATGCACGATCTGTTATGCTTATCCAAATATAGGGCTGGAGATATACTGTATATAGATATAGGGTATTATGGCTTTATGTATGCTGTGTGTATGCATGCGAGTTTGTTTGTGCTGATGACCAGTCAGAACACATTACACACCGCAGAGGGAAACAGCCCTCTGTCGCCGGAAAAGCGATTGATTCTCCATTTCCATATTAATGAGCAGATTTGTTAAGAGCCTGCAGGAGTGGGAGAAAATAACAGGGTCTTCATAGGGCACGACATTTATAAATAAAGCTGATGCAGAGAAAAATGGAAATTAAACCTTTTAGTTTAATAAATTTGAGGCGTCCGCAGCAAAGCGAGCGATTTGCATTTCCATTTGTGGCCAAATAATGAGAGTGCGGGTCCATGATGAGGCTGCTAGTGCTTCTTTTGGGTCTCAGGCAGTGAGACAATCACTCCAGCGTGCAGCCCTCCACATCAATGTCATTAGCTCAGGCCTGTTAACTCTGCTACTTGGCTTTCTAAGATTATTTGGTGAACTAGAGATTCCTATTGTCGCTTCGAGTGAGGAATAGAAATGGCGTCAAAGTAAAATTCATTCACTTTGACGCCATTCCCCACCTTGGACGTGTCTATATATTCTCTTAAATATTCAACTGTGTCTATACATGCAGACATAACTTTAAAGTGATATTTTGTTGTTCTAAAACAACCTTGTCAGAAATTGTAGCTTTCCTTTGCTCTGCCATTCTCATAAACACTCGCACCTAGATGCACACCCACATGTGTCTGCACACACACGCACACACACACACACACAAAGCATCACTGATTGAATTTATTGGGGAATGGATGTTGACTAGACCACTCCAAGTAGGCTAGATTGTTGTTGTTCCCAGATTGACAGACAGACCCAGAGCGGCTGATTGAAAGTGCCTTTTAGCTTGCTCTCACTGTATATTTGATTTGGCAAAATGGAAGGGGAGTCCAGTCTTTTCCCAGGATGCAAACACAAGTCCCTGTGTTTGTGTGAGAGTATGTGTGTGTGTTTGTGCATTTATGTGCGCTCTGCGTACGTTGACTAGTGGATGCTTTTGTAAATGCTGCATAAAATGTACCCTTTTAGGTATTAATTGAATAATGCAAGCACTCCCCTTGTCAGCCATCAAGTGAGCCACTTTCTCGGTGGCCTGTGCCGTTCTCTTTGCCTGTGAATTGACTAGATTTATCTGTGTTGTTCCAGTCAATGGATGCCATTTGTTCCAAATATTTGACATAAACATGCAAAGAGCAGAGGCGTGCACTCATAAAATAAGCTTCTAGACTGTTGTTTTACAGCCCAAAGAGACAGAGGGCTCTCGGCCTATCGAATCATGTGGAGCTCTTGCTGAGCCAACAGCGTGTTAAAGTTCTTTTTCAACCAATGATGTGATGAAAAGGAACAATTGCTGCCATAAAAAAGAGGAGAAAGGAGAACGGGAAGAAGGAGAAAAAGAACATGACGAGAGAGACTGAGTTCTTTGGTGGTGCCAGTGCGCAGCTGGAAGAGAGCTGTGCAGTGTCCTGCTAAATATGCATAGTTATTTTCCATGCCTTTAATGGGACACATCTCATTGAGTGCCTTATGTCTGCTTCCAAACTGTAAAAGATATTTAGCTTCACACCTGCAGGAAATTCCCCGTAATAAAGACAATATTGGCAGAGTCTTTGCTGAATCTGCTCGATGCTTCCTAATGGCAGTCAGACAACTTCTGTGTTAATGCAGCTTGTAAGAAATGAAAATTTAAGTTGCATTTAACTTGTATCTTTGCATGAAAATGATGTGGAATTGATTGTGATTAATCAGGGTAGCCATTTATTTTTATACAGCATTTTTGTTTTCAAAAATAGAAATTCCCCTTAGATTTTGTCTGTATTGCTTTTATGGATTGGACGTGTGTGTGTGTGTGTGTTGCCAAACAGTGAGGTTCGATTTGCTGATTTAGCACCTCTCTAATTTTCTGCACGGTAATATTTGCCTTAACCTACCTGCCATTTGTTTTTATTATCCAGGTGAATATGTTTGTCTAAGGATATCAATAATCATAAACAAAGCAATGACTCTTTCACCTCTCCCCGTATAGTCCTCACAGTACCTCTGTCTGCCTCTCACACGAGGCTGCTCTCGCTTCATGATCTGCTTCCATGCAGTCTACATATTTCAGTGTGTAATTGGTGAAAATCAAACATTTTCAATCCCAGTTTCAGTCAGTCAGTCAGTCAGTCAGTCACACACATACAGTACATAACTGCTCACACATGAATTCACATACACTGTGCCCGTGGCTCTCATGCCTTGACAGAGTGTGTGCTCTCCTATTACAGACAGTAATTACCGTCAGTCACCCTGTGTGTCCATAACAAGCCAGCATAATGCCCTAATCAGGCCTGGATTAATCTAACCCTCTCTCTAATCACTCTAAAAGTGATTTATATTGTTTTTCCTGTTCGGAACAAATGAAATCTGTAGCCTAAATTAATACTGGCTTTTCATCACTGGGAAGCTAAAAAGCCAGTAACCGTCACATTCTTGTCATTAAGACTGCATCTGTGGAGAGATGTACACACACACATACACACATACTCACAGTCATGCATGCATATTTAGGTTGGAAAGAAAAAATATATAATACAATATTTCATTAACTAAGCATACTAATAACATTAGCGTTTTGTAGAAAGGCTCTCAGGCGCACTAAATGGGGTCATCAGAACAACAACAAAACGTTTTATTGCTGCTGTTTCAGATTACACGTTCTTCTTTGATTTAATAATTTCTATTAGAAAATGGCTGCTGATGAATTACACTTAGACTGGAGAGATGCATCGGGCTTTTTTAGCATTAACTTTCTGAGACGTGAACTACGCGCACAGAGTTTATTGGTCAGCCTAATGTATGTCGGCACAGGTATAATTTTGCACTGTAGTACACGTAAAATGTGTTTTTATCCATCTTCCAATTACTCTGATGAAAAATGCTCTATATCATTCTGTACAAGCTGTTTGTTAAATTGTATCAACCACAATCTTGCAATTTCTTGGTCTCTAGCTTTCATTTTAGATAGCATGCCTCTTGTTTTGGTCCATGCCTCCTACTTTGTTTCATTTCCATTGTTTAAACAAATCAATTCCAACCCTGACTCACTTCCCACTGTTTTTCATTATGAAGAACGAAGGCCGGACACGAATCGTAACAGAACCCTGAAATGTCCTGCTCACCATTCAGTTTGTGCTCAGAATACAAACCAACTCACAAGATGCACATTTAACAAATGCAAATTGTGAGCCAATCTAGTTGAGCTATCTGGGCTCCTGCTTCCATATTCATTTCCTACACCCCACTGTTCACAAACTCAAGAAACAGTCCTGGGGTTAACTTGAAAGGGATCGGAAATGAAGATCTGACAGTGTCCACTATCTCGCTCTTTTTTTTTCGTCTCCTTTATCTCTTTCTTTTCCACACCGTCTCTCACCTTTGCTCCTCTCTCCTTCCTCCCCTCTCCCCCTCTCCCCCTCTCCTTCCCTCTGTCCCCGCTCCCCTGTTCTCTTCATGCTGTGTAATTCTCATCTTACACACTCTGTTGCTCTGGACTATGAATAATGCATGGTGTGTGAGAAATCCTCAATCTCATGCTTGGCTCCCAGCGAGCATTACGGAGCTTGCATCTCTATTACGGAGATGAATAGGAGAGAAGGGAATATCACATAGGATACGGTCTAACTTCATTGTTTGTTTTCAGCATTATAGCCCCAATCTGGGATTTCTTTTAAGTACATATGAATTATGTATATGAGTGTACAAGGGTAGCTTGTTGATGAAAATTAATATTGTCAAAACCTTCATAAATCACTGTATTGTCCCTGCACTCTTCTCCAGTGTCACAATACAAATAAATATATACAAGAAGAAATGTTTGCAGCTTCTCAGCAGATTTAAAATTCATGTGTGTGCATGCTGCCAGCTATTGAAAAAAAATCATTTATTTGTCCTAATGAAATTTTATAGAGAACTGCTTTAAAATCCATCCAGCAAAGCTATAAAAAGCAACACCATAACAATTTCGCAGTGTGTGTTTTAGTTCTGTTGGGTCTTTGCTTTCGCTCCCTCTCTTTTTGATTTGATTTTATGGAAATGATAAGATGGCAAGGAACAGAAGCGAAAATGCATTTCTAAATACAAGAGCTTTGTTGGATGCGTGTCCACAAGGATCCCTCTCTGTCTCTCCATTGCAATTTGTTTACAGCCGAAATACGGCAAATGCTGATAACAAAAACGAGATCCGGTTACCGCTGTCAGAGAAGAAAAAAGGCTCAACACTTTAACAATGGGTCAGCTTAAAATTCTTTTATGTTGCCATATGGTGTCATCGCGCTAGGAGCAAATGACTGCTTGAACCTTTCCATGGATTTTATGGGAAGTATAAACCTAGTGAAGTGGTAGTGTTATGCCACCCGTGATGTGAACTTTCAACATTTCCAGCAGTTTTACAAGCTTTTTTTCACGTCCTTCTGCAGTCTTTTTCAATAATTTACTTTTCGCAATGATGACAACACGGAGAGGATGCTTATACACTAAATTGTTCAATAAAAAAACAAATGAAAAACATTTGGTTCAGTCCGACAACCTTCCTGCTTCTGAGATAGGCTTATGTATACGTTATATGTGCTTCAGTGTGTGTGTGTGTGTGTGTGTGAGCTATGCTGCGACACAAACCTATGTTTTATGGGGTGTGTACATGTGATAAAAGCACTCAAGAGTTAAAGTGCTTTTCTACCATGCTCAAAGCCATGTGTCAGCACTAGACCACTAAATCCACACCATTCCCTTGAACAGTTTCCCTTCCTCTGATAGTCTATCATTCCTTTGTTTCAGGTGGCTGGCCACTGTGGCTGACAGGGCCAAGTCCTTGAGGAGATCATGTGTCTGTGGAAAGTACAGGACAAGCACTGATGTTTGAGCTTTCAAACCAGTGTCCCCGGTGTTGCCTATTTCCCTCTGCCTTCACTGCATCTCACATACAATGTCTCTATGACAGAGCGCCGTGGCTTGGCAAGTATTTGTGATTCGCGATTTTGCATCGTTTGAGTCCTCTGAGGCGTTGTACACGGTGCAGGAGATAATATACCATCTGTGTCATCCATTCTTTCTCTGTGTACATTTCACCCATCTTTTTAGCTTCCATCTTTATGTTCTGCGTTATCTAGTATTATACATCATTTGTAGGGATAAAAACCTCCCTATTATTCCATAGAGCTGAAATCTTACAGAAATATGCCTCCCATTTTGGTAGACATGGCTTACTCTTTCGTCTTTTTCATACCCATTTTGGATGAACCCCTGATGAATCACGCTAATGACCTAGGCCCTGTGCTGCAGCACTGCTCTGAAATTAATATAGTAGAAATGGAGATATAGGGCAAATAGATGAGAATAGGAACCCGATATTCACTCTTGGGTACTACGTGCTCGGGCAGAGACACACACATACATGCACTCGCATATACAGCACACAGAGCCTGACAGGCAGGCTATTATCCCCCAGCCTGCGCTGCTGTAATTGGCTATCGCTTTTTACAAATGTGGCTCCGTCTGACTCGCATATCAGCTCGCGTCTCATCAACTGTGTAGGGGTCACCATGTCCGTGCTTGTGTGTGGCGGTGCATGTGTCTGTATATGTGCGAGTATATATGTAGGGGTCACTGGTGTGCCAATCCCTCTCATGTCTTCATTTCACACACTCATTTATGTCCATGCTAAACGAGCCAACGGATGCTAAGTGTGTCTGTGGCGGGCTCCTCTTTAGCAGTGCCGGAGTATTTAGCCATTAGGGCTGCTAATAGCATCAAGATCATTCTCACACTGGCTAGGTGATGATGAAATATTAGCTTAGCTCAGGGTGCCATTAGTTAGTCTGGGATTGCCTTGGAGGTCAGATTCCTCTTATTTCACACACGCGCATAGATCAAACCCAGTTATTAACTGAATGCGCAGATTAATTTCTTAATTTTATCACATTGTGAAAAAGCATGTTTCAAAGCCTACTGCAGCTTTAATACAAAGCTTTCCTTTCGTTTGCTCTTCGACCAAACTGTTGAATTATTAAATGTGTCCTTTTATCTGCTCAAATTGCCCTGATGTACTTTTTATGGAGTTTTTATCCTTTATTTGATAGTTGACAAAGTGGAGGGAGAAACTATAGCTGGAATTATACAGAGGACATTAATTAGTGAGGACGTTTGTACACATTTTAAAACTGTATGTTCCCATTTTCAATTTACCTTTAGTCCAGCTGTGTCTGTAATGTTATTTTTTTAGAGGTAAAAACACAAACATTAGTCATCACGCTTTACACCACAAGTATTGTAAATGCAAATATACAGCTAAGATTAAATTCATGTGTCCTGATAGAACTAATGAAAAAGTTTTCTTTGGACTTTTTTTGCATTTCTTAGAGTTTTCATGCACAAAATCTTCAGTAAAATTATAGTTTAAACATTACATTTACATTTCCCGAATATAATGCAATTAAAGTGTGAATTGTTTCTTGATTTTAGATCTATGTTTGAATATTTCCAGAGGCAAATTGGGACTCAGACATAGAAACAAGTATCATATGTCTGTCTATGTACAGTAAGATTACCTTTATGATATTTACATCTCTAAAGTTTTTCTGTATTATGACATAATTTATATATTCATTGTACACTGGGAGACTATCCCAGCTGTCATAGGTCACCAAGCTGTCACAGGGCTAACACACAAAACCATTCACGCTCACATTCACACCAACAACAAAGTATCATCAGTTAATCTAACCCCCCACATGCCTTTGTAGTGTGAGAGGAAGCTGGAGTACACAGAGAGATCCCATGCAATTAGATGCATGTTTGAACTCAGGTAAATTCACTACCTGGGCCCATGTCCTCATTTTAGGTTTGACAGCATTTTAGTAGGTAAAGGTGAATGCTTGGACATGAATTGAGCTGCGTTTTGGGGGAGGCCTCGAAGGGGACTGGCGACAGCTCCGGGGCCTGGCAGATCCCCATGTACTAAATAGAAGTGAAGAAGTTAAAGAATTGAAAAGGGGCAGGGAGGTTGGGGCACGTAAACGAGAATGAACAGTTTTCAGAACTGGGGGAACCTAAATAGATGAGAACCAGAAGGAGAACCAGAAGGAGCATGCTTGGAGGCGTGGTCCCGCTCCTGAAATTCCGATACATAATGTCCAATTAAATAAGCATGTAATAGTTCTAATAACTGAGTGTGCTTACATGCTGTAAATACATTTGCATGTATTTACAGCACATTGTTTTTTTTGTGCTATCACACACCTACCTGTTTATGTGACTGATAAATATTCATAACATTATGTGCTTTGTTTATGTTTAACTGTATGGATAAAGCAAATTAAATCACATAATCCTGAGTGAGGCTGACTGTAAATATTGTTTGAGTGTACATTGTCAATTATAAACGCTGCAGCGTTTCAAAATATTCAGCTGAATAAAAACAACAGGATCACAGAATCTCATCATGTGTATAACCTTTCACTTAGTCTGGTATCCCCTATCATGTGACAGACCCAGTAAAAGCAACAACTATATAATATATATAATATAAAGTATTCAGAGACATGTTGCTGTTGATGTGTTTGCCCCTTGTGTGTGGCACATACAGCATAGACTCTATTTTATACATAGATTAATGGACACAAAACACAATTTACGCTGGGTTAAATGGCTTTCACACAGACTTAATTGTACAGTGTGAGATGTTTTATGGTGTATGAAAAGGGAAGATTAGAGAAGGAGACAATGGAAATGACTGACTTGTGTTTGAACTCTCGGCACCAGCGCACCACAGGTTTGGAGTCGTACTTTAAGAAGAGTCCCTAAAGCCACACCATAATTACTTTCCCACTAGGCAGGGCTCTGGAGCTGAAATTACATCACACATAATGGGGCTGATTTAAACCTATATTCGAGAAGCCAACTGCTTGCCTATCATATTCTTGCACCTTGTTAATCCTTAACCAATGAATTAACCCTCATTACCAGCAATGGAATATAGATGAACACTCTCTCTTCCCCCGTCTTGCTCTGAATCGTCTTCCTTCTATCCCATTCTTAGCCTCCATCTAGTTTCCTGTGATGGGGGACGTCTGGGGTCAGTGATTCGGTCCCGTGTCGCCCCTGATAGTTCTTCCTGCATTCAGATTATTCTGACCTTAGATCAGCCCTATCGGCTGACCGTTAAAGCACTTTAAACCCCAACCTATCCAAAGGCCAGCTGCTCCCCTCAGAGTCAAGATTGCCTCATATCTCTCAGCTTGTTTGTCTATCTGTGTCTGTCTCATATGAACAGAGTGAACAGTGCGACTAAAAGAAGGAGCCCATGAGCAAATGCTCTTCACAATGCTTCAATTTCACATGACAAAGTAGAGACAGAGGGCTGAGCGCTAGTGTGAGATGAGCTTTATGCTCAGGTGTCATTTAAACCTGGCCTCCTCTAGACTGTAAATAACATGCCTCAGCTCCACTTTGCACGCAGGAGCTGAGTTCTTTGAGCAGAGGCCGGTGTTCATGCACGTATGTGACTGTGTGGTTTTTACCCACCTTCAGGTATTTGTTTTTTCATAAAGCACACAAATCAATCCAGCTCCAAGAATTTGATCTTATCATGAATAGTTGAGCTTGACTTTGTTGTCTCAAAATCCAATATTCTTTTGGGTAAGAATCTATTGGATCAATGATTTATTACCCACGGTGTAACAGAGCTGTTCTCTAATGACTGTGCTTGATTGACACCTGACACTCACTCACTGTTCACTGCAACCAGTCTTTCAGATCACAGACAAGAAGCTTCAGATCACTAGAACAAGCATGTGGACGACATTTCATTACCATATTTACAGAAGAGATCATATATAAAATTTAAAAGCTCTGAATTTGTGAGTTCTGTTTTTCTTCACATAGTTGTGTTGCAATTCAATTCAATTTTATTTATATAGCGCCAAATCACAACAAAAGTCGCCTCAAGGCGCTTTATATTGTACAGTAGATCGCACAATAATAGATACAGTATTTACTCTATTTTCTTTTTTCTTTCTTTCTTTTTTTGTATTTATTTTACCCATGCATCCTGTGAGAGGCAGTATGCCTGTGCTTGTGCATTCAGATGAACATCCGGTCTTATTGTGTGTGACCTCCGTCTCTCAGGCTGTTTGCTGTCTCGGATAACATTTTGACATTCCAGTCTCCTCTCTCAGACACTGCGATACCTCGGACCGAGGGTGGATGGGGGGCCCAGTGATAAGGCTTCACTCACAATTAGCAGGCAGGAGCAGGGAGGCGAGAGGGGGAAATTGAACTGTCAGGAGAGAGAAGAGGAGAGAGGAGGAGTGGAAGAGAGAAGAGGCCGAGATAGAGGGGAGGGGAGAAGGGGAGGGTGACCCCATCCTGCAAAATGGAGCCCGTCATAATTTGTTCATTTGGTGCCCATCAGGCTCTACCTTCCCTCTCTAACACTGCTCTGCTGACCTCCCTCCCTGTGTTTCGCCCTCTCCCACCTCTTCTCTCTTCATGCTCTCATCTTCTGTATCACCTTCCTGCTTACCTTCGCTTGTCGTGGCATTTGCTTCTTGTTGGTACTATTGTGCTCACTTTTGCCATCCTCGCACTGCTATTAGCAACATTATTCTTATTAAATGCATCAACTGGCTATTTAAGGAAAAATTACCCAGAAGAGAAAAAGAGCTAAGAAGACCAAGGCCTGTGCCTGCCCTGTCTCTCCGGAGGACGCGGTGGATGGTAATGCTAATGTTAAATAAGCAGAGAGGCTTTTAGCAGCTCTGTATTTAAATGTCAAATGCTGATGGGCCCTAATGAGGTAATACTGCTGAGTGCAATTAGCCTGCTAGCTGCAGAAGACTATTCACATCAACACAAGTAGACTCACACATGTAGCAGCATGTATACTCATATACACACTGTGTGCTGAGTGGAGAAAACAACTGCCACTTTAAGTGGAAATAAAGGTTGCTTTTAAAACGTTATCATTGTTGATGTATGTTGATGTAAAGGATATTTTTAGGCACTGATTAAATATGAAAGCATAAAACTTATTAAAACTGAATTCCCACACATGTAATCTTGCTTTTGTTTCTTAGCTTGTTGTACTAAAATGTTTCTTTATAGCTTCTTTCTTCTACAAGTTATTTGTTTAGGCTAAAGGTTTAACTGAGAATTCAGCGAAGATTTTCATCTCTTAAAATTTGATCTCTCACTCTGTACACAGGACAATATGTGTGAATTGGTATGTGTCAGCTAAAGTGTGGTCGGTGCGTGTGTGTGTGTGTGTGTGTGACAGAGAGGATACAGGTGTTGTTAGCAAGCTCTGAAGGTGACTGCTGGTCTCATCCATCAAACAGGCTTTCCTCGGGCTGATCCCTAATGGATTCCCTCAATCAGAGCCGCTCACTGTCACTCGCAGTGCAACAAAATGAGAAATCAGGCAACTGGTCGCACAGCCAAGGTTGGGAGTCATATAAAGGGGACAAAGTGATAAAGACCAGCTCGTGTCCAGCCTGTTGATTAGTATTGAGTGATCTCAGCCTTCCAGTCGGTCATGACGGAAGCAGGACATCAATCTGGACAAAGCTAGTTCTTTAACAACTATAATTCAGCTGTGCATTCACTATATCCAAACCTGCAAACAAGACTTCATTGTGAAGTAATTTGTTGACTATGCATTAGTGGATTTGTATTAGTCTGTACCTTTAAAAAAAAAATCCACTTTAGTCCTTCAAATGAGCTTATTTTAATAAATCAGTGTAATGTGATAACAGGCTACAGGCTGAATATGCCAGTTGTTTTGATTTTATCTAGTCCAAAGTACAGCTACTGGTTTAAAAGAAATGATAAATGGGCTAAATCCTCTCTGTATGTTGAAGAATAGTATCAGGCTAATGTAGTTAAAAGTTTCAACACACTTCACTTTGCTGTAGGCCATTAAAATCTACATAGGGAGGACAGATTCAAAAAAACTTTATTCTTCTGTGTCCAAGCTTCCTCTTATATTAAATGCTGGTTCTGTCTTCTCTTCATGGTGATTTGATTTGAGAAGCTAATATCCTGAAAGCCCCTTCTTACTGTATGCCTCCAAGTACTCATTCTCCCAACTTTAAAAGCACCAAACCTTTATTATTGAAAAGGCCTGTATTTGGTTTTAGGGTCTAACAAAATTGTGTACCACATTTTCCTCCTTGAACACAGAATGAAAAGGGTTTGAGTGCTATCCGAGCGAAATAGATTTATTACACAGCATATCTGTGTTTGACTACTAAATAGACAAGAAGGAAAGAAGATGTTTCATAGAAATATGAATGTACAGTGAAGTAATCCCACTAAAAGCTCTCAAAACTGCCCACGTTTAGTCCCAGTAGACTTGTAGTCTCTACAAACCATATAGGACTTTCAGACCCTGTAAACTGCCTGCAAACTGTTTGTTCAGACGCTCAAGGCTGGATAAACAGCTAGTCAAAGCTGAGAAATGCCTCAGGTTCACTTTGTCTCTTGGAGTCAGTAAATTGTGTTTTTAAATTAAAGCACAAATATTTAATTACCCACAAATTAACAGATATTCTGGTAAGAACAACTGGTTATTTACTGCATTCTTAGGTGGAATATATTGATACTATGTCTAACCTGTGTATAGCTAATGCAGCTGACTGACCCTATATAAGGAGCAGGAAAAATAGGCTGCCATTAGGGACTGTTTCAGTGTAATTAACCAAGTTAGTCTATATGCTTATTGTGTACACCTTTAATTCTAAACTGTAAGGCTCCTTTAAAAAAATCCAATTCACTGGTCATTATTTGCACGCACAATTTCAAGCTTGTGAGACAAACACGAGCAGGTAATTCAAAGTGTCATAAAAAACGACCTGTGGTGTCTGTTTTTGAAGAACACCACAGGAGAGAGAGAAAATGCTTCCCGTTTTATTTGTTTTTATGTTTTGAAATAACTAATAGTGGTAGTAAGTCATATCCATTCCATTCATTCTTATTGCAGACAGATACTCGCCGGTCGACATGCACACGGATATTAATTTTGGTAGCAATATTGATCTGGAGGCCTGCACACAGTCATACATACAGCTGTCCGGTGGTGGGCTTACCAATCACCATAAGTCAGTGTCAAGCTGGGAACACCAGGGGTGGTGTGGGCACCCTTCAAAAATTAATCAGAGAGATTTAATGCAGCCCTTGTCTCTGCTATTTCTGGACTTCACACAGTCCTCACATGTATACAGTCTTGATATTGTATCATATAGTCCGACTAGAAAAAGGGCTCCTCTTTTGAAGAAAAATCTAATGGGAATTAAGTTTTATAGTGGGATTACATTTGGCCAAAAACTGATTTCTGAAAGCATAAAAGGTTCTGCACCAGCAATGACAGATTTATTAAGAGGACAGCTGCTTTACATCTGTTTGAAGTTTTCCTACTTGCTTGCTGCTTCTTTGTTTTACCCTCTATGTTCTCTTTCTGTCTCTTAAGCTGGGGAAAGCTCTTTGACTACATTCCATGATTATCATACAGATAGGATCATATCCCATTGATTTTATGCAGATGATCACCTTTCTGTGTATGCAGGGCTGACGGTGGTAGTAATTTACAGAAGAAAATCAATTACCCTTTTCGTCTGCAGGAGTAATTGTTTATTATTTTCCTATTAGAGAAACTGTGTTGATCAATGTTATGGAAGGATTGCCCATGAATATTATCAACATAAATAGATTTGCCTTCGACATTAGTACTAGTCTTCCTTTAATGACCTGTACAATGACAAACCAATGCCACAGGCTGAGATTTAGCTGCTAACTATGTGATGGATTCGTGTGTGTGTTCAGTGTGTGCTCACGTTCTCTGTTTCTTGGTCTAAATAATTCTCAGATTTTAAAAAGGACTGTTAACCATTCTGAAACTATTTGTAGGCCTTAAATTGACCTCTTTGTTCAGGGATATATCGTGAAACAACTGTATTCAAAATACTAAGCACAGGATCCTGTTGTTTCACAAATCTGGTGTTGATGTGAATAGTCATTGGTTCCCTTGGCTCTGTCCACAGGCTCTCTGCCTGCATATGTGTGGATTGATCTAGACACAAACTAATCACTATTACTCACTGTCGTAATTGGCCCAGCCCGGATCACAGAGTAGCAACCGATCGACTGGTCCAGGGATCAATTCTTTGATCAGAGGAGGTGGCAGCAGAAAGAAGGGAAGCAGAGGCAGGAGGAGGAATGTTTTCTAATGTGGCAGATCAATCTGGCTGAACGGCACAGTTTCTGGGTGTGTTCTAGTCCACCTATCACATTCAAAATGGTAACCATGTTAACTTTGCAGCTTAACTGCATTTCATCAGCTGCAGTGTGCAGCATGCAGAATTCAGAGGTCAGAATCACAAGTCTATCCGAGATTGCATGGTGACATCTTCTGCAACCAACAATCTACTTCTCAGGTTGAACACAAATGTCACAGATTAAGGAAAATAAAAATGCAAACTGTCTTAAAGTTAAACCAATATCTTGGAAGTCGAAGATAGACCTATGTATCAAACAGATAATCAGAAGCAGGCAACAGAGACCGAGCTCATTGGTGTTTCACCATATCTGCTTCCAAATGTTTATAAAAAAGCTGTACAATTTACCTTGACTCCCTTATGAAAATCCACATTTCCAGGATGTTTGCAGGCAGCCCAATAATTTACTTTAAAATTCAAATTCAAGAGTATTAATTTTCTTAATAAATTATTAGTTGATGTTGACATATTTTGCTTTTTTATCTTTATAAAAACAAAATAAAAGTGCATTAATCAAGAATAACAATTAGAAACAAGATAATCATTAGGTTCACTGACTGTATATACAACATAATGTTTGCAGTGCTGTTCAAAGGCATGCCTCTATCAGCTTTAGTAAGAGTCACTTTCATTTTTAAATGTAAGATGATATATGGATTTCAAAGATAAAGCCCATTATTACTACAGTATAAAGTGAAAACAAACAAACATGCAGAGACCAGGAGAGAAATGTGGTTCCTTAACTGCAATTGCTGGCGACCGAGCAACTCTGATAACACAAAAAAGCACCGGGATAACACTCCTAACATTTGGCCTCAGTCGCTGCATTCCCCTGATCCGCCTATTTCATGGGCAGAGCAGGTGGTCCTAATATTTCATGCGTTCAATGTGTTTGCAACCCTTATCCCCCCCACTCTGGCCTCTTGTTTATTCCTCATCCCACGAGAGCCCATTTCTCTTTCATTCGTGCTGGTCCTGCTTTTAGGAGGTTCCTGCTCGGCCAGACAGAACGCTGAGCACAGTTCCGGAGCGCTGGCCTCTTCTCACCATTCTCATCTCAGCGTCTCCCCTCGACGCTGCTCCTGTGTCGCTTTCTCCTCAACTCCATCTCCTTCTACCGCCCTTCTCCCCCCTTTCTTCTTTCCTCTTTCTTATCCTTCTCCTGTCCCTTTTCTCCTTCCCTCTTTCTTTCCCTCTCACTGTGGTTGTTGATTGGGTGTCTGAGTGCTTGTGGCAGCTGTGTGTTGTGTGTAATAGAGCAGAGAGGCTAGTCTGAATACAGCGATGGGAGAATTTGTTTATGTGAGAGATGCATAGATGGAGACAGGTCTCCAGACGCTGCCGGCTCTCTCTTGCTGTCATCCCGCATTCAGGCCCTGACAGGAGATCTGAGATGGCCAAATATGCTAGACGCTCTCCCCAAATCCCCAAGCTGCACCCCGCAATCCAACCGATGTGTGCTTGTGTTTATTCAGATTTGACAGAATGATTCTGTGTGTGAATGTGTGTATGTGAAGTGTGGTCATGTGTTTCTAGGATGGCATGCTTGATCAGATTCCCCTGCCACAGGCTCGGTCCAGAGTCCATTACCACTGAGCGACAGAGGGGAAAAAGTCTACCAGCTATTCTCTTTTTATCCCATCCCAGTGATCTCTTTCTCTTTCTGATATGTTAAGGCTGTTCAGCGGTGCAAGGATTCAGCATCCATTGCTTCTCTGAGATACACATCCCGCTCAAACAGCTCATTTAGTATTTTCATTCCTCTCTTTTTGTTGCACTTGTAGTTGCATTTGTATCTCATGTTTGCAGCAGTTTGTCCAAGTTAGATGTGTCACTTCACCCTCGCATCTTTAGGGACTCTTTGCTTTGTCTTTGTGTCACCATGATATGTTACAATTTGTTATTTAAGTCAAGTGTTTAAATTGAATAACCCCTGTGTTTTGGTTCATACGGGGCTTACTTTGCCCACTGAAGGACTATAACACAGCAGTACACTGTTTGGTCTGGCACTGCCCTGACTGTTGCACTCTTCTACCTAAATGAAGACAAACTCATGTATTGGAATAATATGCTTAGAGGAAAGACTCTAAACCACAATTAATGAAGACTGAACCTGAAGTGGCTCTTTGGCTGTAAGGCTGCTGTTGCCATTAGAATCTATGCTTCCATCAATGCAGCTTGACTAAAACGCATAGGCTGCATTCTGAGAGCAACCAGACTCGGCATGTTGTGGCCTTTTAACTACCTTCAGCAATTTTATGCTCCTTAATTATCCAACCCCCCCCCCCCCCCACCCCCCACCCCCCCACTGCCTTGCTGCCATCTTTCCGCTCAGCTGCAGAAGCGGTGCGTTTGCTTACCAGCTCTGCCTTGCCTAAGTGTTCGCCTGCATGTAAATTAATCTTGATTCACTTTCCCCTGCCCTGCTGAGTGCTACAAATTACCCTATAGCAACGAAACAGCACAAGTGAAAAAAGCCAAATCACTGCACTTGATAGGCTGTTGCTCCTGTGCTTTATGCCATTACATTAGAGCTACATAATGAATGCTCTCTTGTGAAAAGTAGTGTGTTGTAGCTTTTTAATTCATCATGAATAGGGAATGTTTGTGCATCTCTCTCACTGTGTCTGCCTGCTTGTGTTTCTCCAGAAGAAGCTTTAATAAGGGGTGGAGGGGGTGTGTGCTTGCTGGGTAACCACTAAGCGTACATTCACTCACATTGCCCCCCACACCTCACGTCAGCATCCATCATTCCATTTACAGGAGCTTGACAAAATTAGATGCCTTTGTGCCGTAGTCGCTCTAATTGGCCGAGGAAGAGAAACAGGCTTTTGACACAAACACAGGCAACACATTCACTTACCACAGCACTTGTCTCTCTGTGGATGTTAATGTGGAGGAGGTTTAGGTTTTAATTCACCAGAACAGAATTGGCTTCAGCTTGAGTGCTTCGTTTTCTGCCCTGACGGCACTTCACAAATTTCCCTGCCGTCTTTTATTGCTTTTAAACCTTAGTTTTATGGGGGGGGGTTCTGATGGATGTTCACTGTACTCTACTTAGTTTCTTATGAATGTCTCCTTTAAGAAGTCACTCTTTGTTCTGTCGTCTTGAACAAAAGTAATTTTTATTTGCTGTGTTTGATCTTAGCATATTAGTCAAATATTTTGCTGCATATGATATAACCTTGACTATTGACAAAGCAAGGACACTCACTGTGGGTATGTTCTTGTGTGTGTTTGTGTCTGTGTGTGTCTGTGCATTTGTGCATTTGTGTGTGTAAATCAATGACAGTGAATGGGAGGAACCCCTCTACAAACCCTCATCTTTCATCCTGAATAACCGATATCATAAACAGACGCTACTCATCAATCTCACCTGTGTTCCCGATACAAAGATGGGAGGCAGGCCTATTTCCCTCTCTTTCTGCAGACCTGATGACATTTACTAAATTGCTCTGTGTGTATTTGTGTATATATCTATATGTGTATATAGATATATGCAGTAATTGCACAGAGCACTCTGGCTGTGAGAGTGTGGTTATGTGAGTGTGCTGTGTGTTTTCGTCCTTGGCAACATTTGTGGAAACTTGATGCTGTCTCTTTGTGTTTCACTATTATTGTAGATCAGTTTAAGTTGAGCGGACAGTTTTGGTAAGTGAGCTTTGCCTTTCTATTGGTGGTGTTGGAAACCCTGCAGCTCTGTAAGCATCCACAGAGGGGCAGTGCAGCAATTTGGAGCTGCTGTGGACCAGGAGAGAAAATAAAATAAAAGTGGGGATAAATCAGCAAAACCAGCACACATGAAGAAGAGGTAAAGATTGAATTATGTTTAATGATGTCATTTGGAGAGGAGTGTGCTATATTATAACAAATGATAAAAGTGTGTTTTAATGAGTAGTCATAAAGACTCGGTAGACAGTCCTATTCAATGGGCCTCTTAGCTTGCAAGGTTCCTCAGGGCTGAAAAAGATCAAAGTGACTTTGGGACAATTATTGCATGTGTGTTTATTATTACTCCAATTCTATGCCAAATTGAGTGTGTTGTAAGTATGAGTGTGTAGCCCAAGGTCATGGTAAACATTGTACATCTCTAGCCTTAGGCAATAGTGATAATGCTTGGATAAATAATAGATGAAGTATATAAATCTATTACTAGAACAAGGCCGATAAAGACATTTATCCCTCTGAAAGGGAGATTACCAAACAGACACACTGTGTGTCTGAGTGCATGAATTCAACTGTCTGTTTTATACTTTGAAGCAGGCAGGAGAGATTAACCGATTTTCAAAGATCACAGCACATTTGAAATGCCCACAACTGCCTTCAAGCTTTATTAGTCCTCCTCTTTGATAAAACATTTTTTGGTTAGTTTTAACTAAAATAAAAAAAAGAAGAAAGTTTGACTGTGATTAAAAGACTCTTTCACTGAAATGTTTCAGGTTTAAATGGTGCTTAATGAAGTGTTTTTGAGCCAACTGTTCCTTTCTGAACTAAAACTAAACAAAGTTCCCACCAACTGCAAAGCAAAGAGTGCCACAACAATTAGTTGGTAACAATTAAATATCATTATGTTATAATTAATCTGCACACAATTCATTAAATACTAATTCCATATGAAAATTGGGGGGAGAAGAATGCCATCAATACGCTGCTTTAATCAACATGTGATTGACAGCATGCTGAAATGGAAAGTTTCTGAATAGGATGAGACACCCTCTCTCTCGCTCTCTCTGTATATGTGCGCTTGTCAGTGAGTGCAAAGTGGATCATCTTAAGTGTGTAAAGAAAAACTCCCCTCTGTCTGTTGATGGTAATTAAGTTCCCTCCCTGTGGGGTTGCTGCTGTGGCCAGGTTGGAGGAGACGGGTGGGAGGCATGATCTTGCTAATTGTTGTACATGAGAGCCTGTTTTGGCTCCTGTGTATGTTCATGAACTGTGAAACTGAATGGAGCCATATGACTACAGGTCACACCCTGAGTGCCGTTGCTAAGATACAGCATCTGAAGCATCATGGAGGGGTGGTACTTGGGTACTCCATCTTCAGCCCCCCCAAAACCTCCATCCTGCTTCCTCCCCCCATGTCCTCCCTGTGCCACTTCCCCCTGGGGTTTGGCTGAATGGGCTGGGCTGACAGGGGCTGAATGGTTTGGGGTGACAGAGGGTGGTGTCCTATTTGTCCCTAAATGCTTCTCTATAGACCCCTGATAATAGACTGGCTGCCTATTCCCCTCCCCGCCTGCCCCACCAAACCTCCGCTGCTTCATCCACCACCTTCACCCACTCTGTCTCTGTCTCCTTGTCTCATTGTCTCCCCCCTCATCCTCTCTGTCTCGTTTTCCTCCCTATCATGTCTCCTTCTCTTTCTATCTTTTTCTCTGTCTCTCTTTTTCTTTTATCTTCCTGCTGCTTCACTTCTTCAGGCATGGCGATGTTGGGCTCAGTTATTCGCTGCTGTTTGTTATATTGCTGGTGCTCAAGTGTTGGTGGTGCACAGGGAGAGGGTCAGTGCCTATTATTCACCTCTCCAGCTCCTCTACATTGTCCGGCCACTCCAGCTCTGTCAGCATTACTTGGAGCTTCTTTTGATGCTGCTGGTCTTTCATGCTTTGTTTGGGGACATAGCTGAGGATATCTTTTGATGACTACGGGCCTGTTAGTCAAGCTGTATGGTAAATGAGAGCAAGCAAGGAAGGGTCTTTTAAAAGATTCATCTGTGAGATGAAAAAATACAGCAATGAAAGCGATGCAAAAATAAAAAGGGGGAAAAAAAACAACCCACAATGATCGAGTGTCTTTCTGTATTCACCACACATTCAAAAGGATAGTACACTGAAGAGGTCACCGCCTGCATCTGGATCACCATCTGCTTAGTGACTGCATCACTGTGCTTTCACAGTGGGGGAAAAAAAAATCTGTTTACTAATTTGAATCTGCATCCTTGATTTTGTGTGAGTCTGTATGTATTTGTGTTTATAAGTATGTGTGTATCTACGCGTGAGCTTGCATGCCTGTATTAGGGGTCAGGAGTGAAGATGTTACCCTCTGGTCATTCATCACAAGCATGACACACTCTCCCCTGCGCTCTGGTACGCAGAGGCAATGTTTTATAAAAGAATAACACGTCAGCGGGCACCCACCGGCCATCCATTACCACTCTGTGCAACCTGCAAAGACGTAAAATGGGCCCATAGATTTCATGCATTTTTCTGGCTGCAATACGTGTTTGGTACATATGGAAAACCACTCACTGTCCTATATGTTCATTAACTTGTAGGATATTCAACTGATAAAGAAATGTTGGGGTTGTGTTGTCCTGCAAAGACAAACTAAACAAAGTCTTCCTCTTACACCCTGTACAAGGGTCATCACTCATCTTGCTGACAGCAGCTGCTACTGTTACTACTTCTGTATTTGCATTCACACAAATGTTCAAATTGCCATCATGTTTAATAGCAAATAATGTAAACAAACTGACTGTGTAAATATTTTGGAAGGCATGTTGTATTTAACTCCAAATTCACCAAATTGTGGTGAAATATATTCTGTTCAGCCTCAAAAGTAAAACCAATAACAGGCTTAGTAAAAAACATTGCACGACAAAACAACAACTGTGTTGTCATGCAATGTTCTGTTGGGAAACCTGGTCACCGGGATGTTACTATATTAGGAAAGTGGCGTATCGTTTTTGTGTAATACATTATTGATTAAAAAAATACTAATCCAATAGAGCAGTTGGGAAAATGCCTATGTGCAAGACAAAGAAAGACACAAACATGTTTCAGGCAGACAGCACACAATTGAAATTATTGATTTATTACATTAACACCGTTACAGCTGGCTCAAAAGTCCACAACACAAGGCAAAACACAACACCAGTTTAGTCTCTAATCAGCGTCATTTATTAGCAAAATCATGCAACAAATAAAGGGGTCCAATGTGATGGCTAGGTGCAAGGCAGGGGAAGAGAGTGAGGATAAGGACACTGAAACAGACCCCGGGGCATGTACTTCACAGATAACCTGACCTGTAGTAACATTTAGTTTAACATACATTTTTTTTTAATCCCCATACAAACCAACCAACAAACCAAAAATGTCCCTTTGGTTGTTTCTGGACTGGTAGCGGCTGTCATTGTTCAGCTGTGTACCCAAATACAGGATTCAGGAAACAGGAATACATTTTGTAAAAATCAGCTTTATTTTTATTCTAGAATACAAATAGTTCAAAACATTTGCAGACTACAGAGTCTGATCACCAGAAACACAGGACAAGGTGACACACAGCTATGAGAAACAAAGGACGAGGGGAGACTCAGAGAATATGTACAAATCTAGAAAATAAGACAAATGACGTAAAATCTAACACAAGACAGAGAAAACAATTATCAGCATAAAACAGGAAGAGGGGCACAACTGAAATATGGAAACAAGACTAACCTGACACAGCTAAACAGGAAGGCAAGAAACAGACAAACATAGACAAGACTATAAAGAAAAAACATACAGATGAGACTAGAACAGAACGAAATACAAACGAGAGCTAACTAAATATTACAGAGACCCACCCTAAACATAACCTAAGATCTAAGACTTAGACTTCAAACTAAAAGCAGAGACCACTGGAAGATATAAATGATGTAAGGGCAAAATATGCGTTGCAATCAAGAAAGTGTCTGCCTTTTAAGCTACAGAACTCACAAAATGATTATTTAAAGATCAACAATGTCAAAACAATCAAAAAACATCACATCATCAATAGTGGCTTTACAGTGTAGTGGAAAGATTGCTGGTTTCATTCCAGCCAGAGACACAAATCCCTTTCAGGGATGTGTTGGGAAGGGCATCCTGTAAACTCAGCCAAATCAAACGTGCACAGTTACCTGCTATGATGATCCCCTGTGACAAGTGACCAGCCAAAAGTAGCTTTACACATCAGTCTGTAAGGTGGTGTGAGGGCGTGGTTATCTTTGAGTATAATATATGAGAAAAACCTTTCCGTATTACAGTTTTTCTCCATTGGTTTGGCTCATTTCTTGAAACAGAAATTACATTCTCAAAACTCTAAGATCATTTGGCAAAACACTCTTACAGTTTAGCACAACACTATAGCTCACCTGCAAAAGCTCATATCTCTTCCAAAACTGTTCACTCAGGCTTCAATCTAAATCCCTTTCGCATTTAAACAGTCAGTGTCTCCAAAATGGCAAAGATCCTTCTCAATAGCTTTGGCTCATTTCTCGACACAGATCGGACATTCTCATCATTCTTGGTGCTTTTGTCAAAATAAACCTGGATGGTTGATCACAACAACATGGTCCACCTGCAAAAGCTCACATCTCTCCTAAAACAGTTCACTCATGTGTCAAAACTACATTTCTTTCTAATCTGAATAGTCAGTGCCCCCAAAATGCATCGTCCCTTTGGCATTGTGTGAGTACTGCCATACAAAATGTTTAGATGTTTTGTCACTATGGCAGAGGACCAACAATATACAACAGAAAAGAGTAGCCTCCAAGGTTTGACATCACAGATTGCACTCACACTACCAAGGAAATTATAACCATTTTTTATTCACACGCAAAGAAAGTTTCATACATATGTAAAAAAAAAAAGTACATTACAGTAGTAAATTGTATGAACACAAAATTAAAAAACAAGGACTTATTCAGTGGTCGCTGTACTCATTCTCCCGCTCTTGTCCACTGTCTTCACCCTCCTGATTATTTACATGCCGTTGTCCGTCTGGCCACAGATTCTCGTCCACATCACAGCGGATACTTTCTCTTGCGATGCAACGAGGGAAGACACGGCGTGCATGCCGCAACCATCCCCTGCGTCCATAGCATGGAGCCGGGACGGCTGATCCTGAGAATGATGCTCATACACTCTCCAGCTCCAAGCAGAGAAAAACTCCTCTATCGGATTGAGGAAAGGAGAGTAAGGTGGTAGGAACCCCATGACCATCCTTGGATGCGTTGCAAACCAGCCCCTAATGAGTGGGCTATGGTGGAAATTGACATTGTCCCACACAATTACATGAATGGGTAGGTGAGGCCCTATGAGACCTCTCTCATTTTCAGTATAAAAATCGGTATAAAGGCGATCCAAGAAGATGAGGAGCTTGTGTGTGTTGTGTGGGCCAAGACTGGGGATGTGAGTGGCCACACCATTCTCAGAAATGGCAGCACACATAGTTATATTGCCCCCTCGCTGACCTTGGACATCCACTGTGGCCCAGTGGCCAATAATATTACGGCCACGTCTTCGGCCCTTGGCCAGGTTGAAGCCAGCTTCATCCACGAACACCAGGATGTGAGGGGTCTCATGTCCTTCCAATGACATTATTCTCTAAAATAGAGTAAAGAACATAAAATCAGTCATACAGAAGAGTCATATACTACAGTTAGACAATTACATGTTCTCCCCCACAGGTTCAATATACTACAGGCCACTACTCCAGTGGTTCTAAACTAGTGATAATAATAATGAATTGGATTTATATAGCGCTTTTCAAGGCACCCAAAGCGCTTTACAATACCACTATTCATTCACTCTCACATTCATACACTGGTGGAGGCAAGCTACAGTTGTAGCCACAGCTGCCCTGGGGCAGACTGACAGAAGCGAGGCTGCCATATCGCGCCATCGGCCCCTCTGACCAACACCAGTAGGCGGTAGGGTAAAGTGTCTTGCCCAAGGACACAACGACCAGGACAGTGAGCCCAGGGATCGAACCGGCGACCTTCCGGTTACAGATGCGATTCCCAACCCCCTGATCCACGGTCGCCCCGATAGGCCTATGTGGAAGTACTGCAGGGGTATTTGATAGAAAGGGGAGTGGGAAATACTGATGACTTACTGAGATGTTACAGTAAAACCTACAGTATTAGATAGATTTGATTGGGAGACAATAAAATAAGGATTATAATGAGAATTGTATCATACAGTAAACTGCAGTTTTCTGTTGAAATTGTTGAAGTCAGATGAAGCTAATACTAATTCTGAAATCAGGTAAAGGAGGTATTGAAACTAGAGATGGACCGATCCGATATTACGTATCGGTATCGGTCTGATACTGACCTAAATTACTGGATCGGATATCGGAGAAAAATAAAAAATGTAATCGATCCATTAAATATCACGAAAGCACCTCACAAAACTTGCAACACACCGTAACTCACCTCAGAACGTTAGCACGTCGGAGCAGTATGCATCACGTGATAGAGCGGCTGTGGCATGCAGGACCTGTGGTGGTCTGGATAGCATTTGGAGCTTCGCTAGCAACCCGGCATTTCATCTCCGACAAAGTTATCCCGAGAGAAGTAAAGCAAGTGTGTAAGTCCATCTCTGAATGTTTGTAAAGCATTCCTGCGTTAAGCTTAACAAAAGACTGCCTCTTCTTGCTGCTACTTCAATCATGAAACTGCTTAACGATCAGCTGATCGGCTTTTCTGTCGCGAGTCCGTGTCTCTAGTTTGCTTTTGGCCCACTTTGCACCAGAAAGAGGAAACCAGCGGCTGAACAACAGCAGCACGTTTAAGCTTGATCAGCTGTTGTTAGAATGTATTTAATCTTACTTTCTACTCCAGGATCTTTTTCTACGTAGCTGACGGCTGGTAACTGTGCAGGGGCGGATCTAGCAAAGTTTAGCCAGGGGGGCCGATAGGGCATTAACAGGGAAAAGGGGGCACAAAGACATACTTTTCTTCCTTATTCTCATTTAAAATGTCTAGCTTTTAATAAATAATTATCTGACACCCAAAGTTTTAATCTGATGCAAAATGAATAGAAGTCCATTATTGTATATAGTAACTATTAAGTCTAATATATATACCCTAGTAAGCTATAGTACTTTTTCCTTTGGGAAGGTACCATCTGTGCAGTCTGCAATTCTGTTGAAGAAAGATGTTGAATCTATTTAATATTTCTTGAAAAATAATTGATTTCTGTGCATTTTTTTTCACACTGCATCAAATTAAGGTTGATTACGGCGATTAAGCATCATGAGGTGGAGCGTGAGGGGTGGTTCCCTATTTTTTATTTATTTATTTTTGTTGTTGCTGGGAGTTGGAACCCTATTAGTTAGGTTGCTTAATATTTATGCTAAGTACTCTTTAAAATACCAGAATAGGGAGGATGGTGTAGGTTTAAGTTTATTAGATTGATCAGTATTGCTGAACTATGAAATTTTTTTTTTTGCATACAGGTATAACAGAATAGCTTTCGTGTAGTTGTTGTTTTAAACTTGAGTATGAACTTATACAAAATGCAGCAAGATATTTAAAAAACAGTTTTGTTGATTAAAAAACACTATCGGATTCATATCGGTATCGGCAGATATCCAAATTTATGATATCGGTATCGGTATCGGACATAAAAAAGTGGTATCGTGCCATCTCTAATTGAAACCAAATAAGTGAACTACTGCTTACTGTGATTACAGGTAAGGTTATAATGAGAGACAACCAGTAACTGACTTACATTTATATACTGGTAGTGCAGCTCCTTCACTCTGTCAGAGTTCCTCTCAAATGGTACCCTGTAGATTTGTTTCATTGTCATATGATGCTTCTTCAAAACCCGGTCTATTGTGGAGATGCTTAATGTGTTTATATTCTGGAATATATGATTGTCCTGAAGGATGGCATCACAGATCTGTCTCAATGTGATGGCATTATTTGCGGCTTCTTCCCCCTATTCCTCCACCACACATTCTCAGTCCTCCTCTTCTTCTTCTTCTTCTTCTTCTTCCTCCTCCTCTTGCTTGAGGAAGAACTTCCCCTTGTCCATTTGCTTAGCCTTGTCTATCCATGTTCAGAGATCGGACTGGCTCTGGTCAAGCTCTATATATCTGTGTTTGGCAGCACACAATCATGGAACACACCTGTGTGTGATACTACCCCTTCGTTAGTCTAGTTTCACCTGACTGTCAATGACTGTCATCAATTTATCAAATATTCAAAGATATTCATATATGGTATTCATGGTATTATGTTCTTGACCAATTTTGACAATTGAACAGACAGTTGTGCATGTGAGTACTTATACAATGAAATCATGCTGACATGTTTTGGAGAGAATGATCATTAGACTGAGAATCAACTAATCAGTTTAGATCTACAAGATCTATTCATTTGGAAAATGTGCTAAATGTGGGCTAACTGTATAACTGTAGGCTACTTGTACTTAATCATTTGCAAAGATGCACTGAGACAATTGAGACATTTGCCATTTGATAAAATGAATGAGAAATGCCATTCTGTTGTGAACATTTGCCAAGAGGTTTGGAGGTTTGTCCATGGTTTTTTGAGAATGTAATTTCTGTTTCAAGAAATGAGCCAAAACAATGGAGAAAAACTGTTTGAGGCAGAATTCAGTCATCTCCTCAAAGCCAGGACAGGAAGAAACCAAAGTCAAATCCACACTCACAGAGGGTGATAACCATCTATGACTGGGAGGGGAAACAGGAAAAGGAAGAAAGGAAAAAAAAGCACTGGTTCCAGCTTCAGACTTGATATCAATCAATTTTCTTTTCCACCAGAAAGAAAGGCAAATGGTAAGCCATTCCTTTAAAGGTTTGAGTCACACAGTGAAGCACGTTGCTTTCTGTTTCTCAGACTTCAGTAATGCAAGTTGTATGTTTTGTTGGTGATGTAAACAATTACAAACATCACTACTGTTAAATACAAGTCTTTAAAGGCTGTTTGATATACAGCTATGAAAAAGAAAGTACACTGTCTTTCATTTCTAAGGTTTTAGATATCAGTCCAAAATAAAATAAAAAACTGAAAAACTAAAAAACTATGGTTGGTTTGGAAGGTTTGCCATTAGAAAGCCTCATTTTTCAAAAAAAGAACTAAGTGGCACGAACAAGCCACAAGCCCTGGAATAATGTCCTTTGGACCGATGAGACTAAAGGGGACCAAAGTACACAGAACCACAACCAAAAAGCAAACATAGCAGCACAGTGCTATTCTGTGTACCAAAGTATTCTAGAATCTAAGATCTAAAACAGAATGGCTGAAAAAGAAAATAGTCCATCCATCCGTTTATCCTTTTCAGGGTCACGGAGCCTATCCCAGCTGTTATAGGGCGAGAGGCGGGGTACACCCCGGACAGGTCACCAGTCTGTCGCAGGGCTAACACACAGGGACAGACAACCATTCACACTCACTTGCACACCTAGTGGCAATTTGGATTATCCAATTAACCTATCCCCACAAGTTGCATGTCTTTGGACGGTGGGAGGAAGCGTACCTGGAGAGAACCCACACAAACACAGGGAGAACATGCAAACTCCACACAGAAAGACCCCGGCCTGATGGTGGAATTGAACTCAGGACCTTCTTGCTGTGCAGCAACAGTGCTAACCACCGTGCCACCGTGCCATTCTAAAACAGAATGGCTGAAAAAGAAAATAGTCAAGGTGTTGCAATGGCCCAGTCATAGTCCAGACCTCAAACCAACTCCAGTACCTTGGTGAGAGTTTAAGGGAGCTGTGCATAAATGAATACCCACAAATCTCAATGAACTGAACACAACTTGTAAAGAAGAAGGGGCCAGAATTCCTCCACAATGGCGTGAAAGACTGAAAACGTACTTCAAGTTATTGCTGCTAAAAGTGGCTCTACAAGCCATTTAATCATTACTGTACTTAGTTTTGATACATTTTTTCTGCATTTTTAGGGGCTTTTTTGGTAACGTTTTTTAATAAATAATGGCATGGTGTAATATTAAGACCTGGAAAGCAGCAGATAGTCTTTTTTTACTATGTCCTGATGTATCAAATCGTAGGATTGAAAGAGGATGTGCTTTACTTTTAACATGATTGTTTTTGAAATTTAGCAGGATTTGGTTTTGTATTTTTCTTTTTCCGGTAGAGATCATTTCCTTTTGTTTGCATTTGCATTGCAGTTTGTGCCTTTGGGCCATCAGTATTTTGTATGTGACAGCTTGTGCTGTGTAAGACAGAACAAGTTGAGGACGATTTGAGTTATAGAGCTCTTAGACCAGTTTATGAGGACTATTATCTCTCAGTTAGTTTCAGTTTTATGTGCATTTTCTCTGGGCTGGCCTGGAACCATCAATTTAATGCTTTCATAAAGCAAGGTTAGATAGCACTGAATCAAACAGAACACTCGCTGACACTCTCCTCTGCTTTAGAGCTAAAGTCACAAAGAGGAGACGAGAGAAGAAGATGAGGAGAGGCGATGAAAGGTGGAGAGACAGTTTTATGATGTCTTTTTAAAGCCAATTTACAATAAAAGTTTTGTTTCAAGCTGCAATAACAATTGAAAATGTAGTCACACGCTGAATCCCAAACAAATATATTTCCCCTTGTCCATCCGAGTGTCTGTTGCACGGACACTTTATTGTCTGACATGACTCTGTGTTCATGCATCAGACAGGCTTATATGTTTTGTGGGGCAACCATTTCTGTGGTGCTTATTGCCTGTTTTATAGCAGGCCATTCCTTTCCTGATGTTGGTCTATCACCTGCTGTTTCCTGTCAGCAGTCAGAGAGACAAAGACTTTCTAGTTAGTCCAAACATGTACGCGCTATTCACTGGAAAACAAATAACAAGCAGGGATCGTTACGGGTTGAAACTGAGTATAGTGCTTATGGACACCACAGAGTTTTTCAAGCAGGCATTCAATAAGACTCTGATTCCATTTCAGCTCATTTATGAGTTGTGCGTGTGACTCTGTGTATTTGTGTGTAATCCATCTATTCTAGTGTGACAACTTAATTTTCAATGCTGGTGGAGGCACAGCAGGCAGAGGAGAGGGAATGGATGGAGAAAAGAGGAAAAGGAGAAATGAAGAAAGAGTTGAAAGAAATGCTAAAGGTAGTGGTTACAATTTTGTTGCTTTGTTGGTGTGAGCTGTGAGTCTGAGAACGCCATGCCAGCACTCTCTGACAGAGATTTATCATTTGTCAGTGGTACCTTAACCCTGACAGAACCCGAACAGAGAATCCCCCTGACACACACACACACACACACACACACACACACACAAACACAGATGTACCCTGATGTGTTGACTGCGTCTGTGTTGTGACAGGCATGGTGGAGCAGGCTGCGGGGTCTTTTGTCTGGCGTTGACGAGCATGTCATTAGCAGAGACGAGGAGAGACACAGGGCCTCATCAGTATTTAAATAATCTGACATCTCTGCCACCACATTTCTGCAGGGGCTTGCTGCTATCCACTTCCATTTTTCCAGCTCTCTTCTTTTTCCTCTCGTCCTTTTCCTTAACTTCTATCCATCCATCGTCTTCTTTCACTGCTGTTCTGTCAATTGCATTTTCTTGTTTTTAAATCAGCGACTGGGAGACTTATTCACTTTCTTTTCTTTGTTTTGTCTCAGTGTGTGTTGGGATTTGTCACAGAGTGTTACCTGCTGTGCCTGACTACCTGGTGTAAAGTATTAGATTCTCTTTACTTTGGCTGCGCCCAGTGAGTTTTGGCTCTTGTGAAATGTAGCCTGTCACCATGCAAAAGTCTAAAAATTTTCTGCTAATATTCCATAGAAAGTCTGTTTTTTTCTGGGCTTCTACTTTGCAGACGGAGCTCTCGTCGCAGCGTTTGAACGATACTGACAGTCGTGCTCACGTATAAACTACTTATTACAACCGTGAGTGCAAAGGAGTACTCAAATCTACAGGAGAAAAGAAAAAAAAAAGAGCACAAGTCAGGACTGGCTTAATTGTGACTCTGATTTGAATGAAAAAGCACCTTTATAAAAGGGCCATTGGAGGCTGAGAGGTAAAAGGTTTTACCTTTAACAAGAGCTGCACTAAAACAACTCTGAACCTGAAGAGGTGCGCTCTCAAACGCATGTATAAAGCCCTTTGTACGTGTCTGCTTTGAATGTGCGCACCACACACAAACACACACACACCGGGGTGATTTATTCCAAGCACAGGGCAGGTAAATTGAAGCAGGCCTTTCAGGTTGGTTTTCAGCTCCAGGTCTAATGAGAGCAGCGTTTCCCGTCTCTCCAAACAATGCGCTCCTGTCTCTTAAGAGCCCTTCCACCCGCCTGCAGCCTAGCCACTCTACATTAGATCTGTGGCCTGCAGCAGCCACTACAGTGAAAGGCCTCAGGCTCTGAAATGGCTGTTTGATTCTCTCCCTGCTTTGCCTCTAAATGAATGATTTATTGGCTGTCAATGAGGAGGCCAAGCGTAATGGACAAAAGCAGCACTGCAGAGCCTCAGTCAAGAGGATGTTGTTGTGGATGTTCTCTTTGAGGATCTCCCTGCCTCAGTCTGAAACTGTAATGAAGAGTAAACAACCTTGCTACTGCTAGACCAAAGGTAGTTGGGCGACATTAGGAAGTGCATGACTTCAAGTTGAATGTTGACATCTTGCACCTTTAACTCTAATAGAAACATTTTTCAAAAAGAATTAATTCAGTTTTAAAGAACGGGCTCAGGAAATGTTATTCATCGTCACAGTGCTGGAGGAGTGTTTCTTCTTAAACTGCCACCAGTTGGGTAACATTTTTTATTGTTGTGTTACTCCATTTGGCCCACAATTTGAGTTAAAATTTCAGTTTCTATGTCTCAAATGGTTCTTTATAAATACCGTAGGTTTCCAAGCCACAGATGCGGTGCATCGTAGGCTATCAGATATAGCATTGACTCCTTCTGTCAGCACAGGGCTTCAATCAATTAACACTGCTGAGTAACCTACCACACACACTGTGACTAGAGTGGCCACAGGCGGCATGGAGACGTGTTATTTAAAATCCCCGCTGCTTTTGTTCCCGTAAAAGGGGACATTAACACCCGCTCGTCCTTTGGCCTCTGCTTGTCATCCAAACGACTAATTTCTGCAGATCCCTCTAATCTCCCAGGAGAGACGGCGGGGCTCAGAGCCAGCAGGGACGAGGGCCTCAGAGGCTGGCCGCAAGAATAGAGAGTCAATGGGTGCTTTTAGAATTGACGTTCTAAAACGTGCCTTTGTTTGCATCATGCTCCCTGGTGTCCCGCCTTTCTGCAGTTCTAATGATAAGTGACAGGCCATTAACTGAAGCTCTTTAGGAAGCCATCATCAGACACACGTCTGATCCTTCCCCACTGAGGCCAGGAGAGCAGCATTGTAGGGTGGTAGATGAGGAAGTTGTTGGCTTAGGTAGTTTAATGTCTTTGGTTTTATTGGTGCTAGTAAATCAGTTGTTATAAAGGAGAAAAAAACAAGGATATTATTGGCTGTAAAATACTCTTATTTCTCTTCTGCCTAACAACTGATCGCTTGTTTGAGCGAGCAAAAGTGGATCAATTAGAATTTAATTTCTGTAATTTAAAAAATGTGATGCTTAATGCAAGCTGCATGTATAATGGTCTATTTTAAAAGACCATTGCCACAAATCAAGGACGCCTTTAAGTAATGCTGCAGTAAAACTTTTATTTGTTTTCATGATTGCTTCTTTTTTCTTCTTCTTCTTCTTTACTAAACAAAGTGAAAAGTCTTGTCTCGTGTCAAGGTCTTTTGTTGTTTTAATGAATTTTGAAAGAAACAAGAAAATAGAGAATTAGTAAAGAGGTAAATACTCCCTTATGCTGTGCAGCAGGCCAGAAGTACCTCGCGTTCTGCCGTCTTTACTTTCAGACATAATATATTACATTCATAAAACACTGTGTGGAGCCATCAACTGTTTTTATTTTGTTTCGAGTGTGCACTGCCACTATGAACTTCAGTCTTCAGCCTCTCAACATGACATTCTTCAGAAAAAATAAACAACAGGAGCGTTTCACGCTGTAGCGGTGGCCTACAGTAATTTGGGCAAATGCTTCTACTGCTGATGTAGAGATGATAAAAAATATTCCTTATATAGTCTTACCGAGCTCATGATATGAATATAAGAAGAGGAACATTGCAAAGTAATTGTCTACATATCGTGATAAAAACATTAATTTAAGGGCACCACATGCACCACAAGTAATACTAGAACTGGGATTCAGAGGGAAGACAAGAGAACATAACAAGATGTTTCATGTCAGCTTCTTTATTCTTCTCCCGTGGATCCGTTAGCTGCTGTAAAGCGTAAGCTAACTCAGCTTTGCAATTGAATCTTGTCATTTTTTTCTGTCTCTGAGCTGAGGACAAACATAAAAAATATCTTAATAAATTAAAAGTACTGAAAATATGATATCACAATAATATCTTAGACACATTAGGTTCTGTTGGTTGGTTCTTTGCTTTTCTTTGCCCACAAAGAAATCAATATGAATATAAACCACGTGAGAATTAGAGTACAGAATAAATGGCAAACATTATAAAACATTCTATTAAATAGAGACTGATTCAAATAATTGCAAACAAAATCTTCTTTTTTAAAAATACCTTACAAACAAAAAAAGACCAATCTCACCTCCTGTTTGATCATGTCATAATCTACAAGGTCAAAACCATCACTGGCCAAAAGAAGAACTGAAACCTCATTGAATTTATTCTTCATCCCAAAGTCCAGTCATCCAGCTACAGTTCATTCCCGCACTAACCAATTTACCATCTGTGCATCTCTCCATCTTCTCCCTAAAACAGGGAAGGAAACAGTTGTCGCTGTTTGGGTTTTAGGGCTAAATGATGTCGCTAATCACCTGCTTTTAGTGGAGCTGATTTATGGATGGGACATGAATTGTTATAGGCTGACTTATATATATGTGTGTGTGTTTGGGTAGGTGTCAGAGAGGCAGCCTGTGCGATAGGCTAAATAGTCCTATTATTTATTGTCTCAGAGCGGCCTCTCTGAACGGAAGAGCGGCTCTCCAAATTGAAATATAGCTGAGTTTACCCTTCTGATTACCACAGTAGTTTACTCCCAGAGCCCAAGGAGATCATTAAACAATGGCCGCCACCAGCAACTCAGCACCCCATTATGGTCCAGGATAAATGCTCAGACTGAGACATAGCTAACCCGGCTGACGGACAATAAGTGTTCCTCTAAGGCATCATTTTTCCCCTTAAAACTGCAGCAGTTGTTGCCTCAACCGAAGCTGGCATCACAACAGCAATGTGCCTTGACGGATATAGATTTCTACCAGAAAGATTCATTGTTTTCTAGATGAGAAAAGGCACTCTAAATCCAGCTAATGCGAGGCGTTATTCTGAGAGTAAACTGGCCAGCTAATGTTGTGACAAGCTCTGTAATTGTTTGAAAATTCTAACAAGATGATTAAAATATGGTAATGGATTATGAACAAACAATGAGGAACACATGAGCATTTTACTTTCCTTATCATTGTCCAACTGAATGAGCTTAATAGATGCTATTGCATTGAGCCACCAAGACCAGAGACTTGGCACTGAGGGAACTTGTAAAGTTAAAAAATGAAAACAATTATATTGATGATGCAAAGCCTTCTTTTTGTGAGTATTATCAGGATAAAGCAGGAGCATTAAAGAGTTAAGAAAGTGGCAAGTGTGTCGATGTGAGGAAAAATAGGTTATCACAGTGGAACCACATCTCATTCCATCCCAGCCATCACCATCATCCAGCATTTCCACAACGACCTTTGCCGGCGTGATGATGGCCGGGGTTGCAGGCTGAGTCCTTCACACGCTGCTGCTCTGATTACTGCAACATCTGTAACATAAACAGTGGAGCAGGACATCAGCACAGCAGACCTAACAGCCATGACAATGAAGTGACAGTGTCAGCTCAAGACAAGATGACAATGATGTTTCTGTCTCAGTGTGTTGATTATGCACTGTTCAGTGTGTCTCATGGAGCTCGAATCTGTTCTGAATAAATGGGGAATGAAGCTCCAGCGTACACCATGGCAGCTTTTTATGTCACAAAATTAAACCTTGACCTATGATTACTTCTATGATTAATAGGAACTGCACAAAAACATTTCTGAAAGGACCGTGGCGCTGGCTGGTTTATGCTGCAACATGTTACCCCCAGAGATGTCTGAGGCTTTATTAGAAATTAGTATGTATGTCGGTACACAAGTCAGCCAGGAACGGCTGGAGAATCATCACCAGTAATAATCAGCCTTATTCGATAATAGCAGGATAAGAGAAAAATAGGCTTGCATACTGCTGAAACTGGAGCTAATATGATGAGCTGACTCTGGAGAGGAATAATATCGAACAGCTGAATGGAAGGCAAAAGCTCTGTAAAACTGCCCAAACAAAGACACTGTTTATGAAGTTTGTTGCCACCAGCTGCTAATGAAACTATATTTAAATCTTAATAATAAAAAATAGCTGGATGATCTATAATTGCTGTGCTTTTTAACATGCACATAGGTCTGTGAGGAAAAGGAGCAAGTTTCTTCTGTTGAGCGGCTCTACATTTCTCCCATGTAGCAGGCTGTTTTTGTGGCTGTTGTTGCTGTCTGTCCTAACACATTTACCTTAAGCCATCAGCACTCATTAAATGCCTGCTGGTGCAGGGAAACAAAAGGCTGCCCGGCGAGGCAATATGCGCCTCTGACACGTCAGCCAATCCCCAGACGGTCCGCAGAGCCTGGCTGCGCCACGGAATTCTCAAACATATTTTTCTAATTTATGGATGGATAATAAATCAACATTAAGGCTTGGACAACGAGTTATACATCAGAGGGAGATGGCTGCAAACTGGGCCACAATGCAGCAGAGGAGACCAGGCGCACATCTGCACTAAAGTCACGCTGTGTACGTGTGTCTGGGTGTGATTACATGTAAATATGTACGTCTCTTCCCTGCCAGACTCACTTTAATTTCAACCTTTAACTTGGTGGAGATGCAAACATTTTTTAATGTCACTGCTTAGAGGTGGCGAGTATGAATATTATGAATCGGGAATAAGACCATTAGGATTTACTACTGGAGGGATGGTGCTTTAAATGCTTCATAAAATTTAACACTATGAAATATGCACGCGTTTGCATTTTAATGTCCATTTATTGGCCTTTCACTGACGTGGTAGGTCACTGCTGCTATGCTGGGCCTATAGCCCTGCATTTAGTAGCCAGGACTTGTCCTACTGCCACACGAACATGAGTTTTCTTGAGTGTCATCAAGAAAGCAGATTACTGTTTCAAAATGAAATTAGTTGCAGGTCTTCTACAAATACCCCTGGCATGCATCTGTAATCTGCCATAGCAGATTGGTGGCATGGTTTAAGTATGCTTTGATGTTGTTTCTTTAAACCTGTCAAGAATAACTAATATTATTAGTCTAGGTACACATTTTCATTTAATATATTTTTTGATATAGACTTTAAAAGCTTAAAAGCAAGCCTATCTTGGTGATTAAATAGCCAATGACTGCAATTTCAGTGAAAATTATCACTACAGTCGATTCATTAGTTTCTTTAAACAGGGACAGGGTGCAAAAAATATGTCCAGTATACAGACAGTCATCAGTACCTAAAACCTGGAGTAGACATAGTTGACGTGTGAACACATTTTTGGACTTTATCTCCTTGACTTTCATGTCACCATCACAGTGCTGCTGGTAAGTTTGTTTGTTGCTGCTGGCACTCGCTCGCTGTTTTCGCTCTCACTCTGTTCAGCGTTTGATGTATCATGTGGATAAGCTAGAGCTCCACTCTAAAATTATTAGACCTAATCATTCATTAACCTCTATTACACTGATAGGAGGGTAAACCTAACGCCTGATTACATTCTCAGAGTATGTGTGTACAAGTTGGTGTGTTTATGTCTGAGTGTGCATATATACATTATATTTATGATGAATATGTAAGTGTGAGGGATGCAACTTATGCATTTCTCCACATACTGGACATGTCTTTATTGTTTTGGTTAACAAACTATTTCTCTCTCTCTCTCTCTCTTAGTGTGTGTGTGTGTGTGTGTGTGTGTGTGTGTGTGTGTGTGTGTGTGTGTGTGTGTGTGTGTGTGTGCAGTGGATAAGGTTTGTCATTCATTAGAGTGGAGCACAATCAGGGCTAAACTAGCCATGGCGGCCTGACTCATTATAAGCTGCAGGTTTATTTAAAATCTCACACTGCCTCATTCCCAATCCACTCACCGCCATATGCATACAGTAATTACACAAGTGAGGAGGAGGAGAAGGTTAGTGAGCTGCTGCTGTGTGTGAGAGAGAGAGGAAGAGAGAGAGAGCGAGCACACAAGCCTGTGTGTATGATTATTTTTCATTCCATGTTTCGCCTGAGTTCTGCCCCTATAACTGAGGATCTAATCAATCTGCCGGCTATTAAGTTTGTTAATTGATAATGCATACTAATTAGGCCTGGCTCCGTTACCACAGCGACGACGGGAAGGTGATTGTAGGCAGGAGTCCAAATGGACTTTTAAAGCAGAGAGTGGGAGGTAGAAGCCATCATGCCAGCACATGTGCACACACATGCTCATGGACTGACCCCTGCAAGCTGAATAGATCTGTGAGAGCATTTGTGTAATGTTGTTATGAAAGAAATACTTTATTTCAGCCCATTTTGAAACATTTATTTCACAAATAATTTACAGGACAAACTGTTGTGGAGGAATGTGAATATACATATGGACTATTTTGGGAGGCTCTTTTTATGCCCACTCTATGTCAACAGTTGTTGCTTCTAATCGGATAACACATTAGCAGTTTCTTTTCATATTACCTTTACCTTATTGATCCGTTCCAACACCACACGGCAATGTTTATTTATGTCACCAAACTAGAGTTTTTTCATTGCATTTAAACACTATTTAAAGGTTTATAATATGTACCTACTATGTACTTATCAATTATCAATATTTCATAGCATTATAAATCATTAATATTATTGCTCAGAAAACTAATCTTGTTATTTAAGTTAGGTCTCCATCAGCTTGTTTTTTTGTCTTTATCCATCACAGAGATAGATATTATGACATATATAATACAATGTTATAGTGTTTTTACATATGAATTTAAGCTACTATTCATCTTAAAATTACTGCACATATTTACAATTTGTATAAAAACCAAATGATGATGCTTTAAGAGCATTTTGATTTTTTAAAAACTTTTTTTAATAATAGAATTATTAGTAGTCTTTTTTATACTGCAATATTGCCACTTCTACTTAGGTGAAGCATCTTAATAATTCATCCATCACTGTTAATAACTGATGTGTTACTACAGCACATTTATTAATCATTTATTACCAACAATATTCCAAACGTAACTATCAAATAATGACAAACACCAGCCAAAGTTTTAAATTCAATCTATAAAAACTCATCTATAAATCACACCCAGGGAGAGATTAATTTAGAGTTAATAAAGTCGAGTTTAAAATTCATGTTAGGGGATATCTTTCAGTGGTTTCTGAAGGCAGTCAATGCAAACATTGGAAAATAAATCAAATGTAAATGAAAGCTTATATTTAAAATTTCCACTATTTTGCAGACCACACTTGCACAGAAAAACAAAAACAAAGGTTCATGCAGCAGTAGTGTATTCAGGGTCCATTCGTGCTTTACTGCTTGTTTAGCTCACTGCCTCTCCATTTGTTTAGGTATCATATTTGTGAATACGGTGTGAGCACACACTCAGACACAGGCACATGCACACATGCACACAAACCATTCATCACCTGCCCAAGACTCTGAATTATCTCTGCGCTTCAAGGTCAAGGAGATGCAGCAGGTAAATTGAAGTCTGAGAGGTCAGCAGGGTTTGATCTCTCTGTTCTACCCAATCCGAGAGATGAAGACAGGAATAGACCGATGCTTTCTTTGTTTAAATGTTGATGATTAGAGACATTTCCTTACTTAATCTTTAATGGGACTTATTTCTCTTCAGCCACTTCTAAGCCCATTTCCTCTGACCCTTGTTTCTTTCCACCACCCAGCAAGAAGCAGTTTCTCACCTCTGCACATATTTCCCACAGAATACAGCTGTCACTGTTCCTCAAACACTTCTGCCTTATTGACATGGTGAGTGTTTCCAGTGTGTGCGAAAGTTCAGCACACACAATTACATTGTCTGATTTTCTGTTTGTAATCTGCTTGGTTGTTATTGTGCAGAGGAGGATATTACCCTCATTACCTCATGATGAAGAGCTCAGTAGATGGTCATATCACTGATTTATCCTGCCCGCTTTGTCTGTGTGACTGATGGCGTTGTACTCACAGGCCAATCCCTCATCAAACTGCACAGTCACTGACAGCTTAGGATTTATAAATGAAGCAAACATTTTCAGGACAATTGAATCACCTTCACAAAACACTTTAATTGAGTCATCTGTATCTTTTGACTTCCTGTTTTTTTAATCTAAACATATCACAACTTTGTTAAAACGAATAAAACTCTGCTATGCCTCCAAATTTGTTTTACTTTGCATCTTTTTCTTGCTGCCTCTCATTACCTTCCTTTGCTCTGTGGATCTCCAAATGTGCATGTGTTGCACGTGTTGTGTGTGTGTGTGTAGTCACTGAGCACATGGCTGCATGCACGTGTTTATTTGTTTCTCTGGGAGCACTGCATGCATGGGTGTGTGTGGTGTGTGTGTGTGTGTGTGTGTTTGTGCATGCTCATATATGTGTGTGCGTGTGCGAGTGTGCTCGTATGGGGCAGAGCAGCCAGCTGGGTTGGAGGGGTAATAAAGAAGGAGAATCAATAGGCCATGCAGTAGAGCCAAGGTGCTGCCATTTATCACACCGCCTCCCTGACTTCCATCATTCATCATGCCCAATGAGGCAGCAAATAGGAAAATGACTATTTGTATCAAACACATCTGCACTCATCCACTGAGGTATTTTATTCCCATTAACTCAAAGAGTAGAATACGCCAGTTTCAGCTGCTGCTGCTGTTGTTGCTGCTGTTTGTGTGTGTGTGATTCTATTTGTTCAGGCTTGTAGTTGTAGATTCATTGGGAACACATTCATGGCTGCTGTTGTTTTTTCCCTGAGAAAAAAAGAAGAAAAAAACAAAACAGAATGTGTGCTGTGAGCCCTCCAATCCCTGAGTTGATGTGTTTAGTCTCTATCTCCCTCTCTTTCCCTCACTTGACTGTCTCCCTCCTATTATCCACATTCTTTCTTGTTTCAAAACCTTCCTCTTTCTGCACCCATGGAGTGATGGGGCGAATAATATCATGGCGCCGAGAAGCCATTACATTAAGCTTGCCTTTCATTTTCACCTATAAATTAGCAACGACACTGGTCTGCCCAGGGGTTGAGGTGTATATCTGTATGTATGCATAGCCTGTAGTACTGTGGGGTGTAGAGGGGTGGACTGTGGTCATTATGGTCTAATATCCCATGAAATGGTGAAATTATTATGCAGCCTATTTTATGAGCTGCCTGTGAATATTAAAGAAGGATATTTTGTGTGCTATCCCTCACATTGTTTTTGGCTTGCGTTCGTCTTTGCTCTTCAAACTCAATCAAAATGTTTCTTTCTTTGAATAAGTGGATGTTAGCCAACAACCTCAATGTGTAAACTCTTTAAGAGCTAAAAAACAACAACCGTTGTTTGCCCTTTGGGGAAGATTAAAAAACAAAATAATACTCGTGGAAATGTGAAGTTCAGCAACAAATTGTATCCACAACTATCTTTTTTAAGCCATTTATCCCAAAGCATCATAGTTCAAACATTAAAAGACAGCACTTTACTGAGAAATGTTAATGAGCTTGCTTTCTTCTTCTTCTTCTTCTTTTCTTTTACATTTCATGGACCAAACAATTAATTACAAAACGTATCTGAAGGTTAATGGAAAATAAATACAATCTATAGTCCCAGCCCTTCATCAAAAACAACAAACAATTCACGTCTACAATCATTTGCAAACATGTGCGCAGAAGGAAAAGGGGGGGGGGGGGGGGAGTGGCTGGGAACAACAGTACCTGCATGCATTAACCTGCCATTATTCATGTAACAAAGTCTGGACTGTGAGAATGGACGCTGCTCATAAACACAAGCATGCTGATATGCACAAAAGCATACTTTACATCGCAAGATAAGGGACAATCTTCTTTGCTGCAGCTTTGAAGGAGAACGTAATGTACCAAGGTCACTTAACACATCTATCTCTCAGACATTCATCAGTGCTCTTAGCGTCCCTCTTTACTGCTTTCTGATATACGGCTCTCAGTGGGCTAAAGCCCTTACACGAGGACACACACTCCACCAGCACTATTACCAGCCAGGTGGATCCTTCATGTAATATTCAATCTAAAGTACACCACAGTGTTGGAGAGTCCCACTTACTAACCTCTATTTTTTTGTATTTACATTTTCAGTCACTGATAAAAGCAATGTTTATAATTATGTTAATGTGTGTGAAAAGGGTATTTCCTCTTATTGTAGTGATTATTATATTTAATATTTGATATGCTCGAGGTGGACTGTGTAAGAGGCAACTAGGGTTAACATCATTACCTGCTCACAGCCTCATAATCATTACTGATTGGACAAATTTCTAAAATTACCTTCTTTATTACCAATTACATAGAACACTTAGCTTTCTCAATATCAATCAGCACACTGTGATAATGCATAATTAAGTCTCGCAGACCAATCTGGATGAATTATCTAATATAAACCTAATGACAAAATCAAAGGCTTCTTAATAAAACCCTTGAAGCCATATTGTTTGTTAACTGATTGAAACTGGAAAAGATAACTGTGGCCCATCTAATGCTTAATAAATCAGTGCAGAGGCATAAAGCAAATTCCTCCACAGACCACAAATACATAATCTTATGCACCCTATTGCTTTACTACTGCGTATTTATGTTGGATTAGATATCAAACAAAAACATTTTTTTAATATTTAAATACTAGTTTTATTTTATTTTTTTTACTAAACAAGGATTGCTTCAACATTTCCCCTACAGGGAACCGTAAAGCTCATGTAACCACCTCAAACACCGAGTGCTTCTGGAGCGCACAAGGAGACGTGACCGTGCCCTGCGCACCCCCACCCAGCTTCCTCTGGGAGCTGAGGCAAAGTCACCGACCGCAAGGGGATGGCTTTCAGATTCATAAAATTCATAGAATTTTTCACAAATGGATGAACACAATTTCCTCCCAATTTCCTCATTATGCAAATATGCAAAATATCAAATCTAGACCAATTAGGGGCAGCCACAGCTTCAAATTTACCGGTTTAAGCCGTAATTGCAGAAACCCTCAAATAATTACGCGGCTAATTGGGAATATTTGTGACAGATACAACAAATTCTCCCCACAAATTACATTTCACCCGAGGAAACACCGCGCCCCTGTGAAATCCTATTGAGGTCTAATTTCTCTTACATAATGAAAGGAACTGAAAACTTGTTATCACATTTGAGCACTACGCAGCTTGGTAATGTGGAATGATCAAATAAATTAAACTGAAATTCATACATATTTCTCTAATCTCTTTCAAATGCACTTTATTTGTATAGGAAATAACTCCAGGTCGTTCCACTATGAGTAATAAGAGACAGTTAGAGCGCATGAGCACTAAGGAGAGGCAGGGTGCATGTAGGACGTTGTCATTTCCAGACGCGTGAGGGAAGATCACGCAGTCACCTTCAAAACTTCAGCAATTTTTACTGGAGTTTCTGCATCCGGGAGCCTCTGGTTTGTCTTCTGGCTACCTGGGGTCTATCAAGTCCTCGCAGGTGACCCCCTGTAACTGTGCGCGATGCACACAAACGGGCTGCACACTCATCCACGTCGACACACATACACGGTCCATAAACGCCTGGAACTGAAATGGAGCCGGTCTATGTAAACAGGCAGTGCGCCTGCGGAGCGTAACTGCGCCTATTTGTCAGAAAGCCTCATAAATACGACCGCTTCTGATATCTCCATTTCTCCGCCCCGCCGGACATTGTATAAATGGGGAGCACAGATACAGCGAGCAAAGGCTCCAGTGTTTGTTTTTTAAATTATTTATCCATCCATTTTCTTAACACCTTATCAATCTTAGGGTCACGAGGGGGAGGCTGGAGCCTATCCCAGCTGACTTAGGGAGAAACGCAGAGTACAACCAGGACAGGTCTAAAAATAATTTATAGAGACGTCAGAATAAATATGTAAATCATGTAAATATTGGCTTAATTATGAAAAAACTGCCGGAGAAATATTTATTCTATTAAATTTAAATATGTGATTTTACTTTGTAACCCCAGACCCTCCCACTGTGCAATTAATTTTAAATGAGATAAACATATTTTCATTAAAATGACCTATATGTTTTTTAAAAAAAACTTTTAACAGAAAGCGTCGTCAGTCATAAATCCTAAAATTAGAGAAGCCACGTTTTAAAAATGTAATCATTTTGTCAGCCAGTGATTCTATTGCCTACTAACCTTTAAAAGTGCCATGATATTTTTCCAGTTTGTGCCATCAATCATTTTGTTAGGGAAGTTGTCACTTTTGTGGAGTGGTGGATATCTCATTTTCTTACGGGAAATCCCTCCTCATAATAAAAATTGCCTGTTTGAAATACAGGATCTATTTGCACATGTCTATACAAAAAAGAATAGGAGAATATTTGTGTGTGTGTGTGTGTGTGTGTGTGTGTGTGTGTGTGTGTGTGTGTGTGTGTGTATTGTTCATACACTCTAAGGTCATGCTGGTGTGATTGATGAAAGGACAAAGTGTTAGCACCAGAGACAGGAAGTGGACCCTGCCGGGGAAGACTGAGGTGAGGCGTTTCTGTCACATGGAAACCCAATTCATCCCTCCCCTCCCTGCGCATTCCCACAACACCGCAGTCTATTTCAGTCTGTTTGTATGAGTAATCAGTTGACCTCTCCTCTTTCTTTCTCTCTTCCTCTCTCTCTCTCTCCCACTTTCACACACACACACACACACACACACACACACACACACACACACACACACACACACACACACACACAAACATTCACACCTCAGTCAGGCCCGTTTATGCTGTGATTTTCTGGACACGACCGTCACTGACATCAGATAGATGAGGCTAATCTCAGCCGCAGGCAGGCTGTCAGACAGCTTTGCTGAGGTTCAGTGTGTAAAATGGCGCACGACTGCCACGCACGGATTTTTTTTTTTCTAAACGCCCTTTACTTTTGATAGACAAATCTTGACCAGAAAAATAAGATGCACATACCACGGCATGCAATGAAACCAAACAGACCACTAAAAGCAGTCTTAACACAAAACCAAATTCCAGGCCAATGTTTAAAGCACAATTCTAGTGTTTGGTTAAATTCATTTTTCCAAACGTAATCTAAAAAAAAAAAAAAAAAAAAGTTTTGAAAAAAAATTCCACGACGTGTCGAAACCGTTACAAACACCATTTAACACAATGTCAAGATCAAGAAAGCAGGTTTCACACAAGTGGGATTTATTTTACATTGCACGCGGGTTCCTGTTTTTTTAAACACTCATGCAAGTGTTCGCGCGACAACCGAAGCTTTGATTATGTGGTTTTGGGAAAGGACGGGATATGTCATGTGAAGAGCATGTGCACGTTTAGCTACACGTGAGTGTGAGAGTGTGCATGTGTGCGCATCATCTCTAATGCCCTGTTAATTGCCTGACAGTGTTCCTACACACACCTCTGCTAATGTTCCGCTTGCTATTCAGTCTGTGGCCTGCCTTCCTCCTGCCTCTCCTCTGCGCGCGCTCTCTCTCTCTCTCTCAGGCACGGATTGTTCTGTTACAACAGCAGCAGGAATCTCAAGCGCTAATTAGCTTACCTCACCAGAATTGTGATCAGAGTCTCGCGCGAGATGTCACACAAATAACTGCGGGATTAAGAGTAAGATACCAAGGATTATTATTGTTGTTATAATCTCGCGTGGCCCGAGGTCATCAGGGCACTTGATGACCTCGTGAGGTTTAGTTATACAAGTTCAGCACTTTGGACAGCGCCTCATTGCTTCGTTCAGGTGTTTCTGATTTGAAGGAAAAGACCGTCACACATTCTCCTCCTTAAAAAAGCCATTTCCTTCTTCTAGCTTTCTTTAATCACGACAATTAGACCCAATATTTTTCCCCAGACTCTGACAGACGTCGCTTGTAAGTCTCTTTTCTCTCCGAGCGTGCCGCCACTCTCATTACACACGCTGATTAAAGCATAGATTAGCCAGCAGTGGCCCTGCGCACTCCTCACCAGCAGCTCGCTCAATATCAATTAGAGGCTGCGCCAAAAGCAGCTAGTCCACCGGTGGCCCCCCGTCTCCTGATTCCAGCCTCCTAACAGCGCTGGCACTCCGCTGCCTAAGAATAAATAAATAATAATATTACCAGGATTAACAAAGAGAACAGTATAGGGGGAAAGGGGGAGGATAAAGGCGTGGAATCGCAGTTAAGACAGCATTCATCAAATAGTACCTCTGCGACTGTATGCAACTTGTTGACCAAATTTAAACTTATGCAATCACAGATCTGAGAGACTTTTCTTATCATGCCCAGACTCGCTTAATTCAGAGGCTCAGATCCAGAAGCAAAATTAAGGAAAAGTCACTTAGGCCTATTAGTCAAGGCAGTGTAGCCTACCTCTGCGGAGTTCGCTGCAGAAATGAACAGTGTGTGGACACAGAGCGAAAAGCCTTTCAGCACACCGTCAGTAGGTCGCTTCGGCTTAGAGGAAATTAATTCCCATTTTTCCTCGTCTCTGACCTCTTTGGCTCGGTAGAAATGAGGCTAATAGTGGCTGATTTCATTTACTGGTTACATTATCGGATATAGTTCTGTCTAACCTTATTGCGTCCACGTCTTAAATACCAATCTACCTATATTTTTAGAAGAGTGGAATAAGTCGTGTTTGGGTATAACAGACCCACTCCGTTCAATTAGGCTTGAATTTCATTTGCATAATGGTAGTTTCCTCATTTTCTAAGAAAAACATGGGTTGTTTCCGAGTTAATGTAATTTAACTGGCCTTAGTTTGTCAGGGATTATATTTTGCTGTGAGCAGCGACGCTATGCAGAGAAACGCGGACTATGTGAAGCGTTTGAAAGAAAAGCACGGTGCAATTTTTTTCTTTTTTAAAGAACTGCTTGTTACATTATTATCGACAAATATAAACAGTGCTATTTTAGTCTTTTTTCTTTCATGGAAATTTATGAATGTTTGAAATGTGAAAGATAACTGATCGTCATGCAACCGCAGAAGCAATGAAATGCATTTTAAAGCGAAGAACTCCGACCAAATCTCCAATAAGCACGTGGTAAACACAGTTTTGCTCAACCACTTCTCAACCTGCGGTGTCCACTAACAGACAGCCTGTCCAATTAAAAGTGGCCATTGATTATAGATAGCTACCTGCTGGCATATGAGGGAGACAATGTTGGATGCTATGCCACTGCCAATACAGGCTACAGTTAGCCATTCACTAACTAGAGCTGACACCAGCATATTAGATCTGGACTGGGTTAATTCACCTGCAGTTGGCCCCTGTGTTGGCTCCACAGCGCAGTGGTTTACCTGCCCACTCTAAATGCTGATCATTAAGTTGCTTCCAGCAGCCATGATTGGTGCAGAGGGGCTCATATCATTGATTAAAAAGGAAGGCTGATATCGCAGTTATTTCAGCTCCTTCCTTTTCTCCCTCAGCGGTCAGGCTGAAGAGGGCGAATCAGTTCTGTTCGCTGAACAGCGCGCAGCAACATTTCATGCTGCCGTTTCTACATGGACCACGCTTAATGGGATTTTGCCATTTTAGTTTATTTTTTAATCCGATTTCAGACCGCGCAATCGCGTCAGTCACGTTTAGCATACATTTCTAAATATAAAACTAAAACAGCATTTTTAGTTAATGGCGTCAGGCTGTGAGGAAATGACAACTCTAATTTGTATGTCTGTGGGGAAATAGGCCCGTAGCTCATACTCATCTCTTGTTATTGTGTGTGAAAACCTCTGAACCTAATTCCATTTTTCCCTCTCCTATTTTCCAGCAAGCTGCTTTTCCATTAACTTTGGGAAAACACGGTGGCAGGTCCATTTAAAAAGCTCGTGCCCCACCCTTCCCATAAGCGTCTCAGCTCCGGAAAATAAGAAATTAAGAGCAGGGCCCATTTCATCATCAGCTCCTGTCTACCCCCAAACGCAGAGACAGCATCCTCCGGCAAAGCTCCCGGAGGGCGGGACAGGGGAGCTTTACCTTAGCATATGTTAACTATTACAAGATGTCTTGATGGAACACAACGAAATGACTGGTAATTGACATAAAATATGACAAAGTGTTAGAGTCTTTCTGAGGAAAGCGTCGCGTATTATGGCGTATCAGCTCCGTAATGTGACTGATTAATGAAAGATCGGCCTCGCACTCACTCAGCTGATTCTGTGAAAAATGAGTTTTGTGTTGTCATTCCGACAAGCCAGCAACCACGACCGGAAAAGACTATTAGCCGGAATCATTATCAATAGCCATATTTTCAAACTCTATTATGGCAATCAGGCTAGAATTTATTCAATAGATTTAGTTCATTTGGTTGTAATTGATAAATAATCAAAATTTATCAATGTACTTGCACACATTTCACTAACAATCAGGGAAAACTGCCCCATTTACCAGCTGACTTGGTCCAAATTAGAGCTAAATTGATGATCAATTAATCTTGGGAGGGGTAGTGCGCCGTGTTTAGAAGAGGAGCGGCAGAAATGTGGCGGAGAGGAGGGAGGAGAGAGAGGGAGGAGACGAGGAGAGGACGATAAAGAGAATGGATGGATGGGGAAAGCGTGGGATTTGTGAGAGAGTGAGAGGAGCTGAACTGGCTGGTGAGTAACGCACTGAAAACACAAGGAAGCTGCAAGGCGACAGCAACACAAAAATACAACAATGTGTGTGTGTGTGTGTGTGTGTGTGTGTGTGTGTGTGTGTGTGTGTGTGTGTGTGTGTGTGTGTGTGTGTGTGTGTTCGTTCTAGCTTTATTTTTAGAGGGGTTGCTGCATTGCTGTCACACTCTGCCTAACCTTTTTGGTATGTGTGCCAATATATGTCTCAGAGTGAGTGAGCCACACACTTGAAGTATCAGGTAGCTCAAGTTCGGCAAATCAGACTGAGCAAGGTCAAAGAGACTGATCCCATTTATTCTTTAATTTGCTGAGGCATTAAATTGCATGATGTGGCTTTGCTGCAGTTTCATAATTACCAGCACATGTTTCTAATTTCAAGCTACTCAGAGACACTACTGACCCAAGTCCTCCCATTTATCTGGTGTTTTAAGAGCACAATTGTGTGTGGAAAGTATATGTGTTGACCTAAATATACCTATAGTTTTTAAGTCAGGATAATATTACCAAATTGTTCACACTTTATATAATTCTTATAGTAGAATTTGATGTTTATTTTCTCAATTTTACTAGAGTAGCATACAATTGATATTTTCATCAATAAAATCATACATAACACATTACTAAATGTGACTCGGAATAGCCTTTGCTAAAACACAGTGACATCAAGCTAACACCTTTGTGGCTGAAATTATTTAAACTGGCATTGTTTTCAGACTACAGTGTAAAAAGGGGTCTCGTTAACTGTGTCCAAGGCTCCCTGGCACCTGTAATGTAAGGCACTCATTACCTTCAATGATGCATTACAGCTTCCTAATGATGGAGCCACAGTAATAGACCTAACTAATGACCAGACTTAAGAAAGAACATATTCTAATAGCTGGAGCAGAACTGGAGGGAAAGTCAAGGTGTCAGGGAGGAAAAAGGGATTAGATCTGCAGACAACTGGAGGAGCTTAAGTGACTGAGTGTAAACACAATAGATCAACAGACTGTGCTAAACAGTTGTGAAGACTTATTTGAATAATTTATATTGTAGTTAAGTTTGCTTGAAGTAGGGTTTTTGTTGACAATAGTAAGAGGTAATGAAAACACGCAAGCTTCAAGATAAAGATAGATAGATAGATAGATAGATAGATAGATAGATAGATAGATAGATAGATAGATAGATAGATAGATAGATAGATAGATAGATAGATATTATAGGTTATGTAAAAGAGAAATAAACAATAACATTTAGCAAACCACCCTTTTACAGAACAGTTCATGAACAGCTGACCCTACATTTTACAATATAAAATGCCTCGAGGCAGCTGTTGTTGTGAGTTGGTACTATAGAAATAAAACTGAATTGAACTGAATGGAGAAAAATGAAAAATGGTGTAATTTAGACAGAATGTCTTTTTACATGTGTTATCGCAGACCACAGCAGAGCAACAGACGTTCAAAAGCACATGAAGAGATTTTGGGACTAAACAACTAGAGAGCTTTAGTCTATGATCTGAATAACTTGCTTAGATAGAAAATAAATTCCAACTGTTTCATTTTTGACAAAATGTATAATTTGATAGTGAACTTACTTCGAGCATCACACATCACACAAGCCACAAGAGTCTACTGCAACATACCTGGAAAGGTGTATGTGTAAGAGTACGGGAAATACTGGCATGACTTCATTGGGCATTGCTGTTCATTTAACTGAAAAAAGTGAAATAATTATTGTCGTAATCCTTTACAAAATAATCCATTGGGCTAGATTAGACCTTTGTGGTCATAATTAAAGAATTTTTTCCTCTGTATTTTCAATAAAAACATTTCAGTGTAAAACTTTTTAAAATTACATTTTAATTTAATGCCAAAACATGGCTTTGTATGTTGGTGTATCTGCAGCTACATTCAGCTTCAGTGGATGATATTTGTTAAATGCACATTTATCTGGGTTTTTAGTATTAACCTGACTTAGACTGTAAATAAAAGAACATCTGCAGTCCCCCTGGACTTTAAATGACCTTTGAGTCATTTTGGTGACTGCTTTGGTAAGCTCAGAGAAATTTAGCAGCGTATAGCAAATGATAACAGTGGTCTGTGGAGAATATTTTTTTTATTTAATACTAAGTAATACTATATAATAATAAATATTCTTTTCCACATTCAGAGAGGTTTGAAACTTTTGTACTGAAGACAGAATTTGACTATGTCAAGAAAAAATTGATGGGATATAAAGTTTAAGAAGAATAATTTTTTTTAAAAATCTTACTTTTGACCAATAACTGTACAATTTGATGGTGAAATTATTGTGGCCCATCACAATATATCAACAAGCTGTAGAAATCTACTGAAACATGGCTGGGTAGGTGCTGCATGTATGCGTGAACCATGTTTTCTTTATACATACTAAACTAACAACCATGTTGAAACATTTCATATTTATGGGTAACTTTGACTGCCATGAGTCACATTGATGACATGAGCCATATATCATCAGCAGCAGGAGGTTGTTCACATTGTTTCTCTTAATAACAAATGAATGAAAATCCGAGCATCCCACACAGAGAGCACCTGAGCATGGGGTCGCCTTTTAACACCACATATAATGCTGCTGAGACTTTGAACACCAATGTAAATGACACCTATTGTGACTTTCATTGCTATTTTAATAACCTCTCAAATACACACACACATGCGCGCGCACGCATGCAAACACGCACACACACGCACTCAAGAACACCACACCACCTTCTCCGTGACATACGCCTCTTCTTTCTCATTAAGGAAATCGTTCTTCTTTGCTGATTATTTTATTTGATGCCGTGATTACCGCTCTGTGCACCGCATCAAGCAGTAACGGACAACAGGCGGAGGGCAACGGGCCTAATTGGAGCATGAGATGCACAGGGTGGTGCAGCCAGGATGGGTGGCCGGAGAGGAAAGCCTCTAATGGGTTCGCCTGTCTTCGGCTCTTCGCTCTCTCCTCTCTCGGGCTCTGATGCAACGCACTTATTGGTCTGCTTCTTATTCCTCTGACTGTCAAATCACCTGCACAGAACTACAGCGTGATTTGTTAGATAAGCGTTTCTGCAGATGGAAAATCGATTTTCCTTTTTAGATTTCTATAACTGAGTGAATGCAGATGCCTGGAAGGCGATGCAATAGGCCTTAACATAAGAAACAACCAGTTTACCTACTGGCTCAGGTTACAGTTCAGTTGTGGTGTAAAGGCTCTTATCCCTGCATCTGCCTTTTGTTGCTTTGTGTTATTGTAACCTGTTCTGCAAAGGCTCGTATGAGCAATGGATTTAACGCAGTTTGATTGCTAAAAAACCGCGGAGAGGGTGGACACGGAATTCTTGATCTTTGAAATTGCTCTACAAAATTGCATTTGTTTTTGGTGCGCTTCCATTAAAAGTGTCTCCTCGCGTGTAAACAGCCGTTCCGCACTCAGATGCGCCGCATTAACCCGGGAGGATTGTAGGCCTATGTGAGTGTGTTTTTACTGGGGAAGATTGATGTGGTCCAGTTAGGGAGGCTGAGTGCTGAGTGAGACATAGACCCATTTCAAGTGGGTCCTTCTTATTACAGCAATAAGTTACAGTCTGTGGATCGGACAGCTGAGGGGATATCTGTCATCCAGGCCGTTACTATACCATGTAGGTCTTCAGATGAGTAACTTAAAACATATAGGCCACGATCGATTTTTAACACGTCTCATTTTATGTCCATGTAGAGAAATTAAAATATGGTGTTTTCCATTAAAATATATCGGATTTTAAATAATATACTTTAAAAAAATTATTATTATTATTATTATTATTATTATTATTATTATTATTATTATTATTATTATTATTATTATATTTTGATTGCATTTTTTGTTGTTGATTAGTGGTAAAAGGATAACTCATGTAACAAAAAAGTGCCCAAAGTTTGCCCAACAATAATAATAATAATAACGACTGTATATATTTATATACTTTCACAAACACTTTCCACAGCATACAGACCATCTCGTGGCTCGGGCCCTTCACAAACGCAGTGTTGGCCCTACAACTCCCAATAAAGTGAGTCCCTCTCCTCTCTCCTGGTCTACACGTCTGAATCAAGCGAATCGAGCCTCTGCTGCTGCTGCTGCTGTTGATTGCTTCTCCTGAACCTTCGGGAGATGGTCACAGCTTTCCTCATCTCAGTGCACCATGCACCAGTCCATTTCCTTAAGTTTTCACGCTGTGCCACATATAGGCTACTTCCCCGCGTCCCGGCAGATTGCTGTTGAGGAGCATAAAAGATGAGCTGCCTCCATGTGGTGCAGGAGGGGAGAGAGAGAGGAGTCCTCGCTCGGACGCCTCCTTTGTGTGGCTGAAAAGAAACCTATTTAGTCCCAGGCGGTGGTCTATTCACCAGGCTCACCCTGACATCTGCCAAAAGCCTTCTCTAACCAGCACTGTCTGGAGAAGTAAGAGTGGAGCGCAAATCAATGCGCTGTCCTGTTAATTGTATAATAGACCTACTTATGGACTTCTGCTAAAGGGGCACAATCGTTTAGGGTCCACCACGTCTGATTTTGTTTGAACCAAGCAGGCCTAAATACCTTTAATTGGGCCAGTGTTGATGAAAAGTCGATGGGAGTTAAAGCGGCCGATCACCGACGGTGTTTAAATCCATCTGTACTCGTTTATTTATTTATTTCCACGATTTGTCTCCACAAATCACCTGCCATGAGGGAATGGGAGCTATATTTGTTTTGTTTGTGAGCCAAGGACGGGAGGGAATAGGGGCTCTGAGGGGTTAGAAGGAGGTCTGGTGTGATAACGTTTCTTGTTCTTATTGCCTTTGTGTTTTTTATGACCAATGTCCAAACTGATAAGTACAAAAGAGACTCAATTTGCTCCCCTTAATAAATAAACAGCAACCAGCTTTAAAATTGTAACCGTAGATTTCTGTCCCTTCATTTGCTAAACGAATCCTGGCTTTACTGTGTGAACAGTCTGAATTATACAGTGAAGGGATTTAAAAATTAAGATTTTGATGTGTTCAATTAGAGTGACAATACAGTTTCCCTTTCAAATAAGTGTCAGCTCCTTTAACGAAGTAAAACAAGCCTCTGCATGCGCTCTCCTCCCGTATTTTACATGTGTTTCTATGTACTAACGGAAGTCCTGTCAGGGCACGGACTATATGAGATTAAACAAACACATTAAGATGTTTAACGTGGGATAATTTGAGCATGAAAAGCTAATAAATCAGAGGACGGAATGGCAGAGGATTGAATTGTAGTATTTCGTGCGCGTTTGGGTCTGCGCGTGCGCGCTTACGTGCGCGCCTGTGTTAAAAAAAGAAGGGGGAGTCACGTCGCTGACATTTCCAAGCTCCTGCTCTGATTGGCTCTTATTTGAGGAAGCTCACGGGTTCTTTCAACTAATAAGCGCCTCCCCATCGCTCTAAAGGACATTATAATGCAAGGGACCTCCTTTTTAACCACAAACCGAATTTTCGTTCATTTAGACCATATATACTTTTTAAATTGACCCAAAGTTGTAGGATTTTTTTTGGAGCGCATTTCGCCCTGGAGCGGTACGCGATGCTCTCTCATGCCGACCTCCTGGATGCTCGGCTCGGTGAGTTATCATCACTAAACTCCGGCCCTAAACTCCAGTGTAAGATTTCAACTTTTTGTCTAACGTTGTGAAGTGATAAATAGACTGTGTGGTTAATTGTGTTAATAACTAAGTGGTTTATCGTTGGTCGAAGCAATTTATAAGTAATTTATCAGCACAGAAAAATTATACCATAAAATACCAACGTAAATTTAGTATATTGTGTTTTTAATGCCACCTGTGCTGCCTGTTATATTTTAAAGACTCAAAGCATTTCATATAACTTTGTTTATAAGACGCTGCGGTACTCGGCATATTTACTCAAATCCCCTCTCCTACTCATCCTCTCAGGGATGAAGGATGCTGCAGACTTACTCGGACACCGAGAAGCTCTCAAATGCCGGCTGGGAGGTGGAGTTCCAGACCAGGGGCATCCGGGAGACATGCCTCCTGGTTCAGACTCTGTTGAAGGAACCACTCTCCTGCCGGGTGAAGACATCGCCACTGTAGGATCCAACTCTGCGGGCATGCCGGTGAACGGGAAGGAGCAGGAGAAGCAGCAGCAACAGCCGCAGCAGAACTCCGGCCAGACCACAAGCCAGCAGAAGCAGAAGCGGCACAGGACGCGTTTCACACCGGCGCAGCTCAATGAGCTGGAGCGAAGCTTCGCCAAAACCCACTACCCTGATATCTTCATGAGGGAGGAACTGGCGCTAAGGATCGGCCTCACCGAGTCCAGAGTTCAGGTAAATACAATAATGCAGAGACTCGCATAACAATTCAGGGTGGGGCTTTGGAAACAGTTTTTTTACGATTTGTAAATATCCAAAATAAATACATAAATACAAAAAAATTAAATAAAATCATCATCATAATAATTACCATTTCAATCCGCCTGGAAGATAGTGAACAGAATCGGTTGTGTCACAAGAGGAAACCACGTGCCTCTGTGTTATTAAAAGACATTTTTATTTTTAATCATTTGTCATTTTACCCTAATTAATTTGTAGTTAATTTTCACCCAATACCAACATATTTTGTGGACGTTTCAAGTTTGGATGAACTACTTGGAATTTCAAAGCTAACCATCGAAATGGCGCCACTTGCTCAGTCTAAGTTAAAATAAGCCAAGACTTAAATGAGAGTCTATACAATATACTTCAAGTAAAGGAGTACATTTTGCTTTTTCAGGTACCGCGTGTGAAATATCTCTCCCCAGTATCACTGTGCATAAAAACGATAGCATAGCCTCGCCGTGTCCAGATTTTCCAGTAATAACTGTTTAAGAAAATAGTTTCTGCTTAAATTGAGTTGCATGACGCAAGTATCCCATAATATATTCAACTTTAACCTGATATCTGACTAATATTTAATTGTGAGAGCATCCGGTCCACAAAGGGCTCTGTCCAAGGTACTGAAACATTTCTCATTTGAGGATGAGGAATTCGATGGTCATCTGGCTTTTACAAATTCCAGAAAAAATCCGTGTATCGCCACTCATGGAGACTTTTTTTTTCTTCTTTTTTTCGTTTCTTTGTTTTATTTTGCAATTTTGTACTTCCAACAATTACACGGGGAGCATTACGGCTTTGATCATTATCTCTGATTTTTTTTTCATTTATTTAACCATCTAATAAAATAAATCTTCAAGTACTAGAAGATAGCCTTCCAGATATTTTTCTCGGACTACATTTATGAGAATTTCCGTAACAAAATATGATTACACATTTGTAAAAAAAAAAAAAACAAACTCTCTTATTAATCGCACGTGATTATTTGACAGTTTTGAGAAAACTAAAGAGAGAAGGAACATGCTAGGCTCTAATAAACAAAACACATTACCAACCAATTTCAGTCTTATTTATAACAGTGAACGGGTTATTAAACCGTGATGTGAAATTCATGCAAATTATCCCACTGAAAGCAATAAAACCAGTATAATCATTAGTCACCGTAATAATCCATTCTTTATTCCAACCAGTGCAGGATCCTAACCGCTCAGTGCATGCCGGCTCATAGTCGGTGTTGGTAAACATTAGTGCAGGCCGTGCAGGTGCAGCCTTGAGTGGGCGTGTTGGCCCGAGCGCGTGCCTCCACACAGCCTCTCTCCTTTAAAATGCTCTATCAGCGACGTCTTAATAGGACTCAAGAATATATTGTACTTTTTTAATGGAATGAGAAATTGCATTTTCTTTCCCCCCGAGTGTAATGGGTTTGGGCGACGTTTCACGGCTGGCTGAGCGGAATGAGAGCGAGATTTCACTTTTAATATGGAGGCATCGACTCACGGCCTCGTGCGCGCATTAATCACACCCGAAGATGAAATCTTTATAAAGCCCAGCGGTGTCGCGCGTGCGTTTTCAGCTGTATGGCTCGGTGTGTTTGTGGGTTTTCTCGCGCATAGCCAACAGACGGGCATTTTTTATTTTCGCATAGATGCTGTACAGCGATGCGGGCCATTTGTATTTAAGCCCGCGCAATATTTAGGGCAATTTTCAGTTAATCTGCTTGTAAATAAGATGTTAGAAAGATAAATTGCTCGACTCCTTGCTGCAGAACTTGAGTAACAAACCCTCTGACGCACACATTTTTACACCACAGCTATTTCTGTCTCCTACAGAATATAAATGTTCTCTTACTTTTGTTTTATTTACTGGAACCTTTTTTTTTTTTTTTTTTTTTACAATTTCTTTCGAAATACTTCGCTTCATCTTTAGAGATTCGAAACTTTCGGCACTCCCAAAAGCTTATTTTGAGGTTTGGGGTTATAAGTACACTATTAAAATTTTCTCTGACTGTTGGCCAACAATTATTCAAAGTGGTTGGCCTTAGAAAAGTCCTGGGCCAAGAGAAGAGGTCTAATAATAATTCGATTAAATTTAGTTAGTTCCACCTCAAAATGAGATTATTATGGTGAAGAATGCTATTATTGTGTCCATTGCAATATGGCTTCATATGGATGAGAACGTGGCATCTTTCCTGGTTAAAATAAACACACAGTGCCCAAGAAATATATCACGTATGTTTCTCAGTACCTCTAAATGTCGATTTGTGTCTCTGATTTCAGGTTTGGTTCCAGAATAGACGCGCTAAGTGGAAGAAAAGGAAGAAGACCACTAATGTTTTCCGTGCACCGGGTACCCTGCTCCCAACACCGGGCCTGCCACAGTTTTCTGCCGCTGCCGCCATGGAGAACAGCCTGTGCTCCTTCCACGCCAACGACTCTCGCTGGGCTACGGGGATGCCGGGGGTCTCCCAGCTGCAGCTCCCCCCCGCTCTGGGTCGCCAGCCAGGCATGGCGCAGTCACTGTCACAGTGCAGCCTTGGTCCAGGCCCGCCACCAAACTCCATGGGTCTCTCTAACGGCCTGTCCTCCAACGGCTCCGGTCTGCAGTCCCACCTCTACCAGACGCCTTTTCCAGGAATGTCGGCCTCCCTCTCCGGCCCTACGAACGTATCGGGCTCCCCACAGCTGTGTAGCTCCCCGGACAGTGACATGTGGAGAGGAACGAGCATCGCGTCTCTGAGGCGCAAAGCGCTGGAGCACACAGTGTCCATGAGTTTCACTTAGTGACTTTTGACCACACCGCACCCTATTCCATCAAACACCCCTCTCCCAGCCCCGCCTGGCTCCTTCTTTTTTCCTGTTTTTAATCCAGCTATTTAGATCAAAATGAGAGAACGAATGAAGTAATCAGGCCTTAAATGTGAGGAGAGAAAAAAAGAGGTAAATGCCACCTCATAAAGACCAAATAATGATAATAACAAAAGGACAACATTTATTGACAAACGGAAGAAAAAAAATGGGGTCATTTATCTCGTTAATTCAAACGGATTTTTTTCTTACCAGCTATTGTTGATAAATACTATTGTAATGATCTTTAGACTATAGGCCCTAATTACCGAGAGCCAAACAATCGTCGTATTTACGTTGTCATTGAGCGTGTCTTTACGCACGTTATTGTGTTCAGGTGAGGTTGTGTTATGTCAAACGGTTATTTATAAGATTGGGTATTTTGATAGCAGCCTGCCACACACGCACCAAACTGACAGTGAGCCTACTGAACTGGGTCTCGGGCATGCACTGTGCATGTGGATTTAATAATTAAAGGAGAAAACGGTGCCCACTCAGACTGAACAGGTGCTTTTGTTTGGTGACCTCAGTCCCGTCTGCATGGGACGGGATCACACACACACACGGGCGATCTTTCAGTAGGCCTACTCTGTTTTAGGATGTTTTGTGTAGATAAAACATTCTTGCTATGTACCCGCTGGTCTTTTTTGTGACATGTTTTAACTTATTGTATGTGATATTACTTGACACATTTCTTAAATGTTTGATCTTACATCGAAATGCACCACATTGACGGGTTTGTACCAATTTAAAATGAGCAAACAAATAAAAATAATTTTCAAGAATGTCAAAAACAAGAATGATGTATGTCTCCATTAAATTTAAACGCATAATGATTATTTTGAATACATTTCCAAGGACGGTGAAGCGTTTGCTACGATATCTACTGTAATACTAGTTTAGGCGATTTGAACTATCCATTGCCTTGGATTATCCACAGTTACATGTTATCAGTACGCGTCTGACTGCTATATGACATAATTTTGTTGCACAAATTATTATTTTTTTGGTTATTGCTCAGTGACCTAAAGAGGTGTTTTTGCAGGGTTTATGAGGAGACAGGGTTAAAGGGTTTGTGAAGGGTGACTGGTCTTATGGTGGCAGACAGCAGCGGTAAAGATACCAGGCTGAGATGTCAGCGCTGTGATGTGACGGTCATTGATTTTAACCATGACGGTCATCCCACTGAACACACTGGATGGACTGAAACTAAACGGAGGGATCGCAAGGCTACGACTCAAAGGAATACACCAGCTTATACTGTATAACTTATATGCTTAGGTAAAGGTTGGTGCTATGACCCTAGCACGCTAAAAAGGAAGTTAAAAATTGCTCCATTATGCTATCCAAAGAGGTCATTATAGGAGTGCTAGACGACATGAAAATATCCACATATTATTCTATGAATGGAACAAAACCAGGACCGTGGAAAGCAGCAACCACTTTATTTGATCAATGATTTAAATGTAAAGTTTATTCTAATATGGAGCCAGAGAGGAAATAGTAAATTGCTGTCATTTGCTCTTAGCTAGTGGATGTTTGTTAATCATATTGTTATTATATCAAAACCGGAGATACCTCCGTTTAATTACTTACAGTTTATAACATATGGATCAGTTTAGGACTTTTCCATCATGCAATTTTAACTCAAATGGTTATAGCTAGCAATTTTAGACCAGGATGTTGGATAATACCAATGTAAATAGCATACCTGTTAAAAGTGGGATTGTCAGTAAGCTAGAAAACACAAGGATCCAAACGCATACTAACAATATATATAAAAATATTAAAATTATGATTAAAATACAGCAATAAGCTCTTGGCAAGTGTATCAGAGGTGTTATGTAAACATTAAGCATGGAGCTCAATATTGTGGCTTCAGTCTGTTCCACAATGCATTAGCAATAACGTGTTCATGGGCAAATCACTATTTGTGTGCCTGTCAGTCAGCACCATAACAACACCATATTAATTAAATCAAATGATATTTTAGATGTTGCTTTGGGAAGTTTTCTTACCATTTTCTACATGTTACACATAAGAAAAGTTATATATAAGTTATATATACATAATATGTTTTGTCACTTCCAACAGGACAAAATTGATCCATGTGGTTAACTTAACCAATGTAGTAGACTCACAGTTAGTGTGTAAAGAGTCGGCGATTAAGCTGGTAAAACCAAGCTGAAACAGATAATAGAATGGTAGTTATATATTTAAAAATGCAACCCAGTGAAGCATTTATGAATCAAAACTAATCATTAACCCAAATCTGGTAAACTGACATGTTTTCAGATGTAATGGATAATATTCATTATTCATTACATCAGATTTATGATTAGCTCTATAATGTTTAAAACATTACATGCACATCATGACAAAAAATACAAATCAACTGTATGAGGCAGTTTGCTTTTGTACCTTTTCATCATTTGACATTTATCTAAAATTCCTCATTACTTGCCAATCAGTTCTGTAATAGGAAAACCTCTCACCTTGTTTATGTTGCTTTGATTTTAAATTATCCTGATGTGATGTGTGATGTCTATAGCCTCAGAAGCAGCCCTGAATGTGGTAAATACAATTTTTCCATTATGAAAGTTAGCAGACCTCACTGTCTGTGTCAAAGAGTGTAAGTGTCAGCTTAGCCTGAAATCACAGTAGCTCAAATTAATCAGCGTGTTAACCTCATCTCGCTGCCGGTGCTGAGGCCAATTTATGGTCACGGGATGGTAATTGATGAGATATGGCATTACCATAAGCAGTCCCACTGCCTGTAAACTTATAATTGGAGTTTCTGTAACAATGCTGTGAGGTTAAACAAAGGATTAATCATAATTAACAAAAGTATATTACTTTCCCCATATTAAACAGTTGGCTCCCACCTTTTCTATTAGCATAAATTTGTTTGCAGTCATTTATGGAATTATTGGAAATACCAACTCAAGTCGAGACCCTGAAAAATTCATTTATTCCATTCTGTGTGTATATATGAGAGAGCCAGAGAATAAAAGCCTGTGCTTCTGCTTGGAGAAATTAACTTGAATGAGATGGCCTAAAACAAAGTTTTCCACCAAGCAATAAAAACTTTTTTGACTTAAGGTATTTTAGGATGTGTCATATGTTCCCAGCAGGATCACAAGTGGCTACACTAACAAATGCAGTGATTGTGTTACATTGTTTAGTGTATAACACACCAGCATATACAGAGGGAGGAAAACCTAAAAACAACTGAAAGCAATGGAAATCGTTATGAATGTAAATGAAAATGGAAAACGCTGCAATCCAGCACCAGTGTCAACCTGAGATATGAAGCAGATGTTTAACCCACTCGACCAACCTTTCTGCTTTCACGTTACATTTCAAAGTAAATGCCATCTTTTGTAAAACAGAAATTTAAAACTTACTAATTACCAAGTTGTTGTTTTTTTTTTAAACTGATTGACTGTTTACATTATAACTTGAGGCCATTGCTTATCCGTCTTGTAAACAGTATTTACATCCTAGTGGGAGTCAATCAATGAATCCAGGAGGCCCACCCACTCTCCAGAGACTTGCAATTACCAGATACTGCGTGGCAGTTGATCAAAAACGATAACAGCCACAGCCAAAATGACTACTGCTCCACCCATTCAGACAGGAGCTGTAGTGGTGTCAGCCTGAGTGTATGTTGTGTTTCTGCTAAATCTAGTTCTATGCATAGCTCAGCCCACCAGATCCGGCCCTGTGCTGACTACTGTGTCCTGGGCTGCAGTAACAGATGTGAAATCACATTACCCAAACGCTGCAATTAGTCTCACTCGCTCGCGGGTTAATGAGTTTGTGGAAATGTGCGACCCATTCCTCATTAGGTAATTTCTCATGCACTGATGAGAGAGGGAGAGAGAGAGAGATGTGGGTATACCAAGTTAGTAGAAATGACACATAGTTTGCTGCAACATATACTGTAAAGCAACATACAGCTCAGGGAGGGGGTTTTATCACCATACTCACATAGGTCTTCTTCTATTTGCATTAAAATAAAAATATTTGTGACATATGACTTGAATTCATAAAAAAGGGTCACCATTTCCTCTGTTATGTCAAGAGTTCCTTTGCAGAGGGTTTGTAGTGCAGCTTCTGTCATCTGCTGCAGTTATATATGACTTTCTCATTATGGTGTGACTATGCTTTTTGCCTTGCTGTGAGGCCACAGCGCCTGCGTGTGAATAGACAGCCCAGGGCAAAGCTCTGTCACCACACAATGGACAACAACAAAAGAACTAATTAGCAATCAATTACCGACATGTTTCTGTCCTGCACCTTTTATGTGGTTAGAGTGTAGGGCAGGTTACCACCACTCAACATGTCCCATTCACACAGACACATACACACGCGCACACACAGACCACCTTCTGCCTGTATGTGTGTGTGCGTGTGTGTAGTTTCTGGTTGATTTGGATGATTGCAGGGATGTATGTCGTAGCCCAGGGACACACGGTTTTCCGAAAGAGAATGTAACCTCTCTCATAAAGGTAAAAAAAAATAAATCTTCAAATTAATCCAATTTAGGCCTTTAGAGGAAGTTGCTTTTCACCATGTCTGCACCCAAGAGTGCAAAAGATAGTTGTTCATTAGCCTCATCTGTGCCAATCAGTCTCTAAACTCTCCTATGTTGTATCTCATTGCTTCTCTTCATTGTTATTATTACTTGTAGTTGATGTAAAGGGCAAATTTCATTTCATTAAAGAAGACTGAATCCACAATTTCATAAAAAAACAGCATCGGTAAAGTAGATTTAGTGTCTAATTTGAGCACGTACCTTGCTCATTTCACCATGTTCCTCTCTGTTGCTGTGTAACACACGCACACCCACACTCGCACACACAGTGACATCTGGGCGAAAGTGTGCTGTGAAGAGTCTGCGAGTGCCTCTCATGATAACAACTCTGCATCTCAACAACCTACATCCATCATCATCAACACTAACATCTGCTCTGAGCCTCAGCCTTAAATCTCTTTCTACTCCCCCAGCCCTTTACTCCTCTCTTTTTTCCACCCTCTCTTCCCCTTTCTTACACTCAGCAGCTCTTCTTTTGCTCCTTAAGATGTTTATGAAAAGATGTTTATGAAAAGAGGCCCCTTTTTATATAACTCTCCTTCCTGTGCTCTGACCAAATCCCGTCATCTGCTGATTATGTGTAGACATGCTTTTGTTTAAACCAGCCTTAGAAATCAATATTTAATGATGATGTTATCAGTGCTTTTATGTGTAATTTAGCCCGAATGTCAGTATGAATGAGACTCTGTCAGGTTTATGACGTCAAGCATTTATTTTCTGTTAATGGGTGCTCCTGGTGGTACACAAACCAAAACCCAGTGGACGTCTGATGGATTTGTCTGTTTCATTTCTGTTCACGCATGCATTCACAGGCAGGCGTGCATGCATACACCACATAACCACCTTTAAACCCACACACACACACACACACACACACACACACACACACACACACACACACACACACTTTATTTGATTATTATTTATTATTTTACTATTGAAAATAAATGAAGTGGAAATTTGATGTGTAAAAATAGCTGATAAATTCCAGAAATACCACACTGTGATTGCTGTATAATACTAGAAAATGGCATTGAATGCAATGGCACTGTCCACATTAGTCTGAGCTTAAAACACAATCAATCAAAGCAAGTTTGTTTCCAAACAAACTGCTTTTTTTTTGACAGTCACCTCTTCAGCTCTGGGAGCCAACACTGTTGAGAGGCAATAATCGTGATAGTTTTTTCAGTCATTTTTCTCCCAATAACAAGCCATTTTTAATCCAATTAGGAGTGCTAACGTGAGAGGCATAATACCACGGCCCCTGGGACAGATGAGAGAATATGCAGGACATTTATCCCGACAGTCAATATTGGATTTCTCACTAAGCAGCTGTGCCTGCTCTCTCTGACATTCTCCACCTCTGCACAGTGATCCGTCCTGATTAAAGCGGCTTTTCTACTTTATCAACATTCATTACATGACCTGGTCATGCATGGCCACCAGGAGTAGCAAAGTTACATGCCTCACGTTGGGGTTTTCCTACTGCACTTTTTCTTTTTATTCAACTGTCTAGTGAAAAACGATATATCACTTGGCGTTCTGTTTCATTCTAGACGGGGTTTTGAAATTGTAAGAGCAGACAAGTGTGTTCTGGTATTCCCCGAAAACTTTTCTCACCTACACTGAAAGGGTAGATTTGTTTTCAAAGGTTAAAGCAGAATACAGCTGGGTAAACTGGTTTAGTATTACAGCATAAAGCAGGTATGTGACTAAATCATCCAACTGTTGTGATGCCTAATTTTGTGATTTGATTTTCTGAATCCATGAATTTTAATCCTGGGTGAATCTGATTTTTGCTTGTATTTGTTGTTTTGCTATTCGTTCACCTTTGTTAAGACAGAAAGATAATTCAATGTGAAACTCTTCAGGTTGAACAAGTAACAAAGAGCTGCCAGTAAAGCCAACAGCAGCTAAACAGTGCCACCTTCTGGTAGCTGTCTGGTAGCTCGCAGCGCTGTTTTTTAATCGTTCATGCCATTTTTTTTTCTCAAGAAAATCCAGACAGATGGTCAATAGATTTTATTTCACCTCGGTATCACTTAATCACTTAATGAAATATGTCTGTTAACTCTGCAGAGAATTATTTTTCCATCAAAACCTAGTTAATAAAACAGAAAGTGGACGAAAAAAGGGCTGCTGTTTATAGCTGATTGCAGTCGATAAATTTATGCAGTGTACTGAATCATTGTCATTGAATACATTGATTATGTAGACTAATCAATGTGTATTAGGCTGGATAAGACTGCCCAGACCACAGTGAGCCTGAATGATGAAGGAACACATTTAAAGGCCCACCCATCTCTGCCTTGAGCAGACATGTTTCAGAGTGTGAGGAAACTCTAAGCAGGTGGAAGAAAATGTTTATTTTATATATTTTAAACTGATGCACAAGATCAGTATGAGCTGTATAAAAAGATTTTCATTATGCTAGCATTCAGGCAAAGTCTGTCAATATATAAAGCAAGAAAAGTTCCCCTCCTCCGAAGAGTTAAGAGATAAAAAATGTTGCCCAGGACTTAGCTAGAAGTATTTGGAGCTGACCTAAAATCATTTTTTGAAGGAGTAAGAGGTTTTAACAGCCAATTAAAGACCTTCAACTATATACTTGTCTTCTGCACTGTTCCTGCCTGCCTAACAAATGGCAACTGTCTTGCCACAAGGTACTCTCAGGCTCTCTCAAGTTAGCCACTGACTCACATAAATAAAAACATCAGACAAGTGTCTGCTTTTTTTCCCCACAGTCACTGCTTGAAATTGAAAAAATGATTTCCAAGATATGAGCTGAAAGGCCACTGTCTGACATACAGGAGCCTCCAGAGACTTTGTACAAATAGGAGCATGGCCTGAAGAACCAAAGTGTGTTCTATAACAATAAAAAGTGGTCCTAAATCATTAACCCAGCAGGTAAATGTATTCGCTTTTGCAAAAACAACTTCAAGCCACCAAATCCCTATGACTAAGGGTGATTTTTGCATTATTTGTTTAAAGAAAGTTTAAGCAATAGCTTAAACTTTGGTATGTGTTATTTTACCATACCAGGTTTGGTGAGCACTGATATTGAGGATCATGCTTGAGTTAGTTACTACACTTTATGTAAGACTTTGTTTTATTACCAAAAAAACAAAACAAAGTGTATAAAGAAACTAGTATAATAGCAGCATACACATGAAATAGTGAGTTTTATTTTATTTTTTAGTTTGAGCAATCGATTTCATCATCCAAACAAAACTGGAGTTGATTTGTTTTAAGTGATTATCTTACTCCCTAAGCTTTTCTGTCAAATCCTGCTCTCTGTTTATATCAGTTTACCTAATTGTGTTTCATTGGGGAAAGTGGTCCCTGTTGGCTCCAGAACAATTATTTTGCATCACACTTTGTAATTATACTATTATGTAGAATTATTCTCATCGTCTGCATGCACCATCAATCATCCCTGTATAATTTGTGAATGTGCTTACTAGGAAACAGACAACAAAAAGCTCTTCACATCATGTTCCAGTGGCTCATTTCAGTGTATACAATACCTCAGTATTTTATTCTTAATATTAGCATAATCCGTGTTTGTTCAATAGCCTCGCCAATAATAGATTGAAGATTTTTTTAAAAAGATGTACGTTAAGAAAAAACTGTTTTTATCTAAATGTATTTTGTGCATTTATTATTTTTCTTTTTAACGTGTTGTCCCTATAACCCATAAATGCTTCAGCATGATCTCTTCTGACTACATAATGCATCACACAAAAGTCTAACATGGTAAAAACCAAACCAAATAAACAGGCCAGTGTCAGATGGGAGTCACCAGACCTCCCCTGAAGAACTTGGTTGGAAGGTAATTAAAAGAAGAGTGTGTTATCCATCGCTCCTCATTAATGCACTTTGAATTAGCCACTTTCAAGGGAGAGGAATGGGGAGGAGGGGACAAAGGAGAAAATCCATGCAGACTTTAAAGTAATCTCTCTCTGTCAGGTTGGTCCAAATGGGGAGGGTCAGCTCATTACAGCCCACACGGGAGATGAATGGGTCAGTCAGGCAGTGGGGAGAGCCGGGCTGGACCGCTGTGTTGACAGACAGATCCGCACAAGAACTGTGTGTTCCTGTGTGTGTAAAGGAGGCAACACACAATGAAGAAAAAAATCAAAAATACTTAGCTACATGTGTACGTTTGCCAGGGAGCAGGTGTTCAAAAGGAGGTTGCATGCTGGGCAGTAAGACAGGGTTAAGACACTAATGTCTGCAGTCAACAATCACTGTGATTTAACTTTAACCACATGGAGGGGTGACTGTCACATCTTGCCAGCTGGGACAATCATCCCAGATACAGCAAATCACACTCCTTTAAGTTTTTTTTAAACTGCTTCTATCTTTAGGAAAATCCTGGTAAACCAAATCAGTTGCATTTTTGAGAAAACTGTGGGAAGGATTTGTCATTGCCACTTGGAGCATCATTGAGAAGTTACCACTGATTCGTGCATTTCTTGAAGCAAAAATAGACCTGTTTCTGCATCTGCCACCAGATGGTGTTGTAGCCTTTTGTCTGGTGAAGACAGAAGCAGCTGGCTCCTCGCTTGTTTTTCTTAGTGATGATATTTATGGTATCTAAATTTAAAACATTTTAAACACATCTGAATTTGATGTTCTGATTTTAATATTCAAATGTACTGGGGGGGTTTTCTGTCCGTTTTTTCATATCACAATTACTGGGATATTCTTGTGTGCTGTTGGTTTAGTCATGCTAGTACTGTATTTTTATGGTTCCCCAAGAATAACACATTTACAGAGAAAGTTCATCCATGTGTAGCACAGGATGGCAATTCATTCATTCTTTCTCACCCTTCATTCAGTCAGGGTGATACACTGGGGGAGGTAATAGGGGAAGAGTGGTTGTTAAATATGGTTATTAGATTAGAAAATGAACTCTTCAAATAGGCCAGCACTGATGGAATTGCTGTATCTGTTCATCATTTAGAGCAGTATAATCAGACTCTGGGGTTACGTGTTCATTAAAATCTATCAATTCATTTAATAAATTGGATTTTAACAATTACAGTATGTATCACAGCTCCGCATCACACATACGCACACATCACATGACATGAAATTGCTAAGGGACGAGCATTTAACACCAGGAAATACACACACATGGGCACTCACCACGTAGCATTTTGCGAGCATTTTCCCTTTCCTGTGGTGTCATTCAGATTAGCAAAACACACTTTAAACAGTGAGACTCTGGCTAATAGGTTGAGGCATCTTCACAACGCAATGACTCTGTGAGGCAACTAATTATTAACACTGACTACTGGCTTTTAGATGAAAGTAACACACCTCGAATAGGTCATCAGCATTAAAAGTCAACAGGCTGACAGGCTGTTATAGTAAATGTTATTCATTATGTTCATTATTTTTTGTGGTTTGTTGTTCTGTGTGGCATCGTAGACCTTAATAACGATGGAAAAAAATGTCAGCTGTAATTAGCTCAAGGCGCACTTACGCACAGTCTCTCATCTTCATTTCAGATGAATGACAGAAAGAGAGGGCTATTTTATCAGATGTGTGTATGAGCGCTGACAGGCTGATCATCATCTCTTACACTCAGCTACATCTGAGTTTGACCTTTCACAGCGGCAGCACAGGCAGCTAAAAGTGGTCAACTCTAAATGACTTTCCTATGTCAAAACAAATTGAACTACATCGCAGACTCTCGCTCTCCCTTGTTGGCTCTTTCTTACTTTCTCCTTCCGGACACATATTCTGGTCTTTTTCCTTTTTTCATGTGCAGTATACGGTATGACTCACTGCTCATTTTGTTCTCACTTTGTCCAAAGATGTTATTTAGACCACAGCTGTCCATTTTGATTTCCTGGCTGTCAAATTGGCCAGCAAAAACAAGTAAAATGAATGAATAAAAATCTAAGCAAAGAGGTTATATCTCTCTAAACACAGAAGAAAGCAGGCTATAGCACAAGCACAAATCTGTGGCAAAATTTGGTGGTATTCTACTCAGTCTAATAGAGGTCTACTTGCAGTATCTGAAACAGTGGAACACAAAGCACCTTTTATCAAACTTCTATCAAACTGCTATGTGAAATATAAAAAATCATCCTCTCTCTAATTATCCTCTCTAATCTGATGAGTGTTTGACTAACTGACCTCAGTCAGTAAGTCAGACTTCAGACTTCTTGCAGAGAAACACCTCATTTCCTCACTATTCCTTTATTAGAGACGGGGAGCTAAAACACGTCCTTAAAAAGATAGTTGTCACAGTTGTCACAGATGTCTCTTAAGTCTTAACTCATTCACTGCCAGCCATTGGCAGTGAATGAGTTAAACCCATTGACTCATTCACTGCAATTGACGGCTATAGACGTCAATGGCAGTGAATGAGTTAATAGTAACCAGCAAGTGAGTCAAAAGTTGTCGCACATATTAGTCCCATCAGGCCACAAGTTGCTGATCAGAAAGCAGAAGCAGGAACAGAAAAGATTCTTTATATAGAATCAAAGATGTATTAATTCAAATAATTAATCATTATGGAAAAGATGCTTGGTATAAACTGAGTGTTTATCAATCAAGTAAATTTCTTTCGACCAAATTCCATCAACATTTTACATTGAACGTATGCAACACAATGGCATCGAAAATTTACATGCAATCAAATTACTGTACTTAAATGCAGCATTTTGGAAATGGGGATAAAACACAAAATAAGCAGTAACTCCAGCCTATCCCACTTGTCAGAGTACACTTCAGCTCATAATTCAAATAAAAAACTCAATTTAGGATCAGGGAACACTTTAACATGCTTTTCACTGAACTGTGAGAGGTTGTTGAGGTGCACAGAGAGAACATACATGCTCAGAAAAACTCTAAACCAAGCTAGAAGATTCATGGCAATGTCACCGTGAGGTAGCAGCACTAACCACTGCAGTTCTGTGCTCCCCGATGCCCAAATGTCAGGCAAATGTAATAGACTGAAACCAAATTGAAAGTGGTTCTTTAGCTGAAGGTTGACTCATGAGTGGCACTGCATAAACTCTGACTCATTCAGTATCTCAAAGGACATCTGAGAATTCATGACTTTTGCAATCTGAGCATTCATGTCCGAAAAGTGTATATATAAAAGAGCGCATGAGGTTCATTTTCTCTCCGCCAAAGTCTCAATATATTCATTTGTGTGACAAACTGCAGGAAAAAGTGGAGAGTGCAGATGCTTCCACCCTGGACCACTGCACCATACAATTAAGCAGTTAACATCCAGTCATCTATAAAAATTCAGAGCAGGCCCATTCAGTTCTGCTTTTGTATCAAGATGGCAAGAGGAAAATATCGAAGGGACTTTATAAGAGGGCTTATTGTTGGGGCACAGATGGCAGGTGCTTCAGTCAAATAGCCTATTCCATTAACAGGTGTTTTCATAGGAATGGTGAAGTGACATCAGCATTTAGATCTATGGAAATTTTACAGAAACACAGAATATTTGGTCTGACATTGCCTATTTGATGATTGTGATGCTCCTGCATTAGTGTGATATGGAAGTAAAAATAAAGCGGGAGTTCTTCCTCCTGACTGTGTCAGTAAGAAGAGTCCATCAAAAAATAGAGTCGTATTGTATTAAGATTCATTTCGATCCTTATTACAGAGGTGAATGCACACTGAAGAGTTCAGTGGTGCAAAACCCAGAGGCACTGGTCTAGAGACACATGTGGGAGAAGTGGTATCAGATGAGTCATCGTTCATCACGTCACAGGGCAAATGTGACGCACAGAAAGAGACTGGTACAGGCATGAATGCTTGACCTCCACTGTAAGGGGGATCCATAACCTCTGTAATAGCTCAGGAGTATTTTGCTATCATTGTTTGAGTGCATTTTTCTCCTTAGAGTTAAGGATCACTGCAAATCAAAATAAAGTTGTTCGGAGTGATCCTAGTAATCCTACCTACCCAGTTATGCAGTTATAGTGAATCATTTCTATCCTTATGGGAGTGGTCCCATCCAGGGTGACAACACAAGAGATGTCACAGCAGGACTTATTTGTAATGTAAATAACGTGAATTATTCAGTTTTGCTGGAGCAGTTAACAGATTTCAACCTTACTGAACACAATGAGAGTTTCTGGACAAATGTGTTTCCAGCACCACCATGGCCATCAAAACAGCAAATGAGGGAATATCCTTTGGGGAAAAAATACGGTTCATCCCTCTTATCAGTGTTCCTGAGACTTGAAGAATCAATACCAACAGTATTTGGCAGTTCAAATATGTCCCACGAGCTATTATTTTTCAATGAAGAGTCACCAAATTGACCACAAAGCACTATGTTAGCCTGTCTACTCAATGTTAAGCTGTGCAGCGATTTTAATAAACACTGACATGTTTCAAGTATTGCATTTCCTCCAATGAATTCATACGCAGTAATTATTAGTTTCTAAACATCTGAATTCCCTAAAAACAGCCTTGAATGACCGCTTTTATTCACTCATTATCAAAGTCATTTTTAAGTCCGCACGGCTAAATGTTTGTCACTAACCCTCTGATGTCGGCCTGCCTGCCTGTCTGGGCTGCTATAAAAGCTGCGATCTCACAGGCAGCTCCGTTATTCTCCCCTCAGCTTCAGGACACACTCCTCGAGAGACGCACTTCAGCATGTCGGTGGCTCTGCGCACACAGCTGTTTCTCTTTCTTATCTGCGTTTCATTAAGGATGGGGCTCGCTCGCTACATCGAGGTAAGGTCGCGTTTGTAGTCGAGCAAAGTAGAATTTTTGATCAAGTGAGGCAGTCTGAACTCATGTCTGTCAAGTTTTTATGAGCAGCCCAGAGATGAAATCTTAGGTTTTCTGTTCGTTTGTATTTACTTGTTTGTTTTCCTTCTTCTTTTCAGGACAACGAAGCCTCAGATGGATTATATTCTTTGCTGAGTTTGGCCCAGAAAAGAGAATCAGAGGATTTTATTTTCCGCCGACCTCTCAGTAAGAACTGCTTAAAAATAGCTTTAAATCACCGAATTATAACAATTGCTGGATTTAAAACAGTAATTGGGTGAATGTTTATTTATGCACCAGTGCCCATTCAGTCACTTAATTAGAACATAGGCTACTAAACACGTTAGATAATTCATGCATTAATCCAAGCAAACATTTTTAAATGAAAACTGATGCTGTCCTCTGAGTAACACTTTGACCTCATGAGAAATTATTAAGGCTAAACTCAAATCCAGTATGTTTTCTGAACCCAATATATGTGTAATGTATTTTGTATCTGGCTGTGTGTGTGTGTTCATATGTGTGTTTGCCTCACCTGTATTCTGGGGGTGTATATATTTCATAGTCACTTATGGGGACCAATCCAGTTTGGTTTTTAATCTTTAATTCTACTTTGGTTACTTGGTGTGGTCAGGGTAGGTTTGGGACTGGGCGAAGGTTAGTTAACGTAAGTTAAAGTTTAAGAGTTAGGCGAAAAGTTGTTATAGTTGGGCTTAGGGACCAACTGTGGCTCAGGAGTTAGCATGGGCTGTCAAGCACTTGGAAGGGCAGTGGTTTGATCCCCAACTCTTCCATTCTACCTGTTGAAGTATCCTGGGGTATGATGCTGAACCCTGAGCTGACCAAAAAAATGAGTTTGGGTGAATAAGACTTGTAATAAAAAGTGCTTTGGGTGCTCAGCTGGGGAAGAAAAGCTCTAAGTACTAGTCTCTAGAATATTTAAATGTATTTTTGGTCTGAAATGGAAAACTGACTGTGTGTGTGGTTTGTAGGATGCTTGGACATGCTGGCCACTGATGGCCTCTTCACCTTTGTGGCATCAAAGCCACAGCTGGCATGTGCAGCTTTCATCATAGCTGAGCCCAGTGAAGTCATCAGTCTGGAGCTGTCTGACGTCAGCATCGACTGCAGCGCTGGAGACTTCATAAAGGTTGGCACACACACTAAAAATAGCCCCCACACATATCCAACCCCTCTTTTAAGTGAAAGGCAGGGACTCCAAGGCTTTTTTCGGTTTAAACTCTGAATTCTATTTCATCTTCTTCCTGTGCATTTGAAATTAGGCCAAACAGGGTTAAGGCGGCGTTTAAGGGCCAAACACCACACTGGATGCTTTCTGCATTGGTCACATTACTCAGAGCAAGAGTGGGAAGAGAAGGCTTTAGTTCTGAAGCCAAGCCTGCCAGTGCAGATTTCAGTTCATGGCATAGGGAAAGGGGGACATTAGAATTTCATAAAGCCTAGGTTTACATGCATGTGATCTAGAAACCAAGAGCAGATTTGTGTAAATATTAGTAGGATTAATGTGCTCAATAAAACAAAACAGCACACCTCATTTTAAGACATGAGATTTACAGAATATTTTTAGAATGAAATTCATGTTGGATTATGCTTGTAATTAAATATTATTCACAGCACAGTAGTGTAGAATGTGCTGTATGGCATGTCGGATTACCCAATAAAACATGATGATTCATGTCTTAAGTTGAATAGAAAACACAAAGATTTGTTTTCACCAACCCACTGGATCAGAATCATTTTTATTTGACCAAGTCTGTGCACACAAACCAGGAATGTGACTCCAGTTCACTTACTGCTGTCAGCATGCAAGAAAGAAACATATAGGGCAGGGGTGTCAAACTCAAATACACAGTGGGCAAAAATTCAAAACTGGAACAAAGTTGCGGGCTAACGTTAGTATTTATTGAAATATATTTATTCCTCCAGATATAAGAATGAATCTTTTCTTATGTGCTCAAACACGTTTTGCTGAAAAACTGAATATGGAACAAGCAAAGCTTAATACTAAACAATATATATATTAGCTGTATAATACCAGTAGGCCAGCTCTGATAGTAATTTGGTATGGCTTCGTGGGCCAAATGTAATTAGGCTGCGGGCCAAATTTGGCCCGCGGGCCAGAGTTTGACACCTATGATATAGGGGGAAAAATCTTGGCAATTAGATTGCTTGTTTCTTTCTGTAAAAGCGAATTGGCTTCTTACATAAAGCTGATGAGTTATCTCTTAGTCATATAGTTAACAGCTTAATTTGGACATGCTAGCTGTCCTTGGCTTCTTCCACATTTTAAAAATTTATGCCTTGTATTTTCAGACACTGCTTCATGTTTTGTATGTGAAGGTGTGGAATAAGTGTGCTGAAATTAAGTAAGTAAAGGCATTAATTTTTGTATTTACTACATATCATATGTTCCTCTTCAAGATATTTGATGGCTGGGTTTTGAAGGGAGAGAAGTTCCCCAGCAATCAGGACCATCCTTTACCCCTCTACGAGCGCTACACAGACTACTGTTCCTCCACAGCACCAGGAGCCACCAGCCGCTCTTCTCAGAATGTTGCCATGATCTTCTTTCGCATTCACAGCCCTGCTAGTGGCTTCACCCTCGCTGTCAAGAAACTATACAACCCTTTCCGTGAGTCTTGTTATGCATCACTAAGATCAGTTTGTGGCCAAAACATCTAAAACCAAACATTAAAACACTTTGAAGTCTTCGCGTAAAAGATTTGTGTTATTTTTTTGTTTTGTTTTTTTTATATGTCTTGTGAAATGAGGGGTACATTTGTGTGCACGCACGAGTGTACTTCCTGGACATTTGTGCTTGGTCGAGCTTTAATAATCAAGGCCAAGAGCGAGCGTAACGAATTGAGTGAGAAGGATGCACCTGTTTTCCAGCTGTTTGACAAACACAGCGTTAACATTGTGTCAAGAAACATAACTGTCACCGTCTGGCTGTAAGACAAAGACAAGGAAATAAAGGCTGCAGACAAAAAAAAAAAACAGCAGTTTCAATTAATTATTTATAGGTTAACAGTGGTTTATCCCCTTGTTCACCATTAAGTGCAACCGTCTGCAGTTTAGGCCTTATATATGATCTAATCAAAGTGACAATAAAGCTACCTCACATATTCCATGCAACATAAAAGTGTTACTCATTTAATACATAATAAAAGTCAGAGTGTTTCTAGAACATTCCTTAAATCTAAAAGTTTGGCTGGCAAACAGAATGGAGCTAACAGCTATATAAAAGTATGGATAAACGACTGAAATTGTTAACTAGCTCCACAGTCTAAAGTTTAGACTGACTTAAACTGAATGATATGTATAAATGTTTGATGGAGGAAAAGCAAAAGTAACAATGAATGAATGATCAAAATGGTAAGGTAACCGTTACTGATGGGTAATATTTACCAATGGTAAGCTAGATGGTGACTGTGATAGTGGCTCTTACCAAAAATTGGATGTAAAAGATACACATACAACATTTAATTGTTTAATTAACAATTCAAACGTCTCTCTTCACATTTGATTAGCTCGGTTTCTTTACAACAAAAATGTGAAGGGAACAATATGAACAAAGTGGCAGCATTTTCAGACTCCCTTTTCCGTAATGCTTTTATGAATTCACTTTTCTTTCTTTCTTTCAGTTCTGTGATCAGAACTAGAATTGGATTTCCTTTCCAGCTGCCACCCGCTGATTCTGTCCTCTTTGTGACGTGAAGTGTCAGTAATGAGTTTCTCAGGTTATGGAGAACTAGAAATGTGAAATCTCTTCTCCTGTCTGTGCATGTGTCGATTTGTTCGTGTGGAAAGCCTGTAACATCATGTCTCAGAGTCCAGAGGGAAGCTTCACCATGGTGATGCCACATCAGCGCAAGAACTGCAGCTTCTCCATCATCTACCCCGTGGAGATCCGACTGACAGAACTCAGCCTGGGGCAGGCCAAAAGCAATGAGCTAAGTCCACAGGTAGATCACACACATGCATACACGCATGCATGTGCCCACAGTCACACACACACAATCTTCTTTTCTCTGTGAAATAAATATCTTACTGAGGCCAAATTCTGACACTTTAAATAGACCTTTAGCTTCAGCTGGACATTTTAAACGCATTCAGAGTGTGATATATATATATTTTTTATTAAAGCTATTAATAATATTTGCATGTTTGTCTATGTCATCACACAAATTTTATTAGTACTTGGCAATTTTGATTTTAATTTTATTTTAATTTAATAAAGTATTGTTTAACTACAGAGATTTATTAATTTCATTTTCCTAACTGTAATGGGGAAATCACTTTAACTGATCGATCAGAGCTCAGTAGGCGTAATTAGCACCGGGATGTCATCTTCCTACATCTAGAGGGAAGCTGATGAACACAGGAAATGGAAAAACAAACAGTTATGAGACTGAAACTAAAGTGAAGCCTGGAGCTTGAATGAAGCCTTTCAGTGTAGAATTTCATGTTCTCATTGTGCCAGAGACGACTTTCTTCAGGTATTCAGGCTCAAAAGTATGTTATGGTAGGTTAGGTTAATCCAGTGGTCCTCCAACTGTGTGGCGGGTTCAGAACAGAGCCACTGCAGTTGGAGCATGGAAGACTAAGGGAAAAGGATGTAAACTAAAGTTGGGCATGCCAGAAAAAGTTTGAGAACAACTGGGTTAATTGGTGATTTTATATCATGAATGATGTGATTGGTCCACCGTCTCACTTTGTTAGTCCTATTACAGATGGATGACCATTCTAATCATACCAGAATCTATTAGGATAGTTTCCAATTTTCTGTTGCATTCACCACATGCTGATATTATACCACAGTCAACTGAAAATATTGTCATTGAAAGTAATCCAGGATTTTGGAGAGTCATCCAAAAACAGTGTTATGTTTGGCAAATTGGCTGCTGAGCCTCACTGCCACTGTAAATTACTCTGTGTTCATAAGTCCCACTCCAATAGGTGGAAAAAAAGAAAACAGAAAATAAATCCTCAATGGCAAATGGTCTAATGAGACTAAATGAAAACATCACTGTGGTTAATAGATGGAAGAGTTTTAGCAAACCACTTTAGCTAAACTAAATATTATTCATTGTGTGTAGATTATAATGTTAAACCCTCATACTAAATGTTTGAAGATGATCCTCAGTTTTTAATGTTAAATAAGGAATAGTAATGACAAATGGAGTCAAAAATAATAACCATAAGTCTAATAAACATTTTTAATAACAGTTTATGAATTTTAGAAAAAAGCTAGCAGGTGAACACAGCAGAGCACTTACCAGTCATATCGAAGTCTTACCCTGAAATACACCATGTCCTTGACTTTTCATCTGTTACACAGTTTTGTTCGGTAAAGTGCTTCAAATCACACAGAGTGTTGCAAGGGCAGAGGGTGTAGTTTCCACGGGATCTTTTATTTTGAAAACTGACCAGATTTTCTGTGACATTCCTGTGCCTGATGTCCTGCCCTCCTCATCTACTCTGTGCAGCTTGACAGAGCCTCTGTTAAATAAACAAACAAATATATAAATACATTACATATAAATGCAACAATGCAGAGAAGCTTCTCTGGTGTCTGGTAGAACCAGAACGCTAAGCAGAGGCTCCCAGATTACTACAATTTCTGCTATAATGACAATTCCACTATTAGAAAAGTGAGGTTAACTAACGTTAACAAGAGCTGAAGTGTGTAATGGAAAATGTGTTAATGGAAAAAAAAAACATAACTAAGTAGTACTTATTAATTACTTAATTAATAGTAAGTAATGAGTAGTCATAAAAGCTATTACATGAAATGCAACTCTCTATGAATAAGGGAAGGAGAAAAGTGGTACAAAGCATGCTCATAAAGGTGTAATATAATAAATAATAAATTAATAAAGTAAAATATTCATTTTTAAATATCTGAAAAACAACATCCTGTTAACTGCCTCTGTTTAAATTCTGAGGAAAACTGTATGTATTCCAAATTCAAATATTACAAAAATCGTTTGTGTAAACATTTTTCAGTCAAATGAAGTCATTTCATTTGAATCCTTTGCAGTATTACTTTTTCATTGTGTTACAAGCACCTGCTCAATAGAGAACCATGAAACACTGGAATCACATCTCCACTTGGTTGGCCTTTTCCAGGTTAACATATAGTACTTTTATTGGTCCAAAGAGCTCCACAGGAAGTTTTAATGGCAGTTTTCTATGTAACAAAGTAAAGTCTTTATCTGGACTTCACCATCAAAATATTTTGTTGATCATTTATTTTACAGAGACTGGCGTGGTCTGGCTGCTCAGGGTCAGGTGACTATGTGGAGCTGCTGGGAGGGAATGGGGTGGATACCTCTAAGATGTTCCCTGTGGCCGACCTCTGTTTCTCCCTCAGCGGAGTCGGTGAGTCTGTGTCCATCACTGTGTCCAAGAAACACTTTTACTAGTAATTATGATGTGCTGTAAAAGAGTCCTACAAAATAAAAACATCCCACATAGTGAAATATCCAATGCAATTCACATTTTATGTTTACATATATTTGCTGTTTTTACTTGTAAAAATACTGCAATACAGATACAAAGTAAATGTTTTTGCTGCCAATGTAACCAGAGTAAGTAGGGCTGGCTACAGAACAAAAATTCTTGGATGGTAGAGTGTAAAGTATGTGTTTTCCTCTCCTTGTGGCCCTTCAGCCCAGATGAAGATTGGTTGTGATAACTCAGTGGTGAGGCTCGTGTCCAGTGGGAACTATATCAACCGTGTTTCCTTCCAGTACCAACTACTGGAACACAATGAGCTTCCCAAGGCCCGAGAGAACAGTTTGGAAAACTTCTGCACTGTGGAATAAGATGTCACAACACATACGCATATGTACACTTGTGAGCACACACAGTCATTCATCTCTCTGTTAAAAAATACCACTTTAATGAAAGTGTCACATTTAACTAATTGTATTAGTAAGTATTTTGTATTGTATTTGCCAAATATTTTATTAAGCTATTATGTTAGCTTTGATCATAGCCTATTTATTTAAAAAGAATATTCTCCTTAAAGTTATGGGTGATAGTGGATTTTTTTCCTTTTTAATTATTTGTCATTAAAATTTGTTGTTTGTGGTTTTTAGTTAGTTTGACATCCCTGCTGCCTCTTTTCTTTATATTGCCTCGACGATTTAAGAAATAAATATGAACTGCATGATGAAGCACATTTTCACTGTTTTTGTGAGCAGCTCTCCTTTTCCAGGTCTACTTCGATTTCATTATATAACTGCATATTCCCTCAGGGCTTGCTTTACTGGCATGTTTTGTGGCATCCATCCATTTGACTGATTAATGCTACTTTCTTTAGAGCTGAAGAGAGAAATGCTTTAATCTGGCAAGGCTCTTAATACATAGAGTGATTATGAGCTACTGCATTTTTATGAGTTTCTGTGAGACTGAATTTAAGTGACGTGAACTTGAATTGCATTTCATTAAATTTAATTCAATTAAATTCAAGTTAATTTATTGTAGCACTGAATCGTGACAGCAGTTGAGAAGTTCCAGTGCACTTTATACTGCGAGGTAAAGACCCTGCAGTATTAGTGAGAAAACACCAACAAGTAAGCACGATCTTGGTGACAGTGGAGAGGAAAAACTCCTTTTAAGCAAGAAGAAACTTCCAGCAAAACCAGACCAGGTTCACAGAAGGGCAGCCATCTCCTGCAACCACACTATCTGGTGTAGCGGCAAGCCTGGGTCTTTCTGGGTGGAGTTTGCAAACACCCTCTCTTCCTGCGTGGGTTTTTTCCTCCCACAGTTGAAAGACATATAAGTTGGCCATAGGTGTGAATATGAGTATGAATGGTTGCCTGCTTCTCTGTGTTAGCCCTGTGATGGACGGGTGGCCCGTTGAGGATATACCCCAAATCTCACACTATGACAGCTGGGAGAGGCTCTACCCCACATCTGGCCCTGAACTGAACGGATGATAGATAAACATAGATGGATGGCACTGATCCTTGCAAGTGAAAAATGTATTTCTTTAGCATACACTAATGTACATTATGTCCAAAAGTAAAATGTTCATATTGCTGCACACAGATACACCACCTTATATCAAAACTAAAAAAAAAACATGAAGTCTAGATGGAATCTTTGCATTTTAATCAGAGATGTCCTTGATATACCTTTAAATGACAGCAATTTGAACATGTATGAGCATTTCAGCATTAAGATTATGTTCCTGGCAATCAGTATTAAGCAATGACGCATGCACTTCTTCTATTTTTTATAATCCAATTTGCTCCAGATGCAAACTCTAAAACAGCTTTCAAAGTGGTTCGTCGATGCTCATAATTAAAAGGGATTAATACAGACAGCATAGAATTATAACACCACATTTTTCTAAAAGTATGACCACTCTCCGTCACTGACTGTTTAACCCTAATCTCTTACATACTATACCTACAACTGTGGATCATAACTCTGAATGAATGTGCAGCTCTTAATGGGATTATCCCACAAGCCTCAGCATTCTTATTCCTCTCGACATCCTTCTGAGTGGCTCTCTTTTGATCTTCTCCTTACGTGGAATTAATCTCAAACCTGCTCAGCTGTGATGATTCAATTAACCAGCGGATGTCTTTTTTCGCTCGATCTGTTGCAATTTTCAGCCTTCATTAGAGAATGAAATGCACTTTGGGTGCCATTGAAAGGAAAATAGTCAGATGTTTTGTTTTCTTTCTAGCTTTATGCACATCAGCATCAAATACTCCGTAATGTAATTTTAGTGGCCTATCATCGTGGACTAGAAATGAGTTTGTCAGGCTAATATGCGTCACAAGTCCTTGTGGATGACGTGTGACCCTTTACAGAATGAGGCATGCTTATATTATTATTAACATTGATGTAAGAAAATGAGAGAGTAATGTTTATTTAAGATATTATTTACACGGGACTGGTTAATGAATACACATCAACAAGAAAAATCGGTCACTCCTATTCAGTATCCTCCTCCTTTCCTTCCCTGTCTCGATCTGTTCCCAAAGAGATGCTCTCAACAGTATGTGATTTGTAGCATAACATTGAATTTTTTTCCTATTATAAAGACCCTTTAAAAATATACACACAGACCTTGAAGTGGAACGCTGGGGACTTTATTTGTGTAGCTTGTATCTGTGGGAATAGACTTTTAATGAACTGCTATTTAATCCTGTAAGAGAATATATATAAACATTCCTGTATTTTACATGTGTTTTCAGTGGCAGCAGCAGCAGCTTTGAAAACTAGAAATTCAGTCTTTTTGTACTTAGATAATATTTTACAGTTCTGGCCGCTGACTTGTGAGCTATGATAATAAAACACCAGGCAGGTTGGTGAGCAGTGAACAGTGTCCTCTATCTGTGGTCATTGTGGTCATTCAGCAAAATTATGTTTTGTGTTCATCACTTATTGTTTTGCTAATAATTTACTGCACGTTAACGGAGAGCTCTCATATCACTAATTATTTGAACGATTAAAAAGAAGCTTCATATATTAATTTATGTCTATACAATTTGAAAACATACAAGAGATCACATTTAATTGTCCCTTTGATGTAATCCAGCTGAGAAAAATTTAACATGATTTCAATTAGCAAAGCTGTTTTTAATCAAACGTTTTGTCTCATGGTTGAACTTCATTCGACCATGGCCTGCAATGACTTTGCCAAATTCTTCACTGAAAAAATCCAAAAAATTAGACAAGCAATTGGTACATCAACAGCAGATCCAGGATATGTACTGTGTCCACCAAAAAACTGTTTAAACACCATGAAACAGTTTCAACCTATTAACAGCAAAGACCTGAAGGACATCTTAGGTCAACTGAACTCCTCCTCCTGCTGTTTAGATGTCCTGCCAACAAGTTTTTTCAAAAAGGTCTCAAAGAGTTTAGAGTCAGACCTGTTACAGATCGTCAACTTTTCTTTATTATCAGGTGTGTTTCCAGAATCACTAAAAACTGCTGTAATCAAACCTATACTGAAAAAGGACAATCTTGACAAGACACAAATGAACAACTACAGGCCGATCTCAAATCTCCCGTTTTTAAGTAAGATCATTGAAAAAGCAGTTTCTCAACAGCTCAGTTACTTCTTAAAACAGAATAATTGCTACGATGCCTTCCAGTCAGGTTTTAGACAGAACCACAGCACTGAAACCGCTCTGACCAAAGTGTTTAATGACATATGTCTGAATACAGACAGTGGAAAAATGTCAGTCCTAGTTTTACTGGATCTCAGTGCAGCATTTGATACAGTTGACCACAACATATTACTCAAACGACTGGAGAACTGGACAGGTCTTTCAGGAACTGTACTAAACTGGTTCAAAACATACGTAGAAAACAGGAAATACTTTGTATCAATAGGTAACTTCACATCTGAGCAGACAAGTATCACATGTGGAGTTCCCCAAGGTTCCATCTTGGGACCCCTTCTGTTTAACATCTACATGCTCCCACTGGCACAGATTATAAACAACAACAAAATAAACTATCACAGCTATGCAGATGACACACAAATATATATCACAATGTCACCAGGAGACCGAGGCCCTGTACAGGCTCTTGGTAAATGCATTGAGGAAATCAATGACTGGTTGTGCCACAATTTTCTCCAGCTAAACAAAAACAAAACTGAGGTAATAGTCTTTGGCGCCAAAGAAAAACGATTACAGGTCACCAGAGAACTTCAATCTATACATCTAAAAACCACAAACCAGGCGAGAAATTTGGGTGTAGTGATGGATGCAGACCTAAACTTAGAAAAACACATTAAGACAATAACAAAGTCAGCTTACTATCACCTCAAGAATATATCAAGGATAAAAGATCTGATGTCTCAACAGGACCTGGAAAAACTAGTCCATGCATTCATCTTTAGTAGGCTTGATTACTGTAACAGCATCTTTACAGGTCTACCTAAAAAATCAGTCAGACAACTACAGCTCATTCAGAACTCTGCTGCTCGAGTCCTCACTAAGACCAAAAAAGTGGACCACATCAGTCCAGCTCTGAGGTCCTTACACTGGCTGCCTGTCCGTCAGAGGATAGACTTTAAAGTTCTGATGCTGGCCTATAAAGCTCTGAATGGTTTAGGACCAAAATACATCAATGACCTCCTGACCCAGTATGAACCATCCAGATCCCTCAGGTCATCTGGATCCGGTCTTTTATCAGTTCCCAGAGTCAGAACCAGACACGGAGAAGCTGCATTCAGCTTTTATGCTCCTTATATCTGGAACAAACTCCCAGAAAGCCTCAGATCAGCTGAAACACTCAGTTTATTTAAATCCAGGTTGAAGACTCACCTGTTCTCAGCTGCATTTGAATAAAGCACCAAATCCATACTTTAAGCTTAAATTTCAAAACTTACATTTAACTACTGATTTTATCTACTGTTTTGATTTTATCTGTTTTGATTTTATATACTGTTGTTTGTTTGTTTGTTTGTTTGTTTGTTAATTAGTTAGTTAGTTTATTTGCTTGTTTTATTCAATTTTAAATCATGCTTTTTATTTGTTCTTGTTTCTAATGTCTCTGTAAAGCACTTTGAATCACCTTGTTGTTGAATTGTGCTATACAAATAAACTTGCCTTGCCTTGCCTTGCCTTGCCTTGAAGTTATGAGACTGATGGAAGGACTGTGAATTAACTTCATTTCACTCCAAGACAAATAAAGGTGATATATTAAACTGATATTGTAACTGTTATCACTGAATACACACACTTACTCACACATGTCTAGTGCAAATCAGTCTACTTCAGATGTTAACAAGAGCAGCTGATCTGCAGAGCAATCATATCCAATACATGCACTAATTTTTTCACCCACTGCAGTGATTTAGTCAACTGTATCAGTTGACTCTCAAAGTTCCATCTGGTATTATTCCTAAAAGACATAATTATGCTGTTTCTACTGCTATATAGCTTTCCATTCATTTGAGAATTTAAGCAGTTATGAGGACTTACAGTGGTGAATATTTTTTTTATATTGTAATATAATATTTTTTTTGTATTAATCAGCTAACTGATAACATGGTTAGTAAAAGTTAGGGTAAACAAGGAGGTCATACCTTTTCATTATATTTCATTGTATTGTGTGGATACAGCTCATGGAAGATATTTTTACGTGTGCTACATCAAACAGTAGCCATTAAAACAAAACTGCAGTTCATGGAGTGGACGATTAAAATAAGTCAGTCCCATTATCTCCCATGTTAAAATGTAAAACTTAACTGCTAAGTGAAACTACAACTTTAGCAAAGAAATAGATGGTTTGAACCACTCATACTACTCATTGGTTTTGGACATTCTGAAACTTCAGCAAACTTATTTTGTATGCTGCCATGTTGGTTTTTTGGAGCCAGAAGTTATTTTACATTGATGAAAAGGTGGCCTGCTAATTTATCAGTTAACACTATCGAGCTTAGTTAAGCTATACAGGTACAATATACAGAAAAATTATGGCTGAGTATAGGACAAATACATTTTTAGCATTTTAATCACCAAAACTGAAGAACAAATTTTTGGCATGGTTTAACCCCATAGGAAGCCATGATATTAATCTATTCAAATGCTCCAAAAGGCATGAACAGCACACACATATACACACACACACACACACACACGGACATGCACATGCAGACACACTTACACCCAGTGAAGATGTCCACTTTAATTACTTTAAGTAGTGGTTGAGTCCTGCCAGACTTTGACTAGCTCCAGCTGCCCAGTAATGCGCCTATCTCAGGTATCCAGGTGGATGAGTTATTATAAAATTCCCCCTACAGGACTGTTATGAGCATATAGAGCCTAAAACTGTGTTTTTTACCAGGTTTCAAATATGCTTTCTAATGGTGTGAATTTGACATTTTAAAATTGGAGGATTGATGGGGACTGATTGCTGTTTGGACTCAAGTTCCACCTAAAGGAAGGAATTGCAATTTTTGACAGGTTTGCATTGGCTTGTATGTTTGTCCATGAACTTGTCCGTTTGAGTACTGTTAAGGTATGTGCAATGTTAAAAGTAGGGGTGTTGCTGCTTTGATCTACAGGTGTGTGGACACAGGCAGCGGTAGCCTCATCTAATTGGAGTCACTAATTTGGACTCAAATTATCTGACAAATATAATGTCTTACAGTACAGAGCTTTTTAGAAGTCTGTAGTCCAGTTTTGGTGAGTCTAATTGTAGTACTTAATTAGTATCTTACTTCCCAATTAGTTATTGTGCATTACATCCACATGGTTTATAGACACAGCTTGCTAAGTGTTTTAGAGCTGATATCTTACTGTTCAGTCCTCTTGTCTAAATATGATTATTACTTGTCCCAGAAACCAGTGGATACTGGTTTTGTAGACAACCCTTGGTTTAGTTATCTTTGAACTGTTTTCTGATCTAAAGAAATTTATAAACTTAAATATTAGTATTTTTCTACTTGTGAATATTTTTCCAAATTTTAACCAAAATCAAAGAATGATTTTCTTGAATCATGAAGATTAGATTTTCCACATAACTATAAGAGGAAGAGTAACATTCAGCATCTTAGGTGCATGCAAGGCCAAATTCCAGTTTCTTTCCTTTTCACTCTGTATTGGCTCAAGACTGATTGAAAAAAGCACTCTGAACTTTTCTTCATCAATACAGTCATTATGTAATAAATCACTTTGAATAGAGTTTTGTAAGTAATACCCTGCTTGGTGTAAACTTTCTCTTTCAGAACTGCAGAACTGCTCATTTACTGGCTCCACTTTGAGAAATTAGATTATAATGCACAGCTATAAATATCTAAGTCTGTAAATACTGGAGATCACTAGCTTGCACATTTTGAAGGTAACATTATGTAATTTTATAAGTGCTACAGTGGATTATTATCACATTACATCAGGAGAAATGCAGCACAAAAATAATGCTGAGAGTCAATGCAATGAACAGCTCTTTAAATTAATAGTAGAACATATTTATATAAGAAAATGCCAAATACAAGAAGCCAAATGACTGTCATCATAGTTTGCATGTAAAAGCTGATTCACACACTCAATAGATCTGATCATAGTTATATAGTTTCTATGACTCCAATAACTCTGATAAGCTCAGGAATCTCAAGAGAGATGCCATTTGATTTCTCCTACACTGCCCTCTGCTGCATGGTTTCTATTACTACACAGGTAATGAGGCAATGCTATGTACCAGATGGAGAATATGTTGTCTGAATAAACTAGCTGCAATTTTCTTGATGAATGCTTTGTTATTTGGTTTTTCAATCCATCACTTTAGATTTAGATACATTACATTTTTATACAATAAAAAGTCTGAAGAAGATAAAGTTGTTGTTGTTTTAATATAAATAAAAGAAAACAAACATCTGAAATATACAGTATCTGAATCAAACATTAGAGAAACTGCAGAGGTTGTCATCAGAATAATTGCAGATAAACAGAATCAAAATCAAAAATCCTCTCAGTAGATCATTTTTAGATTTCAATGGCTTCCTTTTAGCTACAAATACATTTGATTACCAGTGTGTTCTCCTTCATTTTTGAAAAATTTACAAAACTAAAGGAGATTTAAATTTATGAAGGCATGAAAATAAAAATGATGACCTTCAGATGAAGAGTGTAATAATAGCCAATGGCGCTAAAAGCAGAGGCACAAAGACGCCAGTTTGCTTTGCTCCATTACACAGGTCTTCACTACAACATCTGATACCCAAAGAATCAGCTATGTTGCACATATCTCTTCTCAAGCACTCTTTGGTGATCATATTTTCAGCAACTGTAACAGAGAAAGACAACAAACATGACCTGGCCAAGTATGCTGTTAGAAAATGCAAACATTAGGGCCCCTCATGGTGTTAACTGAAGCCTACCTAGGGTGGTGGAGCAGTAGTCATAACCCAGAGGACATATTCGAGTACAGCTGCCAGGATTTGCACCCAAGCAGGTGTAACACATTAATCCATATACTGAAGGCAAACAAAAACAGTTTACAAAGACCGAGAAAAAACTGAATAAATAAATAAATGGATGCTGGTCGTAAATGCTCTTACCTGGTGCCAGTGTTGTGCCCTTAAACAGGGGAAATAGTGAGGAGAGGTGAAAGAACGGCACAGACACGCAGCTCTCACTCTCACTCGTCTGTATTGAGTTTCAGAAGCAATACAACCAAAACAATATTCTTATGGATGCACTCAGTCTCAGGACAACTGTATCCAAACTAAGTCACTATTGTTCGCTGCATTAGCTGATGAGAATACTTTAGATAACATGAACTGTAGCATTAGACAAAAACATCTTTTTAACTCGCACATGTTAGCTGACACAGTCACTAACTTTTCACAGCAATGAAATAATACTTTAAGTACTGCATGTCTTCCAGTAGTTAACTTATACAGATAATAACAGAAAAATCTTCACACAATATGGCGGAGCAATAGCGAAAACTAGCATACGCAGCAACAGAGATTAACTGGAACTTCTCAGCAAAATAGTCCGCAATTCACATCTTCCGCTACAATGAACAATGATAACAATGTAATAATCAACAGTAACACACATTTATACAGATTTGTGCATGACAGTTACCTTAAACAGGGGAAATAGTGAGGAGAGGTGAAAGAACGGCACAGACACGCAGCTCTCACTCTCACTCGTCTGTATTGAGTGAAGGAGGAAGCGCGCGAACCCACCTACTGGAGCCCTGAGGCATTAACAATGGATCGACGCACAATCAACCCAGGCAAAACTTTCACTGCTTATCTCCCTCTATATTCCCACTGCATATTCTATTCGAAAACAGTCAAAGCAACAAATAAAACATTAATAAGGGCATCACATGAAATATAAGGAACAGAGATGTACAACTTCAAAACTAATCAAATTTATGATCCACCACATACTCCCCCTCAGAATAGATGTTGTCCTCAACATCCAAATGTTTAACATTTAGCACAAACGTGGAGTTATGAACATTAATATCACCAAAACCACATACAATAAACCATTGCATACTATAATTGTTTCTTGTACCTTATATGTACTCTACAAAAATAGTTTCACAAGCTGGAACTCTTTTCATACATTCTTTAGTGTGGGTTATTACCCAAAGTCTTTCAGTGTTCTCATACAGTCTGTATGAATTACAGTGTCCATGCAGTTACATTAACACAGTCTGCTGCTGGCTTGAGAACAAAGTCATTTTAGTGCAGCTTGTCAAAGCAGTCACTCTCTCCTTTGACAAATGTCCATGAGAGTGATACAAGTGGCCGTAGCCATGTGGTGTGCTTTGGATGTGTCTGTTAAGCTGCAAGCACAATATGAATCAGTTCAATGTCCAAAAGTCACTTTGAATATGAATTCTGTGTTAAACAGTCCATTTCCTTGTGGTTGGTGTGGAGTGTAAGTACATTGTCTCTGTTCAGTAATGTGTTTCGTGTGTGATCACAATGTTTCTTTTCACTCAAGTCCATACAGTTATCAGTGGCAGTATGCCTGAACAGTCCGTGGAACCATGAAGTGTGTATGATGTGATGGTGTTCTCAGGTTATAACAAGCTGGTGAACCAAGCCGATCATATGTGAAGATCTTTGGTGGCTTGCGCTCTCTACTCGGTCGCTGATGCTCTTGCTCACAGGTCCTGCTGTGTTTGTCTGGAACAGGTGCAGGAACAGGTTCCTCCACTGATGGTTCCTCGACATAATTTTCCTCTTGGTCGGGTAGTTGTTCACATTGGTTCAGTACTTCATGTTCATTCTCTGGCTCAGATGACATGTTTTCCACTGTTTGAAGGTGTTTGGCTGGTTCATCAGTGCTCATAGGATTCAGTGTCGGAGGGTAAAGTGGCTCAAATGGCTGCTGAGATGACACTGGATAGTACTCATCATCGTCATCCTCTTCCTCAGCTTGTTCCACTTCCTCACTTGTCTCCACGGCTCTTTTTCTTGTTCGTGGTCGCACTTCAGTTTCAACAGGCAGATAGTCACATGGCAGAAGAAGATTGCGATGCAATATCCTTGATCTCCCTTTTGCTTTCTCAGGTCTGAGTTCATAAACTGGGATATCTCTGCTGACCTGACGAACGACTGTGTGAACCACATCCTCCCAGTGGTTCCTCAGCTTGCCTGGACCTCCTCGAGGTGTCATGTTCCTTATTAAAACACGATCACCTGGCTGTAATACTGAGCTCTTCACCTTGCTGTCGTAATGTCTTTTACTTCTTACAGCTGCTTTATGAGCATTTTCTCTCGTGATCTCATATGCTTCTTCCATGCCTTGTTTCCATTTTACCATGTAGTCATGATGATTGCCATCTCCTTGTTCTGAGGTCAAGCTGAACAGCATGTCGATTGGCAATCGTGGGGAGCGTCCATATAACAAGTAAAAAGGGGAAAATCCAGTTACCTCGCTGCGGGTACAATTATAGGCATAAATCAGTTTGTTAAGAGAGTCCTTCCAGTTAGTTTTCTGACTCTCTGAGAGTGTTTTCAGCATCTGGAGTAGTGTCCTATTAAACCGCTCCACTTGTCCATTCCCTTGGGGATGGTAGGGAGTAGTCCTGGACCCAGCAACTCCACAGTAGTTTTTTAGTTGTGCAAACAGATGATTTTCAAATTCAGCACCTTGATCATGATGTATTCGTGCTGGAAAGCCAAATCTTAAAGCATAGTCATTAAAGATTTTGTCTGCAGCCGTTTTACCTGATTTGGAAGTTGTGGCATACGCTTGGGCGAAGCGTGTGAAATGGTCAATGACTACAAGGATGTATTCATAACCCCCTTTGCACTTGTCAAGGTGCAGGAAATCAATTGAGACAAGTTCAAATGGGTGAGTAGTGACAATATTAGTCAGTGGTGCTTTGCTCTCATAACACGGCTTCTTCTGTTTTATGCAAACACACCTTCTGGTCACATAATCCTCTACTTCCCGTTGCATATAGGGCCAGTAAAACCGGTCCCGTATCAGTGACAATGTTCTCTCTACACCTTGATGGCCCATTTCATCATGTAGCTCCTTTAGTACAGTACTTTTGTGTATTTCTGGTAGGACCAACTGTTTTCTGTTTGCTGTTTTTCTGTGCAAGATCCCATTCTCATCCATCTCCAATTTGTCCCACTCCCTCAGGAGACATATGACCTGTGGGCTGAGTTTTCTTAGTTCTGAACGTGATGGTTTTTCCTGTGTTAGTTTACACTGAGTTACAGGTCCAATAGTCGGATCACTTCTCTGGTCCTGTTTGATCTGGCCTTTTGTCAGTGGAATGATGGAAACATCTGTGGCCATGGCTGAACACCTGACTGAGACACCCATGGACCATGACACATTGGAGTCATCCTGCCTTTCCACTGCCTGTGTGGTTGCTCCAATTACATCGTATGCCATTTCCTCTGTGCATTCATTCATAAACGTTTCCATGTCTACCGGCATCCTGGAGAGGCTGTCTGCGTCCACATTTTCTTTACCAGGGCGATATTTAATTGTGAAGTGAAAATCTGCCAGTTCTGCTACCCATCGACACCCTGTTGCATTCAGTTTGGCAGTGGACAGTACATAGGTAAGTGGATTATTGTCAGTGTACACGGTGAAGAATGGTGCATAATATAGGTAATCACGGAATTTTTCTGTGATAGCCCACTTGAGAGCAAGAAACTCTAACTTGCCTGAATGGAGATGGTAATTCCTCTCAGCTGCAGTTAAAGTGCGGGAACCATAAGCAATCACACGAAGCTTTCCATTCTGCTTTTGGTACAACACGGCACCTAATCCCTGGTTTGACGCATCAGTGTGAAGGGTGAATGGCTGTGAAAATTCTGGAAAGCCTAGAACAGGGGGCTGAGTTAGACAGTCTATCAGCTGCTCTAGTGCTAACTGGTGCATGTCGGTCCACTCAATAGGTGTACTCGAAGGGACACTACACCTGTTTCGCTTTGTTTGCCACTTTAATCTTGTGTTTCGCTGGGTCTCAGCATCTGCAGGTCCCTTGAGCAAGTCATACAGAGGATTTGCAATTCTGGCAAAATCCTTGATGTATTGTCTGTAATAACTTAGTAGGCCCAACATTGCTCTTAGTTCACCAACAGTACCTGGCTGTTTGTTTTTCAAAGCTGTTACAGCAGCAGTGTCTGCGGAGTCTATCCTGCTTCCCTCTGCTGACACAATCCTGCCAAGGTACCTCACTTCTGTCCTAAACAGGTCACACTTCCTTGGTTTGAGTTTGATTCCGTACTCCCTGAGTCGGCGCAGCACTTTCCTGACATCCTCAACATGATCCTCAAACGTTCTGCTAAAGACAAGGACATCATCGAGGTAAGGCACACATATTTCATCCCTTAACCCTTCTAAGCACTCCTCCATGCAGCGTTGGAATGCTGCCGGAGCATTCATCAGTCCAAATGGGATTCTGACCCACTCATACAGGCCCCAGGGGGTCACAAAAGCTGTTAGGTGTTTACTGTCTTTGCCCATGAACCCCTGGTGGTATGCTTTACCCTGGTCCAGTAGAGAAAAGAGAGTGTTGCCACCTAAGTTGTCCATGATGTCTTGTACTCTGGGAATGGGGTGGCGGTCTGGGTGAGTCTTCCTATTCAGCTCTCGGTAGTCAATACACAAGCGCAATGTACCGTCTTTTTTTCTCACACAAACTACTGGAGAGGAGTAAGATGAGTTTGATTTTTCCACCCACCCCTGAGCTATTAGGTCCTGTAGGTAGTTTTTCATTTCCTGATACAAGGGTTTTGGTACAGAGAGATAAGTCCGTGTGACTGGCTCATTATCTTTCAACGAAATGTTCATTTGCAAGTTTTCAACACAGCCTATGTCGTCATCAGATTTAGAGAATGACTCTGACTCTTCTCTTAACATCTGACTAACAGCTTGTCTCTGGTGGTCATTCAGGTGAGTCAAGTCGACAGGTGGGTCCCATTGTTCACTTTTAGGTGTGTTCTCACCTGAGCTCTTAGCCTGGATGGGACGGACTGATGCAGTAGGGAGGCAGTCAGTTTTGAATACATTAGCAGGATATATTGATGCAACAGACTGCACAGTTCCAATAACAGTCCTACTTGGCAGTGTGATGTCATGGCTGGTGGGATTTTGTACACTAATGACAATTTTTGGTGTCATACCAGTCTTTACTAAAACAAGGGTATCACAGAACTCGAGTCCTTCAGGCCACTGTGGGTTCTCATGAGGCTCGAAGATCAGGGTTCTATCTTCTTTGAAAGGTGGGGCTTGCACTCGACACTCGATTTGGAGGGAGCTGTGTTTAGGCACTTCAACTCTCTCATTTGTTGTTCTTACACTGTGCTCACATGGCTTTCCCACTGTCACTGCATTAACAAAAGCTCTTGCCCTACTCTTTCTGAGGTGAGGAAAAGCTACTTTTACTGTTTTCATGAGTTTCTCTTTATTCTTATTGTTTGTCTTATCCTGTACTCTGTTTGCAACTAGGTGTGAAATCACATTGAAGCCAATTATGGGGCATGACTGTTGGTTGCCTTTTAACACTAACACAGGTATTAGCAGATCTTTATCATTAGCAGCAAGTCTGAAGCTTACCTCGAGCCAACCAATATATGGTATTTCCGTCCCATTGGCTGCTTCAAGTTGCAGTGGTTCAAGTGGGTCTACTAGTTCTGCTATATCTCTTAGTTGGACATCAGGCAAATGGGTCTGTTTCCAGGCCGCATCTACAGCACAAATTTGTGAACCTGTGTCCCAAAGTGCCTGGATTCTTTGGTTGTGCAGAAAGCACTGAATGAGACATTTCTCTCCTACAAGCTCTTTTACAGTAGGCATCTTCACTGGATTACTTCTTTTCCTACACTTTGGTTTGCAACTTGACTGTGTTTCCTGTTTCTTAATAGATGAACATGTATGTGGCTTACAGTACCTTCTGTGCACAGACCAGTGTGTCTCTTGACAGTCTTTTGAGCAGTACAATGTTATTTTACAAACAGAACAACATTTTAACTTCATACCCTCTTCCTTTCCCTCACAGTTAGCACAATATTGGGACTTTTCAATGCTGTCGGTTGCCCCATGTCCCGTGGGAGCAACCTCCCTTAGTTTAAAGGGCTCCCTTTATCTGATTTTGTCAGTCTAGGTGCTTTACAACCTGCACGGAAATGCTCACTACTCCCACACCTAAAACAATGCTGGCAATATGCCTCACCTGCCTGCACACATGCAAAACATCTGGGACGGTGACTTGGTGAGGGATAATATCGCTGTGGTGCGAATCTTTGTTGAAACTGTGCTGTCCCATACACATGTCCAGGTCCATGTGCTGGGTGGTGTTCCTGTGCTGCTGCAGGAGGGTGCTGGTGGTAAAATGGCATGCAGTTTTGTTCAGCCTTAATGGGGAAAGGCTGCTGAGGTGCTGGGGTTGTCTTTTGAATGGTTTCTCTGATTTGGGAAACTTCAGCCCTCAAGTCTTTCAGCAGCACCATGTCAGCACGCATTTCCTTTATTTCTGTCAGAAGATCAGGGGGTGGAGGGGCTGGTTTCTCTTGAGCTGTGCTTCTCTTTCCCACTGGGGAATCATTAGACTGGACAGTATTTACAGCTGTTACTCGTGATGGAGCGGCATGTTTCTTTTTGTCCTGTCTTTCCTTTTCATTTGCGACTGCAATATTTACCTTCTCGAGCAACAACTCGTCTGAAGTATTTGTTTGCAGGAGGTAAGGTTGCAGGTCACTTTTAATATTGTCATTCTGAAGACCAGTCAGGACAGTATGCATAAAAAGGCTCTGGACTAGTGCTGGATCATACTTTAGACTGGACTCAACTTCCTGAGAAGCAAACAGGATTTTCTGTCTCACGTCCATTGTCCTGATCAAGAAATTTTGGGGTGTCTCTTTACTACTCTGAACCTCAGAGGTAAGTTGTTTGTATAACTCTGTGGCACCTTTCTCCTGGTAATGAGACCTGAGGATTCTCCTAAGAGCAGGTAATGTGAGGTTTTCTTTTCCTTCAAGATAACTCCTTAGCTGCAAGCCTGGCGTGATAGCACGAATTACAGCATCAGTGATTTCTGATTCTGGGTAGCCTCTATTAAGCCCGCTTTCAATTTGTCTGGCCAGACTGGAGAATGTCAGCCTGTCTTTTTGCCCCGGCTCTCCTATTTGGCCTGATATCTTAAAATCTTTGCGCCACATGGAACTGTTTGGTGCTGTTGGAACAATGTTTCTCACTGGGGTGCGAGGACTTAAGGCAGGATTCATGCTATTCCTCATCAAGTCATGCATTTCACTCTCTTTTTGTTGTAGGAGCAGTCTTAATGTCTCTATCTCCTCCTGGCTACTTTCCTGGTCCTGAACAGCTGGATCCACTGTTTCATTCACACCTTGTTTTTTATCCATTTGTATGTCACTTATAATGTCCTGGACATTAAGAAGTTCTGACATACCTTCATCCTCTCGGGTAGCCAGCTCGGTGCGTTCAAGGTGCTTAACTAAATGCGAGACTAGCTGACTGCGCGTTCTATTAATCACAAACTCTTTTCCTGGTCCTGAGATTTGAAGTACATCACATAATTTAGTCAGCTGCTCTAAAGTCAGTTGATACAGTGTTCCTTTAATCTCCAGCTGAAGCTTTTCTAATTCAGACTCCATGTTGTCAGAGGAGTTAGCACAAGCAGTCAGTTGAGAAATGATCAGACTTAGTTGGCTTTTACTGCCCCCTAGTGGCCACTTTTTCACTTCAGGATACAGATACCAACGTAGGTCTAGCGATGTCTCTGCTGCTTTACTATGCTCCTTTCTGATACCTGGGTCGTCTGGGGGGGGATGATCAACGTGAGGATTTCTCTTACAGGTCAGGGATGGTCCTCGAATCAATCATCCCAGCGGTGCCTCCAAATGTTGTGCCCTTAAACAGGGGAAATAGTGAGGAGAGGTGAAAGAACGGCACAGACACGCAGCTCTCACTCTCACTCGTCTGTATTGAGTTTCAGAAGCAATACAACCAAAACAATATTCTTATGGATGCACTCAGTCTCAGGACAACTGTATCCAAACTAAGTCACTATTGTTCGCTGCATTAGCTGATGAGAATACTTTAGATAACATGAACTGTAGCATTAGACAAAAACATCTTTTTAACTCGCACATGTTAGCTGACACAGTCACTAACTTTTCACAGCAATGAAATAATACTTTAAGTACTGCATGTCTTCCAGTAGTTAACTTATACAGATAATAACAGAAAAATCTTCACACAATATGGCGGAGCAATAGCGAAAACTAGCATACGCAGCAACAGAGATTAACTGGAACTTCTCAGCAAAATAGTCCGCAATTCACATCTTCCGCTACAATGAACAATGATAACAATGTAATAATCAACAGTAACACACATTTATACAGACTTGTGCATGACAGTTACCTTAAACAGGGGAAATAGTGAGGAGAGGTGAAAGAACGGCACAGACACGCAGCTCTCACTCTCACTCGTCTGTATTGAGTGAAGGAGGAAGCGCGCGAACCCACCTACTGGAGCCCTGAGGCATTAACAATGGATCGACGCACAATCAACCCAGGCAAAACTTTCACTGCTTATCTCCCTCTATATTCCCACTGCATATTCTATTCGAAAACAGTCAAAGCAACAAATAAAACATTAATAAGGGCATCACATGAAATATAAGGAACAGAGATGTACAACTTCAAAACTAATCAAATTTATGATCCACCACACCAGTATCATACAGAAGGAAGCAACAGACACAAACAGCCTCACTGTGGGTCTTTGATCAAATGTGCAAGCGCAGAGAACTGGAAACCTGTCAGACCTTTGGTGTCAAATGAAACTTCTCCACTGTTTTCCGCATTATATGACTTCAAAATGCATTAATTCATTACTTTGGCTTTGTACCAGCAACTTTTTATGTCTGGGTACTTGACTTGTCTTTCTTTAATGTTGGTCTTTATTGTAAATGTTGCTCTCCACAATTCCACTAATTCATCATCAACCCATTTTCCAGGAATTCCAGTGCTGATAAGAATTTAATTATCCTGAGTGAAACCATACATTTGTCTGGTGTTTGTGCAGTACATACCAAAACACTTAAGTGAAGTGATTGAAGCTGCCACACCCAAACACTTTAATTTCTAATGAATTAGAGTTGAAACAGAAAATTTAAAAAGTCTGCAATGACGTTAATAGCACTGTAGGTTAGACACAACACAAGTGCACCCATGATACCTGCCAGCTTTAGCATCCATCAAATAAATTCTAGCTTAATTCAAACTGTAACAACGGCACCAACAGTTCTCTTCTAGCACAACAGTCACACACACACACACACACACACACACACACACACACACACACACACACACACACACACACACAGGGTCTGAGCTTGTTGGTCTATAATAGCATTAATAGATCTGCGTCATTAATCTGCTCCCAGAAAAGGAAGAGTCTCTCAGAGCATCACAATTTAAAGAGACAACTCACCCAAAAAATTCAATCAATTACTTTGGCAGTATGCCTTTAATTATAACATATAATCGCTCCTTCATCACGCCAAAAGATTCCACAAAAGTTGAAACTGTCAATATAAGGCATAAATCAGCTCACCTCTGTTTGGCCTGTCTGCTCTGTCCAGCCATCACTAATAAGCTTGGCCTTTTACTCCTGGATTAAAGGCCTTGTGTAGGAGGCATTTGAGAGGTTGAGGTTAGAATGTCGCGCTAACTTCAGCATGTCATTCCTTTTTATTCTCATTCATTCTGTTTGTTTTATTCCAGATATATTTTTATTTCTTGTTTATAGACAGAAACAAGTCTAGTCATCAGAGCGATGTGGACTCAGCGCTGTAAGAATAATAAAGTCTTCTTTGTGAGTTAAAGTTCAGGACAAGTAGGGTTCAGCACTTAACTATAGAGCTGTAAAGGTCATGACATTATTGCCCAATATAGCTCGTTCTTATTGAGTCAGCCAGCCACGACAGACAATGCTCCTCTTCCCCTTGTGTCTGGAAAAGAGAAGGAACTAGCAGAACGCTGGGCGGTCAAGTGTGAGCATTAACAATATTTTATAGTGCTATGAGTTATACTTTAATCATTGTAACTCTCTTGTTTCTCTCTCTCTCTCTCTTTTTTGTATTTGTGGCATTTTAGCTTTATAGTTAAGAAATTAGGAGCATGTCTTATTACATTATAGATACATATATATGATATTAATAAGATGTGATTAACAAACACCAATAATCTTCAGATATAACAATAAAAGTATTGAATTAATGTATAAAAAGTGCTATTTTATTGCTGTTTTCAGAGCAGGTTTGCTTGTTTTAGTTACGTTTTTATTGTTTGTAAATGTTTGCTTTTAATATAGTTTTTATTAGCATCAGTTTTGGTGTTAGACTTTTTAATTTCTGTTATATGGGTGCATATTACAAAGGCAAGCTCTCAGAAAGTCAGTACAGGCAAAAGAAGTAAATTAAGGTGTCTGAAACTGAATGGAGTCAAACTATAAACAATGCTGAGTAAATAATTTTCCTTTGTTCACAAGTTACCTTTTTTGCAGTTACCGTCTAAAAGGCTGTTAATACCACCAAAGTTGTAAAAGCACCAACCAGTAACACAAAACTTAATTCATCATTGGAGTTTATTCGTTTTAGAAGTCGTGTACATGTAATGAATTTATTTTGCATGTAAGTTAGTACAGTGTTATACATGCAATAAACATTAGTTAAATGATCAGTGATCGGAGGATGCCCACCGCCCAGTCGAGGTGATTCTTACTTCCTGAACTGAGGAACCGGGGACGGGATCTTGATGTCCTGCCCCCTCTCCAGCCTCTTCTCACATTCAATAAGGTAGTTAACACCATCAATCACTAACTGCACCAGCTCAACCTGTGAATGCAACGTAGTCAGTGTCAACAATATTTTATTATGAGCATGTACAAAGTTATTATAAAGGTTTCCTTTAACTGTAACTCAGCGGTTCATCGCTACATGTATCTGATCCTGAAACTCTATTGGATATAACTGAATGTTACAAGTACTGATATCAAAGAGTAGCTCTTTTCACAAGTTGAAAGACATGAAATAAATGAAATTTTTTTTGTTATTTGGTTGGATAAAAAAAACATAAAGCATTTATTTTTTAAATCAGTCCTTTTTAACTGATTCCATATAACATATGGCGAGAGTCTGGAGTTACAAACACAATCATAGTATTTATTTGTTGACCTTTAAACTAGTTCTAACTTATTAAGTGAAATACCAGAAAAACAACACCACCAATGTATGTACTTGTGAGGTTATAATTTGTGTACACTGCACAAAAGAAATAAGAAATAAAAGCATTGCAATATTAAGCTGAGCTGGATCAAACAAAGTCTGTGATGGCGTTAATATCAAACAAACAAAATAAAATGGATCTTAGCTTTTTCTTGAACTTTTTCTTGAAGTTCAGCTAAGATACTGTGTGTTTTGTTGATTGCCATTCTTTGCTATTAACCCCTCCAACACCAGTACACACCTGGTTAGCATTAACTGTATTGCAAAGGCTCATGTGACGCTCTGGCAAATTTAACTTAAACCTTTACACTTGTGCCTCCTGAGATTACCCTCTTCAGGCAGGGGCTTCCCCTGAGGCCATTCACAAACTTTGCCCCGTTTGGCCCAAATGGAAGTAACCACAGCACCCCACTATCAGAATCAGAATCAGAATCAGAATACTTTATTGATCCCTGGGGGAAATTATTTTTTGTTACAGTGCTCCATTTTAAACCTAAACCTATATCCCTGAACTTAAACACTAAGGTCCTTTCACAGCATTTGCCAAAGCCTGCAAAGACATTCTGCTCAGGAAAAAGCAGCCATTTTTAACCTTCACTGGCACACCCCTGCCTGGATTACAGATTAAAGAACAGCATGGGGTACAGTTATTCAAAGCTTACACCTGCTGTGCTACAAATGTCTGCTCTCCTCCATCTGACTCTGTTTCTCTCTGCCTGCTGTTCACTTTTGAGCTTTACTTTCTTTAGCTGTTGTCTTCATTCCCTGAGGATTTACCTCTGACTTGCCCAGACGGTCAAGGTTAGAGATGTCAAAGGTATCTCCGGTAGCGGCTGTGTCAACACCTCCCGTGCCTCTCTTCTGTAGTCTCAGATTATCCAGGATCTTTTTGAAGCGAGCATCCTAGATCATAAACACCAAACAAATTCAAGTTACTGTCAGATACACGAAGAATACGTGACATCATGTGCATGTGTTTGGAGTTAACGTGAGATGAACTGTCATTATGATTCATGAATTACCTTACTGAGGAGGGGCAGACGAATATGCACACCAGCCCGGAGTCCCGTGCCAAGATTTGAGGGACAGGTGAGGATATAGCCCAGACGCTCATTCCACATGAACTCCCATCCTCTCTCCTGAATTAGATGCTCAACCTAGAAGTTAAAATAAATACTCAGATCTTAGATCAGATCTCTGAACTAAAATCTTAGTTTGAAGATCTGAATTAATCTAAGTCTTTGTTTCTTGATTTTTGGTCACTCTGCTAAAGATTAGTTTATAGACTCACAGTCTTGTAGGCAGAAATGACAAAAAGACTGTGATAAATTGAATTAATAGATAAACATTTCACTTGAAAAATTCACACTGGACCAACGATAATTCAAAGATAAAGAGATGTGTATACCTGCTTCAGCCCTCTGCAGAATCTTTCAAACACTCTTTTCATGTTTCCTCCCTTCTCCATGGATATGACCCTTGTGTGATCCTCTTCATTGATCCAGATCAAGAAGTTCTTCTCATTGTTGTGCCTGCGTGTCAAGAAAAAAGAATTAAACTCCAGTTCAAAACTATATTTATATTTTCTTGTGAAGACACCAGGGCATATAAGTGAATCAGTTTCAGTCACATTCAACATAAGAACAATTAAAAAAGCATATGTGAGGGAGAAAAATAACATTCTTAAAAAAGGACGAGGAGAGATGCAAGTAAAGATGCTTTGAGGTTTTTTTTTAAAAATGTGATCTGAAAAGCATAATATGGTATTAAGTCTCGACTTTAAGTGACTGATTTTGATTTTATTGGAGCTACTAGTACAGGTCTAAGAATACTAACAAACATGTATTATAAACTTTATGTTTATGAATGAAAAAAAATCCTGGAAAAAGAGTAGCAGAAATAAGGTGGCAAGATGGAAAATATACACATTAAAAAAATCAGCCAATACTAGGACTTATGCTACCAGAAAGCTGACATTTCATTCACTGGAGCCAAACTACAGTTAATTGAATAGTTAAAATAGATGACACAGACTGACTCATTTTAATCATTTGTTCACAACAGACTTAATAAATAAATAAAAATTCAGTGTCTGTGCTGGGTTTTTTAAGTAAATTTCTTATTTCCTTAAAACTAAAGTGGTGCCTTTTACTATCTATATCATTTTTATTCTTTGATTTATCAAAAAGTTACACTGTCTCGCTTACAACTATTTTTCTCTTTTAGCTAATTCTTTCTCTTAGATATATCTTCTTTAGTTTTCTCTTATTTTCTTTGATGGATTACTTGCTTCTCATTGATTTTCTGCAATAAATGTTAAGTGTTTTATGTATGTTGTAACTAAAAAATAATTTACTAAAGGACATATAACAGGATAACATCACATATCATGTGTCCAGTGTTTGATCATAGTGTACTGATGGAGCCTCTCTCTCACTGGTTCACGCCCAAAATGCATAAATAGTTATATAATCACTGACATTTTATATTGTATTATCTCTGGAAAATTACATAATATTACTTAAAATCCTTTGCTTTCCTCAGGATATTATCCCTTAAAAGTAAGCTATATGCTTTTGTCAGAATTTGGCGATTTTCTTAAAGTGACAGCTAATACCTAATGGTGCCTGATGTTAGACAGTATCACCAAATCAATCTGTTATAATTAACAAAGTGGTACGTCAGCAAATAACATGTTGAAATCAGTGATGAAAAGAATTTAGAATTGCAATGCATGTGTGGTTGGTTGAGATTTTAGCTCAGCTCCAGGGGGATGTGGGGCAGAGTGTTGTGGGAATAGTTTAGTTTGAGTAACTGGGACACCTGTTGTGCATTCTCTAATCAACTTGTCCTCTTGAAGAGCACACAGACACCGAGAAGCTGCAGGAAGCAAACTGAGTTATCATTAATGCAGAGTGCACCCTGGAAGCTGGACGTGTCAAACAAGTGGATACTATTCTTCAGTAAATCTCTAACTCGAATATCTCCAAAATCTAGATTTCTAGGTCACTGAGCTACAAAACCACTATATTCCTTCTAGTCTGACTGTACTCCTAGTCTTACCAGATCCCACGAGCATCAGGCCAATCTCTGGCCATCCCAGCTGCCGTGAGCAGAGGTGACACAGGCTTATCAAACAGGAAGTGCTCCTGATTGGCCAGTATGGGGACACAGGAACCACGGGGACATTAGATAGCAAAAGAAATCAAGACAAAAAGAAAAATAAACCTTGCTTCTAAAAATGTGTAAATCTTCACTAACATCAATAAGCTGTTGCTGCTCTCTTTCAGTCATATCTCCCAAGCTGTAGTATCGACCAGAAAGGTCTCCCTTCAGGCCAGCCAGAGCGGTCACAACCACACGCTCCACTTCACGGCGCTCGGAGCGCGTGCATGCAGGGGGGAGGCTCAGTCCACGGATGCTGCGACCGGTACGAACACGAGATGACAACACGTAGCGCTCATCAAAAAATCCTGAGGTGATCTGAGGACGACAAAGCTTTAGGTTATGTTAGGCATGTAAGAGTTAATACACGGACTCATGGATGCTCAAGATGATGTGATGCAGAGAACAGAAGAAAGTATAACCTTGGAAGCGTCCAGGTCAGTCGGGTGCTTCATTGTACGAGGGTCATAGCCATTGTGTCTATCCTTAATAACAGGGTCAAAAAGCTCAGCAAACACCTGATTAAAATAAAAATGAATCAAACATATAATTTCCCATTTTATTCGGATGGAAGCCACATCAACATGGTGCAAATCTGAACGCATACCTCATAGGTCTCCTCATCCCCAGCCACCATTCCCACAGTCTTAATAAAGGGGTGTCCAGGGTTGTCCACTCCAGTCTGGATGCACTGGTCCAGGGTCCAGTTGTTGGGTGTTGTCTTATCACTCAGACGTGCATAGATCCCTGGGGTCAAGGCCGAGGCCATGCAGTTGTTGTGTTTCCTCAGGTCAGGGAAATCAGCACTGTAAAAAGTTAACAAAAATCAATGTTTATACAAATAAATTATTTTCATAGCCAGGCTTGTAACCATCTAAATATTGTTTGAAATAAATTACTTGTCGTGGTGCTTTGGTTGTATTAGGGAAAAACAGTCTTTTTGCTATCTGCTTTTCTGCTGTAATTCAAAGAAAGTTTTGCCAAGTGATCCTGCAATGTAGGCCTGGATTCATGCAATAACTTGATTGACCAGTTAGCTAGACAACTCTCAGTTTGATCTCCCTTCACTTTATGGCACCAATACACACATATACACTCATTTTCAAGTACCTGGGTGGATAGAGCCTTCTCCTCTCAGCAGCTTCCATGTTGTCACTGAGTAGGTATCCGGATGTCAGCGTGCCAGCTCCCATGGCCAACATCACTGCCGTGTTACGGCCAGAAATCACACGGGTGAAAGAGCTTGCCATGCTTGTGAGGTCTCAGTTGTTATCTGGTAAAAGTGCAGATGACAAAGGTTACTCTTCGAGAACTTCTCAATTGTAATTTATTGGCCCTGGATAGTAAAATTCCAATTTTCAGTCTGGCGGATTAAGAAACGTGAAGTTGTGTTTGTGTAGGAATGTACTGCAGTTGAGTATTAAAATCCATAATGAATGTAATGTAATGGTTACAATCTCACTGGACTGTTTCAGGCCATGTCTTTCATGCACTACCGTACAGCATGCTGAGTTTCTCGTTTAACGAATAGTGATGTGTCAGTCGCGAACGAAACTGCTCTTAGAGCCGCCTCTTTGAAGTGAACGACGTGAGCCGACTCCCGTGGATTTTTTTTCTTTATCTCACCCTCTCTCTCGCACTTTTTTTCCGCTTCACTCTGCACGCAAGCCTTATGCTTTGCGCTGGGAAGAGGGGGGAGGGGCGGTAGTTACACTCGCAGCAGCACAGGAACAGAGCGGGAGGGAGAGAGAGAGAAAGAGAGCCAGGGACAACAACGTCACATTAGAAAGGTATAGTGATCATAGTGATCATCCACAACTATTTTCAGTTGCGGATGATAAAAGATTCAGAAAGTTTATTCATGCATGCCCATATGTGCATCTTTTTGTTTCCATATATTTTCATATTTATATTTAATTGTGTTGTGGTTTGCAGTGTTTTGTGTTGTTTCACTTTAAATTTGTTTAAAAGGAAAACGCTGAAAATTTAAATAGTTAAAAGTTGAAATGTAAACAGGTGGTTTTTGTATTATATGAATTATTTATTACATTTTATGTGGAGTGAATAAATAAAAGTATATTTACGGTGGCCCCTAGAGACAAAGCACGTACAAACTCCAAAGCACGTACAAACTCTGAAGCACGTAAAAAACACAACAGAAGTGCTCCAGGATGCTAGGGGGCAGTGTCGAGCTTTTGTTACCTAGTGGCTACACAAGCCAGGAAGTACCAACGACTGGATTTGTAGTAACAGGTAAATGAACAATTTTTTTTAGTGACTGTGTATAAATACACAAACAATACACATATGCTTTCAATTGTGTAATTTAAGTGATCTAGGTAGCTCTGTTTTGGAAGTTCAGTTAACGCTAGAAATGTGTTTTGGAGTTTGTACGTGCTTTGTCTCTAGGGGCCACTGTATATATTTATATATAAACATATATAAATAAAACCACAGGGTTTTCTTTTACATTAGTAATTCCTTTTGTGCATAATTTCAAATTGTTGTTCATAATAAATTAATTAAAGCAACAAAACAACCTGAAGACCCGGTTGGGAGCCGAAAGAGACAGATCTTTTTAGCGAGTCGAGCTGAAAGAGACGGTTCTCTAAAAAGAGCCGGAAATCCCATCACTATTAACGAAAGCTGAACTTTACAGGCATCCTTCCTGAAGGTCACAGGTGGCATTCAGGGAAAGCGGATAATTGGGAATCAGATGGTTAAACCAGACAGCACCGAGAGGAGAGCAGAAAAAGTAGTTACCTCCACAGCTGAGCAGAATATTTGCTTTAATAATTTGTACAAGTCTGTGCTGCAGACTGAAGCTCGTCGTATTTTTCTGCATGCTGTCACAAAGTTCAGCAATCCCTTAAAGTTTACATATTAAATTAAGACGTCTTAACACATATTCGCTCTTCGTGAGTACATACTCAGACAAAACCACTAATAGCCTTAAGCTATGAACTGCTTAAGTAACAGATACGCCTGCAGTCTGTGTGATGGGATTACTGGTGAAGCATACAGCAGCCTTCTGATTGGTCACCCAAAGAGAGTCACTGGCTCAGGTGATCAGGTGATTTGTGATTGGGTGCCTTGACCATATTAATAATTGCCTAATGATGTTTTTCGTAGTTGCTTGCAAGACTCCTCAGTCTGTTAATCAGAGCTTGCAAAGAAGCACAGTTTATTTTATTTTTATGTATTTTTAAGATACTTTAAATTAAAAATATGATGGGTTAAAAATTATTTATAGCATTATATATACAACACATATTAACACGATATTAGAGAACTAGATGTGATATTACTGTATTGTTGCAGATTACCTATATTACAAAAGTGAATTTCTTTTCTTGTCTGAAATTAGGAGTCACAAATCATATCATTTTCTCTCTCTCACGCACACAGACTGATAGTAAGTTAGTGAAGTTAAGCTAAACTGCCAGCTTAGAGTTCAGCTCATCCGTGGAAAACACATGATTCTTTCTCAAACAGGCCAAGCTTGCACAGGACAAACAGAAGAAAACATATAGAAAGAAACCAGACATTCTTCAAGAAACCCAAGAAAGACCAAGAAGTGGAGTAAAGGTCTTTAAGGCCACGTTAAAGTCAAGGAGAAAAGTTGGATTAAAGGGATTTCTCTCAGGGAGTGCATAGTAAGTAGAGTGGGAGGCACCTGCACCTTTTGACCCTTGATAAAGACATACTGCTAAGTCTACAAATGGTTATCTGACTTATTTGCAGATTTTTTTTAAAATAAAGAAATATAAAGTAAATGTAGGTGCAGGAGACATTGCTGGCTGTTTGACAAAGAATAACATTTAAGCAGAATAGTAGCAGATGGCTGGGAATAGAGGGCAGCTTAAGTGGTCTTAATGCAAGTGGCTGTGTGTAGACTATACTGTGTGGTGTAAATAATAATTTAAGGTAAAAGGATTGGAATTTTTTTTTATATCAAACAAAGATAATCAAAGTATTTCTATTATAGAATAATAAAAATACATCAAAAATGTATCAAACTGAACTGAAAAAAAATCATGTGATCCATAAAATAGTCTGTTAATGACTGTGAGAGCTACTGCACTTTTCCAAGTGAGGTGCATGAGCAAACAGGAAACATAAATGAGGAAAGGAGCTGAAAAAAATTCAGAATGTGAATTCTGGAGGCAGAATCAATTACTTACCTTTTGATAGCTGAAGAGTGGAGGTAGCAGAAGATCCTGCAGCTCAGTCCAACGAAGCTCAACCTGCAGAGTGAGAGCAGACAGAAGAACAGGGATGGGATCAGAGGAAGACGGGGCCACTGGCTCAGGATTAGCCTCTCACTAGGCAACAGACTGAAAATCCTCTTTCTGCTGTCAGTCATCATGTCTGTCTGCCTGCCTCTTTACACCAGCCATGGGTGCTTTCACGTATACATAAAAACTCACCTAGTCTTCCATACAAAGCTGAAATTTGCACCATCCCTCACGCACATGAATAACAAAAGCAGGCTAATCAATCAGCTGTAGTCTGCTTCTGCTGAAATATAGCTGTCAGGTTGCTCTATACATTTAATATACAATCAAAATAATTTGCTTTGGAGTTTTTGTTAATCATATTTACTATTGTTGTTATAAATGTGTTCATTCTGGCACTGAAAGGCATGTTTGCCACGTGTAAGACAAAGTACAAAAGGAATATTTAGCCTATAGGACTGATTGAAAACTGGGGCACGGACATTTCACCTGTGTGGTTGGATATCTGCACGTCCTCAAAATGCTCTAGCATTTCCTGGTGATGCTCACTGGCGTTTTGCATTACTTAGTTTAAAGTCCAGCTTTGTTGTTGTTATTTTACGTGTGGCAAAAGCAAACATTTGCCATTGTACAATAAAAGTACTTGGATGGCTTAGTCAAATATACGGTCAAAGACCCATTTCTGTTAAACCTTTTAGACTACATATTCATCATTACATAGCGATTGTCTCTCCAAATTCAGTTCCCTTCGCTTTCGGCGTTACAAATTGTCACAGTGTTGTCATAAACTTCAACTGTCATCCATCTGTCCCTCAAAAACAGGAGTTGTGTTGGCTGATCTGCTGTAAAATGCCCGCTGAGAGACAACTGCTTACAACCTAAAGCTGCTGCCCTCCCTCAGTCTGTTTATCCACACTAAAAACTGACAGTAGATCCCACACTAACAACTTGCCACATCCCCTCAACAACAGTATGAATGATGACTTTATCACTAGCTCAACTTGTCTGAGATACACAACATGCCATTTTTCTTGTTCACTCTGTTTTTTTCAGGCCTGAATTGCTCTGTTTCTACTCCTTTTCAGCACTGCTAGATTTTTTTCCTCTAACAATTGAAAAATATTTCCTTTTGATATTTAAATTTCACTTTGATATGTTAACTTGCTGGGTAAACCAAAAACAATCACTGATTGATTAAAGCATTTCCTCTCTATGTCTGTTATTTCTTCAAATGTAGATATTAGGTGCTCACTGCCCTTTTACTACTCTACCTGAGCACTTGCATACCTCATTCACCCATTGACTTTTTTTCTGTGTTTAACCCTTTCACACACAGTGGTCACTACAGTGGACAGCTATTCAAAGACTGTTTTCTTGTATTTGTGTCAGTGTTGATGGTATACTTGCACATAAACCACAACATTGGACACTCCCTACACTGCCACCCACTGGTTGTTTAATGTTACTATAGATGTATGAGACCATGGTCCTCCATAATAAACAAATATAATGACTGCTTTCTTCCATTTGCGCAACATCTCTAAAATTAGAAATATCCTGTCTCTTAGTTCATGCATTTATTACTTCCAGGCTGGACTACTGTAATTCATTATTATCGGGATGTCCTAAAAACTCACTGAAAAGTCTTCAGCTAATCCAAAATGCTGCAGCAAGAGTCCTGACAGGGACTAGAAAGAGAGAGCAGATTTCTCCTGTTTTGGCTTCCCTTCATTGGCTTCCTGTTACATCCAGAATTGAATTCAAAATCCTGCTCCTCACATACAAGGTCTTAAATAATCAGGCCCCATCTTATCTTAATGACCTGATAGTATCATATCACCCTATTAGAGCACTTTGCTCTCGCCCTGCAGGCCTACTTGTTGTTCCTAGAGTATTTAAAAGTAGAATGGGAGGGAGAGCCTTCAGTTTTCAGGCCCCTCTTCTGTGGAACCAGCTTCCAGTTTGGATTCGGGAGGCAGACACTATCTCTACTTTTAAGATTAGGCTTAAAACTTTCCTTTTTGCTAAAGCATATAGTTAGGGCTGGACCAGGTGACCCTGAATCCTCCCTTAGTTATGCTGCAATAGACGTAGGCTGCCGGGGATTCCCATGATGCATTGAGTTTTTCCTTTCCAGTCACCTTTCTCACTCACTATGTGTTAATAGACCTCTCTGCATTGAATCATATCTGTTATTAATCTCTGCCTCTCTTCCACAGCATGTCTTTATCCTGTTTTCCTTCTCTCACCCCAACCGGTCGCAGCAGATGGCTGCCCCTTCCTGAGCCTGGTTCTGCTGGAGGTTTCTTCCTGTTAAAAAGGAGTTTTTCCTTCCCACTCTCGCCAAAGTGCCTGCTCATAGGGGGTCATATGATTGTTGGGTTTTTCTCTGTATCTATTATTGTGCGATCTACTGTACAATATAAAGCGCCTTGAGGCGACTTTTGTTGTGATTTGGCGCTATACAAATAAAATTGAATTGAATTGAATTGTCCTCCTGCTCACTAGCGATGGGATTTCCGGCTCTTTTTAGAGAACCGGCTCTTTCGACTCGACTCACTAAAAAGAGCCGGCTCTTTTGGCTCCCAACCGGCTCTTCAGGTTGTTTTGTTGCTTTAATTAATTTATTATGAACAACAATTTGAAATTATGCACAAAAGGAATTACTAATGTAAAAAAAACAAACCTGTGGTTTTATTTAAATATTTTTATATATAAATATCTCCAAAGCACGTACAAACTCCAAAACACATTCCTAGAGTTAACCGAACTTCCAAAACAGCTACCTCACTTAAATTACACAATTGAAAGTATATGTGTATTGTTTGTGTATTTATACACAGTCACTCATATATATTCAAATAAAAAAAAATTAAAAAAAGTACATTTACCTGTTATTACCACACACCAAATCCAGTCGTTGGTACTTCCTGGCTTGTGTAGCCACTAGGTAACAAAAGCTCAACACTGCCCCTATAGCATCCTGGAGCACTGCTGTTGTGTTTTTTTACATGTTTTGGAGTTTGGACGTGTTTCGGGGTTTGTATGTGTACGTGCTTTGTCTCTAGGGCCCACCGTAAATATACTTTTATTTATTCACTCCACATAAAATAAAATAAATAAATCATATAATACAAAAAAAAAACTATTTACATTTTAAACTTTTAACTATTTAAATTTTCAGCGTTTTCCTTTTAAACAAATTTAAAGTGAAACAACACAAAACACTGCAAACCACAACACAATTAAATCTAAATTAAAATATGAAAACAAAAAGAAGATGCACATTCTTTGTCATATAGGTCTACGTGAATAAACTTTCTGAATCCTTTATCATCTGCAACTGAAAATAGTTGTGGATGATCACTATACCTTTCTAATGTGACGTTGTTGTCCCTGGCTCTCTTTCTCCCTCTCTCCCTCCCGCTCTGTTCCTGAGCTACTGGAACAGAGCACAGGCTGCTTTGGCTGCTGCCCCCTGGCCCCGCGACCCGGCCCCGGATAAGCGGAAGAAAATGGATGGGTGGATGTATGGATAGATGTATGACGTGTTTCATTGTAATTATTGTTTTTTTTAACCCTGTCATGCATGAATTATGACAACCGCAATCAGGATTCTTTTCTTAAGTATTTTTATTAATATTTTCATGCCTGAAGGTGAATAAAAATACTTAAGAAAAGTATCCTGGTTGTTGTCATAATTCATGTATGAAAGGGTTAACAGCTTCCTATCTAACATTCACACACAAGTATGGATGAGCAACTTGGGGATTGTGTGTTCTCCAAGGATATTTGGCATGCAGACTGGAGCGGTCAGGAATCAGACCAAAACCTTCCAATTAGTAGATGTCCTGCTCTATCTCCTGAGCTGCAGCCACCGCTTTAATGCTCTCTAGTTTGATACTTGTTAATTTCAGAATATCTAAGACAATTATTAACCACTACATAATACGTGTCCATGAAGCATACAATCACTACATAGAATTAAATATGTCACCCACAATTAAACTGAATATAATGGACTGGTATTTATATAGCACTTATTCTATTCTTGCAGACCACTCAAAGCACTTTGGACTAACATACATATTTAACGATTCATTCATTTATTGCATTGTTCTGTTCACTATTCTTCTTCACCTCCACAGCCAGTGTAGAATTGCAGATCACCATAAGATCCGTATTTTAGGCTAAATCGACAAAAATAGATATTAAAAAGAGTTAGTCATTTACCAGTTTATAAGATTTATAAGTGTACTAAAAGGGGCAGATAATACATCTTTTACCTTTGATGGTCTTGTTGAGCCCATGCTTGAGTGTCCAGAGCAGGGGTGCCCAATCCCGGTCCTCGAGAGCTACCGTCCTGCAGCTTTTAGATGCATCCTTGTTCCCACACGCCCGAATCAAATGAATGGCTTGTTATCAGGCCTTTGCCAAACATGATGGCATGCTGAAGAGGTAATCAAACCATTTGATTCAGCTGTGTTGGATTAGGGATGCATCTAAAAGCTGCAGGATAGTAGCTCTCGAGGACTGGGATTGGGCAGCCCTGGTCCAGAGCTTTGGCTGATGGATGTGTGTACTGGTGGATGAAGACGCAAAATCAGTTGTGACCACATGGTGGCAGGACAACCACAGTCATGGGTCATCATTCAGAGTCAGAACCTGTCATTTATGAGGCAGATATAGTGATTACAGTTGTTTCACTGACATATAGAACTTGTAGCGCTTTGTTTTTAGGTGGCACTAAGAAGTATACTTTTTTCCTAAAATATAATGTTGTGTTACAGTGGATGAGAGTGTTTCATTTGTGCACCACTCTGAACATCAGTGCAAAGCAGTCAGTAGTACTTTGTAATTTTGTGAAAAAGTGAAAGAAAAAAAGCAGTTGGGAAAAAAACCGTTATGCTCTTAAAATACCATCCTCCATGCAGTGCACTGAGTATGTTTGCCTCGGAGCTGCCTGGTTACTCTTTCACAAAGGACTACGCACATGTAAGCAGGTTTTATAGGCCAACGTAGAATACTGTATGCATGAACTGTACTTGTTGTTTTCAGCACTAGTCCCAAGATAGAGCACTCTTCATCAGAAGCAGCAATGCAGCCTGAAGCATATCCGAATAGAAATTCATAACATGCTTTGCACATTCTTGTATCCCTAACAATCAAAATAAAAAGTGGCTTGGAGCAAATTAATTATACAGAGGGGCATCTTCATAAAATTCAAGGTCATACTCTCTGCAAATATCCCAAGATCTGCATGAAATATCTCCAGACAACAAGGATAGAGATTTAGACTTTCAAATATCGTGTTGATTGTTATTGCAATGCTTCAAATGTGAATCTGCAACATTTTAAATTACTTAATTATTCATTATTTGAAGAGCACTATCACATTCGATATGCACAACCCCAATTTCAAAAGAGTTGGGATGCTGTGTAAAATGTAAATAAAAACATAATGCAATGATTTGCAAATCTCATAAACTCATATTTGATTCATAATGGAAAAAAACATGTCAGATATTTAAATTGAGAAAATATACAATTTTAAGAAGAAAATTAGATCATTTTGAATTTGATGGCCACAACACAGCTGGGGAAAAAAAAGTCAGTCATGTTTACTTTTATGTAGCATCCCCTATTCTCATAAACATCTGGGAACTGAGTTGCTGGGGGTGAGGAATGTTGTTCCCTTCTTGTTGGATTCCAGCTGCTCAACAGTCCTGGGTATGCTTTGCCATATTTTTGATTCATTATGTACCAAGTGTTTTTATTTGGTGAAGGGTCTGACTGCAGTTGGGCCAGTTTAGCACTTCCACTACGAAGCCATGCTGTTATGATAGGTGCAGTATGTGGTTTAGCATTGTTTTTGCTGAAATATGAGTCTGAAGGACACAGTAAATTCTTTTCAAAACATAATTTAAAATTTCAATCCATCTGACCACAAACCAGTTTTCCATATTGCCTCAGTTAATTTCCAATGACCTTTGGCCCAGAAATGATGGTACCATTTCTGGATCTTGTTCACACACAGCCTCCTCTTTGCATGATGAAGCTTTAACCTTTATTTGTGGATGGCACAAGGGAACTGTGTTCACAGACATTAACTTCTGGAAGTGCAGTGCAGTGATTGCCATGACAGACTCATGCCTGTTTGTAATGCTGTGTATCACAGGGATCCAATATTGATTTTAGCCTTGTTTCTTGTGCACAGAGATTTTTGAAGATTCCCAGAATAGTTCTTTCATTGAAGAACATTATTCTATAGCCAGACTCAACATTATAGAATAATATTCAAAGGGTGACTGGACTCTGGTGTAGGTATAGAATGAGGACCTCTGTCAGTCAGGAGGTGCTCATAGTAAAGCCACTACAAGTTGCTCCTTTCACTACTCACTGCACAGTGAAAGGAGCAACTTGAGGTGGTTCAGCTACCAGGAAGAGGCCCCAGGACAGAAGAAAGGGAGCTGGAGAGATTATGTCTGTCAGCTAAATTGGGAATGCTTCAGTGTCCACCTGGATCAGCTGGAGGAGGTGGCTAGTGTAAGGGAGGACTGGTGATCTGAACCTGGATCAACAGCAGAAAAATTCTGTACATAATATATTACATGTACAGTTTTTTAGATGCAGTATTTTGTAGGTTGGAGAACTTCTGCCCATCTTGACTTCTGAGAAGCTCTGCCTAAGATGCTCTTTCGATGTTAATGACCTGTTGCCAGTTAACCTAGTTAGCAGCAATGTCCTTTCAGCTGTTTCTTTTTAGAATCACTTACTTTTCCAGACTTTTGCTGCCCCATCCAAACTTTTTTGAGACATGATGCTACCATCAAATTCAAAATGAGCTAATATTTTTCATGAAATTTTTGTTTACATTTTTTTCTGTGCATAACAATGAGTTTGAAATTTGCAAGCTACTGCATTCTACGTTTACTTACATTTTACTCAGTGTCTCCAACTTTTTTTTGGAATTAAAATCTATTTCTGGTGTCTGGTTTTACAAAGTTTGGCCACATTATTTTAGTGATATTTTTTGATGCATTATTGAAAGGAGCTGAAGTGGATTCAGCATTAGTGGTAATATTACTGAAATTCTTACTAAGGACTCCAAAGAAATATGCAAACGTATAAGGCATGTTGAATTTATTTCCCCTGCACCCACACATGAAAATGCAAACAAATAAACACAAAGATAATATTACAATACAAACATAGCATACTGTATTCCCACACTTTTAATGTGAAACAGACACTCAGAATTACAGATGCAGTGAAAAAGGGCAAGTTTTCCCAAGAGCAAAGTCTGAAACATTTCCTCTAATTGATTTTGAATAAGGTTATTGTTCTGTGAGAAAAGTTGCAACACTGCTACTGCATAACAACAGCTAGTTTTGCAGAAGACACAGCCAAGAGGCTTAACTTTGTGAGGTACACTAAGAGACAAACGTGCCTGATTCGATGGACAAAGTATTGTTTTTATACCTTTCTTTTTTTTCCTGACAGCTACAGAGACGATATTATTATAGAGAAGCAGAGGAAGAAGGTAAAGGAAGCGTCCAGTCAGACATGCACAACATGCAGCTGTTGTGTGCATGCAGGACAATTATACTTATCATATCATTAATACAGAAAACAATGTCTGATTATTGAAGTGCTACATTTTTTAACCTTCAAAAGGCATTTTTTTAGAATAAAGTTGAACAGATTTTTTTTTCCTATACAAGAGCCTCCGATGCAAAATTAAAATTCAACATGAAAACCAGAGACAAAGAAAAAAACCCAACAACAACAATAAAATCAGTATTCACAGCATAACAATTCCAATTATTTCTTCTTCAATCGTACAATATGTGTAAAGTCACTATATACAAAAAATAATATAAATACAGCATCTGAAATAAATAGCATGGTAAATAACGATCACCCTTTCAATCAAGCAAAGCTACATCTCAGGGAGTGCACTGTGTACTGTCCCAGTTTAGACTGTAGTTGCCCCAGTTACACATAGAGGAGTGATGACACCCACTAGCCCAGCTGACAGTCAATAAATGCCAAAAAAACTAACAAATTGCACACACATGCTGCAAAGCTTTGTGTTAGCAGAGGTTATAACAATATTTAAACAGTAGAGGGAGATATATGCTCATTGGATGCTGCAATGGCTTTACTACATTACACTGACATGCTACTGTTTAGTCTAAATGACACGTCTGATCTTAAAAAAAAAGGAAATGAATGAGTAAAATTACAGTCTTAATTTTAAATAAAATTTTAATATTTTAAATTTGAATTTATATAAAACTTTGTGCTTGCAAATTTTCAATTTGGGAATGTGGGAGATTGACCTGCACTAGTGGAAGGCACTGAATAAATGTTTTAATTTTAATCATTCATATGTTCTTTAAAAAAAAGTCAACCAAATTAAGCAATCACAAATAAATATAGAATTAATTGCTTAACAAGGGAAAAATCTAAATTCATTAAAATATATCACATTTTGTGTTTCGTTTTCGTCTTTCTGCATTATATGTGAAGGTTTAAAGGCTTTTGACGCATTCAGCCCACTGAGGATGCATAATGGCTTAAGAAGTCACCCTGGCAAAAGCGGTGCATGCTAAGCAGAGGATCAGGGGTCAGAATGAAGGCAATTTAGACAGTTACATCCCAAGCTGAATTCATGCAAGTTTTATGCAGTGACCTTCATGACAGAAAGCATTTTAGGGGTCTTGCTCCACAGGACATGGCACGGAAAATGCACAGGCAAAAGAACACAGACAATAGTACAGAGACGTAAGCTCAAACACCTCTCTGTCACACTATCTGTATATGCTACATCTCTGTTACATCCATTAACTTCTCTCTCTCACCCTGTCCTGCACTCTCAGGCTGCCTCAGGAAGTGTGATGCCATGTGCACCAGACTATGACATGCAATTTCCTCAAAACCTTCATACAATGCAACCTCTCTTTCCCCTCGAAGACGAGCTGTCTTACAACCTTACAGGTGCATTTCTCATTCTTATATTCCCCTTTCTCTTGTAAAGCTCTCAAACATGTTCAACTGACCGCATGCATCGATATCTGTCTCCTTAGACCAAATCTCATTCTATTTCCAAGTTGCTCTGAAAATTCTTCTTCCAACTTTCTCTTGATTGATGAGATCACGTGGGCGTTTTGCCCTTTTGGGGGTCCAGGTTCAGCAGGCTCCCACAGGCCACAAACAGCTCTAACTCAGGCGGGAAGCCTGGGCTCTATCTTCAGGGAGAGATCGTAAAGTGTATCCTCATCCATGATCAGAGTCTTATCCAGAAGGTATTGGGTCACCTGGTTATAATCGAATATGGATGACAGGCATGATGATTAAAATATCTTTACGGCTACAGCTTCAATTATTTATTTTCAATTAAAGATTGATGTGATTTTGACTATAAGATGATCTCACAGGAAATACACCAATAGGATTTTGCAAATAAGCTATTCATTAAAGTAATCTGTTTTCTGGTTGGTCCAACTAATACCTGTTTGAAAGATGAGTACATTAGAGCAAAAACAGGAGACTGGGCAATTTGGGATGGTTTCTATTGTTCCATGCATTCTTTAAAAAAAAAGACTACCCATATATCAAAGGGATTTTCAGTAATCCTCTCAGAACAAGAGCCACGACAAGCACATCCAAGAATAATCTGTGCAGTCAAACCAAGCAAAACGAATTCCTTAAAACCACTCTCAAACCTCACTTCTTCAGACTAGTTTTCTTTTATTATTTTAGAAGCTTTTTGACAGTTTAAATGTTATCCTGCCCTTTGATTATATTGTTTAAGTAATAATAATTGCATGTCGTCTAAATGAAATAATGCCTTGTGATGTTTTTGATCTTTAGATAAAGAAAGGTAGTACAGATAAAAATTAAAAATAAAAGTACCTTGGGCTGATGCTCTATTCTGTACGGCGTCTGCTGGAACTGTCGGATCTCTCTGATGATGTGAGATATCTGCATAAAATATGGAATTTATCTTAATACTGACTTAACAGCGTGCACCTCAAGATGATCTGCTTCCAGTGCATTTATTTACACACGCTTACCATCCTCATTTTGGAGAAGTTAACAAGACCCTCCTCTGTAAAATTTGGTGTTCCCTCTTCTATAAAGGCCAAGTCTGTTAGATACATTCCCAAATATGGCACACAAGGAGGGTTGCAACTGGAATGAGAGAGTTAAAGAATAGCATACAAATCAACTTGCTTCCAAGTCCATAAAAACTCATTTTTTGATACGTCCGTCCGTCTATTCTCTCCTGCTTATCCCTGTCAGGGTTGTCGGAGTGTATCCCAGCTATCATACAGCAAGAGGCAGGGTACAGGTCGCCAGTGTGATGCAGGGCTAACACCGAGAGACAGGCAACCATTCCCTCCCACATTCACACCTATGGGAAATTTGAAATCACCATATAATCTAACCCACTAAAGAATAAAGCCGAAGCCACTGAAAGGCCTCGGCCAGATGACGGATTCAAACCCAGGGCCTTCTTGCTGTGAGCCAACAGTGCTAACCACTGCACCATTGTGCTGCGCTTCTTCTTACATATGATGGTATTTTAAAAACAAATGCAAAGTCTCACTTTTTCAGCGTCTCCCTCAGATTTTTAAATCGTCCTTCTGAGGACACAATCTTCTGCAGTTTGTCCATCAGGGCTTTAGTCTGGAAAAGATCACAAACAGGCATTTATAATGATCTAAAATGGCAAGATTTGAAACTTTCTCCAGCCATGAATAGCATTGCAGGCAGCCTGTCTGCTGAATGTTATCAGGATTAAGTAAAGAGCAGACAATAAACCTTACCGCTATTAACATTAAGTGCGATTAAGCACTCGTCTCTTCTCTGAAACCCTCTAATGGTACAGTATCAGTGCCAATGAAAGAATTCCCATTTGTAAACATTTTGGACAAAAGATGTTTTTTTTCTAGTGCTTCACAATGAGATTAAGTGTTTATACACTTTAGATCTTTAAACAAGTATTTCAGGTTTTGCATACAGAGAGGGTTGTTCAGGATTTACCCCACCTGTTTGCTGACTTTAGCCCAGGTCTTCTTCAAACGGTAGATAGCACTTCGATTGAGTGCGGATGTGATTTCCAATACTCCGTTGTAGTTGTTCAAACAGCGACATATGTCTGCCACAGCAACCCACTTCTCAATGGAGTTGGCCCTTGAGCCCACATCAGTATGGGTCATAATCTGCGATGCCACCAGGTTACTCATCTTCAAAAGAAAAAGAATAGAGTAGTATGGTATTAATGAAGAGCTATAGGTACTGAATCTTTACAGAAGAGTCTGGAAAAAAATGGTGCTTAAACACATTGGAAGAAGTTACATCATTGAAGTGCTGACTCGTTTTCATGATGTAAGGTGTCCTTTCTGTCTTATCGACCTTCATCCATCCCTGGCCCAGGAACTCTCTTCGAGAGGGAAGACAGAGATATACCCAAATGAGATCACACACACTCAAGTATAGCAGAGTATAAGTTTCATTTTCTAATGCCTCTGAAATCAGATGGTAAGCAAGTGCAAATCTATTCTCTGATGTTTGGAGTTCTAAAGTTGAAATAAAATACCATTAGTTTTCATTTATGTCCTTCTAAAAGCATGCCCAGTGCCCATAAAGGGGATTTATGTCTCTTTGACCTGATGCAGATCACATATGAGAGGACTGACTGGGTTTCATGAGAGGACTGACTCATAAGGGATGCTCCTGAAGACGATGTGATCCAGCAGAGTGATCTGTTCAGCCAGCTCCATCGCTGAGAGAGATTCAAAACACTCTGCCTTCGGGCAGTCCGCCTACACACACACACACACACATTCAGAGACAAAGACATAAAAACAAATGACCCCAAACAGAAGTGAGATAGTGAGATATAAATATCTAATAAAGAGACAGGCTGTGATAAATATGGTTTATGACATTTGACAGTCCCTGGGTAGCATCACTGTCAGCACAGAGTCTATTTACCCCTTCTGCCCAGAGCTTAGAACACTGTGAATGACAGACGCTTTTCACAATTTACAAACCCAATACGTCTATTTGTTTGTGATTTCCAGAGATAACCGATCCAATCTAGGAAATTGTCAGTGCTTGTGATTTTTTTTGTCGTCATGTGCAACAGGTGGTGATAACTGTGAAAGTATTTCGCAGAAATTTGTAATACTTTGTAACTACATGAACAAAGCCATAAAATTAGGTATTGCAAAACAAGACATTTAAGCTATGTAGAAAATTACTTTTTCTCTTTTTATACTGGAGATAGAGTAGATAGATTAAAGCTTGCTAAATAAGCTCCTCCCTTATTGGGTTGCCAGAGCAGGTAGCTCCACATCCAGCATCCACATCAAATATGTGGATGCTGGATGTCCTTTCTGACACAACCCCAAAATGACTGGTGTCTCCTCCTGGTCTTGAATAAGGACCTTTTGCATCTTAGGCAAATTTATAACTCGCTATATTATAGAGTCACTACTAAAGCTAACTGAATAAAATACCTTGAGATTTCAAAATAAATCTTTTTTTTATCTTATAGTGGGCATTCGTCAAGATGCCCACTGTAGATCCACTGCCTAAAACAATCTGATTTAGCTTTCTTCACCCTCCCCTTAAATCACCTTTCTTCTGAATGCAATGAGAAAGTTTGAACAGCATGTGGGTAGTGCTGTGCCTACAGCCAGAGCTGTTTGCCTGGGATAAACATATCGATGAGATCTCCGCTCCTCACTTTGATATAGATCCAAGAACAGATACTGAGGGTTTAGGGCAGCTGAATTTTGAACTTTGGCTCAAAGGAATTGTTAATATCAGTACCCAGGATGAAAAAGTTTGTATATATGACAGAAAATAGGGAAAAGCTTCATTTTCTCACCATCTGTAAGATGTCTTCTATTCTCAGTTGGGCATCTTCCTGATCATCTTGAGAAAGCGCACTATCAGACAGAATAGAGGAGAACAGTAAAAGTATTAGAACAAGAGAGTATTAAAAATTAAAAACAACACTATTTGATGACATATTTTTGTCATTCAAAGGTGCCAAAGTGCTTCGTGTACATGCTGCTTGTTTGTACGAGAGCATGTTTTTGTATGTATTTGAGTTTCAGCTGTACTTTAGTATGTTCGCAGTAGCTTTCCTCTCCTGAGGCAGAAGGTCTGGATCTCTAAGCACCTCCTCCAGGAGACAGATCACTGACATCTTAAGGTCCCCATTCATCTCAAAGTCCTAAGCACAAACAAATACATGTTTACATTATACAGACTTTGGTAGTAATGGTAACAGTAACACAAGCCTGATTTTGATTCAAACTAAAATCTTAACCAGAGAAGTGAAGATAAAGTGAAGTAAACAAACAAACAACACAACTGGATTAAATGGAAAAATGTCCTCTATCATGGTATATTTCATTTTAGTTGGTGATATAATACAGAGTACTTTTCTGTTATTAGTAATATACAAAGCAGTTTGTCACATCCTCCGTCAGAATAGCTCTGATCATTGGGACCTCTGTCCTGTGGCACCAAGATGCTTTTGTTCTCGTTCTTGTGGTTTTAGGCTCTTTGTATTGGTCTCGTTTCAGTGAATCCTTCAGATGCTTGACCAGACTGGGATGAGAAGAATTTACAGGCTGGGTCTTTAGGCTCTTTACTGTGTTTCTTGTGGAGGATTTAGGTCAGTTTGCCAGTTAACCATTTATAGCCAATTATATTTCATTCTTCTAAATACTGCTGCTTTTTTGATACCTGGTTTTTAGCACTAGATACATTTGCTTTTTTACTCAGATTTTTAATTTAGATTTTTTTAACCAACCTATTTTGCAGAAGTATTCCCAGAGGCACAAGTACCCATAGTTAAGAACTTGCATAATAAGACAATTACATTTCATGAAGTCTGTTGTTCAGCTGATGTGTAAGGTACTTTAAAATACCAAAGAAACAGCTACCACTGCACAGCTGATTAAATAGATGATTATTAATCTCAGTAGATATATTGTTAACAAACTGAGGAATATTATTCACATATTATAATTTCACATACTACCTGAACTACAGGTGATTCTACTCTTGTAATTAATATTGCCTCAAGTCTCCACACAATAAAAGCATCACCTGATCAATCATCAGTCACGGCGGCATGATACTTCTTCCAAATCCCCGTTCCTCTTTCATTTCTTACAGTCTTTTCACTTTCCTCTCCTCCAATTTTCTGCTTTACTCCTACCTCAATTTAACTCCTGTTTAAAGGTCAGTTTTAACAAGCTCTTTCTGTTCTCTGGCCTCTAAAAAATAAGTGGGTGTCTGTATGTGTGTATGTCATTGTGCGGGCCTGTGTGTTAATAAGTTGACTAAAGCTGGACTGTCATCACAGCATTTTGTTTTATCGAAGAAAAATACATAAAACATATTGATGCAGTTAGAGTGTAAAGATCTCTGCAGGGAGGCAGGCAATTACCTTGATGTTCAATTCATTAGAGGCTGGCTGTTTAGCACAAGAGTAGGCAGGCTGAGCCAGCTGACCAGTTAAAACAATATTTGGTGTGTGTTTGTGCACAGTTTGCTGTTTACGCGATCAACTGGGAGCAGTGGAGCAGAGCGAGAACGCATCAATCACCTGTTTTAATGAGACCGCAGACTTGATCACCCCAGCAAAACACTGGACCCACACACACACACACCCACACACACAACATGCACAGAGAGTGGTGGGTACAGACAGACCTGTGAATGTTTGGAGACCCAGTGGCGCAGAACATTGAGAACTCTATTAGTTGCAGCTCGGCGAATGATGAACTCTTTATCACAGGTTCTTTCAGAGTTAGTAAACACTGGATGGAAAATCAAAAACAAACAAAAAGCAGGCATTTCAAAGTTTTGAATATTAAAGCATCACATGAGCTATTTTTTAAAGGTTCATGATTATGGAAACTGAGTTATGGATTATCCACTGACCCTGTCCCCCAAGAGATGTTACTGCTTTAACAATATTAAACCTATATATAACTAAAAAAAAGAAACAAGATTAACCGTATAACGTTTTTATTTTATGCCCACCACGGGGTTATTATACTTCTGGTTTTTATTTTTGAGTTATTATTCACTTTTACATTGTTTTTTCTTTATATTTCCTTTTTGATTTTTCTGGTAGCTTTTGCAATCAGAATTATGATCTGGATGAATTGTTTAATCATTTTTACTCTGTGTGTGTGTGTGTGTGTGTGTGTGTGTGTGTGTGTGTGTGTGTGTGTGTGTGTGTGTGTGTGTGTGTACCTGGCGGTGCACCGTGTCCTGCTGCTGCTGTGGCAATAGCGAAGGCTGAAGCTGGAGAGACTGAGCAGCGTGAGTTCTCCCCTGGCTGGACTGCAGGTGCACAAGCACATAATTATCATCAAAGGCAACAACAGCGTGAACATAAACGCTAACTTTCCTTTCAATCTAACATAATGAAATATGATTCCAATGTCTATTGACTTAAATGATTTTTCTTTTATGTCTTATTGCTTTACCTGAATATAATCACTGTTTCCTTTATAAAGTAAAATTATTCTTTTCATAATTTTTTTTTTAAATTTTCCTGGAAAAACCTTGTTTGTATAGGGCAAAAAAAGTATTCATGTAAAACATTCAAAAAATACTCTGTAAATAGAAAATTATTTGTTATTAGGGAGTATACCAAATTTGATGGCTCTGAAATGGCCATGGACATTTGTGAGGCCTACATACTGTCACATGTTCTTAACATCAGCTATCAACACTTGAATTTATTATATGGTTTGTGACTTTTGAATGGATAAAATAAACAAAAATAAAGACGAAATAAAGATGCAATAAAAATATCAAATGTTCTGCTTGCAGCATAGACTTTCTTCAGTGTTATTCTGCCTGTCAATGAACTTGATCCACTGCAAGAAAAACCATGCTGACAAAGCTAAACACAAATACTTTAACAAACACATGTATATTGCTGTGTGATGTATGGGTTTTGTATTTTAGTATGATGTTAGTCTATAGGGTCAAGGATATCTGCCTAACTCTGTGGCTCTGTAAAGTAGCCTGCACACATAGGCGGCCTCTTACCAGGCTGTCTGTAGCGAAGGTGTCGAGGTGTGGAAGGAGAGCGGCACGGCGACATATCTCCTGCTTCACTGGTCTGTGGAGACTCTGGGATGATTTTCTCTAGTGACGCTGACTCCAGTACAGCTAGAAAGAAGGAAAAGCAAAGTTGAAGATTGCTGGTGGTGACCATGATGCTAATGGTTTTTTTACTGGACAAGAGGCCCATTATAACTAAATTAACAGAAATTACTCAGTATAGAGGTCATGCCTGGCATTACTGTTAGTTTGGTGAAACTGTTATAGTACTATGTGTTATGTGTGTGCATATATATATATATATATATATATATATATATACACACACACACACACACACACACAGATAGAGAGATAGAGAGATAGAGAGATAGATAGATAGATAGATAGATAGATAGATAGATAGATAGATAGATAGATAGATAGATAGATAGATAGATAGATAGATAGATAGATAGATAGATAGATAGATAGATAGATAGATAGATAGATAGATAGATAGATAGATAGATAGATAGATTTAAAACAGTAAGATTTTTCACATAATCACTTTTAACTTGTGCTCAGAATGTCACACTGGTAATTTACCAGCATGCATATGCACACACATTAAGGAGACAAGCCAAGAGAAAGATCAACAGACATATACGTGGATGCACATTAGCTGCAGGTACACATAAGCACAGAATGTACTGACTGATTAAGAGCCCAAGAAGCTGAGACAGTATAGAGAAGAGGTGAAGTGGCTCTGTGGTACCAATGCTAATGGGTCTTTGTCTCCTTGTAAGCGGTTAGAAGCACATGAACCTCTCATGCACATACACACACACACACACACACACACACACACACACACACACACACACACACACACACACACACACACACACACACACACACACACACACTCCATACACATGTGCAAATATTGATGAGTGTCAAATTGAAACCGTGTTGCCTGAGATGCCCTGACGCTATACCTCTCCAGCCTGAGAGAGCTGTTTAACACTACCATTAGAAGATCTGACCGTGTGTGGTGGGAAGGCGGCTTAGCTGACTTTGGCACACAAATGCCAGGAGATAATGATGTCCCACCAGGCACTTGTTCTGCTCTTACAGGGAAACACTTCACTCTGTCATTTGATTAGTAACCTTCAGTGCTTCATAAACCCTTTAGTACACCAACAACTCTTTAAATGTATAAGTTTAGTGGCAATACATACACCGATAATATACCTAAACAACAAACATAGTCCAGCACATAGTCTCTAACAGCATGTGGCCTGATGCTATTTGATATAAAGAAGCAGAAAAGGTTACCGGACATGCTTTTTGACCTGCAGGCAAAATTTAAAAAATCTACTGTTAATTTTAACCTGTGAAAGGTTTTTCTGACCCCCGGTGGTTTAATATCTTTCCTTGCTGAACTTCAGGTAATGCGAGTGCACTGCAACATCACTTATCACTCATTACTACTGTTACAAATGCAGCAAAGCACACTTCAGACCCCATATGCTTAACCTCATGTCAATATTAGTAGCAGCAGAAAGCTTTCAGCCTAATTTAAGTATTTTTGCGGTCTGACCTAATAACCTAAAGCTAACAAACAGGAGAAACATTCATATATTTATGTGCCTATTTGATTATTTACATAATCTGTATTATTTTTCAAGTACTAAAAGTTGACAATGATTATTTCCCTGTTTTTCTTATAATACAGTAATGAAAACCATAGAATAACAGATACATTTCAACAATATTCAGTCCTAATGTTCTGAAAAGTGTAATAGGGGAAACTATGAAATACCTCTGCGTATACTCCGTCGCAGTTTTCCACAGAAGGGGTCAATTCTGGGGACATCCTCTCCCTCTGCAGTTGAGCAGGGACTCTGGTCAAGCGAGGAGGGAATAGGAGGAACTTGGTCTTGTGTTGGCTTAGAATTGTTCGGTGGAGGAGAGGTGGAAGAGGGAGGGGGGGGAGGAGAGGAAGTAGTTGGGGTTGGGGTCTGAGGTGTTGGTGTCTGGGCAGATGTGGGGCTACTGCCAGCAGACTGGGAAGTGTTGTTGTTGACACTGTAATTGGACAGAGGACTGGTCAGATCAAGGCCCCCGACTCTGGCCGTGATAGGGGAGTGGAGGGACAGCTTTCGAGTTCGGACGGGGGAGGTGGTCCGGGATGGGATGGACAGAGGAGGTGGAGAGGAGAACTTGCGGCAGAGACGAGGAGATTTGTCATTCACGTGGTCCACGCCTCTGTTATTTTGATTGGTGGCAAAAAACAGCTCCAAAGACCTAAAAAGGAACATAAGTATTAGCAAAATAATGGAATTGTTAAAAACAAACAAAAAGAAAATCAATGAAGAAGTATTTAAAAAAAAAAGACAAAAGAAAAAGGAATCTGGAGATGCATCAGCTCAAAACAAAATTGCTGGTCTTTGTAAAACTTTCATTACCAAAGGGTTTTGTTAGTTTTGTTGTTTTGTTTTCCTGTATTGGAGATAAGTGTTGATTTAGAGGCAGAATCCAATATCCCTGTGTGTTTTCATAAGTCAAAAAGGAGAAAAGTGTGGCTCGGGAAAGAATCTGAAATTTTACAGTGCACTGGGTAAGCCTGAGGTACAGAGTACTAAATGTAGGACATTCAGCTACTGCGGTTATCCAGAGTGAATTAGAACGAGTGGGCACATACAGTACAGTAAGAAATTATTAAAACAGTGACACAATTTTCACTGTGATACAGTCATCTCTTCTACGCTGAGAAATAACTAGAAATAAAACAACATCTTTGAGGTTACCCTGGTGACCGTCAGCTTTAATAGTCAGATATTTATACACATATTAAATTAACAGTGTGGGAATCGCATACCTTTGCATGCATGACTTCCTACTTTCAAATAACGGCGGAGGCTAGACGAGTTAAGCTAACTCAGTGCTGCTCTAATTAAGCTGAACCCAGAGAGACTCGTCATCAAACTGTGGAGTCCTCCTTAGCACTATGAAACTTTATGGTATTTATCTAGTAGCTGCTTTCTTTTTATGAGCTGGAACTGCTTGGGTTTAGTCTCATTTGTGCCATCATTGATGGTTTAAATGAAGAAGGTATATTAAAATCAGTGACCACAGTTGGAGATTAGCTGTTGAACAAAATTTAAAAGCTTTCATTTATAGAGCCAGCTTAAAGTGTCGTGGCAGTGGTTTAGGGAACTACTTGCCGTACTTGATTAGTACACCAAAGGTAAGGTGACTGACTTGTGCATTTGAAACATTTAGTATCTGCATTATCTATAGTTGTTGTGATGATTGTTCATGTCCCCTGTCCTAAAACTGCTAGATCATACTGGGCTACAACTATAATGTGAATATATAACATGTCAACAAACTGGAAAGACTAGGATTTTAGTACTTGTGTGCTTTACATGGCAAAATCACAATCAACAAAAATGTGTTCAGCAGAAAAAAACCCAAAAATCATCTTTTATTGCAGATTTGCAACATTTGAAATGTTTTGTTTAGCAGGCAATGAAAGCGTGTAAAAGCTTTAATCAACAAGCATTTGGATTATCAATCTTATGATGACATTTACCCTTCAAACAGACTTGTGTGTACAGAGCTACATCGAGAAAGAAGTAATCATGCGTAGATAAACACGCTCACAGTCATCATTTATTCACACAAATCTGTTATTCAGCAGGAAACAAGGGAAGAAATTGCAATCCAGATAGAAAGAGGAGGGAGAGAAATGATAGCAGCATAAGGGAAGAAAAGATACAGGAAACGCAGAGACGACCAATACCAAAGTACTTTGAAGCAGGGAATAGAAAAAGAGGACGCAAGCGGCAGAAGATGAGGGACTGGAGGAGAATAGTAAAAGGGATAAATGTGGTTAAGATAGATAGAAAAGCCTGAAGGACGCGATACTTCTGTGATAAAACATGCCACAGATCAGCTAAAGATTTAAGAAAATTATTTCATAATTTCTCCCATTCCCATCTTTATATTGTTGATTTAAAACTGGTGGAATCACAATACCTGTGAGTTTTCATATAAAGAGCTGTTCTGGCAAAGTAGAGAGGAAAGTCATGCATCAGTTAAGTATCATAGCAGAAGAAAAGAAGAACAAGCAGGAAAGTAGGACAGAGATAGCAAGAAGGGAGGCAGAAAGAAGAGCGTTGGTTACTTGGACTGATCCATGGCAATCTTCTTGATCTTCAGACTGTAGTCAGAACAAATGGGTGAGATGGACAGACGGTCAAATGAGTGGTACTGCATCCTGTAGCTGGAGGGGATATGGAGAGACAAGGGACATGGATGACACAAAATGTAACGAGATAGAGGATGGTTTAAGATAAGAATATGGAGTGATGATAAACAAATGTCTCAGAAGAGTAAAGGTGTGTTTGAGAAAGGGGACAGAAAGTGTGTGAGTCAGACAACAGCAGCACATGTTCAGTGTCCGAGATGTCAGCACATGACCACATGGGAGAAAACTCCAGCACAAAAACACAGAGCTGGGTTTTTGTACATGTATGTAGGTTTTATGCAGTGCATTTGCTCAGAGAGTTGGCATCATCTTCTTTAATCTAGAAAAACTAATAAAAAAGAGGTCAGCACTTCATCTGTCAGCCATTTGAGTCTTGTTCCAACACTAAACCAGCACAGAGTGTAAATTCACCTTTACCATCATTAATAGAGTTAGCTGATGACTTAGCACTCCACACTCATCAAAATATGCAAAGCTAAAACTGAGGCTTAAATACAGGTCAACAAACAATTGGATGTTTTCATGGTGGGCTGGACTTAAATTAAAACAATGTTTAGAATTTGACCCAATGATAGAATCAGACAAGAAGTTAAAGGAAAAGTTGTATTGCAATAGATTCTCTGCCCACGAATCACTGCAGAATTTCACAGTTTCAGAGTAAATCCATCCACTCATTAACGTGATATTTCTGTCTAGAACATAGAGGTAGACCCTTTTACTAGCATGGCTAAAAAGCACCAGTATAATAAAAAAAATCCCCTTATAAACCTCCTATTGTAAAGTTTTTTTTCTGGAGAACAAAGGAGAGGGGAAAAAAAGCTTTAGTAAAGAAGTGGCATCGCTTCACACAGGGTGGTTCATCTTCCCGCACCGCTCTGGTGCCTGGATGCCCCTCTCCTTTTCTCTTCCCAGGAAGGAAGGCCACAGGCCACAGTGAGTGAGGTAAGACATTTTAAAACCAACCCTCGGGTGGAGGAAAAGGCAAAGCTTTTCCAGTTGAAAAGCTAAGTTAAGTAAAGCTGTGAAAGGAATATAAACAGACAATTTTGATGTAGCCACGAGTGAGAGAGAAAGACAGAGAGCTTCAGAAAAGTAGAGAGACAGAGAAACGTCTCATCTGACACACTGATTATTCCTACGACTTTGCCAAAAACAGTTTGAAGCATCTGTTCAGTTGGTCTCCAAAAACAGGCCAGTTTATAGTTCAGTTAGTATGTGTTTAACCTTGTGGACAGAGGTGAAAGCTGCTTGCTTCTTCCAAAACACTGACCCACATCTGACTACATCATTCACATATTTACAAAAAAACAAGTAAAAGGACGCTCATAAAACCCTCTCAGAACACCCAGGTAATGGCAATATACAAGATTGTGTGTGTTTGTGTTTGCAAAGGGCACAAATACTGGCCGGAATAAATGTGCCCATGTTCGTAAAAATTTGATGGAGCTCAAACCAGTAAACAGTATTTCCCTGAGGATTTATGAGGCGCTTCAATCTGCACGGTAGCAATGAGCATGTACAGAATCTGCTTTCAATCTGTGTTTGTGAATGGATATTTGCATGTGTGAATGGTAAGACCTGATAGGTATGGAGGAGAAGGGCTTCTTGTAGATGTCAGCCAGCTTGTCCATGACCACGGTTGCTGTGGTGAAGATCCTGTATGTGTGCAGGAAGGTGTTGAGGAAGTCTATGGAGAGGAAGCGAAGGTCGGTCAGCCTCTCCAGCAGCCGCTCCACGCTGGCATAACGGATCTGGGGGACCTTGCAGGAGTTGAGCGTCTTGCTGAAGCAAATGTCAACATCATCTTTATGGAGACGCACATCGGATCTGATGGATACACACGTACACACACACACAAACTCATAACCAAGCATGGGTGACTGCTGGGTTGCTAAGCTAGGCAAAGGTTGTGAAAGTAACTGAGCAAAAACAGCCAAGGAAGATAAAAAAATTAATATAAAACCCACATATTTCAAAGAAAGGACGCAAATAAGGGAATACCGTCAAGCAGATTTCAGCAACAGCATAAATTAAAAGGAAACAAGCATAAAAAAATCATATTTTTAACCAGATGTGCCATCACAGCTTATGTTCTGCGACACGTGCGTGGCATGAAGAGATAGCTTTCTCTTCACACACACAAAAATACTTACTTGATCATATAAGGCACTGTGACTTTTGAGTTTTCCTCAAACACACTGGTCATCAAGCCATTACAGCGAATATTATCTATGCACTGCAGAGACGGAGAGACGAGAGTAGCGAGATGAGCAAATGAAAAAAGAAAGAGAATTACATATATAATTATTATCATGTATTTTTTAAGCTACAGCATTTAAAGCAGATAAGTGTTCCAGATCTATTCTAAAATAATCTCGTACTGAACATCTGTTTTCTTCCTTTTTATTAAGAGTAAATACAGCACACTCTTTGACACTGTTTCACAAGTCTCGTTGAAGGCACTAAAAAAAGAAAGTTATTTAAAACTGTAAGTGTATTTTTTTTTTTGTGCCTGACTAGAATTAATGCAGAGTGACATGCTTGTTTGGTGTTACCCTGTTTATGAAGTACTGAGGCACTGAGCTGAACTCGGCCCTGGGGAACTGCACCACAGTCTGTGTTTACTAAGCCATCTCAATGCCCAACGGAGACATGCCCTCGTTATTTGAAGGTCCTTGTTTTTTGTCTTTGTCTGGGTGTATATTTGCATGATTTATGTAGTACCTGGCTAATATCACTAGTCCAGGCAGCTTTCTCCTGTCGTGACGGCGCCAGCAACACCACAGTAAAAGAAGACGAGTCTGACGGCTCTACGACAAGCTTAAAGTCCAGCTGACCAAACACCTGACCACCAGCTTTTGCTGTGATAGATGAAAAACAATGAGCTTTTTAAACTACAACGATCAATAATTCATAATTACTGTAAAAATAAAATGCTTGCACATACACAGTCATATTTTACACACACATACACACAGCGGGTTAATTAGGGTTAACCTGCTATATTCCCTCTACACCCCTCTGAGGCTTAGGTGTAAAAATGAAGTGTACACATGTATGTGTTTGTCTCAACACTTTTTGTGTGTAGATGTTTCATCAGACTCCCTAATTGCAAAATGGAAAAAGCAAAACAAAAAAACTAATGGATCTGTAATGTTAAAAGAGCTAAACCTGACATTTAAAGGGGTGAGCGTTTGATAATTAAAGGGAAGTCACAGGCACTTATCACCTGACACCTAATTAACCTCAGTGAGTGGTAAGGGAACTAAATGAGCCATGAGCTGTGCATGTATTGATAGGATGGACATAGTACTTGATTGATGCGATATACTTACACTCTTCATCATTAGCGTCTGGTTCCTCAATAAGTGTGCAGTCAATAAGGGACAAAACTCCACCTTGCTGCAATAGTTTAAGAGAAAATATGCACAACTATTTATTGGTAATTTGGATGAAAATGAATGTTGATTTACAAAAGAAATGTCTTTGCTGAGGTATAGATACACTGTAAGGTTAACCCTGTTCTCACCTTGAGAAGGTGAAGTTTTCCCCCAGAGCTGCGTGTGCAAACAAGGAAGTGTTTGGTAAAGAGAAAACACTGCCTTTCCCCTTCCTTCTTCAGAGAGAGGGACCCCAGGCGGACTTTGCTTAGTTTCCCTCGCTCTACCGATGGCAGCTGGATCAGAGACCCTGTGGAGCGGGAGACACGCAGGATGTTACATTTGATGAAACCGGCAGTAAGCTGAGGGATGTGTAGCATTTACAATGCCACAAACACAGACATGAAAAAGTGATGTTAAGTGTCTCAACATGACAGTGAATGAGATTAAAAAAAGGAGTTGATCTTTGAAACAGGCAGGTTTAGAGGCAAAAGTTAGTCCCTGTGGATTAAAAGCAGACAGGAACCATGGATCAGTAAAGTGCACTGTCAAAACTGGCATCAGGACTTCGTTTTGTGATGTGTGATTCAGCTGCAGGAGAAAAATCTCTGTCTTCTCTACAGCTCATTTGTAAGGAAACTTGACATTTGTCTTCCACCTCCTGTACTAGCAGGTATTATGACCCAAAAATGCACACTTTAAGTGGAAAATTGCATCCGCACAAAACTGCATAATTTTGATTAAAAGGATTTAACTGTAACAGAAGCAAGATTACATATTAAGTCACAGTAATAGTTCTTATATCCATAGATGAATGCAGATATGTCACTTCAACAGTATTAAGGTTTCTATTAAACTCTTATTTCTTGCTCTAGAATACTTTGGTATACAGAAGAGTTAATGGACCCCTTAATGACTGTAAAACACCCAGGTCCCGTGGCTGCAAAACAAACCCAAATCATCACCCCCTCACCACAATGGTGATGGTTGGTATGAGGTCTTGGTGCTGATATGCTGTGTTTGGTTTTCTGCAACTACTCTGAGAATTGCACAGTCTGACCTTGGGACGAATTTGCAGGGAGGTCCACTCCTGGGAAGACTGTGGAAATATAAACCTGAATGCTCCAGACCAGCAAATTTGCAAGTTTGGCTGTTATTTACCCTCTTAATTCCCACTGAAGCAGAAAAGGTGTACTACATTTTTCACAGGACTGTACATAGAGTCCTGTGAAACCTTTCTTTTTCTCATGACTGTAGCCTACACAGGTGATATTGACCAATCTATTTGTCTGCGCAGTGGGGAAAACCGTGGTCATGGTCTAAGTGCATCATGTAGGTGAGATGTGACTTAAAGGAATCATACACAGTATAATACTTAGTTAATAATCCATTAAGGCTTCTTTAGCAGTCAAACAGTCTAGACCAGGGGTGGCCAATTATTATCCCAAGGAGCCTTCTTGGCGCAGCCGTCCAACCAGTCACAGTCTGTTCTTGCTTAGCCCCTTGGGAAAATTAATTTCCCACCCTTGGTCCAGACAGTCTCGTTACTTTCTAATGCTCAGAAAAATATGTACCATTCAGTACCACATCTACATTTTAACTGGAAAAGCTGACAGAGAGACAAACCTTGCCACATAGCCAAGGCCATGAGACAATGAAAGATTTCCAACTTCACCGAGTTACTGATAACAAGTTGACAGAAAAGGAATTTCTTACTATCCAGGAAACCTTCAAAGATTTGCTGTCGTTGAGGTTTGCTCTGCACTGATGAAGACTCACCCTGTCTGACGAACGTCTGGCTGGTGTCCAGCAGGATGTCACAACCTTCCACTATCATCCGTTCTATAGCCAGGTTCTTACGGATGTTTTCTGTGTCGCTCACCTCATCGTGCATTACTCTGGCCACACACACAAACACACAAGTTTGTTCAGGATTCAACAACAAGAATTTTAATAGAAGTAGACGACTCTGACACATACCTGGACAATTCCTCTAATTTGGACTTGGCAAATTCAAGACTCTTGCGCTCCACATGCTCGTGAGGGGTGTGAGCCAGTAATTCATGCAAGGTGATGATGTAACGAGGAATCTTGTTGAAGGAAAGAGCACAATAGCACATGGAGACAAGAATTGAGAAAAACACACATGTTGGAGTCATGTTACGGTTTGTTTGTGAATACAAGAGGATGCTGATGGTCGTTATCTACCTGGAACATGGGGTATGTGAGAAAGGTCTCGAGCATCCTCCCCTCACAGGCAGCATTGGACTCGTACTGCTTTAGAAGCTTGTCAAAGTCTCTGTTCTGCTTACAGTTGGCCAAAACCTGCAGGCTGTACTGATGGTTACGCACAAACTCCTGGTAGATGTTTAGCATCGGCAGCAGGATGTCAAATAGGTCAGCTAGAACAAGAACACACACAGTACGTAAGCCACATGAAGGCAAAGTAGTTATTAAATTATCATTTGTAGTGCTAACAGCAGTACAGTAACAGTAGCTGATGTTCACAAGTATCTCCCATCTCCACTGCAGTTGGAGTATTAGCTTGAGGTTTTTCATGATTATTTGTGATTTTGAAAAATTAGCAGAGTTGCTCCTAACTGTGATTTTAAGGATTGTTATTCCTTTATCTGTACTTTGTGTGTACAGGTTTTTAATATATTCTTGTTTTGGTCTCTTAGATTTTTATGGATAGTACTTCATATGCTTGTATTTTTCTCCACTGTTTATGTCTCCTTCTCTTTTGTCTTTGTATTAGTTCTCTCTCTGCTTTTCCCTTACAATTTAATTTTGACACTTGCTTTTCCTTGTGTATATCTTGTTCTTTTATTTCCTGCCTTTGTCTTCCCTCTTTGTAATTTACTGCTCCCATCTGTGCTTCACTGTTCAATCAACCCTATGTGTATATACAGTCCTGTCTTGCCTTTTGTCAGCTCATCTGTCCTCTGTTTTTATTTACCAACCTAATTTATTTCCAGTCCACATTCAGTGAGTCTCTTGAGTTTTTTTTTCCTCCGGTTGAATGATCTTGCCAATGTTACTCTTTTTGTCTGGAATTAAAGTTATTTTACTTTTCCTAATTTAAATCTTTTAGGCACAGATTAGGCACCTGTCCACATGTTTACAGGTAAACATAGTTTGTGTGTGTGTGTGTGTGTGTGTGTGTGTGTGTGTGTGTGTGTGTGTGTGTGTGTGTGTGTGTGTGTGTGTGTGTGTGTGTTGTGGCCTTTTATCCACACGTAAATGTCATTTTAGGTCACTGACAATTGAACTTTTCAAAACATACTTCCACAGTGAAGAGTTTCAGAAGTACTGTTTCTGGGTTTTCATGCAGACAAGAGGAAAATAAAGTCTTGGAAAGGTCCTTTTTTTTCAGACCGCGTATTGAGTTATCCTTTGAAAGCTTCAAATTGGCCAATATTTCTGCTGAGTTATGTTTATATTACCACCTGTTGCTTCAGCACACTCCTGGCGTCAGTTTTCACAATGTCATGCTGAGGCATATGTTTTTCAAAATTAAATTTGCTCTAATTGTTGATGACTGTACAGAGGATAGAGACATGAATCTTTACAAAGAAATTTATGGGAGAATCTCAAAACGGCAAAGATGTTGGCCGCCCTCAAAATGCCCACCAAATAGTGAAAGAAAAAGAAAGAATAAAGAAAAAGCAAAATCCTGACTTCGGATGAAAATAAACTGCCAAATCAAACAGAAAGAAATGTATTTCTATAGCTGTCTCTGCAGAACCTATGTAGGTTAAACACACATTTTTCAGTTGGAATCGTAAGCATTTGAATAGTATTCATAGAAAACTGAAGAATCATAAATACTGATCGAAAATACTGCAGAATTTGTTGATATAAAACATATTATAGCTCAAAGGACTGCACTGAATCAGTCAGCAGGAAAGGGCGAGATAAGGCCTGTATGTTTAATCAGCAGACCCTGTTCTTTTTGAATTTGTCACAAGTAATTTGCTGCCACATCTTTCAGCAGTCCGTCTCCTAGGTGATGCTTATCTGATGGGGAGGGGTTGTTTTAGGAGGTGAAATGATGGGATGCCTTCTGGGTGGTCATTGTCTGTCAAGACAATAACTGCCCTTGTTGCCTACTGAGATAGGGAAACGTGCGTATGCATGAGTGAACAGAGCAGTAAGACGTCAAGTATGACGTCCGAATGAGACAAACTGGTTGCAGGGAACCACTGAAAGCCTGACCTTGATGTAACTGAATAGTTGCAGAGAGAGTGGGTTTGTGCGATTTTTGCGCTTTATGGGAGGACAAGTAACAGCTTACCCAGCACCAGAGTTGGCCAGTTGGCTATTCTCGCCTTCAGGCCTTGATGAAAAATCTCATGAAGGAACATGATGGTCTCACTGAAGACACGTTGCGAATACAGTGTGAAAACAGAAATGAAAAGAGGTTTCATCTATTTATTTATCTTCAGTCTCTGTCTCTGCTTGTGCACCATGCGTAATTAACACTCCAGAGATTAATTTGCACTCACAGATGGACAAAACATGTTTGTTAATCGCACACATACACACCTGTTGAGGAAGATGCTGCTGACGTCGTCATGGCTGATGGGGGGTTTCTTGGAGCTGGCAGCCATCCTCAAAGGTCTGAGGAAACAGTTGACCAGGATATAGAGCTGGTGGACGTACCTGTTATTCCACACATAGAAAAATTTTCAAACATTCAAATTAACCCATATTTTAATGATAATGTCTCATTAAAATAGTATTAATTGGGTGCCAACTTTGTAGTCAGATGATACAATTTCCTTTTATTTTGTTTTTAGCAGAAAGTTATACTCTGGTATACTTGGTTTTATTAATTCATTTGTTAGATTTGTAATTGTATTTTATATTTTTTTACATTGTATATTAGTATGTAGCACCCCCACCACCCCTGCACAATGACGCAGGCTACTGGTCAAATGTCAGCTGTCAATCAACAGTCAACATGTAGTGAGCACAGACCAGACTATGGAAGAAAAGCACATCAGCAGGTCGGTAGAGCGTAAACTGTTAGCAGCTGTTCCAGTGCTATAGAGTCCTGCTTTTTGCGTAGGACATTGATGCAAATTATGCTAGCACACGTTCCCAAAAGGCCTGAAGCAATGAGCATCGAGTGATAGCACTGTCACACTGGGAACAGAGGAACTGATAAAATCCACTGACATCCACTTTATTGTGGACTGCATTCATAATTTTCCCAACTTATGTAGTTAAGTCTGTTTAATGCTCCCTGGCAGCACCTGCCAAGCAGACAAGAAACGGATGCTAGAAGGATACAGATACATGAACAGCCAATCGCTGTCACTTATAACCACTAAATTTGAAAGCTGGAAAGAATCCCTCAAGAAAGGTGGGGCATTTTTACGCAGTTTTATTTACATTAAAATGTGTGCTTGAACTAATATTTAATATTGTGCTGTAGATGGCATGTAGAAAAGAAAATGATAGGACCGTGTAGTTTATGCACTCGCTGCTTAAGAAGCAAATAAACAGTCTTTGGATGAACAGGTCAGCTGGTTCATTTGTTTTTTAGGACGTGTGATCAACATAATCTGTCCATGACTTTGGCTAACATTACGAATCCAGAGAAAATCTGGGTTATTTTCCTTTGTCAATCAGGGTGTGTAAATATGACTGTGATTCACTTTAGATTTGTTAAATCTAAAAAAACCAACATTAAAACAATATATAAAGTACTCTATATTTATCAGTAGAGTATATATTGTATATATGATATATATACCCTACAGCACAGTGCTTACAGTAGAAAAGATCATGACAGTCATTGTTTCCTGAGCTATAGTCGACACAACAAGTGAGATAACATCATGTGCTCTAAGGCTTGACAACAGTGACAACTTTTGTGCAGCGTGTGTGACTCGAGGCGTAATGCATTTGCATACTCGGTCTCTGCCTCCACCATATTGAAGACGATCTGGTTCCTCTTCCTCATGCTTTCAGCGTGAGGAGAGCAGATGTAGTCCTGAACAATGATCTTCCACTTCCTCCGACAGAGCCATCCCCGCATGAAACTCTGAACCTACAGATATAAAGACGTAGTAGTACAACAGATACAAATGAAAAAGCTTAGACAAGTTGGGTTATTTTTGTTTTTGTGACTGTACTATATTTATTCATTCACCTTTTTGATCTTTTTGATATCCGGGTCGTCGTTTTCATGGAAGACATGGTAAGGCCGCATGCGCTCCTTAGTTTTGTTCAGAGCTATAATCTATTGGAGAAATTCAGACACAAATATGAGCACAATGTAGATGGTTTGACAAAAAAGATTTAAATTGTTAGGTAAGAAAAATATCCATAAGACTTAATATAAACTTTCCGCTTTTTCTAGAAGGACGTTATATTCCTGTAGGAATCACCATTGATCTTTTGTGTGTGCGATAATCATTGTTGGTGTGTTTTCACCAGATAAGCATTAGACTTCCTCATCTTTGACAATCTGCTGCCTTCATTCAGAAAGAGAAAATGAGAGAAGATGGAGGCTCTCAGCTGGTGATGGTAAACAAATTAAGGATTACATCATGCGCCTAATCACCTGAAGTGCATCGTAGGGCACAGAAAGTTCAATCTTCTCCTATTCTAAACGAATCGATATAAAGCATACTAGTCACTTTTTTTTGTCTGATTTTACAGCTGTGAAATACTCAATGCAGACAACAGAGACAGATAAGCCTGTGACATTTACTCGCTGCAGGCAAGAAAAGACAACCACAAAGTTAATGCCATCTTCATTAGCTCTGAAAATGAGGAAAGGGAATGAGCTGGACAGATGCCAGATCTCTTAGTGGAAAAACAGAAAGTCAAATTTCACTACAATACAGAGGACCAGTTTTAAATACCAGAGATGACCAACTTCAAACATAGCCAGTAAAGGATTCTTCCTGCCAACACTACCATCTGTGCAGAAATAAACCCAGCAGAGGTTAGGACGAGCTGTAATACTGGTTTAGCCTCAACTATTTGTTCATACCTTTAGGCTTCTGACAGGCGTCTGACAGTATAAGTTTATTATATAGTGAGTAAAGGATGAAAGATGAAACTCAAAACATTTTCAGCCACAGCGCTTCATCTTCATTTTCTTATTCACTAGCGTGATCATGCAAATGGCAGCAGAGAGGAGCATGTCTGCCAACTGTTGACAGTTACAGTGGCTAGTTGGTTTAATTATTCATAAACACGGAGCAACACACACACACACAAACAAACAAACACACACGGGTAAGCTTTAATGAGATGGATCACCAACTGCACACTGGCTTTCTCTTTTTCCACGAGCAGCCCCATTGCACTGGCAGATGTTTCTTAACATAAAATTACTTTCTTTCACGTTTTCATTATCAGCCAGACTCCGTGTATCCTGCCAATGACAAATAACACCAGTTCTTTTAGGGAGAAGTATCTGCCACACTTGTTGCTTCGAGGGAGCATTTCAAATAAAATCATCATTAGGTGCTAATTCGCTAAACAGAGTGCTGCTCCTGTCCCAAAGACAGAAATACCATATGCAAGTCAAATGTTTCTGCAAGCGGCTATTGACGCAAATGAGCAGAGCGCTGTCAAGTGACAATGACAGCAGAGCTTTGATTTGTGGAAATGTTTGCAGCCGGCCCAAATAAGCAAATAACATCGCCTGGGGACAACTGCTGCACAGACAAGAATTCAATTTGAGTCGAGCAGCTGCACAATCAGAATAACTTTACAGTTCCTTCTGGTAATTCCTGTGCCACATAGAAGAACATAGCATTGGGAGAACAGCGCTCCACACATAGCATTCATTTCTTCTTTGATAGAAGAATCATGATAACTTAAATTGTTTAAAAAGGAAAACAATGCAATTACTTTATCTTTATTTTTACAGGCTGATATTTTCTGAATAAAATAACTATAGATTTTGTATCACCTGATACACTACCAGTGAATAATTCTAATGAAATCACGCATAGCTTAATTCAAGAAGGCCACAGATAACAATTTAGCCACAATGTCAGCTAAATGTTTAGCTCTTGCCCTTTTATGCCATTTAAACTGCTTTAGTATGCCTACTGTTCCCATGCATCTGCAAGTGGCTTTGCAACCCGCCTTTACCCCAGCTACTTCTTTTATGCTTTTTAACTCTTTCCCTCTTGTTTCCTTTTCTGAACTGAGTGTTTTCTGTCATATTTCAGGACTGCTTCTAGAACAAAATGACTGAGTGTGCATCAGAAGTTAGTAACTCCCCATTCCTGTGCAGCTTACTAGGGCTACCCTTGGAAAAATCAGGAATCTGATCCCATCCGAGGGATTTAAAAAAATGTTTTATCTAATCTAATCTATGTGCTGTCTAATCTGTGCTGGGGTCTTGCTGCACCTCACTTTGTTGGAGTTTTCTAGCTCCTGTAATTCTTTCTTATTAACAATGTTGCAGAGGTCACTTTTGTTTTGTATGTGAGCATGGGCATGTGATTTATCGCATGTGGGGTTGGCAGCTGTTTGCAATAAAACTGATGGACTGTCTTTATTGAACAGTGGGCTTTTCTTCCTACGCTCAGAGGTAATGAAAACCATTCCCACTCACACCTTTCCTGAGAAAAGACACACATAGTGAATACCAGCATGGTCTATGTACGCCCTACATATCTTTCTTTATTGAGTGACTTGAATTGTGATTTAGGCTGGGAGGGTAATCGCAGAATTAAAGTTTCTTAACATTTTCTTAAAATCAACTTGGTGGAAGGCTACAATCTGTCAAGAGCAAAATACAATTTAAAGACATAGTGAAAAAGTTAATACAGTTTCCAAGACATAAGACATAAGACTCCTGTACAACTTCAAAAACTGTATGACTCATCCTGAAGGGCATCCAGATTCATCAACTCAAATATAATTTGTGGTGACTACCTAACTCTGCCTATCATATAAAACTGCACTGGCTGTTTTGCTCAGTTGCTGCATAAAGGTATTTGTTTGCTTAAAAATCTTAAAAATCCTTGCTTACAGTTCTTTTGAAAAAGCATGCATGATTTTAAATATTAGAGTCCTTAAGACTTCTGTCTCAAGAAGTCCTAAGAATTTGACAATGCTATAATAGTAAGCTGATTTTAATAATATAGTTCCTAGAGTTCCTTTCAAAGTAACCTGTGTAACAGAACACCAGCCTCCCAGAGCTAGCCTGTCAGAAGTACAGAGTACTGTGTGCTTTTTACTATGAAGACAGCTAGTCCAGAACCCAAGGGGTTATTTTAATAAAGAGGGCAGTTAAATGCAGAGAATCAGATGCTATCTTCTGAATTCTTTGAGATGTACTTGCTGAACTGTATCCTAGAGAAAGAATTTTACAATCTAAAAAAGAAAAAAACATTTCCAACAAAATTCCACAAAACAATACAAATTATCTGTGATATGAATAAAATGTTAACAATTCCACCTTTTAAGGTCTATGTGCATTTGTGTCGTGCGTTTTCACACATGCATAATGTACCTCTGCTTTAAGCCTCTCAATTTCAGTGTCCTGATCTTCTAGCTGAGTGCGCAGCTGATTGGCAGCCACCTTCTCAGTCTCCACGATCTGTACAAGGTGGATGTATTTCTGCATCAGCACCTCTCGTTCGATGATAATGTCAGAGTAACTGAAAAGTTCACAGAGGATAAAATGTCAATATAAACAGCTAAATAATGTGCTGAAAACAGAATGTATACAAAAATAAAAAATGAATAAGTAGTCGCATGCATAAAACACAGCAGCTCTCACTGCTTGCTGCTGTAGTTTATATAGTGGGGGAAATGAGTATTTGAAAGAAAAGAATTGAACAGTCTCTCATTTTTATGGTAGTTTCATTTTAATGGAGAAACAGAATATCAACCAAAAATCCTAAGAAAAAAAACACATTACATAAAATGTATAAATGGATTTGCATTAAGTGAAATAAGTACTTGATACTCAAACAAAACATGACTTGTTTCATGTTTCTTGGCTACTGTATGGCAACTCAAGTAGCTCAAGAAACTCAAATGTCAGCTCCCCGCACAGACTTTCTACAGGACTGAGGACTTGGAGACAGGCTAAGCCACTCCATGACCTTCATGTACATGTACATGTTACCTCAGTGATATGTTTTGGTGCTGTAGTGTTCTTGCTGAGGTAAGAGGGTTCTCCTTCAGCCCTTAGAAAAAAACAGCCTCAAAGCCTGAAAATGTTTGTTTGATTGTGGGGATGGTGTTGTTTGGTTCATTAATTATTTCACTCAGTGACATGCAAATCAATTTACAACTTTTATGCCTTTTTTTCTGGATTTGTGGTTGATATTCTCTCTCTTTCCATTAAAATGGAACTAACATAAAAATAGAGACTGTTCATTTCTTTGCAAGTCAGCAAACTTGCAAATTCAGCAGGAGATCAAATAATTATTTATCCCATTGATTATTGCTTCAAAGAATAACAAAAATCTATTTATGACTGAAATATATGCTAATGTGTAACCAAAAATGTGTTTTCATTACAAGAGGACCCTGATGTTGAAAAAATCTATAGTAGATAGTATCTAACTTCCCTTTAAAACTGAAGCTCATAATTGTACTCATACATAGGGCACTAGTGCAATTATAAAGCACCAACCACAAAATAGAGGCAATCCCAAGATGCTTTAAAGCTATTAAATATTCTGTAACTTATAATTCACCAAAATGTCAGAATATTGCAAGTTTTGCAGGTCTTATTAATGAGCCCTTTACAAATCCTGTATATTGACCAAAATGGTAAATATATTGTCAGTTACGTATAGTTATGTGTTTCTCAGACTGAATGTTTGAACATTTTAGTGTCTTTTTGACTTGGGCTGTTTACTATATAAAGCTGATACATAAAGGATGACTTTTGTACAATACTGACAAGAGCTGAAAGTGATTTAAAAAATGGCAATATATTTTTAGAAGTACTCTTTATATAGTAATGTACTGTGCATACCTGGCCTGCTGGATGGCCTCCACCCATTCATCGCACTCACACTCTTCCTCTGTCCGTAGCTCCAGTGGTTTCTGTCCATCATGACCAAACATGATGAGGAAGTAGTGCTGACAGAGAGATGAAGAAGGAAAAAAAGATTTTTACATTATTGTGTCACCCTGAAACTGGACAGAAGTCTTTTTGTTGTACCTTTGCTAATAATACCAATGCTGCAACTTTAAAATATTTCTTTGTATTTGCTTTCTATCTTTTAATTGCACAGATTATTCCCACGTAGAGTTCGGCACACCTTACACTAAGCAGCAATATCTATCCCATAGGGTGGAGAAAAAGGGACACAGTACGGGGGAGGATGGGTGGCTCAGCACGCTTAGCACACAGTTCTCATCTGTTGCTCCCTTCTCCACCAGCCTTTTGCCAATTAGCTCGCTCGTTGCCTCCCTCTTTCCCTTCTCTCGTTTTCTGTCTGCCTCTCTTATTACTCTGATGAATTTCGCTATGTAACTGCCTTCAAAACACTTCCCCACACTTACACACAGACACATGTCAATACATGCAAGTGCAGAGGCACACACCTACAGTAGAGCACACACACTAGGCATTATGTGAAGTGATAGAGGCTTTTATTCAAATGGTCATGTCCTGGGGCACTGGGTTACCAGAAGAGCTGCTATTCTTAGTCAAGGAAAACAGGGACGACCGAGCTCTGCATTGGCTTTCTCTCTCCTCCTCTTCTCTTCTCTTTATCCCACCACCTCTTTCCTCCTCCCTCTCTCTCTTTGCACTTCACCTATCATCCCACTCCACCTCCTCTGCCCCGCTCAACCAGCATCCTCACTTTTCTTGTTTTCTAATCCCACTCCTCCTCCTCCACATCCCTTCGTACTTTCATCTCTTTGTGTCTCTCAGTAAGGACTCGGTGAACCAGATAGAGTCCAGAGGAGAGACGTTTGCCCTGCAGGAGGATGGTTGGGCTTTGGCCCCTGCAGTGGGGATGAGCTGGGGACTGAGGACAGGATATGTGAACACACACACACACTCATAGACCCTCCTCCATTTCTATCCCCCTATCTCAGCTTTTTATGTATCTGTCATTTCGATTCACTGCCTGGCTGTATTTTATTATATCAACAATAATCTGTGCTCTAACAGCCTTTGACAGGGAGAAGGATGGGAGGAGAGAGGAAGAGAGAGACAGGAGAGGGAGGTGTTACATAACATTTCTTAACTGAGTACATATTTCTAAATTGTGTCACAACCCAACAAGATAACATTTCCATGGCAACAAAATATCTGCCGCTGCTGCCTTGTTTTGCACTTCCATTTTCTCCTTACGAGTGCTGCCTCTATTCATTTAAGGCTTTTATTTATCCATCATGCAATTTCAGGCATAAAAGGAAATAGTCTTCAACAGGAAGTGAAACATTGAGCTTAAATCTCTAGATGGATAACCTTTTGCACATCTAACGTAATAGCTGTTATGTATTTGACCAACTGTACTATACGAGTCAGATGACAATTAATCTATATTTGCATACATGCAAATATTTCCACATCATGTTGATTCAAGATCCTTTGATCACACAGATGTCTGTGTTGTTATTTTCACATAGAACAAATCAATGTGCTTTTGACATGCTTGCTTAAATAATCACAGCTTTTAATTAAAGTGAAAGCAGGAACACAACAGTCTAAAATAAAAGTAAGAGTCTTGCATTAAAAGAAAGGCTATGACATATATGTACTATGGCTAGTACATATCCTGGATCTGCTGTTGTTGAATTGTGCTATACAAATAAATTTGCCTTGCCTTGCCTTGCCTAAAAATGTTAATTCAATAATTGTATGTTCAGCATATAGTAGTTAAATATAAAAGTCTACATATAAGTAACAATCTACTAGTAAACAAACTTAAAGTTGTGTAGTACTCTATTGACTTTTGGACCAGTCGTAGCACCACAGACCTACTGTTTTCCCATTTTTCTTGTTTTGTTCATGAAACATGAATGCGGATGCACAAACGTGATTGGATGGAGAGCGGCACAGTGCGCTTGTAATATGCAAGTTACAGCACAATTTAAAATATTAAAAAGAATAAGGTTTGTGGATGTTTATGTGGAAGGAAGCGCAATACCCTAGTTTCTTAGACTTCAGGCCTTTATAGAGTGATTAGGTGAGAAAAACTGAAGGTAAACATAACTTCTATTGTTTTAAAAAAAAAAAAACCTGTCAGGGCACCTTTAAGCAAAGTATAAATTTTCATGCTCAGTGCAGTTTATATTACATATTATCCTTTTCCCCTTTCAGGCATGTAACTTATTACGCAATACAAACATTGCACTTCTTTGCACTAAATTTCTCTTTGAATGTAATTAACTACCTTTTGATTTATACCTGCTACTTAACAGATCCTAAAGATGGTATGTATGCTTGATATATATTTTTGTATCCTGCCTTAACATTTATATTCTACCATTCTGCCAAGTTTTTTCTGCAACTGTGGCCCAATTGTCACCAGGCAATCATTAAAGTTTAATGTTACTGCATCCTTTACAGAAGATTCTGCATCATGCTGGACCCCTAAAGCATTCCAGTGAATTGCTCTGTAACATTGTACTGCGTCCTCATTAGTTGGAGGAATTTGCACATCTCATGAATGGTACTCTGACTGTCTCTGAGCTATGACCACAGAGCTTCCCAACTTTACAGTACAGATCTGGACTCCTGGCTCAGTCTCCCTTCAAATCGGCTCAAGCGTACCCTTCATCCCTGAGGGCCTTCATTGTACTGTAAGAAATTTCATTTAGACAAATAAAGACAGCGAGGAAACAAAAGAGAAAAAAGACACTGAGCTTTTTTTGTGCTCTTTCACTCTTTATTTCACTTGCAACCAATTTAACAGTCCCCTGATACACTCTTTAAATCCTGATGTGAGAAACAGCAGAAATCGGGCCGTGACAGCATGACATAAAGTCTATTTTACTTTCACCAAGCAAAGCTTAAGAACAATGTAAGGCAAAAATGTTATTGTGCAAAACCATTTTTCACTTCAATCTTTAAAACTACCTGCTGTGAAAACAGAGGTGAGGAGCTCTTCGAACAAAAAAAATGACTTTCACAGTCCAGCACAGCCTAAATGTTGGGGAATGAATGCCTGCCACACACATGTACGAGTTAATAATAGTGCAGATGATGAAAAGCTTTTTCTCATTATTAAAGATTTATGAAAGCTTAAAATGAAATTTGTGTTAATAGATTTATTAGCCAAAAATGGCTGGCGGACCCAGAAATACTCATCTTTTTTAATAAATATTTAAAAGCAGAGATGGCAGAATCACTGTGATTGGGGACTAAAACAGCCAATAATGATGCAACACTACCGTCTGCTTTGGGATCTGCACTGATGAGAGCAAAAATTGCATTTTGCAGCACTACAAATGGGCCTTAGTTTTTCACTTCATTCTAAATATCAGAATTTCAAAGCTATTTTCTGCATCAGTGTTCTGTGCTTCAAAGAGCCATTAAACCCCAAACTATTAGAAGTTTTAGCTTCACTGGAGTTAAATTAGTATGACCCCAGCGCAGAAACTCCACAGTCACACATGCTGTAGTATATAACTTGTAGGGTAGTTTGGAATTCATGTCTCAAACACGAAGCCCAAAAGACATTGAATTTTATCATGAAAGAAAGGCAATTTTGCCAGCCTTGCTATCAAAAACCCAATATAATTTCATGACTAGGGTATGAGCCAGTTGTGTTTATGCACAAAAGCACACAACAGGTGTTTGTGACGGTTTCAGCTGCTAGAATAGTGAAGCTGTAAGTAGGTCTGCTTGCTGTTTTTCTAGTTTAGCTGTATACATAACCATTAGCACATTACTTGTTCATTGGTATATGCACAGCACAAGTGTAACTTGAGTCAAACCTTATTAGGTGGAAAAGTCACCAAAGTTTTTAAGCAGTTAAAAAATAGAATTGAAATTATGACTATCACTTTAAACCTCTATAAAAACGGAGCTGAATCTCAGACGCTGAATCTCAGACGCTGCATCTCAGACGCTGCATCTCAGACGCTGCATCTCAGACGCTGAATCTCAGACGCTGCATCTCAGACGCTCCGTTAGCTGTTAGCATTTATCATAGAAAAAGACTGAACACATTTTATATTTTTGGAATTTCCTTTAGACAGACAAGACCTAGGTAGAGGCACTTGTCTATAATGCACACCACCACTTTTGGAGCAAACCAAACACATTATATCAGCATAAACAGCTAATAGCAACTGTCAGTTGGTGTCTATTGTCTATCTGTCCAAAAACTAAAGTTTGGCTGAAACTGCATCATGCAACAGGACAATGATCCCAGGCACACCAGCACAACTACAGCAGAAAGAAACAGAAAAAAAAGGTGTTTCAATTGTGCGGTCAAAATTCAGACCTCATCCAAAGCAAACTGTAGTGTGCTTAGTTTTTTTTTTTTGTTTTTTCGTTTTGTTTTTTTTTTTTTTTTACAGGACTTGGTGGAGTCCTCCCATGACCAAACTTAAAAATTTAAAAATCAACACTTCATTACATTATGTTGGATGAACCTAATCCAGTAGCTCAACAGAAAAGGTACAGAACATCCAATTCCTAAAAGGATTTAATATGGTTTGTAAATGGTTAACTGTGATGAGTAAGCAGCTGAAAAATGTTTATAAATATCAACACTACTGCTTTCACTTCTTAATCACAAATCTAATGCAAATGTGGCAGCGCAGCTAGCACACAGGTGCACAATTCACAAAAATAATGGCCTCACACAGTGTGTGGAGTTGTGTGTCATAGGACTATCAAAAGCAAACCACTATGCTAAACTTAATTTGGACTTTAGGTGTATGGAAACAAATAATAAAAAAAGAAACCAGTGCCACCATTGAGTCAAAAATGCTACAAGCGCAGATGCAACAGAACAAGCATTCAACCAAAAAAGGAAAATGTAGCTGAGTCTGTGACATGAGAGAAATAAAGAGAAGGGATTGACACGTAGATAATGAGAGAGAACAGTTTTTAAGGAAAACGCTAACAAAGGTTGGCTGAAAAGTGCTACTTAGCTGATACATCTGAAAATACAAGCAGGTGTTTGTCTGTCATTCTATAGACACACTGATTGCATGGCAGAAAGACAAAATTATTAACAAGCAATTTCAGCACAGAGTATAATCTGTCTCCGTTGAGTCCTACTGCATGGTAATTACCATCACAGGGGGGGAAAGAACGCAGACCAGAGTTGTGTATGCAAGACTCTTGTAATCTATAATCATTTTTTCTAGTATGCTTTTGAGGGTGTATATGTACAATCTTGAAAGATCAAAAGAAAAGAAAACTAAAGGACAAAAAAGCACATGCTGTGATTCTGTGAAACAGACATAATCTCATGCCACGTGTTGTTGGCAGGTCTCGTGGTGGAAACAATCCCTCAAACACAACAGCAAGAAATGATTGGCTGTGTGTGAATTAAAAGGTTATGTTGAAAACCTTTTAATAATTTCAACAACACATAACAAAGGTAATTAAGGGTAAGTAATATTTCATTGCTGGTATCGTCTATGAAAATATCATTGATCACATGATCAGCATTCATTCATACTTTTCATGAGCCTGAATATATTTTGCTATTACAAGATTCAAATCAGCTACTTAAACAATAAAAAATAATTTGTGAGAAGTAGTTTTGGAAGGATAAAAAAAGGTTATTTTTTCCCCACTAATCTTCTGGATCAGACTCATATCACTTCTTTATATTCCTCTCATTTCTCTCCTGTTATGCTACCACGGGGCATTAATATTTTCTGCTCATAAAATGCTCCAAGGACAAGAGAGAGAAAAAAAACTACTATTGTCATGGAAACCTTCTACACTCAATAATTCAGATTTGCTTTACCTTATAACTGTAAAGTTGTTTACATGCACAGCTATCCCTCTAAAAATGAAAACTTTTTAATACATTTCTATTGTTATTCATCAGTAGATCCAAAGTACATATTTTGCTTGGGATCATTAAGCTATTGGCATAGACAATTTTTAGAGAAGTAGATTAGTGAACTTCAGAAAGCTGCTTGGATGGGTGGGAGTTTGTTTTAATCTAACACTAACCCTGTGCATTCATTGGAGGGAGTGCGTGTGAATGTTTAGAAAAAGTACTTAGGTGTAGATAAAAATGCTTGTAAAACTGTGTGAACGTGTTAATGGGTTTTGTGGTAAGAAAGCACTTTAAGTGCTCAATTAGAACAGAAAAGCACTATATAAATATTCATCTATTTACATGTAAGTCTGTATTTTGTCATTTTGGGCAGCCCTAACTTATCAGTTTCCCCTAAGATCCTAGCTTCCTTATGTCATCTTTCTAACGCCTGAGAAGAAGATGTTTCTCTTCAACCTTCAAACTTAAGCTTTCAGTTCTTTCTCTGTTTCTTTCACAATCAAAGTAAACAGTATGTCTCTCAACATGACAAAGAAAATGCTAGTTTTGACGTGCTTCATTCACTTCAGTGGAAATGGCTTTCTTTCGATATTTTTGTAAGCCCCACTCTGTAATTTCAAAAAGCTTTAATGAACTTTTTTTTAAAAATACACTTCCTGGAGACTTGTCATTGCAACGTGACACAAAACATTAATCTGACAGCAGCAGCGGCAGCAGCGGTACTTTATGTAACCACCGAATTCAGCTAATGATGTAGGCTACCAGCTAATGTGACAATCACTGAATCAACATCCCACATCCCACTGTTTTTTTATTGCCCTCCATGCTGTTCACTTCCTTCAAAGAAGTTTGTATAATAAAGTGTGGGGCAGTCTTTTCCTCTCTCACATACACAAATAAAATATCCAGACTGTTCTCACACATATCTACCCACTGTATATATACTAATACAATAATAACTGTTGCCCCAGAAAACTCTGATTGGGGATTACCTGTCTATCTGAGATTTCTTTTAAAAGGGATTAATCAAATTGCTCCCCTCCTCCGCAGTTTATTTTCACTCCCATCCTCCTACTCTACTAGTTAAATACACACAAATTAAACATGCAAAAGCAAATCCCTCATATGAAGGCATCAACAGGCTTTTGGCCTCATCTTACACATTTGTTGCGTTATAGTGACTGTGTGACTTTATTGCCTTAATGCAGGAGATACTGAATTGGAGATTCCTCTGTAATTCCCAGAGAGCAACATCAGAGGCTTCCAAGCAGACAGTGGATCAGTTTTACTTTTTTCTTGAGAAAATTAACAGGATCTTGTAAAATCCAGTCCTCATAAGTAAAGACAACATATATGAAGGCACCAGGCGGTTGTATTCCTTCATGCTAAAGTTTGTCAGAGACACATCTCCTATATCTATACCTGTAGCTAGAAGGATCACGTATAATAGATGGCAGCAGCTCCAGATATAACACCACTTGTGAATACAGAGGTTCAATTCCAAGAGCGTCAACAACCTATGGAGTAACCACAAACATTCTAAGCCCATCTGAGGAGAATGATGATCAGCCCAACATTGACTGAGAAATACAATTTATATTATTCTCACATGTACCCTGCCAAAAATGTAGCAGCATGGTGCCTGACAAATTTTATAAACAGGATTAGCCCTGTAAAATTAAAGGTACTCGGTATAGTGTAAGAAACAGCAGAGTGTTAATATTTTTACTCCCCTGTTTCCTTTAATGATCTAATTTAGGAGAAAAACATTACATTTTAATGCAATATTTACCAGGTAAGTGAAACTATGCTGTTTGTAAGATGGTTTACTACAGTTAGAACTCAAACTAAGTTTGAAAAAACAACAAAAATTGGCTGACACAATGTTATATGAAAATAAAATTTTGACATAATGGCTCGCACAGCTGCTGCAGATTTGTCGCCTGCACATCCATGATCTAAATCTGAATCATTTGAGTCATGTTCAAGACACTAGTTTGGAATAGTCTGATGTTTGTGGCATGGCACAGAAGATGGGCACACTGTTGTCATAAGGGGACCGACATTGGGAGAAACAATATTCAGGTTGACAGCTGTGTTTAAAAGGTGATCAATTGCTACCAAGTGGCACAAAGTACGCCAAAAAATATCCTCCTGACCAACAACAGCCTGAAACTCTAGTATATCCTTTCTTTGCATTTACACCAAATTCTGAGACTACCATCTATATGTTAGAGCAGAAATTAAGACTCGTCAGACCAGTTATTGTTTTTCCAAGCTTCTATTGTCTAATTTTGGAGAGCCTATGTGTGAATTGTACCCAGCGTAGCTTTCTGCTGCCATATCTCATCTGCTTCAAGGTTCCATGTGTTGTGCTTTCAGAGATTCTCTACGGCGATTGTAACAAGCGGTTACCTGTTACCTGCCGTTCGGCTCAAAGCAGTCTGGCCATTCTCCTCTGACCCGTAACATCAACAAACAATTTTTCCCCAAGAACTGCCATTCATTGGATATTTTCTCCTTTTTCCTGTAAAGCCTACAGATGGTTGTAGATCTGTAGTTTTTGACATACTCAGACATTTTCCACAGAAGTAAGAGTACTAGCTAAAAGCAGATACTGTTCACAGTTATTATAGTATAAGTGTTTTATTGTACATAAGGTCTGCTCCCATTGTTACCAAGACTTCAAACACAACAGACAGATTTTAAGCTAGATGCCAGCTTTAAATTCTGAAACTAATGAGGTTCATAATGGCTCTAACACTTGGCAAAAAATTTAACAGCAAAATGAAAATCAGCCCGCAGAGAAAAGCAAATCAGACTCAGGGTGTACGGGACGAATCGGTTCCAATTAATGCGCGCAATAGTGAAAACACAAGACCCAGAGAGGGGGACTTAGAGCTAGAGGAGCTTTCTAATGAGAACTAATTACACACACATGCATGAACATGAGGAAGTCAGCACTGACACTTCAACTCTAGTGTGTCGCCCCACCTTTTCACTTTTGTAAAAGGAAACCCATCTGTGAATATACTGTAGCTACACATACACACTGTATTACAGTTTTTCTCGATTGCTTAAACACTATAACCAGGCTTTTAAACTAAAATTTCAAAACCGTAACGCTATTTTTCAAAAAGCTCACCCATTTCCCTGAACTATAAACACTATTCCCTGCTTTGACACATGAGTCAAATTTGGTGAACTGTTACTGCAAAACTCTACACACAAATCCCTACATTTTTCAGTGCTTACACCATGTAGTCATTTAGAAAGCACTAGCATTCAATAATGTTAACTTAAGTCAGCATAGCTTGAGCTCAATTAGCACACAATTAACCAGGTGGAAACACTAGGAGTCAAAATTTATCACACACCAATCAGAACCTTCGATGGATAGATAAAAGGGCCAAAGTCAGCTCATTCAGGTTTGAAACAATGGATCCAAAGAGATGCAAAGGAAGAGGACGTGGTGGAGAAAGAGGACGTGTTGAAGGAGGAGGACGTGGTGGAGGAAGAGGACATGGTGAAAGAGGAGGACGTGGTGAAAGAGGAGGACGTGGTGAAAGAGGAGGACATGGTGAAAGAGGAGGACGTGGTGGAGGAAGAGGACGTGGTGAAAGAGGAGGAGGAGGAGGTGGTCTAGGACAACAGGAAGGTGGTGGAGGAGGAGGGAGAGGTGGAGGAGGAGGAGGACGTGGTGAAGGAGGTGGAGGTGGAGAACGACGGCGACAAGGAAGGGGAAGAGCAAGGGCAAGAAGACAGTCAGTCTCGGATGAAATTCGAGCCACTTTAGTTGACCATGTCCTTGTCCATGGGATGACTATGAGGGAGGCTGGGCAACGAGTACAACCAAATTTGAGTCGCTTCACTGTTGCCTCCATCATCAGAACCTTCAGGGAGGAAAACAGGTAGGTGTACTTGCAGTAAGACTGCTTTGTACAGTAACTTTTAAGTTACTGAACTTATGTGTCTTGAGTTTCAGTATGTTTCCATTATTTTCCTGTAAAAAGAATGTGTGACAGTTACAGTAATGAGTGCTTCTATTTTTGTAGGACACAGAGACGACCACCTGGTGGAGGCAGGTTAAGGCTTTTGTCGGAGGGGCAAGAGAGGGAACTTGTAAACATGGTAATTGCAAATAATGTAATCCGCCTGCAAGAGATTCAAAGGAGAGTGATTGAGGATGATCATCTTTTTCGAGGCATAAATGCCATCAGCCTCTCCACAATTGACCGCATCCTCCGAAAGAATCAATTCCGGATGAAACAGGCATACCGAGTCCCTTTCGAACGAAACTCTGACAGAGTGAAAAACCAACGTGTGGAATATGTTCAGGTATGAGTTTGGATATTGTATAAAGTATTGTGTACCATCACAGCATGGCAGTTTATGCTGCCATTTCAGCACTCTTGAACTGTGGTTCAGGGTACCGATTGACTCTACTGTGTTATGTGTTTTGCAGAGAATCTTTGAGATTGAAGGACGGCCTGTTCCCCATGAAATAATCTTTGTGGATGAGGCAGGTTTTAACCTGACCAAAAGAAGGAAAAGGGGGAGGAACATAATTGGCCATCGGGCTATTGTAAATGTCCCTGGTCAGCGTGGAGGGAATGTCACTATGTGCGCAGCCATCAGCCAACGAGGGGTACTCCACCGCCATGCCGTACTAGGACCCTATAACACTATGCTTCTCCTTGCTTTTCTTGATGGTTTAAGACAACATATGTTCCAGCTGGACTACAGGGAACCAGCACAGCCAGAGCAGCCTCACTACGTTGTTGTGTGGGATAACGTCAGCTTCCATCGCGCTGCTCTGGTTCGTGACTGGTTTACCAATAACCCAAGGTTTTCTAATATCTTTCTGCCTGCATACTCTCCCTTTCTAAACCCGATAGAGGAGTTATTTTCGGCATGGCGGTGGAAAGTGTATGACCGAGAACCTTATGTCCGTGTTCACCTCCTTCAGGCCATGGAAGAAGCCTGCCTAGACATATCAGTAGATGCATGCCAGGGGTGGATCAGGCATGCAAGAGGATTTTACCCCCGCTGCCTGGCTAGGGCCAATATAGCCTGTGATGTGGATGAGATTCTCTGGCCTGACCCAGACCAAAGACAAGATGCTGAGGTGGGATAATGTTTCTGGTGTGTGTTGTACTGTATAGTACATGAATAAAAATGTGCCACTGTACATACATTGGTTGCGTCTTTTGTGTTTATCATGTGAAAAGGTTTTTGAAGGGGAGAACCATAAGCAACCTAATTGTTTTGGAACTATTGTTTTGAATTTATTGTACCAGTGTGCAAAACTCTGTTGTAGTGTGTGTGTTTTTGAGGGCTTGTGTTTGATGTCTGAGGGCAAAGTTTGGTTTTTCAGCAAGAGTGAATAGTTTTGAGTGTAGAGCTTCATTTTGACCTGAAAATAGGATATTTGGGAAATTGAGTGAGATGTTATGGATTTGTGTTTACTGTTGTGAGAATATGAGGCATAGTTTCAAGAAATGTGTTTTAGCAATCGAGAAAAACTGTAAACTCAAACAGTACTCAATTAAATGATTGCACCATTCCCATGCATCCCATCCATTCTTATAAAATATTCAATCCCAATGTAGTCCAATTAGTCTGTCTCCTTCAAAGCTAACAAACTACGCTGCAAACACAAATTGTACAAATATTCATGTTTAGAAGTCTCGTTCTCTCTGCAAAGGGAAACAATTTATTGTAACATTTCTTAAAATGTTGTGGTTTTAGAAAACATGTGAGGTTAGAAAACACAGTGCAACAAGCCACAATATTATATGATTCCTGATCAAAAAGTGAGAATTATTAGAGAATTATTTACTCCTTCACAGGCAAAAGATATTAACAGCAAGCTATTGTACAATTTTATGAAATTTTAAAAACCTTTTCATTTAAGTCAGTTTTGATTCTCTCTCAACGCTATGCCATTTCATGGGATCTTCCCTGTGATCGACTTATAGATATTTAAAAGAAGGTGTAAATGTAGCAAGCAGTAAACATGATTTCCCAGTTTTTGTACAGTTAAACACGAGAATGTCAACGTTTATGAATGTTCTTCACGTACTTTAGGCCCTTTAAACCAACTGAGTATTGGTAATACCACAGCCTATCTGAGTGCTGATCATGTCAATTCATTTATGCGCACAGTGTACTCATATTCTGATGGCTGCCTCCAGCAGGATAACACACCATGCCAAAAATCTCAGATGATTTCAAACTGGTTTCCTGAACATGGCACAAATGTTCTCCACAGTCACCAGATCTCAATCCACTGAGTCAGTCACATCACAATCTCAACCAGTGTTTCTCAAACCTCGATCAAGCCACACATTAGGTTTACTCAGTGTTATGTAAGGTAATGTTGTAAATTACAGGCACTTACTGTCGCATCTGGCAAATCTAGCCAATAGCGCCTAACTGCAGGGAAATTGTAGTTTGAGTGTAGTATGACTTGGGATTGTGGGAGGAAGCTGGAGTAGAAAGAAACAGAGAGAATCCACGCAAACATGGGGAGAACACGCAAACTCTGCACAGAGGGTGAAGCCAGATCGTGGACTCAAACTCAGGACCGTCTTGCTGTGCTAACCTCCACGCTGCCACCGCTGCCCTATCTAATACCATTTTTAGTCAACTCAAGGATGAACAAACATGTGGGACCACATGATAAATAAAAACAAACTGCCACAAATGTTCTGTTATAAACTTTTATTCAGCATAATCTTTTTTAAACATTGCCGCTGACTGTCTCACTTTCCCACTATGGCAAGTTTTGTTGAAGAAACTTCTCAAAGCTTCTAACAACTTTCGGTCCCTGCACCTGATCACCATCCCTGTTCTCTATATTTTTTTTATTAGACCCTGGTGCAAACACAAAGGTTATAGCTTATTTGGTTTTACAATGGCCTTTACAGAACCAAACACAATGAGCTGCTCAGCAACGTTTGACATATGGGTGACAAGCTGAAGAGAGACTCCACCAGTGACTAATGGTCATCTGGTTCTGGTTCATGGCCTCTAATGAATTGTGCTTCACTTTAAACTCAATAAACAACTGGCCGCTTGATGAAGGGGGGAGGGAGAGTTTGACAATTATACACAGCTGATTGTACCAGTCTTTTACACACATGCATGCATATTCACATAAGCAAAGCGGGTTCACAGTCGCTGTGGAAACCATTCAGACTGGTGTAAATGCTCTCCAAATTATTTGAAGGGTTTGTGTCTATCGGAGTACAACAGGGAGAAAAGAAGGGAGAGAGCTGTGTGTTCTTTGTGTGGTTCTATTGTGGCTCACTGTGGGGGTGTCATACTGCAGGTTGCTGGCAGATTCACTCCACTGCACAGACTAACAGTGAGGAGAAAGAGCAACTAATGGCAATATGGAAGGCTTTTCTCTGTCTTTCTGAACTAAACACTTACATAAGGGATAAAACTCGGGATCAAACTGAACATGGAAATCCTCCTTTACTGAAGTGTTGATCATCTGAAACACAAAAGCCCACACACGGCCTCATGAGCCAGACAAAATGTCAGAGTTATGTGGTTCCTCCTGTGTGCATAGCTATGTAGTTAAACAGTCACACACTAGCAGCAGTCGAGGTTTCAGCTGAGGGCAGATTGAAAATAACCCTAATTAAACATCACAGCTGTAGTATGAAAGTGAGACAGACAGGGAGAGAGTGAGACAGTCAGTGGGAATGTTTAAAAAGAAAAAAGGTTTAAATACAACATAATACTTGCCAAGCTTTCTAACATCAAAAGAGACAGGTTTTATGCCTACATCAATGCCAATATTAGCAGCTGGAACAACATGTAATTTTGCTCTTACAAAAGCAAGACTTATTCTCATTTAATCATCAATAGTAACAACATATTAACATGCAGAAAGACTCAAAGCGGCAGTGCTGGACCTACTCTCTATCCTTCTATTCCTACACATTTGGAATTAATTTTCTTCACACTGTATATTCAAATCAACTGTATTAGTAGGTGGAGATGGATATCGTTGAGTGATTATTATTGGTTGGCTTTTTTTGACCTCTCCTTACCTCTTACGTGATTAACCCTTGGTAAAACCTCAAAATCCCATCCTTTCGTGAACCTCGGGACCAAAAATGGTCCCGCCCCAAAAGTGCTCTAAAAATGTTATATATCAATATTTTTTTCTACTTTAAATTAGTCAATCTTTTAAAACTACTTCTGCTTAAAATATCCATGTCAAGTTTTAATTATATTTTCATTGTTTTAACCCTTTAAATCCCAGTTTTATTACATGAGCGCCCTGTTTTTTTAGCCCCAAAAAACAAAAAACTTGAATATTTTCCAAAAAAAACATTTGAGGTAATATTCAATTGTTATTATAATTAGGCCTTTAGATGGACTAAAGATTGGCACCAAGAGTCATTTCGATCGCCTTTTATTTTTTTTCCAGGAGCGCATTTCATAAAATGCACACTATCGACCACGCCCAAAAAGTGCTATAAAAATATTAAATATTAATTTTTTTTTCACTTTAAATTGGTCAGTCTTTTAAAACTACTTCTCCCTGAAATATTCATATAAAGTTTTAATTATATTTTCGTTGTTTTAACCCTTTAAATTACAAAAAAACTAAAAAAAAAACTAAAAAACTAAATATTTTCCCAAAAAAACATTTGAAGTAATATTTGATTGTTATTATAATTAGGCCTTTAGATGGACTAAAGATTGGCACAAACAGTCATTTCGATCGCCTTTTATTTTTTTTTTCAGGACCAGAAAATGGTCTCCAGGCGGCAAATGCTTCTCCTC